>NC_058496.1:7150000-8502500 GCF_020382885.2 Scatophagus argus | reverse complement strand
GTCAACTGAAGTTCAAATGTAGTTTCGCTATGAATTTCATGCAGGGGGTGGGAGGGAGAGGGTAGTGCTAATGCCAGGGCTGAAAACTGTCAGAGCGCTCCCCTTTTGTGCCACACAGGCCAGCGTGGAGTAATATGACGGCTGTGGAGGAGTTCATTTTCTGCATGGTTACCCTGGCATCTGTTTTTGCTTTGTAATTATGCAGAGGTAGAGCGATGGCATGGCAAAATAAATGCTCCTCTGTGTGTATTTACAAAACTCATGGAGCCAGGCATCCGTTTATCTCCTGATGTTAAGTCTCAATCTCATTTTTGATATTAGGTTTTGAGCTCTGTTACTTTCCAACTTATCTTTATGCATCTTAATTTAACCACCTCTTCTTCTTCTTCTTCTTCTTCTTCTTCCCTCCTTACAACTGTCTCCCTTTTTTCAGTTTCTCTACTTCCCTTACCGCCCTCGTTCTCTCTCCTCGTCTCTCGCTCTTGTCTCCGTGATGCCAGCCTCCTGGGTTATTGGACCAGAGAGCATTCCTTTGAGACCACTTAGAAAGACCAGTAGAGGTAGAAGAAGAGAGAGAGAGAGAGAGAGAAAGAGAAGGAACAAGAAACAGAGAAAGCAAGGGAGAAGGAAGAAGTGAGAGGCTGTAGTGGAGAGCCTGGGGGGAAGGAAGGATAGCGGAAAGGAAGTTTTTCTGTCAAGGTCGACTGCTGCTCAGTCTCACATACAGTACTTTCTACTCTCTGAGACACACTTTGTACACACACACACACACACACACACATATAACCATCCCTGTGTTACCTTATTGCAGGGAGAACACTGCGCTTGATCATAAGGTTCTACAAGTTTGTATCAGGCATAATAGTTCAACATCCACAAAGAACATCCGACTCAAGGTTAAGCGCTCAGCTCAGCTCAGCTCAGCTCAGCTCAGCTCAGCGCAGCACAGAACAGAACAGCACAGCACAGCCAGTGGTCCCACATGGACCTTGAGCCGACAGCCCTCTGATCTCGCTGCTGCTCCCAGGGAAGGACGAGCTGCAGGATTAGGAAGACTCACTGATGCTCAGCTGTACTTATCTGTGCCTCAAATGTGCTTAACTGCATGCCCTGCGTTTGTCTGTGTGTTTGTCCCCTCTTTTTTCCAAGGAGCAGACGGGAGAAAAGACCAACAACGGCACTCACTACAAGCTGCAGCTCCTCTACAGCAACGGTGAGTAGAGTCAGACACGAGTCTTTGGTCTCTGAGACGTCTAATTTGATCATTTAGACGATGACGCTAAGGTCTGCATCTAACAGTTGAGTTGAGAAAGGTCAGCGGGTGACACCAGCGCACTAACATGACACACACCTTTCCACTTAACTAATCTTCCTCCATGTCCTCCCCTGTCTTACCTCGCCTTTCCTCTCTGAGCTCGTAAATTACTCTCCGCTCATCGCTTGATCACCAGGTTTGAACAATTCAACATTCAGCTCTGCGAGGAGCTGCTGTATGGGGAAATGAGGTACATGTTGCCACCCAACCCCCTCCCCCCCACCACCACCACCACCACCACCCCTCATCCTTCTCCAACTCCTCTAACCCCCCATGGTGCTTCCACATCAGATCCGGGGATACACAGAGAAATTCGGTTCCCATGAGCCTCTCCTGCCCCTACTCTGCCATCGCAGTGGCACCCATGGGAGAGAAGATAAAAGACATGTTCCACAGCAACCCCCTCCACACACACACGCGCGCACACACACACATGTACATACAAGCACACCAAAAACACTTCCTCTACATCCCCTCCTCTCATCCCCTTCCCCCAAGCGATATCAAAGGCATCTCAATCGAGACTTTGATGAGAGGAACAGATTTTAAAAGCAATACTCAAGCAAGTCTCAATCCTTGGGTAGTGTGCTCTTCTTTCAAGAAACAATTCATTACATGTCTTTTTCCTGTCTTGTGTGATTTGCCACTGACGTCTTGAAGCATCTAGAGGTTCAGGTGTATCTGGAAATTTCACCCGGAGACACACCTGATTACACAGAAGCAAAAAACAATGTTAAAAAAGACATTTGCTCTTCAATTAAGTCCCCCAAGAAACTGATCAGGTGTTATTTTACCTGTTGGTACATGAGACTAATCTTCAGTCTGTCAAGTAAACTTTGGGAATAAATCAGAAGTTGACTGAGAAACAGCCAAAAAAAGAACAGCCTGACAAATCGTGAGAATGGGGCTGTAAATTCTGGCCTCAAAGCAGAACATGACACATAATCATCAGACATCAAATAACTCCCAATCCCCTCAGAAACCATCAGAGAGAAAATATGGACTGCATGCCAATCTTATTCCTCCATGTTGGCTGGACTGAGTTCAATGCGTTTTCTGAGAGCTTGTCCAGAGTTTGAGATAAAAAAACATTTGTGTCATAAATCTTTCCATTTTATTTTGAGAATCCTCTGTACTATGTACTTCTTATCAAGTGGTTACAGTGGGTTTAATTCAGGTTTCAGCTACTTCATTTACAGTTATGTAGTATTTTACAATTAGATGACAAGTTAGTCAGCCTCATTTAACTACTGTCCAGTGATATGGATGTCACCCACACAATAAAAATGTCTGGTTGTTGGCAGGGTAAGAGATCATACATTCAGTTTGACTTAGTTAAATTGCTCTCAAGCCAAATATGATTTGTTAAAGTTAATGATAACAACCAATTTCTGTGTTTTCTTTTTGCAGGGGTTCGTACAGAGCAGGATCTTTACGCCCGACTCATTGACTCTGTCACTAAACAGGTTGGTAAACTTTTCCTAAATCTTCTCAAAGGAGATTGAACTTCACCCCCCCCCCCTCCATTCATGGAACTAAATCTGTCCCACTGCTCCTCATTTCCTCCCCTCAGCCCATATCGTACGAGGGACAAAATAAGAATCCAGAAATGTGCCGAGTTCTGCTCACACACGAGGTTATGTGCAGGTGAGTCTAACACACACACGAACACACAAACACACGCTCACTCAAAACTTCACCCGCAGGGACGAAATCCAAACATCCAGGACTCTCCTTCACTCTGCTTTGTCTCACTCAGCTTGAAATGTGGTTTTGGGGCTCAACTTTTTTTTTGGGGGGGAAAATTAGACTGTGGTTGAACTGTAAGTCTAGCCTGTCTGTCATCATCCTTGTTACAGTGGTAACCCCCTGCTGCTTTCTGCTGTAACGCAGCAGGTCGCTGGGCAGCTCCTGTTTCTCCCTGGAGCTCCTCTCTCTCTCTCTCTGGTCTGGAGTTTTGCAGGCAAACCACAGCTGACAGCAACAGTCACACTTAAGGGAAACGACCCACCTTCCCCTCAACAAAATGTAACTCCAGCACTTCTGTTTAGCTAAGACATCACGTTTGAACTTTGTCGACATCTGATAACAAGCGTAGTGGTGCAGTCTCGGTGTTACAGCCAGCATAAGAGAGTTCTTATGAAGGCAGAGCAAGTTTAAAGAGTCCAGTCATAAACCGATGACCAGTACCCTGTGTGTTGGTCATCGGTATTTGGCGAATACAGAAAATTGGTGAACCAAGGTTTGCGGATGGAGAAGAAGCTAAAGAAAGTGGTCTGGAAGTGGGGCAATCACCCAGGATTCGAGGGGCAGCAGGGGGAAAGATATAGGGGGCTGGGACATGAGGAGAGGGGCTAAGACTGAGTGGGCTTTGCCATTGTGTAGCCAGCAGATGCCCGAATGTGACTCACAGCTGGCTAATAACAGAGCCGAAGAGGCAGAGGGCAAGCGTCACAGCTGGGGAGTGAGGCCGTCTGACAGGGGGGCGGAGGGGGGCAGGGCAGGGCCAAGCTGGGACACGAGAGGGGTGAGGCGAGGTGTAGGGGTGGCAGATGGTTAGGGGTGGGGGCACTTTTGTTATGCAGTGAAGGGGACTTTGGGGAGGGGGTGGCCAGCAGGCTCCTTGGGATAGGACTGCTGACGAATGGTAGGATGTTGTGGGATAGGGTGTGTGTGTGTGTGTGTGTGTGTGTGTGCGTGTGTGTGCGTGTGCAGTGAGGCCGTGTGGGGGTTGAGTTTGATTTCGAAATCAATGTGACAGATTGCCTGGCTGGCTTTTCACTTTTGAATGGTCTCTCACTGTTTGTAGGGTGTGTTGTTGTACCTTTTCTTCCTCTTTTATTCTTTTGTCTATTCTTCCCCTCCCCTCTCATGCTCCTTTGTGTGCTCCTGGGTTTTGGCCGACTGCGGGGCAGAGTAGTCAGTGCCTGTGGATGTGGATGAGCCAGACAAATGATGGCTCCTCCTGTTTAATTTTTTTTTTCCCCTACACTGACTTTTTCCCTTTTTTTGTCTCTTCAACTGCCCACTCAGCCGCTGTTGTGAGAAGAAAAGTTGTGGCAACCGAAACGAGACGCCCTCTGACCCAGTCATCATTGACAGGTAATGAGATCAAACCCCGTCCCACACGGTGTCCACCACCTCAAACAAGCACCTCTTCACGCTAAATGTTCAGGTTGTCTTTTGTTTGTGTGCATGCAGCTACACAGTCATGATGAATGCAATAGGTGAAGGTTCAATCAGCTGTTGCAGTTACAGCCAATTTAGAAGAGTAGCTACAAAGCAGAGTGGGTGCCCCAGTTACAATGTATGGGTTGGATTTATCTCAACAGTAGTGCTGATGTTCGTATGTTTATTTCACATAAACCTTAATATGGGCGTGCACCCATCTCATGTAAATATTGATATTTACAACAAGAGGACAAGGGTTCATAGTTGTCCGTTTGCACTGCATCAATGCGAGCAGGCTGTGATATACAGTATGGAGTATCTGTGTCCATGTCTGTCTCCCATGTGTCTCCTCAGCTTTCTGTTTATCTGTTGGTCTGCCTTCAGCCTACTGGGATCTGTTTCACTTTGATCACTCATTACATTTAAGAGCAGACATTGCACCTGAAGCCTGCCAAAAGCGTAGATTTTCTTTCATCAGAAGCATGTGGCTCTTTCATACCACCAGACAGGCTCACATATGTAGTAAATGTTCACCCTGACAGCCAGTTATCAGGCTTAAAAGCAGATGACCACCGCTGTAATCAGCGTGTGTGAGGGCCTTCACGTCCGAGGGATTTCAGAGGTCTCGCACTGTCTGCCTGGCATTAACCAGAGTGATGAATGCTCATAAGCAGACCGCATGTGAAATACTTTCTCTGTGATGTCATACACACAACCTTCATCTCCTCGCCCTCCCTCCATCCCTCCTCTTCTCTCTCCTTCTTTCTCTCCTTCCCTCAAATAGTCTGTCTAGAAAACACTCACTTCATATACGTCAAGGACCCTTTTCTTTCCCCTCCTCAGTTCAAGCTGGCTGGCTGTTGACAGTGTGTCTCAGAGGATCTCCGCCGAAGATAGTTTTCATATAACGGAAAAATCGGGTTGTTGTCTTTCAGATTTTCCCAGAATACCTTGGAGCAGCTGCTTTTCTCATTAAGTGCAGCACATTACTCTCTCAATAACCCCCTCTGCATCTCCTTTATATTTCCTCCTAACATGGCTAAACCTCTTCCAAATTTGTTTTTGAGTAGCTTGTTGGCGGTCTGGTGAGGAGAGAGAGCGATCTATATCTGTTTGTGGCTTCTTTTGTGTGTGTGTGTGTGTGTGTGTGTGTTTGCAGGCTGGTGAGTGGCTGTGGGGATTGATTTAAATGGAATCATTGACCTACTGTACTCTCTAATCACACTGGGCATATCCCGTCCTGACGGGGGCGCCTCCCTCTTGACTGGCCGACGAAATCCTGTCCTCGGGGAGCAGCCTATTAGCATCCAGTTAATTTGTGATAAGCCAATGGAATTTTTGCGTGGCCCTGTGCCCTTTTATCCCATCTTATGTACACTTTCTCATTTGAGTGAAAAAAAGGAAAAAGATTGACATGGCAAGATGTGTGTTTGTGTACGTTCAGAGCATGTATACACTGCATGGGTGCACACAAATGGAAGTATATTTTCATGTGCGTGTGGGGATCCTTGCACGTTTATTTATGTATGTATATGGCTGGATGTGCAATTGTGTATGTGTCTTTGTGACCCCTACTTTGACCTTTTTTCCTAGTCACTGCTTGGGTCTTAAATTATTCATGTGTGTATGTGTGTATGTGTGTATGTAGCCTATGTGCATTTGTGTGTGTGTGTGTGTGTGGTGGAGACGGTCTGTTTCTGTGGCTTCAGTAATCAGCCTCCTGCTCCCAGCCCCAACACCTGTTCTCCAATTAACATGCAGCGTGCTGGGGCCCACTCGTTCCTATCGCCCAGCCACTGCTTTCTACCCTTTTTCTTCCTCTCGTCCTCTTTTTTCTCTCACTTTGAGCCCCGTGCTCCCTTCCTCCCCGCCTCGCTTCGTATCTGTTCTTCTGCACACCCTCTCGTTCTTCTCAGCTTGCTCCTGCTGTGTTCTCACTCGTTCACTCCCTACTGCTTAATTCCCCCGCTCCTCTTCTTTTTCCCTTCACGTTACCATCTCCTCCACCACCACCACCACCATCCCCTCCTTCCCTTTAGCCTGTCTAATTTTGCCATAATTAGGCGGTGTCATTAGGACACCTACCCAAGCACAAGGGAGTTTGCAATTCCCCAAACAGCCCAAACCCCCTCTTTTCTAATCTCCTTTCCATATTGTTTCAGTTTTCTCTCCCCCTTCTCCTGCTGCTGCTGCACCCTGCACCCCTCCACCTCCGCCTCCTCTTCTCCCTAATCCTGATTTGAGTGAAAGGAGAGAGAGGAGATCACAGCTGATCCAAAGGGAGGGGTGAGGAGATAGAGGCTGGGTGGAGTGGGGGGGAACTGAGGGATGAAGAGGGCAAGGGCAGTCGTTGACAAAGAGATGACTCTTAAGTTGCCTATGGGAGAGAATTATCTAATGCCCCACTGCCTGCTGTGTCTAATAGTTTTACAATTGTCTAATCTTAACATTGGTGAATTGCTGCACTCACAGGCCTGATGTGACTTTTCTGTGTGGAGAGTGTCTTGCTTTTGACTGATGGACTGCCTTGTTCACTGATTGGTTAGATGATTGATCAATAGACAAGTAGATGGATTGATTCCTCTGGGCATTGTCGCCATGAATTTTTACTAACTCTTCAAATTGTGATCAGTGTTTCTACTATTTTTCTATTTTAGAATAACATTCTTGGATATAATGTTTTGTTTTGTGTGGCAGTTTTCTTTTAATTAGTGCTGAAACGCAGACAGCAAATTTGATGATAAACTGATTATACAAGTTCTGTTTTAGGCAGAAAAATGAAACATTTTCTGCTTTTCTCTGTTTTATGCCTTTGAGGTTGTAATCAGTTATGCTCTATGAATAACCAACATCTCAATCAAATGAAAAATACAATTGGCCTTGTGTATAATTGTGGTATTTTTCAGCATTCTTTGTTGCTTTCACCCCGTGAAGGTCTTCTTCTCTGAAAAATTTTCAGTATTAACCCAGGCAGATCTGTTAATGGTGGGATTACTGCCATGCTGACCTCTGACCTCTGAGAAACTATATTGGTTCTGGGCCAGAGCTGGCCTCTGTATTTATGAGTGAACCATGGGTTTACAATGGAGACAAGCAGATGTCAGTATTAGTTTTGGTTTGGATGGGAGGGGCCACTGCTCGGTCTGTGTGCGAGCTTTTATATTTGGCTAAGAAGCTGAGATCAATAGTTGGTCATGAGGAGTGTGAGGAGGGATCCATCGTAAGGTTGGGGGCGGAGGGCTGCTGGTGGAGAAGGGGTGATCAATGGCAAGCACTATCTCACTAATTGATCGTGTTTCCAAGAGGGGTCTTTTTTAACAAGCCTGCGCTCAGAGAAAAGAAGAATAATCAATAGGAATTTTCCGATGTTGTCAATATGCCCCCCCCCCCCCCCCCCCCCCCCCATTCAAAGTGAGCTCACAGACTCATACATACTTGTGCATATCAGGCTTTCTACTTTACTTTTACGTGATGATTTAAAAAATGAAACCTCTATCTGGTTCTTTTTTTCCCTCTTTTAAATAGTCGCAGTTTATAATTTTACTCTTTGAACAATGATCAGTTGTCCTGGGCGTCGGCTTGACTTCAGATGTTCGGCCCCAGCAGGAACCCATTACTCTTAATCTTAAGTTGTGGGCTGTATTGATCTGTTTGTAGTCTTGGTTCTAGTTATGTGCATGTACCACTGCTTTGTTTTCAACTATTCAGTTCAGGGTTTTATGTTTTATTTTCCCAGTCCCAAATGATGTGTAGCAGATAGCTTTATTTTCAGCTCAATCACAAAATTTCCAATTTTTACACTTATTATTTGTTAATTGCTAATTTTCAGTGAAACTGACAGTATGGTAATCTACAGACACACATGTACACTGAAAGGATGTTGCGCAGTTTGACAAGCTATTTAAATATCGTTTGTTGTTGTACCTAAATGTCCACCTGCTTACGCTTGTCCATCTTCCATTAATTTTACAAAATAACAGAAGGCACGGGACGCTTTCCTCTGTGACCGTCTACCTGTTCTTACAGTGGGGCAGATTATTTATCCTTGTACTGGTAATGCTGGGGAACACCGGCCTCCTCATTCTTCACTGTCAACCAAAAAGAAAATAGAAGCTGCTAGTCTTTGGGAACATAACATTAAACTATCAGCCGAAGAATAAATGCAGCAACTTTTGTTGGACTGTGTCAGGGGTCGAATTCCTCCCCTTTCCCAGATGCATACTCATGCACTGCCGCCAAGTCGCCCCGTTAGGTCATCATATATGCACTTGAGAGTTTTATGCGTGAGAGAACAATGTCATTTTAGGAGACTGTTTCTCATACTCCCAGTGTAAAATGTTCCTTTAGCTGTAAAGTGGAACTCAGATCAGATTATTCCTTAGTCTTTTTAAAGGTGAACATATTGAAAATCTTGAGGCACGGATTTAAGTTTCTAATATTCCTGGTGGTTGGATATATTTTATTCTGAAACAGGATGTTGGGGCGGGACAAATTATCCGTAAGGAGGACTTAGCTGAGATAAAGACTGACAGTAACTTTTGTGGATCACTCTCCTCCTCCATCATTCAACTCACAGAGGATGTGGAGGAGGAGCATTTTTATTCTCCATTTGGCTGCAAAAAAGAGCTGCAGATGATGCTGGCAAGGTTGTTGCAAGCTGACCCTTCAGCTATAGTTGCAGCTGCTAGTGATGGTTTGCTTGTTCATTCTGTGGGAGTTTTGTGAAGTGATGGGTTGGCCAGTAAAAGGGATAAATGCAAATATACGATGCCAATTTATGAGAATTTCACGTTTGACATGTCTTACTGTGTTATGTGTTGCTGCCTTTGGGTCTAGTATAAAATGTTTTTTCATATTTTAAATTTGATGCATGGTGAAGATTTAAACTTTTACTTGAGAAAACCTTCTCAAAAGAGATTTAACTATGCAAACTAGACATACTATGTGGTTTGATACTAGCTGATAACAAAACGACACATGCAGGGGTGCACAACAAAACAAATTTTCTTTTAATTGGGATATGTTGCATAAGATTTATTGAGAAACCAGTATATTTTCAGTCAACACAATTCTAATAACAATCCTTTGTGTATTTTATTATATAATAATACATTAAAACATTGAAAGGATACTGCATGTAGAATGTTGATTTACCCATACAGGGGAACTCATCTGACATTTGTGTGCAGTTATTATGACTTCATGGTGTATAGGTTTCACCAGCTGTAGTAAAATGTAGCATGAAATGTGTCGATATGATAATCAGACATTTAATATTCTTCGCACATGAATTTATGAAATCAGTATCAGTACTGAACTCGGGTACTGCTTTACAGTCGCTGGATTTCATTCCACAGGCTGATCAGGCCATAATGCTGCTGGATCAAACTCACCACACTTCACACTCATGCTGTTATTAATATGTATAAATTACCTGTAGGTCACACATACATACATGCACGGAAACAAAGTCAGACACACAAGTCCCTTCAGTCCGCTGTCACAAGTCTCACTCCTGCGGGCTGGTACTGTCCGGTCCCTCCAGACCCCCTGTCAGCGAGCCCCTCAGGCTCGAGGCCAGGCAGCGTGGCGACAGGGCCCTGAGGCTCCAGTGCACACCGCCTCACAAAGCGGAGCGGCACACAGGCTGGACCACTGAGCAGCTGGCACAGGACCGTGGGGATGGCTCCTCCCTTGGGGCAATGCAACGGGGAGAATGACACAAAGACAGACAGGAAGAGACGATGCAATGTCTAGAATATCAAATTCACTGACAGGTACTGCTTCAAACAGTGAGAGCCTCACTCAGAGTTAGACTAGTGAAAATAAGTTCAGGAACCTTTTGAAGGGCTCGAGCTTTCTGTGATATGCTCTCATGTGAACTGGGAAGATCCTGGACTCCAGACTGCACAGGAAGTGTATAATGAGTAGTAGGTTATGAGCCGAGTTTGTGTTTGGTCACCTTTGCTCTGCTTCAGCCAGTGTTAGCTGTTGTGGCTTGAACCCTGACACAAGGAGTAGGCCTGGTTTGTTTTCTTTGAGAGAGCCTACAGAGGGGGCAGTCGGAAACAGAAAGTTGTGGAGAAATGTTTTGACAGGAAATGGGAATGGACTACCAATGAGCTAATGTGTAGAAACAGCAGGGGGACTTTTAGAGTGGGTGGGATGCAAGGGAGGGGGGATTAGAAGTTTTGAGTTGCAGCTCAATGGCACCCTGAAAGGCCTCGCTCTCCAGAGTAGCTGGGGCAAACCCTACCATTTGTCTGGACACTAATAGGGTTCACCTTTGGTTGAGCAGTGTAGAGATTAAGTAGGGGCACTCAGAGGATCAGAAGGGGGCAGATTAGTGTGATTTAGAGGTGCTTCAGATTGCAAGCAAGTGAGCAGTGTGTGGTTGTGTGCGTGTGTCTGAAACTTTGGATTTGGTTGCCTGTGGGTTTATTTTTCATGTGAAATTCTTGCATTTGCCATTTATTTTGCAAAGGGATCTCGTATCAGTGTAATTAGAATCTCTGTGTGAGTGTGTATGTGGGTGGGCGTGGAGTCAGAGGCCAGTTAGCAGCGGTATTTAAGAACAAGGGCTGTTTTCTTTGGCTAGATTTTGTTGCTGTGGGTGGAGCTCTGAGGGTGTGTGTGTGTGTGTGTGTGTGTGATGGGGATCGGTCATCCTCCTCTGTTAAGGTCTTAAATTTCACTAATGACTTAACAATGCCCCCTGGTGCTGGGGCCAGCCCCGCTAGCCACCTTGTTTGTTTGCTTGTCTCTTTATCTGGAATCTGGACGGGCGATATTTCTCCCAGGAGTTGGATTTCTCTAAATGTCCTCCACCCTTTCACTTTTTGAGAACGTTTCCTAACACTAATATTTACACATTTGCAGTATTTCTTAAATAGAATTTGGTTAAGTATCTCTATTGGCTTATGCTTGAGGCAATAGTTATTCCTCCTGTGGGATGTGGAAAAAGCAACCACACAAGGATATTGCGTGGATGCAGTTTTGATACAATAAAACTGATCACAATGCTTGCACTTTAAAGAATGCAGGGTACACTGTTGCACTTCAGTATATAAAGCTAAAGCAGAAATCGTTGTTGAGTCTTTTGTGTTTTGCTGGCTGAATCATTAATGCAACAGATATTGTGTTTTCCCTATTATGGAGGAAAAATAAAAGTTAAAGGAAAACACCAACAGCAATATAAACAATTGCAATGTCAGTATAATCTTGGATGCCCATGCATATGAGTGTGTGCTTCGGTGTGTGTGTGCGTCTGTATGTATGTATGGTCCTGATGAATCTGTCAGGGCTGAGGGCAGGGGGTGATGTGACTGCTGACAGGCTCCCAGCAGGCATGCTGAGAGCCCCAACAGTCTGTGTGCCCTCCCTTCAGCCCACCCCCGCTCCACCCAACATCACCCGGCTCCCCTTCTCCTCTCTCAGTCCTCGGCTCCACACATTTGTTGAGTATTAGCCACGGACAGTAAATTACAGCACCCTGGACCTCTGAGTGATTCCATTCCCATCTCTTCACACGTTCTTCGTCTTTCCCTTCAGCACCATTATCCAGCTCACCTTCTCCACGTCTGTCTATCTTCCTCCTTTTCTCTCATTTTGATCTGTTTTCCTCCCTCTGTCTGTCATATTCGTCCTGGCTCTTCGACTCCCTCAACCCTGTCAGATTTCTCTCCCCTTTCTGTCTTTCTCTCACTTCTGCTATACTTCTCATCTTAGGTTCTTCTATTGTGTCACGCTACACAGCGCTCCCTCCTTTACACATCCCCTCCGCTCCCCCTTTACTTTCTTACAAGCAGGTCCCTGTTGTCTAGGCTTCACAGGTTTCTCAGCTTCTTCACTCTCCCTCCCTCTCTCTCGCTTTCTCTCTCTGTCGTCCTCCATCCTCTCACCCTCTCCTTCCCTCCTCCTCCTTGCACCCCCCCCTTCTCTCTCTTTCTGGAAACAGATGTTGTTTGTCAGATCTTATCATTACTGGCTAATTAAGAAGACATCTCTTCTCCTTCTGTTGTTGCTTCTCTTTCCTCTCCTCTCCCTCTCGGTGGCATCCATCCCAGATTCCCAGATTCATTGTTCTTCTCTGAGAAAGGTTCGGGTCCAGCTTTGATATGCACATGTTACTGGTAAATCTGATTAGTGGCTGATTGATTGAAAGGGTATTGACGGAGCAAGATGAGTGTTGGTGTATTGCAGATGACCTTATGGTATGTTTGAAATCTATTCAGCTGTAGAGTGTGTTGCGTGTCTCGGTTTGACAGTTGGAGAGTATGTTTTGAATCTCTGTCCCTCAGGACACACCCAGCTTGCTGGGAGAGGTGAGGCCACTGATGGGACTTCTATTCCCTGTCCTGGTTGTGAATTCATGTTCTCTAGACTCTGAATATCTATCCATATCCATCTATTTAGCAGGCTGACTGAGGTCTCGTGTGGCCAAGCTTGGTATGCAGTCGATGCTGTCGGTGGAGCTTGGGAGACTAAAACATCAATTCATTTTCAATTGCTGAAATGCACATTTAGCAGCAAGCGAGAGGTTATACAGTAAAACTCTTTGGCACCCAGGAGAAACCTCCGTGAAACACTCCATTGCCTCTTGTGTGCCCGTCCCATCATTCCGCTTTCTTCCTCTCAGCTTTGCCGTGCCCCACTCAGTTTTGCGGTTGCAAGCCTGAAGGTTTTACAGCACTACCAAGCTCTATAAATCAGCACTAGTGGTTTAAATGTTTGGCTTTGTCACAGTTCTCAAGTTTAGAGGCGGGGTGGGCTTGGGCTGAGGTTGCAGGGGTGAAGCCAGCCTGGGAGGCAACAGAAGAGAGGCCAGGAGGGGCACAGCCAGTCCGCCAGGCAAATTTATAAAGAGCTGAATCCCCCCATGTCAGTTTACTCACTGACGCTCTTACTACTTATCAATAAGACAGCTTCTTAGGTGAGTTTAATGATATCAAAATTATACTTTTTCCTGATTCCTTATTTTTAGGATTGTAAACACCCCTTGCCCCCCAACCTTCTCAAAGTTTGTGATTTGCTTATAAAACATTCAGTCCAAATCATTTTTTAAATCAGTAGTTACCTGATTAGAGACTGAGTAAACAAAACTGTGAATCTGACCTGACATTTTGATTCCAACTTTTTATAGTTGACAGTTTGCAAAACCAACCAAGTTTCACTAGTGGTGGAAAATAAATAAGTACATTGACTCAACTTCTGTACTTAAGAGCAGTTAAGCTTTACTTGACCTTCTATATATTTCTACTTCATCACATTTCAGAGAGAAATAATTTTCTATTTTTTAATTACTTACTGCTAGATGAGATTTTAAAAACACGATATCAATCTATAAAATATTCTCAATTTTTATAAATTACAACATTGAACCGTATATAAAATACTCATCTGTAATGATAATCTAATACTCTGATGTGCCCATTTAACATTTAGCTTCGTAACGAGTACTTTAACTTGAGTGAGAATTGGAGTATTGTTACACTGTCATACCGGTGCTTTTTTACTTAAGAAAAAGATCTGAATACTTCCTCCACCACTCTATTTCGCTTGGCTGGTTTGAGGCGAACACATACAGGATAAGTAGGCTGAGCGCTGATGTCACTGAGAGTCTGTTAGACATCAGGGTAAAGCAGTGAGCAGTCATTTGCTAACTGGAGGTGCTTCAACCGTAAGAATCTCGTAAAAATTGCGAAAACCACACTGATTTTATTGATGACTGAATTTGCTGTGACAAAAGAGCGAGACAAGACAACCGTGGAGTCAGTCTGGCTGTTTTGACGTTTTCCGGTGAAGCCGATGCCACAGACATCCCTGTATGTTTTAGGAGGAGGAGAAGGAGAAGGAGGGGAGGCTGGTGTGAAAGGTCCTGTGGTGGTATGCGACAGAGGGGGTATCAGTTCGTGGAGGGTTTTCTGTGCCCCATTAGCAGTGTCAAAGGTCATGTGCCCCGGGTGTTAACCCTGGTGACCAGTCTAGCTTCCAGTCTGCCAGGGGACCCGGGTCCAGGGGTATTTATTACTAACCCCCACCACCTCCCCGCTCCATCCCCCAAACACAGCTCTCCCCATGGAGGAAAACAAAACACCTCTACCCCGAGCCTTTCCTCGGCTCCGGTACATGTACTAATTGGATGCATATCCATACACTGATGCATGACGACCCATCTGTAGATTTGTGCCTTGACGTGAAATATTCGTAGGTCAGCACTGGTTTGTCCAAATCCTAGAGCACAGCCATGAACTGCAGCAGTGTTTTTGGCCCATTGTCTGCATGTTTTATTGAAAATCTGCTCGCGAGTACAAGCATGTGACTTTTAGATGTTTGTTTTTGAGGCATTATTTTTGTTAATGTGTATAATCCTGCATGATTGATTGTCCACACATGGTTGCTTGCAAGTCGATATTTGTCTTTGTGTATTTCTCTGTGAACTCATGCATGAATGTGTCCGCGGTTTGCACGGCCAGCGTGTGACATATGCATGCATACGTGCATGCATCTGGGCCTGCTGTATGAGTTAGTGCTCTCAGTGTGTGAGTGTGGCAGAGGAAGGCCCTCAGCATGTCAGTATGTTTTAATGCCTCACATCTGGTTTCCTAATTTCCCTCCCTCCCTCCCTGCCCTCCCCTCAGCTCCCCCTCCACCGCGATGTCAGGACACTGTTTTGTTTTTTCAGGGTGGGGTTGGGGGGGTTTGATGGAGGGGATGTCTGATGAGTGATGGCCCTGAATACAGGACATCAACATTCTCCCTCTCTTCCCTTTGTCTTTGCCTCTCCTCTGCTCCATCTTTCTGTTCCTCTGTCTGTTCTGATTTCTAAAACTCATTAGCTTTTGAGCACTATGAGGGGGGTCAGGGTTACATGTATGTTGGATATGAAAAGAGGAGCAGCCCTTTTTTTCTGCCTCCACCACCGTCCTCACTCCCCTGCTCTTCTTCGCGAATGTCTGAGCAGCAGGACATCCACGTCTGCTGAACAAAAATTATGACACCATCCTCCTCCTCATTCTTTTCCAGAAATTCTCGCGTCCCACATTTTTGTATCAAAACATAAATTTGTCATCTTTGGTGCACTAACCCAAAATTGAAGGCCAAAGTGAAACCCAGAAGAGGAGATGAGTGTGGAAAGTTTTCCAGCTGTGCTACTAACTAACTTGAACTCTATGTTAAAACCTTTTGCATCACATGCTTCAAGAGCCGCTGCCACCAGTAAACCTGCATTTACAATGAGCACAGAGGGCAATGTGTTTTATGTCTATGTGAAAAAGCAGTTTATGTCAACAGTGATTAGTGCTGATGAATGCCTATGAAAATTTTTGTTAGGGGTTCTGTGCTGCTTAGGTGCTCGTTGCATGATTAAGGCCATATGTAAAGCCTGGTGTGTAACACTTATCTGTAACAGATGCCCCAGAGGACTGAAAAACATAAAACCCACAATGAGGAATGAAAAATTAAAAAAAAACAAAAATGCATCCAATCCTGCTTTTGTTTTTAGTGTCACAACTGGCTGGTTGGTCATTGAACTAGTTTTAGCTAAGCAAGTTGTCACCACTGGGATGGCCGCCTCGTGCTGCGAGGCCTGTGTTTAGTCTTGGGAACTGAAACAGATGCAGACAAAAGGGATTGCAGACCTTGACGGAGATGCAGAAGTGAAGACAGAAAAGAAAAAACAGGCTCCCCGTGGTGCCACAGTGGAAAATGATCCCAAGGTTTAAGACTCGGGTCTATGTTTTGTTTGTGTTTCCTGTTTTAAGTGTGTCTGTGGAGGGTAGATGTTGTGGAAGATAAAACTGAGTTTCCATTGCTGGCCACAGTAAACCCTGTGAAATTCAATTACTCTTTAATTTGTCACTAGCGTGGAACAACAAAAATCATGAAGAGTTTGCTCTTATCAAGTTTTGGCATCATATTTGTTAGCAATCTGATGCCACGGGAAGATTTTTTGTCTGTTATCAGAGAATAATGCTTTTGCTTACAGTTTTTTCAGCTTTACAAAATGGACTTGTTAGCCACTGAAAACAAAATGATTCACAGTTTCAAAGTTGAAAAATGTTTCCTGTTAGCTTTATTTGCACTATATTACTCACTTAACATCATTAAAAAAAAACAAAAAACAGAATCATCATTTTACACCTGCTTTATGGAATACAATATTCTGTGAATGTAAAGAACAAGGCAAACATATAAACATGCTTAAGCTAATGGAGTTCTTTGAAAATGGCCCTTTTTTTTATACAATTTTCCTGTGACATGAAGATCACCTCCAGTTCTGTGAATGTTCTCCTCATCTCTTCCCTCTGGATGGGGAGGTGTGTGGGTGTATTACATTACCAAAACAAAAACAAACAACAGCAATATTAAACTTTTGCAACCACAATAGAGGAGGGGATAAAAAACAGAGGGTCCTCGACTTCTTATTAATTATGCAAGATTAGTCTAATTATAATTCAGCAAATGAATGTGTGGCAGAAGGTGCGAGGCGACGGGGCTGGGAGATTTGCATGTTAAGTGGGCAGGGGGAAGCGGCTAATGCATGCTAATATATGCGTCAATGTCTCGCTTTAATTTCAGCATTTGCAGCTGTGTGCGTCCGAACTGAGGGGGGTGAAAAGTTGACTCAATGGGTTTTTGGGAGGGGGGCAAAGGTGGGGGTGTTAGTGTATTAGACTGTGCATGCATGCATGTGAATGTGCGCTTCTGTGTGTGTGAGGCATCTGGTGTCATACAAACAGGGATTGATGAGAAGAAGTCAACAAACAAGGTCAAGAACCCTTAGAAAGTGCACAAAGCCTGAGATGGATGTAGACAACCTCTCAATTAGGAATTTGCTATCTGAGGCATCACTGCAAGTTTCATCATGTCAGTCAGTCAAATGAATGATGACTGCTGGTTAGATGAACATTCAGTGGCCAGCAAGTAAGTGGTGAGGAAATGATCACCGCTAAACCACAGCCACAGTGGATGTGGTTATTTAAGCCAAAAATGTTGGCCCTGTGCTCACTTAAATGAACGCTACAGGAGCCATGATGTAAGAATCATTGCCAGGATAGAACATATACACAGCTCAATCCCCAAAGGAGGCAGTTAAATGAAACAGAACACTTTTCAGTCAAGAAACAAACTGTATAACTTTACCTGTGCGATGCACTGTGTACATAGTGATACTGTCAAGGCGTCGAAAGGGCAGATGTGAGGAGGGACGAAAAGCTGATGAGGAAAGAAATGGAAGAAGGAAGTGGGAGCGGCGCAGATGTGCCCTTTTATATGGTTCCACCCAAAACCGAGGTCTAGTGCGGCTTTGAGGTTGGAGGTCCGAGCTCTCGCTGATAAATTATAATCACCCTCTGCCAACAACAATATTGATTGTCCTCCGATGAAATAGCTCAAATCAAGAAATATTGGACACACTGTTGGAACTGAGAGCTAGTTTCAAGCCAGGTCCACAAGGGAGGAAGCTGGAGCGAGTGATGGAAGAATAGCGAGTAAAAGCTGACAGAATGAGGGAGAGATTAGTATTCAATGGGAGGGTTCACGGCTGTGGGGCCAATATGAAGTTCCTCTCCAAACAACGACTCTCCATTAAGATGACTTATATTTGCAGAGAGCACAGTGTGGGTGGGATTGGAGCTAACCATGTAGCCCAAAACCGCTGCCTCCCTCTGCAACATTTTTCTTCTGCACTGTTGTTGTTTGTTTAATTGGAACATTAATGGATGTGTTTTTCATAGGCAAGACAGAATTGTGCTCTGTGATGTGGACATCTGGTTTGAGAGCTATGTACTTGCCAATAGCCACAGTTATATCACAATGCCGCATCACTTCCAGGCTCGCTTTTCTTTTAACACGCACCTCCTGCCTAATTTTTCTTCTCCTTGAGATTTGTGTGGATCTTCTGAGCCTCATCTGCACCTGTCCTCTTCATATACTTTCCTGCCTCTCACCTTGCCAAGTCTCCCCCCTCTCCCTCCTCGCTGTGTTTCAGTGATGGAATGTGTTCTTGTTGTTGCCTTCTCTTTCCCATCTCTGTCTTTGCCTCTCAGCATGGGGACTTTGGGATTGCGGCAGAGCTGCGTTGCCATGGCAGCGGGCTGTGTTGCCGAACTGTGTACACCTGGGATTTGGAGTCTCTCTCCGTACTCTCCCTCTCTCCTATTTATTCCACCTTCCTCTCCGATTTTCTTTGGTGTAGCAGAGGCTATCAGCAGCCCTCTCTCTCTCTGTCTCTCTCTTTCCTTCTCTCAGTCTCCACAGCCCCATTCACCCTCAGTAGTACTCTCACATATGTAATGAGACACATACACTTGAAAACACAATTCATGTCCATACCAGCGCCTGTGCCTCTATCACTACCTTCCTCTTTCCACCTCCTCATTTCACTTTCTCTGTAGTTGTCTCTACTTCGTTCCCTCACCATTCCCTTGTGGGGGTTCAAATACGGCATTGCGGGATACCTCGGTCCCCTGAGTCCCCTGGAATACATCACTGTCTCCAGTTTACTTTGAAACACAGCAGCGCTTTTCACCGGACTGCGCTTCAAATTCTCATCACTTGATTTAAAGTGTAATAACATTGACTTTAATACTAAGCTAAACAGCCGTGATTGATGTCAAAGCTGTAATCATACAGATGTGCAGACACAAGCACACACCCTCCACAAGACCATTCTCTGAAAAATAATGAATGTTTCCTTTGACTGCAAGTGTGTTTCAATGTAGCAAATAATCACATACATGATCCTTTCATGTGATTTTCTTAGCTGCTCATGTACAAACACATGTCCTCTTATTTACCTTTGCAGATTTTTCTTGAAGTTTTTCCTGAAATGTAACCAGAATTGTCTGAAGACTGCAGGAAACCCGAGGGATATGAGGAGATTTCAGGTACGAAAAGATGATTAAAAAAATGTATGTGTGTGAGCGGGAAGAGGGAAGGTGATGACATGTGAGACTGACTATGGGAGAAAAATAAAGATTTTGCAGTCAACCTAAACACTCCCCCTCATTTCTATCATAATAGAACAATTTCATAATTAATTTCTCGTCCAGTCTGCTTTGAGTAGAGTTTGTGCAACACCGACTCTCTGACTCTGAAAGCCTTTTTCCAACTGAAGACATACAGGAAGGAGTTTGAAGTGAAAGCTAAAAATCAATAAGAAGTCAGAGAGACGGAAAGACAAATGAAAGGAATTAGATATGTGGGAGACTTGGTTGTTGGGGTGCTGGGGTGCAGGAAATAGGTTGAGGTGTTTCAGGAAGTTGTCAAGAATTGAGTGATTGGCTCCAGATGGAGGAGGTCATGCTCCGTGACCCAGGAAGTGGTCACAGGGGACACTCCCGCCTCACTTCCTCTGCCGTCTTTCAGCACCAGCGGCCCCCGTCTGGCATTCTCCTTCTTCCAGAAAACCCTCTGTCCCTTCCCCTACTTCGTGCTCCCTCTGTCTTTCCACCATGTTTGCTTTAACTCCTGCGATGTGACACACGCTGAGAAGTTATGAGTACCCGGGCGCTCCAAGACTCTCATCTCTGGGTTAAAAGGTGATCAGAGCTGGACGGGAGTCTGCTGCTTGATCAATAATTTACAGTTATTTTCCTTGAGGTTACCCTCCCTTCCCACCACCTATAGCACATATGCTTTTTCTTCCTTTTCTTTTTCATACTCCCTCACCTGTAAAATTACTGCCACGTGTTTATTTCGAAGTGGGTGCATAGTTTTATCTTTTGCCACATGATTTTCCAAAAAACACATGCATTTGTAAATCTTACTATTTAGTTGAAAATGACTTTTTTTTTTTTTTTTATCTCAGGGCCTCATTCCCTTAAATTCGCAAATCAAGCTCTTAAACATATACTCAAACTCATTATCACTTTCAGAAATAGAATCACATCAACAATCGTAAATATCCAAAGAGAAAGACCTACAAGTATCCCCTCATTAATTATATGTGTGTCATCCATGTGAGGCAGATGTGGGATGGGACACACACATGCTGAGGCCAGAAAATCAAATCAGGGCCACCATATATCATCCACTACTTTAACGGCCGGCTAAAATGGGAGATTTAGTCCATATGTTTGGTGTCATTGAAAGATCAGGAGGAGACAACGATGGGCCTGCTGCATGCTGTATGAATCAAAAAGTTAGGCCAGAGGCAGTGGAGAGACCATATGGAGACCCGATGGAGGAGTGGAGGGGTGTATGAGCAGTGTCATCACCAGAATGCAGACATATTATGAAGATCCCACAGATGTCACATTACCTATTGAGAAATATTACGATCACCTGCATGCCAAAATAAATTGTTGCCCAGGGATTTTGCTGTTGTAACCGGAGATTGTGACTCACAGCGTGCTGTCCAAGTTGCGCTCAGTCACTCATGTATCTTTCCCTCGGCTCTTTTCCTCTTGTCCTTTCAGGTGGTCTTGTCCAGCACTGTGAGCGTGGACGGCCACGTCCTAGCGGTGTCTGACAACATGTTCGTCCACAACAACTCGAAACACGGACGCAGAGCTCGCAGACTGGAGCCAGGAGAGTCTGTGGAGAACACTATGGAATATGGTAAGACGCTGACTCTACAAGACTACAGTGTCACACCCCATTTATCTTATTTCTTGTTATCACATGTCTACTTCATCATTCACACCCAGAAACATACTGATCCAAGGAATCAACTGTAACAGCAGGTACTTGAGCTGCTTAATGTCCATTTATAATCACCATGATATATCAAACATAACCAGTGGTGCTTCTGAGGTCATTAACTGTGCTAATGAATGCATTAGTTAAATACTTGCCTTCACTTAAAACATAGTGGATGGTAATATCCTATCTTAAATGCATATCTTTAAGCACGAAGAACAGCAGTTTAATACAGGTTAAGATCAAAAAGTCACATTTATCTTGAAACACTCATTGCTTTTGCCTGTGCAGTGGTGGAAATTACCTAAATACATTTACTTAAATACTTTTTTTTAGTTCACTTGATTATTTCCATTTTACGTTATTGAATAATTCATTTCATAGAGAAAAGTTGCATTTTGCTACATTACATTTATTTTACATCTGTGATTACTTGTTACTACTTAATATTTAAGATACAAATATATGATGGACTGTTATTCCTGTACTGTAGAATAATAACCCTGTAAGTATTTCAAAATAGTTGCACACCAGCATGTTTCAGTGTTGAAACCCCACCACCACCACCAACACCACCACCTCCAGTGTTTATCTATCAATAACTGTAATCCAGTAATAACTTTCAACTTTTAACTTTCAACACACTCTTCTACAGCTTGTTCTATCTGCTCCGCTTTCAAGTGATGTGCATCCTGCACTGAAACCCTCGGACTAACTCTTGCTTTGCTCTCCTGTCCAGCCACCCCGTGTATCAAAGCCATCAGCCCCAGTGAGGGCTGGACCACCGGCGGGGCCATGGTCATTGTCATCGGGGAGAACTTCTTTGACGGGCTGCAGGTGGTGTTTGGCAGCATGCTGGTGTGGAGTGAGGTAGGAAATGTCTCCAAAACATCTCACTAATTATGGTAGAGTCTGAAGCATATTTTGAAATGATATATATAGCATATGGCTTGTCTCATTATTTAGATGATTTATGGGCAGTCTACACAAATTAATCTTTAGACGGTGTTGTGTTAGCCTAAATATTTACAATACACTGGGGGAATAATTTGTTGCTGTTTTGTGACTGTTTTCTGTCTTGTTCTTCAGCTGATCACGCCACATGCTATCCGTGTCCAGACACCTCCTCGACACATCCCCGGGGTTGTGGAGGTCACACTGTCTTATAAATCTAAACAATTCTGCAAGGGAGCACCTGGACGCTTTATCTACACAGGTAGTAAGACAACACATTGTGTGCTTTTTTAAAAAGCTTTTTGAACATGAGGTTTTAAAGAACTCTGATTACTATTTGATGTGCCCTACAGTACGTGTTTCTTTTTTATTTTATTTCAGCCCTAAATGAGCCCACTATAGACTATGGTTTCCAGCGTCTTCAAAAGGTCATTCCTCGACATCCTGGCGACCCGGAGAAACTAGCCAAGGTTAGATTGTCATAAATAAAAAACTTAATTGGGCTCATGTCAATTTTTCAAGGAACCACGCATGTTAGGCTCTTATTATGATGTTAATGTAATAAATTACGTTCTTTGCAGGAGATCCTCCTGAAGAGAGCAGCAGATCTTGTGGAGGCCCTATATGGAAACCCACACAGTAATCAGGTAACAGTAGCTTTGGTATAATATCCCAAATATGTTTAAATGACATATTGGTATAAGCAGAACACATAGATACTTAAAAGCAATTTTGGTTTTTAGACCATGAAATATTCATTATTTTACTCTATGTTACTGGTAAGTGTTCTCCAAAGGATAGCATCAGTAGTTATTAATTAGGCTTCCTGTTTTTCCAGACAACCACTGGTTTTCCATTCATTTCAGTGACAGACATGCAGAGGTTTGAAACTTGAGATTGGTAACCATTCAGAACAAATATTTAGAGGGCCTTGTTTTTTGTCAGATTATGATTTCATAATAATATGGTTCTCAGCAGGGACTGTGTGATAAATTTCTCAGGGTTACTGTGTCAAGAAGATTCAAAATCTGAGCAGAGTGGACTCAGCTCAGTCAAACTTAGCTTTTGGGTGTTTTTTAATGCTTATCTGATTACTGTCAGGCTATAAAATGTGAATTTACACAGCAAACATCTTGACAACCTAACAGTGCATCACCTGACCTCTTTTGGTCTCTGTGACCCTGTGAGCCATTGCTAATTTCTGTGTCATCGTATCTCCCATAATCTCCTGCAGGACATGCTGCTGAAGCGTGCAGCCGACATTGCTGAGGCGCTGTACAGTGTTCCTCGTCCTCACAGTCAGCTGCAGGCGCTGCCCAGCTCGCCAGCCCACGGCAGCGTCATGGGCCTGGGCTCATATCCTTCTCAGTTAGGTGTCAGCATTGGGGAGACTGGACAGAGCAGCCAAGGTGAGCAGAACGACACATAAACCGTTATCTGCTGAAGTTTTTTTTCCCCCACTAATGAAGCTCAGAACTGACGCAATGTTTTCATTTTTCCTGCAGGTTACATTCGAAATTCTAGCAGTTTGTCTCCAAGGGGTTACCCATCAGCATCCACTCCTCAGCAGTCAAGCTACGGGGGCAGTGGAGGGATGACCGGAGGCTATGGGACCGTTCCCATGACCAGTCTAGGAGTACCTGGCTCTCCTGGCTTCAGCAGTGCCTCCCCCACAGGCTCTCCCTACAGTAAGCCCTTGCACTTGCAAATAAATATGTGTGGCAATTAACCTCGCATTTCTGACTCTGTTGTGATTTTCAGACTTCAGACTGACTGGTGCTCTCTCTTCCACAGTAATGCCCTCCAGCCCCACTATACCAGGAAGCTCCAGCTCTTCATCGTCTCTCTTGCCTTTCTCCTCCTTCCCGTCTGCTGCTAAACAGAAGAGTGCTTTTGCTCCCGTCCTCAGGCCCCAGGGCTCTCCCTCTCCTGCCTGCCCCGCCTCAGGGGGGAACAGCTTCAGAGGTAGCCATCCAACTCACTATCTGACCCCCCTGTCTGAACTTACGAATGCAGTCTAACCCCCCCTGTACTAACCACACGAAAGCTTTGACTGAACAAGACAGAGAAAAAAGTTGCTGGATGTATAATAATGCAAGACCTGATTGATTAGAATCATAGATTTTGTATATTTTTTTCTCTCCAGCAATGACGGGCCTGGTTGTTCCCCCGATGTAACAAAGCACCCACCCCAATCTACCCCAGACCACTGCTTCACTTAGCCCCTCTTTTGGCATTAAGAGGGCAGGGAAAATGGAAAATTGATCACTAGTGACCATGTATAACTTTGCTTCCTGAGCCCCCCCCTCCGCCCCTGCCATTGCTTAGTCCCCTTTTTTCATCCAGGTGGATGAACAGGATGGGGTATGAAAATGTCCAAAGACCAGTCATCTACTCCAGAGGCAGAGCAGATTACTTCACCCACAACTACAGATAGACAATGCTCCATAGCTAACAGCATCAGACTGGACCATAAATCGCTGTGTGTATCATGGAGCGTCTGCATTTTGAAAGGAAACGAAAAGGAAAACTTGTACCAATTTCGACCCAAGCTTCAAAAGCGTCTGTATTTACCTCTGGCCGGCTGTCCCATCTGGTTCTTCCATCACCTGCCCAAACCTTGGCCAGAGACGTACGGGACACGTTGTGAGAGCACTGAACGTGGTTGGATGACGGACAGTTCTGATATGAATTGCAGCTCTAAGAAGCAGGGTGCTATTTGTCTATGTATGGACACCTTAAATGGCATGTGTGTACACTGTCTGTGAGTTAGCGAGAGCTTTTTTTGTAGTAGACTTTTTGAAGACAATTTACATTCCAGAAAAATAGACCCTTTATTTTTTGTTCTGATCTCTACGGTTTTACAAGGGAGAGCTCTTTGTCTCAAGGGTTATTACTAAAGGAATTCATATATTGATTTATTTAAGAACAAGCAATTTAACTTATTATAGTTAGTTTAGGGAATAATATAAAGGTGTTTTTATAAAGTGGTCCTTTTCCAACTGTCACCGAAAAGAAGTTATCTCAACAATTGTTCATTAATTTGCTAAATAATCATAGGGAATTCATCATTTGACGAAGAAGATCAATTCTAACACACTTTTTGGAATTAAATGGCCCCAGTTTTCAGGTTCTTGCATAGCAAAATCTTAATGCTAAGCCCTCATCTAAAGAAGGTTATTGTCCTTGTGTGAAAGGAAAGTTAGTTAGCCTTATCCTTTTTAATTTCACTTATAATGCATGCTCTGTCACACCAATGGCCTGATATTATTTAATTCCATATTGCAAATTTGAATTTATATGACTATATAAGATTTTACAGTTTCATTTTTAAATGTCTCAACCGAGTACAGGTCTCTAGTCACTATGCAGTACAGTAAATGAAAGCACAAACTGCTCAGTAGAAAAGAACGGGGCGTATTAGGTGTTCATTAATCCATATCAAGCTGTTCTTACTCACTGATTTTTGTCATCACAACACAGACTTCATTCTCAGGATGTGAAAACAGACAACACAAAGAGTAGATGATATTTGCAAAATTTGTTTTTAGAGTTTGGTTAATTTTATTTATTTAAAAATTATTAGCAATTTAATATTATGTTTTTTGAAGCCATCTTTCTTTGAAACGATACGGAAAATGGTGCAAATGTGATTTGTATATCTCAAGGTGTAATTATATTTTGTGCTCCAAATAAAACAAATGAGGAAAAAAAGTCATTAATGCTGGTTTGAGTTGTTTTAGCTTTTTACATGTGTGCAGAATGGGACATCAAGCAGTTAAACACACATACAGACTGCATTATCTGACACATTCCTGGACATTAAGATTTTCCTTCAAGATTCCACATCTCTGGGTTTAACTGGATCTATTTTTGATTGTGCCCATCACCTGTGTGCTTGTGCAGCTTGCTACACTGTTTTGTATACATAGCTGATGAGCCGCAGCATCTTAATTGTGATGCAAGCGTTAAAGACTGAGTAGAGCATGTCAAGATAAACAACAACACTCCCCCCCATCTCTCTCCTCTTCAATAAGCCTGCTTTTCTCTGAGGACCAAGCCTCTGGGGGCCCCGAGTGAGAACCACATGAGTCTCCCTCCAACGTGGCCTCCTCCTCTCTGTCTCTTTCTCTTAAACACACACACGAGGCATGTGCCTCACTAAGTCTTTGTTTGGTACTGCTTCATCCCATCTTTCTTTCTCTCCTTTCTTTTGCTCCTCTGAAATGGCCCTTCTCTGCTAATGTAATTAGCACTGGTAAAGAAGGGCAGTTAATTACCCACTCTATTTTGATCGGGTAATTAATGTTATGCCAGGAAACAGCAACTGTTTCATTAACATAGCGCTCGAAGCAGTGAGGGGGCAGGGTAACACCCGGTGGATGCATGACTGTGTGTGTGTGTTTGTATGATACATGTGGACAAACAGAGTAATGCCAACTCAGCTTGGTGACAGGGAGAGACACGTGGACTTCAAGCGCCTGCTGACACTGTCAGTGATCTGACCTCGACAGCAAGTCACTGTTTCACTCTTTGCTGTCTTTGTCACTATCAAGTGGCACTTGTCAAAAAAACTCTGACTGCTTCTCCTCCTCCTCCTCCTCCTCCTCCCTCTCCTCCTCCTCCTCCTCATCTCTCACTCTTTTGATGTGCTATTAATTTGACAAGTTAAAGTCAGCTTTGTTGCCAGCACCTCAGCATTCATGTTGCTGAGTGCTCCTTCTGCCCAGTGGTGCAAGAGCCATATGCTTCTCTTCCACATGACTGTTTTGTTGTTGCTGTTGTAGGTGCGGCGGCGCCATTTACTGTCTTCTAATCACAGTTTGGATAAAGACAGGATGAGATGCCACCTGCCACCAAGTCGTTCCACGTCACAGTGTATGCACGGCTTCAAAAGAGAATCTAGCTGCCGGATACATGAGAGCAAAAACCATGTCATCTTTCATTATTGATGCTGCTGAAGTACTGACAAGCTTCCATGCTTAAGTTGCAGTACTGTCTTCTTAACAATACAGGGAGCATATAACACAAAATACACCCTTCCCTTGTCTCTCAAGGGATGTGTTTGTGTTTATACACCCAATTAGCCCTCTGGCCACAGCATGGCCATGCATTAGGCTGACATTAGCCCCGGGTGTATGTAATGCCTGTGTGTGTGTGTGTATAAAATACAGTGCACCCCTTTCTCATTTAAGGCATAATTTCAAGGGTGTGCGTGCCTTATTAGACAGACTGAGGCAGAGTTTGACAGGGGTGGCCCACTATTTTGTCAAATAGATTGGTAGGTTGGCTTCCACACACCCAGCCGGTGTCCTTTGCCTCTGGCCTGTCAGTAAAGCCTGCATTGTTGCCCATTAGACCGCTGGACCCCGATTCCTTTTTCCAAAATGAATTCCCCACCCTTTCTACCATTCCCTTGGGTGTCAGTAGAGAGGGGTGGCAGATGGGACAGACACAGAGCTGCCCCATGAGACCCCCCACTCCCCTCCCCCAAACAAAATACACACACATATATACACGCGTAAACACACATCCAGCAACATACACATAAAGGAACACACACACACACGCTCAGACATGCATGCATGCACATATGCATAAGGGCAACGCACTACGTGCACACACAAACACACGTACACTCGGCACAGCAGTAGCAACACATAGCTCCCCTGCCCCCAGACACAAACCTCATCTGTCAGCCTGCTGCTTTTGTCCAGACCACAGGAGTGTGTTCTGTGAACACAGAGTGACATCTCTGTCCCTGCCTCTCAATCTGTGCTTGGTGTGAGTGTGTGTGTGTGAGAGAGAGAGAATCAGAGAGAACGGCACAGTAACAGCTTGACAGGATGAGATGCTTAACTAAAATGATGTGTCCAAGAGAAACTACATTTTAAAGTAATAAGTTTCCTCCTGTGATGTACAAACTCGTTTTATGTTAAATGTATGAATTCTTTATTATTTAGGTAGTCATTCAAGACATTTTTTTTTTCATATGGATTTATCTAAATTAAACAAGTTAAGATGTATATTCAGCATGCAGTGTTTCTAACCTCATTTAACTTCAACTGCTTTTACTCCTACATTTTTGTACGGACATTTACATTAAACAAACCATCAGCAGCATTGAAAAACATTGCACGCTTAGATATAGCTGTTGTCTTGTGTCTTTTTGTTTTAAAAAGACTCGCTAATTAAATTTTGTGTGATTAAACCTGTGTTTTGGCTTTTGGTGGTGGGGGCTACCCTTTTGTTTACATTTGCATCACAGACTGTGCCTTTAGCTAATTAGCCAGGTAAGCTGCAAAGGCATTGGTAAACTATGTGTTGTGCAAATAATCATCAAGTAAATACAGTCTGTGGCACCCAATTGTTTATTTATACTGCTATAATTTGACTTACCTCTCTCCTGTGTTTCACTTTTTGTTTATTTAATAAGTCAGCCTTGTTAGTAAATTTGCCAAACTGGATTCCCTATTGCATGCAGTATGCAGACTGCAGTGTAGGATAGATGTTTTTGTTGGTAGGAAAATACCTTTTCTCTCAAGATCTTTCCCCTTCTCTAGGTATAATATTGACAATTAGCTAGATTAGAGGAGTCTAGATGTAATTTGGGCCAAACACACTTATTGGCTGTTTGTGCGCGCGGCCGTGTGAGGTGAGAAGGCCCCACACTGGTGATTAATTACAGCCAAGCCGTGTGACAGAGGTGGGAGCTCTCCTGGTGCTGTCTGCAGCCGACATGGAGGGAAACCCAGGCTGGCTAATTGACCCGGCTTCTGTAAGGCCATCCATCAAACGTGGCCCAAGTGGCCCCGTAAGAAACACATTATTCAGAGGTAAGTTAGTTAACCAACTAGCGCACCACCACTCATTAATGGTATTAGGTCCTCTCTTGTCTGTCTCTGTGAACCAGAGCATCATGAAATGTGTTATTCACCAAGTGAAGTTTAATTTTTAAGGTTGTTGTGACTGACAGTAAATTTTATAGCTTAGGTCCTTTTTTTGGCCTTGAAGTAGGTCTAAGGACAGCTAAGGCTGCAGGGCCTAGAACTGAGTCTTGTCTACCGAGGTGATCTAAAGTCACGGTCCAATAACAGTCCATTGAAATGTATATAAAGATGTGCCAAAATATCACAGAAACCCTGTTATTTTGCGGTGATGACATCATTTGGACCCAGTCTGCACAATAATTATCGAATGTTGGAGACTTTCCCACCTGTCTGACCCAATCATGAGCAACGTTCAGCTGTTAATCATGATGTTTTGTCCCTGTTTTATAGTACAAAATAACAAATTAAAAGCAAATTTATCAGAAAAATGAACTAAAATGACAGAAACTATGTTTAAGAAAAAAATATTCGACAAGTCCTCTCAGCCAACATAGAGTGGGAGGGATTTATAATTTGTACGGTAGCCTCCCACCAAGGAGTGATAAAGATGTTTTGGCTTCACTTTTGAGGAGCTCTCTTGTCATCCATCTTTATATACAGTCAATGGGACAATCCAGTCGGCTATAGGGCCACTAGCACCAAAGCTAATTGAGCTATTAGTACAGATAATATAGATAATTATAGCAAACAAGATATTGTTCTGCAGCTGGCAGTTACATTGGTGATATGACTGGTGATTTTTTAGAAATCATGAAGGCAAGTATTTAAACATACCGTATGTAAATTCCACCTTGGGTCTCTCAGTCAAAACATAACAAAAGACGTATGTAGGATGGGATCATGGGAGTCAGTAATTCTCCTGTAAAATTATAGCGACAGTTGACCAAATGAACTCAGCTCAACTGCACAACTCAACAAAATACATGTCTTGTTGTTTTTAGATGATTTAAATGTAGCAATGTTACACATTTCATCTTGAGGTCCAAAAAGTAACTTCTGTGGCAGATTTTTAAAAGCAAGATGAAATGACTTAGCAATTATTTTCCTTTTTTTTTTTCATTTTGGAGAACATGATTGACTTGATGGCAGGGAAGTTCTTATTAAGTTCTTCCTAAAATAGAGAAATTTGTTGTCTTTCAGTGGACATCCAAGAGAAAGAGAGAAATACTCGAGTGCAGTTTCCACCGATCAAAAACATCTCTATATTAAAACTTACTACTTCTCTCACCCTGTCAGCAAAAACCATCACTGCACAACAGTCTGGGTGGTACCTGTCAGTCTTGACTTTTCTCACTTTTGCAAACCTTTAGGAGAGACAGTGGTGCCCAGATCAGTTGTCAGAGCATCTGGGTGGTGTATTTTGAAGTGAAGGACGGAGAGGCCTGAGGTTTCTGCTCTTCACACCTTGTCACGGGCCACATGTGCTTTCACTTGACTTCCCCATGAAACATTAGATACCTCACAAGAGAAGGGGACAAGACAAATATTAGGGCCAGCAAGCAGGACAAATGATTTCTCATTCCCAGAAGGTGACTTGTCATACTGGAGTCTCTGCCCAAATGTCCGACCTTTTCCCTCCCTGCGAGTGTTGCTGAAAGCAGAGAGTAATTGCAGCAGGGTCACATCTAGTTGTCACAGTTGACCCTTTTGCCTGCGAACTTATATCTCTGTGATGGTTGTGTGAGCCTCTGAGTAAAGGTGATTCAGCTTTTTACTGTTGTTCTAAACAGATGTGAGTTGTCTTCAAACTAAAATATATCTTCAGAGTTATGATGACAACATTTTTGCTGATTTTCAGTTTCAGAAGGTGCATCATTGTTGTTTGTGATAGTCTTGATTCTTGCAAGCTTTGGCTCCTGCATGCATGAGGCAAGGCCATAGCGCCACCTACCTGTGAAAGGCTTAATTTGTCCTTTCCCTCTAATTTCCGGTGTTCTTCACTAGAATCATTTGTGCTGTAAGAAGCACCGTCTCTTTTAGTTACAGTATTTTTCTCATCATGATTTGTTGCAAGCAGCTTCATTTGCGTTCACATGCACATCTGAGAGTTAAATTGTGTCACATCCTGTGTTGCAGTTGAAACATGCTAGCAGTATCAACACTGTGACAACAACCCCAAACAACCATTTTATATGTCTCGCTGTCCCCTGTTTACCAGCATGCATAAATATGCAGGAGGATATCTAATCAAATAAATCCATTCATTAGTAGAGCTGCTGGTATTTCTGCTTTTGCATTAATTACATAGTCATTACCATATCAATTAGAGAAATCAGGGATCATGTAATTAAGGTTTAACCAAAAGCACCTGCTGCCTCTGAGCTGCATTGAGGTTTGTGTGCTTCAGTCCTAATCTAATCTCTGGCCTTTGACAGGACTCCCCCCTCATCAATCCTGAGCTGTCGGAATTCAGCTTCTTCTTCTTTCTTTCTTTTTCTCTTTTTTTTTTTGTTTTTGTTTATAGGGGTGGGTGGCGATGATGGTCGCAGTGTTTGGAGGGCGTCGTCGTGCAAAATGTTGTCATGGCGATCAAATTGATTGGCAGGGACGCCTGATTAGAGAGGAAGAATAGGTGACAGGTGGAAGGAGGCGTGCTGTACATCTAAAGGAACAGATTGGGACAAAGTGAGGACTCGCTGGGTGTCACGAGGGGAGTCACTTTCTGTTTTGGCTCTGGTTATACCTTGTAAAAGATAACCAGTAATTACTTTAACGGTCAACAGAGGGGAAACAGGAAACAATATTGCCAGATGTTCCTTTATTTTTCTTTAATGTGACCAAACTGAATTTGCAGAAATTTGCAGCAGCGACAGATAAATGCCAATGAATTTCAGACTCGTGGTGGGAAAATGTGCGCGGGGAGTGTTTTGTAATGCTGGTTGGCCACCTGTGAGCAAAAGATGAATGGAGCTGGAGAAGAGGATGGAATAATTCTTACTATGAAGGGGTCAGAGGAAGCCATGTGTAAGGAATCATGGGAAGAAAAATACACAGAGGAAAAGAGACAGAACAGGAGAGGAGATGAGAAATGAGAGGAGGGAGGAGCGAGGGGAAGGGAATGGGACTCAGGGGGGCTGACACCAGCCTCTGGCCTCCTCCCCTGGACTTCCTGTTCCGTTTCCGTTCTTCTCTTAATGCTCCTTCTTTGCCCTTTTCACTCTTGTCATTCCTACCTTTTTTTTCTTCATTGAGGTCAGGCCTACACCCACATGCACACATCAGTGTTAGGGCTTGGTCAGTTAATTCAAAAGGCTAAGCTGAATGTGATCAAACAGTATGTAATTATGATTTTGCATGTTTATAGCCCAACTATTGAGTTTATGCATAGCTTATAAATAAAACTGCCCTGAAAAATTACAAAAAGTTACATTCCCTACCTTCCAGGGAGCCATTTCTTTATTCAGAGACATAACATTGAACATTTAGCCACATTATATTTATTTATTGTCAAAGTTACATCATTGTGATGAAGTGGTGCTATTTAAGGCAGAGACAAAACGTTTTCAAAAACATGTTCCTGGTTGATGAATTTAAGGCAAGTTATCGATCTCTGCTGTTGACAAATGCGGGCAAGTTGAGTTTGCTGTCTGGAGGCAAGTATACAGTCTGATGTGAAACTTATAAATATATAAAAATAACTGAAAGTCAATAGAATGGTTAGCAAACAAAATATGTAAGATTTCCACATTAAAATACATAAAAACAACTGTTATATTCTTATGTTGAGCTGTTTACTTAAATTATCTCGAATGTTTCCAGAAATGTTCAAATCAAGAGAAAACTGTAATTTTGTTTTATTCAAGTTAATGGTGTGTTTCATGTGGTTTCCTTTCTCTGTAACGTCCGGGAGAGTCAGAGGGTCAGTGAGCGTGACTAAGTGGGTAACATGAACTGAACTTTAAAACATGACCTCATTCGTGAACATTTCTGTCACGTCATGTCGAACGGATCTTCATCTGCAGTGGTTTAACAGTGAAGATAACAACTCCCATGACCCCACACTACATCATGACATCATCAACAACACTTTCGTTGTTTTGAAGTTGCATGTTGTGTGTTTAAAACAACTTACAGCATAGTCCGTTCAAGAAAGCAAAATCTTTTCTTTTTATTTTTTACTGTTTGGATTTCCAAGGAATTTATTACATTGACAGTGATTTAGCACTAACACTGGAGCTCACATAAAACTGCCCATCCGATGTTCCCTGATCAGACAACCTTTGTGTTCGCATCATCTCTCCCTGTGGGTGCCAGCTAAGCATTGAGGTAGTAAATCTTCTCCCTCTCCTGTCTTCTTTTTCACCCTCATTCCTTTTTAGGCTCAGTGGTGCGAAAAACAACGGTTCTCCACATTACTGACTTTAATTTATGACATCTGAGCGAATTTTAATTTGATTAAGATAAAAGGACACAATGAGTTTTATTGTCATTACAGCCATGTGTATGTAGTACGCAGAGTAATGAAACAACACATATCGAGTATTTATAAAGATGAAAATAAAATACAAAAGAAAAACAAACAAACAAAAAAATTACACTCATAAAATAAAAAAAATGCACCCAGCAGGAAGAAAAAGGAGTATGTTTCTCATCATAAAAACTGTAAATCACTGTATTTTAATAGCTTTGGACAACAGCTGATGAGAAAATAATAAAAAAAAAATGAACAGATAGTTGTGCCATGACAAACGATTTAATTGCATTAATCACCTTTACAGTATTTCTGCCTGTCAGCGTTCAGTTGTTCATCAGTCAGGGAGGCTCAGACGGCATCACTCGGCATCTCATTGGCTTCAGTGAACCACAGCTTTGTCAGGTGCACTACAACACCACTAGATGGCAGAAGTAAACTAATTTTAATTTTCCTTTTCAGTTTTCAGTTTCCAGAGTGCCTTTGTTTATTTTAGTTAAAATTTTATTGATTAAAAATGTTTTGTTTCTTTTATTTTTAGTATTAGTTTAAAAAAACGGTTTATGAACTCGGTTGACTCACAGTCATGTAGATGTCCCAGTCTCAATAAACATATACACTAACGCCTGCTTGTTATGTTGACAAATTTGTCCAAATTGACAAGTAATAAAACCGAAGACATTTCTTGTATACATTAAGTCAACTGTAATGCTTTGGTGATATATGGCACGTCTTTCAGCTGCTGTATCTTACTTCCCATTCATTTTCACGTCCTGACTGTTCATTCATTATGATTATCGTTTATTATGAGGACAAACCAAACAAAACAAAACAAAACAAAACAATAATCCAATAAGCCTTTAGGTCACTCTACACTGAGTCCCTTCTTAGATTTTGAATTTCTGTAGCTTGCTGGTAGGATATCATGGGAGATAAAATAGTGCCACTGTTCTCCAATCTATACAAACTGAGAAAGCCAATCTTTGTGTTTGCAGTGGCTGCTTGCTCACACTGCTGAACCTGCAGCTGTTGCACTTCACACTTGGCAGATGACAGCTTCTGTTATTTGTGGTCAGTGGCTCACCTAAATGGTTTACAAAGACACGGGGATTTCAATTTGAGCTATTTTTGTCACTCTCATCAAGAAATGCTGCAAACCCATCATATCTCTCCCTTACAGTAAAAACATTGTGGCAGTTATTTAGCTGTCACAATCACTAGACCAGGCCCCGTTAAACAAGTATCAGAATCAGAATCAGAATTCCTTTATTTATCCCTGAAGGGAAATTCTTGAGAAGTATTGCTTATGCATTGCTGTGCTGCTCTTTGACAGATCCACTGTATGCAAAGGCAGTGACTGTCAGTCTGCCTAAGGTCACAGCTACTCCCAGTTGATGTGATATTCACTGCTGACTCTGCGGCTGTAAGACTACTCCGAACTGTTGTCGACACCACCCGGCTGGTGACGGTGCGGCATCAATAACACTCACGGCATACATTTACTCTGAACTCTGGTCTACATCCTTCCCCAGCATACAAAACCCAAAGCAGATGAGCCCTTTAAATGAGGTGGCAGGGTGCCTGCGCCGCGGCACAGTGTGGACATGAAGCCTGCCCTTGGTTTGTTACCTGCCATATGGCTTTCCCAATCAGTGCTTGCTCTGTGGGGAGGTGCCAGCAGAGAGAGAGAAAGAGAGAGAGAGAGAGAGAGAGAGAAGGAGAGATCTTTCTAAAGGAGCATTTCAGGCCTCTGAACTAACCTGCTCTATCCTCCCTTCATGCTCCACTAGCCAAGTGTCAGGAGGGGATAGATGGCAGCGAAATGTCCACCAGACATTACACCTACTGGAGAGGTGTACAAAATAATAAGAACACCTGAGAATACAGCACGACTGAGTAGCAGACCTGCAACAAATGTTTGTATGCAGAACTTTATTACATTGAAAATTAAGATGAGGCTTTCACAGACTTTATGGTCGTTCTGTGGCTGTAGTTTGTGGTGGTGTTGTACTGGATTGCACTGTGCTACACAGTTGTTGGCAGAATTGAAAGAAATATGTTTTTACCACACATTAGAATAATTTTCACTCCAGACTTATCTTTCAGTTATTCAGTTTTCCCCATTCAGCTACAGATCCATATATGTGAGAAGCCGGAAGCAGGGAATGTTGGTCATTTTGGCTTCGTGGATAACTTACATGATTGGATTATTTCTTATGAAAACTAAATCAATTTTCTGTCCACTACTGTGTGAAATTTCAACACCAATTAAGTACAAATTTCAGTGTTCGGGTTCACATAAAATTTGTTTCATCCTGGCCATTTGGACATGTGGTTATACCTGATGGGCGTGTTCTCTTGTGCGAGCAGCACTGAGCTGTGCAGTCCTGTGGTGTTGCTCTCGCTTGGCTGTGTGCTGCAGTGCAGTGTTGAGCTCTGCTGTTTGTGTACGCTCGCTCACACTACTGCAAGACGTGCTTACGGCGGGCACTGTGATCCATGGCCATTATGGATTAGTCCTGATTCTACCACACTTGTTCTATTTGTCAGTCCTGTAACTTTTATCCTGTTAGGTTTCACCACTGCTGGCTGTTGCAGCTGGTAAATTGTATTATTATAGAGGTTGATTAAAGGCTCCTAAATGAACACATTTCAGCAGCAGGTTTTTTTTTTTTTAACTTAACACTGTCGCAGTACCATGTATTAATCAATAGAGGGTGCCGTCTGACCTCTGTTCTTCTCTGCTTGATGTTCCTTGCCTTTCCTATTGATCTTCTGTGACGACCAGCCATAATCTGTTTCACGTGGTTAAAAGGGCAGTATCATGATCCTTTGATCCACTTGAAATCACAAAAATGCCTCACAGTGTTTATCCATACTGTAGTAGCACAAATACAGCAAGGTTTTTGTTCATCCCATCATCTCATTTTGGCTGATAGTGACTAACACTGCTGCTGAATTAACTCTGCTATACAGTAATCGTGCCATCCTCTGATGGTGCAAAAGATTGCACAGGCTTGCAGAATACTGTATCTCACTGTAGGCTGTGGACCTCTGCCAGCAAACACACTAGAGACTCTGAAATATTGAGGGGGATTCAACATGAGCAGCATAGTAAAATCCAGCACCACAGTTGGCTGTATCTGATGACACGGGTGCTGTTGAGGTGTGATTATGACTAATGCAAAGCAATAAGATGCATTATTAGCATTTCTGCTGTTATGATTATTTCTGACTTAATCGAGTGTTTGTTTGAGAGATATTCTCCAGACCTGTGTGTCCATGTTATCTGTCCCCGATGAGGACGATGACTAATTTAGAGCAGAAAATGAGAATTTTGTCCCAGGAGTTTCACCTGTGGTATGGGTGTAAATTAGTGTAAAACTGACGTTCACTTTCAAGATCGACTGGCTAGAAAGTCAAGTCACTTGACCTGCAGAATGTGGTATTTCACAACATGGAAACTCGTCACCTGTTTCCTGCAAACACTTCTGTCATTGTGTCTGGGTCACTGATCCCTTTGGGCAGGGAAAACTGAAGGTGTGATCATTCAACATTAATTTATCAGGGTATCATGTGTGCTCAGGTTCAGGCCAGACTGCAAAATATTGGACACATCTTTAAAATAATGGCCTGTTTAATGAGAAAGCATGCATACAAACCTGTTAAACCTGTAGTCTAGACTCCTGTCGGACAGCTTGAACATCATCTGAATCTTAACTTTACTATCCTAAAAAAACAGGCGCTTTGACGACCTTTACTAAGTGTCCGTGTGTGACACTGTAACACCAAATTCTGGGACCCGTTGAATTACATGACTATAGGGGGCGCTGTTTCTACTGGCCAGCGTTGTCTAATGCAGGTTTTTCTCTGTTAGGAGTAAGATCAGGATAAGCCAAGGATAAGTGTATGATGTGAGTAACCGATGCTTTTACACAAACATGACGCACTTCATTTGTTAACGGTGTACGAGTTTATGCTATCTGAGTTACTGCTTGAGCTAGTTCACATTGAGAGGTAGCAACAGCGCCGCCCAGAGACACAGAATTCGACGGGTCACAGTATTCGGTGTTACACCGGTGTCTGGTCTCAAGAGCGGCGTTGTTTTTTTTAATTGAAATGCTTTATTGATTTCTGGATTTCAGTTAACTATACATTCTGTCTTTTAGTGGACCACTTTGGATTGAACAGATGTATTACAGTTTCGGCTTTGACTTTGTAAGGTAAGACTTCTCATTATTTGTATTTCATTAGTGCCAACATGATGTCAAGGAAAGGTTAAAGGTCAAGGAAGGGCTCAAAGCTGGCCTTGTTGTCGTGTGAATCTAACATTAGCTGACCCTTAGGACGGTTATCTTTGCTTGTCTGATTAATAAAATGGACAATGTTTCCAGCTTCAAGAACATATGAGAAGAAGCACAGTATAGGGAGGAGAGTATTTATCTGATAATATTATTTGACTTTGAAAGAGCCGGTGTGCACACCTGCTGCTGCACTTAAGGTCTGACAACTTCCGGTCGGCAGTAAAACTACTTGTTTGTTTGTTTGGTCTTATTTTGACCGATATCCTCTCAAAAGAAAATGTAAAATGATAAGGAGTGATTTTTATGTAGCCTAAGGACAAATAAAAGTTTGTTATTGTTGTTGTTTTAAGCCGTAGCGTTGTCGATGTAGCTAGAATGGTTAGTGGGTAAGTTAAGCTAAATAATATTAGCTAGCAGCTAATAGCCAGCAGTCACACTGTAGCGGGAGGGCAGCTCTGGCCAGGGGTTAACTTGTGGCAACTATTCAATGGAGTAGGTCTTCGGGAGGGATAGGCTACTCATGGGCTACTTCGTTGGCACCCAACATTACAGGGTTCCCCCCGTAGCCTGTAAGAGAGGCTATATTAGTCTTTGCTCTCGCAAGTCATGAAGCAAGTTTTGCAAAGTGAAGAAGACTCCAACATCGTCAAGACCGTGCACAGCCCACAGAGAACCACTGTCCAAGATGACATGACATCACATGGCATGGATATAAATAAAGTGAGTTTAAGAATCAATATTAATATTTAAAGTGGTTAGATAGTTAAAACAAGTAATATACCCGCACACTTTGTGCACGCGGATCAATCCCTGGTTGTGTTTATTTTGTGTATTTGTATGTTCAGATGAATCGAGACTTGCTGCTGATGTTTGGTGCAGAAATGTCTTCAAAGATGTTTGAAAGGTGGGATACAGTCTTCTTGTCTAATGTTACTGAAGTGATTAATATCTTGACTTCATCAGGTTAGGTCTGCTTCCTTATTTTCAGCTGAAATTTTTCAAAAATAATGACACTGGAACCAGTAAGGATACAGATGATACACATGTTAAGTTCTCATTGCAACAGATGTTCTGTTTGACTTTGACTCTTTTATTTCCTGTCAAATCAGGATGGTGACATGACTTCTTCAAACCAACACGCACACACACACCTACACCTCTGGTCTCTGACTGCACCAACTAGGTGCACTTACAATTTTAAAACTTATGATAAATTTAAAATGTATGCTTTACTGAGAGACCAGTAGTGGCAGAAGCTATATACTCTGTGTTAAAGGGGAAGAGTAGGTCAACCGACTACCTCCAAACTGTAGTCAAAACAAAGAAGAGGACTGACATTTTATCTATTTTGACAGCTCATTCTGTGTCAGGGACCCAACGGCATTTGATGAACTATTTAAATCCTACTTTGTTTTCAACTTGTTTGATGACTCCCTGGCTCAAATAGGTTAGAACATTGACTTTGGATCAAAAACCTTGTTAATTGTTGACAGAACTTCTCGTCTAGAAGTAGGGAATATGAATTTTTAGGATGCTTTGGTGTTTTATTTGTGAAGTCCTGCTTGCGAGCAGCCAGTTTCTCTCTCTCACATTTACCATAGATTATCGCCAGGAGACATAATGACTATAACATTCTCAGTATAGACCAATGCAACCATTTAGTCAGAGTGATGTGGATAGTGGTGAGATGCTGGCAAGGTTGCTGAATGTCAACACACATAAAGACATTTTCACAACTAATGAGTGTGACAGAGTGCAGGAAAGGTCATCTGCAGTTCCAGTGAGGTTGAAATGCCAGTGTTCTCGATAATAACTAAGATACTTGTTGTAGACTCTTATCTGCTTTGTCGTCTATAAACTTTTGATTGGCCATTCAACACTATCAGGTCTTCATAGCAAAACATTAGACGATTGTCAAAGCTGACACTGCACATTTAGGCTTTTGAAGAAAAAATAGACATTTCTGTTTGTTTAAAAACCACACTGTAAGTTGTTTTTAAATGGTTAAACTTGGTTTATGTTAATTTCAACTCTATTGAGATTAATTTAACACAATATATTTTGCTGTATGCATGTTGACAGTTGCCTGAGTACCTGCGTTTCTATCCAGAGTGTCTGGATTTGATAGTGAGGATACAGTATGTTTCCATGTCTTGAATAGGTTGTCTCACTTGTGTGTGTGTGGCTCTGTCATGTCCCGTCCACTGTTTTTAGAGGAGCACTGGAGCGTCTAATGCGCTGGCGGGTGCTGGCCATCACACTGAAGAAAGCTTGGGCTGTAGCTGTGTGTCTCTTTCTCCCCCCCCAGGTCCACACAACCTGTCCCTTTGTGTCCCAAGCAGGACCACCCCGGGCAGAGTCTATACACTGGGTGCACTCTTAAACACAAGAATGGCCTTATATGTGCTTTTTAATGTCAGTTGCTGTGGTTTTGCATGCTTTAGCCTACAGTATTTTAACAAAAAATGTGTTTGAATTTTCTTTTTCATATATTCATACATGTTCAGGAAAGAATCTCACCACCATGCTGTTTGTGAGCACCTGGTAAAGTCATGTTTTACAAACAAGGAGGAGACATTAAATTATTCAGGAAAAAAAAATTAAATCTAAATACCATTAAAACTGAAAAGTCCATCTGCTGATAAAGATTGTGATACTGTCAAAGGTTCTGGAGACTTGTTTCATCAAAGGGATTTCTCAGTGCTGTTTTCACGTAAGTCGTTTGCATGTTTGGCAAAACCTAAAACATTGCAAATGCAACTCAGATCGATATTTCTTCTCATGCCTTGGCCCACTATATATTGATATTTTTGTCGCAGTTTGCTTGCACTGGGCTGTTCTCTGATTGGTTGGTTAATCCTCTGGTTCAGTGTCAGTGGTTGATCAGCTTATATATTCATATATTTTGTATTTAATTCCAAGATGTGCAAATGTATTGTTCAGGCATATTTTATATTTTTTATTTTTCATAGCAAACCATCAGTTTTTATATTGATTTACTGCCCACTGGTTTCCAGTATATTTCAGTATGAAGCAGTAAACTGCATTACACTTAACACAAGTTACGTCACTGATACGTGGCAGTGCAGCTTTGAGTGAGTACTTTGAGCAGTGACCATTATCAGTGCATCCGAGGAAACTCAAGTCAGGTTTGAGGGTAGATAGCATCTCTCTGTTTTGTTGCTTAAACTTTCAGCAAGACCGTGAGTTTGCCAGTATGTGATGAGTGTGGTACTAACTCTTTTTCAGAGCTTCTCCAAGTTCAGCCCCAGATTACTCAGCTATCATAAGAGGTCCCACTGGCTGTGGTAAAATCCACTGTAGAAATGGTCCTCCATTAGTTCAGTGAGGGTGTAGCTTAACAAGACCAATTTAGTTGGCTAAGCAAAAACCTCCTTATTATGAGTGCAGTCAGTCCTGCTGGTGATTCATTTAAGCATATTCCCTGGAGTTCAATACTGTGATGGATCTCTTGCCACGGGGCTGTCAGCCTGTCAGTATTTGTGTTTGTTTGTGTCATAGCTAGGCCACATGAGCGAGTGATTTGTGTAGTAGCATTGCAGACAGAAGGCAATATCACCACTCCTATTCATTAGTATGCTGCAGTATGGAGAGAGAGAGCTGCTATCTGATCAGGGGAAGCCTTGGCAGGAGAGCAGAGGAAAATCAGTGAGAGAGAGAGAGAGACATAAGTACAGGGATATGGACAAGAGGCAGCAGCTGATAGTGACTGAAATGTTTGAAGAATAGCTTAGCAAGATAGTAACAGTTTTAAATTTGTTGATTTTGACATTAAGTGATACCGATACTAAGGGAAGAAGAAAGAAATTCCCTAGTTTAATTTTCTTAAGAGCACAAATTGGGCTCAATATCATGAGTCATTCAACTGATAATTGTCAGAAAAGGCCTGACAGTTACTGTAAGAATATAGACTGAAATGGTTGACTGAGACAATAGGTTAGCGAGTGATAATATCCTGCCTGTTTTGGTACATTTTTCAAGACAATCCTCTTAAGTGACTCCAATCCTCTCTCCTTTAGAAAAGAAGGGGGGGGGGGAAGGAAGAAAGCCAGAAATTAAGATGTGACTCCAGAATGCTCTAATACTAGCCCTTCACCAGCTGTCCCCCTGTGTGTGTGTATGTGTGTGTGTGTGTATGTGCATGCTCTAAAGCACGTGTGTTGGCATGTGTGTGGATTGCGTCTGTGTTGTTTGTCTACAGTATCAGTGTGAACTATATGTGTGATATATGGTGAGCTGGGCAAAGAAAGATGTTAAAGGATTTTTTTGCCTGCGTCAGCAGCATTGCAGGGAGGAGAGGAAAGGGGAGATGGGGGAATGAGAGAGAGAGAGAGAGAGAGAGAGAGAAGCACAGCAGTGCCAGTAAACAGGTGTCGTCTCCACCAGTACCTCTCTCTCTATGCACCTCTTCTTCCCTGCGCACATATCCACAGATACATTGTACATGAACGCTAGACACAAAATACATTTTTATATTGCATGTGCAACTGGAAGTAGATCAAGGAAAAGAAGCCAATGAAGCAAAGCTTTTCATGATGTTACTATGTCACACTATACAATACACAGTCAGCAGGTGACTACAGAATCGCTTTTTATTGCTCAGTCTAATATACACAGGCACACTGCACCACCATCCTTACACGGGTACCAGTTCTGTCTGCTGCAGCGCCTAAACAGTAGAGAGGGAGGGGGGGTGTGACTAAACGAGTAAGAGGCAGTTTTTTTCCTCATGCATGTTTTACAGTTTTTTTATGATTTCCCCTGCTGTCCTGGTGTGTGTGAGTGATTGCCTGATAGGCTGTGGTTCCCTGTGCAGCCTTGCGATCCTCCACAGATGGACACACAGCAAGACTATGAGATACTGAGAAACTAAATACAGGAAAAGGAAACAAAATCAATGCAATGTGAGGAGGGTGAGCTGACTTTGATTTAAAGCTGCTCAGGCTATTCCTCAACTGACTGTCAGTTCATCCGTCTTTAATCTTTGTTGATGGGGGGTTTGGGGAGGGGTCGAAGCAATCTCACAGGATGCCAAAGCAGTGAAGGGAAACCAGTAAAAATGGAAAATCAGTTTACCAGTATTTTGCCTTTTTTCTTCCGCACAGAAAAAGAAAGAGACCAGAGAGGAGGGCAGTAGAAAAACTGAACGAGGGAAGTGTATGTGAGCAAGTGAGAGAGGGAGAGTGCGAGTGTGGAAGAGAGTGAGAGAGAGGGGGAGAGAGAGCTGCGCTGCAGTAACATCCCACAGCAGACGGCTGAGGACTGCCGGTGTGTGTGTGTGACTGCACTGCTGAAGAGGAGGAGGAGGAGGAGGAAGATTCAGAGGGAGAGCACGCTCGCAGACTCTGCAGGGCCATAGAGGAACGCACAGCAGCAGCGACCGTGTGAGTGTTGGCCGGCGCCAGGTAGAAGCCTCAGCACCGCGTCGCCTCGCAGACCTTCGCAGTAGGACCTGGACACGTCAACACTGCCCAGACCACCACTACCAACACCATGGCACAAGCGGCCAAACATCTCCGCAAGAACAAGGATTTAGAAGCCCAGGCAGAGCAGGAGCGCAAAGAGAAGGAGGAGGAGAGGGTCAAAAAGAGGAGTCGCTCGCGGGATAAAAAGCGCAAGGTACTGGGACTATTCACAGGTGGGGTAGTCAGGGGTGGAGTGATACGGGTAAGGTTGGGAGGGAGGGGTGGGTGGAGAGGGGGGCAGGAATGTTGAGCCCCCCCCCCTCCTTTTTTTCTCTGTCATGCTAAGCTGGTCAGGTGTCCCGGGGCACACATGGAAACTCAGTCATTAGTGTGTTTCTACTGTGTGTACGCACAGTCTCCTGGCACATATGTATGTCCTGTGCATACAGACAAGGGGAAACGGTAAACACACTGCATGCTTTCCTACTCCTCTCGACTGCTTTATTGACTGTCCTGTTTAAGCCGTCTGATAAGGCAGTGTAGTACTCTGCCTCTCACTGTGTCTCTGTCCCTCTTCACGTCTCTGTCTCGTCCTCTCTCTCTGTCTCCTCTCTTTCTTTGTTTTCACACTGCGGTATGGTGTCAGCGAGTGAAATTTCACTACAGCGCTGGTCATCTATGAGCACAGTGAGATTGCCAGTTTCCACAACGATCTGTTCTGTCCCCCTCTCGGTTTTTCTTCTGTGTAGCATTGTTATGACCCCAGAGCAAATCCTGCAGGCTTCTGTCTGACTGGGAAGTCCCAGGCAGTGCTTACAGGGCAACAATAAATCTCTGCTCCACCAGTCTTCTGACTGCAGGGACGTGTCTTCAAGCTTCAAGTCTATTTCATTTTCCCTCTCGTCAGATTTCACTCATTAATGAAAATGAGTCATCCACAGATTGTGCTGTTGTGTATTGGTGGCAAATTGGTCCTTGGCAAACGAATATGAGTCCTGCCGCCCTGTGAGCCTGCACCATGCCAGGTTGGCTGTAAACCAATCTGATGCTGATGCAGTGGAGACAGCATTATAGACAGAAACACAGTACAGCTTCTACTTTCCCATAGAGGGGAGGTTGGGCTGAAAGGCTGTTATAGAGATCAGATTTTTCTTTTTGTTATGCTTGTTCAGTGTAGCATGACAAGGGGATGGAGAGTGTATTTGAGTAAAATCAAGTGAGAGAGGTGAAAGAAAGCAATGAAGAGTGAACGGGGGAAAGGTGGTCTAACTCGTACACTTGGGATGGATGTCTTTCAGTGAGGGTTTGCTGTGTGAGAAAGTCAGATCCAACACCTTCATCACAGACATGCCAGAGTTAAGGTTTCTCCATATTCATCACCTGTAACCTCTCTATGAGACAGATTTTATCAACCCTTTTGCTTTGACTTTTGCTAAAAGGACCAGAGGTGTAAAACCTGTGCAGAGATGCTGCTGTGTGTGTGTGTATGGTGCATGTGTGTAAGTGCAATATGTGCATGTCTAGCAAGATGAGATTCAGGAAAGGAAAGCCTGCAACTCCCACAGTATGGGTGAGGCAAGAATGAGATTTCTGGTGAAGGTACTAATGCAGCCCAACTTTGACTGAAAGTGTGTGGTTTCAGAGGAGCCCATATCACTTACGTAACCATGCAGCTTAAGTCTTTCAAATAAGCTTTCTGACTCCCCTCCAGCTCCCCCTCCCAATCTCTCTTCCTTTTTTTAACAGCGGCTTACTGCCATTCCTGGTTTCTGGAGCAGATGTTAATGCGGGGGGGAATTCTCTCTCTCTTTATCTCTCTTTCTCTCCAGTGCCCTCTTGTCCTCCCCCCTGATGCCAGCATCTCCGTAGTTAAATTCTACATTGATTCATAAGTTGACTGATTGTGTTTCCCCGTATTGCCTGGTGGCTAACAAAACCACTGTTTCACTTGGCTGTTTTCTTTGTTTGCCACTCGACACCAGTTTTTCAGCAGTTGTTCCATCAGCTGTCTTGCGTATCGACCCGCACCCCTGGAGGGTCCCTATCCTTGTGGCGCTGGCAAGGTCAAAACGTTGTGTCACACAATTACATTTTTTATTCAGCCACCACATAAATCTTTTCTGTAAGTTTTTTTCCCCCCCTTTATCATTTTGTTAGCAGCAAACCAGTGTTACATAAGCTTGAGTTTCCTTCTTCACTGGAAGGCCCATCGTGCACAATTGACATGTTTTGAGTTATTATATGAAGCCACACTCACAGCTACATTCATTGATCTTTACATGTCTGTACTGTACATGTCTGTACTGAATTGTTTCCATTTGTAGTGGCTTATTTATTTCCGCTCTTTTTAGTCACGGTAGCAGGAGCGCAGGGCTCTAAATGGATGTCATTCAGATACTTAGACCATCAGCTGGTCCAGTCTTCTTGGTCCAGTTGGTTTTATGGCCTCAAGGGTCTGCTGGCTGAGCTTTTTGAGTCAAAAGCCTTATTTATTTTCCAGTGATACATTTTAATTTAGCATCTTTTAAAGACATTGTTTTAATCCCTTTATCTACTCTTTGTGATGTATGTTGGGGTTTTATGTGATTATTGCCATCCCTGCGGAGACATGAAGCTGTGTCTGCTGATGAATGTCCAGAGTCATAAAGCTAACAATTCTTCATCAAAGGGTGGAAGTGCCATTTTAATTGGCCAGTGGTATTGTACAGCACAGGTCAGTTGCTGAGCAGTGGATAATGTTGTCCTCAAATTACTTTTATTGATGAGTTTGCTCCTCTTGAAAAATGAGCGTTGTCAGGATGTGAACAAAGCCCTATTGTCCGAGTCAGCACCTATTTTCACCTCATTCTGTATGTGCGTTTGTGTGTACATCTAAAGCTGCTCTGTGTGAAGGGGTTTACCCGGTGAGAATGACACTGTATTGTTTGTCTCATATCAACGTGACAGATAAAAATGGAAAAATGTATATAATGCAATTTTTATTTTAGTCTGTTTACTTTTTTGTAGATTCACAATTATTCCGAGGTCATGGCAAATTTTCACCCGGCACCAAGCTGTTTTACGGTTGAATATAATAATAAGAAGAATTGTGAACACAAAGCAGTGCTACAAAATAGAAGCTAGTCCAATTTAGGATTTAACCTCTAATTTTCATATACTCAGTCTCAATTTGCCTTGTGTGCTTGTAGTAAAACATGCTCATTTATTTCATTCATTGAACTCTTTATGACCATTTAGAGGTCGGCTTCATCCCGTTAACAATTGTTTTAGTGCTGCAGTATGCGATCAGTATTTGGTGAGCCCCCAGGGTGTTTAACAAAGCCAATAATTCCATTCAGGATGTATGTCCAGAGCCGTATTTTTGTCCGCAGTGATATAGATTTGTCTCTGGTGTCATTTGAGTGTTGCTCATTTGGTTGTAGCATGAATGAGTCTTGTGTTTCAGTGAGTATTAGTCTTGTAGTAATGTCATGTGGGAATGCACATATAAATCTCTGCACCTATTATTGTTGTGATTAGGGTTGCAACTAACAATTATTTTCGTCAATAATTACTCCATCACCGTTGTTTAAAAAAAAAAAAAAATTCGATTGGATAATTCATTAACTGACTAATTGTTTTAGCTATAGATGTGATTTTGGCCAAACTGTCCAAATGTCTCAAAAGACATCAACACACATTGCAAACCATGTCCACTTTTTGAGTGTAAATCTGCAATTTTTTGCTGCCAGTAAGTGTCCCGTGGTATAATGTTGAGACCAAAGATGCTTCTTCCAATCCCCGAATTAAAGATAAAGTTGTTACTCTTCAGTGACTAGTTATGATTATTTTATTATTTTGTCTATAAAACATAAAAAACTGGAAGAACAATACAAGAAAAGCAGTAAATTCGTACCTTTGAAAAGCTGTGACCATCAAATATTTGGCAGTTTTGCTTGAAAAAATGGCAAAAACAATTAATCAAAACAGTTGCTGGTTAATTTTGGTGGTCGACTCCTACCATTTTACCTCTGTGTTACTGTGTGTCAGTCATCATTTTCACGTACATATGGTGTCTGTTGTCGTGTGTGTAACTTGCAAGGTAGTGAAGTGCAGAGGAAGAGAGTCATGGCCGCTGAGGATGGACGCATTAGTGGTGCTGGTACTCAGACTCATCAATACAGTAAGTCTGGTCAGGATGCACTATTGCTCCTTTGTTGCTGTATATTGCCTGGCACTCAGAGGTGTTGGCTGCAGATGTATATCAGAGCCCATCAGCCATCCTATAGGTAAAAGTCAGCTGCATAGACTCTCAGGTTCTGGACTGGCATGCTGCAGGACTGTACTGCTTACATGGCTGATGGTGAACATTGCAATGGTAAACAAAGTATCTAAGTGCTGTCTTGATCTTCATACAAAGCGGAGATGGCTGCATTGGATCAGCATTCCAGCCTCGTCTCTGTCTGCCCTCCAAAATCTCCTACCCTCCCTGCCTGAACAGGAAGAGGAGCCTTCACTAAGGCTAATGTGTGGATGTCTGAGACAGATTAGTACTGTAGTGCTGTCTGTCTGGGTGTTGATGCCATCTTTACGTGTATGTATGACTATATTTTCAGGTTTGGTGCAGTGGATTAGGTAGGGGTGCTGCAGTGGTGACTAAGCCGATCAGAGCCAACTCTAGCAGCTGTCTGCTTATCAGCCCTGTTATCCTGTACCCTCAGTGGCTACTGTGATCAAAGTGATGGTTTTTAAATTAACCATATATCAAGTCAGTCACATCAAGTCAGATTCTTGGGACATCATGATCAATTTCATAATCGGTTTCTACAACATGTAAATAGTTTCTTTGTCTCTCATCTGGAACTTAGTATTCAGTCAATATCTGTTTCAGGCTTTATACAAATAAAGTAAACCTCTTATTCTGCCTTCTTGTGAGTCATTAGAGGGATATTGCCTAGTAAGTTACTTAAATGATTAGTCGGTTATCAGAAGTGCTGACAACACGTTTTCCTTCTGACTAATCAATCCCAATCAATAAATTGCAAATTGTCATTTTAAAGCTTTTTTATATTGATTAGAGCATTGAGACACGGTATAATGGGTGGGTTAATTAGTCAACGTTAGAGGTGCTGGTAGGCAGATTTTGTTATCTTTGAAAAGAGCAAGGCTAGCCGTTTCATCCCGTTTTCAGTCCTGTGTGGTAAGCTAGGCTGACTGCGAAGTATGTTCAAGTGTATCCAAAGCGCTAATTAGTTTTCATTCTGAGGGAGAAACTGGATATTTTCCCTTTCATTTCTCTGCTGTTGGGGTTTTCTTGAGCCAGTATGTAGTGGTTGTATAACTGGTTTTAATTGCACTGCCACTTCATTATAGATCTTTGGTTTAAGATTAGTGTGTGAGTTAAGATTATATTACTTCACATGTTGACATAGTTGTTATAAGGACAATAATGTGTGTCTGTGTGTGTGTGTCAGCATGTTACATCAAAAGACATAAGTTCAACCAATCAGCACTTTGTTCATCTGACTTGTCTTTGCTCAAACTCCACAGAGATGTGTGTGTTAATGAATCCCATCACATATATATGTGTGTGTGTGTGTGTATGTGTGGCCCAGGTGGCCCTGTGAAACCCCTCAGACGGATGACTCAGCAGGCCTGGCCGAGGCACTCACTCATGTTGATGGAGCCTGGGAATGAGCCTCAGTGAGTCCAGCTTTTGGCTCTACAGTAAGTGCTGCTGGGGCACGTTGGCCGGGAGCTGCAGCCTACTCGTCTTTAATTAAAGGGGGAGAATGGAAAGCACACACACCCCTTTGCCCCCCCCCACTCCACCCCCCACCAGGTCTTTATAAGGTAGCAGACACTGTGTGTTTTCGAAGCATATACCCCACCACACCCAGTTAGGTTTACTTGATTACAGAGACAAGCCAGCTGCCTCGAAAGGAACTTTTCTCTTTTCTCTCTTTTTGCAAAAAATAATGAAAGAAACAGGAGCAAAATAACATCAAGCATCCAGCAGGCTTTCCCTCTCTGCAGGGGTTTGGCTTCCTCAAAACTCCAAAGCCTGAGGATATTTTTGAATTGTTGATCAGTGATGAGGATTTCTCACTATGTTTTCAGTTCCATCCTCACTGCAGTGATTCATACATTATTTTGAAGACTGAAACCACTCGCACCAGCAGGTGCTTATTTGTTGCTATTATTTCAGTAATAACTGAAAGCCTTTAAGGCACACAATATTTGTTGGTGTGCTTCCCAGCTGATGCTTGTAAATAAAGCTCAACTGACATGTAGTACTGCAGTGCTTTCAGCAAAGCATTAGTCTCCAGGTTTGTGTAAACCTCCGAAAAATATTAACAGTGGTATCATCTGTCTGTGTTCGTACTCCCACTGCTCAGTTGCTCAGTTTAATCTATTCATTTGTGAGACAGCACGTGAAATGATGTGTCATTATTGTGAGGGGCTTCCTTAGATTTCCCTCCTCGTGCCTCCCTCCCTCCCTCTTCTTCCCTATCTCTCTCCCCTTGGCCGATTGCGCTAATCTCTCCTCCCAATTGTTATTCTGATAGTGCAGCAGTTACGTAACTCCCTGAAACAAGAATTGAGAGATCAGGTTTATTGAAATGGATCCTCATCATGCCCAAATAAAAAGGGAAGAGAGGGGAGAAAGAGAAGGAGAAAGACCGAGGCAATGTCATCTTAGAGGAATTTGACAGGTCCTTGCTGGATGGATTGTTGTGAAAATAGGAAGGCTTTTGGGGTTGCCATTACCAAACCTGAGCTGTTTCCCTTTTAAGCTTCTGGTTGGTGAGAAAGGAAAAGAGCGGAGGTGGGATAGGGAGCTTAGTGCGGTTTGTTGTCCAGGTACTCGAAGTCCTGCCTCGATATCCTCAGACTCTGCAGCATCTCTGATACTGACTGATATGTACGATAGCTATAAGCCTTTGCAATGTGCAGCCTACCACTTACTGTATTGATCTGCTCTGTTTTGCTCTGTGGAGAAATGTTTTATTTGTCCTGCGCGTTCAGCTTTAAACAGCCGGGCTTTTACAGTAGGTAGTAGGTGCAATTTGGTGCTTTTTTTTTTTTCTTCTTCTGATTTTGTTGTTGGCTTTCTTTTTGATTCATGCTCCAGCACACAGGAGGAGAATAAATAAGTGTTGACATTCAGTTTGAAAAGAGTTTTCAGTTTGTTTTTTTGCCATGCTAACGGTATGGTGCAAGAGATGGCAGTGTTGGTCTGTTGGTCATTCCAGCACTTTGGTCCAGATTGAACAATCCAAACAACCATTTGATGGTTCACTGTGAAATCCCTCCACCATCAGTGCAGTGAAAAAAGCATTTGTACTTCCCAGAGGATGTATTAGACTGACTTTGGAATGCCCTGACTTTTCATCTAGTGCCACCATGAAGTTTTTGTTTTTTGAAATGTTTCATCAACTGTTGAATGGGTTGTTATTGTACATAATTACGTTCCTTTCAAGTATACCTTGACTTTTCATGTCTCGCCAACATTCAAATTTGGTTTAAGACATAACACCTGCAAAATTAATAGCATTTCCATTAGCTACAACCATACCTTACGTTTAGTGTTAGCAAATGTTAGCATGCTTACACCTTAAAGTAAGATGGTTGAACATATTAAACATTAAACCTGGTTAGCATCAGCATATTAGTGATGTCATTGAAAGCATGCTGACAATTGGTATTAAGTTAAAAGCACTGCTGCCCCCGTAGGTTTTTGTTTGTTTCCACTAGTTTCTCTCACTCTCTGTTAAAACACGACTGACAAATATGCGGAATAAATACAGAATTTTAAAAAAATGTCGATCCAGTTAAAATGGAATAGGGCTTCATGGTATTCTGCTTCTGAGTCCCTGACGTTAGTCCTGGTGTCTGCAGTGGCAAAATTAAGAGGATTTTGTGCTACTGAAAATGTCTACGTTTCAGAGTGGGGCTTCTGGAAGTTTGTGTCTGTTTTGTGTTTATGCTCCCACACTGGCATGCTCAGCAGTGTATGACTGCATTTGTATGTGTGTGGGAAGCACCTTATGTGTCAGTGATTGCGTGCTAGTGTTTGGTGTGAAGATGAGCGCTCAGACTGAAGGAATATAGCCCAGGGGTAGAGCCATAGAAGAGGAGAGTAAAAGCAAAAAGCACTGAAATATCAGAGGAGTGTGGGTGACCCCAGGGTGACTCTTTGCCCTTTTCCTCTGTATTGAATGACGAGTATCTTATTTACCTGATTGATATGATGATTCCTGCTTTTCTTTCTACCGGAGGGAAGAGGAATAATTCAATTCAAAACCCAGCAGTGCAGTAGGTCATTACAGCAGTGCAACTTCCCGGTTTTAATTCTCCATTCCAGTTCGCGGACAATAGAGAATATTTGATTCATTTAATGTGTTGGGAAAGAGAAGATTGAGTTCATGAGTGGAATCTGAATTTCCTGACTGAGTTAAACCTGAATGGTCCAAAATGGCATCCTGAAATACAGTATATATGTTACATAAGCTGTATGGCTTTAAAGTAAAGGGGTTCAGATTTAGTTTTTATGACTGTAACATCCCTTTTGGGTAACAGCTGATGACATTTTGAGACCTGGATTTTGGCCTTGGTTGCTTCCTTGGAGTATCACTCTATGCTCCCTGATGACAAATCTTACTTAGTGGAGTGCAGATTCATTGAGCCATCTAATCCTTGTGTCAAATATCATCAAAAGTGTTGTAACATCATGGACCTGTTATTAAAAGCTTAGCGATTTGTAAACCCCTTCATCTGAGCCCCTGGAGGGGGCGATGATGTCACCTTGATTTGATCCTTTGCGCTTCTCATCCCACCCAGCGTGCACAGCGATGCTCTGCTCTCTAGGAGGATTGCCAATAAAATGTCTTTACACAGCGTATAACAGGACCTTCACTCCTTCACCCATGCCTATGTTGAAGGTGCCACATCTGCAGTAGCACATGGAAACATTGTTAGTTAATTACTTTGGCTGAAGTCTTGTGTTGCCTCTTTGCCATTTCTGTAACTAACAAGAACCAACAAGTACTCTGGCAACTATTCATACTGCAAAATGCATTGTTGGGACACAGTTAATCTTATCTGCAAGGGTGTCATTTGTGTATATTAAAGTGGCGAGTGGTAATTAATTGTTGATGTTAAAATGCTACAATTACAGTAGCACCTTTTTTAAATATCATCCTCATCTGAAACCCTGTATTACTCACACACATGAAGTGAGTGTTGGGTTTTGATAGTGGACTCCATTTGTAATTAAGCTCTGGATCTCAAGCACAGAACAGTGTACAAGTCATTCAGCTAAATAGCCAACATGTAGCATATCTGGCAAAATTAAGTATTAATGCTTGACTTCATCCAAATGAGGTTTTTGAGAATGAGATTTCATCCGTGGCCTTGAAACCAGCATTTATAAAATGTCTAGTCAGTAGTTGTCCTTGATCATGTTGCATCCTCTTCCTCAGCAGATGGAGTTTCCTAAGCATTCTAATTTTCATTTTCTCACTTACTGTCGTTTTCAAGGTCAGGGATTAAATTTTGACGTCTCATAACTGTAAGAGGGGAAAAAAAAGATTTAAACATTTTCACGATAGCTTCATCTACATTGGAAGAACATGTGATTTGATGGTGATCAAACCAAATCTGTCTACATTACCATATATCTTACAAGGTTTTTCAAAAGCATGTCGATGCCATTTGATTCGCACCAGGCAGGAGAGGGATTGGGTAGATTTTGGTTGCTGTCTTGTCAGGTTGCATGCTGCCACAGTTTTGATGTGTGTCAGTTATTTCCGTGATGATTGAATGAAATAAGCCAGTGCTAAAAACAAAACAAAACACATGATGAACAGTTCATCTCTAATACACATCTGCCATTAAAGCAAGTGACCATGGGTACTGAAATACTTAACTCTTAGACTGTCATCAGGCTTCTTCGCGTGCCTGTGTATGAGCTCACACATTCATTGAACAGAGGCACGTGGGTTGTCTTGTGGCGCAGGATTTACTAGCTGGCTGGGAGGATAGTGGTGTCACCCAGCCTCTAATTGGCTGACCCCAGAGATTTTTCTCTAGCAGATGCAGAGCCAGGTGCCCACCCCCTTCGCTTCCTCCTTTCCTCCTGGAGTACATTCCTTCATCCCTCCCATAATCAATCCTCCTGCTTCAATATGGACTACAACTCTTTACCTCTCCCTCTCTCTGCCGCAGTTACTTGCCGCACACTGCAAGATCATGCCTTCGATTCTTAACACCTCCCCCTCTTCTCTCTCAGCCTCTGAGTTTGCACTAAATACCGTGGATCCACATTTAGAGAGGGAGAAACGAAAGAGATTACTAAGTGAGCAACAGAGAAGCAGGAGGGGGGATGGAGCATCAGTCATTTTTATTGTTGCAGCAGCCTAATGTTTTCAGTAGGCAGGAAAAGAAGAGAAAACACGAGTCCCGTGTAGGTAGATATGGAATAATCAACTTCCACTACACACATTTATAAAACATTTGATGTAGTAAATAGATATTTGTTCAGCTAATGTTTTAGCTGCATTTCCCCTGCTGTATAAATTAGTTTGAATCGAAGTGTGTGTGTGTGTGTGTGTGTGTGTGTGGAGTGGAGGCAGGCATCAGTCCTCAGGGACTGTTGCGGTATCCGCTCAGTATGACGGAGAATCTGCGTGGATGCAGCAGCTTCACAAGGTCAACGGCACCTCATACACGATCCCATGTGAGCACACATGTATGTAGACTTGGCACACGCATATCCACTATCAGCCAGCCCTTAGTCAGCACGGTGTTGGCTGCCCTATGAGAAAGTTGGATGTCGCCACCTGGTGTTTGGTTAGAGGATTTTGTAGTCACTGTATGAGCCCTGACATCATCATTTCATTATTTATTATGATTCTCTCATTTTCTTGTTTTCTCCTGCAGTTGGGCTCAGCTTTCAGGTTCCTACATAAGCCCTGTCTCTGTCATCACTATTACACACTTCTCCCTCAGGAACACACAAATGCTGTCCTTCAAACAGTATGTGTTCTTACTCAAACATCCATATTTCATTTCCTGCACAACCACATGCTGTACTGAAAATCCATTTTAACCGTATGGATGAGGGTCACCGCAGTTGTGTCCTCTTTGTTTTTGTGTCTTTCGGCTCAGTTTGGTCAGAGGCACATGGAGAGACTGACATATTCAAAAAGATTATCTTTCATGTCTTTTAGGTAAATTATTCGTTCTAATTGATGGCTGCAGGTTGAGCCTGACGAGTCTGCATGTGGCTATATTCATCATGTCCTCATCACTTTTTCTGTTCCTTTTCAAGCCTTCTCATACAGTAGCGCTTCCTCCACCCCTTTGCTTTTGTTCTGAGACCACTCTTCTTTTCACCCATTTCCCCTGCTTTCTCTCTGCAGAGTATAAGTGAAGGAGAATATATAGCACAGCTTCAGGCAGTGCAGGACAGTTAGTCTGCTGGTAATGGAGAAAATATTTGTCAGAGCTTAGAGCACTGTGACTTTGGCCTCAGCATGCCCTTAGGCACCGACCTTTAATTGCCTACACACTGGTGGGATGCCTCTGCATCTGACGTAAGTGTCTGTGTATTTGTGTGAGACAGTATCTATAAGGGTACTTTGTGCCTTCCTCTTTGTATGATCATATTTGTGTGAGCTGTTCTGTGTGATTAAATAACTCTTCAGTCAACATTTCCTGCATGCCTTTTTTCTTCATTTGAAAGAGAACTGTGACAGATTTATGTTTTCTTTGCAATGACTTCCACATTTGTAAATGATGTTGAATGTTTATAAGATTTAGGACCCAAGTTTGTTTTCAGTCTTCGTAGTACATTGATGAATCTGTCAGTGAATGAAGAGCTCTTGGGTCTTAGGTCTGAATCTCTAAAACACCTGTCTTTGTAAACTTTGGTTTTAGCTTCTCAGCTGTAAGAGCTTCACTGTGTATACTATGTATGAACACATAATGTGTAAAAAAGAGGTGCAGCCATTTTAAAAGCTAGTTTAGCCGATTGAAATAAATCATCCCTTAGTCAACCAACAAAATTTTGCCTCTTTTGATAATCGACTTAGTAATTTTTTAAAGGAAAAAATTCACAGGTTGCAGTGTCTCAGATGAACGTTTGGTGTTTCTTGTTCTTGTGCGATAGAAGACATCATTAGAAATCATCATCTTGATGTCTGGAAACCTGTCATGGACATTTTTAGCATTTTATAGACTAAGAATTAATTTGTCAAGAAATTCATAATCAAGAAAATAATCCAGGGATTAACTGAAAGAACATAATCATTAGACCTATTAACGTGGACCATCCATGTCCCCCTCTTTTTATCATCCCTTGTGTTTGTCCTTTGTCAGGAGGCTGAAGGTCATCATAAAACAGCTACTGTTTCTTTCCTCAGTGTTCTTAACTCACATCCCGTGGTGTCACTCCATTCTTGTCATTTTTGCATTCTTGCTTCTTGCTGAGTTGAAGAAATTGAATCCAACTCTTTCTCACATTTCTTTTCTTCTCACCCCCTTTGGTGATCCCTCATGCTGACTTTGTTCATATTCATGTCTTCAAATAATCTTCATCTTGATAATCAGGTCATATTTCTGAAACATCTTTCATCTGATGCATCATATTGGTTTAAGTGTAATATATTGCATTTTTTATGTAATAATGTTAAACAGCTGTCCTTGTACAGTCTGTGTAGTTTGTATAATTTATTGTTGAGTTCAGTCTTCTAGAGTATATGCATAGTTTTAATTCATTTACAGATTTATTTTTATATTGACACTCGTAGTATCCTTGAACTTGATTCTCTGTTGTTACGTAATGTACTCAGAATATTTCGATACTGAGCAGAGGTGTATGCTTGAGTGTGAAAATCTAGCTTGTGTGTTCACCAGACCATTCTGTTGAGTGACCACCCTTTCTATGTGGTTTTTAATTTTTGCAATATTTGTGTTTGTCATTTGGAGTTGTCTGTCTCCATAAAGGGTTCCTGCACTCTGTAATCTGTCTCACCTTTTGTTCCTTTCAACTTATATATTGTAGTATGTTCAAGAGCGAGAATCTTTGTGTACTGCAGTTTGTCAAAGATCTTAACCAACCAGTTGAAACTGTGAAGTTTTTTCTTGTTTGACTAGTTTAATATTTAAGATTTTTGTGGCATCACTGCCCTCATCACCTAAATATGCAAACTGAAACTGATGTGGATGCAAAATTAAATTGGGTGTGGAGAAGATATTTTAGGTTCAGTACATTCCTTGTGACGGTGAGTAAGCATGCATCTGTGTTTTCACCAAATGTATGGCTCAGCAGAGTCATCCAGACATCTGTTTCCTTCAGTGTAAAGATTAATGAGAAAAGAAAAGTGGTGAAATGTGGTGATATGGAAGATGAATGTTGCATCAAAACAAAAATGTCCTCCAGGAAACTGATAAGCAACCTACTGCACATTTACCTTAAAAACTGAACTTTTTTCTGGAAGATGTGGAATATCAGGTTTAATGTATTTTGTTCCTCAAAGATCCACTGATAACAGAGGACAGATAAAGGATGTGCTGGTCTTAGCTCCCTCTGCTGGTCGTAGCAGGGTCAGATCTCATTAACATTCAGCTTCATAGTGACTTGGTCAGCATTTGAGCAGGCTGACAGCACAGTATAATGCAATCAGTGAGCTGACAGTTGGGTCAAAGATCATCCACAAGACACCGACACGTCATGGACAAAGTCAGAAGTGTGAAGGACCATGCGTTGCACTGCCCTCACAAGGAATCGTTTGTGTTTATCCAACTCGGAGACTCCATCTTTATCCAACACACAGAGTCACACATTGCCCCAGATATCAGCCAAGTGTGCAGTACACACACAAGCTGTGTTCACACCCGCCTCTCCCTCTGATCCAGTGCAGCAATTCAACACTGTTCTGCAATACTGTTACGCAGAGTCATCAATTATTCATTATTATTTCTGCACTTGTTCAGTCATGGGCTTGACACACAGAGAGATGGAATCTAGTGGTGAAGAGGTTAAAAACTTTCTGAAAACCTCAATGAAACAGAATATTTTGTCAATAGTCAATATTTTGACTCTATAAAACCTATTAATACAATTGATTGCATAGTATATAGGTATCTATTGTTCTATAAACTCAAAATATTGTATATAGATAACTTGAGTGGCTACGAATAGCCACATCATCACAGTATGTTATGTGGAACTCTGCAATGAGGTTTTTTTTTTTAACTACACTTATATTAAGTCAATAATGAACACAGGAGAAGAGTTTGAATTTCCTGCCTAACAGACACAGTATGACTTGTTCATTTGGTTCATAAACCACAGTAAGGGAATTCAGATAGCTGGATTCTATAGAGCATTACTGACTGAACTCTGTGTTGTCTTTCTGATATTGTGTTGTCTGAACTGACACGACCACCGACAGACACAACATAAATAAAGTGAAGTATAAGTCTAAGTCTAACATGCTCAGTTAGAACATTGATCACAATGCCTGGATTAGGACTGGGCTTTTTTGGTCAAGGTGAGGCAGAGCTGAGCCAAATAGTATGACTAGCTGAGATCACTTTGAAAGTTTGGGCTTAGAGAGATTGTTGGAGGAGCTGTTTTATCACACCTGTTGGGAAGGAAAGATAGAGATGGGTATCATCAGCATAGCAGTGCTAAAAAATTGTGTAAGTGGATAATCAGACCAAGGGTGGTGGTTCATGTAGAGAAAAGCTGAGGACCAAACAAAGATTATTGTGGTATAGCAGTAGAAAGAAAGGAATGCTTGGACAGTTCTCCTTGGCATGCCACTTTGAATGATCACCCTGCAAGGTACCAGACTGGTGATGTATCACTGACAGCAGTGCAGTTTCAGTAGAATAACCACTCCTGAAATCAGGCTGATTTCAATCAAGTAGATTATTTTGAGAAAAGAAGTCTGAGACTTGACTGAGAAAAATATTAAAGGCAGCAGTGAGGTCTGCTTGTATTTCTCAACCTGAGATATGAAAGGAAAATATACCTCAAATTTAAAGACAGCCTGAAAGGGAAGGGAGGACAATGTGTCAGGGAACCCCCATAGCCAAGAACTGGCATCCAATATGCCCTGCCAGACCCTCTAACAGAAGTGAAATATGTACACAAGACTGATCCATGGTTAAGGGACTGTTGTGCAGAGAAAGAGGTTATCGGAGCGAGGAGGAGATTTAGACATATTTTATAGATCAATTCTGCCACTGAGGGTAGCAGAGGATACAGGTGTATGGAGCAGGGAGATGAAAAATAAATACTGACTGACTTGAGTGTTTGTGAATGTGTGTGTCTGCTTGGATGAACATTTGTAATTGATGTCTGCGGAGGCTGATTTTAGTGCAGGGCTTAAAATGGTTAGTCTGGTGGCGTGTGTGCTTACTGTCAGAGTGGAGACACAGATTGGTGGAGGCAGCTCTGGCACTGTGTGGTCCACAGCACTGCAGGGTCATGAATGATTTAATGGCTGAAGAGGTGAGCTCCGTCCTCCACCGCTCAAGATTCACACAGGCATTTATGACCCGCAGAAGTGATTTATTTTCATGACCTAACCAACTGTTGTATTGATATTCTGGATAAATTGGATTTCTTTGGGTTACGTCTATGAAGATGTGTGTTTATAGGTAGCTTCATAGAAAGCTCTCCTGCTGCATTTTGCAGCAGCTTATCAAAAACTCCCACAATCCTGTGTCGATGTTATTCCTGCACATTTTCAGTGCAAGCTTATGTAAGTTTCAAATACAAAAGAGGAGGAGGAGGAGGAGGTTCTGCAGACCCACTTTCTTAAGTTGTATGTTACGGAAATACATTTCTGATATCAATACTTTTGCACAGCACAAAACCACACACTCTAACATTCTTGTATGACAATTATATGAGAAAGGCATCATATTTCACTGCGTGTGTTTTAATACGACTCCAACGTACCACATTATGGGCAGGCTATTGTTGGACTGCAGCCTGTGAGCATGGTCATATATGTTGATGAGGACAGCTTTATTCATGTGAAAGGTCACATGTCATGTGTGAGATCAATTCAGCTTCTCTTATTTCACTTCCTAAATGACTTCTTTATGTTAATTGCGGTTTATCTTCTTACTGAAGATCCAGAGGTTAAAAATACCCTATCAACTCATTTATCCTTTCATGTTTGCTTCATTTTCATTCTTTTCATAGAATAGAAGTGTGCTACCAAATGCAAATCCAGATGGTACCAAATTGCAAAGAGAATCGTCCTCCCACAGAAAAATTACCATCCAACTTCAACTGATGGATTGAAAAATAGAGTTGGATGCTGAATTACTATACTAGATCATGTAAAAGACAAAACTAAAATGCAGGCTTATAAAGGTTTGCTATTTTGTCCCCACTTTGTGCCTTTTAACTGTTAAAAGATATAGTTGGCAAAACGTTATGTTTTTGTTATATTGACAAACTCCATGAAAAGGCCGAAATCAACACTGAATTAGTCTGTAACAGCGCTTGACATTTAAACCATGTAAATGGTTTCCCAGCCCCAAGGCCATTAGTTTCCACTGAATACGTAAATCTTCAATAAAAGGTTCACAAATGAACTTAATTTGTTTCATTTAAAATAAATAAATAAAAACAGCTGGTCGTTGTAGCTTTTAGCGTTTGTTACTCAGGAACAAATCGTAGAGTTCAGCTAGTGTAAAAATGTTCACACCAGTTCGATATGAAATCAAACACGGTATTGAGCTGACATACCAAATTTTACCATTGGATGTCACTCTTGACTCAGCAGCTGCTCCAGTTTAGCCCATAAATAAAAGTGTAGTGGCGCCACAATCTATCATGGCAACTGTGTTGCACTGTATTGTTTGTATTTCTCAGCTATGTCACAGCTTATCTTCTTCTGTTTAACGTCATTCAGCATCATCATGAAAAGTATTTCTGTCCACTAAAATGCTAGAGCGCAATACAACAACATATATTATTTAATATGCTTTTTAAAGATGATGGACTTTGGGTGGAATTTTGGGCAACACATGCAGAGCACTTTGTTGTGTCTGTGGTCGTGCCCTCTACGTCACACGGAAAACAGTGCTATTGAAAGACAAAGGACACTTTTGCCCGAGCTGAGGAGTACCTGTGTGAGAACACGTCTGGCATCACTGGCAGAAGGACGTGTTTGACAGAGATTAATAACACTGAGCATGACAGAGCGGCCATTTGAATACAAGAAAGAAGTAAACACAGAGTGAGAGGGAGGGGGAAGATATCTACATGTGTTTGTAGCAGACTGAGGGGGGCACAGGGTGGTGGGTATCTTTGGCACTTCCTTGGCTGTTCATCCCTCTTTCATGCTCCATTTATTCAAGATGGAAGCCAATGTGCTGTCCAAGGTTGGAACTATTTATGTTCTCAGCTCTGGTTTTAGACTTTGTTTTATTTTACGTGCTGATAAGGCCATTTTGGGTGGCTGTTGTATACATTCAGCACTCTTGAAACGGTATGTGTCCCCTTGTCCTCACAGGTAAGAATAGTGCAGTAAACATTTTTACACAATAGGGTGCCCTTCATTGTACTGCACTATTGCAAAACCAACCTTTTATACACTATATAGACAGAAATATCCAGTGAAATATCCAGAGACACCTCTTTATGGTACTATGTTTCAGGGTTTTTGCTCGGCCTCTTATTTTCAGTGAAGGGAAACTTTGTAACAGCAGTTTGGGGAAGGACCTTTTCTATTCCAGCATGACTGTAGAAGAACTTGACTGGCTGGCACAGAGCCCTGACCTCAACCCCATCAAGCACCTTTGGGATGAACTGGAACTGAGATTGCATGCCAAGCCTTTTCGCCCAACATCAGCTGATGTAGCAGCAAAGCTGTCTATGCATTCTGGATGCAGTGTCATAAAAGTCCCTTTTGGTGTAATAGTCAAGTGTCCCAATACTTTTGTCTTTATAGTGTATCATTTCATATGTCATGTTCGTTTTTAGTGAGTTTTATCGAGTGTTGAGGCAGACATAAAATTGCTGACTGCATCCTCCTTCTGTGACTTCATTGAATGGGACTCTCTTGCATGGGTTGTTAAACATAAGTGTTGTTTGCTTTGTTCTCTCTCTCAGATGTTTCTGGGGTTTTTTTTCTCTCAGAGCGTGCCATGTCCTCCGTCTCTTCACATTACTGAACAAATTGTTGATTTATCCATCCTTGTTGCTTTGATCCAAAACACTTGTATTCAGTAGCCCACCTCTCAGTGGTGGCAATTTATTCAAAAATTTTCAAGATTTTTTCCCACACATTGTGCCTCCCAGTACAAATATGTTCCTTGAATAGGACCAACAGTGTATCACCTTTTCAATTCCTGCTTTTTTTTCTCCCTCTTGACCCCTCTGGTCCTGTACAGCTTCAGTTACAATGTTCGCTCTCATTGCATCCAAACCTTTCCGCTCTCTCCCCTCGTCTCTCTTTTGTGCTTCTTTTCTCTGTTTCTATCCCGCTCTCCAGTTTTCAAGATGCTCACATTTCTTTACTCTCATCTGCTTTTCTCTCTTTTTGGTCCTTGAACTGACCCGAGCCTCTCCATGTGTGCTCCTTTATATGTTCTCAGCTTTGACAACCCCCTTGAGCCACTCTCCCCCATCAAATCCTGATTCAAGTGCTCTCTTCCTGTTTCAGACGGCTTTGCTGAGGGTTAGTGATGTTGGTATGTGTCTCCTTTTTAGGGGGAATACGTGTTTTGTGAGAACAGAAGTGTGTTTTTCTCAGGCCACAGGTGTACTACGGTGGGGAGTTTGTATTGTATTGTATGTACCTCCTCTTGCTTGAATAATGCGAGAGGAAAGTTAATTTAGATGCTGGGTGACATTGTGGGCTGGGCATCTGTAAGGTTTTAGCCCAGCTCGCAGTCTGTAATATGCCACAAAGAATTGCAATCTTAGTATACATTAACTCCCAAAACGGGGATCTTTAGTGTTTGATTGAAAGCAATAAACATTTATTTTTTTAAGTCCACCTGAACTTAGCTGACATGTATTTCCTCAAGGCTACTGAACATCATTCTGCCATCCTACAGAGAGACATACATCATCCACCACACATCCGCATTTCATCCACCCAGCTTTCTCTCAGACCTTCCAGGCTGTTGCTCTGACAGCACAAAATGGATGCTCTCCATTTTAGTAAACTTCTTCACAAGAGCATTGTCAGCCAATTAGTTTTTTGTCAGATCATTTTTCAGCATTAGGTTTATTAACCTACTTTTAGAGCCCTTTCACATCTAGAGTCAGCACCATGCATCATTTCTGGATATTACAGAGTGATTTTTTTTCTTTTTTCCTTGTAAATGTGTGTTTATATATCATCATTATAACACATATTTTTCAAACTTTGGCTCCCATGTAATAAATTTACCTTCTATTTATCTTATTTTGTATTTTGAAAGAAAGCCATGTATCAGCATGGAAACTCATCCCAACAAGTCATGCATTTGTTCCCACACTATTAAGCCCTGCAAAACTTGATAGTTTAAGGCAGTTTTACTTTGGTTTCTTTGGTGTTTTTTATTTTTTATTTAATCTCAAGCTTACAGCTGAAACAGTTAGATGATTAATCAGTTAGTCGATTGACAGAAAATAATCAGCATTTCAAGCAACAATGACCTAATATTTAATTTTGCTGTTAATAATGGGATTTATAGATTGCGTATTGAAGTGATGCTAACTTTACCTGATTTGACAGCTTTTTCCAATAGGGCTCCCTTCTCTTGGTGAAACCACAGAAATTAAAACTAGCTGCATTTTAACATCTGCTACAAAAGTTTTGACTACTGTAAATGATGAGCATGGTGGAGATTGTCCTCCATCTCACCTTTAACTTTTTACCTGTTTTGTTCATCTCTGTGTTATTTCATCATCTCATCTCACTTTTTTCATTTTGATATGGTTGATGTCATTACATCTTCTCTGTCAGTGGGCCTATTCTGTCAAGATAAAGGTTCTCCTATGGGACGTGCCCTCCTCTTCCCCTTCATCTCTTTCTTTCTACACTGTGGTGGGTGTCACTCATCAGTGCTTCCTTTATAAGCAAGCAAAGAGAGAGAGAGAGAAAGAAGGGGAGGAGGAAGGGATCTGGGAATGCAAGATGGAAATATCAGAGAGGAGAGAGGGAGGACAAGAATTTAAAAGAGGGTATGAGAAGGGTATGCTGATGTCTGTGTCGCAAAGGAAGCTCCATGAAAGCGGCTTGACTGTCCACCAACTGAATGAGCCTCACACTGCTGATAAGGAAGATGAAAAGAATAATGATGACAGTGGGGGTGCCAATAAGGGGCTATTTTTAGATGCACTCAGCTTGTCGTGTGTACGACCATATGTGTGAGTGAATGTTTCTTCACATAGACCTCTTTGTGCATATAGGTCATTTGTGCAAGCATGTGCAAAACTGCATTAATCCAAGGGTGTATGTAAATGTATGTCCAAGGGTGTGTGTGTGTGTGTGTGTGTGTATGTATCTTAGCTGGTGTCCTAATGTGCACATGGGTGTAGATTTAAGCCACGTGCCGTTAGTGCTGACTACAGAATCAGGGAAGAGCTGCAGTGAGGAACTCAACGTGCCCTTTTCATGAACGCAGAAAATGACTTTTCAACAGCTGTGTGTGTGTGTGTGTGTGTATGTGTGTGATTAAGGTGCCTCAGTGCTGTGGGTTTTTAATATTGCGGGTAGATGGAAATAGGAAAGGACTGCACTCCTCTGTGTGTGTTGAAGAAAGCGACAGAAAGATGTCCTATGTTTTAAGACATTTTTTCTTGGTGATTTGTTATTAACTTCTATTATTTACACAGGGGCCACATAGGTTTGAAAGCTGGCTTTCACATCAGCAGACATCCAGTAGAAAAATTGTTAAGAAAATATGGGCTCATAACAATGCTAAATGCTGCAGTAGTAATACTGCTTTCACATTTGCGTTTTTGCTGGAGAATTATTGCTCGACTGGAGCAGGAGAAGCTGCATCACATTCCAACTGCACTGCAGCCACAGGGGCTGATCCTGGTCACTCTGGACAATGTGTGCGATTCCAGCAGCAATGTTTCCCAGACCGCATCCCAGACCGAAGGTGCATCATGCTGCACAGAGGAGATCAAACCAGGCAGGAAGTCAGGCACAGGAAAGGCAGAGAGAATCCAGTCAATTTTCAAAATAAAACAAAAACTAAAATGGTAAAACAAACAAAAAAACAACAACAGTCAAATAAAGCTATGTGGCGAACAGATCAGAACTATGTTGCAGCTGGAATTTAACCCAGCTGTGCACCCTTTTTTAGCCTTTGAAAGTCCAACTCGTTGCAGACGCTGTCACAGCTGCAGTGCTGTCCTGTCTGATTGAGCAGTAGAAATGAATGGCTAAATTATGAATGGCTAAAGTGTTGATATAATCTGCAGCATCCTCCTCCTCTTACTCATACTTTACATAAATCATCATGTTATAAAGTAATCCTGTGGCGCTACAGCATGCATGTAGTGTGCATGTTCACACACAAACTGTTACCATCAGCAGCACTACTCCAGCCCCGCTGAAACCAAGCCCAGGCTGGGTCTCATGGAGAAGTCTCTCTGAGGGCTCAATCAGCAACAACAGAGGGATAGAAAAACAGAAAGAGAGGGGGAAACTCTCAGTAGACTCTAGGCATCAACCAAACCAGCTTTTCCTCTTTCCTGGTCAGCTAAATAACACTTAACAGCCACTCATAATACTGCTTTTCTTGTCCCTGTCTGTGTGTTTGTTATGACATGACATCTGTGGTACAAGACAGCTTGCCGCCACCTTTTGTCGTCCTCTTTTACAATACATGCTGCTAACATTAATATGCAGATACGCTTGTCCCTATAGCGTAATCATCATCTTTCTCTGAATCCTGTGTATCTTTTGTATATACTGGTGATGAGCTAATGCTGTCAGCAGGTGCAGTGTCACCGTATAAATGTATGTCAGTATGTACTGAATGAATCAAACAGAAAAGGGCTACATTATTAAGGCAGTGCAAACCTTCACAAACCGTGTAGCTTGTAGGTGTTACACTAAAGCTCTTCATGTGTAATTTCCTCTCCTCATTACAGTTCCCTTGTGTAAGAGCCCACTCTGTAGGCTTTTGGCGGCCTTTTCTCTTTTTAAAGGTTAGGAAGACAAGCTCATTTTTCTGTAGGGTTTGACAGGTTTAGTGCTTTGTCCCTCACACTCACAGCTCGCCGGCTGCTGTTTTTTTGTCCCCTTTCCCTCCTAAGAATATTAACCTTCAGATTTAGCTTCCCCTCCGTGACTCTAATGAAGGATACTTGCAATAAAGTTTTGTTTTAAGGGCTATACAGCAGCTCTCTATGGGATTTTATTGCCTGTCCACATGATGGCACCGCAATATGAAGAGGACTCAAGCCTGCATCCTGGCTTTCTTCAGTTACAAATTAGGTCTGCAGTATGAATATAATCTTTGAGAATCTTTAAATAAAATTGTCTCTCTATTGTATATTTCTAAGCATATTTTCCTATGTGTGTGTTCACGTATGCAGGTCAGCTTGTGCATGTGTAGTGTGTCTGTGAGTAAATGACTGCATTCAGGTGTGTGTGGGTGAAACAGTGACTTACCACAGCAAAGGGGCTTAATGAACGTTACATGTATCAGTGGTAGAGGAGGCATCTGTCTTTCTGTCCCAGGAGGGAGCTGGAGAAGGTGAAAATGCAGCTTTGATAGATGACCATATGAACCTCCAGCTCCACTCTGCCAACTGCTGAGCACACACACATGCAGTACATGCACACACAAACAAGCACATATACAGATACTCATATAAAATGCAGCCGAGGACATTTTCATTGTTTTGGCGCGCGTGTGTGTGTGTGTGTAAACTGAAATGTCTTCTCTTGCGTTAGCTCTGCATTTTTCTGATTTTTTTTTCAGCCACTTCAGGGCAGTACACACATTCTTTAAACACAAATATATGATATATTATCACTTGGTAAGCAAACATTTTCACTATGCAAAATTAATTTGAATTTGTGTTTATGTCCCTTTCTTGAATGTAAGTTTGATATTCATTCTCCTTTTATCTCGGCTCCCGTTCACTTTTAGGGTGAAGTATGTTAACTGCTTCACTCTATTCTACAGCTAGTGTGGTTGCTTTTCAGATCCTTTTCTTTTATTTCTCTGTTGTGGATTGTAAAACAAAGTCAGCGAGTTAAGAGAAGCTGAGACTTTGTAGAGTTTAGGGGACCTGATGATAAATATCTGTGGGTTTGTTAGGACTACGGACACACTCACATTTCACATAGATATTAGATCCTCTGTAAATATTAAAACATTGAGTATAGCAGCTTTAATGTGTGATGAGCTCTCCTGTGCCACATCACGTGTGTACATATAGATTGCATTGCAATTATATCTTAAAGTGAAAGAATAATTTGCATAATAAGTGATAAATAATGAAAGAAAGAAAAGAGATCTTTGTATGATGTGGCCATTTTGACCTCAGCAGATGTATTTCTCCAGTATTTTATCTTATACAGTGCTTCATAATGCATTCATTTCGACATGTATTGTATGAGAGTGTATTATCACAGGCCAAATGTTAAGCGAAGAGACGCTACTTGTTACTGTTTCTGTTTCAAAAGCAGGCGATGACCTCAGGCTTTTCAGTGACAAAAAAATTACTTCTGTCTCTCTGAATGTCTAATCTTAGTGGCGTTCCATTTGAGAGATGATGCTCTGTGTGGCTAGACGACACACTGCATGCTGATTATCTGCGGACAGCAATACATTCTGTCCAGCTTCATGATGTTTGTGCCCTGGTTTAAAACCCAAATGTATTGTTCACACCGATGTCTGCGATAGAGCAGCTGTTCCTGTTGGTTTAGTCTTGGCATGGCTCTTTGGCTACACTTATTAAAGCATGTAACATTCATGCTACACTTGGCAGGGGCGTTGGAGTGGTTGGTGGTTATGTCGAGGTGTTGACGTGAGTCTCGGTAATCCACCGGCTGCTCCACTATGCCTGCACGCAGCTCTGGGCTGGCCCCATACAAAAGAGCAGACCTGAAAAGCACCATAATGAGGCACAGGCTGAAAGAAAAGGCATGTCTCTTTCCATTTCTCTGAGCGAAAAGAAAAGAGCAACAGAAAAGAATAGAAGACAAGAAAGAGAGATGAAAATAAGCCTCTCAAATCCAGGTTTTTGGCTGCGCTGTCTCTTTGAGTTTATCTTTTTTCATGCATGTGTTTTATTATGGTAATGAAATGTTGGATAAAAATAGTCTGGGATGTCACAGCAACGGTTCTCAATGGATAGAGAAAAAAATAGGAGGGAGGGGCTGGGGGTGTCGCTAAATGTAATTGATAAAACACGTTTCAAATTTCTACTGACTTCTCCCTCCCTTATACTCTTCATTTCTGTCTTCTCTTTCTTTTCATATCTTTTTTTCAAAGCTTCAGTTCAAACATCACAAGTCCCAGGGGTTCACGCAAAACATGAAAACATTATCCACTCTGTGCAACTTCAGAGTGCTCCAACTACAGTACACACTGCACATCACTGAAATTTAATTGTAGCTGCCTGAAATCAATGAATCCTTTGTTGGTTTGTCTGCATTTTTTCTCTTTAATTTGGTCTTTTTTCTGAATCTTCCACTGCTAAAGGAAAGCAACAAGAGAAGACTTCATATTACTAGCATGAATGGGTTTTGCTGCAGCCCTAATATAAATGTTTACATTAAGTACAGTGGTGTTGCTAGACACTCAAAGCCAGGCTCTCTAAAGGTCCTTTTGTTAAGACTCCTCCACTCCCCACCTCGACTTTCCCCAGACAAGTATTCTCTGCGGAAGACAATAAAAAGGTACAAACAGAGCTGAAGATCAAAAGAGGTTGTACTGTCTCTCCGCTGCAGAGAACATCAAAGCTGTGAGGCTGTGGACTGTGATGTTAATCTCTGTGCTGTAACAACCTTTGACCTCCATATGCTTAGAGCAGAGGGTGGGACCAGGAGGAATCAGACAGGGTGTACAAGATAACAGAATACCTCAGTGCCTAATGCCATCCGGCAGCCTGACATAAACTATTTAAAGTCTGTTATCGTCCTTTTTGAGGTTGTGTCGTCATTCAGTTGAGTGTTTTTCAGCCTGTGTTCTTGAGGGTCCACTTGTGACTACTGTCAGTCTCTTCTGATGCAGGCTTTTTGTTTGTAAAATACGTCAGTGATTTTTTTTTGTGACATTTGATAGTCTTTGTGTTGTGTTCTCTTAATCTGTCCGGACCTATAAATCATAAGATAATATCCTTTAAAAGTAAGCAAGCTGTATGTCAGTTTTAACAGCAGCCAGATAGAGACAGCAGAAGTTTTTTTTGTTTGTTTTTTTACTGAAAACTGCTGAATGCTATGAGAGAAGTGAAAGTGATCCAATAAACTGAACTAAAATATAAATAATATTCTGCAGAAGACGATGATAATTCTGTCACTGTGACCCCTTGTGATGAAACCTTTTTTCACGTATTCATAGTATTTTGATCCAATATTGATATAAAGTTACTGATTATAGCTGCTTTAACGATGAATCAACACCTCTTTGACACAGTTTAATTCTGTGTGTGCCTCCTAGCCAACCCCTCACTGCTTGGTACGCAGCAGCACCTCACATACACAGATGGAGGCAGAGTGGACAGTAAAGGATGAAGAGGATGACTCGGCACATGCTCACACACATACACACACTGAACAGGTAGAGAGTGAATGTGAGCCCATGGAGGGTTAGAAAGAGAGGAATAAGAGCGTAGAGGTGATAGGTGGAGGTGACTGCGCCATCCTTCCCTTTCATCCCACCTGGCGCTTCCACCTGTGCCGGCGCTCCTCTGCTGATGGAGCTCAGGCTGGTTGCTGCTGGCCACAGAGCTGGCAGATCTTTGCCATGCATTATTTATCAGGCAGAGATCTGCAGAGCTCTCCTGCTTGTTCTCACTGCACTGTCTCTTAACGCTCTCTCGCTTTGGAAGTCTCCTGTTCTATATTTGCACTCATTTACGCCTGCTTACATGTAAAACCTCTCAGCCTTCTCAAATGTTTCACGCAGCGGTGTTTTATTTATTGGGGGGGGTCTTTGTTTTATTTTTTATTATGCAGTAGTAGAAGTTTTTATTACTTATTTAGTTGAGTATCTTTACTCAAGTCCTTACTAAGTTAGTCTGACAATATCAAAACATATAGTTGTAGTGAGTTATTATATTTGAATTTCTTTCTTTGTCCCTCATTTCGCACACTGCAATCTTTTTTGTACTCAATGGAATTTACCATTTTTAGTAAGGCTAGTGGCAAATGTATCCAAGATGCATATAAAGCAGTCAAATTAATGTTTAATTCAATCAGACTATAGTTACTTATTACGTAGGACGAAGTTTTCCGCTCAAGTTGTTTTAATCATGGAATCACTATTTGAGTCTACTGTAAATTGAGAAGTAGTATTGATTTGTTGCCTGGCACTTAGGTTTGAGAAATTTGTAACTGAAGTACTGAAGCACCTATCAAACCTCGGTACATTTAGTGCATTTCAAATGTATCTGTAGATAAAAATACCCCAAACTGTCATGTACACAGAACTGGTGTTCTTGTTTACATATTCTTGGCTGTTAAAGCTCCTGACTTGAATCAGAACTGTATGATATGTTTGCAGTATGAAGGTCTTGCATTCTGCTGCTTCTGTTTAGACTGCATTTAATATTTCAGTGGTTTATGTGGTAAAAAATCTTTTGTAGAAAACATATTTATCTTTGTTAAGTTAATATATCAAGAGAAAAATCAGTTTTGTATGGGCACTGAATATCAAGTAGGGCATATTTGCCCTGGTATTGAAAACTTTCCAATAGTACCATGCCTAATTTCTCCTAGTTTGTATTTTAATCTACATTTCTAAATTCCTAAGCTAACAGATTTTCTCTTCTTTTAATCACTGTTGCAGTTTATCACGTTAAGGGCACATCCCCTGTGATTTGTTCATTTGAGTCTTGTTGAAATAGGAACTGCAGATGAGATAAATCAGGTGCCTTATGGGAATCTGAGAGCAGCTCTTTACTGTTCAGCACCCCAGTGATGCTGTCCTGTTATAACTCCATTTGATGTTTTTTTTTTTTTTCTCCTTTCTCCTCAGCAGTTGAATAATTTAGTAAGGGTCCACTTAGTTTAGAGACTGTGTCAGCATTTCATGAGGAACTAGACAGACATTGGCCTGGTTTGAGTCATGGTGTTAGAGCTTGATTACCTGATGTATATCCTGAACTTGACAATAATGGACAGGAAGATGGACAATTAAGAAGATGCACTGCAGGACTAAAACAACATGGAATGATGAATAGGTGTTTTGAGTTCTTAATGATATGATCATTTGTATATCACAGCTCTTCTGTACCTTACTGTTCTCACAGCTCTCTCAGAGTTATTGAGGCAGTGCAGGTCCATTGAGCAGAAACCCAGCAGCTTGAGCAGTTAAGCAGTACTGTACATGTATCCTAATAATCATTGCTGCTATGATTTTTAACAGTAAGGTAAAGATGCTTTTGATTTTTTGTATTGTTTCAGTTTTCTTGAATATTAAAATGTTTGTCAATGGTGCAGACAGCCTACAGGCCAAATTGGTGTATTTAAATGTATTAAAACTTAAATATTTATTCAGAGCAAATCTAATTTCTTGTCCTTTTTTCATATAAAAATAATGGAGATATTTGAGACCAGTATTTCAAGTAAAGAAATTATTACAATTAAAACTTACATAATAGGTTTGTTTTTTTGATACATTTTTTTTTGGCTGTTTTTTTAACAAACCAAGAATTTCTGGATTTCTTGGATTGAAGAGGTTTTTTTCACCCCTGTTAAGTACAGGAAGGATCCATCCATAACTGATGCCAAATTTCAACAGTTCTTCGTCTTATGCAGATTTTTGAATCTTTTGCGATTTTTTTTATTAACCTGTAGGCTTACAGCCCTGCACATTCAGACTACGTAAAATGTGCGTAAAAAGTTTTTGGCAAAGTTTTGCTATCATACATCTCAATTTGATGGTGGCACTGTAAGAAGAAGCTTTGCATTGTTTCATAAACTTACAGACATCTCTGTAAGAACAACTAAAGGAAGGGTAATCATTTTGGACATGCGTGATGATTTTGTGAGCTGCTTTGGTGTTGCACTCTTGCAATTCGTGCATTCATATTTATTGCATGTGAATTTCGATCAAGCGGGCTGAGGCAAACTGTAAATATCATCTCTGGTGAACCGTTTGATTGACCACAGCAGCTTTTTGTGTGACTGATGAAGGAAAGGAGAGAAAATATAGCAGACAGTCACTCTCAATGCACCAATAGTAACAAACAAAACATTCAAATTTTGAATTTTATGCAGACGCTAATCAGTGTAGGTGAAAAGTGGATGATGAACCAGCAGGGTATATTTGACAAATCTATGCTTTAATTTCACACATATGCCTTTCTTATGCCGCTTGATTGAATGAAGGGTTTTCTCAGTCTTCTCCGCCTGTGGGCATCTGTGTCAACATACAACAAATGAAGCTCGTGTGAAACACCAGTGAAGCCTTTTGATGTCCTGTTCTTCAGCCTTTGTCTGATTGTCTGACTTGCACTCCCATCTCTTTTCAACTCCTGCCTTCAGTTTTATTCTCAGTTCTGCCTGTACTGCTGACGCTATGAAGGCTAAGCTGCAAGTGTGGAGAGTTAACATCATTCAGAGAGGCTCTACTCCAAAGGCCATCAGGGATGCTTAAAAGCACATAAAGCAAAAAGAGACAAAATGATGCGTCTTTTTTCTTTTCTGTCGTACATGACTCATACTAGTCTTATGCTTGTCTTGGAGTTTGATGTAAGGTATACTCAGATGCTGGGAGGCTGCTAGTTAGTTGCCCAGAGACTATGAGTGTTATCCCTTTATCCCTCTAATCTACAGCGTAACGGTTTGAGCTCCCTCTGTGTGTCTGTTCGCTGCCCTGAGGCTCCCAGAGGCTCCGCCGCAAATGGCCTCTTATCAGCACCTCTCTCCCCCTCTGCCTCACTCGGTCCCCCACCCCTTCACCCCTCTCTCCCTGTCATCACTATCCGTCTGCTACTTAATCCAATTATTCTTTTAAGCTGACACGCTCTGTAACTCACCACAAACTCTGTGGATGACGCCCACTGTGCATCACTTATACACATGCACTTATAAACAAGTACACACACAAACATGCACACTCACCCAGTCACATGCACAGACGTTACTGAGCATGTTAACTGCCAGTACAGATGAAGCGCAATGAAGCGCGATGAAGTGCAAATTCATGCTTAGAAAGTTCTAAAAAAGCATTGAAATGTCGCACATGTGCTTCACTTCTCTCTGTGTTGTATGTTGTAGCTGCTTGTTTTGTCTATTCCTGGGTGTCCTAACAGAGGCTTTGGCCTCTGCTGTCACCCTCTGATTCACTGTACCCTTGAGGTGACTCTGTCTGTTTCTGTGTGTTGTCCTCCACTTCCCTACTATGTGTGTTACCAGCTAATGTATCTGTCTTTGCAGGCTCACCACCTGACAGAGAAGGTCCTCCTCCCTTATTGTGTGCGTGTGTGTGTGTGTATGTGCGTGTGTGTAACTTGTATCTCTGTCCTTACAAATGTCCTCACAAGCACAAAAAGATGAGAAAAATCCTGAGGCAAGAGGATATTTTGTCAGTACCTCATTCATTATTTATTTATTTATTTATTTATTTGAGGTTAACATTTTTGTTTACAGTTAAAATTATCTTCCGGTTACAGCAGAAAACACAGTTAATGTTACTTGAGGATTAGGACTTTGGTTTGGGATCAGGTTTACATCAGGGTAAGGTTTAACAGTATATTCCATAAGACATACCGTCCCCACACCGTCCTGACATGGGACTGCAGGGAACCGTGTCCGAACATTTCTGCAACTTTCTGATATGGACGATCTGATGTTTACACTCACGTCTCACAATAACTGGTCAACTGTGTGTAGACAACCGACAACACCTCAGCTCTTTTTGGCACTTTGTGGCACAAGTGCAGCACTGCAGATGTCTTCCATGATGTGATCGGACAATACATTACATTACAATACATAAACCTGTGTGTGTGTCTGTGTGTGTGTGTGTGTGTGTGCGTGTGTTTGGATTGCTTTATGCCTGTGCATGTAAAATACCCAATCTACAGTTTTCTTTCTCGATCAACAGTGTGTGCTAAACAGCCCTTCAGTCAAAGATAAACATTATTTTGCAGTGTCATGATATGACAGCCCGCATCGCTGCATCTTAAAAATACAAGTGCTATAAAATTGCTGGCGTAAAGTATATAGTAAATGTGCAGTAGCAGCCATGACAGGGTAATTAATCCCTGTGATTCTGCTATTTCACTTGAGTGCAAATCTTGTATTTCTGCCACACAGCGACAGTGAGTGTCGCAAAAGGAGCTGCGTTGGGTTGTTTTTTGGTGCTGACTCAACAGTCAAGAGTAACAGATGGGGTTGTGTGTGTGTTTCAGGGTGACCAGGACTATAGTTGGCTACAGCATGTGTTTGATCTGAATCTCAAGAGAGCGAATGTGAATAGATCTGAGGTAGATAGATCTGTCTGGAGGAGGGTGTTTGGGGGGGAAGTGTTGTCTGGTTACTGTCTGGAGCTCACAGACTTTTGTTGACAACTTATGTCTGAATTGTGCTTTCAACCAAAACCATTGTTTTTCACTCCATGAAGAAATATTCTTTAGTGTAAGACAGATACAGCAGTATGCACTTTGTTTCTCTGTGCAACTCAGTCAGGGGACAGACTTGGTCTTACTGTGTTTTTCTTTCTCTCTGTGTTGTGTTAAATATGTTTCCTGTTGTGTATTTTGTGCTGCACATACATGGTTGCACATTTCTGTGTGTGAATTTTGGGTAAGTACAGTACATTTCGTGTCGACGTGCACAAGCGTGATGTAAATGAATCCCAGTTCACTCCAGTGTGTGTGTAGGGTGCAGCTTTCCACAGCTGATCCATCCGTGAGTCACAAAGCTTCAACACCAGATCCTCCTCCATCGCCATCAGTGTGGCGTTGCCCAGCGCTCACCACTGTATGTGTCATGTCATCACGTCGTGCCGCATCGTCCTTTCATACTCACTCATCATAACCTGACCTGTTTCCCACAGGGAGAGTTGTGTTTGGGAGTAGGGAAGGGTTGGGTTTGGTTGGGTGCGGTGGGACTGGGTGGAGTGGTTCCCCTTCCTGCTTTCTTTCTTCCTCCTTCCCTCCCTCCCTCCCTCACCTTGTTTTCTACCTGTGTCTCAATTTAGTGTTCGCCTATTTCTCTTTAAAACGTTCTCATTTCCTTGCCATTGTTTTCTGTCCGCCCCGTCCCTCTCCTCTCCCCCTCTTCTCCCTTCTCTCTCCTCTCCTTTCTCTCCATCTCTCTGCTCCTCACTGTTGTGATTAACTGGGCTCTGTCTTTATGTCGTATGTTCTTTTAGGCCCACGCCGTGCATCGCTGGCTAATCGATCAGGACAGTAGTGTGAGCTCTGAGATGCCGGATGGCCAAGGAGTATGGCACTATGATGATGAAGTAAATATCAGCAACACGTATATCTGGCTTTTCCTATTTCTATATATCTATATGTATATATATATATATATATATTCTGTATTTATGACCATCTTGTATCTGTCATTTGAAGTGTGTGTCACTATTGTTGCTCTGCTGTTGTTGTTGTTGTTTTTATCTTTATCTCTCTTGTTTTTGTTGTGTGTTGCTTATGGTATTGTAGTTCTGGTTCCTTTGACTTTCTAGTGTTGCTGTTGTGCTGTGAGCTGATTCAGTCAGGTGTCGTGGGATCAGGCTGGAGCTTTTTCTTTGTTCCTGTCCTTGCTTGACGTATTGTACTAACGTGCTGATTTTTAATTTTTTGATTTGGTTGCACTTTTTTTTTTTTCCTTTTAGTTTCACATTTTTTAAATATAACATATGTATGTATGTATCAATATTAACCTTTATATCGGTGTCTGTGATTTCTCTGAAATTAATGTTCTCAAGCAGAGCATATTACATGGTAAGAGTCCACGGGCAAAATATAGATTTGATATATTTCCTTGATACTCATTTAGCATGTCTGCGTATGCCTTTGCACTACACAGGTTGACAGTAGTGATAACAGACAACAGTCCAAGTATTTTTCCTGTGGGTTCTTCTGATTTCTAAAATATGCTTGTGTCATCTGTACCACTGTGTTTGTGTTTAGGATTAAGTCAGTTGTGTGTGTGTGTGTGTGTGAGAGAGAGAGAGAGAGAGAGAGAGAGAGTGAGAGAGGGAAATGGAAAGAGAGGAAGGAGAGGAAGTGCTTGAAGGATGTGTGTGTTTTGCGGGTCGACCTTTTAATCTTATCGGTGTGTTTGTGTGCATGCTCTGTTTCTGTCTTTGCATGGCTTCAGTTTGTGTGTTGGTAGAAGAATTGATTTGAATGTTCATCTGTGTTGTGTCTGTGCTTCAGTCTGTGTTTGTGTATTTTCCATTGTGGTGTTTGTGCTGTAGATTTTGGGGTTGAGCCTGCCTTTGCCTGTGCCTTTGATGTGTTGGTGTTGTGTTTGTGTATTGTGGCTGTATTTCCTGCGTCAGTGTTTGTCATGTGCCGTGCCTGTTTTTCGTCTGGTTTTATCTGTTCAGTCGGGGATAGGTTTGCCGAAGGCTCTATTGCACGTTTCTAATACAGTAGATGATCTTGAATCCATTTCTAGTCAGTGGAGAAGAGATTATCTAAGTGCAATACAGCTGCTGGGAAACTTGTTCCAGACAACTCTTGGCCATGATGATTTCCCCTCAATCCAAGCTCCCCCCTTGCTCTCATGTCAAATTCCTAAACCCGCTCTTCCGATCTCCATATTGCTCCCAAACACTCTGGAGCGTCATTAGGTTACCCTTTTTTGGACCTCAGTTATACCACTTTCAGCTGACAAAGTATTACCATTTGGCAGTGCGGAGATATAAGAACAAATGGCTAAAAACAAAGTTGGGGTGAACACATTTAACACAGAAATGAAGGTAACACATAGAGGGCAACTGGACAAGCATGTAAAGCATTTATCAGTCCCAGATTCTGTGGCCATTGGCCCAACACATAACAATATGGAGTATTGTCTTTCCCTTGGTGATGATCTTGAATGCGTGTGCATTTTTCCTTTTTTTTCCGATTTTCTTCTTTAAATGAGTGAAAGAGGATGTTTTGATTTGTTTACCTTTATCTGTCAGTTGGGAACAAATACACCACCCTTACTCAGTGCAGCTGGGACTGTAGACCCAGTGTGACGTTTTTTCATGTGTCCAAACAATATCAACCTCTTAAGAATGTAGGATGAACTCATCGTTTGCAGTTAACATAAATGGTATGAAATGAATTGAGGAAAGGGATACAGAGGGAAGTATGGTGGGTTGCTGGGTCGGAGCAGAGAGAAAGACTGGTGCAGTGAGAGATCGTCTAAAAGAACCCAGTCCCCCCTCACTGGCCCTTTCCTCAACTTGTGTGCACTAAAACAAAAATGACACAATGTCCCTTTTTGCTCACAACCCTCAACTTCTTCTTCAGTTTGCCAGAGAACATTGTACTCACCAAAGTAATTACTGAAAGCCGAATTTTACAGCAAAATTGTTAAAAAAAAAAAGGTCACAACAGAGCAACAAACACAAGTAATCGGATGATCATACAGGTTGTAAACAAGCCAACAGTTTGGTCTGTTTATTTTTATTTTAATATTTTAATTTGCATCTGTTAAGTCACCAGTAATCCCTCATTGCACACACTAAAACTTACCCTACTCGGTTACTATTTAATTTTCTTATTCTGAATTTTTAATCCAAGCTTTTATACTTGTAAAATAATTTTTAATGAAGTTATCTTGATATAAAACAAACTTTGGTTTCAGTCAAGTGAATGGTTGCCATCTTGGATTTCTGTGTCCAGTTCGTGTGATACATGGCTTATAAGAGTAGTCTGTCTTTGCAAATATATTCAACCAACCTGGGGGTTTATTTCCTGATGCTCTGGTCACTTGTGTTTGTTACCCTTTGTTGTAGTGAAATTGCTGCATTCTGAGATCTCACCAATTGATGCAATAAAAACAATCTTATAACTGATGCTGGAGCAAAGGAAAATAAAACCCAAGAAGTGCTATTTCTTATTTACTGTTCTCAGTTTTAAGTGTAGCGTGAGCATGTTAAATCATGCAGATTGGTCAGCGGCTTGGTGACATTAAGCTCTCAGCCATCTTTAAACTGGTCCCATAAACCATGACTCTTTTCCCAGCGGGCTGATTTAATTTACACCAAAATCTCCCGCTTCATTTAAACGCCCCTGACCCGTCCCACCCCCTCCTGTAAAGTAGAATTGTGACATGTCCGAGGTCTGTGTAAAGGCCCTGTCCCCTTTGCCACTTTAGTGGGCCTGGAGAATATCCCTTATCATCCCACAGCTCTAATTACCCCTCAGTGAGTCCTCTGAGACAGATGCTCAGGGAGCCAAGCCCCATTCGTCACAGTACGGCTGCATGGCAGACTCAATATGAAAAAAAAGCAAACTGTCACACTCTGCACTGTCACATAAATTCTCCCGTCTCGGTTTCTCTCTTCCAGCTGCTCCCCAGCCCACTGTAAATGCAGACTACATTAGGAAGCCCATTCATGTCCAGCCACCAGCAGTTGGCTGTAATTTGTTTCGGCTAGGGGGGCAGAGTTTAATTTACATGTGAAAGGCCATGGCGTATTCAGATATTGCAACTCTCATTTTTTTGTCCCAGGGTTATTGATTCCAGCTTCGCAGAATTCAAATTAAAGGTTAGAGGGGGCTTTGCCGCTATTATACAAAACTGCAGAAGTCGTGTAATAATGTCTCAGTTGGCCAGATACCAACTTTAGGAAAAGGACAGGAGAGCAGGATTCTCCTTGTCTTGCTGACCCATTAAGAACCGATCTTCTCCAGCTTTTTGCTACAGTGAGACGCCTCATGGGAACAATCTGGCCCATAAAAAAAAACAAAAAACAAAACAATAAAAAAAACTTTCAGAGGAGTCATCCCAAGTAACTGAAATCTAAATGGCTTTACAAATGCAGACCACACCTACAGGGCAGGTTCACCATACAGGGTTGAAATTTTCTTAAAGACATTTCAAACTAGCATAAGTGTAAATGTACATATCTGTGTTTTTCTCAAGGTGCCCACAAGAATAATAATAATAAAGCTGAAATGAGAAGATTTTTGTCACAGTGCCGGTCACTGGATGATGATATGTGAATATTACCTGTTCAGACAACAGAAATGTGCTTATTTTGTCCCAAAGCAACGTGAAGATACGTCGAACCTCCCACTCAGTGTTTAGCTTGTTATGGATTAAGGATTCTAGACCATTTCACCCCCCCGACCCTTCCTAAATGCCAGACTATTCAACAATTTATTTTACTTTTTGATCTATTTTATTTTAATGCTATTAAATATTTTAAGCTTTAAGATCTTTGCCTTCAGGTCATCTCATTTATGACTTGTGTTCCTTTGCCCACTTTTGTTTTATTCCTTGACTTTTTAAAAAACCTTTTCATTTTTTTTTCCTAAACTAAGGCGCCTTAGGTGTCATCAGTTTGAGTTTTCAGTTTGAGTTTTTGTTTTTGTATTTTTCCTTGATATAAAGAGAGAGAGAGGGAGAGAAAGAGAAAAACTGAGACAATCAATGTGCATGCATGCGTGCATGTGCATGTGTTTTAGGTGAATGCGCAGAGTGCATGGTGAAATGTGCAAGTATACTCCAAAGGAAGTGCTGGTCGGAAAGTCTGAGAGCTGTAGAGAACTGCTTTGAAATGGACAGTCTTTCAGTGTTTATATAGTCAGTGTAGAGGTATGCACAGTTAGTCTGCCACAAATTTCATGACATTCCTACTTCCACCGTTTCAACATAAGCAGTGATGAAGACCTGGTCGACTGTCCAAGAATGGAGAGTTACGATCAAAAACAAATGTGAACAATAACCAGGACAGATCTGCTCAGTGTTGACAAGTTAAACCTGCGAGGCTGTTGTTCCACAAATATCTAAGCTTCCTGTGCCTGTAATATCATATACATTTTATTTGTTTAGAGAAGACTAAAGATTTGCTTTTAAATCTTTAATTTTTTACAAATAATAAAAACTCTTCGAAAAAGAGTGTAACTCACAGAATTTAAGGACATTTAAAAAATACCACAATTGTAATTTAATTTCTTGCTGCCCTCCACGATTAAACCTCAGACAAAGGGTGTTTTTGGCTAATACCACTGATCTGTATTAGTGCTAGCATTATTATGTACCGTAACGAGTAACTTGAAATCTCATACTGGATTAGACTGCAGCCCACCACAGCCAGGAGTAAAGAGTCGAGACAAAGTAAAAGTTGATGACCTTTTCAAACAATACAGAGTGAGATCTGAAGTTACTGGAAGTATTCATAGCATTGGGACTGAAAATGATTCTACTGCAGAGTGGTGGGTGTGTAAGACACAGTAACCATTGCAATTAATGTATGATTCCAGTGTCATTTTCAATAATAATATATATTGTTTAAAGAAAGTATAAACAACTTTGCCCCCTCCACCCACCCAATGGTCGGACGACGAGGTGCACGACCTTGTTCAGTTTGAGTATACCGCTGCCTGACCTGTACGCCTGCATCTGGAAGGTGTGAGCTGCATATGTGCGTGTTGATTGTGAGCGAGCGTGTGTGTTATGCACCTGCATGTACTGCACTGTAGGTGAAGGTGTGTGTTGATGCGTATACGAGTGTGTGAGCGCGTGTGCAATTGAATTTGGATGTGTGTGAGGCAGCATTTGGCAGTGAAGCAATGGACAGCAGTATTTTTTTAATCCTTGCCTAAGCCCTTGCCTTTACTAATGAGAGCATCTCCCTTAATTCCTTGTATTAAATATTAATTAACAAGTCAATCTCTGATATGCCAGGTAGCTCAGCATCTGGGCTCTGAGGCAGCAGATATGAACTGTTAGAAAGCAGCCCTGTAGAAACATCTTATATGTTAACACAGAGCTCCACATACATTGAAGCCACTCTGCTGCTTTAGTGTAGATAACATGATGATGGAAGGTGTGCGGCAGAGGAGGGGAGGGGAGTGAGAGGGGAATCAGGGTCTGACTCAGCAAGACCGTGCAGATGAAGATGCCATCATGGTGTCGACAAAACTGTGGAGGAAGACTCGCGTACACATATCCATAAAATGAACCTCCCCAGGCTCATTTATTTATTATGGCTCGAGAAACCCGCCCTTCTTTTAGCTGTGCCTTGTACCTCTTACTCGTTCCATCTATCTCTTCTTTCATCCCTTTTATTCCCAGCCCGTTTCCTCACAGCTTCCACCTATTATTGTGAGAAATGAGGCTGCAGTGTTAAAGAGACAAGCTGAAACGAATGTTTGGAAAGGCCGCTGTGCCCGTATCAAATGATAGCACACTGTAATCTGATACATAGATTTAAGACCTAGTTCACTGAGAACGTAATGCTGTAATGCTGAAGGACCCACAGGGTGCCATAGAGGGTCATCTACCAAGTTTGTGCCTTGTTTGGTAATTCTGAGGTATCAGTGGTGGAGTCCAACCAAAGCAGCAGCCATTGCTGATTTAAGCTTATCTCTGTTGTCATCCATGTGGACTGATAAGTAACCAGAAATGCAGTACAGTAGCAGAACTGCCTTTTAATTGAATCGCATTCTCTAGATGAAAAAGCTCTTTTGCAGCTTGTATCACATTCACAGAAACAAGTTCTGGTAAATGAAGAATAATAATTATTAACACATGAAGATAATCAATGATATTTTCGTTTAATGGTCAAAATAGAGGCTTGCTGGCTTAACATGTTGCTTTAATGTTTGTGTTCTAGTTCAGTACTAAAGTTGAACGGAATCATCAGTTCATCTTGCAGTTTGCAGTTTTTTGTTTTGTTTTTTTTTACATTTTTTGTACGTTTTATAGTCTGCATTACTGTAAACTTTGCTATTCACAGTTGTAACTTTTATTTTCAGCGATGTTTCAGCGATAAGTTTATTTTTCTGCTGTAAAATGTCCTTGTCAATATCCTGAATATTGACTGATTATTTGTCTGACTTTTAAAAAAGAAAAAAAACAGAAACATTCAAGTATGAATATCAGCCCCAAGAATCAGATTTGCTCATCTTTGATGTTTGTCCTTTTTAAAACCAACCACAAAGATGGATTTTGTCCCTTAGATTCACACAGAAGTGGTTTCTTTCTGGTGTGGCACAGGTGTCAGGATTCTCCTTTAATTTCTCATCTGACATGGGATTTTCTCAATAATTCACTGTAAAGCAAATGCCGAGTAAGAAGTGCTACCATTATTGCATTTTAGAAAATGTTTTCAACATTGCTGGAGAATCCCTGACATGCAAGAAACTTCACAGACATGAAAACATAGATGAGCTTTTTGAGGATAAATGTGTGCATACAAAATGTTGCTGTGCTTCTTTCTCGACGGACAGAGTACTTTTTTTGTTCTTGTGGGACTTTTAATAGAATTGCATTAAGTCCCAGTTTAAAAAGGTCATGTCAACAGTGGCAGATAGAGTTTATATCTAGTAATTTCAGAACAATACATTAGATCTGAATTTGTCTGAAAACTTCAGACCACTTCAGCTCAGCTTCTGTTAACCAGACTGATCTAATTACGGTCTAGCTGCTCGAATCTTGTCTGATGCTGACTCAAGCCCGGTTGTGACTGATGGTTTAGAGCCTTTGTTTTAAATAATGGAGTGTGTGTTCTCAGCAAGCACCCAGATACTGCGTATATACTGCGACTGGGAGACGTGGAGGGTTGTGGGGACAGATTCTGTCCGCGGCTCTTTCTGCACATCTTCACTCTGTATTTCCCCATCACTACCCGCCACTTATGAAGATTAATGGGAGCCCTGGCCCCGCGCTGACATATTACTGCTGTCATTCTCCTCTATTGCCTTCATCTTTTCTGCTCTCCTCCCTCATTGAAGTATTTCTAACTCCCTGTTTTTGTCTTCCACAGGTCAGACTGGCTTTGTCACGCTGAGGCACATGTGTGTTTGCTGAGGTGTTTTATGTCCTGTATGTGTGATAATATGTATATAATGCGGCAGAGTGTGTGCTCTGACATGTGATATGTAATCTGTCTGCAAAGTAAAGGCGGTTTTAACACCGGCTGCTCTTAATGCGTAAACTGCTCCTCTGTCAGCTCAGAGCTGAAGCACCGGATAAGGAGTTGAAAGTGTGTCTTGTGTGTGTGTGTGTGTTGATGTGTGCGAGTGTGAGTTTTTTGTGCCAGGGCTGCAGTAATCAGCCCGACCCAGCCTGTTCTCTCTTTGAAGCTGCTGCAGGCCATTACTGCAGAGCTTCACTCTGACACTAGAGGGCCGTTATGCCAAGTGGGAATAGAATAGTACGAATACGCAATAATTTTTGTCCTGGGAGTGTCTTTTTCTTTTCTCAAAATTCTTCTTACAGTCTCAGGTTCTGCTTGGCTTTGACTCCATAATGTTGGCCTGGCGACTGTGCAAGCCGCCGTATGTCTTCTACAGTCACTTCTTTCCTTCTTTTGGTTGCAAGCACCTTGTCCATAGATACACACCTCGTCCGCATACATAACAAGTTACATCACCCTCCCATCCTTCATTAACTTATTTTTGTTCTATTCTGTTACCTTTTTCATCTGTGTGGTGTTAAGTGGGTGAGAGGTAGTGACACTAAGGGCCAGACAGGGTCAAGAGTGCAACAAGTTTAAGAAAGACAGCTGGCAGACTATCAGTGTGTATGTTGATTCTGGTCTGGTCTCTGTTCTCTGAGACATCAGGACACGGGCAATAAACCACCACAAGCAGCACACGTGGACAGCTGTATGCCTTTATCCTGCCAACAAGAGGGGCTCGACACAGGGTGCAGAGGGCACGTCTGTCCCAAACCTAAATCAACCGGGTTGCAAAACCTGAGTGTGGGGTATGCTTTATAATGACCTGCAACCTCTCAAGCCACATACTGTGACAGTCAGTCATCGTCACACAACCTGCACTGTCACTCGCCCGAATAGTTTATGAGTGAAAGCAAAAAGACAAACAAGCCAAAAGAATTTCACTTAAGTTTTGATCAGAAATATAAAGAACTTAAAGATCCCTTCCAGACATAATAAATATGACATACATATAAACCTTTTAATAATAAATTCTGGGTTTTTCCACAAAGAAAACTTACTTGAAAAATCCTACGTCCATGAATATAAATATAAGTAACTACAGAACACAAGAAATCTTTTAATCCACTGCAAGTTTGCAAGTTTTCACCACACACTTCAAATTGTATATTTCGAGCACCAAATACTGACTTTGAAACTAGAGCTGAAGTCACGAAGCCCTGCTCAAACATACATGTGTTAAATTTTGATTTAAGGTGAGACCAGAGAAACTTTAGCAGATTAATGTGAAACTTCTAGCATTAAACTCTGCGCATGCATCATCCTGCACAGTGAAGTTCAAAAATCAGTCGATTAAGAATAATCGGGCAGTTTAGAGTGGAGGGGATCTTTAAGTCCGTGGAGCTTGACCTCCAGAGAAAACCCCTGTCATCACTCACTTGATTCTGCCACATTTTAAGGTCTTATCAATTAGGACATGATAAGTTATCATTCTTCCCCCTCCAATGAGTTGAGTTTCTCTCTGCAGGCTGAGCCAAAGGAGGCTTGTGTCAGAAGGGAAGAGGTGAACACCACGTTTCATAGAAGACCACAGGTTAATTTGTCATGTCTTCATGGACATTAGTGCCTGTAGTCCCCCTGCCCCACATTCTTTAGCAGTGGAGTGCTCATCACTGTCCAAGCTTAATACTGTGGGCAGGAGAGAAATCCCACGTGATGTTTTTGCCCAGGTCACGGTCCAGTGGCACTGAGAAGTGCGTAGCCTTCTTTCTACATTTCCCCCTCCTTCCCCTCTCTTACAAGCATTTATCTCTCTGCGTGGTTTTGGCAGTGATGTGCTTTTCCCAGCATTTAGCCAGGAGAAGGAGAGAGGAGGGGAGAGGTAGAGAAAAGGAGGCCTTTTCAAGCAGGGAATGACAGACGCTTTATTAAAAGAGGCAGGGCCTTTTGAGAGGCTGGCCCCTCTGTGCTACCCCCACCCCGTGTGTCTGGCCCATTGTCACGGGGCGGTGGCAGCGACCCCCCCGCCAGGCGCTTTGTCACTGTAAGTCACCGCACAGACTGAAACAGACCCACTCTGAAAAAAAAAAAAAAAACACACCCATTCTCCTCAGTAACTCTATGCTATTCTGGTATTGCCTGGTCTGTGGAAAAAAGAAAAAAGAAAAAAGATTGTCTGGCTGTCACAAAACATACAGGAGACACAGATGGGCGTGACGTGTGGGGAAGAAAGGACAGGAGAAAAGAGGGATAAAGTTAGGGTGACACAGAGAGTTGGGGTACAACAAAACCTGAGAGGTGGTGAGGATGGATGAGGTGGAGAGCAGAACATAGTGTGCGATGGAGGGTAGAAGAAGGGTGAGAAAAAGATGGGGATGAAGGAGAAAAAAAATGAAAGGAGCTTGATCTAAAAAAAAAACAAAAAAGCAAGTGAGGCACTTAGAAAAAAATAAGTTTGACAAAATGAAGGAAAAAGAAAAGTAGCCAAAAAGGAGCCAGGACGTAGTTAGGAAACTCATGGTGAGAGCGTAGGGTGCCCATTTGTTTTTGGCTGTGTGTGAAATGTGTGTCTTTAGATACAGGCAGCATTCCTCCAGAGATAAACCCCTGGGCCCCCCTTCCCCTCAGCCCCCACCCTTCCCAGTCTCTCCACCCACCATGCTTACTCAAGTGTGTGTGCATGCGTGTCTCGGCGTGTGTGTGTGTATTCGTGTTTACGTTGGACGGGGGTCTGTAGGCCCGGTACTGCGGCACTTGCAGGGGGCAACAGAAAAGACAGCTGTGTGTTTGAGAGAAACAGAAAACGTAAGGAAGAGAGAGTGGAGGGCCAACAGGCATGCCAGTCAAGATCGTCACTTTTGGAGTGAGTACCACCGTCTCTGCTGCTCTCCGTCTCCTCTTCACCGTCCTCCCTCTACCCCTCTCACTTCGTCCCCTCTCCTGTCACTCTCTCTCTCTTGTTTCTTCATATTGTTTCTCTCCACCTGTGCACTCCTCTACCACTCTTCTTTTATTGCTTCTTTATTGCAACGTTATGTTTATAAAATCCTCGGTTTGCATTTTGTCAGATGTAATGCACCTGCCAACCCTCCCTGTTTTTATCCTTTCACAACAGGCCAATACTTTTTTCATCTTTACTTACTGTCTCTTAACATATGAATATTGATGTACTGGGGTTTACTCTTTGTAGATTTTTGTGCAAGCTCATATTTTTTTATCCTTCCTTATTCTCTGCGTTTGCTCTGTGCTCACTAAGTACCGTTCTTGTTCTCTAACCGCCCATTCATATTAACCGATTGGAGACTTGGCTCCTCTTTCATGGCGCGTTCTTGTTTACAGTCGTGAATATACCTTCGTTTATTTAAGACAGTTGCAAAGGAAAAAAGAGAGACAGACAGACAGAACAAGAGAGCGAAGAAAGAAAGGTCATGGCGATGTAAACATCAGTCCTGCTTAATGAGAAAGTGATCTGTCACTTGTGCAACACGGACTAACTTGTTGCGGTTTTAATCGAGGCTCTAAAGAAGTGATGTAGCGTTAACACATAGTATAGCACATAGCAAGTCATTGCTTAGAGACCCAAGCGTAACCTGTCCTGATCAAACCCATCAGACTGAGCCTCCCATAGCAACATGGGAGGGAGCTCGAGTATCTGTGAGAGCTGTGATGCATGTGCATCCAAGATTAGTGTAAGTGCGTATATGCGTGGGTGTGTATCATGTTCTGTTTTCCTCCTTAATCTTGTTTTTGACTTTGTTTGTTCCCCTGTTTGATGTTCAGATTGTAGGATGTCAACCAGGATTAGCTGTGGTAAGTAAACTAGAGGTCAGTAAACTGATTAGTGGGCGATTAATGAGAGTCTGTCAGTATGGACTCACTGAAGACTATAGTCTGTTTAATCTACTGAGAAAGCAGAGATGTTGGCAGCCCAGGGCTCACAGGGCCCCGCTGCCTGGATGAGTACGAGTGTTAATTTTGTGTCAGAGTGTCACAGTTTACCTGGGGTAATGCAAGAAGAGGTTGTGAGGGTTAACTGTAGGTGATGCAACTTGTAGAAATGTTCCCATTTATAGTTTATCTGTTGGTGACGGTGAAGTTTTAAAGCAGTTTCAGCTTTACAACGCTGTCAGTAGTTTTTTTTTTGTTTTTTTCACTTCTTGCAGTTTTTCATCACGTTTAGTTCCTCTCATAAATAAGAGAAATTTGCAATTAAACAAGCAAACAAGCCAAAAGAAAGAAAAAGTGGCCAAGGGTCAACTTAAACAGCCAAATCATCCATCTGTGATCTGAAATAAGAGTTGGCACACAAGTATTCACATCCTTCACAAGCTGTGGAAAAAATGCTTATTATAATACTTTTTTTTTCTATAAAAGACAGAAACACCATACAGTAAGTACTTAAATCCCTAAACATAACAGTACTGATCATGCAGAATTGTTGTGTTTGTAATATTATTATCATTACTGGTGAGTTAACATGTAAGCAGCATTTTCAATATTTTAGCAGCTCAACACAGAGCTAACGTTGAATACTTTTGTATTGGGCTGGGTAGTTTAATCTTCAACAGAACATTTTTTATGAACTGATTACTTGTCACATAAATGTTTTGGGGTTGTAGTGAAAAGCGTAGAAACACTTAAGTATGAGTTCAGCACATGAATAAATGCACTTACTTTGTACCTTCTCAGAAAAGACTTCTGAGCTTTCAGTGGGTTTTCTGTAGCATTTCAGCAGGTTCAATACTGAAGCATCATACAGTTTAATGTAAATATGGCACCAGTTAGTGATTTAACTTGATTTTTATTTTATTTATATATCGTGTAATATTTGTTTTGTTTGGGTGTAGTTTAAATTGATTTGATTTTAACCGTGGTAGACTTACATTTTCTAGATTTCAGACCGTAGGTTCGAAAGTCACTCATTCTTAGATATCCTTTTGGTCTTTTCCAGACTCTTACTTTCTGTATAATTACTGTTACTGTGCAATAAAACACAGGATGTTTGCCATATCTTGATCCTATCCTCCATAGGTTCCAAACTCTATCTTCTGCTTATGGCTCTTTGTCCATCCGATAAAAGATCACAATAACCATGACAATCTCATCTTCAAGCGGTGAGGCTGCAGCAGGGCCAGATATAAAGAGACGGTCCATGAGTGCAGCAGGGACAAACAGTGGGATGCAGAGAGGGGGGAGGGTGGGAGTGTGAGAAAGTAAATAGTAAAAAATGGGACAAGACGCTTCGCCACATACAGGGAATAGAAGCAGGCAGGCAGATTTACATACAAACTGACAGACAGTGTTGAGCGGGGGAATGTAACATCTTCATCCTGGTGCCTCGCTCGCTTACTTCCTGTAAATGTGTCCATAGCTGAACGCTCCCACGAGTCTCAGTCTGACTGACTCTACACTTACTACATCTCTGTAGCCGGAAACAGCTGCCTGTTCAAGCTCCACAAGCAGCCTGAGAGATGAAGGCAGAGATGGCGGCCAGAGAAAGAACAGGACAGAGAGGGAGAGGAAAAAAAATCAATTTCTGCAACAAATGCAAGTCAGCAGAAAAAGGCTGATGAAATGGCTGTTTAAGCACTCTGCAGTGATTTCCATATCCGCTGTTCAGTATTCCCCTAAAATGTATAGAAACCACACTGTAGATTTAAATACATCGAGATACCGGGTTCAGCGGGAAAAAAATAGCAAACTTTTGTTTGCACAATTTTTATTGTTTAAAGTTCAGGAAATTATTGCAGCGAAAGCAGGACTTGTGACATGCTGGACACACACGTGCACCTTATTTTCACCTTTCTGCTGGGTGTACAAATAGTTTTGGTGGCTCTTAAACTATATATGATTGCACCTGGTGCTGTGCCTGCAAATTCATGTTGTATGTGTGTGTGTGTGTGTGGGAGAGAGAGTGAGACTCTGTGTATTGTGACTATTATCTTAATTTTAATAGAAATGTTGAGGTTCTCTGAAGCAGATATTGGGTCCACATCCAAATAAAATTTATGTGGATGTTTGGCAGAGAGATTCTCCCAGTGTTACTCATTGGAAGGCCTCCAGGACTTTTTTCTTGACTGCATTAACAAGGGCTTGGCTCTCTCTTCTGTCGCGAAGAGACCCGTTCAGATGCAGGCTAGACGTGTCGAGACTCTTTGGAAAGACAGGGCATACTTAAAACAGCGGTCCAGTGCTAGATCTGATAAGTAAAGGGATTGGAAAAGAAAAACTTTATACATATGAAAATCTTTTTTTTTAATTATTTTTGCACTTTAATGTTTTCAGGCTTGTAAAATTGTTCAATTAAATCAATCTGAGATGGAAAAATTGATTGAAATGCTTAAATGTCACATCCAGATTGTGTTGAGGCATTACAAGTAGACAGTAGGCTTCATTTTAAGGGATCACAAGTAAGAAAAAAAAGATGGGAGCCCCTGTATTAAATTGTAGCAGCAAGTAGGTAAGAAGCTTTTTTCCCTCTTGATCTATAGGACAGTAGGTATAATTACATGTAAGGCAACAGTTTGTTGAGCTGGAGATGATGGGTCATTGCCCTTAAAGTCACCGTTAGCAGCACTCTCTCCTAAAATCACAAAAACATTCCCCTTGAAATTTGTCTCGTTGCAGCTGATGTAATGATAGACACAGCTAAATGCTCCAAAAAACTAACAAACAAACAAACAAACAAAAAAAACAGGTGGTTTTCCATGTTTCTATCAAGTCAACAAAAACAGATGTGAGAGAGGTTATCCTGATCACAGTATGGCATTACAGTACGTGTAAGTCCTGCAACAGTGCACACACAGAAGGGAAACCGTTGACACAAAGATTGAATTCAGATGGAGAGATAACTTGATGAGGTTACAGCAGCCATTTTGAAGCCCACTGCAGACTCATAACAGCATGTTCTCAAATCCACATCTTTACAGTCAGATCACAAACAGTTTCAGGATGGTGACGTCTACTTTCTGCTCTCCTGCCTCTCCGCTAATGCCTCACATTGTCTTATTTCTCCTCCTCATACACACAAACACACACACTCAGTCTGATTCCATTCAGAATACACACACACACACACACGCAGTCGATCTCTTGTGAAAATGATGATTCTCCAGGTGTAGTCGTTCTTTGTAGAGGCTCGTTGTGGCTGGGATGTTGATTTCTGTCATGTCTCCTGTGTGTGCACACAGACACACACACGTGTGTGTGCACTGAGTTTTTGAACACTGCAGTCCACCAGCGAGGGAGGTGATGTCATCCCGTCTGCTGCAGCACCAGGAGAGGAGGGGAGAGAGGGAGCTGCAAGAAGCAAGGGATGAAGAGGAAGAAGGCAACAGGAAAGAAAAGCTGAGATAAAGACGAGGAGAGGGGAGTTGAGGGCCGAGGATTTTCTGTGATGAGATAGGGGAATAATTTGACTTGGTAATTCTGAGCTTCATTATGAAGAGCCTTGCGCTGTCTCCGCCTGAGGACTGTTGCACGCACATTGCACGACAGTGTGCGTTGATGCTGCTGCTGTTAACCGTGCAGCTGCTTAGCAGGTTATTGTCTGTGTTTCTGTTGCTCTGAACAGTATGATTAATGTGTTCGCTCATTTTTCTCCAATCAGCGCCAGAGCCCCAAGCTTGTTTGCTCTCTATGGGAATAATCAGGGAACCACACATTCATCTAAAACACACTGGACTCCAGTTAGATATAGCAGGGAAATTGCCACAGAGCATTTTTAGCCTGTGACGTGCACTGCACCTGTTTATGTCTGAGTTGGTGGGTGGGTGTGGTTCCCCTGCATCCTTATCTCACCATGCCATACGCTCACTTCTTGACTCAAGCAGATACACACCAAAACATGCAAATGTAAAAATGCTGGACTGATCACTAGGAAAGTAAATTTGCTGTAGCCAGAGACGTCTTGCTCGAGTCTCTCTAGGCTGCTTTCAACAGGCTCGTTTCTGGGGGGAAGTGAACTGAGTTTGAGGGGGAAGCCAACAGAGGGGCCTCAGTCAGGGTTTACCATGGTGTTACCATGCTACCATTTACTGTGGGACCACGTATATTGTGTTAGACTGTGTGTGTGTGTGTGTGTGTGTGTGTGTGTGTGTCTTTGCATCAGCTGTATTTGCTCCCTCTTTCATGAAAGGATTTTTCTTGTGTCGCCATGGCAGAGTCTGCAAACATTTCATGCGACAGAAAGTGTACGTGGACAAAAGGATACATCAAAAACAGACAACAATAATTAAAGAATAAGGGGTTTTTACTCATGAAATTTGCAGTTCATTGATCATATGCATGGAATATTGGGGGGCAGGGGGGTGTCAGCGTGTCCTGTCAATCTTTTCCATAATTTCTCTTAATTGTAATAGTAAATGAATTCTCATGCATAGCACATGTGTGTCTGTACACATTCACAAAGATTCATTTATGGAAACTGTTTGCGGTGGTATATCTCATTATGGTCATAGCTCCAGTGGCAGGTGTGTGTGTGTGTGTGTGTGCACGAGGATGGGAGGTGTCAGTTTATCGCTCTGCAGCAGTCCAGAGCGAGGAGGTTTGTGGATTTTAAACTTCTTCAGAGTGAAAATTAAAGAGTCTATGGGAGTCAATAAAGTCATTAACTGAAATCCTGAGTAGACCAACAAAAAGGTCCAGAGACTTTACAATATGTGTTGAAATCCAAATTTCTGTTTTACTACTTTTTATTAGTAATTATTATGCAGTTGCTTTATAAATCAATTTTTTTGCTTTACGGTACATCCAGTTTTTTTTTCTCTCTCTTTTTTTAAATGTGTGTGGGATTGTCTAATCAGTGTTTAGCCTGTCAGTGTGTGTGCGCGAGTGATTCCCAGGAGCTTTGTACTGCAGAGTAATATTCTTCTCAATTGTCTGTTAGCAAAAGCCAAAAACAAAAACAGCTTATGGAGAGAATGACGATGACTCAGAGGCAAGTGGTGCTCCACATGAGTCAGTGTACTCACAACAGCCGAGGATTTATTACTTTACACATGGGATTCTGCACAATGTGTTAAGGTCATCTGATAAGTAGAAACTTTGCCACTGTATAAATTTCATCCCAGATATGAGGAAAAACAGCCACAAATTGTCGGATCATGTTTTGCCACAAACTTTCTTGTTAAAATTTCCGATTTCCCAGTCTTTGCCCCGGCATTTTGTTTTAAACTGACCTCTCTCTTTGCACAGCGCTGTGCCATTGGTGTCATGCTGAGAGTGTGTTGTGTCATTTGTTGCTATGCCTCTACTTCAGGCATGTTGATCCTTTCTCTTTTTCACTCAGGCTCTCTCCCTCTCTGTCAAAAGAGGACCAACAACCCTGTCACAATAGACAACAAAGCTTAAAGCCGTGTGTTATGAATTTGAGAAAAGCGGTTTGCGTAGCGTTTGGTGTCTTTCTTTTTTGGATCAGAAAATGCTTCTATGTGGGGTTTATAAATGCAATTTTTGTGTGTGTGTGTGTGAAAATATATACACAGCGATTGGATTGCTGATTACCAGCATGTTGAGATAACTGGTTAGAGGATGGGCATGGGGGGAACAGAGAGGAGATCATGCAAATGAAATGGGAAAAGTGCAGGGTTTGCTGAAGTCGAGTTTCTCCCTGTGGTTTTCCCTTGGCTGCTTCTGTTCTTCCTGCCCCCCCCGGTGCCGCATGAGTGATCCTGTTTCAGCAGCTCCCCTGTCTGGGAGAGGCATGAAGCCCTCAGACACAAACAAAACACAGACAAAAACACTAGACGTGCCATGTGCTGGTCCATGAGCCAGAATTCACTAAACTGCCTCTCTATCCTATCTCTCTGCATTTACCTTGTGTCCCTTTCTCTTGCTTTCATTCACACACACACATGGAGTCTGCTGGGCTCAACATACACTCCAGTAGCTGTCGTTTGTTTCTCCCACATTCGCCTTATCACCTGAGCAGCAACAGATACACTCCTGGACAAATGTTTAGAGCTCTTGTTTGGGAGTTTGTGTACTCCACCACTTCACTGACCACACCCTCTAACACAAGCATATTCAAGGTGTATATACAGACTTTCAAACTGCACTGTCCAAGAAACTCAAGGGCGGAGTGACATGAGGGGAAAACTTATGGATTGCTACTGAACGGATTCAAACCTTCTAATACCTCCAAAGAAATATTAACCAAGTGCTGTCTCCCTCTCCACTTTCCCTCTCCACTCCTCCACTATACGTGTCTTTCACTTTCTCTTATACCCGTTATTCCCCCTCCTCTTTCCCTCTCTATTTTCCACTTGCAGGCAGATGCTGGCAACAGTTTCCTTCGGGCGGCCCGTTCTGGCAACCTAGACAAGGCCCTGGAACATATCAAAAATGGCATCGATATAAATACAGCCAATCAGGTGAGAGAGCTGTCCATTCCCCAGACTGAACTGGTTGGAGTTATAGCTTCTGACTAGCAAGTTCATCTAACTGTAAGCCAGTATGTTTTTTATTTATGCCATTCTTGGCTTTTAATTCACGTCAGGCGGTTTGCTTATCTGCAAAACTGGTTTTCATGTTGTACTGCAATATAGTGCTTGGAAAGAAGAGAAGCATAAATATTTGGATATTCATGTGCCCACATTTCAGTCCTGCCAGGATTTAGTTTTCTGTCTGCCTGTTTGCTTTCTGTCTGTTTGAATTAAAGTTCAGGAGGTGGATGGACTTCCCACCTCTTATTCAGAAAAAAAGAATGACAAAGTGTGAATTGAAAAGGCAGTACAATTCAGCTTATTGCATTAACCAACAGTGAAATACTTAGTCATTTTTGTTCCAATCCAAAGAGAAAAGTAGCCTGCAGTACTTTATCCTACTGTAAACCGTGTTTACCACCATTTGTATTATTATTATTACTTCTGTATAAATGTGTTTTGAGTGTCTCACGTGCATGAAGTGTCAGACTTGATCAGTGTACTGTTTTGTGCCCATCCGTCCGCCTGTGCACTCGATCATGCACTGTAATGTATGTGCATGCTCGAGTAGACTGTTAATCACTGACTGCAGGTGGCAGGTAGAGTTTCCAGGGTCTCCAGGGAAGGCGATAAATGGGGCAGGGGCTTCTCCTTCGCCCTGTCTCTTCCATCCTGCCTCCTTTATTCTGACGGTTGTTCCCAGAGTGTCCAGGAAGAGGCAGCGTTAGTGCGTTAGGACCGCTGCCTTCAGGCTACTGAAACTTGGCCAAAACTGTGTGTGTGTGTGTGTGTGTGTGTGTGTGTGTGTGTGTGTATGATTCCTCTGGCTCATTAATCTAACTTAGTCATGGTTTCTCCTCCATTCACTTTTGCTGTCCTCAACATTTTGTCATTTTTGCTGGTAATGCTTCTGTCAGGATTTCAATGAGGGTTATTTTTTTAGACTTCATACCAGACCCTGCATATCAACAGATTTATTCATGTGAAGTGACACCACGCAGTAACCATTACTGGCAGCTTCCTTCAGTGATGAAGGGAGACACCTCATGGATAAAAAATCTAATTACGTGCACAAATAGTCTTGCAACATGAATAGCATAATTTGATTTCATGTAGAGTTGATATCAGTCATATGAAATTTTCTTATTTTTCACTGTTTTGTGTTATCTGTGTTAAGTGATAATCTTCAGTATTCTTATCTTCACTTGAATTAGGCAAGTTTTGCACTTTGCACTGCAATCTTTCAGTTTAGTCGAGTGGTGTTTTGCTTATTGAAGAAATGTTTCTCCAAACTAAACTGTTTTTTATGAGACCACTAGATGGCAGCAAATTTAAGAATTTTCAGATTTTACTCACAGTTGGCTCAATGTTGCATACATTAATGCACTAATAATTAAGACACCAAATGTCGGCTGCAGCCTCTTATATTATCACCACAGGTATATTAGTGACACTGTAGCACTGAGCATGGACTTTCATTTAAACCCTGGTGGTGAGGGTTTTGTAGTTCTAGGTGTGTGACTGTTAGTGCTGATGCTGTTTGTACAGTCTGGTGAGAGTTTGGCCAGGTGGAGGCTTGACTGCGGCAGTTGTGTTTCCTCGTCTGAGTGGATGTGTGCCACTCACCAGGACACTGCCTCACTCCTGGTTTTCCCTTACTGTGTTTTCCCCTCCTCTTCTTTTACTCTTTACCTAACAGCCACTCCACTACCCTCTCTACTCTCGTTTGGTGATGGTTTCTAACTCACCTCCCTTTTTTTTTTCTTGCTTTCATCTCCTCCATTGGCCTCCCTCCCCTCCCCTGCTTTCCTTCTCTCCTCTGTCTGCAGTAGAGTGATGGTGTGCTGTGGTCTCCCCACTCAGAGGAATAATATCAGTGGTGTGGGAAAGGTCCAACCTCACATGTCCTGTGCGGCTGAAGGAAGGCTGTGTGAGGTCAGACCTATCCCACACGGCTCGTATTCTTCCCAGCCACGAGACCAGCGGCGTGCCATCCCCCCGCCCCCCGTCTCCTCCTCTCACCATCATTAATCAAATTAAAATGTTCACACCCTGATTGATTCATCCCTGTAGACATTGTGTTTGCTAATGACTGCTCTGAGAGTACTGCATGCATGGTGTCCAGTGTAAGTATTTGCCTGCTTTGGTTTGTGAGTCTGTCAGTCACTGTGATTAAAAACAAAACAGATGTTCAGTTTTGCACGATCTCCATGTGCTTGTTTGTGTTTATATGTGGTTGTTTCTTTTTGATAAGCACATGTTTGGGGTGATAGTGTGTTTAGGGCCCTTCAGTATGAGGTCTACTCTGCTCTCTCATTCAGAATGGGCTCAACGGGCTGCATCTGGCCTCGAAAGAAGGCCACGTCAAAATGGTGCTGGAACTACTCCACAATGGAATTGTCCTGGAGACCACCACAAAGGTAAAGCCCTCTGAAAAAGAAAAAGTTTGACAATCTTGTTGCGTTGCCACGAAAACTAGAATCGACACCACTATTAAAAAATTTCAAATGATGTTCATTGTTTGACCAGTTATGGTAATTAATGTTAGCGTGTAATGTCACAATACAGCATGAAAGATCTGTCTGCGTATGAGACCTCCCATGTCCAAAACAGCACATTTATCATTACAGCTATGTATGTGCAGTGCAGAGAGCAATGAAACAAACATGGTGCTACCCAAAGACATAGTAAATATAGTAAAAAAAAAAAAAATAGCAATATAGAATAAAGGTAATAATATAAAAGATATAAATATACACACGTGCAATACAGCAAGACATTCAAGTGTGGTTGTTAAAGTGTGTGCCATGCAGTGGTATGCATGTTTGGGTGTGTGTGTGTGTGTATGTTTGGGTATGTGTATGACTGTGTCAGTCCTGTCCCTGCGACAGGAGTCTGCTGGCTTGGGGATAGAAGGTATTTCAGAGTCTGGTAGTGGTGGACTGAGTGCTTCGGTGTATAAATGTACATGTTGGATTTAACCTGCAATCTTTGTGATTGTTCATTATGGATGTGTAATCTTACTCTCATGTATATGTGTTTAAACAGAAGGGGAACACGGCCCTGCACATCGCAGCCCTGGCAGGGCAGGAGCAGGTGGTCACAGAGCTGGTTAACTACGGGGCCAATGTCAACGCTCAGTCCCAGGTGAGACTCTGTGCTGCTCTCACCGCTGCGATTACAGGACACACTACGTGTACTTTAGTGTGAACCACTGTAGTATCTATTGCAATTCCATCTGTTAACATGTGTCTTTGTTCCTATATTTCTGTGTGTTGGTGTTTCCTCTCTGTTAACATCCTTGTGCGTGCATCTGTCACTGTCTTCCTATCTCTTTGCTGCTGTGCTTGTGCCTCTGCTCTTGCTGTTGTGGTGTGTGTGTGTGTGTGTGTGATGTGCGTGTCTCTGAGACAGAAGGGTTTCACTCCACTTTACATGGCTGCACAAGAAAACCATCTAGAGGTTGTGAAGTTTCTTCTGGAGAACGGGGCCAATCAGAGCATTCCAACTGAGGTACTGAAGAACTGAGAGAAGTTTTTAAAGACGATTCTTCCCAAATTCCCCAATCTCATCCTTGCTGATCCAGACTCATTGTGTTTCCATTCTGTTTCATTCTCACTTCTCACATCTCTGTGATTTTCTTTGTGTGAGTCAATCAGTCCTCTAACTTTCCTGTGTGCTGCAGGATGGATTTACTCCCCTCGCCGTGGCACTTCAGCAGGGACATGAAAATGTCGTAGCCCTGCTCATCAACTACGGCACCAAGGGAAAGGTCCGCCTCCCCGCGCTGCACATCGCAGCACGCAACGACGATACACGCACAGCCGCAGTGCTTCTGCAGAATGACCCCAATCCTGATGTCCTCAGCAAGGTGTGTGTGTGTGTGTGTGTGGATTCAGACAATGGCACATGCGTAAAGTCGGTATGGACATCTGTTAGATGTCCTTGTTTTCTAAAATGCAAAGGTAATGAGCGTGTCATGTACTCACATTGATGTGTCCCTGCAGACTGGATTCACTCCCCTCCACATTGCTGCACACTATGAAAACTTGAACGTAGCTCAGTTGTTGCTTAACAGAGGAGCCAATGTCAATTTCACCCCAAAGGTAGGGAATGACTAATATTGCAAGGTTAATCTGTGTTGTTGCTGTCTGTTCTCCTTGTGAGTGCTTGTCTAAGTGCATCTTTACTCTGCAGAATGGTATCACTCCTCTGCACATTGCATCCAGACGAGGGAATGTGATCATGGTCCGGCTCCTGCTGGACAGAGGGGCTCAGATTGATGCCAAGACCAAGGTGCAGTAGATATCTTTCCTTCACTAAATCTTTGATTCCCTCACGCTTTCTAATTTGATGCAGCATTAGCTAAATCACTAACAATCCTCCCTCTCTAGGATGAGCTGACTCCTCTGCACTGTGCAGCCAGAAATGGTCATGTAAGGATTATAGAGATCCTGCTGGACCATGGAGCCCCCATCCAGGCAAAGACCAAGGTAATCCACCTCGATACAAGAAAAGTCTTAACTTCTTTTCAAAATGAGCTGAACACCATCGAGTATGAGAAGGAGTACAAATCAGTGGGTTGTTTTAAGCAAGTCAAAGTAAAGCTTTGTGATCCATCAGTCAAACACAACCACAGATTCTTGCTGCTGGTTTTTGTTCTGAATGTTTGTTTTCACCACAAGGCAAGTTGCTTCCTGTTTTGAGAGGGATGAGAGAGTCAATACATTTCTTTTTGTTTTTTTTGCAGAATGGCCTGTCTCCAATCCACATGGCAGCACAGGGGGACCACATGGACTGTGTCAAGCAGCTTCTGCAGTACAACGCAGAGATCGATGACATCACACTGGACCACCTTACCCCTCTGCATGTGGCGGCACACTGCGGCCACCACCGCATGGCCAAAGTACTGCTGGACAAAGGGGCCAAACCCAACTCTCGGGCATTGGTCAGTGACAGAACACAAACAGACACACACACACACACACTCACCGTATCAGAAGTTGTTTTTAATCTTGTTAGCAATGATAATCATTTCTGTCTTTTTTTTCTACAGAATGGCTTCACTCCTTTGCATATTGCTTGCAAAAAGAACCACATGCGTGTGATGGATCTCCTGCTTAAACACTCTGCATCATTAGAGGCTGTGACTGAGGTGAGAGGACAGGGGAAAAAAGGCTGCCAGTGATGACAGCTCATCGTTGTGTTGAATATATTTGTAACATTCTTGTCCTCCCCTGAACAGTCTGGCCTGACCCCCTTGCATGTGGCATCATTTATGGGTCATCTCAACATTGTGAAGATCCTGCTGCAAAAAGGAGCCTCCCCCAGTGCCTCCAATGTGGTCAGTTTACTTTTTGAAATCTCCAGACTAGCACAGATAACAGCTCACTTCTGCACTGGTGATGATGTTGTTGTCGTAGTGATAAATCTGAGTGTGTTGTTTCTGTGGATGAGTAGAAAGTGGAGACTCCTCTCCATATGGCATCTCGGGCAGGACACTATGAGGTGGCAGAGTTTTTGCTGCAGAACAGGGCTCCAGTGGATGCCAAGGCCAAGGTACAGACTTCACACACACTACACAACCCACATATCCACGTACTCATGCATAGATTTAATACTCTGAAAGCATCTTTATGTGATACAGCTCAATGTGTTACACACTTTACTGAGAGTGGAAAAGAAGATGCTGTAAAACACCTTGATTAAGTCATCAGTAAAGGCATTTTACAGTAAGAGTTTCATGCAGTAGCTTTTCTCTAACTGGCCAGGACGACCAAACACCTCTGCATTGTGCTGCTCGTATGGGCCACAAAGAGCTAGTGAAGCTCCTGCTGGACCACAAAGCCAACCCCAACTCCACCACCACAGCCGGCCACACACCCTTACACATCGCTGCCCGGGAAGGTCATGTACAAACTGTACGCATCTTACTGGATATGGAGGCTCAGCAGACCAAGATGACCAAGGTAAGGCCTCCGTGCTTATCCTTTGCTACGTTGTGTTGTAACATTTGTATTAAAACTGTCAGCCCAAATAGCTCTGGTTCTCAAACTGATATTGTCCTCTCTTGGTCGTTGGTGCCTCTGCAGAAAGGCTTCACTCCACTTCATGTGGCATCAAAGTATGGAAAGGTGGACGTAGCAGAGCTGTTGTTGGAGAGAGGAGCCAACCCTAATGCTGCGGGCAAGGTGAGAAAATCATAAAGGACCTGACCGTATTGATCTAAAGGATGAATATAGCTTTGTTTGCACTCCTACAGTCTGCTGAACTTTTGATTCTGTTTTCGCAGAATGGTCTGACTCCGCTGCACGTTGCCGTGCATCACAACAACCTGGATGTTGTTAACTTGCTTGTCAGCAAGGGAGGGTCACCACACAGTGCAGCCAGGGTAAATAAAAAAAGAGACAGACACATCATCTATTCTGAATGGCCCAGTGTATTTCTTCTGACCACAACTGTTGTCTGTGCCCCAGAATGGCTACACTGCCCTCCACATAGCATCTAAGCAGAACCAGGTGGAGGTGGCTAACAGCCTGCTGCAGTACGGAGCTTCAGCCAATGCTGAGTCGCTGCAGGGAGTCACACCTCTCCACCTGGCCTCGCAGGAGGGAAGGCCCGACATGGTCTCCCTGCTCATCTCCAAACAGGCTAATGTCAACCTTGGAAACAAGGCAAGGATCATATAGATGATTAGAAGATTACTGTCATGGCAATAGAAATTTATTTGACCTATTCAAACCAACAGCAGTGCGCAGTTTTTGATTGATGTCTTATGTGTTTGATCTGTTTGACCTTCTTTTCCAGAGTGGATTAACCCCACTGCATCTGGTGGCACAGGAGGGACATGTCGGCATTGCGGATATCTTGGTGAAGCAAGGGGCTTCAGTCTATGCTGCCACACGAGTAAGAGCTGTAGAAGCTGCTTGAGCTGTCCGGTTTGGGGCATAGCAGATAGCTTCTGAGTAGCATGTAGCCTGATGATCTCATAGCAAAAGGTTATGTTACCATCAATACGTGGCTGACCATTGAGGGTTTCACATTGAGGGTTTTTAATCTCACTGCTCTGCTCTCAAAATGATTCTACTGTGGATATGAACCAATAGTTGTGATATATGGTATTCATGAACCTTTCATTCTTGTAAAGATTTAGTGTATGAAGTCTTTGAAATGTCATTAAGACCCTAAAGTTGGGAAATGACTTTGTGTTTAATTTTTCTTTACTATTTCTCCGTCACCATCAGATGGGTTACACTCCTCTCCATGTAGCTTGTCACTATGGCAACATCAAAATGGTGAAGTTCCTGCTGCAACAACAGGCCAATGTCAACAGCAAAACAAGGGTGAGCGCCTCCCTCTGGTTTTACATGAAACTACAACGAAGTTAACCAAAGCGTGACTCCCAAAGTTACACTCCATTTCTAAACACTCCATTTCTTTCATCAGGAAATGCAGTTACAAGGCAGGAACGGTTTCAGTTTAAAGAACTGTTGTAGTTTAATACAGTATTTGTTTATTTATATTTTTATTATGATATTGCCCTGAAAAAGTTGGCTGAGCAAGGTTATATGTAAGGATACACTTCATGATATTTTATGTTGTTGAATATTGAGTGATTACTTGATTTAGCTTTACGTCCATGCTGACACATTCAGTCCAAAACACAAATATATTGAATTTATCATCAAAAAAGACAAAAAAAAAAAACAGCAATTGTTGACACCTGAGAAGCTGCAACTTGTGGATTTTTGGAAATTTTGCTTTAAAAAATAATTGAGGTGTCTAGTCAGATTTTACTGTCCATTGAACTGATGCTGAAATGTGTTCTTGATATGCAGCTGGCCTGTTGTGATGTGCATTAGCCAAAACATTGATGTAAAGCAACTCTGCTTACAGGCATTTTAAGGAAATAAGTAAAAAAAAATTGGGAAGAAAAATGCCAACTGTGCTACAAAAAAAAAAAAAAAAAGATATTGTTATTTTTACAGTGAGTGTTTTATTCAGATGCATCTTGCATCAGATGAGTAAGAGTAGATCTAATATTGGCATCTTGCTCTCTTCCAGCTTGGTTACACTCCTCTGCACCAGGCCGCCCAGCAGGGACACACAGACATTGTGACACTGTTGCTGAAGCATGGAGCTCAGCCCAATGAGACAACAGCAGTGAGCATGAACGGTTCTCATATCTTCCTCAAAGTGATTTGTAAAGTTTGGTCTTTTGCTCATGTGATCGATTGCACCTTTCTGTCTGACAGAATGGTACTTCGGCCCTGGCCATTGCCAAGAGGTTGGGCTACATCTCTGTGATCGACGTCCTGAAGCTCGTCACTGAGGAGACGGTGTCCATGGTGAGGAGCGTAGAAAGTGTCACTGTGCCCCCCAGATGAACTGCTGTCATTATTTGGCCCTCAAAATCACATGGAAATACTTTTAAGGTTTACACTTTCTATCTCTAATTGGTTCCTGTTCTTCCTTCTGTGCCCTGTAGACGACCACTGAGAAACATCGTATGAGTTTCCCAGAAACAGTGGATGAGATACTTGACGTGTCTGAGGATGAAGGTAGAGGACTACGGTTATTATGAATCACATGCAACAGACAGCAGCAGTGTGTAATATGTTGATGTTGCTACAATATTTCTTCCTGTTTACAGGGCAGATTTTATGATGTTTGACTGGTCCCATAAATATTCATTTTTTTCAATTCCTTTTTTTTTTTTGCCTTTTGCCCTTTTTTAGGAATTGCTCAGCTAACATTAGGTATGAATGTCTCTTTTCTTTCTTTGTGCAGCATTCATAGGTTGTTGTAATAAAGAGTGTGGCTCCATTTCAAGCTCACTCTCTCCACTCTCTCCACTCTCTCTCTCTCTCTTTCTAGCCCTTTTTACACAGAGATTCCACAATGCAGCGTTAAAGAGGACTGTATTTGCTTTTTTTAGACTGACTCAAACAATGCTGGTGTGTGATTTTCAGATAGTATGACGGCATGACATGTAACACAAAAACGTCTGCATTTCGCTCCTGTCATGTCATCTCACCTTTTATTATTTTTTTTTTTTTTGTAATATTACTCGAATGTCAAAGTCAGGTATCCGTTACTGCCTCTGCTGCCAGCTGAAAGGTGGAACAACAATGGCCGCCCATTCAGTGTTTGTACAGTTTAAGCAGAAGTGCAAGGCAGAATTACAGCAAGATTTCCACCTTGCCCAGGCTGTGTAAAAGGGGCTTCAGTTTCTCTCTCTCTCTCTCTCTCTCACTTGTTCACTCGTTCCCTGTGTAGTGTAGTGGTGCTCACTGTGATGGTGGCTCTGGTTTCTCATTGGCATGCACCCATAGCACCCATGTCTCTAAACCTTATGTCCCTTCAATAACACCATCCTTCTCTAACTCTCCAGGTTCCTCTTTTTACTGCGTGCTATGGCAGCAGTCCTTGCTTTTATGGTTCCGTTCATTGCTGATCCACTTAGATCAGCTATTATTACTGATATCAAATTTAATAAACCTTTGGTGAAAACTTGCTCTGTGTGCTTCAGCAGTTCATAGTGGACTTTGTGCTGTCTTTTTTAAGTTATTGCTTTGAAGTAAGTGTGCGTGTGTGTCTGCATTTAAATCACATTGTGGTGTCAATCACGTACCCCAACATTTTCAGCTTTCTTGTATTCCTGCGATGTGAACTGTGTTGTTGGAGGGAAACGCATGTTTGTATTATTCAGTACTGGATCATGTGACTACTTGTATCTAAAAGTAGTCACCCCTTAGTGATGAACTCAGAGAATTATGACCTGACTTTACTGCCTTTTGGTTTTCCAGCCAGCAGTGTCACCTTTTTTGGCTCACACTCCAGCTCTCATCGCATTTCAGCCATGACAAACCTCTAAAACCCTAGCACTTCTAGCTCCAAACAGTAGACGAAGTTAGCGACGAGCATGTGAACACAGTGTAGCATTTAGCAGCTCAAGAGCCAGATATTTCCCTCAGGAGTTGTGGAGAGCAAAAACAGAGCTTAAAGGAGAGTGAATGTTGAACTTACATTCAGCTGGACAGAAACAAAACACCCAATACATGCTAAAGTTGCTGTGTTTCTGCTGGATATGTAAATAAGCATTAACAAATTAACTCAAAAGTGACACATCAGCCCACTGATCACAGCTCTTTTCTGCTGACGATGATCTCAGGGGACATTATGTCTTGATATCTTTAGTCCCTTGATAATTCAACAGACAGGTTGTCACTATTACTCTAAATATAGAAAGTAGGTGAGCTGCTGTCTTAAAGACGCATCTCATATCCAGAATGGTAAAATGATATTGGCATGTTATCTGATGCACATGCTTGAATACGGTGACTCTTTCGCCTACACGACATGGCACGCGTGCATGATACACAAGACAGAGGATATCCAGGACGAGAGCTGCCTCATATGAACCTGTGGGAAGTGCAGGCTGAGTCAAACATAGTGTGATGACACCTACGACATCACTTTTGGCTCTGCACTGCATACAGACATCCGCTCACACAAGCTGTGCTGATACGGTCACAAATTAATAAACACAGGAAAGGCGCTTGAAAATTGTCGCATGTTTTGGGCGGTAAGTAACCAAAACCAAAACCCATCTCTGCTCACGTCAATGGTCAAAGGATAGTGGAGAGCAGCTTGTGTGTTTGTCATCGTGTGACATTCTGGTCTGATGGTGTTCTGATTCTGTTTGCAGTCATGTGTTTTAGAGTGAATACGTCTCTCTCTCTGAGGCAGATGATGTCTAAAACCTCCAGTTCACTATCTGTTTATTCTCTAGACAGTGAATTGAGATAATGAGATTGTGCTAATGCCGGCTCTTCCCCAGAGATCTATAATGTTGTTGTTTCCAACTGGGAAAAATCAGGCTGCTTTTATAAGGTGTCCTCTCTTCTCTGCATAGATGTAGTAATGTTTAGGATGTCTGAATCAAAAGTGCTGCACACAGCACCCTGAAACAACAGCTAATTAAAGTGGTCGGCTGTGTTGTTTTCGCTTTTTGGTGTGTGTTTTTGGCATTCAGCATTTAACTCTTTGCGGTGATGTGAGTGTACAGAGCATTTTCACTAATGTTTCATCTCATCAGTCTAACCCCCTAAATCACAGAGCCTCATCTCCTCATCTCCTGGGTTATCTTGTTGTCCAACTCTTCTGGTTAACCATCTTGTTCTTTTCTTTCTCTCTTTCTCTTGTGCTGTTTCACCAACCTGACCTCGGTCTGTTCGCTCTCTTTGGCATGTTGTTCTCTGAAGGAGAGGAGCTCTTGGGGACAGAAGGGGCCAGGTACATGAAGATGGATGACATGAAAGACCATGATGACGATTTCCTCTCCCCCAAGAAATCACTGGAGTACGAGAGAGGGCTGGGCACAGCGTAAGGGGGACTGGGTGGGGAAGCAGGCGAGAGAGCCAAGCTAGTAGCCACACGCTAATAGGTGGATGGATAGATGGGGATGCACCATAGACACTCACTAAACACCAGGGGTGAGCACTTGGGAGGAGACGTGAAGAAACCTTTTCAATTTGACTTATGTCTTGTTCTTTTCACACAACAGGAATTACTCGCCAGCCATTCCCAGGATACCCCGCGTCTCTCCAGAGACCGTTATCCTGAAGGAACACGAGATAGATCAGGTAACGTTCAGGAAAGCATCAGTAAGATACTGCAGGCGTCCCTGCAGTTCAGTATTGCACTTAGTTAAACATGGGCGAGACGAGATGCACCAGAGCCTGAGATAACGTGACTTTCAGTATGGGTTTTTTAGTATGAGTCAAACTCCAAATACACTGGATCGTTCATTAATAAGTCTTTCATTACACCCCCCTTAACTGGTATTTACTGACACGTGTCAAACTGTACGTTTGTTTAGACCTGTTAGGCTCATACAGTCTCCAACAACTGAGTGAGATGTGGTCGTAAATGTGGTTTATAGTCAAATTACTCTTTTTAAACCTCAAACTCATTGCTATGTTCGTGTGATGTTATCAGTGTGAAGGGTTGTGCATTATGGAAATGTTTTCATGTAAACACACTTTTCTTTGAAAGCATGTAACACGATGCAGATGTTGTAGTCTAATCTTTATCGTGACATGACATTGTATACAAGAATCCCTCCCAAAGCAGTCTTTTGGTGTTTAATTTTGTCTTTTCTCAGCATTCACTGTAAAAATAGCCCAGAGGTATAATCTTTCATGGCCCTCACCATATAAGTAGTACGATAGTTTAAGTTAATACGCTTTTGGGTTCATATAAAATATTACACTAAACATTTTGTCTTTGTGTCTGCTGTAGCAACACACTCCGCTTCCACTGCCCAAAGAATATGATGAGGACTCACTGATTCCCAGCAGCCCAGCGACTGAGACGTCAGACAACGTCAGCCCAGTTGCCAGTCCCATACACACAGGGTCAGCAGGAGACGCCGTTTCATTTCACTTAATCTCCACGTAGTATCTGATCTGGCAACTTACGTGATGTTTTTTTTTTTCTTTTGTCCACTAACAGGTTCCTGGTCAGTTTTATGGTAGATGCTCGGGGCGGCTCAATGCGAGGCAGCAGGCATAACGGTCTGCGTGTCATCATACCTCCGCGGACCTGTGCGGCACCCACCCGCATCACCTGCCGCCTGGTGAAGCCGCAGAAGCTGACCAGCCCCCCTCCACTGGTGGAGGGAGAGGGGCTGGCCAGCAGGATCATCTCCCTGGGTCCAGCTGGCATGCAGTTCCTGGGGTGAGGAAGCAACTGAAACCCCAAATATTGTATAAGAATATGTATGTATAAGAATTGTTTTTTTCCCATGTTCTCAAAATGTACAAAAAAACATTTACTAACAGTCAGTTTGTTATTGCCTTTGACTTATCAAATGATGAAATTGTGAATACCCAGTGGATATTGTCAATACAATACAATAGTAGAAAATAAAGCCTGCATGCTCTAATTTTTTTATTCCATATGTTTTTAGTGAATTATTTTCACGTGTCCATGTATAACTGTGTGTATCGTGTGGCAGACCGGTGATAGTGGAGATCCCCCACTTTGCTGCTCTGGGTCGTGGTGACCGGGAGCTTGTGGTGCTGAGGAGCGAGAATGGCTCAGTCTGGAAAGAACATCGCAATCGCTACGGAGACGAGGTGCTAGAAACAATTCTCAACGGGATGGATGAGGGTAAGAGTTGAAATGCGTTGTATCTAATCTCAAACGTTTAGCTGGATGATCACTTCTTGAGAATTTAAACCTTCTCCCGTCTCCTCAGACTTAGAAAGCCAAGAGGAGCTCGGGAAGAAGCGAATCCGTCGCATCATCTCCACCGACTTCCCCCTTTACTTTGCCGTTGTATCACGAGTGCAGCAAGAGAGCGATCTGATTGGACCGGAGGGAGGTTCCCTGACAAGTAAACTGGTGCCAATGGTCCAGGCCACATTTCCTGAGACGGCAGTCACCAAACGAGTCCGTCTGGGGCTGCAGGTGAGATGGGACGATGAGGAGAAGGAAGGAGAACAGAGACAGAATCGTTAATGCCTGTGTTGCCTGAATAAAAAGCATGTTGGATGTATTTTGGTTGACGTTGGAATGACCTGATCACATCAGCACTTGTGCCAAGTTATCCTGATTTAGTTTTCTGTTGTTTTGTTTGTTTTGGTTCTTGCATTTTTAGAGGACCTTTTTGCCTTTTATTTCTCACAGTGCATGCACTTGGCACCTTTATACAACTGTGGACTACTCATTCAGTGCTGATATGTCTATTATTGTTTGTGTTCAGTGATGTGTTACTCACTAATGTATCTGTATCTCTGGCAAAGCCCTGCATTTAGTGTATCTAACACGTTAATTTAAGATAACCAAGTGCAGTTGGTCAAACATTACTTGTACTCTTGTTATATCCATGAACGACTGTGTTTGCGTTTAGACTTATCTTCCGGTGCTTTTGGTCATGAATGTCAAGAAAATGTGCTAAAAGACTAAAGAACTGAAACACCTGAGCACCTGAGCTCCTTTTATGTATGTACTGCTACACTTTTCAGGTCTTCAAGTTTTGTCACACACCAAAGACAAAAGAAATATTTTTTTAGAACACTTTGCCACACTTACTAATAAAGTAAATACTTGTTTTTAGGAGCACATATTTATAAAGGCGCTATGAAATAGGACTTTCTGAGCAAATGTTTCAACAGTCCCACATTTCTGCCCATCTTATCAGATCAAACAAGCATCATTAATGATTCAGGCCTGGCTGTCTGATGTCCTGGAAATGAATGATGCTGTACCACCTCGTTAGCCGTCAGCTGTGAAATCACAGTCACATTTGGGGATAGGACTTTATAATGTTTTTAATTTGCAAACAAAATTTACAGTTTTTTTTTTTTTTTTTTTGGCACAGTGATACTTTATTGATACTTTCATACTTACTTTTTCTAACATCATTTTCTAATAATTTCAAACATTTATTAAGCTTTCTCAAAAAGATGCATTAAATGTCATCTTTTTTTCTTCCATTATTCTCTGCAGTGATTGTTTTACATATAAATTGTCTGACTTGGGATTTCAAGGATTTGTTTAAACACTGTTTAAAATCTGTGTTTTATTCCAATTCAAAACCCTGATTGCTTTCAGTCCTGTTTTAACACAGTTGACGTGTGTGTATGCCAGAAACTAATGAATTTTGATTATCAGATGGAATCTTGTAATTTCAGTGTCAGAATATGTTTCAGTAAACCAAAATGAAAATTAGATACAGTGTGAATGGGCCTTCTGCTGCATGTTTTTAGACCCGTGAATGAATTTATGACAAGCTAAATATATTTTGTAAACTAACATGCTACCACACATGACGTAACCTCTAAACTGAAAATAGTGAATGTAACTGAATTTAAGTAAAATGTATTCAGCATTTCAATATATAGTTTAACTATTTCATACTATGTAGAAACGTATCTATTTAACTAAAATGTTGCTGTAAAAAACCACCGTGCCTTTTTCTTTGATATCCATTTTGTATTAATCATTGTTAAGGCTTCATGTTAATACACATTGTTATCATTTTGCAATAAAAAAGAATTATTAAGTCCTACAACCAAGTTGTGTTGCTCTTTCCAAATGTATTTTCAAACTAGGAGGTATTCACTGTGTACTTCTCTCTCTTTCTCTTCATTTTTTATTTTTTCCCTATTCGCTTGTCCTCTCTTTAACCCTTTTTCCCTCTCATCCATCATCCCATCATCCACTTCCTAATACCTCATTCTACCTGCCATCATGTTTTCCATACATCCATTTTTAAATCCCCATTGCCTGTTCATACGTTTCCCTCTCTTGTCTACTTTCCCCATATCATTGAACCATCCTTTACTTTCAAACTCAGGCTCAGCCAGTTCCAGATGAGCTGGTTGCAAAGCTGCTGGGTAACCAGGCAAACTTTAGTCCTGTGGTCACTGTGGAGCCTCGGCGGCGCAAGTTTCACCGGCCCATCGGCCTGCGTATACCCCTGCCACCTTCCTGGAAGGAGAGCCCCCGGGACTCTGGGGAGGGTGACACCACCAGTCTGCGCCTGCTCTGCTCTGTCATAGGTACTGCATGCCACGGCCGGGAGTTGTGTGGGTGGATGAGTAAGTGTGTGCGTGCGTTCGTGTTGCTGGGAGCGATTTCCTTCCCTGGCAAGGAAAAGAATTATGAAGAAGAGCTGCTGATTTGAGTGGTGAAAGATGTCACTGATAGTTGGATGATTTTGTGCAAACACTGTCGCCATTCTTTCATTCTGTCTGATTCCCAGGTGGCACAGCCCAAGCCCAGTGGGAAGACATTACTGGCACCACCAAGCTTTTGTATGCTAATGACTGTGCCAGTTTCACAACCAATGTTTCAGCACGGTAAGTTCAATGTTTCAGTCAAGGTTCAGTTCACTTGGCAGCACCATCTTCATACCATTAAACTAAGTTTGATGCAAGTGTTTGGCACCTCATTCACTCCAGCAAGCGGCTTGACTGTGATTAAGAATAGAGTGTGATTACATGTCGTCGTTTCCTCTCAGATTCTGGCTGGCAGATTGTCCTCGGACAGCCGAGGCCGTCTCTTTTGCCAACCTGCTCTACAGAGAGCTGTCAGCTGTCCCCTACATGGCCAAGTTTGTGGTGTTTGCAAAGATGAACGAGTTACGTGAGGGTCGCCTGCGCTGCTACTGCATGACTGACGATAAGATGGATAAAACCCTGGAGCAACATGAGAACTTCACAGAGGTGGCTCGCAGCAGAGACATAGAGGTCAGTTCAGAGTCAAGGGCAGTGCATCATACTGAGACTCTGCGCTTGAAGTCTGTTGTAGGGAACACAAGTCCCACTTTCCACTGTGGCCAATCCCTGTGTCGTGTCTTGCAGGTGATGGAGGGAATGCCGCTTCACCTGGAGTGTTCAGGGAACCTCGTGCCGGTTAGGAAGGCCACTCAGCAGCCTCGCTGCTTTAGCTTCCAGGCCTTCAGAGATAACCGACTTCCTGTCTCTGTTAAGGTCTGGCTTTTTATCACAAATCTTTCTTCGGTTTTGTATAGTTTTTGTTTTTTTTTGTTTTTTTGCTGAATGTTACTCCACCAGTTCTGTCCCCATTCTTCATATGTGTCTTGTGTCTGCGTGTCTAAGGTGAGAGACAGCAGTAAAGAGCCCACTGGATTTCTGTCTTTCCTGCGCAAGTCGACCAAGTATGAAGACAGCCAACATGTGCTCTGTAACCTCAACATTACCATGCCTCCGTGTATCAGGGTAAAGTCCTTGGAGATATCTTACATTACACTCTGGTTGTTTACATTCATTTTCCCTGAGATGACGGACTTCGGTGTTGTTTGCTTGTGCAGATTGTTGGGAGTGAAGACCGGAGGCGAACTCTGACTCCGCTGGCTTTAAGGGAGAGATACAGCGCCCTGAATGAACCTGCTATGGGTATGAGGCTCTGACTCTCACCCTTGAAAATGATTTTATCCGCTTATTTATGATTTAAAGATATAAGGCAGAGCATGCTCTTTTTGCTAAAGTTGTAGTTTATTTCATCTACAGCAGTACTCCTTATACAGAATCAACGAGGGATAATCTCAGTTTAACATTTAATAAAGTCAGATGTTAAATTGTCGTTCCTGATCTGTTTTGTGCAGCATCAATGAGTGCCATGGAGAGGACAGAGCTGAAAATGGCTGTGATTGCAGAACAGTTGGGACTAAGCTGGGCTGGTAAGTGAGCAAGAACATACTAAATCTGTTTTTATGTGCTGTAAACGTTCCATATTTACCATATGTCTGACAAGCTAGCCAAGCTTGCCGTCAATTAAACAAACTTATAACATGGCAACCAGCCAATGAAACCAATTATTTTCTGTTTTCCTGCCAAGAGCCCTCGTGTTTGACAGACAGACTATTCAGCACCTTGTGTGTAGAGCCGCTGTGGAGCTTTACAACAGCAAGACTCAGAGATTAAATGATATGAATATTTCCTTCGTTTACTTGATTTTCTCTGGCTCATTTTCCACACAGAGTTGGCACGCGAGCTTCAGCTCAGCGTGGATGACATCAATAAGATCCGTGTGGAGAATCCCAACTCACTGCTGGAGCAGAGCTCTGCGCTGCTAAACCTGTGGGCCACACGCGAGGGCAAAAGGGCCAAGAGTGAGTATAAGAGATCTGAGATGTCTGTGAATATCTCTCATTGCGTCATGTCTTTGTTTATACTGTTTTGTGCTTCTTTAATCAGATTGTTGTAACGGTATTGTGATTGCCGTGGGAACCCCTTCCCTCCTTCTCTTTATATGCTTGTATGTCTCCTTGATGCGTCTTCGCTGCAGTGGAGAGCTTGTATGCTGCTCTGAAGAGCATCGACCGTATGGATATAGTCAACATGCTGGAGGGCCAGCCGCCTCAACCCGCCAGACAAGGCTCCCGCGATCTCAGACGCCGGCACAACGACAGAGAGCACCTGTCCCCGGGTATGACCAATGGTAAGTCCCCCCCCCCCAATAAAAGAAATCCCACACTGCAGCCCCATGGTCATGTCCCTTTTGCCTTGACCCTGAGCTGCCTTTCCAATAAACATATCTCCCCATTCCCCAAAATTCCCTGAAAGCAAAGTGAAGTTTGTTTCCCTTCTGAATTCTCTCTGTTGACCTCATGTCTTTCTTATCTACTCCCTGTGATGCTGTTGTGTATGAAAGCTGCCACAAAAGTCAAAGTTTTGCAGGACTTTACCCCAGCCCAGCAACATGCAGAGGGACTCAGGACACTCCTACTGTACCACAAACCTCTGTAGTATGTTTATTCATTCAATATGATGGAGAGTGTGAAAAAATAATTGAACGCTGAATCGCCAGAGTTTGCAAGGATCCCCTTACTGAGTGACCTTTGAGGAACACACTCCATATAGAGATAAGGAGAGTGTCCCATTGGTAGTAGTCATAATTTTATTAGTGTTATTCGTATTGTTATTGTTGTTATTTTGAATATATTATGGGTGTTTATTTACCCATAATTAATTTAGAGACACTTTACTGTGATATTTTGTCTATAAAACAACATATTGTCATACATGATCAATTCACATAGATCATACTGTGTAGCCTAGCTTAACTCACCTTATTACCAACTGTCAGCCCTCAGTCTTTTACTCCTTTTCCTCATGGTTTCCTTCACACATGCATACCCTACATCTTATTGACTCCATTTTCACCGCTGGACTGGTGTGAGCTCCGCTTCTGTCTGAGACTGGCTCCTCTTCTCTGGATCCAGTGCAGGCGATGAGTCAGTCCGACAGGTGAAAGATCCTGTTCTGTGAAAACTGGAGCAATACTCGGAGATGTAACAATGCATAGAGATACGACCATGAGGATCAAAAGGTGAAAAGGGAGACTTTCAGATCACAGCTGCAGTGAATCTGATAACCGTGTACCTGTGTTGTCTGTCTGTCTACCTGTCTGGCTACCTGCCTCCCAAAGGCCGTTCCCGCTTTGACGCTCGGAGTAAAAACGTGGTGGCGCTTTGAATACCAGGATGTTTTGTCTTCTGCTGTTCTCACAATGAAAGTGAGGGCTTGAAGAGGTTTATGACTGCAGTCTGGATTAAGGGCATCCTAAAGTCACGGTGACCAAGAGGAGGACATAACCTGACTTTTTAGGCAGTAAGGAATAAAATGGCCAAATAAATTGAGAGGCCATCAAGTAAATAAGAAAAACAGGCAAAGAAGTGGAAAATTAATCTGTAAATGCTTAAAGAGATTGAAAATAGTTAATAGTTTATTTATTTCTCACTTTGTTTAACAGGTGCATTTATTCATTTCATATTAAAGGTATAGTTTTACACTTTGGAAAACATGCTAATTCACTCTCTTGCCGAAAGTTAGATGATACCACTTTCATATCTGTAGTAAATATGAAGCAACCACATACAGTTGGTTAGCTTAGCATAAAGACTGGGAAAATGGGGGAACGGCTAACTGGCCTCTGACTTCTCTGGTTTCCTGGCAAGAGGTCACTGGTCACTGAGCGCAGCCAAGAAACTGCTGTTTTTAAACTTGAGTGTTTGTACAGATTAAATACACCAGCTGTAAAATTTAATTTGTGACCTTGTGGGATGCAGGCACTTTCTGAGCTTTGGACAGGGTCGGATCGTTTTCCTCCGTTCCCAGTGTTTATGCTCAGCTAAGCTAACTGTTGGCAGTTGATTTATACCCACCGTACAAATATGAGAGTGGCGTCGATCTTCTCATCTAACCTTTGGCGGCAAAAGCAAAATAGTGTGTCTCCCGAAGTGTTGAACTGTTCCTTAAAGTCAAGTCGAGTTCTCCATGTAAAGGAAGTTTAGTTTTTATTTTTATCTAAATAGCGGTTTGTTTGTTTTTTTACTCGAGATATTTTGCAGAAAAAGCTGAACGAACATTCACTAGAGTAAAGGAAACAGTTATACTGTGGCCTTGGTTCTGTCTCTCTGTCTTACCTGTCTTTCCCTCTGTCTGTCGGACCTTTCTTATCAGTTTTAGTTCTCGTGCGCCTCTATCGTAGGTAAGCGAGGTTTATTGAGGATGACTCCCAGGTTAGACAGAGTGAGACCTCTCCTTTTTAGACTTCTGATAGAGAACATTTAAATTCTCTCTGCCTGTGGTTGCATGGGGAGTAGTTTGAGTCTCTTTAGGGCTAATGCTGGTGCACTGAATGTCCTTTTGGGAGCCCTGTTTTCATTCCCTGTGAATCTGTCCCTCTCTCTGTGTTTCTCTGGACATGTCATCTGCAGCCTAGCCGTCCTACTTTTCCTCCTTCTCACTCCTCTCCGAACTCTGACCTCATGCCGACCTCATCTTGACCTCTGACCCACATTTTTATTTTTTTTATTTTTTTGCGACTAGTTGTGCATTTTCTTTATTTTTGTGCTCTTGAAAACCCCACCTTTTAAGTATCTGCTCTGTGACCAGTACCCCTCACACAGACTGTGTATTCAGCACCCGCTGGGAGGGGGGAAGGTGACCCTCATTCTCTCTCGCTGTTTCTGTCCGTGACCATCACCCTATTTTATATTCTCCGTCACTTGCTGCCCTTCTTTTCTCTTTTTTCCACTATGCCGTTTCCCTCCTTTCCCATCCCTTCTTTCCTCGCCCTCCCGCCTGTTTGCATGTGCATGAGGCTGACCCTCATTCCTCATCTCCACCCCGTGTTTGCATGGAGACACTGGGATGAGGCGCAGGAGCAACGCTGGCTTGTTGATGGAGATGACGACTCAAACACTGCGCAGAACGCTGCTCGAACAACAGACGTATGTCTTTGCACGGCATGCTTACTAAGAATGAACCCCACCGTCTGTCTCTGTTCCTCCCTCAGCGATCTGTCCCACAGGGGGTAAAATGAAAAAAGGCCACAAACCTTTTTTGTGAACTCTGACTCGTGTTTGCTCTGTTCATGTATGAATGTTGTGGTTGTTTTGTATGTCATGATGATTCTACGTGTAAACTGTGTCCATCTGATGGGTTATTCTGTGTGAAATCTGAGTTTTAATGTCTTTTTAAGTGTTCCACGAGTGTCAGTTTGATATTGTTCTTCCCCTTACTGTAAATGTGCGTATTGTTTGATGTGAACTCATCAGTTAGTCTGTGTGAGTGTGTCAGTGTGAGCACCTTTATGTGTTTTAAGTTGTTTAATATAAGTGTTTTGTGTCTTCCATATACATGTGTGCTTAGTGTATCAGTGTTTAAGTGTATGGGCAAAATCAGTATATTTTCTTACATGACCTTCATGGCTTTGTTTTCCATATTTTTGTCTTTTAATCAAGAGGATCAAACAATCACACATTTTTCATATTTCACACTTGCTCATTGCCCTAATTTCCAAATCTCTTCTGTCTACATCACTGCCTCATTTACCAACATGGCGAGAGAGGGCTGACACATTTATTCATTTACAAATTCATGGCAAACAAAAAAAAATGTGTGGTGACTCATTAGATCCTGTTATATAGTGAATTTCATATCGATCAAGAAAAAAAATCCATATTTTCAATTTACACCTAATCCTGCACCTCATTTACTTGCAAGAGAAATGTAGTCTTTGTCTTGTTCATCAGATATTCAAAAATACTGTAGCCATACAAAGGTTTTATAGACTCATAATATCGTGAGTAGGCTTGTATAAGGACTCGCATCGTGGTGTACAGGCATCATGCTGCAAATGATCCAAGAGACCTGACGAAGATGATACCTCAGCATCATCCGTTGAGACCTAAACAAACAAGAAATGATGATTTAAATTTTGTATTTCTCGCTTTACTCATCATGATACAACCATAAGATCTGTAAATTCTGTCAGTTTTTAACACTTATAACTTCGTAAGATGAAGAATTACACAAAAATACATATGTTTATGATTATTAGTGTCTCTAGACAAAAGAAAAATAAATAAATAAACAGCACTCGAGAGGCTGAAAGAGAAAACTGAAAGTAGGACAAGAGTTCTTCCTGGCTGCTTGGTGTCACAAATATCTCTTGCACTCTCAGCAGTACTCAACAGCAATACTGCCAACCATGAATCAAGTTACACCCTGCACTCTGCACAGTCTTCTCTTTACTTTATGGTATACACGTATTCCCACTCTCTCTGCCTGGGTGCATGCAGAAGGTGAACTGCTTCCTCTCCTTGCTCTTCCCACCTACATACTGAATGACCTGCACTACATCTCCTATTTCAGCCTCTGCTTCAGTCATAACAACACTCACACTTTGCTTTACCCACATTTCCAGTCATCATTCACCTAATTTCCTGGGTAGATGCTCATTTTCAGAATAATTCATTCAGTATGAATAGGTTACAAAATGGATAAAAGGCAGGTTCTATATTTGCAGAGTAAAGGTGTAGTCTTAATTGTGTTTAACTGGATTTTTCTTTCTTTTTGTGCAGTTATTATCCCAACAAAAAGAAACATTCCTGATGCTGTGACATTGTGCACTATCATGGCAGGTCTGCCAAACAACACGAGTTATTGTTACAAAGAGTGTTCGAGACAGCTGTAGGAGTGACCTGAGTCCACAGCACGACAATGTGCAGTTTTACTAACTGATATAATAAATTCAAATTAATGTTTGAGCCAGCAACCATGTGGTTTTCACAACAGAAGGACGATCGAGTCTACTGTTTACGTGTTTGCATAATCAGCCATACTGTAGGTTATATGTTTATATAGTTGTGTTATAATGCTTTATAATAAATATATTGTTAAGTGTCAATGAGAGTGCAGGCACCTGTGTGGAGTGAGCTGATGTTTGTGTGAGGAGAGAATGAGATTGCCTGCGTGCATGCTATCCAGCCTGACAACAATATTAACCTGCCTGTTTTTTGAGTGGGTTTGAATGCATGCATATTTGCGTGTGAGTGTATGTGTGGCAGTATGAGACAGAGAGAGAGAGAGAGAGCGTGTGTTTATGGCATGTGTGTGTGTGTGTGTCCCAGCCCCCGGGTTTGGGGCGGAGACAGTAATTCCTGTCCATCTCCCTGCAGGTGGCAGACAGCAGAGCAGCACCAGTCACTGCCGTGACCGAACCTTCAGTCTCTCTCAGCCCGTCTGGCTGTGTCTGTTGCTGCTGTCGCTGCTGCTCTTACCGTCAGCGCTGGCTGGTCGAGCTTGAAAAGCCCTTTTCTAAAAGCTGCCCTTGCTCTCATGTCTTTAGCTCCATGCACCTTTATTCCTGCTCCTATTGTCTTGCCCCCCCCACCCCCCCTTCCCGACTCTTCTCCCATTTGTCCCTTCAGCCTGCTCTTCTCCTCCCCGAGATGCCCAGCTCCTGGGCAGGGGCTCTTACCCCCTCCCAGGGTTCCGGTGCTGTGGGGGTGAGGTGAGGAGCGAGGCAGGGGGCCGGGTGTCAGTGTGCCTCTCTCTGTCTCGCTCCAGGTTATGGTCTGGCACAGGAAGAGCTTCTCTCACCGGCTTCCATGCAGTACAGCCTGCCCTCTCCACTTGGTTCTGAGCCTTACTGGCAGGAAGTCTCCAGTCTGGACTGTGCACCCATTGCCACCACAGAAGAAGACACCCTGATGGAGATGTCTGATGTGCAGGTGTGGCCCTCAGGCAACAGCCCCTCACTGGTGCCTGTGGAGGACTCCTCGCTGGAGTGCAGCAATGCTGACGATTCAGAAGGTCTTCTAGGGTTGCCCTATGGAAGTCTGGGTCGGCCGGCAAGTCAGGCCAGCGCGGCCAGCGTGGGGGGTGGGGTGCTGAGTGGCTCCATTGAGCTACCCGAAGACGATTCAGAGATGGGCGTTGACTCGCTCAGCACTGCCACGCCAGCCTCGCTCGGGGGTACCATCGCTGGGATGAATCTTAACGGGCTGAACAACGGTCAGGGGTCAGAGGCAAGTTCGGAGGTATCTGCATTCACCAGTACGACTGGTGGAGAAGGAGCTGGAGGAGGAGGAGGAGGAGGAGGAGGAGGAGGAGGAGGGACGGGCTCAGTGGAAGGGCTTTCTCTTGTTGCAGGACAGCAAAGGGTGTATGCTCGGCTGAGTGAGTCACCTGGTCTCAGCTGTGTTTCAGATCGGAATGGAGACAGGTGAGTCAGACCTGCCACTCAGATGGTGACAAAACAGAACTAATAAACAGATGTGTGCTACCACCTCATTAATGTTTATTGCATGTCAGTGAATATTAGAGAGTCTTTTCTTGAACAATTCTAGCAGAAGAAGCGACACTAAGGAGTTTTGTTGCTTTACTTTTCCGTTGACTAAGCATGTACACGGCCTGTACCACCTCCACAACGATCCGTCTTTTCCTTTCAGGTCAGGTAATAGTGGAAACGGAGGTGGTGGAGGCTCTTTCCTTTCCTACCTGCAGGAACAGACAGGCCCGGGATGGATCCCTGTCACCGATCCTACGCAGGCCTGGGTGGGCAGTCAACCCAGGCAGGCCATGGACACCATGATGTCATCAGTTTGTAACTCTGTGGATGGAGATCAGTCCCATGTATCCCAGGAGGCCTTGCTACAGCCTGTGAGGGACATGGGGCACTCAGAGATCTTACGGGGACACTTCAGAGGTACCCAGCCATTTGAGAAGGGTTTGGGCTTCCCCCACAGAGTACCTGAGCTGAGGGCCTGGGATGACGTGCGTCTAAAGGGCCAGGTGAGAGTGTTGCTCTTCCCATGCAGAAAAAGAGGCATGTCTGTCCTCTACATTACACTTTGTACGGAGTGAGAAATACCATGTAGGTTTTTACTATTGTGATAAATGATAGCAGTCTTTTAAAATTCAGCATTAATAACAAAACCAAGAGCCTACAGCCATGCTAGCAGCTCTGTGAGGCTGTACTGAGGCACAGAGGTACTTTAATCTAGATGTTAACTGTGATGCTAATATGTACACAATGACAATCCTATTTTTTTTTTGTCAAACCATGCTAGACAAAATGTAAGGTGATTACCAAAGATTTTAACTACAATGTACCAGAGTAGACATAAAGGGCAAAAGTTTAACTGACCAGCCTGACAACTAGCAGAGGCCTGGTGCATTTTGTCAGTGGTTCTAGTTTCCCCTGAAGAAATTTAAAGAATACTTAAAATTCAAATCAGATTAAATTATTAAATTATTCAAGAGAGATCCTAAAAACATACAGAAAACCAACAATCACACACACACACACACACACACATACACCCAAACACACAGAGTCTCGGGCCCAAGATGGGCACAAACAGCATGTCCGGCCAAATATAGCAAGCATTCTCCCTGTCCCACTCATGTTACATGACCCCCACCCCAGTCATTTCCACGTGTTAACTTTCTGGCGTAAAGGACAGTCTCAGCCGTGAAAGTGTGTGAGAGGCAGAAATAGACTGGTGCTTTTTGAGGACTTTGTGTGCTTACTTTTGCCTGTTTGGTGATGAAGGACTTGTGCTTTTTGAGGAATTGTGCCCACTAAGCCATGTGGATGCAAAATCATAGTTTGTAGCTCAAGTAATGAGTACCTGAAAGAAGTCAAGAGAGCACTTTAATGCTCCTACCACAGAATACAGAGCTACACTGGAGTAGCCAGGGGTATTTAAAGCCCACAGATCACATGGTCAGAAAGGGAGAGAGGTGGGAATAGAAGCCTCCCAAGCTTGTTTTTGCTTGGGTTTGATCTCATTGAGTGGGTGCTCTGCCAGTGGGAAGGAGAAGGAAGACAGACCTTTGGAAAGGGCCCATTGCCCCAGCAAATGGAGGACGGACATGAAGTGAAAGACAAACAACCAAACTGTGACTGAACCAGTGACAGAAGGCTGCAGCTGTTAACTTTTCTCTCAGCTCAGAGAAGTATTCCGTGGGGAAGCAGGAGTTGCTGACGGCTGAGGGAGCGTATTGTCATTGGTTTTGTTGATTTGCTGGGGTATCAAAGTGGGGCGATGTGGGCCCTGGTGACAGAGCTCCTCTTCAGCTTCGTGCTGCTGGCTTTCCTTGTCATCAGCTGTCAGAATGTCCTCCATATAGCCAGCGGCTCTGTGCGGTCGGTGCTCACCTACATTCATGCTCAGCTGGACCGCGAGCTCGGTGAGGTCGAGGGAGTGGCGGATGAAGAGGAGAACGTCACCACCAGAGTGGTCCGTCGCAGGGTCATCCTCAAGGTACAAAGGACAGGCAAGCTGAGTTTTGGACACAGGATTTACAGGCTGGAAAACCACAATGGCAGGAGAAAGAAGGAGGAAAGACTTTTTGCTGAAACGCTAAAGGATGAGTGTATTTGGTAAAATTCAGGAGTGATAGAGTGTAGGTTTTGGGCAATAAGGTAAATGGTTTGACAGGTGGCTGAGTGGCATGACAGTGATGATGAACTAAGGATACTGCATACATGAGGATATGCTGAATTTAACAATGACAAAAACAGAACAGAATCAAAGCAGTAACAAAATTCTCAATAATTAAATTTTGTTCTTCAATTTACTGTGAGAATGTGGCTGAATTTATCCTCTGCTCTTACAAATGTAAAAAAGTCTCATGGACTCTGGCATTTTCTTCCTTCTGTATCTCAGACTCTGCTAACACGAATTTTGACCCGCGTTATTTAGGTCTGCGCTGACCCGACTGGCCCTTGTTCTTGCTTCTCCAGCTGTAGGAATGTCTTTGAGCTTATAAATATCTGTGCAGACACGCTGCAAATTATTAGGGGCCAGAACAGCATTGTCATGAAGCTCATGAACTGTAATTATGAGTGTCAAATCCATGGATCCCAGTTGTTGGATTTATGTGCTTCCACAAACATCCCCCTGACTCCTCACCCGTCCGTCGTTCATCTGCTTCTCTGTCTTTCCAATTAGTGGAGGGGCTTTATGGCATGCAAGTAATTACCCTGCAGTGACAGCTATTTTAACATGCCATAAGTCCATAATTTACTGGGTGCTAATTTCATTCAGTCATCCAGAATTTACTTAACTTTTTATGCTGTGGACAGTTAGAACTTGTAGCAGTTACGCCAAAAATTTCAAAGTGCTTTCAAGAAGAAAGAAAGTGCAGTTTATTTTTTCTTTTAAAAAATAAATCATTTAACGTTCAGATAAAATGGCATTGCAGGACTGTCTAACTTCCGTCTAGCAACATATTTCCAAGCGAAACAGGATAGGCAAGTTGTACATAATGTTGGGAGGAATTTGCTTTAAATGTTTAAAAGTGGGTGTGTCATAATAAACGTGGATTGGCAGGTCATCACCATCAGGGCGAGAGAGACAAAGCCAGTGACAGTCCGCTGTAAAATACCTTTAGCATCATCTGTGTACATAACCTGGGTACATAATCTGGGTGCGATTGTTTTTCTGTTCACAGGGTGATGAGGTCGAAGATCTTCCTGGGGAGCAAGTAAGCGAGGAACAGTTCACGGACGAACATGGAAACATTGTCACAAAAAAGGTGAGTCACCTCAAAACGGCAGCCCAATAATTGTTTCCTCCATGACCGCACCAAAATACTCACTCAGCATCTCCCCACAGATTAATGATTATTAAACTAATAATCATTAGTTCATCTGCATTCATCACATATGACTTTTCACTAAGGTTATACTGTATATTCCCAAAGAATAAATCAGTTTCACTTTGTTTTTGTCTTCATTTGATTTCATTTCCTTTTAACGTTTTCTTTTCACTGTCTTATTCCCACTCTCTGCCTCCATCCATCACTCTCTCCCACCCTCCTGTGTGCGCTGGCGGCAGATTGTGCGTAAGGTTGTGCGCAGAGGGAAGGGTTCAGGTGAGGAGGGGGTTCAGGAGGTGAACGTGGAGGGTTCTCTGCAGGACGCCAACGAGCTGGAGGTTGACGCTGAGCAGTACATGAGCTACGCCATCCTGGGTCGGGACAGCAGCAAGGTGGGCTTCTGATCTGCAGACAGCTCTCTCTGTTGCAACACCTGAGGCTCCCGTTATTAGCTAGGATGTGCAGGGAGCACTTAGAGCCCAGAAATGGACTGAATCAGATCAGGTCGTACGGCCGAATGCCATGTAGTAGCTAGTTTGTGGCGAACAGGTGACTCTGTGATGGAGATCAAAGTCTCATCTCGTCGTGGTTCATCAGGCAAATCCTGACGATCACAGAGTAGCTTAATCTGCATTAGCTTCAGTTTGGTATGCTGACAACACAGTTTGAGTGTGTGCCCTCGAGATTTTAAAAGCAATCGTCCTGTAATTATTTGTTGGTCCTAAATCGCGAGAGAAGTTTGAGTGCAAAGATTCATGTTCCTCTTCTGTCTGCGAGAGGAACAAATGAGTCCCCTTTGCTCTAGTTCCTTTGGGTGAAGAGCTCACAGTTCATCATTTTAGTCATCACTAAGTCCCACCTACACTTCATCACTTCATGTGTTTGTATCTTGCACATTAAATGTCTGAATGAAATGCTTGTGGTTCCTTGCATTGGCTGTTTTCCATTCTGTCCCCCTCAGTCATCTCGGTGACTGTCCTTCTGTCCTTTTTTTTTTTCTTTTTTTTTTTTGCTTTCATTAAAGTTTATAGTCCTTCAACTGTGACTGTGTGCCGTATCACTCAAACCTGCAAGGTTCTCTGAATCACAGCTGGGTCAAATAGTATTTACAATGTTTTTAACTTTTCTTCCTGCAGGAAGTAGCACAGGATTGGGGTTTAACACACAAAAAGAGACAATTCAGAATATCAAGGCTTCTTGCACTTTGTGTATTGTCTTTTGTTGTCAAATCCTGTCCATCTGAGTGTCAAACAATCGTTTAAAAGATGAGTTTGCAAATATTATTTGACACAGGTGTACTCTGTAGATGTTTGTGATGCCATCTTATCTTCAACTGTCTTCCAACTGCCACCCATCACGTCTATCCTGGCTTTACTGTTTAAACATGATTTCTTTCTTTTTTCCCCCTCTTTCCTCTCCCCTTTACTTGTCTCTCGCTTTTCTATTTCATCTCCTCTGTTGTACCATTTCCTTTCTCTATTCTTCCATTTTTGTTTTCCTCCCTCATCCTTCTCTTTGGGGTCACATCTCCTCTTTGTTACTCTCCCTTACTAACCTTCCCTCAACCTCTTGTTCTGCTTCTGTCATCCCGCCTCTTCTGAACCCTCGCCCCTCGCACCACTCCCCACCTCCTCCCGATGTAGCCCGATACTGTGGATGTGAAGAAAGGTGCTCAAATAGTGAAATGTGCCAGTCTGCGGAGAGTTAAGCAGTGAGGCAGACTGAGTGCTGCGTCCCTGCAGGTACGGGACCGACCCACAGGGCCTCATCTGACCTGTGGGCTAAATCATTTAATCCGGTCTTTCTGGATTAAATGCATCTGAATGTACCTTTAATTCCGTACTAATGATATGTAGTGTGATGCTGGCAACATGCAAAATGACACTTGAACCTTCAGTTTGGTGAGTGGTCAAAATATGAATTACTTTATCCTTTACATCCATGAAGAAAAAAATAAATAAAATGAAAGTATGATCAGGAAATGAGGACAAATGATTTCAGTGTTGTCTAAAATAGATTTGATTTTGTTCAGTTTCAGTCAACATTAATACAAGCGATCTGGAGTAAGATGTCATATCCATATAAACCCGAGGTGACACTTACTGCCTCAGTAATTTTCTTTTCACCTCATGTGTTTCACTGAGTAAATTTCTATTTTTTCGAGTTTTTACAACTGGAATATTATAACTTCAGGCTGCTCACTTTGTCATGTTCAGTCCAGATGTATGGACTTATATTTGTCAATAAAAGCAAACTAAATCTACTGGGCAAAGAATTGATTTTTGTATTTTTAAATCAGCTGATTTTTGGTGTGATTATAATTTCTCTACAGCTTGTGATTTATCCATTTCTGTGTTTTCAGTATGTTCAATATAAAGCCATGCAGATGGACAACGCAAGCTTGACGCCAAAAAATCTTTATTGTTTGGCAGTGAATGATTTCAGGCCAATTTATTTCTTCATGCATGCTGTGACAAGCTGGAAAAAAAAAAGGGTTGGCACAATGTGCGCTCAGCAAAACAGCCGACCAAAAAGGATCTTGTAATGTGACGGCTCTCAAGGTCAACGCTGCGAGGCCAGTTGTCCTGTGAATTGCTATCTGGAGCCACTGTGGTGTGTGTGTGTGTGTGTGCGTGAGACTTGACCTTTCTAACGTGAAGGCCATGAAAGACGTTCTGAAGATTACTGAGATTTCAAGTGACTCAGTCCTGAATGTTAAACCACTTTTGCCAACCATTTTTTGCTTGAACGCTTCTGCAGAACTAATGTGTTGTTTTATAAAGCGTTGCAACGACTGAACAGAATAAGACAGGCATTTTGGTTGATATATGAAGGACAGTTTAGCCAAAACCATTTCAAGGACTGTGTATAGCAGCATACATAACTCTGTCTCAAAAATACTCACATTTGCAACGACTTATTGCGGCTTGCATGGTTTTTTTTTCTGTTGTCAGTCAGAAGTGTAGCTCGTCCTGAATCTGTGTGTTTTCCTCTTTCCACAGAGTTCTCCACAGGATTCAACCCCTTCACCAAAACCATCCTACATGGACACATGACCAGCAGCAGCAGCAGCTGACCGGAGGAGGAACATTCATTAAAAGGCAGACAGATAGAAATGAAGGGCAACAGACACCGACGTCATGACAACCACGGCGGATACTGATGAGGGATACGGAGTTACTTGTAGTTTTTATTACCTTTTTTTTTTTTTTTTTTAAGAAACCGTGGGGGGGAGAATAAACATCCACTACTAGGCTAGAAGAAGCATGATTTCGTATAAAACAAAAGCCAAACACGAACAAAAAAAAAACAAAAAAAAACAAAAAAAATCTAGCAACCAAAACGTGCTTCCTGTTATCTGTATCAGCATGAGTGACTGCTGCCGCATGGCCTGTCTTTAACTACAAATACTGAGGGGAATACAAGGGAGGGTAAAAGTGACGGGGAGGGCTGGGGATAAGACACTGCTGTGTGGGACAGGCATGCAATGTGGGGTATGGTCAACCACTGGCCCGTTTTCTGAACCAATAGGGGAAAGTTTATCAGTCGAAAAAAAACAAAAAAAAGGGAAAGTAAAATACTGAGAATTGCATAATCTCTAGGCAACAGGATCCTCCTCACCCACTTCCTCCTCCCTGTCACATTCTTCCAGCTAAGAGCATCACAAACTAGTTTTAAACCTGATCCCAGTGCTGTCAAAGTCCAGTAAGGCTACAACGTATCACCCAAGGATATCTGTGTTGTACATAATATCGTATGCACTAAAATGCTCTACGTGACTGTGCTACGTGTGTTGTTTCTGTTCTAAGATCCCTCTGAGACGCCACTGATGCTGCTGTTTCAGGTACACAAGAATTTCCTCTCTGTTTTCCTCGTTTGGTTCGTTTGGCCTGAACCTGTATATTGTTCTATATATCTTGAGATCTTCGTGGGTACAAGAACATACAGATGTCGTCTCGCTCTGCCTGTTTCAAATGTTTCGTGTGTCAGGTTGTCTGTTTCTTTGTGCTTTCCATGTGCTCTCGCCCTTTTGCTTTTGACATGTCAAACTGTAGGGGGAAGACCCACGGTAAGCCACTTACTGCACTGTGGGTTTTTGAGCTTCGGGAGGCAGGTTCACCGCAGAGAAACCTGCCTCCCTAACCTTCCTCTGGAGAGTTTTGCCTTGTGGAGAAGGTGACAATGAGATATATGGTGAGTGACAGATTATCGCAAGAGATTAATCGACTCTACCATCCCACTCCTCTGCCTTTTCTCGTCCCCGGTGTGCTGTTTTGTGTTAATCAGATGTCTGTCCGAGCCAAATCCCAATACCAGTCTTCACTTTCAATTTTGCCTTCATCGCCCTACCTCCACCCCCTTGCACTTCCAGACAGAGTAGATGTAGCAGTCCCGCCCTCTTCCAGCAGGGGGCAGGATCCCACCTTCAGCAGTGTCTGATTGACTTCATCATGCAGTTTATACCCACCACCACCACCACCACCACACATGAGGTGCACTTAAACACCATTTCACCGCCACCAGAAGATGTCACTTGACAAGAGCAAAGTAGCTGAAATGCTGGTAATAATGTAGCACTGGTTTGACTGTGGGAAAAGACGAAGAGTCAGCTGGAGAGAGGAAAGTGTCGTGTTGAGGGTCGAGGACATGTTGAGCTTTGATGTTTGTCTCCTTGGCGGTTATTTAGAGAGTAGAAAAGACAGTCAGTCACCTATCACTGTGATGAGAAACTGTAATACTGACCCGCAACTGTGAGCCTGACCCTTCCCGAAGCGCGTCTCTTGTTTCACTCCTTTTCTTTTGTCCTTTATTCAATGTCTTAACTGTACTTCAGAAGAAGCAATAACTGCTTGGAAAAGGAAAGGATTGTTTGTGTGCATGTGCTCGAGTGTGTGTTTGAGTGCGACAGAGAGAGATGGGGAAAATATTAGGATGATAGTTCATGCTCTTCCTAGAATCAGGCTTTGGGTTTATTAATCATAGCTTTTGGCTACTCCTCACTGCACTCAGAAATGATGTCAGTACATGATCCCACATCACTTTGCCTCTCCAGGAAACTATTAGGCTTTACGCTAAGATTGGTATGACTTGATACCAGCCATCCCATCTGCAAAGTTTTGTTACTCATCAGGGAATGTGGGTGTGTTCAGTCATCGTTTTTAAACCTTAACGTTATTAATATGCGCCTTGAAGGAAATCCTGCTGTATGCGTGTTTGTGTGTGTGTGATTTTAATATCACGTATTCAGTCCTGGATCCTGGGACAACGCTGTGACAATATCACAGGAAGTAATACTGCAAACGGACAAATAGAAGAGGCTCTCAGAGTATACGTGTAACTCTAACTCACGTGTTTTTTAAAGTTGATTTACCTCAGCGAGCGTGCCATCCGACATGATATCATTTCATTTCAACATTGTGTTCGACATTGGATGCTTTATGATGGAAAAAATGTGGAAGTCACAAAAACTGTTGCAATAATCACCCATCAACAAGTGTTTGTTTTGTACGGCTTCACGGCCAGAGATGATGAATGTATGGTCTTGGTATACTGTAAGTCTTGTTATAAAGTAGTCATCTGTGTTGGCTCTGTACTTTAGTAGATGATAAGGTATTCAACTTTGTTGTTTCAACTCGATATCTGCTGTTGATCATCAACTTTCATTACGACATGCATAGAAATCATGTAAGAGGAGAGGGAAGCCTCAAATTGGTTGTGGACACTTTAACAAATATTCCTTTATCAGATATTATTTCTATTTTATTATCTTTTTTAATAACCACAAAAACTTAGATGTCAATAAGGATTATAGAGCAGTCTAATAGTGTATTATCCCCTTATGTTACAGCATACGGTTTGCTCTCTAAGGGCTCATAATTACGGTATGCTCGGGTTGGTTTCTGAAACAGGGGCCGCTTATAAATCCAGCGCTGATGTCAGGGTTATGGCGAGGGGTGGGTGGGGTGTCCCTGATGGAAAGACAATAAGGGGGGGGCACTTTGAAGTCAAATGGAGTTTTGGGAAGGCTCAGTGGTTGTGATGGCTAGTCTTTCAAGATGACAAGCATTTTTTTTTCCCCTCAACACAACCTTCCCCTGTTTCCTACCCCTCTTAGCAAATACAAGACTGAGCCGATTCTAAGGCTTCTTTGGGGTGACAGTGTGAACTCGGTGTGAACGGAGGAGTCCGACCGAGTGCGAGCGGCGGGAGGAGTGGTTACATCAGAAAAATTCAGACCCGCACTGAGGGGCTTCTAAAATGATGCCATGCACCAAGTTCATGCAAAAATATTAACTGTTGCAAAAACTAGAGAACACATGTATATTCCTTTAGAATGGATTGAAGACATTATTATCGCAATAGCATATTACTCAGTACTAAGGAATGCAACTGCGCACATGCACAGAAAATGTTTTTAACATAAAAGGCTATATATATATGAAATATATGAATATACATATATATATATATATATATATATATATATTTACTTAGAATGCTATGCACCCTTACTTGTCAAATGGGATTCTAGTTATGTTATGGATGTACTTTTAGCATCATACAGCTGTAGCTACCAAGAGACTGTTGAGTTCTGGGTAATGCCTGCAACCTGGGGATAAATAGGGAACTTGTGGGTATTTTAACCTGTTTTGTTTGGGGTTTTTTTTTTTAAATTGTTATGGAGAGTCAAACATGAATTTAAAATATAAATGTAAAAGCCTTTTAATCCAATCAAATCCGAGGACATCTATTGACAATTTACTCTGTACACCAGCTCAACATTTACAAAATTAATAAAGAAATGAAATGTCTTTGTGTATAGTGTGTATGCTTTTGTGTGACTCTTGCATGAATCCACATGCATCCAACTATTAATGATCATGCCGAGATTTGAACAAACTAAAGTGTTAAAAATGAGCAGTTGTCCCAGGCTTTGTCCTCTTATGAAAACTGTTACATCTTATGATGCTTAAACCAAACCACCAAGCAAGAGCAGAGCATCAAGCATCAAGCAGAGCTGCTCTTTGAAACTCTGCAAAAACACACATATAAATAGACACCAGTCACTTGTGTCTATTTATATGTGGTAAGACTTTCACTCCATCAAATATGTATCTGTATGATTACATGGATCTATTAAATATGCTTGTGATCATTAAAGGAGAGCAAGTGCTGATCTCTTTAGAGCCGTTGCATTGCCGTTATGTGCCAGTAGGGGGCGGATTGAGCTCATTTTTGTCCGTGTCGGTAGCTTTTCCTCTGCAGCTCGTCTGCTGTCTGTGTTGTCTTGTGTGCATGTGGAGAGTGTGTGGGAGCGCAGGAACGTGTGCTCAGGTCCTTTTCACAAAGAACCTGGACACTTGGTGTGTGTGTGTATGTGTGTGTGTGTGTGAGAGAGAGAGGGGGGGTGCATGTTGTAATGTATTTAGATACTACCTTTCATCATTTGCACGTATGAAAAAAGAGGTATTTATTTTTTTCCGAAAGTAGCCATTCTGCTGAGCCAAAGCAACACATGATACAGGCGCGGTGTGGCTTTGTTGTTTTGTAAAACCGACACTTTTCTGCCTGTTTCATGTTGTTTAGCTGAGTTAGTTGGTTTCAGTTGATTGTAGTCGAGAGAAGATGTCCACTGACTACCAGAAGACCACTGCCAAGGCCATCCCGTCGACCAGGGGGGTTACCATCGGCGACTCGGCGCACATGCCCCATGACTACTCCACGACTCCCGGAGGGACCCTGTTCAGCACGACCCCAGGCGGTAAGAACTGTTGTCATACATCGCATTAACGTGTAGCGTTTGTGCCGAAGCTTTTGTTTGATTCTCGTCCACACTAAACAGCTGTGTTGTCAGTGAATGCACGGGACGCTCAGGCTAACGCCATGAGGTCGGTTGCTGTCAGGCGCCCCTGAGCATAAATGGCTGCTAGCTCTGCTTATGCTAACTGCTAACGCTAGCTAGCAAGTGTTAGATTGAAAAGGGAGGAGGAGGGCGCTAAGGATCAGTAACTGTGAAGGGATTAAAGTACTTGTGATCCTCTTCATGTGGGTGTTACATGGGCCACTCATATCATTACTTTCCTTGTGAATTATCCAGGGTTTACATTGTGGCTGTTGTCGGCTGGTTTGGGAACGTTAGCGACACCTACTGCACTGTGCCCTGCTGCCAGTGGAGCCTGTGGTGGCCTTACGTCACCGACACCTAGAGATGTGATTGGTGCTTTCCGGTCCGAGCTGCTAACCTCTCAGTGTTCAGTAAAGACGTTTTAAGTGTTTATTATCATAAGACATAAGACGTAAATGCAACACCTTGCTGTGTTGATGTCGTGTCATTGGCACCTCCATCGTGGATTGTGTGTGTTTGTGTATGTATGCACAGATTTCTGTTTGTTAGTTGTTGTTTTTTTTAATCTTATTAAGCTTTTATTTAAATACACGCTGATACATTTGGCACAATTTAAAGGTGTATTATGTGTAAAATGTGTTTTTTTGTCTCTTTTTTATTTGTCAATTCAGAATTTAATTGAACATTTTAATTATTTTACTAATCAGATGTTAGCTAGATATGACATCTTTAGCGTAAGCGTAAGAACAGACTTGCTATCCAACTCCACGACTATGATGATTCTCCCACTGATGGTTGGGCACAGTTGACACAGCTGATGGTCATACCTCTCTTTTCCTGCCTTCTCGCACGAAAGGTACCAGGATCATATACGACCGAAAGTTCCTGCTGGAGTGTCGCAGCTCTCCGGTGGCCAAGACTCCTCCACAGGGTCTGCCCATCATTCCAGGTGTGACCAGTCCTCCCACCAGTGACACCAGTGAGAAGGCCCATAATGGAGAACTTCTGAACAGCAGCAACAACATCACTGCAACTGATAGCGCCAACACTGGTACATTCACACCTCGGACAGACATCACAGGGTTCCCATGGCATTTGGGGTGAAAGATTTGGCCTTAGATTCAAATGTAAATTCACACAGCTGCTAAAATCTGCAGCACTGATGAATCTTTCACCTCAGTTATGTCATGTTTCACTATCAGCCATCACATCATAAAACCGCTTTCTCATCTGTTCTTCTCTCTTTCGTGAATGATAGAAACCAGTCTGTTGTTTGAACACAAGTTGAAAAAGAGGTCATCAGTGATTTTCATTTCACTTTATTGTGCAGCCTGAGATTGTGTGTGTGTTGGCTCATTTCTCATCAGGTGGGCTTTGTCGTTTTGCCCAAGCCAGTCAGTAGCTTGTGATGTGTCCACCCTGTCAGCTGCAGTTGTGAGAAGCAAGAAGCATTTTTCATGCAAGCTGCAAAAATTCTGTTGATTTTAGAGTTGTTATCTCTGTAAGTCAGCTCGTAACAATCTGAACAGTTGCATCAGTCTCAGCTGCGCTTGCAGTTTGCTGTCACTTTTTTTCCTGTTGTGTTACAAGAAGATGACTGATTCATTCTTAACCTCGTTTACAAAGCTCTGATTGGCTTCGGTGTTTCTCCTGGAGGGGACACAGCATTTAACCTATTTTAATAGCTGATAAAAATCAAAGATGGCCAGCATCTTAAAGGTCTTGAAAACAGCTAAGACCTGATGTGTTTTCTTATCATTATTATTTCTTTTTTATTCTTGAGTGGATTGACTGAGTGGTTGCAGCTCCTCAGAACTTAATATTCATTTTAAGACAGTTCTTTGTATGTAATAATGGAGAGAAACACGTTTGAGGAGATACATTTATTAACTGTTGATTCTTGGATTGTAAATTTAATCACAAAAATTTCTTCTTTGGGTATCAGCCACACTACAATGAACTTTTGCTGTGGTCACTGCCAGATGTTATTTAACAATATTTTACCTACTAATGATCCTTTAGTCTTCCTTAAATATTACAGATCATCACAAGAGACTGTCAGAGATTCATCCTAAGAGAGCAAAGCATTTGGAGTTCAGTTTATGTTGTGTTGTTTATGTTTATATTTGTGTGTTTTATTTAAGGTGATGACTCACAGTTTGAAATGGACATCTAGTTAGTCCTGGAACGAGTGTGAAGATGTCAGACCTTCCAACGAGATTCTGTGCCGAGACGCTCTGGAGCACTTTCTCTTCTCCCATCATCCATTCCATCAGGACGGAGGTTCACCTTTTGTATCTCCAGTGTCTTAGTGTTTTGAAGTCTGTGAAAAATCCCATTTGCTTGTTTTGCCCAGAACAAACCTGTAATGGAACTTATGCTGTCTGCCTCAAGGCTTAAACCTGATTTTCTTCACGACAAAGTGTGCCTTCGTGTAGTGGCTACAAGTTTAAAAATCAGTGACTGACAAGCACACAACACCAACAAAGCCTCATCCACAAGAACTGAGATAAACTCATGAAAATTAAGATTGATTTGGAAAAAAAGAATAACTGAAATTAGTGGAGTTTATAACCATTCCAGGAGGGTTTGTCAATTGATGTGCTTTCATTTCCACACAGTTGCTTCTCTTCAGATATTGTCTTGAAATGTTCAAATTACTGTATAATTTGTCAATCTCCACTAGAAGTGTCATACAGAGAATGTAAAACATAATTTTGTTGCTCACATTTTCAGACTTTCACACTGTTTGTACGGCGACAAAACATTAAAGCAAATTAATGCAAACAACACTTTGCTTTTGTTGTGTGTTTGATTCTGTGTATGGACTGTTTGCTCCTGTCCAGTCTGTCATGACCATCCGTTCACTGGCCTGAACGTAGGGACATTTTTCATGCCATCTGAAAGGGACAAAAAAAACATAAAAGTGAGTAAAAGATAAAATGAAAGGATTGGATCACCACGACTGAATTACCGTATTTTCCAGACTATGGAACGCACCTGAGTATAAAGTATAAAAAATATTTGTACATATGTAGGCAGCACTTGACTATAAGCTGCAGATGTCCACATTGCTTTTAACTAAAAAGCTGCATCATATGCATTTCTTCGGGTGTTTTCCATGGTGAGGGTGTGTGCATGACGCGCAAAACGACTGTTAAAAGTTACGCTTAAAACTAGCGTCTTCCTCTTCTATCACCGGGCCGTTAGCCCGTAAAAAGCTATAGATTAGCGGCAGAGTTCAAGGCGCGCGAAAAACGTAGCGGCTTATAGTCTGGAAAATACGGTATTTGCAGTTTTCTGATTTAAGGTCAAGTGAAGAGCTAATACACATCATGAAGTGATAAATGTTGCATAACAGTCTTTAGCATTTCCTGTGCTCCCCTGATTCGGCACGAGTCATATCAGAGGAATTCCTCACGCGCTCACTGGTGACTGATAACCTCGGTCAGTGGACTGTACAACGACGGGTCAATAAACAACTGCAGGGAGCCGGGATCAGACAGGAGGAGGACGGGATCATGACATCATGCAGCATTTCTATTCTGCTGCCCAAGTTTTAGTATGTTCCCTCTGAAGCAGCTTACAAGACTTCCACTTCGGTGTGAGTGTATTATATGGAAACTGCCCAATAGTGGATGCCCCACTGTAACCAGTAAGCAAGACTTAATAAGCAGAGTCCTGATAGCAGTGAACTATCAATCCAGATTTATTTTTAAAATTCAAGCTGGACTGAAATGCAACATACCCCATTCTTCCCACAACGCTATCATCAATTCATATACAAAAATTAAATTCTACACGGATAATATCAAACTTGTACCCGTTTTCTGTCAGTTTGAGTCCTGTTCTCAGTCTATGAAATGAAAGGAAATCCGAAACGTAAATAATTCTCAATTATGTCCTTCGGGAAAAAAAAACAATAGAACCGCTGACCTGCAAAAAAATATACTAAATGTGTTCATAGAGCTCTATGTGAGGAAGTTGTGTGTGTATGTTTGAGGAGTTAGGCAAACCGATATGGCAGCGATGGCAGCCGGTAATTGTCTTCCTTGAACGCCACAAGACATCCGCAGCAGTCTCTCTGACCCCACGCCACGTCTAATAGGGAAAAACACGACACAACCGGATGAGTTGAGCACACAGTGGGTACACACACCGTCTGAGAGCCCGACAATTTTACACAGCACAGCATTCAACATACACAGCACATGGCAGAAACAAATTAAACACATCATTCAATAACAGGATTAATTCAAGTACCCGTTAAGCACAGTTAAAATGATAAACAAACCTCACTTAGCAAAATGGCTAATTCGCGACTAGCATCATTAGCGGTTTGCCTATTGACAACACTACTCGGTCATCAAAACTCCATCCTGATACATGTAACAATTCCCATAACAATGACAGCATGGCACATTCAACAAAAATGCTCACCTAATAGGAAAAACACGACACAATCTGACGAGTTGAGCACACAGTGGGTACATACACTCCGCAGCCTTGGCCGTCTGAGAGCCCGCGCTATCGTAACTCACAAAACATGTCGTAAACTGTCACAGGGTGCCGTCCTAACCCTTAAAGGGCACTACACCCCAAATAATACAAACAAAACAATACAAACAATCATAATACCTTACAGTAACTTAGTAGCTGAAATTACAGCTGGGTTACACCACCACGTCTGAAAACTAAACTAAACTAAACTAAACTAAACTGAAAAAATAGCAAAAAAAAAACAAAAGAATAAAAGAAAATCTGATGAAAGTGATAACCACTGAGTTCTGTAAACCATGATGAGGTGGATGGTGTCAAAAACGAGTGTTCACTGATCAAAAGGACCTTGTTTAGCAGAAAGGAAAAGTAATTTGAACATAACTACAGAGGAAAAAAACAGTCCATTAAATGTGCTTTTATTTTGTAATCATTCCTAGTGAAGTAAGAGAGGAATTTCCTGGCCACCAAACAGAAAGGTTGGTTGAGGATGGAGTAGATGTCAAAGGTTCCTCATCATCTTCACTGTGCACACCACAGCTGATCAGTGTATAACTCATGCGCTTAAGCAATAGATTGGATGCTTAACTGTTGTTTATGTGAGCACTGGAATAAAAACATCACATCATACCATTTGAGGTAGTGTGACCTGGTGAAAAGCTTTCAGGCATCATCAACACTGAGGTGAGCAACACTGAGAGCTACCAGAGAAGTTAGTCTGGTCTTGTCTTCAGGTGGAAGTGTTGATTGAACAGTTTCAGCTGATCAGTTCCAGTCCACCCCGTCCTTCCTCCACAGTAGCTTCAGCATCCAGACGTCGACTCGCATTGCTGTCTGTTTGTTTGGGGTCTAAATGTCCCCTTGTCACCTCTGCTTCCTGACACCCCTCAGCCCCTCCCCAAAGTAAACAAAAGCTACTGCTTTTCCCACCCCCTATTGCCTTGTTCTTCAGTATACTTTTTTTTGTGTTGTTCTACTCTGCCTGTCTGTTTGATCACAATCAACAAAAGAGGCCTGGCCAGAGCGGACGCTAATGACCTCTGACGATGTGTGCTCTGTAATAGGCCCCAAGATGTGGATTGGAGGTGAGCACGGCAAATACACTAAGATGTTAGCTGATCACAAGTCCCAGAAGACAAGTGGGATTAAGACGTAGGTGAGTATCTATGAGCAGGTTGAGCTTCTGGGAAGTGCTTTTTGTTAGGTTGTTTGATTGTTTGTTTGCGGAGGTTGTGCGTAACAAGTGTACGTGTATTTCATGCTGTGTAATGGACACTGCTGATAGAGTAGCCTGTAGTCCTGAACATTTTTTTAAACATCAGCAAACCATAAAGTTGTGCAAGGAGGCAAACAATTTGAATCTTTAACGTTAAATACCATAATTTTCTCATAATTTATAACACTGAAATATTTTACTTTGAAAACGATCAATCTGAATTTATGTGGTTTGAATTCCTCTTTTTACTTTTTTTTTGTGGTCAATGTCAAGGTTGTGCAATTTCAAAAGCTTCATATCATGTATAAATATAGATGTATATTAGTTCATAAATATCCAATAATAAAAACATAAAACATCACAATCATGTCAAAATAAAATGTTTTAATATATATTTTTTCACTTATTATGTACAAAATATACATTATAATACATTCAAATAGATAAAACATTTGCAAAATGGAGCTTTCTCCTTGTTAAAGATGCATACTGTTGTCTACCACCCAGTATGGATGAAATACACTCATTAAAACTTAAGTCATATCCTGTCATGTGTTTCAAGAGGCCGTGACTAGAAGCTATCAATTTAATATGTGAACATCGTGTTTTACATGAAGACACGAAAAAACAGTTGAATCAAAGTTGAAGATTATGCTCAGTCAGTAGTTGACCTCGTGACTGCAGTGAAACCAGTGATGGACTGACCGTCAGTGACAGCCACACTCCTCAACAATCATGTCCTCGTGATGTCGCAGGGCCAAGTCATCGCTCTCAAAGTACAGCATGGAGAGCGGGCTGAGGCGCGTTGGCACACAGGATGGGCAAGACACTCTTTCTGGAAGGTGATGTCGCAAGAGGCTCTGAAAAATGTCCGAAAAATTCATATGAACAAACCGTATGAAAATATACAGATCGAGTTAAACGGGAACAAAAGTCATGTTGTCGTCTTACCTGCATGTATGCGTGGTTGGTGGGATGGAAGGACTCATCCAGTGGCGTGGGACACTCTCCCTCACAGCGATATGCATTGTAGCGCTTCGGGTGCACAATCCACTCGTCCCAGCCGATGTGGTCAAAGTCCACCCACATGTCCACCCTCCGACACAGTGGCCTCTGTGCCGACTCTGCTGCTGGTGCAGCAGTAGGTGAAGCTTCGTCGGCCACTCTCATCCTCTCCATCTTGTTTCTTTTGTGGCGTCGACTTTGACTGTCGCTGCTGACTCTGTCCATGGTTACATACTTGGAGTTCTCCACAGTATGAATGAGACTGTATGCTGTATGGCCTTCTTGGGGCAGGTTATGTTTGGAAAAGATGACCATCATGACCCGGTTCGCAGTTGGATGGTGTATTTTTCTTTGTTTCAGTCCCAAATTCTTGAAGAGAGACTTGTCGGCTGTCTCCCCTTCATCCCATGCGCCACTCCCACGGTCCATGTCAGGCTCTCCTGAGGCCTCTTGGCTCGACACTCCATCTCCCTGGTACAGCCAGTATTTTAACAGAGCAGTCACATTAAAAACCTTCCAGGAAGACTTGGAGCTGCTGGGCAGAGTGCTAAAGCTCCCCAGGAAAAGGTGCTCATCCTGGCATGACGTGCTGTCCGGGTCACAGCTCTGCTTTCTGGAGTGATATAAATCCACAATGGCACGCTCCGAGTCGGAGAAAGCTGGCAATCTGATCCGAAGTTCTACCAGTTGGACGAGCTCACTGGTAGAGACGGACGACATGTCAAACGTAACTGTCCATCTTTCACCCACTTGATGGCAACCTAAAAATGAGGTAAAACATTTACATGAGAGCTCAAATTCACACAAAGCAGCCAGCAGTCTGGATGATTCGGGTGCAAGCCAGATCCCCGTGTCCCTGGACAAATGTCAAAACACTGGAGTGGGAGGGTGAACAGGACAGGATGTGTATTGAACCCCCTGTGCAAGGACGTCTGAGGGCTAATATACACACCCTCTCACATAAAACAGAGAAAGCCTTTAAAGCCGAATAAGCATTTTGACACTTGCTGGGTTGTAAAAAGGGAAGGGTCTGATAACACAGATAATGCACCAACCAAAGAGCTGCTGGAGGACAGAGCACGCTGAGGTGAAACTAACATACATACTATATAACATGCTTTATATCCAGTGATGTTAAAAACATAACAAATAGACTGCCTACTCACCTCTGGCCATCAGATTGAGGACGGAGTCAGAACTGTGCGTTGATGGCTTGTCGCCTTGTGTGCTGATGGTGTTGACAGCTACTGATGATGAGGAATCAGCTGTCCTGAAGGAGCGGTACAGCTGCATCATGTACAGAGGGTATCTGCTGCGATGATTCATTGAGAGATTTCTGAACGCTAAATTGGCTTCGAGGCCAGTGTGAGATCTGTGCTCCCGAGTGGAGAAAACAACTCCAGAAGCGCAGAGGAGGAACGTGCAAAAAACCGCCAGGACTCTAGCATCCATTTTTGACTAAAACTTAACAAAATCTACAGAGAAGCAAAGATCTCCTTCCTTCCACCAGTTGGTCTCAGGCTGGAATGATGCTATGTGCAGACGGAGCTCCAGCCAGGCCCCTTTATAGTGGACAGCTGCCCTTTGATGACCCCTGACCACTGCAGGCATCTGAACAGCCCCTCTTATCATCAGAACACATCAGAGGGGCAGAACAAAAGAAAACATTTACCCAAGGTCATTGTCCTGTCAAACTGCCTGGTCTTTTAAATTCATTCTGAGCCTAATCCTTTAGAAATGTAAAAATCCATTAACAAATAATACTTTAAATGTTGTACAGCAATTAGCAACTTTCTGTTTAATAAGTGGCAGAAATACTAAAAGACAAAATTAAAGAAAAGTCTTCGATAATAAATCGATAACACATAACAAATCTTTAAAAGAACAAATCTTTTTATTTAGTCAGCAAGCATCAAATACAATATTTGTGTTATCTGCTTGCTCCATTCTGTCATTCAGGAATGTGTCAAACAGTATTGTGCATAAAAACTGTGTGATCATCATTAAACTGTGGTTCCAAATGGTCACCTGTGTGACAGCACAGATTTAGTTTATAATCAACACATCAGCTGGATACGTGAGAGAAGATTTCAGTTGGAATAAACAATGCAAAATATAAATTTAACTCCCTGGTGAATCCCAAATAAATAAATACACAAACATATAACAAAACATTTTAAAAAAATGTAGCAAATATAACAAAATACAGTAAAAGTGTGTGTTTCAGTACAGTAATATGGTCTGGTAGAGAATGCAGTTTATCAAAAAGAGAAAACATTTAATTTTCATTTATATTTCTTCACTTATTGAGAGGTTTATGTGTAGTTACGTGTCAGTTTACACACTTCACAGACTGAAGTCCTGCTGGTCTCATCTGTTTGCACTGGTGATCTTCTTCATAAAGAATTGAAGAAATTCTTCACCTGTGTGTATAACAAGGTACTTTAAGATCACAAGGGATCAGAACCATGAAACACATCAAATGAGAAAACAGAAGTGTGTCAGTCATTCTGAGGCTGAGAAATGAGGTGTCCAGCATTAAGACAGAGCCCTCCTGTGGCTGTTCCTGGCATTGCAGTCATTACATCAAAGTGCGATAAATAAACATACCTTTGTAATGAATTGCTCCAGCACCTCTGGGTCACTCTGAAACTCCACACTGGCATCGAGTTGTAACACAGGTACCTGTTTCAGCTTCTCAAAGTGTATTCTGGAAAGAGAGAACCGAGCTGTATCACAGTCTGCGTCACACTGACAGTCTCCAGACCACACACTGCTGACCGTCATCTGTTCACAGCCGAGAAACAAACAGCTGCGAAGGCCGGCATTTAAAATGGTGTTTCTCAAACAGGAATCTGAGTAGGGCATCCTGTAACATCCTGCACCACTGCTGGTGTTAGTCATTTCACTTTTTGACTATCGTAAACCGCGTTATCAACAGCAACCACTTGATTATTAATGTGTCCAGCTAGACGTCATAGCGAATATACACTTCAAAGGTTGTGTACATTTTCTGTGCAGCAGTCAGCTGGAAATATTCAGAACATAAAAGTCTGAAGAGAATGACCATCACAGACATCATCTCATTAGCACTCACTCAGTGCTCTTCTCAACAAGCCACTTTTCATGCTGAACGTGCAGTTTATCCAGATAGTCCAGCTTCACTCCCTTCTCCTCTGCTCTCCCCCGACGCTGTAGACGCTCCATACATTTCTGAGAGAAAACGAAAAGTACAATATTTTTATGTCTTCTTTATGATACAATACAGTAAATGTCATTGTGTTAGAGTAACAAGAACAGAAATATTCACTAACACTGTTAAAATTATGTGACGATTAACTGTGTTCCTTGAATGTAACGTACAGTCTCAGCTGTTCATACCGTTGGTGGGGCTTTGAGGTAGATGATGCCCTCCAGCTCCACCTGGTGTCCAAACTGTTCCACCAGAAGAGAGTGCCAGTCCTGGTAAACTGCCCACTCTGTAGTGTTGATACAACCCAGCTCAAACATGTTCAGGGCAAAGATGTATCTGACAGACAGAGATTCAAGCTTAAATAAAGGAGAAGGCATTTGCTACATTAAAAAGTGCACAGATCCATTTCATGCTAATTCTTGTCTCCACAGTTTGATGATTAAAAACAACAATACTATAATGATAATGTGAGAATTTATGGGTGAAGGACTAAGTCTGTGGTTTCACTCCGGATTTGATACAGAAGACATCCACAACCTCTTGCCCACTTGTGATGATTAAAGGTCTAGGAACTGGAGAATCATGTCAGAACTCCAGTTCCCATGACATGATTTCATTCTCAAGTCCCTATCCTGGCCTGAGTCACTCACCTGTCGCTGTAGACTGAGCGCTCATACACCAGGACAGGTGTTCCCTCTGAGCTGAGCAGGTGAGCAGGAGGAGGCTGCAGCTGCGTTCTCAGCCGGCTCATGCAGGAGTACGTCTGAAACGTGTACGACCACCGCTGAGGGTCCTGGTACATCATCTGCAGCAGGTTGCTGACTGTCGTCTGGGGGGACACGCTTGTCCCCTGTCAGAGATACAATTGGAGATGGTCAGCTCGGCCTCCCTTGAAGTTTGTTAGCAAAAGATCTAGTTGTCAGTAAATGTCAACAACCTTCGTGGTCCCACTCTCAATGTTCTGCCACTTGCTGACTGGTTCTGCCACCACTTCCCAGTCTGGACAAGCTGACTGAAGGAGTCTTGCAAAAGTTGACTTTCCAACAGCTGATGTTTAGAAAGGACATAAGAGATCAAATATAAACACCACTCACAGCTTGACACAAACATGCTGTATATTGGAATGTTTATGTAGTTTACATGAAAAGAGGTGTATTACATCTGGACATTAACCAATGACCTTTTCAAAACACAGAGACGGGGGGAGACAGACCATCTTCCTATCTTACCGTAAATACACTTACCAATGTTGCCCTCTATAGAAACTCTCTTTACTCGGGTTGCTCCATCCATAGCTGGACTTGAAAGAAAGCTTGAACATGTAAAACTGCGTTTCCCTGACTTATTAGACACAGCAGAGAGATGAGCTGAGTTCCGTGTTATGGCTGCGTTTCCAACTCGCAGGACGCCGTTAGAGGTCTTCCACTGTGGACTTGTACTGTACCCAAACCTCATGACCTGTGTAAAACACGCCCGTGTCTTTAAATTGGAGACACGGTCGAACAAAACGCAGCGACACAGGACAGACATTGTGACAGGCTTAAGTGCAACTAGATGAGAATCATACAATGTGACTTGGTTCTTGCTAATGTTGAAAGAGTTCCCATTACCGCTGTGTTAACCTCATGGCAGCTAGCTAATCCTGTCCATGGCGTAGCTAACTTTCGGCATGAGTAATCGATTTACATCAATTGTTTAACTGTTACTATATTTAAAAATACCGATATATTTGTTGAAGTGTTCTTTTGGTGTTAATACTTTCGCCATTCGAATATTTCATGGTGGGAAATAAAACTACTGAGATAATTTCATTGAAAAATTTGCTCAAACGCTACACACAGTTGCATCATAAATCACTTCCGGTATACATGGGCTATAATTTCACAATAAAAGCTGTGTGCCGACTGTCTCTTTCCATTTGAACAGCAAACGTGTGGCAAACAACAGATTCGTTCAAATCCACACTTTCGAGATTTCATATGTTCATTATAGACATACAATAACTGCGCTTTGAATCAATATAGCACAATTTGTGGTGGTGGTGGTGACAGGTTGGTCGTAAACATAAACCAAGACAAAAACTTTTTTTAGTTTCTTTGTCATAAATTCGGAAGTACTTGTGTTTTGCCTTTACTTTTCCTTTTTTAAATAATACTTTATTCAGAGTCCAAAGACCGATGGACAGAGGCATCAGGTCCATCAAGTCGTTAATGCAAAAAAACAAAAAAAAAGGCCACAACTCATAAAATGTTTTTTTCACATTATATTTGTGAAATACCAAGCTGTACTACTTCAGTTTTTTTATTTACTGAATGCAGCTTAATAAGTCAGCATGATCTTATTCATAATTTTCTGGATTATGTATCTTTCTTAATTACAAGAGAGAGAGGAGTGAAGGAGTGATGTATTGAATCTTCTAATTCCCAGCATTTTCAATCTTTCTTATGAGGTTTAATGTACTTTAATATTTATAAGCATCAGATATCTCTATTGGTGGTGGTTTGTCTTACATAGTACTGAATGTCAGTTATTCATTCTTGACACACATACAATAAAAATCCATATACATCCTAACAGCATATGTTTTAGCCATATCTAATATTAGCTAATATAATTTCATCAGCTATCACTTCCTTAATATTTGCATTTAATTTGCAACAGAGACACAAATCCACAGAAACTGTTAATTTAAAAAGCCATCACAACTTTATGTATACAATTACATTCTGTAAAACATTTCACACTCATTTAACAGTCCATTATTATGAAAGCTTTACAAGTCACATACTAAAATTAGTACATTCACAGCAAAGTGTTTTCATTTAGTTCTAAATTGCACTTTCATTCTAGCTTCAAACTAATCATTTTGGGAAACCACTAAGACCAGTTAGTCAGAGATGATGGCAACAAGCAATTTAAGTTTTATCACTGGTTAAAACAAGGGAGGATTTAAAAAATAAAGATTGGACCACTTTTGTAATTTGATACACGTCAGTCCTTGTTGCAGCAGCAATGACTGAAACTCAGTAGCTTGTGTTTCGGATGGTGATCTTTTGAGTCGCTTCAATCTTGAAATCACTGATACCTGAGGGAGTAAACCAGAATTTATTTTAAACCGAAAGTGAAGTTAAAGCAGCAGATCAGTGAAATAAAGCAAAAGCTGTGTGTGTGTGCGCGTGTCCTCACCCTCAGTGAGTGCAGTGCCATCAGAGGAAAGGTGCCAGTATCTGCGGTCACTCTGTCTGGCCTGCTCTCCGTTCACCATACTTAGGAAAGGTCCCCACATGCTCGTCTCCTTGTCAAACCTGCCAAACAGCACCAGATATTACTCACTGTGGGCAATCATGGAAAGAAGCTGAAATGTGCAAAGTGACGTCACATGGACTCACGTGAAGCCAACATTTTTGGCCTGGAGAAGTTCCAAGGCCTCCAACAGTGTGCTGCCCTTTGGCACATCCACAGAGTAAACAGAAGCTGCCCCATTGAAAGTCACCACCTCCACCGTCGCAGTCACTTGAGTCTTGCTTGGTGAAACCAACTCGGGCTCTATGGGCTCCAGCACCAGGGTGTCTGTAGGAAGGCACACACCGTGACATAGACAATGCACACACAACCTGAAATGACCTGAAGTGACCAAAAGGGGTAGAAATAAAGCTACGCATACCACTTTCATTGAGGCAGTCCATGCTTTTAACTGCCAAGTAGGATGTCTGGTGGAGAGCTGGCAAGATCTGAGATACAGCCATGGGGTTGTGGTATGTGTTGCTTCTGGCATCTCTCCTCATGGCCTCCATCGAGGCAGCACACTCTGCAACTGGGCTTCGCATTGCTATTAAGGCCTTGAATATATCAAATGAGTAGATTTAAGCTGCAAAGATTTTGTTCAATAAGGTTTCATGCAGTGAAACAGAAAAAAGGTGCTTAGCAAAAAGAAAAAAAAAAAGAAATTAAAAAGGAAAAGATCCGTACTTGAACCGCAAGGCCTGTGCTGAACTCATTGCCAATGTGGCCATCAGCCCTGCGAGAGGCCAAGAGCTTCTGCTTGATCTTGTCGAGGGCTGTGTCAAGCTCAGCAGTGTTGTGCACATGAGAACCAGCATCCTTCTCACACTGCAGCGCCATTCCAGCCATGGCATAGGTATCTAAGGAGGGATAGGAGGATTAAAATACGCTGACAGACAGAGGGAGAGCTGAACTTGATACTAAAGGACAATAAGTCAAGAACGTGAGCTTTTACCAAGAGTGGGGGTTTCTGAATGGTGGTGGTGTTAAGAGAAAAGTCCCTACCCTGAAGCTTCATTCTGGCAAATTTCTGTGAGGTGACACACTCGTAAAATTAAATTCAGACAACTTCATGGAATTTATATGACCCCGAATCGAATGTAATGCAACAAAGTAGTCCTGGTTTTATCTTTCATAATATCAATCTTCAGCACAGACATGTTTGCCTACATCTCTCTGCACAGATTAGAGCTCCAGAAGCTTCTGTCTCCAAGTTACTATCATGTCCAGCTTGTGTGTGTGAAAGAAATGATTCACCTCATGTAGTGTGTAAGTAGACTAGCACACATCTATTAGACAGTATCATAGGAACTGAGATGCATCCCTACCTGTACAGGTCCTGTAAGTCATTTATTTAAATCATACATTTCGGCAGGTTACACTCACCAACACTCTCAGAGTCTCCATGTTTGAAGTGCTCATGTTCTACTGCCTTGATGAGCTTGTTGCTGACATGGTTGCTGACTCTGATGCCGCTCGCGCAAAGAGCAAGCACACCCAGAGAGTACTGGTAATAGTTGGTCAAAGGGCGGTGGCTGACTGAGTAAAAAAGAGAGAAGAGATAAAATATACCAAATTATATTCAAGCACGACTTCACAGTAATGTTGAAGAAATCAAATCAATAGGTACTTTTATCAGGGGTCAAGATAGCTGAAGTGGTGCAATTGTGAAAATAAGTTGCATTAACAACATACAAATTATGAAATGTTGAATTGTTTAATTTTTATTGAGCCAAATCAGTCTAAGGGGTTTCAAACTGGATTTTCTTTTTGTTGAGATTTTTAGATACATTTTCTTTCGTTTCCTTTCTGAAGAAACATCCACGCTAAATAAACTTTGAACTCATTCTGTTGCACAAAGCGAAACAGGACGATGAAAACTTTTTATGAGAAACGTATGGCACAGAAAGGTCAAAGGAAAACTTACAGGCAATGTGCTCCTTTTCTAGTTCCATCTGCTTCTTCAGGTGCGTCAGCAGCTTCTCACTGTTGTCACTGACGGTGAAGGTGACTGTGTTGAGGTCGTAGCAGGAGGACCTCAGAGCCAGAGTGTACAGCGCCAAGAGGCCAGTCACAGGCTGGCTGTTAGACAGAGAGCTGAAAGACACAGAAGGCTGCTGTTCACGTGAGAATATCAAGGAAAACATAATGCGAATTCAGTGTGAATCCATACTTCAAATAACATGATATTTATTGTTGTGTCCCAACAATAAGCAATACTGAAGAATGAAGGCATTTGCAAACAGTTCAATACCTTTGAATGTCATTGTGCAACTCATTTTTCAGTTTGTTCAGATGTTTGCCCTCGTTGGCCAGGTTGTGGCTGTTGGAAAGCCGTAATGCCAAGTGGACACTGGGATTGGGGAGTCCTTCCTGTGTCTCCACAGAGCGAAGGAGATTCTTATTGAGGGACAAAAGGAGCTCGCTGTTAGATCCTTCAGTGTCTGGATTAAAATATTAAAAGAAAAAAAGAGTTTCTCAGAAATCTGCATCACAGATATAAAAGCCTCTCTCTCTCTCTCTCCCGCTGACATCAACATGAAGCAGAACTGCAGCATCAGCAGTCACAATTAGAGGAAACAAAAACTGTGAAGACTTGATAGTGTGAAGAACTTCCACTGCTGTGTTCAAGTTCCAAATATCTTAATGTCTCTGCTTGATATTTTACCCTCATCACTGAAGACCAAGGAAAAGGTGCCAACATTTTTGGTACTTTGACAATTGCATAACTTTTGTCATTTCATGAACTAGGTAATTGCAAAATCGGTGAATGTCCAGACCTGTGAGTCGCTGTTTTTGTACACTGGGTTCTTCCCAGAGTTCAGACAGAGTTAATAGGGGCAGAGAGGGCAGAGAGGATTATAGTAATAACTATAACAGAAAAAATAAATAAATAAAATACTTAGCCTACCACATGGTTTGCCAAATGCAAAAGCCAGTAGACCCGTGATTATGACTAAAGACAGCATTCTGGACAACCTGCTGGATAACACAAACAGAGGAAATAAATCAATATATTTGCTTAAAACCTAACAGCACAGATATACTGTAAAACGGGGAGATCAAAAACTTGTCTTATTATAAAAGCTTTCACGTAGCCGCCTATTTAAGAAACAGCTAGTTTGAAGAGATGTCAAACAGTGAATGTAAAAATAATTGCAATACAGGCCATCTATGAATTGCACATATGACAGTCTTTTCAGTTTAGGCAAACGTAATAATATCGTTATTACAATGTCAGGTTTCTAAGAAGCTTGTAATCTGTTTAGGTTTTGCATTAAACGGCGGTGGTCGTACCTGCGCAGAGAGTGGCTCTAGTCTGAAGAACTGGAGCTGAGTAACAGCACACGGAGGGACGACAGCCTCTGGTATTTCACTGTCACATGACTCGTCATCTGAGATAACAAAGCGATCAAAACAGGAAGACGGATCCGTTTAACCACCAGACTTAGTCGGTCCATAAGCAGGACGATTACCATGTTAATCATATATATACCCTTTGGTAGTACGAACATACAAAACAAGGGGCAGGCATCTATCTTAATTTTCACTATATTTCACCATTGTCTTCTGGTCAGTTATTTTATCTAAGCGGCTACGACTGGTTTCACACATCAACAAAATCTACACTTACTTAACTTTGTGTATCTGTATCTCACCGAGAGTTTTAACATAAACAAGACGTTACAGCGACTCGTTTGGCTGCATAACTACAAATCCCACAATCCTCCCAACCTAACGTACGTACTTTCTGGAACCTTGACGACTCTTCGGACGCAGCTCACGTTTCGAGAATAGCTAGGTTAACTTGCTAACGTCAGTTAAACACAGCACACCTTTCGGACAGTTCACATCGCAGGGGTCATTAATTTGAGGTGCTTGCTGTTGGCATCGCCACATTAGTTTAGTAAGACCTGAACCTGCAGTGCCTGTTTGCTGTGCGCCAATGGGGGCATTACAAAAGAGCACAACGCGAACCGGAGACTAGCTAGAAAACAACAACAACAAAAACACCAAGGGGCAGGGCGGCTGCACAGGTCGGTCTGTCATGATATATGTTTCTGGTTAACTTATTAACAGCTGTTAATAAGCGCAGGGATGAAGGTGTCTCCCTGTGTCGTGCTAAATTAATTGCCATTTTTATCTGTAACGCGATACTAACGGCGTCATGCAACGGCGTTTTAGCTATTATAGCTGTTAGCTGTCCTCATGTAACGGTAGACATATTAATAACTTTTGCGTCATGTAGGTTACAAAAAATACCCACATCAACTCATCTGACTGGTATCACAACTGACCTTCCAGATCAGATCTGTTCGTAGTTTTCTACCGGTGTCTCTTCCAATCATTTCATCGACGGGGCCACCATGCATCACTCTGCTCCGCCAAGCAGTGAAGTAGGGTTTCCGCCAGCCATGTATTCATTTTCAGGCCCAACGAGCCTTCCTGAGTTTGACCTCGGACCTCCAAGTACGTCTGGTCACTTGCAGAGAGCCACTCTCTCTAACAAGTATGTAATTGATGATTTGGTGTTGTAATTTCCCTCCATACATTTGTCAGAAATACGCTGGCAACGCTTGAAGTGTCTGCGTTTTTAACACGACTGCTTGTCTTTGCCACAGCAGCTGGGAGACAAGATGCCTCAGGAAGAACAGGAGGAGAGTTGATGATGAGTAAGTGAGACATGCACAGAAAAAGCAATCTCAGCATGACATGGTCAAACAGCAGTACTCTAATAACTGTCTTAATTTTTCTCAGGGGATGCAGTGCCAAAAGGAGGAGGTTAATGTTGGAGGCAGAGGTGGACTTTGCAGAGAACTCGTGCACCAGCACTTGTCTTGACTTACCGGCAGCAAACAGCTGCCCTCCTGTGCCTGCACAGGACCGCCCTGCACCTCCGCAGCCCTGCACAGGGTCTCAGGACTTGACTCTGCCGCAGCCCCCCTCTGCTCTGTCACGATCGGAGACCGAGAGCTCCTGCATGGAGATAGAGGCAGCTCAGAGGAAACTTCAGGAGATCGAAGACAGGTACACAATATACACAGTGTGCAAAAAGAGTTGCAAAAACATGTGGTGGCCTCATTATGCCCAGAAGACACTGCAGTCACCTTTGCGATTGGCAAATGCAAAAAGTCGGTGATGCTTTTTTTGTAGAATGAGAATCATACAAGACACTGTTTGCATTGTTAAGTGCTGTTGTGACCGGGAAAGGTCACCAGTCTATTACAGATCCAAACATCCACCTACTGAACTGGCTTTGATTAGGCTGACAAATTCCCATTTAAAATAAAACCAGATGCATTGCTTCCCTGTTGTTGAGCTATATAAATGGGTAAATATTCAATAAATGTTTCTGTTTTGTTAAAATGAATATATTACAATATTGTGAGTCTTTGCTCTAATGTTTCAATGAAAGAGAACAATTAAAGTAGCCCACAATGGGTTTGTTATGCCACTCAGTGGTGGAGATAGGTTTGGGAGGGGGCTCTCAAAACAACATATAATCCTTGAAAAAATACTGTGATATTTATGTATCACAGAATAACGTTGGAGGATGATGATGAGGATGAAGATCTGGATGTAGAGCCAGCCCCAAGACGACCAGTGCTGGTGATCTCTGATAGTCTGAAGGAGGGTCTACAGCGTGGCATCACTGACATCCTACCCCACACAGTAGCCCAGTCTGTGTATGTTGTTCTTATTTTGTCACTGTAATGTGTAATGGTAAATGAAGTAATATGTAAAAGAACTCTTTTTTCCCCTCTTGTTTTTGGTTGTCTCACCCGCTTCCTCATACTTTCAGGAGCCATTCCTGCATGGAGTTGGTGTTGTGGCGACCACCGGATGATCCCTTCTGTCGGAAGCGAAAGAGCTCATTACAGAAACAGTGTAAACAACAGACGGCACCTCGGCAGGCCCTGACTCCATGTCCGTCTCCCGCCCCTCACAGTCCGCTCAGCCCCTCCAGTCCCCCTGCAGACACACACTCTTCTCTGTACAGCTTTCCTGTGGCCCCCAACTCTGGAGAGGAGGACATGGAAATGTAACAGTGCTTGATGGCTTGAAACGTCATGCCAAAGTAAAAGACTGGACATGTACCGTAGTCATACAGAAGACTCTAAAGGACCTTTGAAGACACACTTGAAGTTGGTCAGTTTAGCAAGACGTATTGACGTTAAATGAATATTGTGCTGTTTTTTGGTCAATTTGTCGAACACATCTTTTACTTTACAGTCACTCAGTTTAAGCTTTTGGACTTTCAACTATATGTAAGATGTAACATTCATTCAATAAACAATTTTGTGCAACTTACAGAATTGATTTTGCCCTTAGAAACAAGATGATTTGTACATAATTTTGCCAAACCTGGTCAGTGACACTCTGATGTACAGTAAATATGACTTTGTAATATATCAGCGTGCAGCACCTGAATTTTGTATAATTTGTTGTTGAGCTTCAGGGCATCGTTAACGGGACACTTAAGTTGGTTCACATTTGCTCACAGCATGGCTTCCTCCTTGCAGTTGTACTTATGGTAGAAAGATAATCTTCCTCTCGTTGCATAGCAAGTACACCATTTTCGAGCTTTGAGGAATTTTGTAAAGAGGTAATGGAAATGTACCTTTTTGTTATATGATTGTATTTTCATATGTACATTACCAGAACTGCAATTGGCCATTCAGTGTTATTACTTTCTATTTGTTTCTAAATAAACTCTGGTCCCCGCAGAGACTCTGCATGGCATAGTTTTGCTTGATTTTAGTGAAACCAGTCCTCTTGTGGGTGCACGATGTCATGCTTTAATGATTACATGCAGTGTATTAGGAAGAGTAAGGGTCCCAGGATCAGCCTGTGTGAAACACCACAAGTGACTCCTCCTTAGTCTGACCTGATAGTATACATACACACATGCTGAAAACAATGAGATAAGTCTGATTTTGACCGAGGTTATGCAGTGCAATAGACATCACATCAAATTAAATGAATGCCGCATTAAATGCCATTTCACTGTCAATAAGAGCCATGTCACTGTTTTTTGTATTGAGGATGTTTTTATTATTTATACTATAAGGACATAGTTTTTAAATACGCAGAAGAATGGCTGATTAAATCAAAATAACATACTGCATGTGTGATGGTGGATGTGATTACAGGGAAACTACACCCAGCATCTGTCTCACTAGATTCTTTACATTGCGCTCGAACATCTCACAAAATATTGAAAGCTGACATCATCTTAACTTGCCCAATGTTCAGTTTAACATCATGTGATAGTTCTGACTATACTAAGGACTCCCATAGAACTGTCAGCTTTATAAGTCACATGATCTCCACTGAATGTCAGTTCATCACTTATCCACAGTTCACTGTAACCTTAAGCTATAAAATTTGACTGCCTTCACACGGAGGAGTTTGAACTTAATGAACAAATCGTCGGTTGTGTCATTTGTCACCGTGACCTGCTTGTTAATCTGCTATCATGTACATATAACAGTAAATGATTCATTTCTGTGGCCACAAAAACAGCTTGAACTACTCAGCTTTGGAGAACATTACAGCATAAGGTTTCATGTCTTAACTTGACACTGTCTTGATTTATGATAAACTCTGAATCCCAGCAATGTCTTGGCCTTGAGTGATCTGTAAAAGAGACATCGGTTTTAGGTGTTATTATTATATTATGCAGACAAGCACGCCAATAATAGTCAAATGTTGAATGATACTTTCACATTTACAGAAGTACTTTAACAGTTTTAGAAGCACTTTTATTTTTAGCTTGAATATGAAGCAGGCAGTTTGTGATGACACTTCCCACTTCCCACTTCCTGTGATGCCTTTAGAGGACAGTGGATCGTTGTCATTTATAAATGCGATAGAAACAAAATGATGCTTTATGCATCCTTATCCGTGCATTACATCATGTTTGGTAATCTGAGTGCACTGAGTTCATTCAAATTGTTAGTGAGCTGTGTCGTTTCAGTTGTGCCTCGTAATGTGCCGTTTGCCATTTTTTCCACAAAAAGTGTATTTTACGATGAGCAGCTTTGGGCAGATTCCTGTTGTGTTCAAGATAAATAAAACCCGTAACGGAGAGGTCACCAGGCTGAGGTAAAGCACTAATGTTGAAGTGTACCATACTTGTTTATCACCACTGTCAGTGGTTACACTGAATCAGCAACAGATTAGCAAGTCAACTGAAACCTGACAATAAAACAATGTACTCACAGGGGTTAGACAGGATTCTGACAAATCTAAAGGCCTTGCATTTAAAAGCGACTGGGTCCAGGTGTGGGCTTGGTTCTCTACACGGAGCTGCTTGACTCTTCTCTGGAGGTAACGGAGAAGCTTGAATGAAGCCACGTCCGAGGGGCTTTGGGAGGCAGCAACATGGGGGGAGGAAGAGCAAACTGAATCCTGAGACTCCTGGTGGGGGAAATGCACCGACAAATAGAGGTTTTTATCAGTAAACAAACAAAAATTAGCATAAATATCTTTTGCAGGTTGCACACATGTAAGAGCTCGATGTTCAACTGCCCCACACATGAACAGTAAAACATTAACCTTTGCACAAAGAGTCATCTCTCCTTCAGGCCTCTCAGACTTTCTCCGTCTCTCCTCTTGAGTCTTCTGAGTTTTTCTGGAAAACAAACAAGTGTGAATAATGAACAAAAAAATGTATGGAGGAGTTATGGTTCTACAGGTGTAGTTAATGTTACAGGTATGCTATAAAACCCATGCTGCAGTGATTTGCAGTGAGATCATGCTCTTGTAAGGACAGACAGCTAGTTAGTTCGTCATCTAGTTTTCACAGACACAGAAACCGGTTACCTGTCCCATAACAACTTCGTCTTGCACCTGTGGGATAGTAAACATTAGAGGAAAAACATAAACACAAAAAGGCAGGATAATTTTGATTTGTACTCAATGGATCACAAAGTTTGGCTTGTGGGGCATTTTTGACAAGAGGGCAACAGTATGATTAAAACTTAAAACGAAACGAATGTGGCTGCATTTTGACTTCTCGGCATCCTCACATTACCTTTCCAGTTCGGCAGTCAACTCTTCTTCAAACTTGCACGCCAGGCGAGCCGCAGTCTGCTCCTTCCACTGACCCATGCTCCTCTGAACCTGCCTGAGCTCCAGGTCTTTGGCCTTCAGCTGTTTGCGAAGAGATGCTGCCACTCCTCCCTCAACTCCTCCGTCACATGCACGGGCCCAGTCCAGACTGCTTAACTCCTCAATGTGCTCCTGTACAAATATGACGATGCAGCACAATGCTAAGAATGACGAGTATTAGGGGTCTATGTGCACCAACACGTGGTACACAAAGAGGATAAGTTCATACCTGAATGAGACGCTCCTTCAGAGAATCCAAGGCTTGGTTTCTCTCCATCCTCAGCTGTTGCCTCTGAATGCTCAATTCTCGCTCCTCAAGAATGATCAGTTTGTGTTATTCACGTGTACGTTCAATGTGCTGTATTTGGAAACACCAGGCTCTGTGCAGAATGTACAGTCTGAACCATACCTTGTCACTTCTCAGATGCTCAGCGGTCTGTTTCTGTGAATCAAGCTCCTGTTGTAGATGGCTAATTGTGTGCTTTAAGTGCTCTCTTACTGTTCTCAGGTTTGTGAGAGCCTCAGCTACCGTAGGACTGCGCAACATAAAGGCATCGGGATTAGAAGCCAGTCATCAAACACACCATATTGTCTCTATTTACTCCTTTCTAAGCCAGACATGTGTGTGTAAGCCAGAGCAGGAAATTATACCTGGGAGGTAGTTGCACAGAACTTAGTTTGGCTCCCCTGTCCTTCATTAAATGGTATAGATGTTGGCACTCTGCTCCGAGCTCCTGGGCCCACTGCCGGAGCTGCTGGTCCATCTCAGCAGTGATTTGGTTATGGCTCCTCTCCCTTTCCTCTAGCATCTCCAGGAGCCTGCCAGACTCTTTCTCTGCCAGCTGAAGCGCCTGCTCGAGCTGCCGCATTGCCCCCTGACTCTCCTGTAACCACAGAGCACAACAGGTCAGCCTTTCCACAACACCATGTCTCTTTATGCGTCTGCGGTGTGTTGCTCTCTGTGTTTTTCTTGCACCTGTGCCATCTGTCTCTGCAACTTGTGCAGCTCAGCCTGATGCTCCTCTTTCAGAGATTCACAAATAACAGCCAGCACAGACTCCTGTTCCCTCTGCTGTGCGCAGCTTTGGGTTTCCAAATCCTGTACTTTCTAACAGATGACAGGAAAATTATGCAAAGAGGGAATGAAAATTTAGTCAGATTTACTTAAGGTGGTAATACTTACTGTTTTCAGCTCCACCACTTGTTGTTGAAGAGCCAGTGTTTTACTCTTCTCTCGCTGCATCTCATTACTCATGCTTTCCAGGCTTTCTCTGTTCTGCTTTTCCAGTAGCCTGCAGTGCAACTTCACAGCTTCCACTTTTTCTGCCTCCCACTTCCTCCTCTCCTCTTCTACTGCTTTGTGCACCTGAATGGGAGCATAGCATGCACATCAGGCTATCATGTGAAAACTGACTGCATATTTTAGCGCAGAGGATTATCAGTGTACCTTTTCCAAGGCCTCTGCATTTAACTCCTCTTCACGATTCTTTGCCTCCCGTGTCTGCTGCTCCCTCAGCCTCTTTGCCTCGTCTTCTTTTAGCTGCCAGAAAAGGAAAAGATCTTGAAAAGTAACCCTGTGGGCTGTTTTTACTTACTCTACACACAGTATTCACCAAATACCTTACATTGTAACAGTGCATTTCATATGTTCAGGCAAACGCACTGACCTGAATGGAACTTTTCAAGGACTCAATGTGCTGTGTAAGAGACAGAGCTTGTTCTTTCAAAGCATTTGCTTTCTCTTCTTCAGTCTGCTTATTAACCTAAAGACACAAGAGACAGAACGGCTGCTGCATCATAAATTAAACTGTGATGATTTCGTTTGAAACGCAATATTTTTACTTTTACTGACACGTTTGTCACCTTTTGAATTTGCTGTTCATGAGTCGAAGTCAAATCTTTCTTTAGCTGCTTCAGTGCTGCCTCCTGAATTAAAAAGAGAGGAAGCCCAGTTACTTGTTACTCAGTTTTATGTTAGAAAAAATATGCAGACTTGTAGATTTAGTAAACCTCAGAAAGCCTGAGTTTGCCTCAGCACTTACCATCATCCTGTGGGCTTGCTCCTGGGCTTCTCTCAGTGCGCTGCAGTGCTGGCTTTTCAGGTGTTGTAGCTCCCCCCTCAGGCCATCTCTTTCTGCTTGTAAGGCCTCACGTTGTTCCTGTAAATCTAGCAGCTGCAGCTCCCTGTGGGCCAACATCCTCTCCAGAGTACCCACTCTGATTTTGCATTCTCCCAGTTCACCCTGCAGCTCGCCTGCTTGAAACTCTATTGCCTGATAGAAAGAAGATGGTTAGAATATAACAGAAACAGAACGAAAGGTGGATGCTCACGGTATGTCATTTGCTCAACAAATACATATTACATTTTTTGCTTAGAGTATAGTGTCTTTTGGTACCACCTTGATCGGCTCCTTTCTCTGTTTCCCTTTCTCCTCCAGACAGGTGCACCTGCTCCTCAGTAAGCTCTCTGCCTCTGTGACCCTCTGGAGCTCCTCACGAGTCTCCTCCAGCTTCTGCTCCAAGATCATACACGATCACATGTCCACAGATACTTTAAATCACACAGAAACAAATACCATCTCTTCTCTTGTCAAACAAAAAATAGTGAAAGTATAATTTTACATGTTTTATTATTTTATATTTAGAATTCTTCTTTTATCATGTGAACATATTGCATAGTGCTGTAATCACTTTAAACAATGTTATGGTTACTGATTGTCATTATAGTTACATTGATAGATACAGTACTTCTCGCATGGCCTCTAGCTTCTCTCTTGCACGTCGCTGTTCAGCAAACAGTTCTGTCTTGGCAAAATCCAGCTGTCTGTCCATCTCTTCCCTCTCCAGCACTGACATGACAACAGTGGGCTGTTTGTGGAACAGATGAGCAACAAAAAAAGTATAGCGTTGAGGAAAAAGCCTGAGACGGTAAAGCATGTGAGTGACAGAAATGAAGGCTCCATCCTATAGAGTGTGTTTACACTGACTCAGATTGTCTCTCACCTCAGAGATACAGGACTCTCTCTGTGCCTGAAGCTTGTGTCGCTTGCAACTAAAACACATTCATATTGGTGTTATTTTACAGGACTGTTTTTTTTTTTTTTTACGGCACAAGATCATATTGATGCAATGTGATGTTACTATACATAATACAATAAGTAGGGCTTTATACCTAATAGAGTTCTTCCCTGTCCTGTTGTCACTCAGAACAAACTCCAGAGTCCTCTTCTCCTTCTCCATCTTTGCTGTCTGTGCTGTGAGTCGCTCTAATTCCTGCAAGGCATGCTGGGACACACACCATGAACAGTGAGTGCAAGTGAGACTTCTTTACACTGTGTTTTGATGAACTATTGTATATAAGATGCTACACTTTACTTTTCTTCTGTGTTGGAGTTCAGAGAGGGAGAACTCAGCTTCTTTTAACTGAGCCTTCTTCAAATGTAGTGTTTCCTCCTCTTTGTCACATTTCTACACCAGACACACAAACCAGTTATGTGATATCTTATACACATGCACAGTTAACTTAAAAATTATACTAAATAAAACGCTATAATGCACCAGGAAACTCATTCTCACTTGTTGGAGTGTAAAGAGACGCTCTTTCATTCTGACCCAGTCAGACTGCATCTTCTCTGATGTCCTCTCAGGCCTGCTTCTCCTGCTCCACTCATTTATTTCTTCATCTGTGTCCTTGTCATTGTCACCTAAAGAACACACAAGTCTACACAAACGTGCCCCGACCACCAGTCAGAAGCATGTGCCAAATAAGCATTTTAAAATTATACCCAACACCGAGGAGAAGACCAGAATATTTTGAAATATTCTTCCACTTGGTTTACCTGTAATTTTCTCTCTTATTGCGCTGTGCTTTACGGGCAGAAGGACTTCTGTTTTGTACCTTTCCAAATGAGGATGTCTGACCTTTGTAAACAAAGGAAAGCAGAGTTCTTGTTGTTGTTTAATTGCTGTGGACTTGTAAAGCAATGTAGTCAGATCTTGTGCTTTACCTGAGGTAGATGGAGGTTCACTTTCCTCCTGTGTGGCTGTGTCACAGTCGCTCTGATTGGTAGAGTAATCATCCATATCTGTGACAGACTGAATGAGAGAGTGAAACCCTGGAGGGGGAAGTCACATAAATTAACCATTATTTCACACATTTTTTTTTTATTTTCTACATTTAAAGAGTCTGAGACTGAATGATGAAAATCAAGGAATGATTAGATTCCTTCCCTCCACATTTTCTGCAGTGTCTCACCTGGCCGGCTGCGAAGATGCTGCCTGACTTGTTCTGTGCAGACTGAGTCGAGGTCACTCTCTATGGACACAGTGTCAAAACTCCACACAGGTACTCCTATTAAAAAAAACAAAACAAACAAGCAGCCTCCAATTGCTGTTTGTGGTGAAGAAGTACCCAGGAGGGTTAGCTAGACTGTGCTTGCAGATGCAGCGTAATCTGTGCTGTATGTGGTACCTGCCAAGAACCTGGCCTTAGGTGAACGGCTGTTGTCCTGCCACGAGGGTTCATGTTCTGTTACACCCTCTGCTGTGTGAGAGACTGAAAGAAGACAGAGACAAAACAAAGGAGTCCAGAGGCATGCAGGCTCATGTGCTGTGGAGGCTCTAAACTACAAACCACAAAACAAATGTGCTGTTACAAACAATATACACAACATACTGCAATGAACTACTCCTGGGGATGAAGGTTTTGTCCTTTGAGTATAACTTTAAATTACGAGCGTGAATGTGCTCTGTAAATTGTATTGTTACACATGTGTGTAAGTTGACATTTTGGCCTTAGGGTACTTCAAAAGCTCTCATCCAAAATGGAAAGGTTTCATCCTGTGGAGGGTAATGAAGTTCAAGGGCACTATCCTCTGGGCACCACAAATATCCACAGCGAAATATGTGGAAATGTAGCTGTTAATTTTCAAGATACTCTGTTATGGACCAAAGGGCTGATTAAGAGGACATTTTTGACACAGCCGTACCAAATTAAATAGCAACCTGTCAAGTAGTTGTGGAGATGGACAGACAGCTGTATGACTTTTCTCTTAATTCTGATGTCTCTAATTCTAACTAAGAGCAATAAAGAAGATTCTGCAAATGCTTGACAGCTCTTTGTCTTCAGAGGGTTCCTAAAGAGAGTACTCACTGCTGCCATCATCACCAACCCTGCGTGTGCTGAATCTCTCTCCAGCTTCTGCTTTCTCCCTATGTGACATATTCACTCCAAACCTGTCAGAAAGATATGGCTTGTTTGACTGGGAATAATGAGCCGTCTCTGTGCCTTGACAGCTTTTCCCCATCTTTGCTGTCTCTCTTCCACCGACATTAGGAACACTTGGCTCATTCGGTTCCCTCTGGCAGAGGTCACAGTCAGACATCCCTCCCCTCTCTGCTCCTTCTTCATTGTCCGTGTGCTCCACCTCTGGGGATGCCAATTCGACCATTTCGTCTCTGAAGCGCGTGACAAAGTCCTCAGTGCAGATGCTGTCTGAGGGAGGCTGCGTTTGTCCTGTCATCTGTTCTTTGCTGCCGGTGTCTCCAAGCAGCCTCTCGAGCCTCCATTTGATCTGTTCCCTCTGAGAATCTGTTTCCTGTTTGTCTCTCGTCCTTCTGTCTAACTTCTCTGTAGTTTCCCCGTGAGTGACAGGATCCTCCCCACAGCCGGTGCTTCTGTCTGGGGGACGAGCAGATTGTATAAAGAAAAAGGTTGGTCCTGAGGCAACACTTTCAAACAAACAAAAATTACCTCATTAAAACACCTGGCTTACTTTAATATTAAGCAGGTTGCTGGAGCCTGAGCACCTAATTCTTTTACTTAAAGTTATTTTATTGACAACAGCCTATAAAAAGACAGGAAGAAAGTGTTTTTTTTCCCCAGTAGTTATACTGATACGGAAAAATTACCTGATGTTTGCTCCGTGGTTGGAGTGTGTCTCAAATCATTGAGAGACATTGAGACAGTGTCACTTGTTTGATTTGTACTTCCAAGGCCTGTGTCCTTACTCAGAGACTGACTCCACCTAAGAGGAGCTTTAAAAAAAAAAAATTAACCTAAATTATATCAAAAAAAAAATCTAAAATCTAAAATTTGATATGAGATGTGCATTACTACATAAATTACCTGCATTACCACGGTCAAGCTCTGTGGAAACTGCCTGATGTTTCTGGGGCTGGACCTGCATGCATAAATCACACTTACTGCTTAAAAAATGGATTCCAGATTACATGTATAACCAGACACATCGCCAGACAGACAGCAGTGGTGGAAAAAGTATTCAGTAAGAATACTACAGTATAAAAATTCTCTGTTACAAGTCAAGTTCCTGCATTCAAAATCTCACAAAAGCACAACAGTATTAACATCTGAATATACTTGAAGTACCAAATTAACTACACAGAATATCCCACAAAGAGTACAACATTTGCCCCCAAAACGTGGCGAAGTGGAGGTAGAAAGTGTGTCCCAAAATCACACATGACAGGGAATGAAAATCACAGACCTGCAGTTGACCAAGCTGAGCATCGATGGCATCGAGGAGTAGGTCACAGTGGTCCAGTCTGAGAGGCAAAGACTCCAGTCCAAACACGCTGCTGTCGTCCTTGAGATCTGTGAACGCAGACAGAAAGGGTCACTGAGGGCGAGGCGCAAACCCCCAAGACAGTCACATATACATGATGCAGATTAGAAAACCTCAGACCAGTGCAGAGCAGCTCATCTGTGTCTTCTGCATCTCCCCCTGCAGCACCGTGGCCTCTGTCAGCCATGTCCTATTGCTGAAGACAAATATGCAGACATTGAGCAGGACCATAGGACACAGCACCCCCTATGACTGGGCAGTAATGAGGACTGGGGGGGATTTATGTTGCTCAGTAGTCCAGGAAACCAGGACAATTTAGCTTGTTAGCAAGACAAGCCGACTTGTTTTCACTGAGACGACAGTAAATTCCTTGCTGTCTCTTCCACTCCCCACAATGAACATTAAATACAGGAGCCCTTTGATACTGCAAAGCAGGATTTTTCTCCTCTGAAATGTTTAGCTAGACCTGACTGAAATGTTAATGTAAGCTGTATTAAAGGCTGTCTTGCACTGACTACTCAGAAAATTTCCACATCATTAAGCCTTTAGCATTTAAAACACCCGCAGACGGCCAAGTTATTTAACATCACAAACACGACCGAAAACTCACCGCTAACGTGAATTAGAGAGGCTGTTCTCAAACAATTACATTTAGTCTAGTCAGGTTATATGAGGACCAAGAAATATCACATTTCAAATTCTTTCAATCAATACATCGCCATTATTCTGCCCATAACATCCGCAACTTCATCACTTACTTCCAGGGAACAAACGCAGAGACTTTAAATCGATGCTGAACTTGTAGCGCTCGGCTGCTGCACGGAGTCTTGATTGACAGGAGCGTCGGTTGGTTGCCCTGGAAACGCTCAAACAGCTCGCGACCCGCAAAGGACTTTGGGCACTGCCGCGCGCACTGTCGCAGTGTTAGCGCAAAAAGGAAGCCAAGATGTCGAAAATACGTCGGCTAAGAGTCCCACCAAAAAATATCGATCATACACACACACACACACACACACACACACACACACACACACACACACACATAGTATGTACAAATAGTAACAATAGTATGTGTGTTTTGGTAAACAAAGATGCCATTCTTTATTTGTTTATTTTGTGCTGGCTTATAAAGATTCAGTTGTATGTTATCCCACCTCACAGGGCCTGAGGTGGCCTGAAAAATACAGGACCCCAGTGTCCTTGATGGTTCAAGTAGGATAACTTCATGGATGGACCTTCAGAGTGTTAAGGCCCAATCAGTTAGTTTAATCAGCCGGCACAGAAGTGAAATCTGCCCCCAACCCACCCCATCTCCCAGACAGAAAATCAAGCAGGCAGATATCCAGTGTCAACAATAACAGCTTTATTATCTTCTTTTTTCATTATTGTGTCTTTGTTGTTTAAAGACAATATTATATGAGTATAAATTAAGGGAGAAAATACACATTTAAAAAAAAAGAAAAAGAAGCAAAACCTTATTTGAGTCCACAGTTACACCTGAATACACCTTTGTGTATTTGGGGAGTAAGAGTAGCTGTCAAGGCAGGTTTATCACCTTTAACCTCCTGTACCAGGCCGCTGTTGTGATGTGTCTCTTAACTTTCATCATCATCATCATCATCATATTGTCAGATTGTTAACCTCACCACCATGTCACGACAAAGCTGTGAGTCACAGTCCAAGAGGAAGCAGGGGTTAAGTTTAGACGAGGCAAGACGAAGCTCCCCGTCTTCGTTTCCTTCGTCACTTCTGCCTCAGAACCGAGTAGCATCCAATGAGAAGGAAATGTGTGCCGCATGTGCACACAAATCAAGCCCATGATGCACACAAGCAGCGTGAAAACACCAACATAGGAATAATGGCACCAGTGAGAAGGTAGAAATCAGAACAGAAAATAAAACCATAAAAATTAAAGCTAAAAATCAATTAAGAGTTGGGTGAGATGATATGAGAGAAACAATGAGAGGCGGTTTACATTAGAGCCCTCTGAGAAAGGGAAGGCAGGTGAAGAGGTTTTATTTTTTGTTGGTTTTTTTGTTTTTAGTCTACAGTAAACTCTCCACGTACACTTTGGTTGATTTTGTTTTTCCCTTTCAGCATGAGGCCAACAACTGTTCTGTTTGAAGCAACAACAGCCGTGAGCTGACAAATCTACGCCTCACCGCGTTATTGCTACAACCGTCGGATACTGCACGGGCCCTCACTGGGGCAGCTTCAGCAGGCCAGTCACCATCAGGTACTGAGGTCACGTTATTTGGAAATACATCGATTAAATGGTATGATGAGCTCTCCACTATCATTCAAAATATAACACACGTTCTCAGATATAAAATAATCTCAAAAACAATATATTAAAGTAAATCTCTAGTGACCTCAAGCTGATCGCTGAGAGAGGACTCTCCATTTGTACGACGTCTGTACCACCATTCAGCAGTGATCTGTGTTCTTTAAGATGTGCAGACTGTGCGGATTTGATACAGAATTAACTGTGCAATGACAGCTTTCAAGACAGATAAAATGAAACAGCTCGCTGCAACAGTGTCCATCCTTACATGTGACACACTCGATATGATTTTAATTGTACACAACCTTTATCAATAGCTTGTATCCATGTGAAGTGGATGGACAGGAGGAGGAGAACCAAAGCTGTAATTAGTAAAACTAAAAGGCAAAGTTTCTTTAATTTCTGGAAAATATGATCATTTCTTTTGCCAAAAGTTAGTTGATGAGATAGAAAACAACTCTCATGTCTGTCTGATCAACATTTGCAAAAATAAATGCTGACACCATACATTTCTGCAAACCCAGGAATGTGTTTAAACTTTACGTGTGATTTGTAGAAACTCTATTTTATCTTTATCTAATTTTATCTATATTATCTATTTTCATTTGCAGTTTTATGTTGTGACAAAGCTGTGCTTAAGGTCTGTTTAGGTTGATGCACTAAAAACACTTGGTTAGGGTTAGGAAAAGATTATGTTTTGCCTTAAAATACCTGGTTTGTTTTTGTTTTGTTTTTTGTCACAAATACGGCTGGACAATTTGCCACAAAGACGGCCACAAAGTGTCCAGCGGTCTTGAGCAGTGGTCTCTTTCTTGGCAGCCATCATGCCGGTCACACCATCGCCAAGACCTCCGGCTCCTTAAGAAAAATTCAGCTCATATAGATGTAATCAGCACGTGATATAACACGTATTGTAAAAATGTTGCTAACATAACCGAGGGCTGCAGAAACGTACAGTTCTAACATTTCATTGTGGCAACAGTGCTGAGAAAGCAGCCGTTTAGCTTAGCTTAGCTTGAAGCCTGGAAACAGCTAACCTGTTAGATCTGAAGGTAGAAAGTTCCACCTAACAGCAACTCTAAAGCTCACTAATTAACATATATCTCGCTTTTTTAGCCTGACAATTAAACAAAATAGGTGTGATGTGTAAATTAATGAACATCAGACGTGCTGGTAGGCTGGTAGTTTTTGTTACCTTTGGACAGAGACGGGTTTCCCTCTGATTCCAGTCTTCAGGCTAAGCTAAGTAGCTTCTGGCTCTGGCCTCATATTTACTATCAAGACATGAGATGTGTTTTGATCTTCTCATCTAATGTTGGGGGCAAAAAAAAAAAGTTATTTAAGTAGTTCCTTCTGGATAAGAGATTTAGTGATTGATCAAACTGTGCTCTTGACAACCACGAATCAAATCATTAATACCTTATATATAAATGAGTAGAAGAAGCATCTTTTGTACAGAAAATAAACTAACACCATTAATTTCATTATCAATTCACTGATGAACAATCTCACAGAGAAACATTTTACATTTTATCATCTCGTATCATGATACTGAAAATCTCATTTACTCTATGTGAATTCATTTCTGTTTCAGTGCATTTTATAGAGGGTACATCATTATGGCCTACACATCAAAGCAACTGTTAGATGTGTTGATCTATGAACTCATCACCAAACCACGGTCACTACTGTGCTAGTATCAAGGACTCTATAAAAAATATTTTCAGTGTGTTAAGACAGTTGTTGGAAATATAAAACAAGAAATCTGCAGCCAAATTAAGGGTTCACATCCATCTTTGCAGAATCAATCTGGATTAAAAGTTAAAATTACAGCAAATCTTTCAGGCTCATTCAGCTCATTCGTTTTCTTTTTTCCAGATCTGAAATATGCTGCACAGACAAGTTCATACTCAGATTAGTATAACTATTCTTCAATTTACAATATCATTCATTTATCACAAAATATTCACACAAGTAGACTAGATGGCAGATACAATACCTCCAGCCTTGATTTCCACATTCCTAACAATAATTACAAAAAAAAAGAAAGAAAGAAAAAAAACCATCTGGTTTTGTCACTGGAGTGAGTAGTGCACAGGTCAGGGGACTCTTTTCCCTTGTTCAGTCAGTTAAAGGCAAAAGACTGAGGGTACCTTCATGAGCTGATCCCAGATCAGCATGCCCACAAATGCTGAATGAAAGGACTATACATGTGAGCTGGGATGAGCCCAGAGAGGCAGCTGTGGGGTTGCGAGAGTCCTCTGTGGCTGGAGCCGACCGACACATTGGTGTGCTACAGGAACCAGCCCTCCTGTCAGCTGCAGCCACTCTGGACTCCACAGAGAAACCGCCTCAGCCCCACATATGGTCGCTCTGCTGAGCTGCAGAGGCTGGGGAACTAGTGCTCACTATGGAAATCAACATGTTCCTGGATGTACTGCACAGGGTGGTAATTTCTGAATGTCCCAGTGATTTGAGAATGATGTCACTGAAAATGGTCACCGAGGATACGGTATGTGTTGCTATGGGAAAGCACCAGAGGACAAGGTAAAGTACGTGTACAGAGTGAAATTTTCCTCAACATCTACACAGAGATATGTACTACAGTCACCTATGGTCAACCACAGTGAAAAGTGCGTGTTCAGTTCTTTGATGCAGATCCCTGTTAGAGGGACACTGGTGTTCAGTGTTGTACTGTACAACTGAAGGACTGACTACTGCAGATTTATACTGATCAGAATCACAAATGGATGTCTGAAGCTTCTTCAGATGACCAAGATGCATCGAAGCATGGAGGCAATTTATATTCAAAATATGAAATGATTAAGCAGTCATTTTATCTCTACATGGACTACAGTCTAACTGACTACTGGACAGACTGTCACTTCATGTATCAAGAGGGAGACATTCACACCAAATTAAACTGGCTGCATATTTCATCAGTTCAGATAAACCAGCCTCTACTGAGTAAGCTGTAAAGTGTTGAAAATTAAGTAAATAAGACATTATCAAGTCAAGAATCATACCGATAAATACAGACAAAATGTATAAATCAGAAAATGGTGAATTATGCATTCCAATATATTTAAAAAAAAAACATAGATCATTATTATTAATATCATTTTGTCCTGTTAATTTTTAGAATTTTCAAGGTTTTATTTCTTACCAGCAGTTTTTATTTTAAATTTTCCTTTTTTTGAAAGTGGTTAGCTCTGAGTTTTTCTGTTTTTTATTTTAAAAAAAGCGATTTTGAAAAGAAATGATAACAGATAATTTATAGAAACTGAATTGTAGAAATGAATTGATGTATTTTGTCTGTAGTTATTAAGTAATTTTTTTAGTTTTTTAGTTTTTAGTTTTTATTTTTTTTAAAGTCTTATTTACTGACAATTAATTCTGAACACTTTGCACCTACATTATTGATAATAAAATCTACAAGACGGGAATTTGTTCAGACACCATTTTCAGGCTTTGGCCTCTTTTTAAAGCAACTAAAAGGGTGCAAATAATGAGCACTTGAAATCATTCCCATGAAGAAGAAGAAGAAGAAGAACTAATTTAAGATTTATGAAGTAGGTCCAGCATAATCTCAATTGTGCTGAATAAAACAGAGGATGAGGACACTTTTCTCCTAACCTTCAACACTGTTCTGTTTCTGTGTGCCTGTTCATGACTTTGTCCCTGTCAGTGTATTATCATGAGCTGCTTCGAAGGGTTTCTGTCTAATCGGTAAAACTCTTAAATGGGGTGAACACGGAAAAGTGCATTGTACGTAGGATTTAGAAATCACCTGATCTCAGGAGTGTGCAGGTGCCTTTACTGTGTGGCCTCGAGTTCACATCCACACATTTTCTCACTGCTGTTTCGGTAAAGTGTCACAGAGGATTAATCACTGGAAAGCCCCTTCCTTCTCTCCATGGTAAAAACAGAATGACAGTGCACATTTGGAGGTACAGTGTAATTCGAGAGTGTGTCAAACAGACACATTCTCGTGCTCACTAAAGGTCCACATGGTGCTCATAACCCAGCTACGCCCCATTGCTTAAGGACCGGAAGCAGAGCGGTTCCCTGCCCGATGAGGTTAGGAGTGATCCCGGATGAGTTCCTGGGTTAGAAGATGTCAGGACACACGTTCCAGTCCCGTCTCTCCTTCGCCTCCCAGTAACCTCCCTTGTACACAAAGCTCGTCTCTCCAGTGACTGAGTCCCTCCGCTGGTGAAACCACAACGGCTGGTAGCCTTCGTATTCTCTGCCTGCAGGAGGAAGCGCAGGTGTTACTCAGTCGGTGTCATTTAATTGCACTCCAGTGGAGAAGCCACACTCGCAGGCAATTCACTGAGCAATCAATTCATCTTCATACATACGCATATGTTTATGTATGGGAAGCAATCGATCGCCTCGCGCTGCACTTGGGATAACTCCAAATGAGAACTGAGCTCACGTAAGAACGAACAAGTTGAACTCAAAACTTGTGACTTGTTTACTGTTGGTCAAAGCATCAGAAAGGTGCCCACAAAGAAACAAACAAACAAACAGACAGGATGTGACTGTGCAGTGCAAATTAATCACTTGCTAATGTGGCTTCACCATATCACATTGGGATTACTTGTAGAGTTTAACTGTAATTTCATGTAATATTTTACTGAGGCCAGTTCTGCATGAAAATGTCACATGTGAGCAGGAAAAATTTTTTTTTCCTGAGTTATTGTCTGGAGAAGTTGATATGAGAAGGGGTATCATGCAGTTCCCACACAGAGGCAGACCACACAGAGGATACACAGAGGATGGTGTGTGTGTATGCGTATGTGTATGTGTGTGTGTATGTGTGTGCGCGTGGGGATGTGTGTGGGAGTGATGCACAACAGAGGGGCACAAGGCAACCCCCACTCACCAGAGTCATAATCACACTCTGACCACCAATAGAGGAAGGGAAAAAAAAGACAAGTCATGGGTACATCGAATACAGTCTAGCCTATGCACAACACACACACACACACACACACACACACACACACACACACGCACACACACAAAGGACTGCCACCAGGATGAACAGTTTATGCTGAGCTCTCCATAAAGTTCAGTCTGGCTTTTATTACACATAGCTCGTCTTAGCTCATTTGGGTTAAGTCCTGCCTTTTTGCCCTGCAGTAACTGTCGTACTTGCTGGAATAAAGTCTAAGTCTTGGATCATTAGCCATTAAAATCAGGAGACCTCAAAAAAATCATCCATGTTAATTAAAGAAAACATTTTTATAATTTAACAGCTACTAATAATTTAGGTCTGTCTTGGTTCTTTGTCCCGTAGATACCTGACCTCACATGCATGTGTATGCCTCCTCTCACGTTAAATATAGTATACTGTAGATGTGCATATAAACATGTGAAGATTACTGCAATAATTAAGTATTTTTTAAAGATTTCTTTATCCAAAATTGCCAGTGTTCTTCAACACAGAAACACGAGAGTCTGCCAGATAGTTTAATAATACTATAGGACTTAGATTACTATCATTAGTTTTAATTATTTCAATTTTGTTTGATAAAAAACACTTGTTTTTACACATGTGACCAAAACTCTAAGCCATAGCTGCAGAATTCTACATAATTGACCAAGTATATGAAATATGATTAAAAGTGCTGAATGTATTATAAAGTCATTACTAAACATAATCTTTACCTTCCCTCATTTGAGTGAATGCTCTCTGGGCTGTAGTTGACTTCTCTCCTTGTGTTAATGTTAACAGTCTTTTATCTATTTAATGTTATCAAAGCAGAAAACGAATGGGACTTTTATGACAATAACCCTGGACGACCCCCAAAAGCCTCCTCAAACTTGACAATCCTACATCCTTGCCCATCTTCACTTCAGTCTTTATCTTCCCTGCCTGTCTTTCACTCAGCACCTCACTGCCTATCAGAGACCACATGTCCTGTTCCCCGCTTCATACCGTCATCCAGAGCGTCTGAGGCCTCTGCTTCCCTCCTCCTCCTCACGGCTCGTTGTTTCTCCTCTAGCCTCTGTTTTTCTGAGTTTGCCTCATCCCATCGTCCTTCCTCCATCAGCTTCTGGTCTGGTCTCAGACGGCTGTCGGTTAGTGCCACTCCTTCCTCCTGCTCATTAAGGGTCAGTGCCAACGTGGAAAAGTAGTACATGTTCTCGGCGTTTTCCCTGAAAGAGTAAGAGGAAGCTGATACGGGTCACGCAGTGCGATTGACTAAACATCGCAGCTGTTATGCAGCTACTCTGACTCATATATTGCGATGTTCTGCCTCACAAGGCCGATGACACAAGCGCTTACGGGAGGGGGTACTTCTTCCACAGCAGCTTGGGGGACAACGTCTGATAGACCGTCTTCTGCTTGCCCTCTGACCCACTGCCGCCTCGGCTGCTCTGGATGATTTTGGCACTCTCTATTTTATCATCCCACGTCCCAGACAGGATGTAGTGAGCCTGGCCCCCACTGTCTGCCACTACACCTGTCACCTGGAAAGAGCAAAAATAAACCAAATGTAGATTCTACAGGGAATGAAGAAAATGAAGCAAACTATCGGTCTGTAAATGCACCACTGTGTCCCTTTCTCTGAATGTTAAGCACTTAAATGCACAGTCCCCTAGGTAGGACACCAGTAACTTTACATCAACTTATCCTGAATCAGTCACTACCAAGGCAGCAGTGTCCCACTTTGAGTTTATTGGTAGGATTCCAAATAGGTTACCACACTGCGATGTGACCTCATACAGCCAAGTTCTTCCATATTACACTACTATCAGAACTGATTTATTTGTTGGTACTGTCCAGCAGGAGGCAGCATCACACAAACTAACCCCTCATCATATGACATCACGCCAGCATCAGCTTTCAGCGTGGAAAGGAAGCGTTTACCTTGCGTGGAACGTCCCTGGAGAAATAACTGTAGGGAGAGAACTTGAGCTGGCAGGTCTCCTTGGTCCTGTGATTCACAATCTCAATGTCCCCCGACTGCGCAAATACAAACAGACATACAAAGAGTGAGCAAGAGAAACACACACAGAGAGTTATGGTATATTAAAGTTATTGATTCACAGTGTGTTTACAGTAGACACAGAAAAGTATCCTGAGAATAAAACAAGACAGGTCATCAACTTGAAAACTTCATGGTTAGATGAGGACGATCATTAGTGAAAATGTGTACTTAATTCCTATCACTTCTGCTTTGTTCTATCTCAAAGACCACAATTTCCCACTTTTTAAAAATCAATTCTTATCATAAATGACCTACATGAGTCCTACATGAACAAGCTATCTTAGTTTTCAATCACAAGTATCAGCGTCAACATTAAATATGCAGGATATACTGGACATTTGTAAACTACTACGAAGCTGATATTCCCGTAGTAATACAGGATGTCTATTTATTCCGCACAGCATTGTGGAACAGACAGACAGACATGCAGATTTGAAGCCCCCCCCCCCCCCCCCAAATACACAAGTGGGCCATCTCGCACAAAGAAGAGGCTGTTATTTTAGGGTTTTATTAGAGATCAAAGCTGAAGATGACTCCCTAGAGATTGTGAAGCTCCTTCTTCAAGCACTATAAGAGTTTGCTCTGATTCCCTTCTTCACAGCGCTCTGCTCTGCTGGTCTGTACCACACACTGCTCCATCATCTGTAGTCTACCCCGAGAGATCAGAGGTGTTAAGGCAGGGCTGTGAGTTTGTGGAGGAATCGACGATACCAATGAGAAGGGCTCACAAACAGACCTGGTCAATCCACAGCTTGCCCACAATGATGTTGTGAACAGTGGAGGTGACCTTTCTCCACACATAGTGGTTCCCGCTGGAGTGGAACTGCAGGTGAATGGCACCTGTGGAGGGGACAGGGACAAAAGGCTATATATATATATATTTGAAAAAAAGAAATATCACAGCATCTTTGTTGCCAGCCTGCCATTGTACATCTGAGAGTGATGTGTCAGACTGTGGGTCTGGTTTTGTGATTCTGAACACACTCAATTCTACCTGCGGCAGCTGAATAACACGTCAGCTAACACATTTATTCCCTGTGCACAAGCAATACATTCCCACCTATTTTCAGCGTGACCTAACCCTGGAAGATTGATAACATGTATTTGACCGAAAATGCTTTCCACTTCAGAGTTTTTTTCTTTTACATGGCAACTCACAGCATGCAGGAAGTGAGAGCAGTCCAATAAATACCACAGCATCCCTTTGCTGGGCTTGCATCTATCAAATCTCTCACTTTTCTGAGCCAATAGACCCCTGCTCTCTACTGTCCCAGTGCAATAGAGAGCTCCCTTTATAGCCATACTTTATGTATGTGTCAAAAGGGTCATAAACCCCCCTGATTCATTCTCACAACCTTTCCTCTGGCTGTAGATCATGTGGGAGGCAGCAGCCATCTACTGCTCTCAAGTGGAAGTTCTCCTTGACTAAACTCTGTCTTGTGTGGCTGTTAAATTTTGCATGATGGAACATTTAGTTACACACATAATGTATTTGCTTCCCCCCTGAATATGAAAAGTCTCACCCAGAGGCATTATGGAGAGGTATTTGCCACGGAACTTGCTGGCGATGGTGATTTCCTGCCACAGGGTCCAGCCTCGTTGGGAAATCACGTGATGTGCAGCTGCAGGAGGGTGATGGCTCACCTTAAAGGAAAGATAAGTTAAGATGGAACAGTACGTGAGCAGAAAAATCTTAGCAACATGTTTGGAGAATGTGAGCTCACAACGAACTCACTTCAGTTTGTGTGCACACACATCAGTGATTAAACAAAAACTGCCCATGGCCGTGTCATTACCTGCTCACACAGCGAGCGGTAGCCAAATTCCTCCAGGCGATCGAGCTCATAGGTCTCGCCCAGGAGGGGGTTGAAGGGCTTGGCCGTCCGATGGACCGTGGTGGAGTAGGATGATATGGAGAAGGCAGCGACCAGGCACATCTGCTCCAGGGAGGATTCACAGCGTGCTGCCTTATCCAAGAGCTCATGATACTCCAGGTCCTCTGTGAGACGCTGCAGCATCGACAGGGGCTCATTGAAGTTTACCTGAATGGGAGGATCAAGAAAGCTTGAGACACGCAGATTCACACAGATTTATGTTAACCTGTCAGCAAGAACGAGACACACTAGACACTTACAGGCATGGGAATTTTAGAGAGCTCCTTGCCGATGCAGTTTTTCATGATGCTCCACAAATTGAGGGAATAGTTGGGCTTGTCTGGGACACGAGTCCGCCTCTGTCTGCGGGGCTGCAGCTCCTTCCCTGACACATCATTACAGCTTGGAGACATCTGGGATTAGGTGGAGGGGGAGAATATTCACACAAGTCAACAACAAGTCTGAGAAATACTTTCTTCATGGACAGCTTGGCAGCATGTCACCAAATGTTGACAGAGTGACAGAACCAGTAGAGAGAAGAAGAAACAAGGGAGAGCTGAGGGGAGAGAAGAGCAGATGTTGGACTGGTAATTAAGATTTAGTGGAATGAAACCGCTGCACATCTTGTGACACCACAGGGGTGACAACGAGACCGTAGGAAACACAGACAAAGGTTGTGTGTGTGCGTCTATGTGTGTGTGAGAGACAGCAGAGAATGAATGTCAGGTAGGAAACGAGGACTGTGAGAACAGCAACTGAAGACTGTTATATAAATAAATCAATGAGCTGTGAGCTTTCCAGCACCACAAATGAATCTATACTGAGATTACAAAAGTCAGCAGTGTTCACAAATGTCAGTCCCATTAGTCAGACTTGTTAGGGGGAGAGACACTTACATGGTCGTCCTGGTTCCAGTCACTGGGCTGACCTCCGCTCGCTCCGCTCAAGTTACTCTGAGATCTCCTGGAACACAGTGAAAATATTTTCTATGATGTACACACACAGACGCACACAATACAACATGAGAGCAACCAGACTGGTGAATATAACAGATGAATGGTGTCTAGGAGGGATAGGAGTTGAGCGATATGTTGCAAGAGATGAGTCTCAACAATGATGAGGAAGAAAACACTAAATGGTACTCAAACTGGTTTAAAAAAAAAAAAAAAACGTACAGAAAGGCAGCACAAGCTGGTGTTGCCATCAAGAACAAACAAATATGCTCCAAAAATGTGCTGTGAGAGCAAAAACACAGATTAAATCTGCCACAAGAAAGCAGACAGGGGCAAGAGGCTTATGTTATTTTTATGTGTCTAACACAGAGTGATTTATGTGTGTGTGTGTATAGGTTAAGTTGTCACACCATGAGCCATCACCAGCAGTGTGTTCAACTAGCAGCCAGTGTCAACTTCACTGTCAAATGACAAATATCAAAACTCCAACCAAACCTCCATGCCAGCGTCTCTAAGTGGTCCTGCTGTCTAGTGGCCCAATAAAAGAAGATGGATTCCCGCTTGTGACTGACCTGTGCTGTGTGTTCTCAGCTGCGGTCACTGTGATAAATGCAGGGGAGTCCTCCATGGCATCAAAGTACTCAGTATCTTCATCTTCATCACTCGCCTCTTCTTTTTGCAGCCTCTCGCTCCCTTCTGTCGAGACATATACATTTGTGATTAAATGCAAACAGCTTTCCAAACTGGCAGAATCATCACATGGCACTGAGTTTGTATATACGGAGTTCAGCAGCGTATAATCACATACCCATGGCGATTAATCAAAGAATAATCAGCTTAGCAAAATTGGCAACGTTCCTGCTGGTTAACTAGCCGGAATGATGCAAGTTCCTCAGGGTGCGTTCCTGATATTCAGTATCCAACATTCAATATTCAGGGTGTTCAGTGATCCGTTATGTGGATAAACCAGAGCTTCCAACAGAGAAATCAAATCCTTGTATCAGGTCATCAGAGTACTTTCTGAAGAATTTTTAAAAAAATGAGGGTTTGATCTTCAGTCTTCAAACAACCACCATTATGACCAAACTTTCTGTATTTTCATAAAGAATGTTATTTTCTTAAAACTATCTTCTATTTAATACTGCTTAGTATGACACATACAGTGAATCTATTGGGTAAAGATTTCCATCAGCCTCAAAGGATGTGTTGACTCTACTCCATGAGTGAAAACTGAATTGAGAGAAGTTAATAACCATCCGTTTTCATCATGAACTCACATAAGGGTTATGAAATGGTTTCTTTGCTTTAAGTTTTAAACCCTTTGTTACAGACTGCAGAGAGAAATGAAGACCAGGGAAATGGATCTAACAAAGTTCTCAGCAAGACTCAAACTGAGGGCACTAAGTTTCATGGTCAGCACCTTAAGCCCTGAACCAAGAGGCATCTCACTCTCCAGTTTTAAAACAAACACTTAAATGTCTATGCATCGACCGTTCCTCTTTAAGCTACGCTTTAAGAAAGCTACACTACTTTCTGTTTTGGTATCAAATGCATTTCAAGCATTTCTGTTTTGGTATCAAATGCATTTCAAGCTATTTTGAAAAAAAAATCCACATGAGCTACAGTCCTTGATGAAGGTAATCACCATCTCCAACTCTCCAATAATCCAATTCAAACCTTCTGACACAACTTCTAATGTCCTTCCCCTGGATGAGGAACGTCTATAATATTGAGGCTGAGGTTACACAAGACTTACAGCCAGTTAAGTGAGGCCCACACTGACGCCCACAGGAGTAAGTAACACACAGATAGTCAGTCTCACCCTTGTTGGTAGTAGTGGCACTGGGTGTGGTGGAAGCAAGCGTGGGCGCTTCTCTCCACGCTCGCTCCAGGCTGTTATGCTGCTTGGCTAGCTGCTCAATGGTCTCCTCTAGGTGGGTACGCTGCTCTCGCTCATACTGCAGTGCTCGCTGCCATCTCCTACTGTGAGTCTCTGCTAGGTCCAAGAAGTCTCGACACGCCTGGGGAAACACAAGTACATAAACAACCAGAGAACACTGAAAGTTTAATTTCTATAATATAGAGTCCAGGAATTGGATTTACATCCTGAAAAAAGTCTGCTGCTCATAACTTTTAACAAGGTAAAAGTTACTTTTCACTTGCTATGACTCAGCTCAGCTAACAGCAGAGTTTTGCATTAAAAGTACACAGTGTTCTCAGATAACTTTTCTCACGGCTTAACAATACGGTCACAAATGAGTGACTTCTGTTGGTTCTTGCTCAAGTTCATGTAACACCCTCTTAAAACTAGTCCATTCATATTTTTTTAATGAATGTTTACACCTTGATTTTTCCATCCAGCACTTGGATGGAAAAGCCAGTAAAGTGAGAGAGATGAAAATGGTGCAAAGCTACACTTGGATAGAAAAGGTGCAAACGCGTTTGTGTCAGTCATTGTAATCAGGGCTATTAATCACTACTGTTTCCAGCCATCATCAATATGTTAATTAGCTCTCTGCCAAGCATTTACTGGGTCTCCCTGCTGCGTCAAATGTGCCTCAGAGCATGGCATAAACATAGAATTCATCAGTGAGTGATGAGCTGGAGGTTAAACCTCTGATTGCATTGCAGTCTGTTTTTCAGTCGTTGCTGCAGAGACAAAGAGGTTACTGCAGATCAAACATATATTTCATGTCAGCATTTGCTGGCACTGCAGCGTAGGTCTGACAGCCTTTCCTCAAAGTGAGCTCAAAGGTTAATGAACCTAAATAACATCTCACAGCTGACAACATGCATGATGAAAATGTCATGTGATACTCAATGAGCTGTCAGCAAAGTGGGCCTCAGGGAGGGGAGGAGTTTTCTGAGCGACCATTTTGAAACTGCTTGACTGAAATTGAATGTCTTTGAAGAATTTTGTGGGGGGTGGACATTGTTCTTCCCCCCTGAGCTTAACAGGAGTGTGTTTGCAGCAAACATCTGTTTGGTCCCAGATGCAGAATGGCTGCCCAGAGTTAGCTTGAACCACTTCGATTAAGTTGTGGCTGCAGGTGGAGAGCTGGAGGGACAAATGTGTCACAGAGCTCAAATAATATGTGTTCTCTGCGTGGTGAGAGTGCAGTCAGGATGTGCAGTATCACTTTTAGGCAGCATGAAGAGGAACAAGGATGCGGTAACATCTGACTCATTCCGGGATATGTTTCCAGCAGGACACCTGTCTGTCTGTCCTGTCTCCCTCTCTCACAATACTACACTGATACAATATTTATTGTCACTTAATATTTAAAGAAGTGAGATATTTGGTGAAATTTGAAAGCTATTTATAAAAATCTGATTATGACAATTATGAACAAGTCTTAAATCTTACCAAATAAATAAAAGAGCATTTAAATTTAAAAACAGATATTCGACTGACGGTGTCTTTCTGCAGTTTTAACATAGCATAGTTATAGTTAAAGATAAAGATTAACTTTTCATTGACATTTTCACCAGCAACAGAAACAATGCAAAATGACAGCTGAAACTACAACCTAAGATAAACACTGTGTGACTATTAAAGCAGCACCAATAATTTATGTTGTACATGTAGCTGCTTTGAACATTTCATTGATTCTTGCACATGTGAGTCTGGATCTTCTGATTGTGAACAGCGAGTTAAGTGTCATGTTTGATACACACATGCAGTCAGTTATAATAAATGTATCTGAAATGATCTCCCAGACATTTTAAACTTCATAACAAACAAAAAGGAGAAAGCACGATGTGTTCTTCATCAATACTACACTGTAACTTAATGTACTATATTATTTCAAAAGTCAAGATGGCAAACAAGACTGACAAGTTTCGAACAAGCCTTAATCATATTTATGTTCACTTATGCCCATCTTTTGACCAAAGGATTTAATGTTTATAATGTGATATATTTGTAATGTTACAAATTCATGATATGTTAATAATTTTTAGATTAGATTATTAAATTTTAACTCTATTTTGCACAAAACAATGTATTGATATAATAAAATATCTGATAACTAAATTATTCAGCCAAACCCTTACCTTCATCTGTCTTGCATCAAGTGTCTAAACATCAGTGTCTGAGGCTCAGTTTAAATGTCAGAGGTGCATGTGACGTTGTAGTTCACTTCCTCAGACATAACTGTGATATGAAACTCAACACCCACTTTAAAAAAAATAGAAGAGTTCCACTTTTTTTATGCTGAGTCTCCAGTGCAAACGCAGACTGCATGTGACTTCCGATGGAGGACGACGGGGTTGACAAAGGCTAAAAGAGTGAATGGGCCTGCAGAAGGGGACATGTGAGTAAGAGGTGGCATGCACTTTGCAGAACTGTGTGAAGCAGGAAAGAGTACAACAAACTTGAGTAAAATTTCATTCAGATTCAGGTTATAACTACGCATCTGATAGCGGCGAGTTTGTAAATGCATACACACACACACACACACACACACACACACACACACACACACACACGAGCGAGTGCCTGGATTCAATGTGAAATGAACTAATGCAACCCTCCCCTTGGGCCAGTGTCGGATCACAGAGAGCATGCAGCTGTGTCTTGCCATTATGGTCCCCTTCTCCCATTAAATCTTCCTCTCTCATTTATTACCTTGCATGTTAAGCCCAATTTCTTCAAAAAAAGCATATAAAAATGACAGCTATATTTTAGAGCAAAACAAGGTGTTTTAGATTCTCAACAGAGGCCAACAACATGGCTGCATAAATCCAAACACTCACATCCTGAAGAGCCATCTACAAGACCAAAAATCATTATGAGGCATTTGTGGCAGCACTTTTTCTCATTAGTATCACATTCTTGGCAAATTTAATGCCGCTTTAATGACTTTGGCGATCCAATAGTGTCTATTTTATTGCTTGTCCAGTGAGTTTCATTTTCCCATACTAATTAATAAAAAAGTGCAGAGAGAAACAAGAGGCTCATCATTTTGAACAATGGCCTTTCACATAATTAAAGCACAATCTAGATTTTAGCCTTTTTTTTTCTTGGCACAACACTATGACTCAAGTCTCTTAACAAGCTGTATTAGCACATACTTCAACATATGAAGACTAACAATTTCCTACTACCTGATTTCAAACCTAATCTTAAGGTCAAAATACTCGCAGTTTGACCGAGTCTGACTAAATTATTTCACACCGAACAGCCGGACACTCGCAGGCATGCATTATATTAAAAATAAACACAATAAAGAACAGAAGGAAGAAGAAAGACAAACCTCATGTTATTGTCTGGTTTTAGTCAGAGCAGGTCTGTCTGTCTAACTGTAGTCTAGAAGGCTCTAACATTCCTCATCAGGCAGGGAGGGAAGACAGTTTGAGTGGGGTGGGGGGACAGGAATAGCCATTCCTGTCCCCCCACCCACCCACTATCATATCTAATGTCACTCCCTCAGGATGTCAACCCTGCCTGACCTCTCGTCCACTACTAACATACTGTAAAGCCCATGGTATTTACCATTGAGGTGGTAGATACAGTGGAGTGTTTCTAAGCCTGAGGGTGGCAATCAGATCCAACACATAGTGGTGACTGAAAACCTGGCAGTGTGCATTAAACTAAGCTGATGAGGTGGAGATTTTGGCTTAACTACAGTATTACTGTTAATATTACTGTTACTTTGAACGAAAGTTTTTTCTGTTGTTCTTCCCCTGTTAAAGCATTAAAAAAAATCTTTTTAACTTCTCAAATTGAAAATATAAAAATGAAGCTTGGCGTATGTTATGTAGCTTGTAATAAGACCCTATAGAAAGTGAAAACTTTTGGGCTGCATAAATAAAATTGACTTTACCTGACAGGCACAGATGTTGGTATTCTTAGAGCTTAGTTTTTATTTTTAAACATTAACTCAGAGATGGTTAAGCAGCTTTTAACAGGATCTGGTGGTGCCTGGACCTGCTTCTCTAAACCCGACACCTCCATGAATACGGCTCGCTGATTCTCATTCGATGCCGTGAAGCCGTGCTGTGAAGCGATCTCATCTCTCATCATTCACTAACCAGCACATTATAGACGACTGGCATTCCTGTCACACAGATCACGTCGGAGTATGCGGGATGCAGGTCCCTCTCTGCTCACTGCTGCTGCGTCTTGTAGCCTGGGCTGCTCTGACTACTTACATTGATCATAGCATTGGAAGTGATGCGGAAGAGGGTGGCTCGCTCATTGACTGCCTTGATCTTCTCCCCTCCCTCCACAGGGACTTTCAGACCCTCGAGTTCACTCAGGGAACGCTGCAGGGCCGCTCCGTGCTTGGCGATCAGGTCATTACATGTGCTGAGGTCATCGAGCTTGCTGACAAGTATTTTCAAGGTGCCCTGAATCTCGCTGCGGTCCGACTGGGATGTAGGCTCCTCGTCTCCCGAGTCATCTGGGGGAGAGAAGCCATACATCACATATACACCATTTTGAAAAAGAAAGGGTTACAAAGACAATTAGGAAATGTTTTTCTTGGGTGACTTTGTGCGACACATCTAGCAAGACATCAGATATTTCACATTAGAGATACTAACTTTGCCGTGTGCACGGCAGAGAGCTCACTGTGGAATTAAACATCGAGACGTATTGCTGTTGTGCATTTATTTCAATGTTTTGGTTAGTCGTTAGGGATTTAGTTGCTATGACAACAAAATATTTAACAGCGATGTGTACCACTGATCAAATTAGGGTTAATTGGACAGCCATTAGTCTGATTTCACATCAACGCCCATTAGACAGAGACATGCTAAAAAGACTGACTGACTGCAGAAAGAAGCTTATCAAATGTAAATGTAAGCTCTATCAGGGCATTTGAATTCAGACAGCTCGTCCATGCCCACGATCCTCGGCTGCAGCAGCTGCCTTTGGCTATGATGTCACTAAAGAGAGAGTATTCAAGCTCACAGAGAACATGTGAGAACAGTGCTGCAGCGTCGACCCAGACACGTATGTGCACACTGCAAGGACATGAACACACAGAAAGACAGAAATAAACCGCGGCTAAGACCAAGGTCCATGAACAGCCTGGTGACACTGTAAAAGCAACAAATCAACTAAAATCCAAATTTTCTGATATTAAGCTGATGTACACACAATCCTTCTGCAACAATAGATTCTATTACCCTTATTATATCACATTTCTACTGCAAAACACCAAGGAACTTGCATGTTGGTTGGTGAACTGAATAAATATTTGCACACCTGTGTATCAAATCTAAATTCACACTGAAGAATACTTCCCAACAACAAAGCATCTGTGTTTGAGTTTCCAAAACAATGCTCCAATTACAATGTGATTAAAATCATTTTTGGTAAATGCAATGGCAGCACATTTAACAATAATGTGAACAAGTTCTTGTGAGTGAATAACATTTTTTGGGTTCTAGACTTACTAGACAAAACAGCTACAAGAGGCAAAAACCAATATAAGTGCTTAAAGATTCAATTCTGATGAATATGTATGGTTTACTTGTGTATTTGTTTATGTATATTTGTTGATTAACTATTAACATTTTCAGCACAAAGGGGTGGCACGCTGGTGTGGTGGTTGGCACTGTCACCTCACAGCAAAAGGATTCCAGGTTTGCACCCTTCTGTGGAGTTTGCCTGTTCTGCTTATGCTTGTGTGGGTTTTCTCCAGATAATCCAGCCTCCTCCCACAGTCCCAAAATATGCACTTTAGGTTAATTTGCAACTCCACATAGTCCCTAGGTGTGAGTGTGTGAATGTCTGTCTTTATGTGTCAGCCCTGTGACTGATTGGTGACCAGTCCAGGGTGAACCCCGCCTCTCGCCTGTAGTCAGCTGAGATGGGCTCCAGCTCCCCAGTGACCCTGCATGGATCAGGCAGGTAGAGATAATGGATGGATGGTTAAGGATAACGATCCAATACATTTGGTGAAGGAAATGTGAAAACTTCATGATTTTATGGATGGTAAAATTGGTCAGTTGATCTGTCACTTTTCCCATTACTGCGGTCAAACTAAAATGTTACAACAACTAGTGGATGGATAACTATGAAATCTGGTGAAGACATTCGTGGTCCTTAGATGATGTATTCTTACTTAATTGATCTCCTTTTCACCTTGTACCACCATGAGGTTGACATTTGTGTTTTTTAGTGAACTGATGTCACAATTAAGAATTGTTCCTCTGACATTTGTTTTGAAATGTATTAAGAAAAAACCTGCTGTACTTTAGCATCACATATGTTCATCATAAATCTAACAGTAGACAGAACTAAGAGGATAGAAAAAAAAAAGAAACCAAAGAAGTGTGAGCAAAGGGGAGAAAGGGAGGGACATAAAATCTCTCACCATGTTTGCATTCCTGTGCATCCATTTTCACCCAAAGGTAACCAGAGTTCAGCCAGGAACACGCAGCACACACAGACCACTCGACTCTAGCCACAGAGGAAATGCACGAACATTCAGAATAGGCTTTCAGAGAGACACAACTGTCTGCCCATTAGAGACAAACACAAGACAGTCCAGCCAAAGCTCGAGCCAGCAGTCCTACAGCGACACAGAATCCTAAAGGGAACACGGATCACAAAGTGACATGAGAATCCACCAACCACGTAAAGTTTTAAAACAGACTGGAGTGTGTGAAAAGAAAGCAAGAGATGGTTAGACGAAGTGAATGAGAAAGAGAAACTTCAAGAGAGCTCAAGTGGATAATGAAATAAGCCTTGAATTGATAAAGTGTGATTATGGCAGAGCAGTTTTAAACAGATAAGTTAGTTGGCTAATTGGTGTAGTTTTGAACTTCCTCCCACGAGGCAACAATAAGCCTCTCCCGAATCACATTTGGTTGGGTTTGGTTTATTTATGCACCCCTGTGTTCAAAACAAGGCATCAAAAATATTTAAATGTTTTAAGGAAAGAGAAAAGAGCAATTTCATATAAAATACTAAAAACTAGTATTTGTCATCCAATAAACGAAGAGACATTGACAAAAGGACACAGAAATAAAACTTCGTATTAAAGGCAATCAGAAAATAACTGAAAAACTTCTGGAGATACTAAAAGTGTTGCCAAATAACATCTATTTTCTTTATCTGTCTTTTTCTAATCTGCTGCTGTTTTCAGCAACTTTTCTCACACATTAACAAGCAGTTTATCAGTGTACAGTAGTTACAACAAATAACTCCTTTGGAGACAGGAGTAGTTTTAGTTAAAGTGGCTATTTCATGGGTTTGCTGAGAGTGGAGAAGATACACAGACCTAATGGTATGGCATGAGGCATATTTATAACCCCATGAAATGCCTTTGATTTTTTCCAGATCCTGTTTTATTCTCTTCCAAATAACACACTTTCCTTTTTTCATTTTTCTGAATTCCGTGTTTGCAATTTAAAAACATTTTGTCTAATCTTACGGTGTGTGAATAAAATTTCTACAGTTCAATATATAGAAAATATCCAAGTTTAATTAATACCAATAAACTTGATGTAACACAACACGGCACTGAACATTAAAAACCAGTCCGTAGTAACCTCCTCATTAAATCACAAAAATATATGACTGATGTTACTGAACGGCAAAGTCACCAGTGACTGAGCTACACCGAGAGCAAACTCAACCCCGGCGCTCTGCTTCACGTCCTCACTTGAGAGCGTGAAATTACAGAGGACGGTCTGGATAATATTACATTAATGTGCAGTATACTGTGGTTTTCAGAGATTTCAGAGGTGCGGTGAGAAAAAAGCAAGTAGCTCGTGGGGCACTACGGCTGAATGAGCACTGAATGCTTTTTAAAAATTCAAGCGGATTAGTTCAAGCTAGCGATTTTTTCCCGATGTTTAACTACTATTATTTACAGAGGGGACGTTCAAGAGTAAACAGAAAAACATGGCTGAGCGAAGGCATTTGCAGCACTGCAGTGAAGCCCTGCTCTTATTATTCACCCTCATTCTGCCAATGAGCTCAGCAGCTCTAAGCGACACCACTTAAAAATAAACTGTCACATGTACCAAGGCATATTTGTTTAGGAGAGACTCTGCTCACAGCTCGTCGCCTGCAAAACTAATTCTCTTTTAAAAACCCCACTGAAACAAGTCGTGAGCTGCGAGAACACACACTTTGGCTGTTGACTCTGCTGTATAAACACCTTTCACAGACAAGGAGAAACCAATGCGCAAAGCTTTCTTCAACCTTAAATGAAGCCTCAAGTATGTCAGAAATGCCTTTTCTGCTGCGTCCTTTCGGTTCACTGCAACAGACCCATACAGTGTCGTCAAAACGTCAAGTTTGAATACTGAAGATGAAAACCCTTAAAGATGCCTAAGCACACTGTAGCACCTGGATATCACTCAGAACTGGAATAAAAAGTGAGGGCTGGGTTTTACACTAAACCTGCGTCAATAAATAGCCAATCAGTGCTGTCTGTAAATCAGTCACTGCTCAGCTCGCTCACTTACATTTCCAACCCCTTCCGTCCCAACAACAGATGAGAATGGATGGCTCCCTACAGCAAAGTCGACACCATGAGGCAAGACCAAGAGCCCATTACCACACCAGTCATGCCTCAAGGTCGGGCTGTCGTCCCCTCCCCCACAGCCCACCACCTCAGAGTACACCCTGCATCGATACAAATGCAAGCCTGTTTCCAGATTTCAGAGGATGATGATATGATTTAAGTAAACACCCGTGTCTGAGGCGAGCTGGGAGGTAAGTTTACCAGTCACAGCTCATCAAATCACAACACGTTAACACACATCTGTCTTCCTCCTAAGCATGTGCATAGCTTCTTTGCCCTTCACTCTGCTCAGTGTTGAGCATAAAAGAGCGAGGGAGTGAAAGGGGGAGAGAGAGAGAGAGAGAGAAAGCAGGGAAATACAATGTGGGAGAATGTAACTGGGAGAGCAGTAATGTGCGCTGTCTCACTGTCAGAGCTCGTCTCTCTGCTCGTCCCTGAGGACAAGCTGTCAGATCAGCTGGGCCAGGCCTCCGGCTGACAAGATGTCACCCTACAGCAGAAACACGTGCACGCTGAGCTGCTTTGCACATGGGAGAAACATACTGCCTCTCTGCATTATAGATGGTATTTGAACACAGTGAAAGGTCTAATCAGACAGGAATCCAGAGCTAGAAAATCAGGAACAAGCCTTTATTTCTAGTGGTTATTACAATTACATTTCATAGGTCAGTCTAACCAAGTTGTAGTGGACTAGCAGTCATGTTAACCTTAAAATCTTATTTGATAAATAAATCTCATGCACACAACTGCACATGGTCTTAGCTAGTGTGTGCTAGAGCATGTTTAAGGATGAATGATGATCCAAACAGAGAGATTATTGAATGGACGCTGTACACACTTCAGTTTATTAGGTAAACCGATGTCACAAATTATATTTATATAGTGTTAGTTTGTATTTCCATTTATGTTGTAGTGACAAACACACGTTACACATTTTTCTAGGGAAGTGCTGCATTTATGTACCGAATGGTGGCCATACAAAACACAGAACTTTACATGAGGTTCAGTTCAAGCAACAAAAGCACTTTGTTAAGGTTGGGGATTAATTACGTTAGTTAGTCTAGGCAAGTTAATATTGTGCACGTTGTGTCTCCTTCAAGTCACTGTGGGCTTTTTCCTGACTATAAAAGACAAACATAAAATCCAAAAACTACACGGGCATTTTAATCACCATTGTGGGATTGGCCAGATTAGTTTCTCGATCATATAAATGAAGAAGACAAAATATTGGAAGTCAAAAATAAAAACTAAACATTTAACTATCATGCTATCAGAATAATCGCAGGAATACTGCAATTAAATTGCATCCAAAAACAAAAACAAAACACATAACTGAGAGTATAATACATTAATGTACTGCATATGTATTCAGAGAAAAGGTAAGAGAAGACATCGCATCATTTTTTTTTACTGCTCAAGGCTCCAGATTTTTGCTTTCGCACACATACTGCAATAAATACCACCATTAAAATAATCACGAATATCAGACCTTGTTTCTAATTAGCTAGCCTTAATGCACGTGTAATCTGAAGACCACTCTATTTTTAGCACGGAGAGTTTGTACCTGCTCTTGAAAAACCTTTCTTTCAGCACTGACAGCAAAGAGTGAGTGTGATGACTGTTTTGCAGCTGTGTTGATGGAGTGGAGGAAGAGCAAGAGAAAATATGAAAAAGTGTATCAGAAGCAGAAGACGGTACGAACTAGATGAAGAGAGTCCCAGGGGAGGCGAGTGTAATCCTGGCCAGTAATTGCTAACTGGCTCCATACCTCCCCGGAGATACATCACAGAGAGCCAAACAGAGGAGACAGCAGGTTAAACCCAGTACCATGGCACTCAGCTCTCCACAAGCAAATGAGAAACCGTGCAGTGCAACCCATCACTGTCCCCAAAGCTCTGCAGTACACACTCCGAGAGTAGCAAACAACAACAGAAAAGATTAACAGAAAAATGCAGCAACTAAGCAATGAGTCTGAATTCAGTAACATTTTATTATGGGCTTAAATGGACGAAAAGAAAAACAGTCAGTCTGCTGATTTCTAAACTGTAGATTTATGTTCTGGTCTACTGAGTAAATTTGATAAATTCCCAGCTGGTGCATCAAACCTGTGAGAAGAAAATGGCTTTTGTTTACTGCATAACTCCTACAGTTGGAAGGTTGAGGTCATTAATTATCCTACAACCTCAGAATACTAAATGAGCTCATCTGCACAAGTCTGGTCAATGTGACAGGATTTCCAGGATTTTACTGCAATAATAAACTAGAATTATCACCTCGTAGTTGTATGCCTCAGTGCACCAGTCGAGCTACAGTTTACATCCATGCTCAACTGATATATATAGTGAAGGAATTAAATAAAGGGTAGTAAGTATAGTTCGTGGTGAAATGGAAGTCATCACTGTATTGACATGTACGATTCCAGTGAGAAACAGTCACTTAGGGACGATTTTTACAGAGGAGCACAGAGGACAGATAGCTTCATCACATGGTGCAATGGCAATCACCTGACAATCATCTCAGTAGCAGCAAAACTACTGAGCTTCTGGTAGAGTACTGCTGTATGTCTATTGGCAAGTTCATTTAGAGAACCAAAAAAAAAAAAACAGTCAAATCCCTCGTATGAGTTCACAGGGTCTGTTGACAGCTGGTTCATGTAAAATAGGGCTGGTATATCAAAAATAAAATTAAGAAATATTAAAGCTTTTGACAGACTGATCTCAGTAACAAGTATAGTATATCGGGTGTGCACATTTTCCAATATTAAGTACTTTGCTTGGGTGTCGCAATTAATTAGCTGCTCATTAACTAACACATGCATACAAACATAATACAGAAACATATCCATTACACGCAGTGTTATTATTGTCTTCAAAATTTTCATGACATCAAATCAGATTTTTTCTGATATTATTCACAGTCCTGTTTTTTTTCTGAAACAGCCATTCAATGTATTTACATTCAATAAAGACCTCTCTATAGTACAGCAGTTGTAGTTGTGGGTGGTGGAGTCTGCCATTCCCATGCTGGATTAAAACTGCTTTCAAATGCATGTGTGGAAAATGACCCATAGATGCCAGCTGTCAGAGATTTTACAATACTGTTCATGCCAAGCTAGCTCTCCCTGTGCTATCTCTGGCTGTATTGAATTACGTCATCACGGGCAGTGTTCCATATCAATGAGCAGGACACCTTTAATCCAATACCGAATTAGTATTTTTGATTTTTTGCACTAATGGAATGAAATGCATTGATCGGTGTAATATTTAATTTGCTGACTATGCCAATACAGACTTTCCTGTGTGCATATTTCATAGACCTCTTTCTAAGCTGATTTCCTTGAAATTTTCATTGCGTTTTATCCATATCACACACTTCTACTACAATTTACAATACAATTTCTACTACAATTCTACGACAATTTAAACTTGCTAGTTCTAACTGTCCTATTTGACAACCCGTGCTTTTGATAGAAACCCATTGCTGAGTTACTGTTACTGTCTCTCAGTGAGGAACCTGGTAATGCAGGAAGATCTGGCAAGTTTGTGGGCCATGAGACGGTTACACCAAATCATAGCAAGATTGTGATCCATCATGCTAATTGTGCAGGTGCCGGTGCTGCAAGATAATGAGCCATGAAGGTGGCCATCAAACCAGAAAAGAGGTGACTATGGACACAGAGGAACAGTAGAAGTGTCTCCAAAGCACCTTTAAAATATGTGCATTAATATATGAAAAATTAAAAATAATGAGGGCCCTGACCTCTGTCCTCCAAACCCTATTAAAAAAATGCTACACTGTGTATTGACTTTGTAAGCAGGGAGGGACAAAATGAAAATGTCAACTGACACCAACAAAGTTTTAATACTCTCTGAAACAAAAACATCCTTCACTGATAACTAATTATCAAAGTGATGTGGAATTTCACACAGAAGATTTACATGTCCACAAATTACTTCACAGCATAGAAATTTCCAATGGCCAAGAGAGCATTTCATTGTCTGACTGCACATGCCGCTGATTATCAATGACTCAACCTCCAACTTCATAAATACACATTTTTTCATGGACAGCGAATAATGCTTCCATTAAAAAAACAGATACGAACAGAGTGATGTGAACAGTCAGACCAGACCTACAACATACAAGGGCAAAAATTAGCACACTTTCTGGGATTAATACAATACAAGAGGCAGACATTATCTGTGGGCACTTTAACTGTGCTCTGGTCATTCATTTTACCAGAATATAGCTATACAAGCAAACACTATAAGAAGAAATATGCCCATAAACTTTCAAAACGACATTATCATTTAAATGTTTTGGAGGCAGAGTCACACAGACATCAAGTTTGTTACAATTGTAGTTACTCTCTGACAGTTTCTTCTTCTTCTATTTTTCACAAATCCCAGTTCATGGAGCACTGCCTTCATGAGAGTGACAATGACACAGCTGTCAACCAGATACGATTGTTTGGCATGTGCGTGTATCCCACAATTCTTCATTGGGAAGTTGCAACACTTTCAGGCTGTTACCTTTTTCAACAGGGGCTCAGTTGGAGCTCTCCAGTTTACTGACCTTAAGTTGTCTCTAACATGAGCCACCACTTGCTGTTAATGTCTCTTACACTAAGATATGTTCTAACAAGTCTTTGATTGCTACAAATAGAGGTTGATTTGGTTGCTTGGTAAGGACAGTGCACTCTGATTTACACTCATACAGTTCATCTCTCTGTTTGTTTAGTTCTGTGATTACCTTTAAGTAAGTTGTTTATGGACACCATGAATAAATCAATCTAGAAACAAAAGTAACTCAGAAATCTTTACATAATAAATTATGGGCCAACACCAAAGCCTTGGAGATGTTCTCACTGGGTTCCCAAAGAAACATTTTAACGTAGTAGCCAATTTGATCACATATCTCTCCTGATATCAGACTGAACTATCAACTCATTACACCCCCTCTTTATCCATTCATCAGAATCAGCCAACGTGGGCGAGGCAATGTCAAGCTCACGCAATGTGACTCTTCGAAGTCTTTGATTTGATCTGACAGTTGCACTTTATTGTTGATGGAAACAAATTTGAGAATTACAGAATATTAAATCAATGTTCAGAGTCACAATGTGTTTGTTCTGACTCATGTTCTCAACTTAATCGCACCTCAATATTCATACTGTGCGAGGCCTACTGTGAAAAGTCTTAAAACAACCTGGGCTATATCACCTTTGCCAAAATAATTTCAGTGAACAAACAGGCAAAGTGAGCAGACACAGAGAGTGCAGGGCTTAAGAGCACAGCTATTCAGCTCAATACTATCCAATTGCCACAGGCAATAAAACCACAGATGAAGTGAGACAGGTGGAGAGACCGAATAAAATGAGACAGTGAGGGGAAAATGTGATAGCTAACACATTTCTTGGTTGTTTCTCCAAAGGTAACAACTTAATCCTATGCAGCATACAGTACACTGTATGCTATTAACCTGCCACGAACAGTAATAGAATATTGATTTGCTCTGCAAAAAATCTTTAACCATTTGGACGACATGTTATGCAGGCTAGTACTGATTGTGAGTAGACAGAACAAAAACCTGAATAGTCTGTATTCCTTAGACACCACCCTACTACTTTATATGAAAAAAAACTGTCACATTTGTACTCAGGGACAACTTCAAGCACCCTGGGATATACAGCAAGTCGCATTTTGGAGTTTCTGAATTTACGAAGAACACTACAAACGTAACATGCAAACACAGATGTACACAGCTAACGCCACACGTTGGCTTGGAAGGCTCCAACTCATCCATATGCAAATGTGAGGTGGAGCAGGCGCAAAGAAAAGAGAGGAAATGAGTCTGAGCGAGAGCGACACGGAGGGGCAGAAAGGAAGGAGACGACATGCAGTGAGGAGTGCAGGAGAGAGGACAGACTGCTCTTTTTACTGCATTATTGAGGGAGGCTGCAGAAATGTGAGCATCCATGGCGACAGATGACAGATGCCAGATGCCAGAGGGAGGAACATGGATGGTGGAATGACAGCTACCTCTCAGATAACAATGAGGAGGAGAGAGCAGGATGAGGAAGGATTTGTCATTAGACAGATGGAGAGGAGTGTGACAGCCCCATGTCAGCTCCTTGGTTATAGCTTTAGCTATAGCTGTACTGACCCTGGTTGAGTTTACTCAGGCAGCCCGAGTTGCAGAGAGAGCGGACCGTCCCAGACTCCCAGCAGCTCCGGCCCTTCATCCCACTCTCTGCAGGCCTGATCCCACTCCACGCTCCCTCAGATGCAGCGCTGCCCAGAGCAACTATATAATCCCAGCAGGAGGGGGGGGACTGAGGCAGCGACTTTCCCTATTCAGCATTGTAGCGTGCACACACACAAACACACATACACACACACATTTGCACACATAAAGAACACAGACAGGGGAGCAATGATGGCGATCCCTGTTGTAATTCCTATCTCCTCTCCTGCACTGCTTCCCCCTCTTCCGGAAATATACTCAGGACACACACATTCACAAAGCTCGGCATATTTACAATTCTCCTCCACATGCTTCTCAGTGCAGTGCAGTTTGTGGAGAGGGAGGGAGGTTGGAAGGGAGGGAGGGAGGGAGAGAGTGAGTGAAGCAGAGAGAAGATAGGACTCGGCAGCCAGCAGTCATCTGCACGAGTAAGACCAGAATGCCTTGCTTCCTCTCTGTTACACCCCCATCCCCATCCCTTGTTTTCGCAGCTTGACAGAAAAAGTCAACTATTTTAGGCAAGTTAAAGGACAGAGACAGTACTAAGTGTCACCATGAGGAGCTTATGTATGATGAGACATCAGGGATGAAAAGATTTCAGACTAACTTACAACGTATTAACTAAGAGTGATGCCATAAAACCAAGGGCGAAAGGTCAAATTAAACATCCTTCAATAAATATTTCTACTCCTGTGTCCTACCTCTGTTGTCCTTTGTCAGGATATTTTTACAGTGCTGAGCACCAGCTGTTGATGGACCAATTCAAATCAACCTCAATTATCATTGAGCAAACTAACTACTCAACAATACAAAGTAAGCCAGCACAAGAGAGGGAATGGCATGTGCTGAAGTATCAAAAAAGAAATATTATAACATTTGTAGTCAATCATCATTTACATAAATACGGCAGTAATGCTTTTTGATTTACATATTTCAGATTTGTAGATAGGACTAGATGTAGCAGTGCCTGAAAATCAGAATGTACACGACTCAAGTGTCCAGCTTTCAGTGGAGGGTTTACCATCTGAAGGATGTTCTTGTAAGCGGGTTTGAGACTCATCTTTGTTTGTGTACCACAGCGTCATAAGATGTTTAAGCCTTTTAAATATAATACATCCCCAGCTGAGGCAGGCCCACCACAGGCTGATCAGACCCGGGTGTGAGACCCTTGACTCTCTACTGGCTTGTCTTGATTAACCAGCGACCAGGAGGTTTGGTTTCCTTCTCTCTCCTTCTCAGAGAAAGGGCATACAGTGTTGGAGCGTTGACCAGGCATTATCTGGTAGAGAGTTAATTGATCTTCTTTTGTACTTAAGTTCAGCTGCGAGGGATCTCAGCACTCTGTTGTGTCTCCAAGTGTGTCTACCCCATGTTAGGCTGGTGTTATAAGCAACCAGTATGTGCCTCAGGTTTACAGGACTTGAACAGAGAGGACAGGCTGCATCCTCTACCAGCCAGCGGCTTAGATTCACATGGGAAAGGAGAACGTTGAATATGCATGCTCCACAGGTCTTTCCAGGTGACTTTCCTCTTCTCGATGCCCTCCCACCTTGTTCAGCAGTCTTGTTTGGCTTGAGAAACGGCTTTGGCAGTCCGGGCAGATGGACTGATAGATTCCCCTTTTCCCCTGTAGGAGGTAGGAGTGGCACCTCTCACAATCATGTCCCGGGATTCTTTTAATTTTTCCGTAAGGCTGGATATGAGGAGGGCAAGAACTCCGTTTACATATAGTCTAATGCTGCTGAGGCATCTGGTAGTCATAGCCATTTCCTTACGTGAGGAATTATCAGACTTTTCAGTTTGGTTGCTTGGGGGAGGCTGACCTTGCACATAATAAGAGGAGGCGAGGAAGCAACCTGAAGTGGAGGCACAAGGTCTTCAGTTTCCCTGGGAAAGCAGAGTTGTTTATATGCTTGAGTCCAGTGATTGTATCCTCCTTCAGCGGTGAGATTTATAATACTGCAAGATTTGGCTGGTTTGATATCCAGCCCATTTGATATTAGAGCTGAGTTTACTCAGGACACGCTTGATGCAAGTCTTTGTTGTTGTTATTGTGGTCATGTCGCCCTTGCACACCCTTATTGGGGGCAGTCGCAGAGTACCTTTCAGGCATTCCACTCCTACTACCCTGCGTGATGCCCTGAGGTTTAGCTCCATCGCCTTAGTAAAGGCCAGTGGAGAGATTGTACAACCTGCCATGATGCCTACCTCAAGACTTTGCCAAGTGGTTTTGTGCTCCTTGCTGTAATGGAGAACTGGAGATCGTAAAAGTACACTTTGACAAGTTGTGTGATGGGCTCCGGGACCTGGAAGTAGTTGAAACCTGCCCAGAGCATTTCATGAGGCACGGATCTGAAGGCATTGGCCAGGTTTGGTTACCATGTGCAGATCTTATTCTCAGTCTTGGCTAATTGTATCTGATGCCAGATGATTTTAATATGCTCCAAGCATCCCGCAAACTCTTGCACTCCTGTCTTCTGCACTATTGTGCGCTGCTGTGGACTGTAAGCGAGGTGAGGGAAGTGCTGACAGGCAAAGATTGTTGGACTGTAAATAAATAACATCCCTTTAAATGTCCAAGAACATGTTCAAGGGGGCACTGAAGCAAGGAACTTCAATTAATTTCACACCTGACCTTCATCATTTCCTCTCTTCAATACAGTTAAGTTTAACCATGCAAACAAAGCCAAACAGGACTGATGAAAGCAGCAAGCTTTGTGTGTCCAAGCTGCTATAAAATGTGTTTTGGGTGTCTTTTTAATTTGTTTCTTTAATTTTGTTTTCAGTAATTTTTCTCAATTTAAAGCAATATAAGCAGCATGTAGTGTATGAATTGTGCTGTATTATTGTCATCATCATCTATGGACTAAACTGAGAAAAAATAGTCACTTTTGAAGATATTCAGTCCTTTGTGGTAATCAGAATCAGAATCAGAATCAGAATTCCTTTATTAATCCCTGGAGGGAAATTCTTGTTTCTACAGACAATTGCACATGCAGTATTCCCGACCAAGAAAGGAGAAAAGTGCAGAGTATATAAATAGGATAAACAAAAACTAAAATCTCAAGTACAGTAGTATTTACAAAAACTGTATTCAAAAATTTTTTAAGAAAATTTAAAAATACAGGTATGTGCAATGTGTAAAAGTAGCCAATATGTACATTGTATAAACAGTGAGTGTGTCCGTCACAGTGCTGAGTTTAACAGTTTGATGGCGACAGGCAGGAATGATTTCCTGTGTCGCTCTGTGGTGCATCGTGGCAGTATGAGTCTGTTGCTGAACGAGCTCCTGTAGCCGATCAGCACATTGTGAAGAGGGTGAGAGGGAAAGTCCAGTATAGTTCTTATTTTGGACAACATCCTCCTCTCAGACACCACTGTCAGAGAGTCCAGTTCCTCTCCCACAACATGGCTGGCCTTCTTGATGATTCTATTGAGTCTGTTAGTGTCCCTCACCCTCAGGCAGCTGCCCCAGCAGGCAACGGCATATGTGATGGCACTGGACACCACCGACTCGTAGAACATCCTCAGCATCGTCCTGCAGATGTTGAAGGACCTCAGCCGCCTCAGAAAGTAGAGGAGGCTCTGGCCCTTTCTGTAGACCATGTCCACGTTCTTGCACCAGTCCAGTTTGTGGTCTAAGTACACCCCCAGGTATTTGTACTCCTCCACCACCTCCACAGTGTCCCCTTTGATGTTGATAGGGGTCACTGGAGCCTTAGTCCTCCTCGGGTCCACCACCAGTTCCTTGGTCTTTGTCACATTGAGCTGTAGGTGGTTTTTCCCGCTCCATGTGACAAAGTTGTCCACTACCGTCCTGTACTCTCTCTCATCCCCCCCAGTAATACACCCAACCACTGCAGAGTCATCAGAAAATTTCTGAAGATGGCAGGACTCTGTGCAGTGCGTAAAGTCTGTGGTGTAAATAGTGAAGAGGAAGGGAGAGAGGACAGTCCCCTGTGGAGCCCCGGTGTTGCTGATCACTTCATCTGACAGGCAGCACTTCAGGCGTACGTACTGCGGTCTGCCCGTCAGATAGTCTGCGATCCAGGACACCAGTGGGGCATCCACCTGCATCGCTGTCAGCTTCTCAGCCAGCAGAGCCGGCCTGATGGTGTCAAACGCACTCGAGAAATCGAAGAATGTGATTCTCACAGTGCTTGCCGGCTTGTCTAGGTGAGTGTAGACTCTGTTCAGCAGGTAGATGATGGCGTCGTCCACTCCAAGGCGGGGCTGGTAGGCGAACTGAAGGGGATCCTGAAGTGGTTGGACCATGGGCCTGAGCTGTTCCAGGACGAGTCTTTCCAGGGTCTTCATGATGTGTGACGTCAGGGCCACAGGCCTGTAGTCCTTGGGGTCGCTGGGACGCGGCGTCTTCGGGACAGGAACGAGGCATGACGTCTTCCACACCACGGGGACCCTCTGAAGACTCAGACTCAGGTTGAAGACATGATGAAGTACTCCGCTTAGCTGGGGGGCACAGGCTTTCAGGACCCTGGGGCTCACACCATCTGGGCCTGCAGCTTTGCCTGCACGGAGTCTCTGCAGCTGTCTTCTCACCTGGTCAGCTGTGAAGGTCATCGTTGGGGTGATGGGTGGGGGAGGAGTGCTTGTGGTACCCAGGTGAGAGTGGTCCACCCAGGCTTCTGGGGACGAGGTGTGAGCGAGGTCATCCAGATGGAATGTGGGGGGAGGGAGAGAGGCTGGAGTGGCCGGTTGCTGCAACCTTACTGCTGAGGAGTCGTTTGAAGTGTGAATTGGGGTCCCTGTGTCGAATCTGTTAAAAAACTGATTCAGCTCATTCGCCCGTTCCACACCGCCATCAACTCCTCCTCTGTTTGGCCCGTAACCTGTGATGGTCCTCATGCCACTCCACACCTCTCTCGTGTTGTTCTGCTGGAGTTTCCACTCCAGCTTCCTCCGGTACCTCTCCTTTGCCTCCCTGATCTTTATTCTCAGGGTGCGCTGGATAGCTCTCACCTCCTCCCTATTGCCTGCTCTGAAAGCCCTCTTCTTGTTGTTGAGGATGGCTTTGATGTCCTTGGTTACCCACGGCTTGTTGTTGGGGTAACACTTTACCGTTGTGGTTGGGACAATGGTGTCCACACAGAAGTTTATGTAGGCAGTGATGCACTCAGTGAGCCCATCAATGTCCTGGCCGTGTGGCTCACAGAGTGCCTGCCAGTCTGTCACCTCAAAACAGCCCTGGAGTGTCTCATTGGCCTCGTCTGTCCATCTCCTCACAGTCCTTGAAGTTGCGGGCAGACGCTTTACGAGAGGCACATAGCAGGGGGAGAGGTGGATCAGGTTGTGATCTGACCTGCCTAGTGGGGGGAGGGGGGAAGAGCTGTAACAGTCCTTTGCATTTGCATACAGCAGATCTATTGTTCTTCCCTCTCTGGTAGGACAGTTCACAAACTGAGTGAAAGTGGGGAGTGTTTTGTCCAGGTTAGTGTGGTTGAAATCACCCGAGATTGCAATGAATGCACTCGGGTGCTGAGTCTGTATCCGGGCTATTGCAGAGTGAATAGTGTCACATGTCCTGCTGGGGTTTGCAGAGGGGGGAACATAAACAGTTACCATGACAACATGTGAAAACTCCCTGGGCAAGTAATATGGACGTAGTCCAACGGCACAAAGTTCCACATCCGGGCTGCAGATGCGCTCCTTCACCGTGATGTGAGCTGGATTACACCACCGGTTGTTGACGAGCACGGCAAGCCCACCCCCTTTGTGCTTACCGCTGGTAGCGCAGTCTCTGTCCGCACGGACTGTATGGAAGCCCGTTACCGTCACATTGTCGTCGGGTATGTCCTGGTGCAGCCATGTCTCCGTAAAGCACATCAAACTGCACTCCTGGTATTCCCTCTGACTCTGCGACAGTGCCGTCAGCTCGTCCATCTTATTCCCGAGTGACCTCACATTTCCCATGACGATAGAGGGGAGACACGGCTTAAACTTTCTAGTCATAAGCCTCCGCTGTTTCAAAGCTTCCCTCTTCCTCCGTAACTTTTTATTTCCCCTGCATCCCCTGTGCGTTTTAACCCAGCATTCAGCAGGGATTACTCTCGGTGTTTTCCCTGGAGCGGTGGCCGGCTTCAGGTCCATCAGCTGATCCCGAGTGTAAACAATGCGGGCAGCGAGGAGTTGCATCGCCGCTCCGAAAAGTGTAGTTCAGCGACGAACAAAAACACCAAAAAGACCCACAACTTCCTGGTGTGTGGTAGATAGTAGACATTGTAGTCCAGAGAGTAAAAAAGAAAGTAAAGGAGTCACGAATAATAATAAAATAGTAAAAAACAGTGAGAAAGATCGGGAGCGTCTGTAACAGGCTGCACACGTATCGACGCACTGCATGGCCTGACTGAAGGATAAACTCTTGAGCTGCTGTATTTTATTTCACATTGTATTAAATATCTTTATTACTAAATAATACACACTAGTATTTCAGGTACCAACACTTATACATTAAGTACGCGTACAGTGTATAAATAAACAGAAATTACTTCCAAATCATTTTTTGTTCAGTTTATTTTAAAATTGAGAACAAATGCTGCTCCTTAACTTCCAAATATAGACCACAGAGGGATCAATTTTAAAAAGCGCTGTGAACTCTGGAGTGAAATCAAAGTTGCTCCAAATATTGCATGCTATTCTTTGAAATCCCAAAGTTAAGCAGAAATTCAACCCCACATTTCCCTGTTTATTTACGGAAGGAAAGACAGTCAAGGCCAAACCATCTGAAAGACAAACTAAAGAGGAAGAGGTTGTTTAAAAAACACAAGTTGCAGTCTCATTAAGCCATTAACTGCAGCAAGATCCAGGAACTTAAACACTCCCCACAGCCTGAATGCACAAGCACTGAGCTCATTAAAACTAGTTCAAACGGCTCAGGTCAAGAAAACTATTCCATTGCAGGAAAGAACCAACTTTAACAGTAAAATTACTTTTTAGAAGTTTGAAACCAATTAAACGTGTTGATTGCATCAGGGGTAGCCAAATAAATATACTGTAAAAGATCACGTTATACCAGACACTGTGCTGCCTTTCTGTCAGCGAGGCAACAGGAGAAAAGTTGGGCGTAAGAACCAAAAGCACCAAAAACTGACTGCAGTGAAATACGAGCCTGAAACTGTGGATTCCTAATGGACTGACGCTCCTCCTGTGGCGATAATAACCTGATAATCCGAAGGAGGTGGAAGATCTTTGATTAACCACAAACATAAGAGTTTAAAAGTAATTGCTTCCTGCTTCAGCCTTCACCGGCTCATTTTAGAAAACCCAACATGATGATTTAGTAATCACAGACAGACATAACACTTGATATAAATGCCCCGTGCATTAGATTGAAATTACAGCTGACTCTCTATACACTGGGGCAATGAATCATCCAGCTCTGCGTGCATTTAGTCATCTCCGAAAGAGGTCCAGGTAGCATCTTTGCACAGCAGCTGTTGGTGCTGGCACCGTCAATACCTCTTGCAAGTTGTGCATTTAAAATTTTGACGTTCGAGAGGGTCTTCAAAAATAGCCCTGCACGTGTCTCAAAGCATGTGGAATTAATGGGAGTTTTTCGCATTCATATGCAAATACAGATGCTCCAAAATGTAATCAGCTCATCTACTCCATAGATGATGAAGTACGAGCTTCTATCATCATGTAAATATGTCCCACATACCGTGTGCTCCTGGCATCTTCAGAACTGCCTTGATTTCTGCAGCAGCTGCACCCTCTGCTACAACTATCAGAATTTATAAAGGTTTAAAAATAAAAATAGGAGAAATTGGTACATTTGTGGCTGCTGACCAGAGCAGGAGTAATGAGCAGTATTTTGAGTATTTGCTCATTAAGAGTTTCAGCCGAGTGATACTGGAGTTTAATTGCTTAGTCTGAAATACACTGCAGCATTTAGCTTTCAGACCACAGTTTGGACAACAAAATCTGATCGTCTCTAGTTCAAGGATTAAGGGTGTTTTGAAATATTGACAGCACTGTAGGTGGGGATGTAGACTACACCTTAAAGATATGATCTTAATAATTTAACAAATGCCCGTTGTTCGTCAGGTGAGATCCTTGGAGGCTACCTCCAGGCATCAGTTTGACTGACACTGATCCATGCTATCAGGAAGTGCTTCACCTCTCATCTCTGCAACCTCCTCCGACTCCACCTGCTCTCACCATATGTGATGGTAATCTGTCCTCATATTCCTATAGAATTTCAAAGTTAAAAAATTCAGTGGGTGCAAGTGGTTCAGACCCTGAGCCAGCAAAATCACAAACCACAAGGATTCTGGTGGCTCCTGGTGTTTGTATACTAAGCTTTGTACCTCCAAAAAAAAAAAAAAATATTCACACTGCTCAAAATATTGTGATAATATTAAGCAACATAGTGTTACTTTGATTTATTTTGATTTGATTAGATTAATTTTTCTTTTACAAACCCATGACCGATGCTGCCTGATGCAGACTGACTCCACTGACTCCACTACTGCCAATAAAAAAAAGGCAGAAACAGGAATTAAATGAAAGGTATTAGTGGTGTGAAAACAACTGAAAGCACAGAAGACAACATAAAATAAACAAAAACATCTCTTTCCTGATCTACATTAATCTTCTTCACCATCAGTTAGTCAGTAAGCCAGATCAAACCACATACAAAAATAAAGCCATGCAGTCTCACGTTGTGCACCAGTAGATTCTAAAGTTAAGCTCGACTTCTGTTTACTGTACTGAGCCAAGAGGTCGGATGAAAGAAATACTTTACATTTAAAAAATTGATTTTTTGTTCTCTCACAGCACTTAGAATAAGACAATATCCAGCCAACTGTGGCAGACCACAGAGCAGGGGGGAAATGAGCAGAAGCTGGCATAAAGAGCTACAAAAAGTGGTGGGAAAAGGTGTCACAACACAAAAATCCCAGAAAAATGGTGGAAAAGGGAAAAACATGAATGGTGTACCACCACTGTCTGGGTTGTCCACCTTGCATGACATTTAACTAATTTCAATGACCTGCCTGTATCAGCGCTCTCAATTTCTCCTCGCTGCTGATAAAGCAGAAAAGCTACAGCGTGAGCAACAGAGAGAAAATGCGGGTGTCGACTGGGACACAATGTGAGCTTCATAATGAATTCAGGCTTCATGCAGTGTACAGCAGGTCATTGGACACACTTGAGCCATACAGAGCAGGCAAATCCCAGTACAACATAGGAAGGGACAGGAATACCAGTAGATTGGATTGTGTAACAATGCAGTACTTAAATAACACTGTCCACTGACTGTATGAAGTCATGGTTACATAATTTATATGTGTTATCAAATACACTGAATTAACATTGGTCTAACACAAAGACAAAAGGTGTAACTACTATAAGCACAATATTAAAACATAGCTTAGATTCCCACACACAAAATCTTATGAAGACTCTTCTCAGACATGCTGTCTCTGTTTCAAGGACAATTCCAGTAATTTATACTCCCCTAGGTTTGGTCCAATCAACCTTCTGTGAAATATTGCTGATGTTCCACGAAAGGCCATGGGCTTCCCTTAAACTTTTTGGCATCATTAACCAAGACTAAAACTAAATCATGAGCTAAAACAAACACTTAAAGAACTTATGTTTGTTACTGTGTCAAGATTTCTGAGCTTAACATCCAAAAATATCCGAATCAGAGTAGGAACGCAAGTTGACAGTAAAGATCTTGTTGTTTGTTCCTTTATGAAGAATTCAGGATGTGGTCAAAACATCCATCATAATTTCTAAAAACACATCTGCAGCATAAAACAGGAAGCGGCTCTTCTAGCATGCACAAAACCACAACACGTGTGCGGGTTTGTGAGTTGAAAACTGAGCGCTGTGTTTGGTCTTAGCCAAGAAAGCTGTCTTTAAAGTCTAAGCATGATAAGAGAGGAAGCGCCATCTCTATCCTGTCCAGACAGCCCTCCAACCAGCATACGTAAGCTAAGAGGCACTTGTTTTCCCCACGTAGTTCCAAAATATAGCACAGAGGAAGATGAGAACAAAGAGAGAGGAGGTGAAACTTTAGATGTAGGAGTGAAAATGCCAAGCAGCTGATGAGTTTCAGTTGTTTAAAATATACTCAACAACATAGACACAATGGAGTTTGAAAGAGCAAGTCAAAGTGGGTGGCATGTAACCCCAAGATTGATGTGTCGGCACGGCAGAACAGTGGTGGGTGGGACGGGCAGTTTACAGAGCGAGTGTGAGTTCAGAAAGGTCAAATCAATTATGAGACAGCAAATGTTTGATCTCACAGGGACACTTGGCTGTTACACTCGCAACAGATGTAAGATACGCAAAATGGAGAGAAAAATTAAATATGGCTGAAAACCACGAGAAAAACAAAATAATAACAGAACAAGAAGAAGACGGTTTTTGGCAGGTTGACTACTTGGACAGCCACAGTGTTTGTGATCTCCGTGAAGAGCTTGGCTTCATCTGGCAGTGATGTTTGTTATGCTACAAGACTGAATCTGACTCTGATCGCTTTGTCTCCATCTCCCTCGTCATTGGGGACAGAGCTGATCTAGCAAATCGACCTCTGCTGGCACAAGCTTTTACATCCAAGACAAACAAGGACAAGCGATTCGATACGCAGCCACTGCAGAACTAATTGATGAGGATGATAAGCGTGCCATCTGTCGTTTTATAACGTCCGTTCACGAACTCGGAAAGTAGTGCGAGTGATAAAATACAGCACTCAGATTAATGAGGCAGGTGTGAATATTTTCTACAACAGTCTAGAGAGAGAGAGAGAGAGAGAGAGAGAGAGAGAGAGAGAGAGAGAGAGAGAGAGAGAGAGAGAGAGAGAGAGAGAGGGAGAGACTTTATTCTCTATCACATGATTAGCAAATCATTAAAATCACCTTGTGAGGCCTGAATTTACTGATGTATTCATTTCATGGAAAGGACGCAACTGAATTTATTGTCATGTTGACTGCTGTAATCAACACACATTAAGTCCAACAACCTGAATGTGCTGCTCTACCCAGAAAGATTCATCCTTTCATAGTGTGAAAACATATACAAAAGTAGGTGAAACATGTATGCACATTGCTTTCTTACTTCGTCAATAACTATACAATATTTTGCAGTTGCAAAGTGGAGTTCAATCATTTCTGGGACAGACTTCTACTATACACAGCCTAGTAATGGACATCACAGATATTTTTAATTGATCGATTACATATCAACCAATATTCACCGATATTCTACACCATAAGCTCAAACATTTGCACACTGCATGTTAATCAGATACACACGTGTGCACACAAACAACACTTACACACATTCCCGAACACAACATAAATGTAGGAAAAGCTGCATACTCACAAGAGAAAACTGGGCCTTATTCTTCCCCAGACTTCTGCAGAACAATAGTAATGTTTTAAGCAAAAGAAACAAGTAGGGAAAGCAGTGGGTCATTCCATTCAGGACTAAAACCCCACTGAATGAAAAGCTGTGTAAACGGTTTACTGGGAGAGAGAGAGAGAAAGGAGAGGGAGAAAGCAGGAGGGGGCGGGAACACCAGACAGCGAGTGAGAGGGTGACTGGAAGAGAGAAGGAAGAGCGGGTGCTCGGAGCGAATGAAGGGGAAAGAAAAAGCAGGGAGACAGGACCAAGAGATACAGAGACAGAAGCAGGGGTGGAAAAACAACACATGAAGCTTGTTTAAGCCCATATCTGTCCTCACATTGTTTCAGGACCACGGACAGAGCACTACCTTTCGGTGTAAAGGGAGAACGGCTGCTAGGATGTGAAATCACAAGGATGAATTTAAATATCTATAGTCTGTAACTACCAGTTCACTCACACACACCAGAGTAACCAGACAAGCACTTACTGATTTAATGCCGACTCAGATCAATGAGCTTGATCCTGGAGAAAAACGTCAGCTTGCATGCTGGGCACACCATGGTCACATGCAGGAAGAGTCTCTGTTGTGGATCTGTAGCTGCTGCTGTTACTCTCCTGTCTGAGTGAGCTGTATCAATCTGAATTCAACTTAGACCCACATAAAGCACCAGCTGGATGACCACATCCAACACAGATAAATTCCTCAAGTTTTCCATCAACTTCCATTTTCCAGTATCCACTAAAAATTCACCATCTGAGCAACAAATTTTCACTTGTGCTAAATTTAAACAGGAGCAACCACTGGAACAAGTGATTCAGCAGGAGCTGTGATCCCACTTTCACAAGCAGCAGGAAAAAATACAGCAGGCGAACCCATACCAGAGGCCATGCTGAAGTGAGGGGAAACACTGCCACCTGCTGAATGTATTCCCTCTGACCACAGGCACTAGCCTCAACTAAGCTGTTAGAAATCCAATCTAAGGCTAAATTAGAACAAGATGCACTCATGGAAGGACAATTTACAGGAGACGGCTTTATAAATGGAAAGGGCTGCAGATGTGACACCGGTACTAATGAGAAACTCAAGTAATTGATATAGGGTTCACGTCAGTTGTACACAGAAAAGAATCTCAAAGCTCACAGACAAAGGAAGACTTGAGATTCAAGTTGAGACAGGAATCTCGGGTTGAGATAAATAAAGATAAAAGCACAATCAGGGATGTTAATGAAACAACAAGTCACGTCAGGAATAACAAGTTTTAATTTTGGTCTCTTTCCACACTCATTATGTGCCAGCGGGTTGCACTGTACTCTCCTGAGGAGATCAATAAGGACTCTTTGTTCCACTGACAGAGAGGGGAAGGGCAGGTTAATGAATTTAGGCCCCCGTCACTGATCCATGTTTGTCACCACGGACAAAGACTGAGATGTGCCCTGAAAGAACCTGGTGGCAAAATTATCTTCAAATTAACTTTGTAGACAATTATAGAAGCAGTGACAACACATATAGTCATTCACTGTGGTACTGAGGCATTATTCTCAGCAGCAGTTACATTGACAGATATTTAATTTTCTGCAGACAGACTCACACAGTGTCCCTTTTTTCACATTCTCTTAAATCCTCCTCCCACAGATAGATTAGCTGTGAAAGGAAATGATAGAAAAACACAAAGACACACACGTACTCTTCCCCTAAGCAGTTACTGAGTCAAAGCTTGAACAAAGTACCAACAGTTTAATGTTTCATAAAATTTAAACCCAATGCACGGTAGGCAGTAATAGATCTAATTCAATAATAACTACAGGTTTTAAGTTTTGTGTGTCAAGCAAAGAAATTTGGAAACTTGAATGACACTTCTACAACTCTACAAGCCGGGGGGGATTCAAGCATTCAAATGCCAACAGTTTGCTAAGAAGAGTGGATGAAAAAGAAACTCAGAGACTAGCTGGCCAAAAGCCTTTAACAACTGTCTCATTTTCATAGCACATCAGCTTGTAATTGCTAGGGTACCATACCTGATTGGGGGAAAGCTGCTGTATCACTATAAGTCAAAAAGATGCAGTATGTTTTCTAAAATCTACTTCTAACTAATTGCTGCATTAAATCTGGAACAGGCCCAGGAGAGAACCATGGGGTAAAAATGAAACATGTTTAAGTGTGTGCATGTTTGTAAGTCTGTATATTCCACATACTCTGTGCTTGAAAGGTTTCTTCAACAGGGGACAATAAATTTAAAAATAAGAACATCAGGTTGTGGTAGGTGGACTGGACATCAGCATGCTAAAACTGAACACCAGACAGATGCATACACACATCAGATATGTGGGTAGTTCAACAGGCTAACCTTTTCTAAACACACATATACCAACATTCCTCTCCTGCTTACTGGAAGTTTTGAGTTAAAAAGCTCTCACCCCCCCCCCAGTCTATATTTGGTGATCTGACTTTCAAATGGAGGCCAGAAGAATATACAGCCTGTCTCAGTCTCTGTAGACCCTGTCTGCATCCCAAAAGGCTTTGGGATGATGCCAGGGTGAAATGTGAAGAAAAACAATCCTCCCAGGCTTTTCCCACAGCCTTTGACCAGCAACACTTAACACAACCACACGGGAATAAGCCTCCTTAGAAAGGAGGGTTTTCTGTTGTCAGGAGGACACTGAATGGTAGCCCAGTTTTCATGGCACCATTAGCATACTCCAGCTTGTTTTCCAACTCCACTGAGCAGACGGCGCTGCCCTCTCCTGGCTCACGCTGGAATCTATAATACATTAAAGAAGCAGGGCGTGAGCTGAAACACCAACAGCACCGAATAAGGAATGCCAGGGGGATGCTGGAAAATCAAATATATCCAGATATCAAGGCTGGCATGAGGACCATGCTGAACATGTTGAACCGATGCTGAACATATCTTTGACCTTGCAGGGATCTTAATAACTGAACTAACAGAGTAAATACACACTCTTTCATGTTTGCCCAAGACTGAGTAGGCCAAGCCCTTGTTTATCAAGGTTAAATTCTGCCCACTAATGTCTTGCATCAGTGCCTCATGGGTGTGTTAAAACTTGCACTTAAACAATCTCTCAAATCCTCCACAGAAGTAGCTGCTTGCTTCAGGTCCCCTTACCAGACTGATCGTTCATCATGCGGATGGCTTTAGCTTTGGCTAGTTCCAATGCAGTGACCCATCTCTGCCGCTCCACCTCTGTGCTAGCCTTCAGGTGGTAAGTGCGGCCGCCACTGCTCAGGACAATGTTGCAGGCGTCTTCTGTGTCGATGTGTGCCGTGGCCAAGTTGATTGTTCCACGACACGTATGGGCCATCTCTGCTTGCGTCCTGCAACAGAATACCAGACAGAAAAAAAGGACAGAGAGAGAGAGAGAAAGAGTTGAAGTTAGTGGTTTAGGATTTATCAGAGTTTTCCAGGTGGGACAGTACAACTGACATGCATATGGCCAATAAGCACAAGCAGGAAGGTGAAAAAGAACAGAGAAATGCCACAGATTATATAAGGATTCACTCTGAAAGTCAAGCAGCAGTTGAAATACTTGGATATTTCATTTCAACACACTTTTCATGGCATATTCATGAAACCTAAACCTGCATTAGATAATGTCACACAAATGGAGTAGTTTGAACTCATAATTCACTCTGCGTGACCTGCTTGCCCTGCTGTGAGTGTGTGGAATTGTGGGTATTCTGTGTAGCCTCCGCTAAAACCAACTGTTGCACATTCAGTGGGCCACAATAGTTGAGATAACAAGGCCTTTGTCAAGCTCCAAGCCTCTGTGGTGAACAAAACCAAACAATGAATAACAGCATGAACAAAGACAGAACAGAGTGTGAGAGGTGGTGAAAAAGAGAGGGAAGAGAAAGAGAGAGAGAGAGAGAGAGACCCAAAGCAGCAGAGCAAGAGATTGGAACAAATGGCAAAGGCAATGACGTACATACACACACTGTGCAAATCTAACCCAAATGTACAGACTGTATGTTTCTAAAAAAATCATTTTCTGATAAAACAATGGCTGCATGACCTAAACTGTAGCGTAAATTTTAATACCGTTGTACAGTATCCAAAACAGAAACAATACTGTAAAATTTATTATGTAGTATCATTATGAGACAGTTATTCTTTATCATGACAAGATTTTAAATAAGGTTCCTTGTAGAAGAGAGTTACTGCAATTAATACGATTAACTGAACAAAGAAAATTTAAGAGAAACACTGCATTTACAACTTGACCATCGACTCAACAGCAGCAGCCAATCAGCAAAATCACATGCTGTGGTGGATGTTTAAACGGACATTTCTTTCATCTGCAGTGTCACAGGATTGCCCATTCATACTCTTGGAAACTACCGCTTTCGAGCATGCAGCCATGCATGTGGATGCGTCTGTACTTGTCTGTGGGTGCAAACATCCACTCATCCATCCTCAGTGAACCCTCACTGCCACAAGCAGCTGCCGCTCAGCAGCGCCGAGCTCAACACAAGCTCCAGTCTCAGTCGACACTGACAAGGTGGCTGCCACCTTATTAAGTCAGAGGTTGAAGTGTATTTATAAGTTCTGCAAGGCAGTGATTTCCCTCACGCTGCTTCTGCTGGCTACAGTCAAGTCTTGTTAGCCTGCCAATCCAGAACAAGCACTTAAGTGTACTGCTCTTCTGCTGACGTTCTGTGCACATCAGTTGCGCAGACAAGACCGCATTGGGGCCATGCGAAGCCATGCGGACGGCGGGCGGGGTTGCTGAACAGCCCATTTTTCGGCCGAGCCCAGCTGAGTTCAGCTGCAGGGTCCTGGCAGTATGTGGGTCAACAAAGTGAATGTGCTGCTGATGAGTAAGATGAGATCCCTGCTGATCCCCTCTGCCCTGTGGGGAGACGAGGCCATGCAAAGGCCATGAAATTATACAGTCAAGGAAACTACAAAAGCTGGTAAAGAGAGATAAGGACTACTGGGGCGTTAAGGCACTAGTAGAGGAGGAGGCGAAGGTGAATTGGGGCAGCTGAAGGGAGGAGAGAGGCTCCCGCATGATGCACTGAGTCAGGATAGATTTGCAGTGCTTTACCTGTCAGTCCTCTGTGCACACATCGTCATAAAACACAAATCCACCGATCTGGAGCATGTAATGACAGAACAGCAACCAGTGAACAAGACACAGAACAGACAGCCATAAGCATGAGGAGACTTACACAGACAGGCAGAAGAAATAGGACACAGAACCCAGACCATGCGAATGAAGATTTTGTTGTGGTTGGGGGCCGAAATATCGCAAGACACGGAGGGAGAGAGAGCCAGAGAAATGCTGGGGAACGTGTCATGCTGAAGACAGAAAGGAAACGTAAGACAAAAAAAAACAAAGCAATGATACTGTAGCACAGACAGGATGACATGAAATGATGAAAGACTGAAACAATGAGATGCTGAGAACGGCCAGACTCCCTGCTCTCTTTAATGTGACACTGCTGCTCTCACCTTCACAGAAAAAACACACACAAAGACCACCCGGACAGGCTCACACACACACACACACATTGCAGCCTAGTGCTAAGACCAACAAAGTGCCCATTAACAAGATTAGATCACAGCATCCACATTTCTTACCCCAGTCACTCTGCAAATGTGCTAGACTAGTAAATAGAGTTCATGCCAGATTCTACCCTCCAGCTCGACCCAGGGTTGGCCAGCTCACAACTCGCCCTCCACACCTCCCTGCAACCAGGAGCTCAGTGTGCCAACAGTAACACAACCTGACTCCCCAAATGGACACAAACAGTTCCAAAACCCCACTGAGCACTTCAACTGATACTATCCAGTTAGTCTCCTGCAGCTGAGAAGGAAATGAGGCAGATCGACTCTACTATGAAAGACAAGGCAGGATACACTGATATGGCAGCTCTAATAGCACTCAAAGCTTTAATGCCATGTAATCTTCCCCAAAGAATCAAGCCAGATTTACTTTAAGAGGTGAGTAAGCAGTTTCGAGAGTATTAAAACTGGGAGGAAAAGTCAATCAAGAAATTAAAAATGAAAGATGTTGCAGGGAGGCAAAGATCTTGTTGTGGTGTGGCTGCCTAAAAATTAAAAAAAAAAAAAAAACCAAGGCTGATGCGGACTAAAAGACAACCAGCCTTGCAGTGTTAGAGCCAAAAGTAATCAATAACAAGTAAAATGTTGAATCTCTATAAAACTCATTACAGTTTAACTGACGCAAGTGCTGAGTGTGTCAGTTCCTCCACAGAATCAAAGCATTGATTATGGTCCTCCACTGCCCTTTGGCTTCTCAGCTGTGAGTTAGACAACTAAGCCTTTGCTTTGACAACAGCAGGAACTGGGAATGAAAGTGATCCCCCAGGATATATGCCAGACCTCTAATTGGCAGTCAGTCATTAATGATTAGAATATGAACTGGCCTTTTAAAAAGGGCAAACAAATATTGAACATTGAAAATCAAACAACTGATCAATGCCTGTTGGGCCACATCTGATGCAACATAACTCGATTCAGCTTTAAAGTGCTTCCTCTCATAACACAATCCATTATAAAATGTTCATCCATCAAATCATATCATGCACTTATCCAAAGTGATATCATTAAATCCTTAAAAAATGGGTCTACAAGTTTCTTACAGTGCTTCAACATAAGACAAAAAATACTGTGTATGAGCAGCACCTTAAGTGTTATTAAAATAGCCATGTAATTGAATGAGGCTATTTATAACTAGCACAATCTGTGTATTCATCTATTAATTGTAGGACAAGAACAAAAACGTTCTGCAGAAAGTGTACATAAGAGATGCAACACAATTATCACTTGGCATACATTGAAGACACTTTAATTAACATGTTGTCACATTTGTGTGACTGTTTCCCTTTCACTTCACTCACAATAGGAGCGCAGACAGTCGGTCAGAGAGGGCTCAGACAGAGGACACAAAGCCTGAAGTCAGACTCACACAATGTGGTCTGCCAGGAAGACAACAGTGGCGGGGACAACTTGTCTGCTTCACTGCCTCTGTGCTCAGATGTCAACGGGCTACCTTTATTTCACGGAGAGCAGTCACCTTGCAACATAATGGACTATTAATAGAGGGTAGAGGTAACCATGAGCTAAGGCACGAGTACGGCTTTGCCAACCATACCTGAGTATCACATAACAGTGATAACAACAAAAGACGATCAGGCTGCCTAAGACAATGTGGTACTAGACTGTAGTATGGGGTGAAAGAGGCCCCAGATGTGTTTTTTTTAATTTTTGCCAGCACAATCAGTCGAAAACTTTATCTATCAAATCTGAAAAAGTATATTTTTGAAAAGTGCATTTATGGCTGTTGGAGCTGTAGAGAAGCATCATTAGTCAAAGACTCAAGACCTGGACTCAAACCCCCATAATGACAAGTACTCACTATGCAGAAGAGAATTTAAACAAGACAGGGTCCTACTTTATTGATGATTTTGCACTATAATCTCCCAGAGAAAGATGGCATTTGAGAAGCCAATTATCCCAGAGGGATCAATTTTATTTTATTCACTGCAAGCAATTAAAATTTTCATTGACATATTAAGCCAGAAAGGGTTTTTTTTGTATTTTTTGATTTGTGAAGGCATTAAAGCTTCACTATGACTACTAGTAGAGTTAGCAGAGGTTAACTCCAGTGGGTGCGCCTTCATTCTGCTATGAACCATTTAATTAGGAAAACTGGGTCAGACAAGGTGAACAACTGATGGAACAAATACTCAGTCTCTCCTTTTATGTGGATCATGAATATACACAGGTGGTTCAGGGCTTCCTGGTGTGGCATCATTAATTGCTTCATATGCATCCCATAACACAAAAGGTATAAACGTCGGGTCTGTTCATTGATATTCTGGGCAATAGAAACACAGTCGATACTGAGTTTAAACTGGTAAAACCTCCTCAGGGCACTAAGGACATTGCGACCTTGAAGGTGATATAGCTGAGTATTTAGATGTTGACAAAAGCAGTCAAGGAGAAGCAAGTGAGCTGGTTAAACATACAGGAGCCAAGCAATGAAAGCTCCTGGGCTTTTATGTGATAAAATAATTACAACTCAGACCTAACTTATAGATATTCCACAACTTTAAACCACATCTCATTGTCTTTGTCAGCGATTGATGCAGTTAAAGCTCCGAAAATGCCACAAAGCAAGTCTATTTTGTCACACATGGTGTACCCAAGGTCAAGACTGAACTTCCTCATACCAGATCATATGACAGTTAATGCACCCGCTAGTGAAGTTTAATTAAACATTATACCGATAATGAAGTGGTTGTGTCGGGAAAAAACTGAATTTGAACCATCAAATCAATCAGCTTTATGCTAAAGTCACCAGTCATATGGACTCTTCTAAGCAAATTGAGTGTTTTGAGTGTTGAGTGCTGGCAGAGGGACTAAATGTTTGTCACCCAGCGTGCTTTATGGCCAGTTCATGATTTCCACGCTGTGCCTCTACACATAAACACGCAAACCAGTGGAAATGTGACTCCCTGGCGAAAAGCACCTGAGCCACAGGTGTTGGGCTGTTGTATCCCTAACGTTAGCTCACAACCAGCGACTGCGTGATGGGAGTGAAGACAGAATGATAATGACAGGGACCACCTCTGGCAGCGTTATCTCGTTACAGCGATCACACTGAGTGGCTTGGCTCAGTGACGTTAGCTCATGCAATGAATGAATTAATTACACAAAATGACAAACGTATGGGAATAAAAAAGGGGGAGAGAGTGACATGAGAAGAAATAGGCAGGACGTCAACTTTATTAACTAGACGTTTAAAGGCCAGCTGTCGAGTTAGTATCAGTGAGGCACTGGATCTTCAACTGTCATGAGCCCAACGACTCAGGCTAAGTTAGCGGGCTAGCTCAGTTTGTTAGCTAACGTCGGTGCCTACTACTACTACTACTACTCCTCTGACACTTTCTGAATTAGAAATCTCGCTACTATTGATGCTATGTGTATGTCTGTCCCTGTCACTGCCTTTCCACAACATGCGGTCAGTCGCAGAGAAATGCAGTTACGTTTCTGTCACTGTCAGCTTGAAGTAAACAGACAGCTGACTCTGTCCATTTGACAGCTAGCATTAGCCTGCTGCTAGCCAGCTGAGGCAGCCAGCTGTAGTTCAGCGCCGACACAGAAATACTGTAGCCTGTGACTAACTGTGCGCCCCAATGCTGTCTTTTTGAGAAATATTGCACACTGTGTCTGCAAAAATTACCTGTAATATGAAAGCAGGCCATTGCTGAGGACAAACCATCGCCGCTGGTACCCTTTTAAATAGTTGGTCCATTTAAAAAGCCAGCCTTTGTAAGTATCCGACCCTGGAGCCGGGGCCGCGGCAGAGGCGGATGCCGAGCCCTTCCCTTGCTCGCTCATCCTCCGTTCAGCCGCACGCCGAAGGGTGCAGGATAAACCGGAGACAGCGGGGACAGGGACACTACCCCACCGGGACTACCAGAGCGAGGACGTCGGCACTAACGACTGAGCTCGACGGAGGAGGACGAGAGAGAGAGAGAGAGAGACCACCGTGATCCCCATTCACATGACGCCGGAATGGACACTGGAGGAAGGACGAGAAGTGATGCCAAGACACTTTGCTGATGCAGACTGCAGAGGATTCAGAGCACAGAGCTGGGCGGGATAGAAAGGGAATTCCTTACATGGCCTCCGTATAATCAGATAAGTCTGTCGCTAAATCAACAATAATTTCCATGACGACAGACGAAACAATGTGCGGCAGCGACATTAGGAGCAGAGACCGGCTGCAAACCTGGCCATTAATGAAGAGTGGACTTTAATAGAGATGGCCGCTCTATCAAGTCAAGTCTATGATTCAGACATGCACCACGTGACGTTGTTATCTAAACATTCCTAAACATTTGACATGCGGTTTGGTTGCTGATCCCCGCACAGGTGAGTAGGCACATGTATGATACACGCTTAAACGCTACAAAAAAATGAACAAAGAAATAAAAAATAAGATACACCCTCGTATAAACACTATAAACACAGTTCACAGCCATGACAAGCTTGTGCCGCCCTTTCATTTGTTCCATAAACGTCCATGGACCCTACCTGTTGATTGATTTTTGGTAGTTTCTTTCTTTTCCATTATTTAATGTTAAGGCTGACGGAAGGGATCTCAAAACTGCGTTTAATCAGGTGTTTTGTGACAAAAGGTACATGTGCAGGGTCATAGACAGGTGGTCCAAAGAACCACCATGTTTTGATTTTGAGCCACCATCAGCCAGCCATCGATCAGGCTACAGATGTCAGCACCACGGACGATTACTGATTTATTCATATATTTATCGACTATTTTTATTATCAGACTTTCACCTTAAATGAAAGTAGGTTATTATGACATTAGAGAGATCACGTAGTTTTGTTGATTACAATAAAAAAAACTTTAACCAAAAATCTGGAGGAGTTTCAGTGCTTGGTGCCCGCTCCGTTGTCAGCCTCTGATTTGACTCCTGATAAGATTGTTTTGCCACAAGGTGGCAGTGTTGGCAAAAAAGCGAACAGCGTGAGATTGCAGTTCTCAAATGCATTTAATAATTCATCATGTGTCAAAAAAACGAAAAAAACCCCAAAAACAAATAACACACAGTACTAACACAGTAAAAATAAATACAAGTAATGTTTCTGATACAAAACTGTAGCCCTTTTTATTTGGAAACGCGCAGCAGACAAACTGATGAGAACTCATGCTACACACAGTTGCTTTCTAGTGTATCTCTGCTACATATTTCTTTTTTTATCTAGGAAAAAAAAACTACACACAGCCATCTGTCCTGGTTGAAGGATTCAGCACTACATCTTACAGAGAATCATGAGCTTGTGCTCTCACATGCCAATGAAAAAAACGACCACATTCACTCCACTCAGCTGCTCATTACAGTGTCAGAAAACCATGTATTACAAAAATTAAACACAATATCAAATTTAAACATCAGTGCAATTAAACCCTGACTCATTGGCTCTACCAACAAAAGCATGCAAATCAATTACTCTATGAATCACTCTTATATACAGTAGATCTGCTTACTTTCAGTGCGGCCATATTCACAAACTATCTAACTAGGCCTAATCAAAAGAAAAAGCAACTGTTAATCTCACAACATTTCCAATTAAATAGTCTTCAGATATTGATAGGAAAGCTCTGTTAAGGTTCCCTGTGTGTCTATGATGTACTCATGGGCTGTTTTGTGTAAGTCATTGAGCTTTCTGCAGGATAAGCTGAGTGCGAGTGGATTTCATCGTATTTAGGGACAATTTTAATATATTACGGTGTTACACACAGCCAGTCAGGACAGCCCTGTGGGATTTTATTGCTCCTTCCCAACCCAAAGCTTCAACATCTGTCTCTTATCTTTTTGTGTCAGTCCTTTGCTTGCCTGAATGTCAGCTATCAAACCAGCCTCTCTCTGTCTCCATCTCCCACTCTCTCTCTCTCTCTCTCTCTTTCTCTCTCTCTCTCTCTCACACACACACACACACACACACACACACACATAAACAGCTATGCTGCATGCACAGCTTCTCGTTTCAGGCTCTGCAGCCTCCTGCAGGTCCCCAGTTCCCTGGATTTAATGTATTCATCAGAAACAGACACAGAGTGAGAGGAGGGAGAAGATTAAAGCCCTACAGTACATCATGATAAGGACTGCAGTATTTTCTGCTGCAAGACAACCTTAAAACACCCTTGTCTGAACAAACAGCTTTTACCGCTGGACAAGTTTGAAACAGGAACAGGGAAAGAAAAAAAAAAGCAGGCTACCTCTCAGAATATACAGCTAAACACCATCTAATCTTATCTAAACATTTCGAGATAATCGCCCCAGAAGTGAAGCAGTAGCTGTTTTTTGCTCTTCATAATTCTGTGTTGCTGACCATTAACCACACACCATCAAAGAAATCCAAATATGTCTGGTATGAGCGTTTGCTGTTGACCTTACTGAATATGACAAATTCAAAAGGAAGACTCGATGATATTGCTGCCTCTCCGTTTTGAGTCTCACAATCACAGCTTCCATCCTGTTAAACCCAGCTACACAAGACAACCCTCAATAAGAGTCGCTGCTGTGTAATTTGGGAAGCACAACTTCAAATGTCTAACTGTCTGGTTGATGTGAGGAAAAAGTGTGCAATGCTAGTCATGTTGGTTTCCACCAGCTTCCGCCTCTTCTATCTCCCCCATAGCATCTATACATTTGGCAGAATTGGACTAGGAAGTGGTTGGATAACCATGTGTGAATTTTACAGCGCAAGAGTCTCATAAACCTCATTTTGAAAAATCAGCTCAGTAAAGCAGGAGGCCACAGGGTATATTTCCAGCCATTTAGATAGGAAGTCCTTTTCTCCACTGCCGCTCCACGCCTGAGGGGAGAGGAGTGGAGGGAGCTCTCTGGGTCACATGATGGTGCAGCGGTTCCTTTGTAGCGCCCCCTGCAGACGGATGGAGGTGTGGTTCTGGCGCATGCCCCGTGCCACAGCGATGCCCAGCAGCTCTTTGAAGAGCAGGACTACGTGCCAGTTAAACTTGGCAGAGCACTCAACGTAACCGCACTTCCAGGTCTTCTTTACCAGAACTGACACTGCCCTGCGAGGCATGAAGCGCTGTCGCTGCAGATCTCTCTTGTTGCCCACCACCAGGATTGGCACCTCACTGCTGCTGCCTTCCCTGCAGGAGCATATGAGAGGTAAAAAATAATAAACAAAAAGAAAAACAGCACAGGTTCATCTAAAAAAACACAGTTATTGTCTTGTTGTTTGTCACAGTGGTTGGCTGGGCATGTGCAAGATGTCTGCATGTGTGCAATTTTTCCTTCTTTCTGAGGTGTGAGGGGGTGGATTGGAGGATTACAGCTCATAGGCTCAAGGGGCCTCCCACCACACTCCGCAGCGACTGGTGTACAGCAGTATTATGAGTGTGAAACTGTATGGCAAGCCAGAGGGAGGCAAAAAGAAATTCAAGACTTATGTTTGTGATCCTACAGTGTTCGTGAAAAATACATCCAGAACATCAAGTCTAACCATTTCCCTAACACCTCACTGGTGCCGTTTGAAAATCCAATCTGATGCTCTACTTAAAGGGGAGCATCAGTATATGTAAGCCAGGGCTTTGTATTTACATATTTTGTTGTGTAAGTGATTTATACTTACTTTATACTCAGTTTTGGATATGGTCTATTAAATTGCTGATGTAGATTGGCTACAATGTGATCCTTTGGGGCAACTCTGACTGTCAGAGTTATGGCCGATAAAAGTGCGTTTTTATTTTTTTTTATTTTTTATTTTTTTGCCACTCACCGGCTGAAATGATTAGAGTGAGAGAGAGTGTCTGACAACATCACAAGAAGGATCCCTACAGAGACAGAACGTTTTGTTAAAGAGTGAAATCCTTTTTGTTTAACCAGAAGCACAAGTCCCGGTCAAGGAGAAGTCACGCTCTGAAATCTCATGAGAGGTGAGTTGTTGCAGGAAGACGGCAGTAGCAACATGAGTCACAGTTGGAGAGAGGAGTTTGGAGTTTACTGAGGGCAGCTGCCAGCAATAATGTTGTCAGACACTTAGAGTAACAATCTTAGTCTCTGAGTGGCACAAAAAAAAAAAAAAATCACTTTTGGTGGATGTAACTTTGACGAATGGACCAATTCCAAAACTTTTGTTAAGTGTTAATCATCTACACACTGAAAGGCACTGCAGGCCACAGATTTAATCAAGAAAATTGAATTCCACTTTAAAAAGGAGAGGATGATGTAGAGAAAAGTAGTTACTCGAGAAAATCCCGGATTAGACCTCAGAGGAAATACCATGAAGGAAAGATGGCTAATTATGTAAATCAGATTTCTAACAATCAGATTGTTTTTCACTTTGAATGCTTTCTGTTTGGTTGGTTGCCAAAGTCAGTGGAGTTGAATGGAGCTTTAATGTTTTGTTTTTCATGAAAAATAATGATATTCTAACAAGTACAGAAGGTCAAGTTGAAATCACTGAGGACTCCTACATTATGGAAGCACATGACATCTGCTGACTTGCTGAGCTCAGTGTCAGCTGAGCTATAAAATGTTAAAGCTGCTGTGCTAACATTAATGACTTCCTCTTACAATGAATAGGACTTTCTTTTTCTTACAGCGTGTCTCATCCTCTGACAAGGACTTGCATACTTATGCATACTTGCACGTCTGCCCTGACAGATGGACATATCGCTCAACAGAGAGGAAGACACACACTGTACAGTTCTCGAGCCCTGAGGCAAAGTTCTTAAAAGATGTATTGAAAAAGAAAAACCACACTGCAGTAATCATCTCACTTTTCTCCTTTTCACTGGGTGTGCTCAGATAACAGCCTTAAAAATATCTCCTCGCATATCTGCTCGAGCTTGAGTTTATTTACGAGGACAAGTTGTACGTTCTCTCTGTGTGTGGGGCTAAAAAACTGGGGGAAAGCATACAAGAGTGATACACCCTGTCATGGACCTCATGCAAGAGGGGTAAAAATAGAATGGGGGAAAAAAACAAGGTCATTATGCTTTTGAATGGATCTTTCCAGCATTTTAAGCACATATTTTCAAGTAAAATAAGCAGATACATCCGCTATAGCTGACATCGACAATCAGCCTCAGTGATTCTTGATTTCAGTTAATATACAGCATCTGTCCCTTCTCAACTCTTTCCTTCCCACCTCCAGTCTGACCTCAAATCTTTGTCCTATGATTATACGTTTCTCCTGATCTCCATTCCTCTTGCATTCTCCCTTCAGTCTCCAGCTGCTGGTGATAATGGTTTTCCTGTCACGGGCCATAAACATTCATGATAGCTCATTTGGAACCGCAGGAAGGTTAAGATGGTCCATGCAGTGGCAGTTTGGACATGTAGCTACAACATGTGAGAACAAGCGAGGCCACTCATTGCACCTTTCAATATGTAAATATATGCAAGCATGCCAACAGCGAAGATGACAGAGAAAGTGATGTCTTTTCATTGGTCTTTTTTCCTGCTAGTGTTCCTTGTTGTTTGTCATGTTTGTTCAAATCAAGACATTCACTGTATCTTCCTCAAAGCTTCCTGTATTTTTCTGCTGTACTTTGTTCAAAAAAAGCTGAAATATCCTAAAAAAAATCTTTAAATCATACTCTCATGCAGCAATGCCAGAAGCAAAATTCATTACTAAACTGTCAGGATGCAGGGAGGAGTGTGCTGAATTAAAAGATATCACCACAAGCAGACTATCTGTCACTGTCACGCTGTCACAAACGTGTAATTTTACAGCTTACGAAATTGCGCTTTGTCTCCAGACGGGTGATGCTGGGATGTCATTTTGAATCCCAAGTGAGGATTAACAAGCTGTACGTCAGTGGATGTGTGCTTAATAATTGCAGCTGACCATACCTGTGCTCCACTATCTGCTGCCTGATCATTTTGACATATTCAAAGCTCTCCACGCAGCAGATGTCATACACCAGGATGTAGGCATTGGCATTGCGAACACCTCTGCAGCGCAAATCCAGCCACTCCTAAAGGACAGACACGGAGAAAAAAAAGACAAATACACAATATAAATAAAAACAGATGTTCAGTATGACATGGAGAATTTTTAGACATGCTGGCTAATCTAGAGATTGCATTAGAGATTTGGAACAGACCTCAAAATGTATTCATCCTATGAAATACCTCAACACCATGAGGTTGACATTTGTAGTTTAGAGAGAAACGTCCAGTCAGCTATTGGATAGATTGTCATGGCATTTGATATATACATTCATGTACCACTCAGGACCAATCCTAGCTGATCCTTTGCTGATCCTCTGACTTTTCATGTAAGCACCATCAGGTCAAACTTTTTATTTGTCCATTACTTGGGTTTGACTAAACACCTGCAAAATTAAAGACTTTCCCATGAGCATCTGCTGTTGATTGTGTTTAGTACTAATGCCTCACAAATGTTATCATGCGACCACCAAACTGAAAAGTTGTCATGATAAACGTTTCCCTCTAAACATCATCATGTTAACAAACAGTAGACAGCAGTTAACTGAACAGCTTGTAGTGTGTGTTTTTGCAATTATTCTAAAGCTATTTGGCTCAGAGTCATAGTTTGACTGCCTCCGCTGCTTAGCCTCTGTGAAAAAGTGCAGAGTCAATGAAGTCTTAGAGCTGGCATGACTCTGGGGGGTCTAACGGCTAAGAACAAAATCATAAAACAAAGCGAAAGCTCGGCAGTAAGCACTGCACAGGGTCTTAGCGACACGTGTTCAAGGACAAACAGAGTGGTTACAGCTTATGAGAAAGGAAAGCAAACACAGATCCTTGTGACGGGGGAAGAAAAGAAGAAGGAGCACATGTGACCGTTTTTGACTTTTGTTGCTGCTTAGCTAAGCATTGTGATGCAGTGCACATTTCCTTGATGGTAATGAGCTTCAAACTGAAGCAAAAACACACAACACAAGTGGGTACATTTGCACATTACATGGGGGACAGTTGCTTCAATAGGAACACACAGACCAATTCTTCTACTTGTGCTGCTTCCCAGAGCTCTCACAACCCACCATCACCACCACGACACTGCCTCTGACAGCATGCAATGAATTTATAAGCATTTGATCAGATGAAAAAGAGAGAGAGGGTAAAATAGTGGAGCTTCAGTGGGTGGGAAGAAAAGATCTGCTGAGGGAGGGAAATGAGAAAACAAATGCTGCCCTGAGGGAATGCTGAAAAGATGAAAAAAGCAGCAGTGGATCAAGGGATGAGCAGACAGGGTGTCAACATAACCTCTGGGGTGCACACATACTGCTAATGAAGGGTCTGGAGACTCTCAGGAACTGTGTGCAGGTTAACTCAATTCAGTTCATTTCTATTCAATATGATTTAGCAGGCAAACTTTGCCTCTGTGCAAGAACCAATAATGTAAGACGATTAAATGCTAATTGTACTGCGCAAAGCAGACTGATGGCAGCAGAGACAGACAGAGGTTAAATTTCATGCTGTAATTAATTCAGGAGGATCTTAAAGGAGCAGTTTCACATTTTCGGAAATATTCTCATTCACTTTCATTACAGAGAGATGAGACATTGGAGCCAGTGGCCAGTTAGCTTAGCTTAGCATAAAGGTTGGAATGAGGGGGGAAACAGTTTGCCTGGCCTCATCCAAAGAAAGTCTTCTTACCACCACATTTAAAACTCACTAATTAACACATTATATATAATTTGTTTAATCCGTGCAACAATGAAATGCAAAAATAGCAAGTTGAGGGGGTTATGTGCCAGACTATTTATTGGCCGGTTGCAGCAATTTGTCGTCACTGTGAAGTTGCCAGGCAACCAGCGGAGACTCCAGAAAGTCAATCATTTGTTTCTTGGCAAGGAAACTGGTAAAGATATTGTATTTAATATTTTTCTTTGACTTTGAAGTTTAAATTAAATACATTATCAGTTTGCTTCAGCTTGCGACTGTGGAATTCTATTTTGATCTAAAAATATGATTTCACAAAATATCCTCCTCATCAAACACAACTTATACACACAATTTTGATGTATGACCACCACTGAAGCTGTTCATTTTTTCATATGCTATGACTTCACATCTGTTCTGCTTGGTGTAGTAAATAATTTGGCTTTGTGTTTTTTGACGGTTGCACCTGGACCTCAGGCACAGATGATCAGGCAGCTCTGTTTGCATGGTGCTTTGAAAACTCAGATATCAAAGTGCTGATTATCAGACCTCAGTTCATTTTTATGCCTCTAATTAGCATGGAGCTAATATGACCCCTGTTTCTAACACTGTTTGCTGTGATGATCGAATTAATGGAAGTAATTTTCCATGTGGTGTTTCCACATTTCATCTACCACCTGCAACAGCTTGTGCAACTTGAAATGGGAGTGTTGAAAATGTAATTACGTTCTGCTTTTCAAATAAACATATATTTACAGGCAATCTGTACAAATAAGATGAACTGATAATCTGTGACAGGGGAAGCTAAGGGAGCAGGCGGTGATCAGTGTAACTTGTAATGATTATAATGCCAACACGTCTGTGTCAGCAAGGAATAATTTGCCTTCTGTCAGTTTGGAGGAGGGTGTTTGTGGGGTTGTGTCTAGGTGAGAGTGAGGAAGAATCAGCCTCAGACATCAGCAGGGAGATAATGAGGCCGACATGGCACAGAGATAAACATGTGGCATGAAGATCGCAGCCATGGAAAGTGAAAGAAAAAGCACAGGAAGACAGTCAGTAAAGGGGGGGCTTGTGTTGTGAAAACTGGTATAAATGCGGTTATTTTCTCTGTCTCTTTCCACGTTGGATCAGTTTTCAGCAAGCAGAAAGGTACTATTGCTGCTGTAATTTCTTCTGGTCACCTCTATTGTGGAGTATCCAAAATGAAATCTAAAGTCACGTCAAGCAGGTGAACGTCTCAGCAAATATTCACTTTTTTTTTTTTTTTTTTTTTTGTTTATTTAAGCAAGATGCATTCCCCGTCATCACACAACATATCATCATAGCCCTTTTCTGATAACTGAGGCAATTGACAGCGTGAGATGCAAACATTGGCTTCAGTTGCAGCCTCACATCCCTGTGGGGCTAAAAATAGCAGCTTGTGCTCTCATCTCATATCTCTTTGTCATCCAAGTCCTGTTTTTAAATGTGGAGGAGGGGCTAGAAACAGCAACACTACTTCTTCAAACCCAAACAAGAGGCAAAATAAAGAAATGAAGAACAAGAGTGCAGGAGCATGCTGCTGATTAACGGAAATCAGAAACGTTTAAAATGCATGTGTGGGCATGTTTATTTGTGTGTGCTCACAGGATGTGAGAGTGTGCTTGTGGGAGCGTGAATGTGAAGTGTGGTGCCACTGTCTGTATCCTCCAGTCGGTCTTTTTGACAAAAAGAGCATCTCATCCTTCGCTCCTCAAGAGCCAAACAGAACACGTCTCCCTGACAACCGCAGGCCGTGGTCAGTTTAAGCATGACCGAGCTGTCGTGCCTCCTGATATTAATGGAGGCAGCTTAGCTGAAATGAGTGGTTGTGATGGATCAATACTCAAGCCAGGAGAGAGGCAGGTGGTAACCTGGTGGGGGGAAGGGTGCTGAGCAGTTAGAGATATGCCACCCATAGGCCACGCTGGCGGGTTCACTATTAAAACTGATTACATCCCTGGGGATGAAACTCCCATTACTCAGTGGTGACCTGTACCAGGCAGCCATTACAATCTGTAGGTTTTACTGTCCTTTGGAGTAATTCACTTTGAGATGATATGGGGAGGAGGGTATGTAGCCAGTTTCAAACAAATAATCACTGAACGCCGCTTATAAAAGGGATCATGTATGGCTAATCCTGGTTAATACAATCATTAAATGCTGATTTTAACCCTGGACCTCACATGGACACACAAACCCAAGGGTCATATCCATCTTCTCATCTAACTCTTGACAAGAAGGTATTTCCAAAAATGTTGAATTTTTCCTTTAATGAATGACTCTCTGAAATGCAACGTGTTTGCAGTTCATTTAAATGTTTCCATCCTAAAAGCACAGAATCATTTATTTTACTCAGTGGGTTTTCTAATTTGTAAAACTTTAAACTCATGTAGGGAAAAACCATGACACACAAACACTTATTAAACAGTCTGCAGACACGGCAGATCCACACATCAAGTTTCTAGCGTGTCTGCGAGAGTGAAAATTACACAATGTGTGACATGAAAAGCAATGATTTCCACCTTGTTATCAGACACTGTATCGACCGAGATAACTGAGAAAAATGTCCAGAAAGGGCAGCAAAGGGAGAGGGAGCATTCTGTGTGGGAGGAAATCACAGAGATACATGATGCCAAGAACAAAAAAGAGATAAAAAAAGAAAAGAAAAGAAAGAAGAAGGGGGAAAAAAATCACTGTTGAATCCGCTGTCAGGCTTAAATCCATCTGTCATCACATCTTACTGACACGCTGTAACAGACGCTCTCTAAACATAATGCTATCCACAACAGACACGCATATCACTAAGCAAGCAAATCATTACACCATTACGGCCTCACAGTAAAATAACAGAAATCATGCCTGTTTCCAGTGTTGGAAATGATAAAGATGGCTGTCTACGTGGTTAAAATGAGGTCACAAGTAGCCTGCCAGGACATTACTGTTCTTCTTTGAAATATAATCTGAGTTGATGAGAAATTGCCATGCTGCATAAGCATGGAGGCGTACTGACTCACTCCATTTTGCAGCTTATTCATCACAAATTTCAGAGGACATAAGAAAACCTCATTTGGTAACCCTTACTTTGATGGTGTCCATTAAACTCTGTGCAACCTTTCTAATTGACTGCAACAAATTCCTGCTGTCTCCTCTGTTGGTCTTTTATTCCCAGCAGTATTCCAGCAGGGAACTGTGCTTTAATTCAATCTGCTGTGTACCGCAAGTAAATTAAAATCAGGCTTCTTTGTGCTGGCGCTCCTCGACGTTCATTGTGTCCACTGCCCCTGACCCAGGCTACATCCCTCTGCCGACAGGGTAAATAAAGAGCAGGGCCGTGAGTGAAAAATGCCCCGTCTCTCTCTCATCGCCGCTGTTGTTATGAATAGAGGACACCACCAGACAAAGCAAGAGAGGCTTCTGAACAAGCAGGACATGACAGGAGCTGGGGAGGAAAAAAGAATACAGCAGGCCTTACAGGGTCGTTCCTCAGCGAATGAGTGACCATAAATCTGTCTGATAGAAATGTTGTGGCAGCACTCGGCTAATGGTTTTCTCTGCCTGTGTTCCTTCCACAAAGGGCCTGCAAAACAGGCGCCCGCTCACTTCTCTACACTCTCAAATGAGCAAGAAATGTTCACACCGTGTGATAGAACATGTTACCAAATGGTGCTGAAAAGCCTTCTCAGGTGACTCAACCTTTGGGACACACACTAACACTCTCGCACACATTAACTCATGAGACTCATCCTGGCTTTCTGCTCACACCTACCAACATGTTCCCAGATGGGGCTTAACCACCACTTAGCAGACGAAAGGAGGGTATGAAACGATGAAGCTCTCTGTAGACCTCTTAACACTCCTTAACACAATGTTTAACCTTGTAGGACAGCAACATGTAATTCTACAACAGCTTGACAGGATGATCTTTCTGGCCTCTCAGCCTGCCTGTCAAATGTTTTCTGTGTTAACGGCGGGCTTTCCGAGCGCACAGCAAAACAACACTTTGGGAGGCCTGACGTTCGAGCTGCTCTTTTTTTTTGCCTCCTCCTTGGCCTGATCTCATTTTCTCAGCGGCACCTCGCCTGTGCAGATAACCACAGCTGTTCTTGGGAGGCCCATGTGTGACACTGGAGGGGAGGGAAGGAGAGAAGTGTTCGGCAGCAGCAGAGTCAGGTGTGGTGACCTTGGAGGTTTCTATCTCGAAAGAGTCACAGCCTCTCCGGCAAGGCTGCAATGGACAGGAGTCAAATACACACCTCAAGCCGACAGAGGCGTCGAGTGGGCTACTTTCCAATACCCAAGGACTTCTCACAATCGCGTACAGACACACACACACCAAATCCATACGTTTTAGCTTAAAACAACATACTAATTCTCATATATAGATGGAAATAGGTTTTGGTTACGCAAAACGTTCCTCTCCGTGGTGGCGGTGAGGAGATCCCATCTTACCCTCAGCTTAAGTGATGCGGGACAAAATCCACAGTCTGTGTAAAAATGTTTAAGTTCAGTAGGAGTTGATATCAGGCTAGTTACTCAAATCAAGTGGATATCTTCCAAAGTTACAGCCTTTTCAGTATGAAAACCCCTACGAATTTGCAAAGAATGAGGACTGGATTTTGTCCCCCAGTCACAACACTGAACTGATTACAAAATGGATTTCTTCAAGGCCAGTATATGGACAAGAGAAACAACTATAGCATCAAATAATGCTTTTTTGATGTACATATGAGCATGTGAGTAATGTCTTTGGAAAGACTTGAACCCAGAGAAGACAGAAAACTTGATTTTCCAGTACCTCCAATTCTTGGCAAGGAAGAAGACAGAGCTACAAATCTGCTTTGCAAAGTGACTACAGACCTTGGGCGTTTGGCACTACAGTGCATTTTTGCAATGATCCTGTAAGCAGATGCATCTCCGACTAATGAGGTGTGGCATATGACCCCTGGCCACGAATAAAAGGGCAGTCTGTTCTATTTTTAAATTGTGGAGTTTTAACCAGGTGCTGTGGCGATGCCTGCAGCACAATCTGCTGTTATTTTCTGTGCACAGGAGCCAGATCCAAGTCCGGTTACCAAGGCCTGCATTATACTCTCATCAACTCACCTGAGTACATTTTAACAACGCTCTTGGGAGCCTGCAGAAGACATGTTACAATTAATAAACAACAACATGCAAGCTGGCATTCCCTCCTCATCAGGAAGGTTGAGATGGAGATAGTTTGCACCGTCAAAGTGAAGCTCTCCCAGGCTTTATATCAGTCGGGTCTCCATAGCAACTAGTAGACTAGGGACATCTGATAGTGATAGAAGAATAAATAAAACTGGTATTTGTGTCTTTGAGGACTGCCACTGGCTGTGAACATATGGGCACTTGTAAAACTAAGAAGAGGTTTAAATAAATGACATGCGGTTTTGGGCTACCTGAGAATGGATCACCAAAGCTTGTACAAACGCTTCTCTAACAAAGTTCAATCTTTCGGTAGGACGCACGTCCTCAGAGGGAGACATTATACCTGACTGGAGCTTGATGGAAAGGAGGAGATTGGCGGGACGTCCAAAATCTTCAGCTCATACATGTTCCCGTTCAGTATGACGGAGGGTCTGTACACATATCTGGTCCTGGTCGGCGTGTACACCTCCGAGAAATCGTTATAGATGAACTGGCGGATAATAGAAGTTTTCCCCACTCCGGGAGCACCGATGACTGCGATACTCAGCGTCTCCACCATTCCTGGAGCACGAGTTCAGCACCATGGACAGCGACGACAACAACGACAGATGTGACCGTCCAGAGACACAGCTGGCCGCCGCTGTTTTGTTGCTGCTCTGATGGAATTCAATTCCGCTGCAACCCCTCCGCCTCCTCTTCCTCCTCCTCCTCCTCCTCTTTAACCAGCAGCCTCTAAATCACCTGAACTGGGTTCAACTGCGTGCAATTAAACGAATCGATGGCCGACAAATCATCCAGCCGTCGAGCAGAGCGAAGAAACTTTATCTGCAGGCTGAGGGCGGCAAGAAAGGAGCCATGCAGCTCGGAGGTTGTCAAAACTCAACCATGATCATGCAGATGGAGGGATTCTCGCTGCCTCTGCAATCCAACACAGGGAGTGAAACTCTTGGTTTTGAAGGGACATCCTCAGGCGACCTCGTCCCTCGAGAGGAAGCATGAAAGTCCGTCCTTGTTGTCTCCACATGGACATAATCTCATCCAGGCTAGACTCTGACCTTGTCCAAACGCGCAGGAGCCCCTCGGTGTCTTCAGTGACGATCTTCTCCGCACCTTTCACTCTTTTCCACCGATGCACCACCACCACCACCACCGCGCTCCTCCATCACAGGGAGGACGGGCGCACAGCCGCCAGCCTCGCTAATACGCTTCCCACGTGCTCTGAAATTACACGCAATCCCATAATCTTCCTCTTTTTTTGTTCGATGACACAAAGATAGGTCTGTGTGATTAAGAAGAGAGGAGGCAATCCGCACAGCCCGCAGACGCGCGTTTACTGTAAAGGCATCTGGAGCCGATTAACGAGCACCGTGTGTCTGCCGTTGGTGAGAGGAGCTGGTGAAAGCTGCTCTCTCTCTCTCTCTCTCTCTCTCTCTCTCCCTCTCTCTCATCACTTGCAATATCCACTGCCCTGCTCATCCAATAGGATGAAGTCGTGCGCAAGGCGTGTGAAAGCTTTGCGCTCCCATACGCCGCACACAAATGGCAAAGGAGCAGGCCACACACACACACTGTACATCATCTCAGCGTGCGGGTCAAGGAGAAGCAGCGCAAGACCGAACATCGTATCTCTGAGGGACACGACTTATTATTGGACGGGGTCCTCGGTGCAGGGCAAGGGCGACGTGCCCCATCAATCACTGCTGGACGGCAGCTACACACAGCAGTGACAAGTCTGAGGGGTGGACATTGGACATGTTGGTCACTCAGAATCTGGGGCTTATATCGTCGGTTTTCCAATGTGGTGTCACTTTAGGACACCATTATAAAAGGTGTATAAGTTGCACCTATATTGGATTTATTAATGTTTAATAGATCGTTTAGTAAAGCTTTATAGATCAGCTCTAATCTATTATGTGTTGGTGTTGATCATAGCTGGATTTCCAACCAAGAAGGCAGCTGCCCCGCGCGGCCCCTGGCCCTAAGGGAGCCCAAAACCCACAGACTGGGGTAGTTTTATAAAGTAAAATAACTTGGTAACTTGCACCACTGAAGCACAAAATAAACTGACACACTATGAGGGCCTTGAGATGATACAGTGATGGAAGAAGCAGGCCTATTCAGATCTTAAGCAACAGGAGCTACACTACAGCGTAGAAATACTCAGTGTCAAGTAAAAGTCCTCCTCCAAAAACTTACTTCAGTAAAAGTACAAAAGCATTAGCGTCAAAGTAAAAGTACTCGAGATACATTCGAGCACGACTAATGTCGCAGCTGGTAAAAGTGAAACAACTTTTAACTACTTGATATTTTGCTGGGCGGCTTACACGTACCACTACTAATAATTTATTGGTTAATAATGTTGTGTATTGATAATTTACATCTGCAAAGTAACCACTGATTCACGCTGTCAACTAGATGCAGCAAAGTGAAAAGTGCAGAATTTTAGTTAGTTCAGTCAGTTACTTTCCACAACTGTTTATTAGTAACATCAACACCTGGGAGTCCACGATGATGTTTATCAAGGCTGAACCGATACATGATGATGATATTAACACGGTCTAATCTTGATTTCCTGTTCTCTACGGGGGCTTTGTGTCAATGTATAGCATTAAAACTACATGAACAAACTGCCATAAAGCAAACACAGAGGGAGGAAGGAGGCTGCGTAGCCGGAGAAAGTCCATTTGGTCTCTGAGCCACGATAAATTCGTCAATAACGCTCTTATATTGGTTCGTAATTCATCATTAAAGTAAACAATGCATTAGGTATGCGGTTGAAAATGTTTAGTAAGTGTTCAGCAAATGTATTTTGGAACAGATTCTCAGCACGCAGATGAAGAGAAGAACCGAAGCACAAAGTAAGCGTCCTGCTGCCAATATAAAGCCATTAATTAAACTTATCAATTCTTTACAAAGGATGCCCTGTTTGCAAGTGGTACTGAATTTCATAAATGACAAATACATACAAATAGTAACTTCATGGGATCATCTCTGCATTGGAGTGGCAGGAAAGTCACATCACGTCAAGAAAGATAATGTCATTGATTTATGTAGCCACAGTAAGCTGATGGACTCCGCTCTTACCTGCGTTCCTTCGTGCAATAGTTTTGTGACTGAATAGTGTCAAATAGCTTATACACGTAGTGCTTAATATGAACCTTAAGAAGTCAACAATGCATCTGAAATGAATTGTGTTCTGTGTTACACTCAGACCTTTTCCTGTAATGGAGCAATTTTACTCTGAAATACTGCCATTTTCTTGATGGAGAAACTTCCTCCACAACATTATAAACACATTGTTAAATATTTAGATGTTGCTAGATGGCCTCATGCAAAAACTAAATAAATAAAACTAAAAATATAACCTTTTAAACTGGAAAATAAACTGCACATATAATAAATGAACTAAAATGAGTAAATGCGTAATTTTAGGGCCTTACTGGTCACTAGATTTTAAATCTACAAAAATATGGTAACTTACTTAGTATTAACTTTATTAGAGGTCTGGAAGTCAATAATGATTCCTTAATACAGAACAAAGACCAAAATGCAATGAAGTGGCGCCCCCTATAGGAACGCATTTGTCACATAGGATCAATATTGTAGATCGTTCATCAATAGAAGAGAGTCTGACGCTGGGCACAGCCCTGGAATACTGACTCCTTTCTGGTTACTGAGTCTGCAGCTGCCCTTCATGATTCAGAGGACCAGATCTGAGATGAGAAGAGTTTTGTCTTCCCAAGTAGGCGATGCAGCTGAAATCCCGGTTAAGCTTTCCCAAGCAGCTCGGACTTTAAAGACCCTGCGAGTGCTTCAGAGGAGCTGCTCCACCTCAAAGATGCACCCGGCTGTGGATAAACCTCAGACTTCAGTCAAGCTCAAGGCTAAACAACACAGACAGACTCTGCTTGCAAAGCTGAGCAGACTGCCTGGTCTGGAACGCTGGAGCAGAGCTGAGCAGCCCATGAGAAGGGACGCCAACGCCTCAAAGGTCACGAATTATTATAAAGCATGATGTGTGAAAACACTGCACGCTGGCTTCCAAGGACTTTGAGAATGAGAACTTTGCCAAGCAAATAAAAGTGAGATAATGTTTTGCTTCCCGTGATGCTGGGACTCTGACACTGGCAGACTGTGCCACAAAAAGAAATGGCTGTTGCACTGCATTTGTAACTTTGGTTCTGTCATAATGTCTAAATGCTGAGGAAAAGACTGAACATGTGAATTTATCAAGATTTTAATAGTTCTGTTTCAAATGATGTACACACAATGAACAAAATCATGTCAATCAAAAGCATCTGATTAAACACTTGATTTCTTTTCTTTTTTTTTCTTTTTTTCTTACAGCATTGCATATGAATCAGCTGTCACCACACACAAAGACACACTCAGAATATACAGCCTCCTCCGTTGTAATCTTTAGGCCTTAGCAAACATCCCGTAGAGCCGATAAAGAGGGCTTCAGCGTAATGACTCGGGGAAAAAAAGAATCCAATTAATCCAGAGTCTGCAGGTAAAACAGGGATACTGGATGTTGAACTAGCCTCCTTTCAGCAAAGACAGTGTGCTGCTACCTGCACGTACACTTATTACTCAGAAGTCTTACAAACCATAACATCCTACGTTTAGAGCTATCTCACCTGAGCCTTCATCTCAGGTAGCCATGTTACTGCTAAAGCTGCTATGAGGACACACATGGGGCAAAGGGACAGAGACGGTCCAAGTGGCTGTCGCTAACGCCTGAGGCTCTCTCGCAGTTTGCCACATGTGCGCCAACAAGACTACAAACACAAATTAAACTATGGAATGACTAAGTAAGAGAGCAAGCAGTTTAAAACTGCTGCTAGTCTATAAAATATACAAATTATAAGAAAGACACACCAACAGGCACACACTTCAGACATTCAGATTTTCAGGGACAGCAGAGGTTGTGATCCCATTGCTGACCACAGACACTAAAGAAAACTACAAAAAGACAAAAGACAACAATAATGTAGTTTGTAAGTATTTATGTGTCTCATTTGAGGCCCAAACAACCACCTTCCACTTCACACAGGCGGAGGGAGAGTTAAAGCCTTTTTCTGCCGCGTTTTAATTGAATGTACCCTAAATAAATACGCCGACGGTGATGATGCACCTGCTGGCTGCAGCACTGAAAATAGACTCCAATTTGCAGAGAATTGGGGTTAGATAATGATTAAAGAGGCTCATGCAGAGGAAACAGTCAAGGGAATACCAGTCATACAGCCGTCTGTCTCCAAAAGAATAAAGGTCATCACAGGATGGCCCTCACAGGGAGGAGAGGCCAGTTCAGGGTGACAGCGTTCAAGAGATAATGTCCTGAAGCTGCAAGTTGTGTGTGAACAAAAAGAGGACAGGACAGTGAGAGACAGTGAACCAGAAATGCCTGCCGTTTTAGGGGGGAAAAAACAGTGATGGGGGTAAAAAAAAAAAAAAAAGGACAGAAATCATCATTAACCTTCCTAATTAAACATCTGAATGACATACAGAGTGCAGACTCCAGGCCCGGCACAGCAGGAAATGACTCCTGCACCGCGTGAAGTTGTGATACGGTTTCAAGGGTCAGGTGAGGGAGAGTCTGTGAGGGCAGCAGCTTGGTCGTCACAGGGGCGTCTCTCAGTTCTTCAGCATCACCTCGTAGCTCTGGAACACACACTGGGAAACCTCTGGAGCTCTGCACTTCAGAGAGACCTGAGGGAGAGGAAAGTCGAGCGGGGCTGAATATGATTTGACTTATCTGTTAAAATGCAAGGCTTTAACAGAAGCATCAACACAGAACAGATGTCATGCATGCAGTGTCACAGATAAGCAATAAATGACACAAACCTTCTGATACACCAAATATGTTATTATATATTATTATTATACGTTATCAGTTGTTTTATGTCATATCAGCTACCTAATATTTAATAAAGGAACGTTTCGCCCCACAAGACCTTCAGCAGCCACATTTCAGATAAGAGCATGTTTATATTTCTTCAATTTCATGAGCTTATGAGTATAAGTGAGACCACAATTAAGAAGCTGAAATCTCCTGAATTTTTTTTTTCCCAAAAGACAAAATTCATCATTTTTGAGGTGTGGACACACAAAAAAAGAAGCTTAATTCAGCATTATCAGAAAGAGACAGACAGACAGACAGACAGGCCGACAGACAGAAATACAGATACATAAACACATTAGAGAAAAGAGAGGAAGCGCCTCCACTCTTTGATGTTATTCTCAGTTGGTTTAGGATTTGATACAGCTTCACAAAGTGGGTTTGCCCCCCCCCCCCCCCCAAATCAACAATCACACTGCAGATGTTATTTATTTCCTCAGATCCAGAAAACACATGGCAGCTGGAAATTTGGAATAATAACCAGGACAGATACTGTCATGACTTTGCACTGTACGCTGATTAATACACACCACAGTCATTCTGAATATTTAAAAATGATTAATTAATGAATTGCTGCATAACAATAAACAGCTGTGCTTTCTTTGCTATGATGAATGTAAAAAGTCTAGAAAACAAGCATTTCTCTTGCCCTGACAGACAACATACACACACACACACACACACACACACAGAATGTACATGTTCTGCTAAAAAACTCAAACAGATATGTGAGGAGTCATGTGTGTCCACATGGAGCACTCACAGTGCTGTTCTTCCAGCTTTCACTGTCATTTCCTAGAATCGCATTTGTTCTACTGGCAAATAAAAAAAAACCCTCTGCGACTAGTTTTGAGTAACAAATACAAACAACACAGAAAGAGCAGAAACTACATCCAAGAATACCATGCCCAAGTTCTGCTTTCAGTCACGTTTGATTTTAAACCCTGATGTGTCTTTTTTTTCCTTGCAGTTCTGAAAATGGGATCAGTATTTTTCTACATACAGACTCCAACTTTAAAGCTAATGCAAAGCAAACACTATTATAACTAAGGGGTATTAAGATCAACCAAAGTGATGGAGTGTGTTGTGGTGGATGCCACAGAGCTGCAGTGGAGCAAAGCAACAGCACTGTACAGCTCTTGAAGTGTTGCCTCAGTGCACTCAGCACTCTTTACTAATGCATGCTGCTGCTGGCAAGATTTAGGGAGCTGCTCTCCTGTCAGCATGGGGTGAGATGTGAGCAAATGCGCATGATCTAGACACTGTACAAAACCTGCTAGAGAGAGCTAGACACTGTGGCATTCATGTGTTCAGTTTAAGGTTTGCTGCTAGAACATTAGTATTATTTTAGCAGTACAGAGTCAAAGAAATATAAGACAGAAGAGGATCAGAGAGCTACAGTAATGATGGAGGCTGTAACCACTTGAAAAAAGTGTGCATGGTAAGGCTGGAGAGACAGAGATCTTACTCTCAGCCAGCTTATTTCATCATCCCAAGGCAAAGAACTTCAAGTATCATATCTGATGGGAGGAATTTTGTGTTCAACCATACTTCTCCAATGAGAAACAGAAATGTGAATTCCAATCACTGCAAAACACTGCAGGAACTTTTGAAAAACCTGGGAACCTGGAGCCACTGCAGTCCTCTGATGCAGCAGTGCACAGGTGCAACAGGGCAAAGAAAAGATGACTGCATACTGCCTAATTACAGTATCTTAATCCAAACACTTAACATACCTAAACATGAACTTATTCATTGGGCAAAAGTTGTTTATCAAGTCAGAATTGAGTCTAGAGGTTTCGAAATCAACACAACTGTATGAGTTAACTAGGGGTGGCGTATAAAATCCTCTACCATGATACAGGTCATCTCATTTTTATTTCTGACAAAGAGAATCAATTTCGTTTTACGGATAAAAAATATGGAGAGGCATGTCTGCGCTTCGTTATAGTGTTGCCAAACTCTTACACAAACGCAGTAATCGCACACAGCAGTCCCTCGTACTGTTTGTAACATTACCCACAAAGGTTTAACTTTGACACACTAAAGGATCGGATACCATGGTATAACGATATTAGGTACATAGGGTGAGACTTGTGAGGAAACAGTAACTCTGAGGCTTGCGTAGCGGAGCAGCAGATACATCTGTGTGAAGGGAAGCTCTTTGGTGTGCATTTCTGTGTTGAGATTCTCTTTTACCAAAACCCTACGAATTACCAGCTCAAGAGCTGCAGAGAGAAAATCAGCCAACATCACTGGTTGCATAGTTGCCATGGGGACAGCAGTTGACAGATGAGAACACCCTGCTTCATGTCAAAGAAAGTAGTGTCCCAATTTTCTACTATAAAAAGTATTAAGAATACATGAGCTCCAGTGGAAGTCAGTCAAATGAAATCTGAGAGCTACTGACAGTTCCAAAACTGGAAACTTAAAGCAGCTACAATCTATATTAGTTATAAAAACAAGATATCAAATGACAATGTGAAAACAAAGTGACAATGTGAAAGGTAAAGCTTTAAGCAGCCAAAGAGCCACCGTACACCATCAATCATGGCAATGAATTATAATTGTTTTAATATCTTCAGAAGCACAACAAAATCCAGAAAATAAACGGTTGCAGGGCTGCACTTCTGGGCTAAAAATAGCAGCTGACAAAAGCCTTTAGCAGCCTGGCTTTAATGTGGCGTGCCAAGAGAGTGCAGGGACCATGCAGCAGCCAGCAGCTCAGACAGACAAGCATCACACTGTACATGCAGCAGTCAGCTTGGAAGGCTAGCTGTCTCTGCACTGAACAATTCATGATCCATCTGCGAAAAGAGGGGGAGCTGTTCAAGCCCCACCGAGGAAAGATTTTAACTTAAAATGACAGTGAAGAAACTCCTCCTGATTTAATGAGGTTACACCACAAATAGACACACAGGGGAAATAAAAATGCAACAAATCATGAGTGAGAAAATGAAAAACGTGCCTGCCTCCAGCAGAAAAAAGCCACAAGGTTCCAAAAAACAAAACAAAACAAAAACAACTTCAGTCAGTTAATTTAAGGAAATATGTTTTAAGCTGTGTTTTTCAGAATCTCAAACATCAGGTTAGGCTGCATGCTAATGTACTCAACTGAGACAGATGCAAACCAACTTAAAATTCTGACTGAGCATTTAAAAACGCTGACTGAGAGACTGACTAATCTAGATGTGTGAAAACAAAAAGATAGTTAATGCCACCTTATAAATAAAAACATGATCTGAAAGCAGACTGAGTGATGAGCAGGAAGGACAGTCACACCAAGGTCGTTCTGTACTCGTCATGCAGAATTTCTAAAGCCAAACACAATCCATCAAATTCAGAGACCGTGGCGCGCTGACAAAGCAGAGACATGCAACAAAGCAGTGGACAACACACACACATACACAGATGAGTCACCAATACTAGTGCCACACTCCAATCACTGGACAATCAACCACCCTTCCAGCTTCAGCATGCTCACTACTCATTACTGCGCATCAATCTCCGTCATGCCTCTGCTACGTCATGTCAAATGTGCTATGATGACCGTACTGTTGATGCCATCGCAGTGACTTAATGCAACAAGTCACGCTGGGGACACACATTAGGTGGAAACACTGCCACAGGTCAAATGGCCAGTCACATTAAAAGCATAAACAATAATTAAAATAATGAAATTAAAAGGTCCATTTCCTTGTGTGTTACTCAGGGGGGAGGGGCTTCTTTCTCGGCTACAGCCTGTGTCTATGTGTCCGCTTCTTTGGTTCGGTAAGGAAAATAAACAATGAATTGAAATCTGCACCAATACAAAAAATGAAATGTAATAAAATAAGCACTCAGTTTAACCAGTTTACAGGCAAGACTGGCAGGTAAAAAAAAAAAATCAAGTTCCACATGTTCAACAGGAAATCTTTTTCCTGAATACATGGAGGGTATGATTATGTTGTCAACAATGACTTATACATATATGCACCTACAACATATGTCGGCATGTGAAAATATCTCCTTATTGGCGGGCAAACTTAATTCTCCAAAAGCCAGATATTTATTACTAAAAGTTTCTCTTTAAACCAGGTTCCGTAACAAAATACTAAAAGTCTTTCAGTAGAAAACAGTTATATGATTCAAGATAATGCAACTAAAAGACTACTCACCGTGTAGTTTGGGCTTCCTGTCTGTACCCTCAGCTCAGCAAGCACCCAGATGCCATTAGTGAGTTTCATCGACTGATAGAGCATGTCCTGACCCTCCACTGTACGCTTGGCTATGGTGAAAACATTGCTACCCTGCAGTTTATTGGAGGCGGCATCTGTTGGAGGAACATAATCAAACACTTACACAATACAGTCACAATACAGTTTATCTGCTGGAACTTTTAACAAACTACAACATCCAACATCATTTTGGTATTCAGCCATTAAATAGTCATGTAAAGTACCAGAGCATAAAGAATTTCTTTTTTTTCCCCCCCTTATCAACCCAAAAAATTTCACTCCAGACTGGCTTCGCAGGAAAAATGCAGTCATTAATTGGAAATAATCTTTTCTCCTCATCCTCTGTCTTGCTGCTGCGCCCCAGTAGGATGTGAAATCCTCTCTCTGTTCATGAGGAAAAAATGTAATCTGTTGAGGGAAATCTCCATTAAACTGTCATTAGGAATTCTTCTCCAGTTCAGCTGCTCTCAAACTTGTGTGAAACTAAATTATCACACGTAAATAGGGACTGTAGCTGATGAGTTCTCATCAAATGCGATTTGCTTCATTAGCAAGTATTTGAATTTGAAATCGCCTCTGCTCTGTCGGGCCTATTCACATATGACGGACTGGAGGAAAAGGCTGCACAGCATAGAGCTCTTCAGGTATTCTCTTTTCATTCCCCATTACCTGAGCTGAGATGGCAGTCTTTGATCTGAAACTGGGACTCGTTGTCATTAGGAATGTCTTTCCATGTGGCCAGGAACACTTGTCGCTCTGTGGACGAGGAGACACAATAACTGGATGAGTCCAAAAAGAGAGCACGCAATTTAATCTACACAGTACGAAAATAACAATACGATTTGTGATGAAAGTTAATGTACACACAAAATGTCAAAGTCATGCGTGAGTAATTTGATCCCACACTTGACATGAGGTGTCCTGCTGTGGCTGCGGAGCATTGGCTCGCAGCGGCTGGCAGCGATCCTGCTGCTAAACCCATGAGGAGGCTCCACAGGGAGAATGCCAGCATGTTTTCACAAAATAAATAAACAGCAACAAGCAAAAGGAAAAGGAAAAAAACTCCTCAAAATGCCACTCATGTACAATCTAAAAGCAAGAGCGCAGCCCCAAGAGGTGAATGAGAACATGCCAATAGACAGCGTTCACACACTCATCATGTCCTCCCTGAAAGACTGACGTCTGTGTATGTCACTAACGTCAGCAAGGTTTTCAGGTTTTTAAGTGGGCAGACTTAGCCAAGAGACACTCACCCATCTTCCCATCCTCAACGAACAGCATGCTGATGGGGTACTGGCAGCTGAAGTAGAATACGTCAATGTTGTTCTTGACAGCCACCTGCGAGAGAGTGCATCCAGGGAAGGAGGCAGAGGAGGACGACAGGTGGAAAAATGAGGAGTCATATATGGATAATTAGTTTTCAAGTGCCCTTCAAGGATGTGCATTGCATGTTTATGTGTGTTGTTTACAGAACAGGAGGGCTGCAGTTCTTTCCAAACACACTCTCTAAAAAACACCACTAAAACACACACACAGTCACAGGCAGTACCATAACCTATGATAATGTCCATGTTCTACACAGGCCTCTCATCATAGTAAGCAGTAAGCTTAAGGCTTCTATTTGCAAAAGAATATCAGCAAACGTAATTATTAAATATATAAATAATGATTTCCACAAAGCACTTAAGAAAGCACTTTACAGGAGATTATAAATAAAGATGAAAAATATAAGGAGATAAGAAGGCAGACTGGTTAAAAATAAAATACCAAAAATAAAAGATAAGACACAAACCAGACTGACAAGACCTAAAAGCAGGTCTGTGGTTAAAAAAGGAATACATTTTTTTATCCTAACCTCCTCAGGCAGCACCTTTTACACTCTGTGAGCCCAAAAGAACAACACACTGTAAAACAAGAACAACTGTGGTATAATGAAGTAACAGGCAGCAGCAGTGATATTGACCAGGCTCCTCACCAGCAAAGTGATCAGAGAAGGACAGTGAGTTTGGCCAGAGGAGGAGAACTCGTGAATAATTCATTAGGGTGTCCTACTCTTCGGTGCAATGCAGGACTGCCAGGAACAAGGAAACTTATACACAAACTATATCATGGGGCAGTCGTGGATCAGCGGTTAGGGTGTCGGACCCGTAACCGGTGGATCGCTGGTTCGATTCCCCGTCCCGGTGTCCATGGCTGAGGTACCCTTGAGCAAGGTACCTAACCCCCACTGCTCCCCGGGCGCTGCACGCGGTCGCCCACTGCCCCGGGTTTGCTGTGTGTGTGTGCACGTCACTTGGGTGGGTTAAATGCAGAGAACAAATTTCGTTGGAGTGAGTTCCCTCCAATGACAAAATATGTCACTTTAATCTTTTTTAATCTTTAATATCAAGCTTCATTTTGTATGTTTGCAAACAAAAAAACTCTATTATACAATATAACAGGAGGTCAGACACCAAATCCAAGTATAAAGGCTACTAAATTATGCCATTTATTTTTACATTTTACTGAATTAATCTACAAGACCAATGGTTCAGACTTTCTGCGCTCCTCAATATGGCACGGAAGGCAGAACCACTTAATTAATGAATCACCTGACTGACAGAAAATTAATTTGCAACAATTGGGTCATTATTTAAGGAAAAATAGACAAAACTTACACCCAAAGTTACTAAAGCATTTCCCTACAGTGTGCTGGTTGGTGATGAAAGGGTTTTATTGAATGAGGCCTTATCCCAGTGTCAAAAAACTGCTGCAGTTTAAGACAAAAAACACGAAGAACCCCTCAGAGTATCTGAGAAAATGTCAGAAGAGACAACAGTACGTATCAAAGCAGGGCCTTGAGGCAGCAGAGCAGAAAGGTTAGCAGGGCTACTGAGGCCAGGGGAAACAAAGGAGCCATGTGTGGTGTGACCACTAATGACGCCCCAACTGCTATCATCCCCCTCAACACTCTTATCTTCTCTCTCCAGCTGCACACAGCACCCATCCGCCATTCTGCCCAGTTAAAAGAGCCACCATGATCAAAAACAAGCCAGCCTCTGCCGCTCTTTTCATTCACAACCTGTCACAACTGTTCTGAAGGCTGTTTCATGTTTTAATTCTGTTTTTCTCACAACACAGGAATTCAACAGTATAGCTGTGTAACGGTGAGGGTGCGTTACTAATCTCTTATGACATGTTTGCAGGACAAAACTTAATGTCCCAAGAGATACAGACATGTCCATGAATATTTCAATCATGAAGTGTTTTAGTTCTGTAAACTTGGGATATATAAAGATAAATGACTAAGAAGTTGAAACACTGCCAACTTTAGACTGCAGTTTGACAGATTGAACAGGGTCATAGTTTTTGATCTAATAAACAAAACAAGCAGCCACGTCTGCCAAACTCTCTTTACATTACAACACACCTGTGACAGAGTGCTGTCACAATGGCCAAGGACATTGGCCAACAAGGTAGCCATGTTTGGTGACTAACCTTGAGGCATTAATGTTCTTATAAGTCCAGTGGCTTAGAAAAAAAAAACTAATTAACACTGTGCTTCTAGTCTTTACATGACATCTGAAAATCATCATGTTGGCAAGTCCCATCACTGTCACCAGTGTAATGCTAAAACTTTCTGTCCAGAATCAGGATTCATGGAAAATGAAAGTAGAAACAGGAAAATGAAAATGATTCCTTCTTCTCAACCAAAAAAAACAAAAAAACAAAAAGAAAGCTTTCAGGGAAAATGAATATTGTCAGATTACCTGCAGGTTAGTGAGAGGTTCCATCTTCATGACAGGTCCCACAGTACTGAGGGGAAGGGTCACTTCAACACTCTGATTTGGGCTAAGAGGAGTAAGAACCTGGAGTGGACCAGCCGGAGCGAGACCAAAGCTACAGAGGGCCACAGGGCAGTTAAAAAAGTGTCAAAAAACATGAAAATGTACAGAAAATAAGCTAAGCACATGGCTTAAGAGGTGATATTACCTGTTTCTGTTGAACTGGATGGCAAAATCAGTCATGACACTCATAGCTTTATTAGTGAGGGTCATCTCCATTTGGATGACTCCAGCACGGCGAGCAAACGTCCCAGATATCTCCAAACCCTTTGCCTTCATGGCTGGAAGCCAAACCTGAACAGAGATGAGATCAGCTCTTTAATCAGGGATCCCACCATTGCTGTTACATCATTCTATGGCATGTCTCATCCCAGATTTTCCAGACTCACTGTTTTAGGAGGGCTGTAAGCTCCCATGGGCATACCAACTCCACCTCCAAGATCAAACAGGTCATCCAGACCGCCACTCACAGGGGCATTGAAAGACGCCGGCATAGCAGCTGGCGGTGCACCAAAACCAGCCCCCATCTGTGGGTCACAAAGCAACGTGTCACCTTAACACATTCATTGTCACATTGTATTGAGCAATCAAAGTCTAACAGGAGCTCAGACAAAATTACTCACAGCAGGGCTTGCTCCACCAAGGTCTCCACCAAGCTGGAAAAGGGTGAGAGATGCACAGAAAATTCTGGTTAGCCGTTTGTGCAATATTAAATCATATGATGAAGAGTTTGAAAAGGATGGACGGAGGGGTGTTAGGGTCTATGAAATGCCTTTCCGTGATTAATGAAAATATTGGTTTTACATTATTAACAAGAAAAAAAAAACAAAAAGAAAGAGACATCAATACAGAGAATTTCTCCTCTTAGGGAACTGACCTTTTACTATCCACACAAATTGGACTGAGTAGCTATTGAAATATGATAGGCTTTGTTCAAATGCTACTCACTAAATGTGTGTACTGTGATGATGAAAAGGTTGGCGGTACAGTGAAGAAAACTGGTAGCGCAAAAAATATGATTCACATAGAGAGAGACTAAGAAAGCTAAGAAAGACACAACTTTTCCTAAAACATAGGAGAGATTTACTAAAATCTCACCTGAATGGAATGGGAAACATAAACAATATAATACCAAGTGCAAACAGGCAGAGTTGACTGCTGGGGAGGACTATTCAGAGGACACAGTGGTACAACAGGGGACAAGGGGGGGGGGGGGTGTTCTAAACTGGTGCTGGCCTTTACTGGTCCAGCATGGTCCCCTGGACCAACCTCAGTGGGGCTGTAATCAGGGGGCGAAGGGGACTGATGAGAGAGCTGAGGTGACTGAGGAGTGTCCGTCCGCAGGGGAATGGGCGGCTGATTGAAACATGAAACACATCGCAGAGCCCAGAGGTAAGACAAGAGATGGACTCAAGGATTTAACAGCACGCTTACTGTGAATATAATGCTAATTAAAGATGACAAATGATGAGTGAAAATGTGAGACTGACAGCAAAACAACACTGATTGAATTAATCCTTTAACATGGTCTGACATGGTTTACATAAACGTTGTGCCCTCTCCCTCTGTGTAGTTACCGGTTCAGACTCATCTCCCATCTGCAGGTGCAGCATTGAACAAAGAAAGGAAAACACACAGGGGTCAAAAGAAAAAAAGAAAAAGCACCCAAAGGTAAAAAAAAAAAAAATTAAAAAAAAAATCTAATAATACATTACCTTCCCTAGGTCCCACTCATGTTGAGACTAGAGCATTGCTAAAATCAGCTAAGATAGATTTACTTAAAGGGTGTGTAGAAGACTTACCAGGCTGTCAAGTCCTCCTCCAAGAAGGTCCATTGCACCCATCTGCATCCCAGATGAGGGGGCTGGTGCGGTGGCAGTAGGCGGTGTCAGGTCCAGATTAAGCAAATCTCCCAAGAGGTCTCCCTGAGATGGGATGACAGCAGGGGGAGCCTCTGACACTCCAGCAGCAGAACCTGTTTCTGGGCTGTCAACACTCTCCCCACTAGTAGAAATCAAAGAAGAAAAAAGAATAAATTAACTTGCATTTTATGACAAATGTCTTATTATTGTGCAGATATTTCTGATGATTTTTGGCTACACTGCAACCCTAACTTGTCATTAAATTGCTGGTATAACTCTATCTAGTCTACTGAGAAAAACAGCAAGTAGATCTGATGCTATCTATACGTGTGCCTTTAAGCCGGCAATCTTTACAAAATTTCGTTATGCTCGCATAATGACAACAAAGACTCTTGAATCTTGATGATTGTATTTAAAAGACAGGAAGGTCCAAAGGCACCTGTGCAGCTCCACCCGGCTGGAAAGTGTGCCAGTGTGAAGGAAAACAAGAAAGAAGCTGCATTTACTTAAACAAAATCCTTACACTGCAGTGTTAGAAAAAAGAAAAAGGACAAAGAAAAAAAGGACATGACTTACGATCCACTGCTGCCAGGGAGTCTCTTGTGCTGAACACCACGGCTGCCCTCAACGAAGGCACTGGGAGGCTTGTGGTAGACAGAGGCCAGAGTGCCAATATGACAGATGAGCTCCTCCAGCAATGTGGGCTCAATCAGATCAGTCTCCTCAGAGATCAAGGGCTTCTCAGCCAGAACCACCTCCTTAGCAGCCACAGGGTCTGTAGAGAGCAGACGCCAGTAGATGTAACCGCGGTCCCTGAGGTCTGGGTTATCTGAGTCCTGCAGAAAGAGACAGAGGCAAGAGGAGGAAGGATTATTATTCATGGACTTTGTCTAATAAATACTTAAAGTTAGACTCTTTTCTGTCTTGGCTCCAACATAAAAGACGGAGCATTGATTGATTCAAAGTCATTAAAAACTGAGTCAGCTTTAGTGCTGGGATTTGGTAAATGCACGAGGCAAGCTGACACTGTATATTTTTGTGGATACAGAAGAAAGTTTAAAACTTTAAAAAACTACATTTATGTATGCAGTAAGAAAAATGTTTTGTTATGAAGGTTCTTTTAACTTCTGAAGAACATTTTCTTCCCATTCCTGCTTCTGCCTGCAATGAGCAATAATAAAATGTTTGTACATCTGACATGTCCAATGTGGCTACACACACTGTTAGCAGTTTATTGCTGTCTATAAATGAAGCTTACAACACGCAGTTTCTGTTGACATTGTGTTAAATTATAGCTGATGGTGGTGTATCAGACTGAATCACAATGTGGCGTTCCTTGTATTCTGTCACACTCATGTACATAAGCAGGGCAGGAATTACACCACAGCCAAAAGGAAAAAAGGAAAGACAAACATGAGCACACATGCAAAGTGCAAAGATGCTGTGGCTAGTTTTGGTATCTGCACAAGCAAAATACTTCAGGTACAGGGATCATAATTGAGGTCAATTATGACATTGTGATAGATGCTGATATAATTTTGGTTAAGATAATACTGCAGAGAATGTTTCAGAGAATTTTTTAAAAATTCACTCACTATGTAAAACCATTACAACACAATTAGTCTAACAGCAGAATAAGCTCAAACCTCTGCAGTCATTACTGAGAGAAGGCTCAGACTCATATAGCCATTACAATACCCCAGTGTCCTCCTATGAATAAGTAATACAGAACTATTAGAAAAAATAAAAACCAAAAGCTGCAAAAACAAATTACACAAAGAAGAAGAGGAAGACATAGGTAGCATTCAGAGTAGTAGGCAGCACAGTGAGGACTGACAAATACCTGGAGACAGAGATACTGGCAGGAATATGAAATATATGCATTAAACACTGTGTGTGTGTGTGTGTTTGTTTCTCACCTGTGTGGCTAGGCTGAGCACCTGCTGCACTAGCTCCTGGGTTTCTGTCGGCTTTTTCAGGAACAGCTTGACAATTGCTGTCAGTAGCTGCAGTTGCACCTACGGGACACAGTGAGCACACGTGGTACACATCAGAATTGCTCACATACGACTTTTAGCATGTAATGCAGATATAGTTTAAGTAGAATTTTGTCTAAAACTGTACAGTGGCAAGATGCATTTTAATGATCTATAAACAAGGACCTTGTGTCCAGAAAATCACTTTATTATTTTTTAACTTTTATTTATACAGGGAGTTTTAATTTCATTACTCTCATGGCAACCACAGAGTTTGTCAGTTCAGTAAGACCAGTTCTCTGTGGTACTTAGTGAATGGCATGGCACCTCCATTAACAGTGCTTCGTAGCAGCTAGAGGTGTTAATTAGTTCTAACAGAAACAAAAAAAAAACAGAAGAACAACCTCCGTGCACTCTACTAAACACACCTGAGTGCTTTCATCGTGGAAACCCTCCAAAAAGCTTTCCAGCAGCTCATCAGCATTATCGATGCGCTCAGCATACTCTCCCACAATCCAGATCATGGCAGCGCGTGCCTCTGGCTCATCTAGGGAGTCCAGATTTTCACACAGAGTGGCGATCACACTCTCATACCTGGACACAGTCACACAACACAACATTAAATGTGGGCAAATAAATTAGGAGGCACAAATAAGGTAAACAATCACATAAACTCCAGAGCGACCACCAGAGACAGAAAAAACAAACAAACAGCAAAACAAACAGAGATATAACCACATGTCGCAGGCTTGTAAAACATGGTGGCAAATAACTGCCTACTTTAACACCCAGGAGACACAGAGAAACATTAGCATTACTTTGGAGATGCATTTTATGGCAGCCTGACAAATGTAAATCCAATATTCACTATCCTTTTAGCTCCGAGTACGTCTTTGGCTCTTTCACTTGCTAGATACACAATTAGCCAATGTTTTCGGCAGTGGTGGATGAATTCGTGTAGTTAAGGCATTTATGATCGGCATGAAACATCTGATGACAATCAATTCGATTTACATAATGGTTTTATCACAAGATGTGCCAACTCAGAAATATTCAGTTGATGTCTAATTTAAAAAGGCAGAAGTCTGAGTTCGTAGTGACTCATACAGCCAAAGGCTTGAGCCATGCAGAGCTAGAAGCTTTGCAAAGCTACTCCCTTCTAGACTCACGACTCCACTGTGGTGTGTGGGAGAGATTTCTGTCTGGCACATGAATCCACTCTGTTGGATCCACAGCAGAAGTCACGCTCTGGCCAAATCTACCTGACCTTTGACCAGGTGCAGACCAGGCAGGGTGTTAGGTGCTGTACACTACAAACACTGTCTGCCTTACCAAACACAATTTTCTTGTCTAAAAGCTATTTTGCATACCTTCTGATATAAACGCAGACCTGGAAACGTTTTTTGTCTGTGTAATGATCTTTAAATCTACCCATTTAAAGACAAGGAGAAAATAATCTGAGGGTCAGTGAAATAGTCAGGATACCTGATTATGTATAATTATGTGTAACAGTTTAGGTGAGTATGTAATAAATCAAACTAAAACTACATTAAAAAATGTCACAATTAAAATGGCCAGTGCTAACAATGAAAGCACAAATGGCAACACTGATGTCCAACCGAGTACCTACTTGTTGGGGTACTTGCGGAAGATGTCCTTGATGACCACAATGGCCTCCTGCACCACATAGTTGACCTTGGTTTGGATGAGGTCTAGCAGTGTGCTGACACAGCGCTCTGCTGATTGCTAATGAATGGACAGAAGAAGAAAAATATTATAAGCCTGTAGATTCAAAACAGTTTAGACAAATGCATATAAAACATGTGCATATAATATGTGAATTACACTTCACTGATGCTGGACTCTGTACAACCATGCATGTGACAAATCAACAAACAAAATCATGGAATTTTGTTCATGATGGCTTTTCACTTTGTAATGAAAACCTGAAACAATTAATTGACAAAATTATCACAAAAACTGCTCAAATCGGTAAAATGTACTTCAGTGGGTGTTACTATACTAGAGCTGCCAAGTTAAGTCTGTGTGTGGGAAAAACATGATATGTTGAGAGAGAGAGAGAGAGAGAGAGAGAGAAAGAGAGAGAGAAAGAGAGTGAGAGAGAAAGAGAGTGAGAGAGAGAGAGAGAGAGAGAGAGAGAGAGAGAGAAAGAGTGAGAGAGAGAGGGGATCACACAGCTCCAAAAACGGAAAATGGATATGTGGTGGGCAATGCTGATTTTGTGGTGGGCCACTACAAATAAATCAATGTATGGGAAACCCTGTGATGCACTGTATGCTATGGGTGTCCAAAACGTAAATGTAATCAATAGCCACATAGTTTGTTTTAAAACACACATAATTCAGCAGTTACACTATTCTGATCTGGTTTGAGCTTAAGTATCAGTAAATACAAACAATTACATACACTGCATTGCTGAAGTACATAGATGGCTCAAATATTTGATCAATAAAGCATTTGGTGAAAGTATGACATCATCTCCACCCACCTCTACTTTGATGGCACAGCGGCCAATGGCTCTGACCGCTTTACGAACAAAGTCCACATCCACCTCAGTGGCGTACTCCTTCAGCTCAGCCAGGACCTACAGCAAGACAGAAGTGCAGTATATACAGACTATATATAACATAAAGGTTTTCCAATTTTTCCAACACAATAATGCATGACAGCTGTGGGTGTGTTACCTGGGCGATGTTAGCTTGAGATGCTAGGCGTATCATGATGTCCAGCTTCTCCAGTTTGACATAGATTGGGTCATTGTACTTAACAAAGAAAACCTTCATCTCGTGTTTCAGGATCTCTGGGCTAAAAAGGGACATTTCTTGTCATTTGTGGGAATCGACACTGACTGTAACACAACAATCAACAGAGTAAAATGTACTGTATCACACAAAACACAACTTTTATTATTAGGACCTCCTTTCTCCAAACTATAAATACTAAAAGAGACCTCCCCAGGTCACCTCCCCACATTTACCGTCTCTGTACGATGAGGTTGATGTTTCTGAGGGCTACATATTGCAATTCGGGCTCAGCAGAGAGGAGGGTAACCAGTGGAGGGGCGAGCTTTTTCAGCAGAGTGCCATAGTAGTCCAAGTCTTTGGGCAGCATCTCCATGAACTTCATTAAAACTTTAACTGCTGACAACACCACTGCAGAGTTGGCATGTGAAAGTCGTGGGGTCACACGCTCACAGATGCTAGCAGATGTTGATGATATTGGAAAAGAGGGCACAGAAAATTACACAGGGTTTATGGGGGAATATTTGCTAAACGGCATGAAATGTTAATGAAGGGCCTTTTCCTACCTTTGGGACTCGCGGTCATCGCGAGGTGTGTAATTGGCCAGGCAGTCGAGAATGAATATCTGTCCCCACTCCGTACACTCATTTAAAGCTGTCAGTAACTTGTTGATGGTCTGAGGGTTCAGGTCCAGCAGATTACTGTTGGGGTGAGACTCTGCTATCTCAGACAGTGCAGCCACTGCATTTGCTACAACCTAAGGATAAAGCCAAGAGTACAGATCAATTTTGACAGAAAAATAGCAGCCAGCTGTAATAAAGAGGTCATCGAACAAACAACAAAATTCTGACAACATGATGAGTAAAACATCTAGCTCGATAGCGAGGTAATAGACTGCCTAAAAGAGTTGTACCATGGGGTTGGAGTCAGAGATGAGGTCTTTAAGAGTGTCCAGGAACCCTTGGTCCTCCACCAACTGGGCGTTGATATCATGGAGCTTTGCTACACACACAGCAGCTGTCTTTCTGACATATGGGTCTTCGTCCTTCAGACATTTCCTCAGAGGCTCACAGAGGTACTCCGTGATCTTGTCCACACGGATGCAGCCCATTGTACGAACAGCAAGGGCCCGGATTAGAGGGTTGGGGTCTTCACAGTCCTAAGTGTGTAAGTGGTTCAGAGAGGTTTTTGTACATTATTTGAAACAGATTCCAAATTTCAGTAACGTTTGCTTTCATTATCTGTAAAGCATTACTTAATATTTGGGTTGTCCCTGCTATTGCAGTAGGAAGAAGAAAACAATCAATCAGACAATACTGATGGGTGTGTATTTAACCTAAACTCACACCTTGAGGGTGTGTACTTAACTCATTAAAGTCAAAGCAGATAAATAATGGCACTTCATGAATATGAAGTATGAAATAATACGAATAAAATATGAATACCAAATATATTTTTACATATTTATGACAGAGCTTTACCTTTACAAAGGTGTTAACAGCCATGATAGCCATGTCTGGCTGACTCTTAGCATAGTTCATCAGGTAGAGGTAGACCAGCTTTTTCAGTTCCAAGTTGTCTGTCTGCATGCAGTTCACAACATCTGGGAACAGAGCGCTGAAAGGAGGACAAGGTGTTATCTGACTACTGACTGCATATGGAAGGTGATTTGTTATGGTGCATTATCACAGTACAGGTGCTTCTGACATTAATTTTCCCTGGCTCACCTGACATCCTTGCCAACTGTCATAGATGCAATCACTTTCTTCACAGCCTCCTTCTTCTTCTCTTTCTTATCACTGTTTAGCTCTGCCTTGAGCTCGAAGATCTCCCCTGTACACATGAGAAAAAAGGAAATTGCACATTGTGTAATACATTTGTAAAGTAGGGGGAGGAAAGTGTCAATGTGCAGCTGGAATGACTGTTCCCTTTTCCACAAACTGTCTTAAGTACAAAATCAGATTCTGTATCCACAGCATTTTCTGATACCGGTTTGGATTGCTTGTCAAGGATTTGCCACTGACAACCGTTGATGCACTGAATATCAATTTGGTTCCATGAAAATTTGCATATGTTTGTGTTATGATATACAGCAGGTATACAATAACGGAAGAATATTCTTACTAACATAATGAACAGATTTTAACCACAACACTGAGCCACACTTGTCTGCATTGTTGGTCAGGTAGTAAAGATTAGTGAGTGCATCATCTGCTGCTCTCTGTGGTAGCAAAGATATTGATCATTTTCCCAGAACTGTGACTATGTGACGCACAATGATGTGTACACAGCTTTAACTACCACAGAATGAATTATCACCAAAAAATTACTATTGACAATTAACAAACTGCATTTTTGTTGTGTGGTTATCGAGTGAAACATTTTTTGTCAAGTCTGTTGTTGCTTTTTACAAAACTGAGAGATTCAACTTTAGTTTACATTTCAGTGCAGTGTCCCTGATGTACTTACTGGCATGAATTAGACTATAAACAGACACAGTGTCGCTACACTGTCAATTTTGGGTTTAAAGTTGAGTCTACCAACTTATTGAGTTTCCCAGGCATTGTAAACCGCCAATGTCCTCCAAGATGTTAACAACAGACTACAAACAGCAACACAAGAAAGTTCCACAGCAAAGCTAGGAAATCACAGATACTGAAAGAAGCACTGTCTTTTGTCTCACGCACAAACATACACTACCACTAATATGCATCTGTTTGCATTTCCTAAGCCCTGTGTGTGAGAACAGTTGCGAGCTGTGTGAGAAGAGCCACATCAACACAATAGGAGGCACAGCAGGACAGTTAAATCTCTGACAGCTGAAGCTGAATATGTCTAATCTGATTTACAACAACCAGAGCTCTTCAGTTCTTGGTAACAACACCAACACAAAGCAGGGTGATACCTTGAAAACATTTTTGGACAACGAATATAATGAGAGAAAGTGTAACTTGCCACTCAGGTAGTTTAAATGTTACATCATTTTAGCTTATTGTCTCATGCATTAAAAAAGTGAGCAATTATACCTTTCTTGGTAGTGGTGAAGTACTTGGAGTCCGTCATCTTGGATCCAAATTGTCGATTCTCCTGCAAAAGATTGAGAGGATGAGAAGGATTATTGTGAAATCTTTCCTGAGTGGAAACTTGGGAGTACCAGCAACAGGAAAGACTAGAAGTGCAAGCACAGGGAAATAAAAGGAATTCCTGTCTTCTCATGGACAAATGGCTGTGACCCATCAGAAAAGAAAACAATGGATTTAGTTAAGAAAACAGTCACTAATATCACCTCTTCTTTATACATGAATTTTCTTGGTCAGCATGTACGTGGCCAACAACATCTCTCTTCCTGAGACAACTTAAAATGTTTTCTGCAAAATGTAACTCCATGTATTTCCTGCTGTCGATTTTCAGTCTTGACTCAGCACCTGTCTGCAAAAGATCTTCTCACATTTACACAACAGTAATTTCCTCCTATAAAATTTGAGCAATAATTTCCAGGTTAAAGGGGTAGGGTCTTATGGACTTCATTATTACTATATTATTTATCATTATTATTTTTTGGATTCTTTCAGTCAGCATTACCCAGAATATACAGTATACATTTTTACTAATAATGACAAAACATTGATGTTGCTGAAAATTGTAATGCTTTTTACTAGGGGTCAGCATGTAAAGTTAGAAATATAAGGATAAAGATACTTCATTACCACAACAAATATTTACATTTACAATCTGGATAGTACCATAAAACAACTATTAACTCTACTTAAAATAACGTTTCATTGAAGGAAACACCACAATTATGCTAGCAAAGTCTGATGTTCACAGTTACTTGCTACTACGTCTAAATCAATGGCAAAGGCCTATCAGCTTTCAACGTTAACTTGCTATTAGTAACAATAAACTGCGTCGACAAATTACAGCGTTTCATTAAACTAAGCAGTTTCACTATCGACAGAGCTTCGGGCAACTGTCAGCACCAGACGGCCACAAGTTAACTGAATACGATACGTTAGCACAACTGACGACGAAGCGTTAGCTAGCGAGACGATAAGCTTAATTACGGCACGTTTGTACGATAATTCACAATGATAACACGAGACACTGACATCGAACTACTGCTGTATTCTTAGATAATTTCCAGAACAACGATACGAGTACTTCACACAGCTGTCCTCGACTTAAGATGCTAACTTAACCAAAAAAGTAGAGGTTCGCTACATGGCTAGCATCAGGCTACCGTGACGTTAACGTTAGCACAGCAGATGTAAAATTCCGCTGGAAGAAAGCTAAAATATGCAACGGTAACGTTAAGTGAATTCAAGACTGTCAAATTAGTCCAAATAACGGAATTGTAATTTTGCAACAAATTACTCACGCATAACTGATTCGCCCATTCCTGCATATTTGCAATAGTTACAGCTAACTGAATGAAATTGGTGCTAAAAGCTAGCTGTTGGGTGTAGTGTGCCTGTCAGTGTCAGCTAGCGCCTGGCCACTTTTCTAGCTTGCACAGCTGAGACATGACCTTCTAAGTACGGGATTAAGGAAGCCTTTGCCGGGATAGATAAGCTCTTAATCTATCGGCCTGGTTCAAACCTTACCCAACGAATTAGCGTACCTTCTGAAGTTAAAATTAGACTCGCCACACAATGAATTGAAGAGGAAAATCTCTACAAACATCTTACCGTGACAGGCGTACTAGGGGCTGTGATGGCCTTCGTCCCCTCCCACTTGATTTACTTCCGTCTTTCCACAAAAGCAAACAGACTTCAACGTCAGCTTTCAGTCTACGGGATGTCGTAGACTGCCTCACATATCGTATCAGTTGTAGGCTAACTCAGAAAATACCTTTAACACAAAATTATTAAAGTTATCCAGTGCAGTTACTGAAAGAAAAAAGTAATCAGGTTCCGTTAGCCAAACTCCAGAAATTATTTAAGGTATACTGAGAACTGTTCCTACCCTTGTATGTTTCTAACATTTTATGACTTATTTTTTATTTTTTATTTTTTAATTTACACTGATAATTACACACACAGTTACAGGCATTTCTTCTTATGGACTAAATATTACCAACACCTCAGTATATAACCATGAAGTCGAACTAACTCCTCTCTGACCAGTGTAAACAAAAATTGAATACTACAACCTTGACAAAGGTAGGACTTACTGTTGAATCAGGCTACATCAATTTTAGCTAGTTTCATTTTAAACTTGACCAAAGCTCTATATGAACATTTGACCAGCCAAATAATTCAGAAACTTCAGAGGAAAATATTTATTACAAGAACAACCTGACAGCATTTTCAACTTCAAAAAAAAACAGTGAAATGTTGCAGTATTGCTATTTTATACATACAAATTCCACAATGTCAAGCAATCTGTACATTTAACTGAAGTTTTAGTGAAAGTAACATTAGCAAACAAGAAATTGTCAATCATGAACATTCAGAATTTGCTGATTTTGGATCGAGAGAAGGACAGAGTTTCATGAATTTTGTATGACGTGCGAACAATCACTATTTTTGTGGTGGATAACCGAATGTGATGGTATGCTTATATGAAGTCACAGTTCACAAAATTGGTAGATTGGTAAACACCTGTTGATCAGCATGCCAATGTATTCAAATAAACTAAAACAAATTGAAATTCAGAACAATGACCATACGTGTAAAATCAGTTTATACAGGTGAAAACAATACTGATACATCATAAATTATCTGTAGCAATGAGGAGTCAGCATTAAATCAAGTTAGTGTATCTTTGAATATTGCAAAACAGCCCAAATGTGTTTAGTTTGTCCATAGGATCATACCAGTTTTTAAATCCGCAGCATTTCTAACTCATTATTACGTATCTTAACAGTTTACTGTTGAGAAAACTTTAAAACTTTAACTTTAAAATCTTAATCGTTTCTACATATTGGGCCCCACTTCATTTGGATTTCAATAAACACTTACAGCTCACTGAACAGGACTTGGGAAACAGATGTAACTCGAGCCTAATCATGATTAATTCCATAAATAAATAAATTAGACCGCTATCACTCATCCCTCTACACTCCAACACTATACATATTCTCATTAAGTATGTACACAATATATGCACATTCTTTTTTTCTATCCTATTCACTGTGTCAGTGCCCTGAACTTTACTAATATTGTCCACACAATCTCTCTGGGAAACATTTATCAAACCTGCTGTAAACACATCAAAAAGAGCAACTTCTATGAACTGACAACAAAATGGTTTGGAGGTTAAGAGGCTGCTGCAGGGCACTAACACTTTGATTCCCACATTTCCACTTTCAAATATATTTTACAAAGTCCACACCAGTCAAATACCAAAAACACAAGTAGCTGGAGTCTTTCCTTTCACACTCCTGTCAACCGTGCAAGAGCTTCTCAAGAGAACATATCCAGTTACAGAATCTATTATTCATGCACTGTTGCACACATGTGGACTCTCAAGTCAGAATCTTTCGTCATCGGCAAAACTCCACGTTATAATATGTCGTTATTGGCTTTAATCAGCACCAGAACATGTCACTGAAGTATGGAAGAAAGGTCATAATGTCAGGAAAAGAGTACCTCTTTTTACTGTGAATAAAACATCTCTTTCTTTAGCCACTAGATGTCACCATAGATTGTGCCATGTCTTTGAAATCCATGTCCTCATGAGGTTATCTGACATTTTGTGTTCCAAAACAACTAATAGGACTCAGAGGCAATAAATTATATATGTTGATAATGAATTGTACACCTACATCAAGTATTTTAATTTCTAACTAAAATTGGCAGTGTTAAATTTTTGTGTGTAAAATTCTCCAACTTGCTTTCATAAAACGTTAATGATGGCAATGTAGCGTTGCTGATTGATCTGAGTGATGCTGCGCAAAAACATTCAAAAACCAAACTAAATTTTAAGGCAAAGGGAATTGTCAAGGCATTTTCAACACCAATATTGCATAGCTAAGGCAGCACAGAACAGATTACATTGAATATGTACATTAAACTGTATATTCAACGTGATTTTATGTACAAAATACCAGTATTTACACATTCATTCTCCTAAGCATCTGACTTTTGCACACGCATGTGTGAAATATTGTTTTCCAGAGTACAGTTTGGTCAGAGGAAGAGCTGTCAATATTTCTGTTTCAGTGACAATGACACAAAGTAATACAACCTTCACTGCTCCTCATATTTTTACACTTAATCTACTTAAAAGTAGAAATATAAGTAAAATGTGTTACTGCATTAAACATAATGTTGAGAACCTCCAACACATTAAGCATTTAAAAACAAATATTATCTATCTTGATTACATTGGTGTTGTGAAAAGGTGTCATCAGACTGTACAGAGATGGGTGGTGCATGTACAACCCTGATTCCAAAACAGCTGGGATGCCGTGTAAAGCCTAAATAAACAAAATGTTATCATTTGCTGATCCTTTTTGATATATAGTTAACTGAAAACAGTACAAAGACAATCTATTTAACGTTTTACATCATCAACTTTGTTATTATTATTTTAAAATATATTATCATTCAGAATTTGATGCCATCAACAAGTTTCTAACAAGTTGGTACAGAATCAACAATGGACTGAGAAAGTTGCAGAATGATCAAAAAACACCTGTTTGGAACATCCCACAGGTAAACAGGGTCAGAGATAAACAGGTGAAAATTTCATGACCATGTATGAAAGGTGCATCTGAGCATAGTCATTCAAAAGCAAGGATGGCGCAAGCTTCACATTCAAGTATATTACTACTCTTGAACACTTTGTTAATCCATTGTTGGTAAACACAGTTTGTTTGCAAATGACTGCGTTCTGTTTTTATTTACATTTTTTGTAGCATCCAAATTTTTGGATTCAGGGTTGTAATGTTCAGAAAGTCAGAGGGATGATGAGGGCACCGTTGTCTATGTTTCCTATTAGTATATTGTAAATATGAGTATAATGAGTCATATGTGAAGATCACTGATATGGAGAAGCTGAAAATATCACTGATATACCAGTATTTTGACTATCAAGGCAGGCAGAGATGCTTCGGCAAACCACAAGAGGGAGCCAATCCATGTGGCTGAAGGTTTAGTGTTTACAATGTTTACAGAGTTGCAGCTTTAAATCCCTGGCACTTCACCATGCCCCTCAATGGGGCACATGGCAGCACATATGTTCTCTCTCTATTCCTCTGTATCAAGCATGGGAATTTCACAAGTGTCCTGCAAAAAAACAAAAAACAAAAAATAAACCAAAAAAGCCCCCACATAATTGGCATAAGCATCCCCATGCACACACTAAAATTACAGTAAATGTAATATTAAAGACCATTCCTTTGGTAATAAATAATTTGGCTTGAGTGCAAATTAAAAGCAACATGGACCCCCTGCAATTATTCAGGAGGGAAATTAAGTGAAAAAGAAGAAGTATTAGACATGCAATGAAAACAGTCTATAGCCCAGTCTTAAGTCTTTTTTTTAGTAGTCAAAGTTCATGACAGCAAGCCCCGGTATCATTTGTGCTACATCCAAGCTTCAGTGTCCAGGCTCCCTGACTGTCCAGGGTATGAGCAATCTTTGTTGCCCATGGCTGGAGAACATGGTTGAGGATGGATCATATCTGCAAAGGCATGGTGCAGGCTCTTGCATGTGGCTGGATGACCAGAAGAGCGTGAGCTCTGAGGGGACAGTGGTGGGGTGTGGCAAGGGGAAAGCGTGTCATGAGCCTGTAAATCTCTGTAGCTGACTGGGGTGGGGATACGTGAGGGGCTTTTTTCTGGCCTGTTGTCAATGCGAGGCCTGATCCTGGCTCTCATTTTATGCTTTGAGATAGGGCCCACCCTGTCTCCCATCTTTTGGCCTTTCTTAGTCTGCAGCACCTCTCCATTAGTGTCCCCATTGGCCAGGGGTGAAGATGGTGGCGGAGAATCAGAGCGGGATTCACTCAGGCTCAAGCACATGGAAGAGTTTTCACTGGAGGAATCCTGGAAGGAGCAATCCTCAGAGGGGGGAAGGGGCACAGGTGACGGACAAACCTCTGGAGGTGGAAGGTCGTCACTGCTGTCACCATTTTCCACGTCATAAGGTAAGTTTGGCTGGTGATTCTCCAGAGGAACATCTCCTTCAGGTCCCATGCCCCATCCAACCTGACCCTGCTGAATTGTCAACCCTCTTGCAGGAGGAAAACCTGCATGGTCTCCGTTCATATTCCTACAGTGGAAAGCAGGTTGTGTGGGGACCTGATTCATTAGTCTGTTGGACTCTGTGTCTCTAAGACCAGACAGGGAAGATGGAAGTTCCCTCTCCTCTATGGAGCTGGAGATGGCTGGGAGTTTTTTGAGACCTCCACGCTCTCCCCAGCGCTCAGGCTCTCCTTGACCAACGTTTTGTGGTCCTCCAAAACTGTGTCCATAAAGTAAATTTAAGGGGTCCTCCAGTGCAAAGTGACGGGGATTAGTTCTCTTGGATTCCCTGAGGTCAGGCAGAGTTCCTATTTTTGCCCCCACATTCAGGGAGGACGTGGAGGAGTTAGAAGAGGAATAAGCAGAGTCAGTGACATTAGGATCAATGGGTGCTGCCACAGAATGTGTCCCAGATCCCTGCAGGGACGTCCCTCCTCCTGCTGCTCTGCAAGACACATCTCTAGCCTGCTGTGTGTTGGCCAGAAATTCAGCCTCAAAGCTGCGATACAGGTCCTGCTCCCTCTGTGGGTCTAGTGTTGGCAGCATCTGGAAGCCAAGGCCCAGTTCTTCCTCCTCAGGCTCTTGTCGCCCAAGGCCAGACCAGTTCCTGTGGTTGCCTTGCCCAGTAGAGCGAGGGCCCTGTAAGACCCTAGGGGAACGGGCAGCATGATGGTGTGAGTTACGGGGAGATGAGTGTGGTGAACGTCGACCTCCTGTGGTGACTGGTGGGAGTAGTCTGCCTTTTCCTATGGAAGGTGAGCGAGGGGCAGGAGGTCTGGGAGTAGTTATAGTCTTCTTGCTGGGGCTGCTGCTGTTGTTCTGAACCCCTTTAATAGGTGAGTTAGAGCATGAGGATGACTGCCTCTTGCTGAACCCACCACCCAATCTGGGAGAGGATGGGGTCGCTTGTTTGACTCGAAGGTCCTCTCGTCTGTCTGAGGGTGGGGGCTGAGGCTCTCTGTAGCGTGAAGCAGGTCCCGGGCTGGCATCACTTGACCGTGTACGACTAGATAACTTACTCTGGCTGTGGGAACGTGGAGCATGAAGCCTCCTCGGGCCCTCGTTTCCAAGAGAACGGCCCCTCTCTGTGCGAGATGTCCGTGATCCTTCAGTTGATCCTTGTGGTGGGTTGGGTTTGAGTACTGGATTGAGTGCAGGACGTTCCCGAGACTGGCTGCGTGCACGGGGTAGTGAGGGGCGCAAGGTTGGTGTCTGATTTCCAACTGCAGGCCTTTGAATAATATGCTTCCCCTCCTTGCGATTGACAAGCAGGACTACCTCTTCACCAGAACACCGTGAACCGCCACCAAGAGAGTACCGCCCCCCTCCTCCTCCCTTTGAGGACGTTGTAGAGGAGTCACTGTCTCCAGACAAACGTCTTGTCAGTGGTAACATTGTATCCTTATTCCTATCATATAAGACAGAGACAAAAGGTAATTTATAATTAGAACAATAACAATAAACTAAACTACCACTACTAATCGAACAAATATCTCAGTAAGCCTTTTCTCAACACAACACCTCTCTCTCTCTGTTATTTTTTTGACTCTGAAGATTTCATGAGTATACTATTATTATATATATATATATATATATTGTGGCTCTTGTCTTGTTCCCATATATATATATATATATATATATATATATATATATATATATATGTATATATATGTATATGTATTAGTATTCAAATATTGAATTTTATATGTGGGAAAGAAAATAGCATTTGTTCTGTTTCTCATCTTATCACGATAGAGCCCATTGTCCTGTGTTTCCTCCAAAGTTTATCACTACTTCTGTACAACTAAAACTTTAAATGCCTGAGAAAACAGTGTTTGCTGAGTTCATGCATTCATGTCAGTTCAGGAATGACAGGATGCTGCAGCTGTATGCTGTTTTGGTCCGAGTTTTGTTTTGTTAGTTTTATTTTCATTTAGAGCACAGGTTGTGTGTTTAATTAGTTTTATTACACTGTGCTTCTAAAGTTATCCTCACAAATTAGTTTTGTGTGTATTCCGACATGGTAATTGGCCTGCAAAGAACACACCTGTTGACCTACTTCCCCAGTTAGCTGTGAACAGTTGTCTAGGGATAGTTGTCAGATTAGTCTTTATCTGATCTGGCGCACTTGAAAGGGGATGACACAACACATAGGGTTAATTCGAATGATCTGTTGCCTTGACGTCTGGTCTGAGCCATTGTTCAGCACAGATATGATCCACACTTTGGCTAGAAGCCAAAGTAAACCAGCATTCAGCTGCAAATTGAGTTAAACAAAGTCGCCTCCTCACTCTGACATATGGGGAAGGTATGTGACCAGCTAAACCTTTTACCAGCTTCATGAAGAGCATAATCAGATCTTACTGTCTTCATTTAATGCTGAAGTAGCCACCTATAATGTCACTACTCCTGCCACTACTCACTGATAAGTCACTTCATAAGCATATCAAACTGATGTGTGTTTTCATTTGTCACTGGCTTCATAGTAATTTGGACCATCTGCTTGCTATGGCAAAAGACAAAAGACTTGAGCAACAGTTTGCACAGATTCACAGCCATCTTCAGATAGTCGGTGGTCTAATTAACTGAATGAAGGTATAAGAAAGAAGAGTGGTGAGAAAGGAGAGCTGAACAAACATGTTTGTTGTCTACTAGTAACCACTAGGACGTGCTGTAGGGTGGCTGTGTGAGACGGATTTATCTGGGCAATGTCACCTGAGATTAGATAAATCTGCTCTGGTCTAATCTGTGGCTTCCTGGCATGTGTGTTTGTTGTCTGTATTCCCAGTTCTGTACGTGTGTGTGTGTGTGTCTGCTTTTTGGTCCCCCTGCTTGTCTCTGGGCAAACAAGAACAAGCAGCAAAACAAGAGCCTGGCCTGCCAGGATACTTGAGAGATTAATTTCTTATCATGGTAACACACTTATCCCAACACTTATCCACACACTTGCGCAGACACACACACTCACCTGAGAGGATTAAAGTGGCGGGGCTCTGAGCGGTCTCGTGGCGGCCGTGGGAGTAGAGTACGCGCTCCACCGGAGTCAAGCTCAGAGGTGCCGGAAGGATTCCGAGAGCGGCCAGGTCGCGTGGAGGACGAGGACGCACACGGAGCAGAGGAAGGCTCCAAGGAGCGCCTATCAGGTGGTTTGTATGGTGCAATGCCGTCATTTCGCCAGTGTGGACCTGGGCTGGTGGAGCGGGAGGAGTGGGCACTCGAGGACTTGCTCTGGCCTCCCTGACCTTGGCCACTTGCTTTAGCCTGGTGGTAGCGGTGGGCTGGGTAGACAGATTATTAAAGAGGGATCAAGATAGACCTCTAACCAGCATTGTCAGACAGCCTATAAAATCACCAGGTATAAAAGTCATGTAGTGGTCTTGAAATATATCATAGCTAACTGCTGCAGCAATAGATAACATATTGTATGTTTCCCTGAGACAGAAAGATGGACCCTATGAGAGAAATGCTGATGATCCCACCATTTGGGAAGAATATTTATAGAACACAAAAGGCCTTCTTCTCTAACCACTTAATACTCAGTGATATTCAACACGGCCTCTTGTGGTTAGAAATGTAACACCAATTATGATTTCAGCTAATGTCAGCTGTCCAGGCCAGATGCTCAGCCCCTGACATCACTGCTTCAGCAGCAGTTTGAGCCCATGGATACAGAGAGATGGTCGCACCCAGCATAGGTATAAACATCTATCTCTGTGGTCTGCGCTCAGAGTCAGTGTAAACACTGAACCGAGATGTCCAGTTTATAAGAAAGAAAAGGTCTTTACTTTGAGATGAGTTGCAATACTCCACTAATGTGTTGTGGGATCAGGTAGTGGTGGAGGAATTACAGTCAGATTGGCTGTACATTTTCCATTAGACCCTTGCAGACTGACACTTTCTTGGCTGGAAGTAATTTTGGACTGGTTTTAGTATAAAAGAGACTAATTGTTGTGGGTGACACAACAAAACCAAATCTGTCAACAGCAGAAATCAGAACATGCGAGACTGTTGCTAAATTATAGTTAAATTATAGTACATCAGATGGGAATGATTTGTTTATGATCCCAAACGTAGTAAGAGACAAGAGACAATAATGAAGTTGTTTTGTAAGGGGCTGACAGGGAATGGGAAGTGACCTCACCGAAAGCAGCACAGCGACATGGGTCATGCTTGTCCAAATAGTGCTCTAATGTGTCCCAGCCCCCTCCAACACGCACCATCACATGAGTACGAAGGACCTGGGGGAGAAAAATGGAAAATAAGGTCTCAACAGATAAACAAAAAGTAACATACACATTCATGCAAAAATATAACTGCGGATATACAGCTCCACCGCGTCCCCACCTAAACAAGTCAATACATATGCAAATTCTACAAGTGGAACAGCTTGCTAAAGGCTGGCCAGCCTTGAGTGTTACGTAATGTCTCGATGCACCCCTGCCTGTGCCCCTGCCTCTCCCTCCCCCATACCTCCTCTTTCTCCCACATCACCCCCAGCTGCTGCCATTATGAGGGCTGTTCATTGCCATGCCAACTCACAATTAAACAGAGTATTGCAGCATAATAAAGAGCCAAAGTACTGTGAAAGACACTCTTTTTTTTGGCATCTCTCTCTCTCTCATGCCTCTCAGCTGGCTTCCCAATGTTTTCAGAGGGTAGCAGGGTGAATTAGCATGGTAACAACCCACCCCTGCTGTCCTCTCTGCTCCTCTCCCCCGATAACTGAAACCTCAGCTGAGAGGAGAGGGGCCTGTATCGTCATAACAGAGGGGGGTTAGCGGATATGTCACTTTCTGCTCTCTGTTTTTTTTGAAGCAGACACCTCCACAGGATCAGACCAGAGAGCCTCACTCCCTCCAGGCAGAAGCTGCCTTAAGTGAAGCAGCACAATGTGACTGATGAGAGAGCCCCCTGGATGCACCAACCCGCCTCCCTCCGCCCTGGGTTGTGTAACGGGGTCTGCCCGCCACATGTTTTAAAGGTTGTACCCCTGTCTCAGAGGGCAGGCGAGGCAAAGCCATAATGGTACATCTGTGTGGGCTGGCACAAAGTTTATTTCCACCAAATCACACGTGGCACGGCGTCTCATCTCCGGGTCCCTGATCGTGGCCACAGACTTGGCATTTGCACTAAAGTCTGACCCCACCTTCTCTCCAGCACAATCCCCGCCAATCCCTTACAAGTCTTTTCATCGGCCTTGCTCCTCTACTACATCAAATCCGTCAAAACAGCTGATCTGCTTATCTCTATCAGACCTGAGAGTAGGCTATAAACTGCTTACTCTCCACTGCTCTGGCCTCATGTCAGTAACAGGTTTACTGTTTGTATGATGCTGGGTGACCATCACGTGCCAGCAGAGAAAAGCAGTTTCATATCATATTTTGATCACTGCTGTTAAAAAATTTCCACACCAACAACGTAAAAGGACCTCTAACAGACATTCACATACTGCATTTTCAAAAAGGCAGACAATCTTTTGTTTTGACTAAGCAGCTTACATAACAGATCTTGTGTCACATCTGACTCTGTGAGCACTTGCTTTAGTTTTTGCATTGTACACAGCATATTATAATAGAGGTGTCGATGTGACATAAAACTCTGTGCAATGAATTTGTTAGTATTTTAAAACTGTGAGGAGGAGTAGCTGTAGTGATGGTAACAGCTATTAGGAAATAAATAATAAATAAACAAATTTGTCATCTTTTGTCACTGGAGTAAGATAATTGCACTAATATGAAAAGAATTATCATGGGATCTTAAAATACTAATTGCACAGAACGAATTTCCAGACTGTTAGCTCATTAATGAACTTTCTCTATGGGCTTATAGTCACCTAACACCAAAAACTAAAGCAGATATGTATTACGGTATGCATCACAGCTAATTTATCTTTGGGTCTAAACTCACAGAACAATCAGAGATGTAATGATCAAAATTACAGTAAAAAAGCTATATCACCTGCAACATCATGCTTTTCATATTTTATACATAAGGCTGTGGCACTACTGAGGAGTGTGTTGAGCAAAAATTGATGTTTTGGGACCGTGTTCCACTTTAGATGTGTTGCTTAGCTGCCTTATTTCCCAACCACTGAAGGGGTATCACAGTCTTTACCAGCGCAGCGAGAGACCCAATCCCTGTTTCTATGGCAACAGTGAACAGAGAGTCTTCTTGTCATCATTGCGGGGGTGTGCCGAACCAATTTCTGCTCAGATCTTGCTGGTGAGTTCCCAAAAATTAAGCCCATGGTCCATTTCAGCTGTTGTGCCCCATGACTGAAGGCATCTCCTCCCTCTAGGAAGCGACCTCCTCAGGGACAAAGAGCCTTATTAACTCCCCTCTCTGTTTATGTGGCTTGTTGCTTTCTCCACTTCATCCCCTCGTTCAGCCCAAGATCATTGTCAGAGCTTTGGCAGCTGAATAGGGGCTTGTTGGCTTTCAAATGGCTGCGTGATTCCTCCCCTCGGAAGAATAAGGGAAGTGTGTTGGCCGCACTTGTAGCTGCTGGGGCATATGCATAATCGCTGTCATCCCCGGCGAGGAATTAGCAGAGGGCAGAGACAGTGTGAAGAGGGCTAATCTGACATGTCAAAGTCTCAAACAGATACGCACAAACAGGCACTTTTAAATGTCTCTAACATTAAAATGGACGTTCCAGCAGGCTAACATAAGCTTCCTCAGATCAAACACTTCACACTACATCTTTGGGCCTGTAGGAAAATTATTAATGAGGGAGGAGAGATCAGAAAGGGGTCTTTTTCATTTTATCTAGGGGGAGGGGGGGTAATCTTTTCCTCACCCAGAAATTTATACTTCAGCCTTCCCCTGAAGGATTTCTTTTAAAACCTGCCTCTGTTGGCTTTATTGTGCATAATGTGTCATAACTGTGTGTTTATGACGCACATGGAAAGAACAATCCCGCCTCTGTTTCATTTTAGTTTTCACAGGCAACACTTTATTATGTGTCATTACAGAGCGTAAAATCAGAGTGTGAACTGTCAGTGTCATGTAAAATTGGCCTACTGTATAAGTTAGACTTCAAATAAACTCAGTACATGTAACACCTTTGAAGATTTCTTGAGTAAATGTACAGCTCACTATGAAGCTAGAAGAAAGTATTTCCTAGCAGAGAAGTGTATTCCAAACATGTTGTCATATGACTCTCTATGGACTGAGTGGTGTTGCTAAAATTTAAGAAATATTGACATTACTGCCAGTCAGGCAGACCTATAATGTAAATGTAGACAATTTGGAATACCATCCAAAGAGTCCATTAATCTGTCCGGGATGCATTTTAGGTAAGTGAGACCAAATCGATCCCACCCGCCTTCCTTTCTAGTCCTGTGAGACCTGATGTGGGTACAGTGGCAGCTCCAAAACTGAAACTGAGACAAACAGTCGAGCAGAAACGGCTTACAGCCAAGATAAGGACCAACCCAGGAAATGACCTAAAGCTCTAATTGTGTCTCAGTGGGAAAAAGTACAGTCCTGGCAGTGGGCCAGATAAAGACGACTTGTAAACAGTCATATGTGAGAGAGAAATCACAACACTGTTACATGCACTGTACAGTTCACTGCAGGTTGAGACAGGCAAGCAGCTGAGTGGTTTATCTGTTGTGATATAAGCTTGTTCTCCTTGAAACAACATATGACACCATATGCCAACACTGTACGGTTCCATGCAATTACTGCAGGCCTCACGTTTTCTGTGCCAAAGCAGTTTATATACAGTATATTCAAATGAACATGTAGTGTAAAGCTAAATTAAAGGACAGTTCAGGTTTAGTACAACTTAGGTCAGCTTTTTTTGCAGTTTTGGCTGTATATTCTATCAGAGATCTGGCAACATGACTACAAGAAGTCTGAGGGAGAAAGAAACACAAGCGTTCAGATAAATCAGACGGTCACATAAACCTCTTTATCTGAAGGGTAGCAAGTTAAAACACCTGAAATGTTGATAATAATAATCAGTTATTCACAATTACAGAAAATAAGTGGGTAAAAGCTGAAACAGGCAATCATCAGGAGGGAGACACCTATTATTAAAATCTAAAATTTTTGGCAGGTGCAGGGTAACAACAAAATGCAGAATAAGTACCCGCACACTGCCATCTCACTCCCACTTGTTCTTTTATTCGACATGAACATGACGAGAAGTCCGCCACAAATGATCTTCCCAAGGTCTCCCTGTAGAATTAAAGGAAATTACAATAACAAAAAGATAGCAGTGGGTGAGTATTTTTTTCATGCAAGTTATGGATGTTTGCCTTCAAAAGTGTTTTCACTTTCTTTTTTCTTTGAAATAATTTTGCCCAACTCTGCCTGTTTAGTGAGGCAGCAGTCTTTCTCACTCCATCTGAATCTCTTTATAGTGATGTTGTCTTGTTCCCAGATCTCAGCAATCCACACATGGAGAACAACGCTATAATTACTGATATAATGATGAAATTACTAAAACAACACCCAAATTGTAATAAACTAGAGTGCAAGTGACCTGACAATGAGCTTCTTTCATTTGGCATGTTTCTATACCAGGAACAAAGCACAACATATTTCATGCCAGTTGACTGAACTGTATGTTGTTGTATAAAAATAAAACCTAGAAACAAAGACATGTCTCACAGTCCACAGTGAGAGACAATTCTGTTCGTGGTGGCCTACCCTTATGAAGATCAATGCACTGGAGTCTCCCACTTTGTACTTCCCCTCTGACACTTTGATCATGGGAAACTGAGCTGGACAGGAACATCGACCCAGAATCTCACGCACCTGAGGAGAAAAAAAAAAACAGAGCAGGTTAACATCCACAACAATAAAACATGACACACACACGCATCCGAGTAGGAATCCAACAGGAATCTCTTCCTGTTCATCAGGTCATTAGCCCTGCATGAGATCATGCTTAGTCACATATCTGTAACCCCGCTGGTCCTGAGTGCTATGTGTCAAGAACACAAAGATACTCTTTTATGGTGTGAAGAATGAGCAGTCTTGGCTGCGTGAATGCATGAGTGTGTTCAGCGTGTGTGTGTGTGTGTGTGTGCGTCATCTTCCTGCCAACTTTTCTCTCCAAGCACCTACTGGGTGAGAGAGTGCCCCGCCCGGCTCTCTTACCACATTAAAAGCCCTGCCTCATCTCTTCTCTACAGAACATTTTGGGCATTTAGTCTGCCACAAAGTGTCACAAAAGCACAAAAATACATATGTGGACATGCTAATGAATACTCTCCCTCTCTGGGCTGTTACACGACAATGTTTCTGCCTGTGACATCATAAACTGAAAAAAGAAAAAAAAGCCCAGGAACCAGACTGGTGATGGCAATGACGTCAGCAGGCCTGTGTTGCCAGCTGGGTTTTGAATCGGGAGAGTCAGAGCCGGTTCCCCTTGCTGTGGTCGGGGGTGCTTATTAGGCAAGTGGAGTCAGACACAACTGCAGGGTGGAGCGAGATCCGCCTTCGTTGCATTGGCCTGTGCTCTGGCAGGATTAGACAACTTTGTTGTTTTTCTTGGCGTCTCTCTCAGACAAAAGGCGTATGCGCCCTTATAGACCACAAGGGAGAGAAAGTAAAGCGGCACAGGAGAGGAGAAAGAGAATAACTGCTCTACAAATGTGCGTTCAGGGGCGGCCATCATAAAAGGGAGGAGTGTGTTTTATCGATATTTGAGTGTCAAATGGCATGCTAGAGGAAAATTTCAGGTTGTGAGCTCCCACCCATTGACTGTTCACAGTAGCTTTTATGCTGTACACAGGGCTGATGGGATGTGGTGTGTGTGTTTGTGTGTGTGAGAGCAGGATGGCCTATAACACCTACATTATGGTGTATTTAGAAGATTAGGGAGGCACCTTGTTATTTTCTTGAAACAGCACCCTTCTTTCTTTTTCCGATGCTGATTAAAGAGGGTTGAACCAGCGCTAAGCCTCGGCATCCTACCTGCCTCTCTGTTCTCGCTCCCACCTGCTTCTATCCGACCTTCTCTTCTCTCTCGTCTGCTTTGTTGTCTACCATCCTTTATTTTTAGTCGCGCACTAGCTGACCGGACCTATATCTGTCTCTGCTTTCTTTGTTTTGCTTGCATTTCTACATCTGCTCACTCCCTCTCTTTCTCTCTGCTCTGACACTTCGTCTTTCATTCTGTCAGCAAGTGAACGAGTCCGGCTTGGAAAAACCCCAGCTGGTGAGTTAATGGAAAGATTGCTAGGGCAACAGACGCACACATAGCCTTTCCCTTCCAGTTTTAACTGTACAGTGTGCCTTCTTTTCTTCATTCTCACTAGAGCAAAGCCTTTCTCAAAACCTCCCCCGGATCTGTTCAGCTGAGGTCATACGTTTCCCTCCAGAGGGAAGGTGAAGGACACTTTGTCTCATAGGAAACAATAAGCACCAAGTGTTTTAATAGTAACCTAATCAATAGCAGGCCTGACATTTGAAATATTTACTCTGTGGAACCTTCGTTATGAAATGTGTGCACTTCCCATGTCTTTGCTGTGTCAACAATGGGTGCACTCAGACTACTGAAACCAAAACACACGCTTTCACACACCAGAATGAGATAGGAGGGGAGGAGAGAGAGAGAGAGAGAGAGAGAGCGACAAGGTCACGCAGGAAACACGCGGAAGTAGAGCTGGAACACTACGAAAAACTGAGGGATGAATTATGGATGCATGCTGGTCAAATGAGAGACGCTTTCAGCAAGAGCTGCAGATGTTTGAGAAGGAAAAGAGAGAAAAAAAAACTGAAGCAACTGAACAATCCACAGCACGCCCCTATACAGGGAATCTGCTGAATGTATCTTAAGATAGGAATGCAGAGATGTTTTTGCTTGAAAGGAGAGAGAAACACTTTCATTATTAAAATGAACATACTGTGACATTCCCTGTGAACTGAGCAGCTGAATTTGTTTCCGGGGCGAGTTTAACGTACACGAATATTTACAGCACATACTGCTCTGATGATCCCACGGCTCAGATTATGTTGTATCTGCTCGGTGTGAGTTAACAACGTCTCTGTGCCTTTCCTTCCTGACCTGCAAACATCTGAAGGGCCACTCAAGGAAGAGATAGGCAGGGACTGAGAGCTGAGCAAACCCCGGGGACGAAGAGAGGAAACGGGCGAGGAGAGATAAAGATTTTATTCCCTGTTTTCTTTAAATGCGGACCAACATGCTACACTAAGACTGCATACAGTAGCTTAACATAACAGTATCTGAACAAAGGAATGGACAAGGTTGCCTGTGTTGTTCTACTCTAATAGGAATATTTGCTGCTGCATGATTTAAACTCATCGGTTGTTATTATGTGAATAGACAAAAATATAGTTTTGGGTATCGTGGCTCAGGTTTCCATACTGAGATCCAAATTTCATAGATGTGCTTAAAGAAACCACGCACGTGTTTGAGCATTTGTCAGTTTTCCTCATGAGTCAACAAACAACATACGACCACACAGTCTGCTCTCCAGCAGTCATCAAACACAGGTGTGCTCTGAATATCTCCTTTTATGATTGCTATGTGAAGGATAATTACTGCCAAACTCCAACAGCTAAAACTGAACATTACAACTAGTCACTCTACAGGAATTTACATGAGGGTGTTTCCAGGATTTGACTTAGATTGGAGGGTTTACAAGAGAATACACTGTACTTTCAAAAAGTAAAGAAAATAGGTAGGTGAATTTCAAAAAAGACAACAAAACTCTTCTCTTAGCTTAGCATTGTGCCCCAAGTATCTCCTGTCAAGACTGGAAACTTCCCAAGATAACAGAGCCTCACCATCAGATAAGCACAGAGACAAGAAAACTATGCCACTGGGGGCGCCTGCTTGGCAGGAGGAAGGGTTTTTTGAAACTTGAGGGGTTATTGCTCCACCACCCACAGTAAGCATTCCTAAAGCCTGTGAAAGCACGCTGAAAACAGCTACATATCAGAGTCTATCCTCTTATTAAACCACTGGCCTGACAGTCTGTGTAAACTACTCCTCTGTGGACAACCATGCAATATCTCATAAATACAGAACAGCCTCCTTTGCACAAATTATCTCTTTAAAACAGCCTGGGGGCTGCAGGGAAGTGACAAATGACTGAATGAATGTTGATCATTCTGGAGCTGCAGCCTGAGGGTGCAAACTGGAGAGATGATGGAAATATATGTATTTAGAGACTGTTAGCATGCTGGTCCAACAGGTCAGACCAGCAGAGATGAGACGGAAAAACAGCGCTAGATAAACACCTCAGGGTCAGCTCTGTCACTTAATGTGAGGTTGAAAATGTGTTTAGTTTTTCTTTTCTAACCCCTTCAATCACCTTTTGACCCATCAGATCTAACAGTGAATCACTAGTTTCAGACTCTAGGCAGGTTAGTCCACTCAAACAAAGAATGTGTTAAAAAAATACCTTAGGATGTTGAGAAATGTTTATTTTCTGGATAATAAGAAAATCTAACTAGACATTTCCAGTCTTAATGCTTTGTGTCTACCATACAGATGTGATTTGGTATCTTCATTCCCAAGAAAGCAAACAAGTGCCTTTTCAAAAAATGTAAAAACTATTCTTTTAAATGCTATAATAATAACATCAACACAACTTTATGTATTTCATAACCTCTGTTGTGTGCTTTGATCATGGTAAAAAACAATAAAAAAAAACAAACAACAAAAAAACAGGAAATCATACTTGCTCCTGGGCAAGCCTCATCCACCACTTCAATAAAACCATTCTCTGAAAATCGATGCCTATCTTCTGCCACATGACAACCTGTCCATCGGGGGGCTGGGAGGAGATAGGAATCTAATGGACATCAAACGCTGGAATGTGAATTACTCTATTATTCATCTGCCTCAGTCAAACAGCAGTGTAATCACCCAGTGCAGGAAGTTAAATATCAGACCGCTTGCCAGTTTGGTTTGATGAGGCTCAAGAACATTCAATAATTTGCTTGTGGCAACAGAGGTTAGAAAAACTGATGTCTTCACCAGAAACTAGCGTGACGAGGCTGCCTGCAGGTGTGGAAAACAGCCATGCTACTCACACAGACAGATGCCTGCGCAGATAAACGCCCAATTAAATGAAATTCATGCAAACGATCGGCTGATAACATCAAACGCTGTGTTAAATACATAAAAGGGGCGACATGCAAAGCGTGGAGACAGCCGTTTCCACATGCACCCTGCTGCATGGAAAACAGTGAGGAGGATGAGTGAGATCTGGTCTGTTCTGTGCAAAGTCTAGAGACTCAACACCACCAAAAAAACCCCAAAAAGTTAAAACATTAAACCTCTAAAAAGACAAGTGCGTGTGACACAGGAGGCAGAAGCACTGAAGGATGCCACGCTCTCTCAGCAAAGCGTACGAGTGTGACCCAACGCAAAGCATGATGACCTACTTTTCTCTTACACTCCAGCTCTCTCTCTCTACTGTAGCTCTGCCTTCCAGACTAACATCCATTCCCGTTAAGTTCAACAGAGTGTACAGTAAAGTCACTCTAGGCACAGCATTTGTTGTCTACGCCCCCCTCCTTTTTTATTCTCTGTATGTACAAATTGGACCATAAGGTTAATGGAGCAAACCGTCCATACAGGCATAATGCATACATTTTCTCTCTTTATTTCCCTTCCCCTCCGCTCTACTGGTGTCTCCATCCAAAGTCTGTGATTGAGACGACAGCATCTGATTACCTCACAGACTATTCACATCTTCCTCTTCAATGTCATCCAACAAGACATACTGTTATGCCCTTGGCTTTATCATGTCTAGCAGAGAACGGGGTGGGGGATGGGAAGGCTCGCACATGTATGAACTAAACAAGGGCTGAATGTTGAAGCCCGGGGTGAGAAAATACATGAACCAGTTTCTATGACTGAGCAAGAAGAAGGCAAGATGCCAATAAAAGAAGGTGACAAAGACTGTGATTATATTGCGCTGCAGAGATGCCAATGCATGCACTAAACATGGGAACAGTTAGAGTGTGCATTAAGGGGTCAGTAGGTGCCATTTAAATTATTACATGTTTGTGAGTTTGTACAGCTCTGTATGGCTTTTCACAATAAAGCCTAGGGCCTAATCGCAAGACCTAGAAAATATACAAAAAGGGTCATTTTTGAAGGTAGATGACCTTAGGCTGTTTGCAGCTTATAGGAAAATACAGATTCAATCGAAGTCGCTGTCATAATCCCTATGTTATGGATGATGTGGAAAAAAATCCTCTAATGCACAGGATAAACTTTATGTTGACATATCGCAATGTAAAGCAAAGGCTTTCTGTACCACCCGTGAGAAAAATGGGAAAAAAGGAACATATTATTGACTCAAACGATGATGAAGGAAATGAGACGGCGGTCACTTCCTCAGCCTTAAAGTGGAAAGCTGCCTCACAGTGGGATGAGTAATAACATGCGTACGGACAGACCAGCGGGAGACACAGCGGTGATGAGTGTACATGACGCTGCGCTGTAACCATGAAAGAACAACACCTTTCTGAAGATTAAATATCTATTGTGTTGCTGATGTGACACATCAACTGTTAGCATTGAGTCAGGAGTTTAGTGAGTCACTTTACCTTAACCTATAAGCAAATGATAACTTAGGATATTTGGTGCTACAAGAGACAGATGTCCCTAAAGGGACTTATAATTAAACTGATCCTACTGTTTGTATGCATACGACTACACTCATTAGAATGATGACCTGTAATCCTTTTAGTACTACACTTGCATTGCTTTGTTGAGGTCGACAAAGAGATTAGTTTGGTCAGCCAACTACCACACAACATATAGAAGGATAAACATCTGAAAGCATCTGAGGCTGCTGTGGACATGTCTGTCAGAGTTAATGGCCTGGTAATTAACTGATGACATTTCATCAATAATGTTACTGTTTCTGAATAGGGATGCATTGCATGACTAGGTCGATAAATTATGCATTTCTTTAAAAAAAAAAACAGTTTCACGATGAAGTTATCATGAATAGCAGCTCAGTAGGAGCAAGAATCAGTAAAACAAAATTGATTTGCACACTGAGATTCTGCAGGATAAACTTGTGACTGAAGGAGGACAGAGAAGCCTGATGCCTTGCAGCAAGAACCGAGTGTGTGTGATTGAGAAGATACTGATCAAACTACGTAAAGAAAAAAAACATGGTTTCATCTTGATTGCTTCCTGGTAAATATACACTTACAGTCCAGGAAAGGAAGAAGTTAATTAGTGGAAATATGTCTCACACAAAGTCTGGATTTCAAAATGAGAAACTGACCAGAAGTAACTGAAGGCATTAGACAGGATGTGTTAGTACAACTTAGGAAACACTGTAAAGCAGCCTAGATAATACTATAGCCTGTGATTCCAGTCTCTCATCTTAATAACACAGCGGTTTCTCGTTTGAAGAGCCTCATGTTGCTGATTTGGGCTGTTCTGCGCAGCTTACATGCAAGCAATTTTCAAATGTTGACAGGGAGTTTGGAAGAGCTGACTGGGAATTCTCAAATCAGTCAAAGAGAGTCAAATGTGTCTGTCGGTCACTGCCCGATGAGGGATTTGTCAGGGTGGATGACAGGAAGGGAAAAGACAGACATGCGCTCTGTAGCTTTCCTGTGATCTTTTAGTCCCAAAATGTAGCCCGTTTGTGTAATCCTCACTACCCTCAGTCATATGAGCGAGAGTGTGCGGACTCAGACAGTCTGGATGGGAACAGCGCACATCCTCCTCCACATGCTCTCCTATTTCTATCTGTGGAGGTCACAGTCGGACCGCTCTGCTGCCTGACTGGCATGAGTGTGACTGTCCACCGTCTACCTTCCTCCTCCCCCCCTCTCTATGCTGTGCCTCACGTCTCCGGTGCCAAAGCCGGACGCTGTTCTCCTCGTTAGCGTGAAAACACTGGCTGCTCCCCCACTCACGACCAGAGCACATGTTCCACTGGTCGGCCTGTCCGCTCATTAGCTTTGCCCTGACGGGATCTTTGTCTCTCATGTGCAGCAGGCGGTGGCAAAGGTCAGCCAGTTCAACAGGACAAATGACAAGAGTTGATGGGTTGAATCCCATAGGATTGGAAACGTATTAGAGTCGAACTGCCAAAAGAGCAAATTTTAATGTTGTTGGTAAAGGAACTGCAGAATTATTACAGGTTTGTATTGAAACTTAAAAAACAAAAAAAAAGATGACCAAATAATATTTTAGCCTCTGGTCATCTCTTGTAGAGGCCCAGCATTTCTGCAAGAATGCAGGAGAAATGTCACTCAGCTGACCTGTGACCGTTCAGAGCTAATAGCACACAGAAACACACACTGACCGCACACAGGTGAGAGGGAATTTAGCAGCACAGCTATGCACACACACACCCCAGAGGGAATCTATAAGGCGCCGGCCTTCTTCATAACACTGCTATGGTATTTTCAGAAGGAGTGTTTCACTTTTGACACATTTCTGTTTTACTGTGGGAGAAACTGGTCCTCCATTGGCTGCTTTGGGACCAGACAAAACACACAGGACGATATTTACTCCTAACCGAGGTTGGTGGATGAGAAGCCTGTGGTGTAAAGTGCATATCACATTGGTGTTACTGATGATTTAAGTGGGTAGAAATTGAGCTGTGATATCATTACACCAGCATGTTGCATGAATCATAATACAACTATGACACATATGGGGTTTCTGTGGAGTCAAGCAGCAGTTTACTTTGAATGTTTACATACATTGGTTTGCGTTTTTATCTTTTCAACTCACCAGCTCATCCAAATTTCGCATGTCACATAAAACTCTCTTCTGTTGCCAGATGAACGGCTCTGGATCAGCCTCATCCTCATCCTCCACACTCTTGCTGCTCTCCTTCCGACTGAAACACCTGCTGGGGGGGCTCTGCTCAGCTGGCTCCCCCGAATCGATCCGCAAGCTCTCCTGGTCCCGGATCTCCTCTTCGATCTCCTCCTCCAGCTGGATCAACATGGGGGCCAGCATCCCAAACTTGGACCCTCGTCGAGCCACCTCAAGGAGGCACAGGACAAAATTCTTCTCGTTGCATCTCTCCACCAAGTCGTTGGTCTCAAACATGAGGACGTCCTTGATCCAAAGCTCCTGCCTGCACCAGCTGATGAAATTGGACACATTATCCCGCGCCACGAACGAGCCAGAAACAACATTGCGTGACTGAAAGACAACATCTTTAGATGGCACCTTCATGGACTGCGCAGCCTCCGGGTATTCCAGCTGGAACTCCTGCGCGGCGCGGTTCACGTTGTTGGCGTGCCTACAGAGGGCACAGCCCGTCTCCAGCCCGTCCATAAAGGTGTCCGCAGTGATATCTAAATCGTAGAGGGTGTTCAGCCATTCAGCCAGGTCCTCTTTCATGGCATACAGGTATTCTTCGCTGGATTTAAAAGGCCGGATACTCTTGGAGGCGGCGGACTGGATGTTGCTCTGATCAGCCATATTGTCGGATACTGTAGCCTATCAATAAAGTCTACTTGATAATTCCTGACTGTCTCATTGCACAACTGCGCCCCAAAGCCTCACCCGCTAGTATAGCGAAATAACCGCGTTGACGCACCCATATCGAGCTGCCTGTGCGGTTTCCCAACGGGGCTCCTTGAAACCAGGCTTTGTGTTGTCAGAGGCATATCGGGATGCGGAGCGGCCGTGGCGCATGGATGCGTTTTCCGGATGTCTCTGCGAAACCCGTTTCCTTCAAAGAGCGCATCGCTGGGTCTTGGATTGAGAACGAGAGCGGAGCAGTCCGGGACGCCGACACACACCCATGCGACGTGTAGTTAGTTAATCCACCCGGTGGCTCCTCACACCCGCAAAAATCCACGTGTAACCATATCTGTGCGTCCGCTCAGCTCCGCATCGGTGAAATCACGACCGCTGAGCAGCAGCGAGTCCGCAGCTCATCCTCCCCGCAGATAGGCCCGCCTCTCGAGCTGAATATGTTGACCTGCTGGAGCTTAGACCAGCAGAGCGACTCGGTGGCACATCCCATTATGAAGGATCAACGCCCGGCAGAGGAGGAAAACTTAACCCCATGTTCACCAACTCAGCAGACTCCTTTTCCAAAAGAGAAATAACCTTTTGTTAGCTTAGAGGATGCTGCTGTTTTTAAACGCACACAAATGAATCCCAGATTAAATAAAAACATTCAATATTTGAATCTGCAAAGTAACTATTAATTGCAGTTGTCAAATACAAGCAGCAGAGTGAAAAGTAGAATATTTCACTTTGTACAAATACTTCAAAGAGGTTTTTGTATTTAGATGCTGTAAATGCAAGACATATAACTGCAAAGCTTATTTTGTTATGTTTCTCTGGAAACTGTCTGGAGTATTGGGGGGAAAAACTCCACGGTGCTGTGTGGCTGGAATCAAATATTAGGACGGTATTGTTCATTTTTGAGATTTTTTATTTTATTTCGCTTAACACATACAGTCAGCCGGCTCCACAGTCTGTCCATAATGAAGTCTTTGTGTGGTCTCTTTACCAAAGAGCCTCGAGTGGAAAAGGCCAATAAAGCCTGAATCTCAGCATCACGAGACAGTAACTCTGCTTAGCGCAAGAAATTCCCTTCTATCTGTACAATCTTGTCAATGATTAAAGGATGTGACGAAGAAGAACCTTTGCTGTGTTAGTTAAGCTTTAACAGACTTGTCTAAAGCTCTGAAGCTTTTGCAATGAACATGTGACTTCTTTGCACAAATCAAAGAAGTCACACCTGAGATGACAGAGCCCCTAAGTCTGGAAACAGCAGGCGATTGGAAATTTTAAAGGCAGATAGTGAGAGCCATACAGTAGATGGACAGTGTTATCCACTCTAGTCAGGCAGGCAGTAAACAGAAGACAAAGTAGCCACTTTAACAGCACATGATGTACAGTGTGCCTGACAGAAAATGTGCAGAAGTCACAAAATGCTGTAGATAACAGGGCTGCTGTCAGTGTGGGGAAGGACAGAAGATGGCTTTTTTTGGGGGGGTGGAGGCCTTAGACAGTAACTTAAGTCCACTTTAGCTCAGGAAAGCTTTGAAGCTTGGGTCAAGGTTTGCTGCACGAGACCTGATTTTCAGGTATGAATGCTGGTTCAAAAATTTTGTAAACAGCAGGGAAACTTGCCTCGAGATACACGCCTGACAAAACTGTAAACACAACTCTGTTCTCATTACCGAAATCTGAAACACATCCAGAAACTGCTATGAGCCCAGAGCTGTCTCTTTATACAGCCTTTGTAATGTTTTCATGAAGGTATTTCTAATGCCAAATCTATTCATGGTATAAGGGCTCTCACTCTGAAAGGTGTTTGGAAAAATCTTTATTTTTCATCTTGAAGTTCTACTCTTCAATTGTATGTAACAAGAATCTCTTATTTATATGTTCAAAAACTTCTGACTGGGCCTTTAAAAATCATGGGCCCTCCTCTGTTGGAGCAACTCAAGCAGCCTACTCTCCTAATGTGTGACTGTTTGAATTTAAGCAAAGCCCAGTGCCAAGAAGGGGGTCTTGTTTTCATTTAAAAAGAGGGATGTGTCCGTTTAAGAAAGAGAGAGAGAGAGAGAGAGAGAGAGAGAGAAAGAAAGGAAGGGAGGGGGCGGAAGAGAGATAGAGGAAAAGAGAGAGGAGATGGTGGGGGTTGATGAGATCATTTTCTGGGCCTGGATGAATCAGCTTTTCTGTGAGTAAAGAGGGTGAAGGAAGGAGAGAGAGAGAGAGAGAGAGAGAGAGAGAGAGAGAGAGAGAGAGAGAGAGAGAGAGTATATTCAGTACTCTTTTAATCCACGCTAACAACAGACCACAGCAGATGAGAAGCACTTGAAGATGTCATCTGTGACAGAGCTTCCTCAAGGTTAAAAAACACACCCTGATTAATGTAACAATACTGGGGTACTGATTCCACTCTAAGGTGCTGCACAGGTATTAAGATACTGCCCCCTGACCCTATTTTTAAGACTTTTCATTTGGTTTAACACATACAGTCAATAAGTCCTTGTGTCATCTCTTTAACAAAGAGTAACAAGACTGTGAGGTCGGAGCATTTTTAACGCACAAAGCTGTGTGCTCTTTGAGTAAAGATAAAAATTGGCCGGGCAGCCCTGGAGTTGTAAAAGATTTCTTTAGTCTGGTTCTAAAACATTTTCAGGAGTCTTAAACTTGTTTGGAAGCTGCTGCTTCCATGTGTTTTCAGACATGTAGAGAAATGTACAGATGTGTGTTCTGCTTCCACAGGAGAGTGGAAGCTGAAGTATTCGACTGGAGCAATTTGCAGAAAAACAGTAACCACTACATCGAAAATACGACAAAGCATGTAAAAAATCCGGTCCCGCCACATGAGTATGACAGAATCCTACAGGAGGATCCATCCAGGGTTAACACAATATGTGCATGAAAAGGAAACATTAAAAAGAGCAGTAAGATGGTCCTAATAGCCATATGTTTCCCAGATGTTGAAAAATAAAATGCCAAGGATTGACATCTGTGAACAATAACATCAAGCAATTCAACTCGACTGCCTTATGGGAATCGTGTACAGTGAATGCGGTTAAAATTGGAAACTATGAGAGAAAAAAATCCAAGGTATGTGATGTCTGAACAAGAGACAGAGCAGCTCATTGCGTTTTCTGTTCTGACAGGTGATAATTTTATAGCTATGTGTGGCAACAGCAAGTCACGGGCAGTAGAAAGTTAGTTACCGCCGTATTTGTTAACACTAACTTAAAACTGAAGGGTAAAATTAAATCATTCATATCTTCAGTAGTCTTTAGTGTGAACATGAAGAGACAGTGTCATTGATGCAAAGTACCAAAATCGAAGCCCTGCCAGCACCTTCTGAGTCAGGACTGCAGCAACAGAAGTTTCAGCCCAACCTGCGCCACCTATTGGTAAAAAGAAAGAAACAGTGACAGCAGCAGCCACTCAAGCAGATGTGCTTCAACTACAGAACAAAAATGGAAACAACAAAGTTTGGGTTCTAAAACCGACAGTCAACGCACTGAAAAAAGCAGCAATACTCTGAAGAGCCCTTCAGCATATGGTAACAACAGAAATAATGTCATAGATTACCCAACCAGATCAAGTTCATCATGTTGTGTTCAAGTCTTATTTAGTCACTGCAGTTTGTCCTACACCTTGAAGGTGGAGCGATGATGCTCGATACGTCTGACAATCATCGGGGAGGAGCATTTGAGCAGAGCAAAACCATCCATGGCGGAATAAGCGCCAAGCAGAACAGGTTGTGTGAAAGGAAGGGGGCCGCTTTCAGTAAGTCTGCTGATACATACTGACATACATGACATTTTCACTGCATGAAACACTGAATGATTTTATATGTGAACAGGAGCTTCTCACTACTTTGCTCATTACTATACAACCAATCTCTCTTGTACCAGCAACAAGAACTGCATTTTTTAAAAATGTTGCTGCTAAAACTCATTAGAATCATTAGAAATCATTAACTGAACTCATTTTTAGGGTTAAGACTACTTTCAGCAGGATTACAATAATATACTGAATCTGTTAAAGCTTTTCCTGTGTGACTTTATACTTTTAAGTTAAGACCAAAACTCAAAAACATCAAATCAGTAAAATTTTATTTCCCAAATTTGTCACCATACAATTGTCAATTATGGGAAAGGGGAAGCAGTTATGTTAACTAATGAAAAATGTTTTACAATACATCAAATCTAATATGCATTAAAAAAAAAAGCAACAACAAAAAAATGTGCACAATACAAGATGTAGCATAAACATGGGTCAACTAATTAAAAAAAAAAAAAGAAAAAAAAAAAAAGAATAGAAACAAGTAGAATGAAACCGCACAAGATGTTTGAAAGCAGTTCTATAACCATCAAAATATGGAATCATAAATTAAAAATTCTCGTCTTAAAATGAAATTCCACATGGAACGGTCAGAAAGTTCTTCAGTAGGGCCGGTCCCTGCGCTCCTGGCGATGGTCCCTAAAAGAAGGGCCAGAGAATACACAGAAGTCAGGCTCAAAACTCTGTATTCACAGGGTTTCATACATTTGTGTTTTTTAAAAAGTTAGAGAAATGTACAGTTATATTTAAAAGGAAAAGGAATTACTTAAGGAAGATATATTTTAACCCCACCTCATGTCCATTTTGCCACCTGGCGGGCCCATTCCTCGTCCGCCTCTGCCACCCATTCGGTCCATGGGTGGTCCTCCACGTCCAGCCCCACGGAAACCGCCCCTGTCCATTCCACCACGTCCTCTGAATCCCCCACGGTCACCTCCCCATCCTCCACGGAAACCTCCAGGGCCACCTGGGCCTCCAGCTCCTGCCGGCCCACCGCGGTCCATACCTCTGCCTCCACGCATTCCCATTCCACCTCTGCCTCGGTCACCGCCAGGGGGAAATGGGGGGCCGCCACCTAACCCTTCTGGTTTGGGGGCTTTGCACTGGTTGCACTCCATCCTCCAGGCAAAGTTCTGATTTCCACAACCCCTGGGACAATAAATCATTAGATTAAGATTAACATTTATTACAAAAATGCACCCAAGATGATACTGCACAACGAGTTAATACATACGGGTTAGGGCACTCCCAGTCCCCAGCTCTCTGCTGCATGTTGCCTCCTGTGGGTCCACCTCTGCCCATACCACGTGGACCACCTCGTGGGCCAAACCCACCACGGTCTCCACCACGACCCATCATACCTGATGAGACAAGGAAATTACAGCAAATTTTAATCACATGACCATATTCCTGGCGTTTTATTTTTCAGCTGTTTCCAGCAACTAGGACGCAGTTCACTGCCAATCTTCTGCTACAGGACGGTTTCTATATGGCACTGGTGCAGGGTATATATGCAAGTTTGCCGTATGAAGCAAAGGACTGAGCAGACAATACAACCTCTTAGACAAGGGGTTTATTGCTGACACTTACCTCCACGACCCATCATGCCATCTCGCATGGGCATACCACCTCGCATTCCACCCATCATGGGCTTACGGCGTGCCATGGACACCTTAAGCCTTCGGCCCTGGAACTCCTTCCCTAAAATTAAAAATGTAAACATAAAAATATTAAGTACTTACAAGTTATATTATTTGTTTTGACAGATGGTTTCAGATTAACGCATTAAATCTAAGTATTTCTTCAGGTCTAACCGTCAAAATGCTCCACCGCTGTTTTGGCACAGATTGGCTCTTCGTAGGACAGGGTGGCATCTCCCTTGGGCTTTCCTGTGTCCTTGTCTGTGTATATGTTGATAGCAGGCTGGCCAAGTCTGCGGTTAATCTAGACACAAAAGAATTTATTTTGTTTAGTTTGCACATTAGTTAGCTTGCATCAACATTTGCGGTGAAAAGCTATCCTTACCCTGATGGGGCCAACGTGTTTAAAAAATTCAGCCATCTCCTCCAGGTTAGCCTTCTCTGTCAACCCTGTGATGTAGATTGTGCTGTTCTCAGAGTCATCCTGTTCTTCAGGGCGTCCTACAAATGCATAAAAACAGTTAATATCCAGTAAAAACCCATTTTTTAATTAACACTGCATTCATGAACCCCTAATGTTGAGCGATAAAGCAACTACTTACCCATATCACGCTCGTCACCACCCATAGGTCCTGTCGTCCATTAGTCGAAGGGGAGGAAAACAAAATGAGAAGTCAGTTTGTGTGACTAATGTTCAGTGTACAACACCTGAGGAGTACTACAAAGACAATCCAGACACTCCCTTATAAACGCTGTCAGTCATATTGGGAAGTTGAAAATGGCACCTTATGGTACACAACAATTCCCACAAGTGATATATTGAATTGAAAACTGAACACCTCAGACTGTGGCAAATAAGAGTGTAAAAGCCTCTAAGACCAGTTGTAAATCCTCAAAATACCCAGCAATTCAGCTCATGAGATTTGTTAAAGCAGTAACAGACAGTTGTGTGAAAATTTGCCATTAACCTGTCAAAAATGTTTTGTCGAACCATAAGCAGAAACTGAGTTATATACCAAGTACCCCAGAGAAAATGGTCTCAGGCATTGAAAAAAAAAGTCCTCAATATTTTCAGATGTGTTCAAGTATTTTTTTTTTCATACCACAATGTATTTTTTCATAACACATCAATACTCGAAGCATATTTGCTCAAAAAGTTTAAGTTTTTCAAAGGACTAACCAGTGTAATACTCGTTAACTTACCACCAGGCTTACTGAAGCCACCTCTGTCTCCAGCGCTGCTAGGGGGAATAAATGGAGATATGAAGGCGATTTCCCTTTAACAGCCACTTCCATGGCTCGAGCAAAGTGGCTTGATTGAGGGAGTAATCAAGACATTTCAACTAGCCGCACAGCAACTAAAACTCCCCAAAATTATAAATACAGAATCTAATCGAGGCGATAAGAGTATTAGCTATGTCCCATTCCTTAGCTAGCGGAGTACAACTTCAGTGACAGTTTGCAGTAGTGGATACATTTGTGCAAAAAATAAATAAATAAATATATATGTATGACTAACATGTTTTCACTGCCCTTGAAAATGGGACAAAACCCAAACATTTGTACACAGATTTCAGATGCATTGATTAACATACATAGTTTTACCCAGAAATAAGCTCATACCCCAATAACAGTAGTTCTAACAGTAACAGCTGAAATTATATGTGTACAACTATAAAAACAGACAATGCATCTGAAATTTCACAGGATGACCGGGTGATTCACCAGGTAAAAACATTTAAAAATATATATATATATATACACATATATATGCACACACACAATTGTACATTGATCAAGACAAATCAACACCAAAAATGTTAACTTAAAACAAATGGTTTGTCAATTAATATACCCATCATGCTTTAAAAAAAGAGAACAAAACAAAACAACACCATCCTCAGTTCTTGAAAAATGGCAGACCCCGAATCTTTGTTTAAGCTCCCTCCTGTTGCTTAAGCTGGCGGCTCTGTACTGAGTACAGATACTTTTTAGAGAAAAGATGGTTTTAAATGGCTCTCACTGTTACCTGCACGGTATAAATGTGACAAAGCATGTTAAAAGAGTGGTCAAAAGAATATGATCAGACATTTGTAATCCAAACCACAAAAGCAATTTAAAACATTTCAAAACGATAAAATGTGCAACCCCGCCCCCCGTAACAGACAAATATACCTGTGCAAAGCTAAATCTACCCTAAAATAAAAATTTAACTAGAAACATCTATCCTATATCTGAGTTTATAAATGGATTGAGGGTTATTTACCTATTTATATGTTTGTGCACGCTTGATTACCACTACTTTGGCAAGACTGTAGAATTGCTCAATTTTATTCATGTATTGTATAAAACTGTGTTTTTTGTGTCTGTCCTTGCAGCACCAAAATAGTCATGCAGAAGTCAGTTCTTTAGAAAGAGTTACACTTGTGAACCAGAGGACATGAGACCATCTAAAAAACTATACATCTTTACAAAAAATAGGAACTTTCAGCTTATGGTTTATGTAATTTCTGACCCAAAACTGATCATTTAAGATTTGGAAAAGAAAAAAAAAAACTTTCCCAAAAACAAATCCTAAAAATGGAATTCAACCAATTCAATTCAGTCATCAAGATTTATATTTAGGAGTGTCTGTGATGCATTTGAGAAACCATTTGAGAAATATGCCGAGTCAAAAAAAAAGTTTCAGCTTTTAGTTTTACACCAGTGATAACCAGTCTAAACCCAAAGACATTTTGAATACAACCTCAGTTCACCTCAATACCCCTGACCTCTTTGCAACTTTTTCAATTCCTTTACAGGGGAGTTGAATGTCAGTTAATCTAATTTGGGGTTGGGCCAAACCACTTCCAGCTACAAAGAATAGAAAACAATGTGCAGTACCAGAGAGTAAACTGTCCACAAGCCCAATCTGCATCAAGAGCAAATCTGACGGCATTTCAATGCGAGTACCAGAGTAAATATGTCATGGGCCGGTTCAATTGAGTTCTATTTTCACTATTAGGAGGGATACAACATCTGCATGAAATATACAGCCCCGATTCCAAAAAAAGTTGGGACACTGTGTGAAATGTAAATAAAGACAGAATACAATTATTTGCAAACTGGATACAAACAATGTTTGCGCAAAGTATTCCTGAACCCATGTATTAATGACCTCTTTACAATCAGAGTGGTTAACCACATACCATCCTTGCTCAAGAATGACTGAGATTTTGAGGATGTCCTTTTAAATACCCAATCATCATGCTATCACCTGTTACCAACGAACCAGTTTATCTGTGCAATGTTCCAAACAGATGCATTTTGAACATTTCACAACGTTCCCAGTCTTTTGTGTCCCTGTCGAAACTTGAACTTGTCTGAAATGTGTTGCATCAAATCCAGAAGAGGCATGTTTACAAAAAAAAATAAAAAAATAAATGGAGTTGTAAAAAAGATCAGCAAATTATCACATTCTGTTTTATTTCTGTTTTACATAGCAGCCCACCCTTTTGGGAATCAGGAGTGTAGAATACCAAAAGTGATACACCTGAACACCAGTTTTTGCCAAGCCAAGATTAGACTGGATCACACTACACCAAAATCTATGGATACCATCTTCTGTATTGTATTAATGTATCTTCGTCAAGTCAATGCCTATAGTCCAAAACAGAAAGGCCCTGCGTTTCCCCCAAATCTTGTATCATCACTACATCCATTTTTGCCTCTCAACTCTGTCAACAAGTGCGACACCAGAAAACTGCCAGTATATGGCAGGCAAATAAAAATAGTCAGTGTTCAGAAATAAAAAGTGACTTATATCAAATTTGCTCTTAACGTGTTTTGACTTCAATGCAAGTTTACAGTTCTCGCTGATGAATTTCAGTTTGGGTGATAGTAAATATTGACCACAATAACCCATTTACGAGGTTCAACAAATTTTAGTGTTGGCGCTATAAAAAGTAAATTGACCGAGAAACAGTTTCTCATTTTCTTTGTTTCTCTTTAATTGATGCAATGTATTAGTAAGGTCTTGCAGTACCATTAGCATGTTTGACTAGATCTAATGTGCTTTTGTTGGTATTACTTCTTCAGGCCTATCAAATGATGATAAATACTTAAAAATAACCCACAAAATGAAAAAAGTGGATATACTTGTATGCTTAAAAAAAAAAAAAAAAAAAAAGGAAAAAACTTTATCAAGAGGAAATATATTGATCTAAATATTATACTTGAGCAATTATTTATGCATATGTTTGGGCATTTGAAATTCAACAAAACATACTGCGCAAGACCAGTGTCTAAATTCCTTAAAATATCAACATTATGTTCAGTTTCTTGCAGGACACACTAAATTTTAGTTAAGAAATATAGTATAACAATCGGGGAAAAAAATTGCAGGATTTACACTTCCAACAGTATTCTGCTTAAAGCAACTGTGTCACCTTATAGCAAATGATGCATCACAATGAGACACCGAACTAGAAGGGTGTTGCTGGGGTAGTCAGACAGTGTGTGAACCTTCCTCAAAGATGCCCATTACAGTTTTAATAATTGGTAGATATGATGTTCTTGCAATGTGCTTCTATCGCATTCCCTGACCAGTCCTGATATATGCAACCTTTCCTTTTAACTTTTTGATATTCGCTCATAATCAAATGATGCTCTAGGATATATGCTGTCCAGCCTAAATGTTTATGCACAGGTCACTGATTAAAATCAACTTTCAAAAGGACAAATGTTTTTCTTACCTTTGGCCAAATGAGAGGCAGAGCTGAGATAAAAGGGGTGGAAATAGCTACTACTGCCACTGGTGTTAGCATGTAATACACCTTCCACCATGGGCCTGGAGCGCTATCATAGAAGCCCATTCATCATTATCATCATTAAGCTGATAATTCATGATCTGCCAACATTTTGAGAATAATGTTACTTAAATTGCTGATTACTTTGATTATTCCAATTGTTTCTGATGATGAATCATCCCAGCCCTGCCCCAAATGGCCACAGCACCTGTAGAGTCAAAATACAGAGATTAAATGCTAAGGAAAGACACTTACCCCATGCCACGGCCCATGCCTCCTCGCCCACGATGCATCATTCCACCTCGATCAAAGCCATCCCTGCCAGGGCCCCTGCTGTCCCCTGCCCCTGGGTATCTTGAAGAATCAGCACCAGAGTAACCAGAACCTCCACCCTGGCCATCCTGCCTGTAATTATCTACAAGAGGAGCACAAATTCATCAAAACATGAAGTCATTAAAGTATATTTACAATGTTATTTAATTGAACTATATCCATGAAAATTATAAAGCAAAGCAATGAGGCCCAGTCAAGCTTACTGTAGTGGTTGGACTGGCTGTAACTGGGCGGTCCACCTTGCTGGCTATATTGGCTGGCTGGAGGCTGCCCATACGAACCACCGGCTTGAGGAGGGTAAGAAGGAGGAGCTTGTTGCTGCTGCTGGCTCTGCTGTTGATACCCTTGCTGCTGACCATAGCTTGCCTGCTGGGCCTGGTAGCCAGGCTGTTGTTGGCCATATGCTGCTGGCTGGGAGTAGCTATTTTGGTTGTAACTTGCTGGCTGGCTGTTAGCATTGTAACTGTTAAAGGACAAAGTAAGATAAAGCATTCAGTAAAAAGACAAATGTTCTTGTGTAATTCATTTACTTGAATCCTACCCAAGAGGTACACACCTCTGTGGTGCAGTGGGAGCAGCCTGCTGGCCATATCCAGGGTAGGCAGACTGGGCAGTATATCCTGGCTGAGAGCCGTATGACTGGGACGCAGCTGGAGCAGCAGCAGCAGGAGTGCTGTCATAACTACTGGCTCCATAACCCTGGGCTGACTGGGAGTAGTTATGAGTGGTAGACTGGGCAGCAGGATATCCAGCTGTAGAAAACAAAAAATATTGTTGAAAAGACCAGATTTGCATTACTACTCACCTATGCTGTACAGTGAAGTGACATGTTAAAAGTACACAACTGTTTGATATCTGGTCTGGGCAGCCACACAGAAATAATCTGCCAGATTTAAAAAAAGGGCTATTACTGTGATTTTTATCTGATCAACATCTAACTACGTTCAATGATTTTGCCGTCCAAACTTGACATCAACAAATTAGGAACAGAAATTAAGCATTTTTGTTAATATCCCCTCACACTTTATCCCTGACTTACTTGTGGCTCAATTTCACTCCATCAAAACAAAGACATTGCAGGGAGTTTCAAAGAGAACCACATCAAAATTAGTCAAATGGCTGAATCTTAATAACTGACCAGATGCTGGCTGGCCATAGGAGGACCCATACTGCTGTTGCTGCTGGGGGTAGCCTCCAGCAGCAGGAGTTGTCTGGCTGTAACTGCTGTCAGCAGCAGCAGGTTGGGCATATGATCCATAACTCTGTTGACCATAGCTCTGCTGAAAGGAAAAAAAAAAAAAGACATGGTTGGTACAACAAATATCAACTGGCGCATCAAAAGACTAAGTCTTAAATAGTTTATTTTATGCTTTAAAGACATTAAACATAAATACTGAAAATTCCACCATTTGAATCACACTTTCAATTGCTCCTCGCTCTCAGTTTACTATAATTTGATTCTGTAAAGCAACCAACAGTCAACCAACCAAGTCTCACCTGTGCAGACTGTCCATAACTTTGTGAGGGCTGGGCAGCATAAGAGGCATACCTGTAAAAACAAACAGTTTGGGAATCAGAAGACGTGTGGTCACATTTTAACATATTGCGCACTATTGGTCAACTAAATGCATGATTGTGTTAACGAAAATTAAACAATAACTCACAAAGAAAATTACTAAGCTCCAAAGTCCAACTGCATGTGCCTCATATTAAAGAATTTGATTTAAGCACATTTCCTAAATGAACAGTTGGATGAGGCCCTTTTCAGCAACCACTAAGAAAACAGCTAGATTCCATCTTCTCAGCGGTAAGGCCAACAGTAAAACGATGCTATAACCCCATTCGGTAACATTATTTGATTTTTTTTAAAAAAGATATAACAACCACTCAAACTAGGTGAAGACTCTTACCCTTGCTGAGCGCTGGTCTGATTGTAGGAGCTGTAATCTGCTGAACAAAAGTCGAGAGTTTGTTAGACCGATTGTGCATTCGAACAAAACGTTTTGCGCGCGAGCCTCGCTGCTAATGCTAGCAGCACGTTAAACAAACCCGTCGTTAGGTCGCCATTCATCAGCCTAAGACATTCATTAAACAAGACGATGCTTCAAAATTAACTATAACACGTCGGAATTATCGGCACATCTACTTCAAAACAATTTGGTCAAATGTGTAATCTGGCGTCCATCATCAACCTCGCTACACAAAAAGAAAAAAAATCATCCTGCAGAAAATACAACCAACCATGACTAGGCCTTTTGCCTAGCGGTAGCTAACGCTAAACCACATGCGATACCATATGACTAAAAAACGACGGATTGAACCGATGAACTCTGTTTTAAAATAAATCCAACAACTGCCTTGTTTCAATTAAACAACACACTTTCTTCTAAAGCGGCATAAAAGATCAAAATTGACTACTGACCCGGAGCCGACGCCATTTTAGAAAGTCAGTGCAAGACGACTGGACGGTGGCTGTTGTAGCAAAAGTGTATTTATCCTGCTGTCGGAGTAACAACAAAATCTCGCGAGATGTACGCGCCCCACCCGCAGCCAACACGTTGAACATGCTCAAAGAATTTCTAACAGAAAGACTGTGCCATGCTTCTTTACAGTGTTGGTAGATCAGTTACTTTGTAGGGATGTTCCTCTCTTTTCTAATGAGAGTAAGAATTTAAGTGCTATGTTCCAAAGAGATATTACTGTATGTGATTTCATGTTACAGTCAACTGGCTGATGATATGGTATGGACGAATGTTTTGCTTAAATGTAAAATAACACGCTCGTCTTTAGCAGTGACTTCAAACACTACATTCATTCAATTCAAACCAAGAAAACATTAAAAGTGTAACAGCTTGTTCTGTGTTATGACTTTTTACATAGATATTTGTCCCCCGCTAGCGTCAAACGTGTTAGTTAAAAATCTTTTCTTTTTCCTTATCTTGTGTTCCTTTTGTTATGTAATTTTCGTGTGTAACTTTGGATGCTTGTCTGTCCTATGTATTTTATTCTTTAACTTTAACTGTATTTTCAAATATATTATCTAATGGAAATCATTGGCGTAAAAACACACATTTCAACCAAAAAATGTTTGTTTTGTCTGATAAGCAGCCCTGAATCCAAAAATATTACATTTAGTATTGCATAAAAGAGAGAGAGCACCAGCACACCACCATATTTGAGAGAAAATAGATCCAGAGAATATCTTAGAAGACCTAAACAATGTGTCACTATCAGCGTGTTGGTTGTTTTTAATTCAGTGTGTCCAATAGGGGGCGATAATGCTTCTTTACTCCCTGTGCCTACTGTCACGGAAACTACAGAAGAAGACAAAGTGACGCAAGCGGAAGTGGCGATTCACAAACCATCTAAACATTTCCACGACTGGGGTTTCTTTCTTATTTAAAAGCATTAGCATAGAATAGAATAGAATAGACGTTAAACTCGTAGTCTTGTCGTACAAGCACAACAAGCTCCTTGTCGGTAGCCGAGAGGATTTTGCAGCCAAAGATGTGGGTTTGCTCAGTCCCCACTCTCAAAATAGTGAAAAATAAACAGAGTTATATTTGTAAGGTTATCTGATTCTTGAAAGGTGTTGAATACACACGGACGCTTGTGTACCAGAATTATGCGACAAAAGGACAAGTGAGTGGAGAAACCGCAGCTAATCCCAAATAATGCTTGGTCGTGTGTCGTCAGTATGGTTTTGGTTTCGATCGGGTCGCCCTGGCTTCTGTCTGGGAACATGTTTATGCATAACACTTATGCTGCTGTTATATACTGGAGGCCTTCAGGCAAGTCTCAGCTTGGGTCCAAATGGAGACTTCCCAAGGCTCAGAGGTAATATAATGACCAGTTTTATTGGCCTACATGCAAATTTGATATTTCAGAGCTGTTGAAATCATAGCATTCAACGCAATTTTCTCTTCTTTTCTCCACGTTAGATGTGTTCCTGTATGCTTTCAGTCATGATGAGTTGTCCTCTTTGCTGGTTAGTGTTGCACTCCTGCTGACAACTGGAAGATGCCAGGAACATCGCTGGGGGACAGTCGCCTTCCTCGCCCTTTCTATCCTAACAATGACCATATTACCTCCTCTTTACACACTGGTCCTCTTTGTTGGTGGGGGTGAGGCAAGTCGGATCAGTGGTTACTCTGCCATCCAGCTGGCTCTGTTTACAGCGCAGTGCCGTCAGGTGACACAGAGGAGGCTGTTGAGGTGTTTGCCAGTCTGGTTTCTCCCCTGGCTTCTTCTGCTGATTGGTCTGCTGCTGCTGCCCGGGACACCCGCACTGATTCACTTCTGCGCAATATGCATCGGACACAACTGTATCCTTTCCTGTTTGTTCACTTATTTGATGCATGTAAAAAATTCACTCTCCTTCCACTTTTCAATTCACTTTTTACAGGCACAATTAACTTTTACCCAATGTTGACCCCCCCCTTTTTTTTACTATGACTAACAACTTTTTAAATTATCTTTTATTCGCAGACTCTTTTTTGTGTATTTTCTGTTTCAGTCCTGATTAAGTTACAGAAAAATTAATGGCTTTTAAAATGCAATTGTCTAGATGACCATTCATGTAGGCTTACTGTTTGTTGCTGAGAGAACACAGTGGTTCCCTCTTCCTTCTTCTTATTCTATATTCACCTCTTTTTATTATCCTTAGTATACTGTACCTCACAGATCATCAGTCCTTCATTGGGATGTTACAGGAGCTGGAGGAGGTCAGGGTTTTGGATTTCATTCCTGATTGGGTATATGTTCCCACTTCAGCCCGGTTCAGATTGCCCACCTACACGACCTCACAGAGGTGTGATTCATCTCGTTTGCATCCAGAGTCTGACTGAATATGCACACTCACCACCTGCATGCATGACCGCAGCAGATTTGATCATTTTTAACTTCATCTGTTGTCACAGGTCTAGATCACTTCCTCCTCACGGGCATCCTCATCCTCAGAGGATGCCCATGGATCAGGCAGCTGCTGCCCCCATGAGGGATCCCTCTGTTCTGAATCACCATCTCTGGGTGGACCCATCGCATGCCTGGATAATAAAGGAGTCTGCTGCTCAGTCTGAAACTGAGGTGCTGGATGAACAGATGCTAAGGGCAGGGATACTGGCCTCATTACAGGATGCTCCTGACAGCCGTGATGCTAAAGTGGAGGTGCACAAATCATCGGTTTCATCTCTTCGGTTCGTAATAATTTAATATCACCATGCATATCAGGTTTAATTTATATATAATTAACTTAAAGACCAATGTTTCCTCTCAGACTCCAGCAGTTGGAGAAGATGGGCTTCCCCACAGAGAAAGCAGTGGTGGCACTAGCAGCCTCAAAACAGCTAGATGGCGCCATTTCTCTGCTTATTGATGACAGCATTGGAGAACAGGCTGTGGTGGTGTCTAAAGGGAAGAGCCCTCTGCCACCACAGAGCACCTAGACACCCTCACTCTCCTGGCCTGGAACAGTACTTGCTCTTATGCAGTACACTGGACGTTCATTATGCTTGGGTTTTGCTGAGCTTCAGTATTAGATTTTCCCTGTGGGCTACTTGTAGACCTATTTCATGAACAAAATTCCTGTGTGAAAGCGGGAGTACAGTTCCTCTTTTTCCTCAGCTGTGAGTCTAATTGAGTGTAGATGCAAACTTGACCGATTTGAAGATGGTTTCTGTATCATAAAAGGTACACTGGAGAGAGTGGGCGTCATTTATTCACACTGCAACTGTGTTTAATGAACACCGACACAAATGAAGTGACTTGGTGACTTGTTTAAAAAAAACAAAACAATGAACATCATTTTATTACACCAATCATTTGGACAGGATTATCTTAATAACACGTGACACATTTTGCAAGAAAAAAAGTTTGAAGTATGAAATGGTTACACAACATCATACAAAATAAACTACAATTGATCATTTTAAATAGTTTAACAGTAAGTTTGATGTAAGATGAAAAAACAACTATCAAGTCTTTTCATCAGGACAATTTATGCAGTTTACACAACAGTGGTAAAAATATGTTCAAGTTCCATTAACAGTTTTGCTGTTTCCCCTGTGTGTATTTTGTATATGTTTTGTTTAATTTATGACAGTTTTTGAACCAAATACACCCAGATGCACACATTTGTGCTTTCTTTGCACATGTGACATGTAAATATACTACTGTGTATTAAATAACTTTAACAGTCTGTACTTGAAGGGGGGAAAACAGTCACATCAGAAAACTACAAATCACTGTTAGCAACACATATCTCAGTTAGCGTGGAGATGACTTCATCTTTTTAGTGCACTACATAAAATGGGATTAAACATTATGATAGAAGTGTAACAAAAGTAATACTAGAAGAAGAGGATTGTTTGTATACTTGTGTCCTGCAAGTTTTACATGCGAAATATACTTAAATAGTGGAATCTCTTCAGATAGCAGTTAAATTGTGAAAGCAATACAAACTCAAATCCAGTCTATTTCCTCACATCTGATTCCTCCTTTAACTGATTACTCTAAATGACCCTTATTATCCAGGAGTGTTGGTAGCTCAAAGAGCACCACAGAAGATTCAGATTGATTATTCTGAGGCTTCTGTAACCAAAGAAATGAGACTCAAAAGAAGCTGTTGGGTATCTTATGGAAAGAAAAGTGTTTAGTTATGGAGGTGGGGGGGAGTCAAACTAGTTCTCAGGTTCCCGATGTAGGAGGGCATTGTGGAGTATCAGTGGAGTTTCCCTGAGGTGTCTCCCATCCTAAATCTGACAGTAAAGCCCAGAGAGGGTATCAGATAAGGTCTAAATCTGTTGAGTGCCGATGAGACCTAAAGGAGGGGGAGTCAACCCAGCCTGTGATCCTCAGGGTGAGCAGGGGGTGAGGGGGGGGCACTACTTCCCTCGAACCTTGGTGTTGGAGGACAAAGGAGAAGCAAGTCGATATGGAAGCGCACCTGCTCGCTTATCTCTGTAGAAACTAGGGGAGGCTGTGCCAAACGGTCCATCCCCAGACCCTAGATCAGGCTCTGTTGAAGAAAGAGAGCAGTTGGAACTGGGCCTCCCTGTCCATCAGTGTGTGTGGACATGTGCACTCTGCGGTCCTAATCAAAGCCTACTGTGATGTAGCTGTTAACATGGAGGTGTAATCTGACACTAGTGGCCCAGCTTTTATAATAAAATCATGAATTTACTAAGTAGTCAGAATGTTCATAGGATCTAACAAATACTTAGCTTGATTCTGCTGTAAAGGAGGTACATGTGGCTATCAGGGCTGCAACTATCATTATTAATAGTTTTTGGTTTTATTCTTAGCACAAATTGTTAGAAAATTGGCTGATTTCAGTCAACAGTTCAAAACCCAAATATTTCCTCACCTTTGAGAAGCCAAAACCAGCAATTGTATGGTATTTTTACTTCATAAATGACTTGAACATCCATTATCAAAATTGTAGTTGATTTATTTTCTGTCATTTGTCTAATCATCTCACTGTCTAAACACTGCAGCTCTACTAACTAGACTTAAATTATTTACATGCATTGGTACACATTCACCCAAAAGCAAGATTATTATACAAAAAATTAAAGCCCCTGAAAACGTTTCAGTGTCAGTGTCCTAGTTTTTGACTCAATAACACCAATCACAGAATAATAATAATAAAAAAAATTAAAAAGGAAAAAAAGAACCAAGTGAACAAACAAAAAGCTGTTAATGAGTTGAGTTAAACCCTCAAAACTCTTTTCTGTCCCTGCAGGACTGTGGGAATGTGGGATTTAACCTAATTTGATTGACATTTATGGTGACATCAAAAACCAAAGTGAACCCTCATGAGATTTTGATTCAGATGTTGCTAAATCCTGGGTATGTGACATCATCCTTTTACACAGGTGACAACAGCACCAACAGATGCACAAATACAGAAATATCTCCTGTGAAATGACCACAAACGTTACTGTTCTCATAGGATCTAGGGAGCACATCTTTGAGATTAAGAAGCCGATTGAGCACACACGTTTTCAGGGCCTTTAACATAATATCACACTGCCATGATAGGATCATCACAGCCAACACAATTCAGACATAAGAAAGCATTTCTAAAAGACATCTACTTTTCAGTGACTGTTCAGTAGTTCAGTAATGGAAATCTAATACTCAATCAAGACTTTCTAGATGGGTCAGTGAGAGCTGGCAGAGCTGTGGGAGAGGGTGTCTCAGCGTTACCTGGCCAGATGATAGCCTCCAGCAGCGTCACCCTGCGAGCCAGAAGCTCAAGGTCTGCCTGCAAGTCGTAGAACATCTGCAAACTAATGTCCTATCAGAGAGCAGTGACAGGGGGACTGCGTGAGGGGGTGGAAACACCAGCCTGAGTCCTGGGGCTGCTCGTGACTGTTCCCACTCCCTGTCCCAGCAGTGAGGTACGGTAGGAGTTTGAGCCCCCCCCCCCATCCCACCTTTGACCCCCTCCCTAAAGCTGACCCTGCCTCAGGCCTCCTACTCACCATGAATACCGATCATAGTCTCAAGGATTAAAACCCTCTCGGCTAAGATCTTCAGCGCCTCTCTGATCTGATGTATTCCGTCACCCTGTGAAGATAGATACAGCCGTCAAGGTAAGGAGCACAAGCCAAAGAACTGCTCGCCAAGGTGCAAGTCATTTTTTTTTTTCTCTCTCTCAATACAGTCCAGCAGTTAGAAGGTTAAAACAGTCCACATATTTGCCCAGCACTTTCAGACATATCTGCTCCCTGGATTTCTCAGTATGTCCCTTATTCTCGGGCCATGCTGCTATATGAAGTCAGTCTCTGCCATGCTGGGCTGGGTAACATCAGCATGCACATTACAGACCAGCCTCATGTTGCTGACATAACATAGCTGGATTACACATCCACATAACACATTCATTACACTGGGTTGCAGCAGTTAAGCCAGGCGAGTATTTTCAGCACCACAGCTTTCATTCTCAGCACTGTGGTCACAAACGTCACCCACTTTACCTGAGAGGACGAAGACAGTACACATTTACGCTGAAATCTAATTTATTTTGTCTTTTGTTAACTGCTTCATGAGTCATACCTTCACAATAACAACAGAAGTAGTTGAAGAAGAGAAAGCAGACAGAGACAATCACCAAAGAAGGCATGCAGAGAATAGCTGAAGGCTTTGGTGTGCAGGTGAAGGATTTTTTTCACTGTGATTAGTAAGACAAACCAAGGACTTTGAAGAAAAAAGGCAAAGTTTCACTGGGTCAAACAATTATTGACTACATTTTATGTAGATAGAGTTTGTTGGTCGCTCCACCTCTTTGGTTCAGACTGAAGTATCTCAACAACTATTGGTCAAATACCCGCAAAAAAATAAGGACTCAGATGTGGCTCTAGTTATAAGTTTCAACAATTATTTTCAATTATTGCCAAGAAATCCAATGTGCACTGCCCTAACATGAAAACTGAATGCTATTCTTTTTGTAAATGCAAGTTTGCACTGAGTATTCAGCACTTCATGTGGCACTGTAACCCCAGTCATCCATGTATTCATTCTGACTAAATATGTGCAAAACTAAAGACAATCCATGAACCATGAACATATCTGCTAAACGTCAGCAAATTAACTCTGTGCTAGCATGCTGACTTTACAGTGCAGCCTCACAGCCTCCAGCATGGCTGTACACCCTTAGTCTTGTTAACAAAGAATTAATGCAATCAATAACAAATAAAACATTGAGGACTTTGGGGAATTAAATAATACTTTGCTTTTTTTCTTTTTGAATGGTTACTGTGCTCATTAGACACATTTTGTAGTTGATTTTCACACCCAGAAAAGAAAGTTTATGAGTTTCATTACTTGAAGATGAAATCATGCAAGATTACATTGTGGGATAAAAGAGGATAAGCTGTATCCACTCCACTCACATCAGAGTACCACACCTCTAACCCAACAGGACCCACCACTGACACATATGAAGTGATTTGGCATATACATTTCAAACTTTGTCTTTGTGGTTCATTAGAACATTTAGTCAAACAAATTGATCAGATGTAAGACAATGTGGCTGAATTCAAATAAAGATGATGACTTGATTCCAAAAGAATTTTACTACAATCTCAGACCTTTCACCCAATTAGCTGGCGCATGGTGTTTTATATTGGATTCTGTATCTTTATATGTATATGCCAAAGTCAGATGCTGAAAAGGTGACTGTGAAAGGTAGCCATGGGGACAGTAGCTTGCAGAGGGAGTCAGACAGCTTTGGGGTCAAGAGGAGAGTGTCGTGACAGGGGACAGCAGTCCTGAGCACACCCCAAGGACTAACAAAAACAAAAACACATTAACACCAAAAGGTTTCACACAAAAAAATCTGACAAATCAACAGCTAAAATATGTATATATATATACAGTATATATATATATATATATATTATATATATATATACTCAAACAAAATCAACACTGTAAAACAGATACTTCATGACAACCAACAAGAAGGAAAGTATGGATTTAAGAGAAAAAGAGATGCAGCTGAACGCTACTTTGTGGCCAATCACAGTCATAAACATAGTGATTGTAAAAAGATCATAACCATAACCTGAGAAGTGGGTCATGGTTAGACTTAATTTGGGTTACTGGATAGACCCATTGCATTGCAAAATGAACATGTGATGACAAAAATAAAAATATCTTACATTTAGATTGCTCTTGTAAAATGAGGAAAAGGTGAAAGAAAAATAAGGGTTAGACAGACGCAGAGAAAATATTTAATGCTCAACAAAGGAATCTAAAAACTTAAACTTTCTTTTTTAGTCTTTAAAATAAATGCAAAACCCTCCTGCGCAGGCCCTGCGTCACCACGTGAACTGTGTGAACTACCACCTACTACTTTCTTACCGGCAAGCCCTTCTCTCCAGGCTCTCCCTTGGGACCCGGCACTCCCTGCAAATGAATATTAACAACAGATTAAAAAAAGGCTTGACTTCAAAAGATTAATGAAAGTGTTGCACACTACCTCCACAGAAGGAGCTCATTCTCTACAACATTGTGTTGTCACTGGTCAGTGTGGATTGTAGCGCTGCTGGTTAGTGTAGCTTACAGTAATGTAACTAGCTATGACATGTGTTGATGTTTTCCCCCATGTGCGTGTTTACTCCATAACCCTCAAGGCAGCGGGGTGGAGGGAGGTGGCTTACCGGCTCGCCTCTGAAGCCCCTCTCTCCTGGGTAACCTAAAGGACCCTGAAAAACCAAAGGCATGTCATGGAGAGTTTTGTTTTAGGAAGCAGATGTAGAGTAAATGAAGAAAATGTTAACAAGCTCTGAGTGGACTTACTCTCTCCCCGCGTTCTCCCTTTGGCCCCACTGGGCCCTGCATTCCAGGGGCTCCAGGTTTACCCTGAGTTGAGTCAGAAAGGAAATTCAAAATGACAATGATACAATTGTACTGCAACAAATCTGGCAGCGCTAAACTCAGTAAGTGAACATGGTGTAGCACTATGCTATGAGCCAGCTTACGTTCTGTCCCGATGGGCCAGGAGGTCCTGCTGGGCCTTTGGGACCTGGAGGACCTGCATTATAGATAGAAAGATTTATATTAGCACCATGGACCTATGTGAGGGGGTGGTGCTGGTTTGTAATTGTGACCTCACCCTGACATACATACAGCATCTGTAGGTGTTTATATATTAAATAGGTTCAGGGTTGCTTCGGTGTGTGAACTCTGAGTCACAGAAACTGAAACATCTTTTTCAGTTTGACCACTACCTAATAATGTCTGATTGAGAAAGTTGAATGAAATTGCTTTGAAACACAATACATTATAAGGCAAACTGCACTGTGCATCTGGTGTATTTTTATATGCAAAAGCATTTGAATGAACTGAATCACTTAGTGTAGGGACACAGATTCACAATCACAACACAGAGATGAACACAATACGGCTCGTGACAAACACTCACCGACAGGCCCGGGGGGACCCTGAGGTCCTGGAACAGGCAACCCTCGTGAGTCGTGGAAAGTGTTGGTGAAGAAAGGGTCTTTTCCACGATCTGCAGTTGAAACAAAATGTGTTTGTCCTTAACGAGAGCTACTTTGCCAGCTAAGGACAGTATTTGCAAACAGGAACAAAGCTGATGAAAGTAGCTGCAACATTAATCAGTTATACCTTTTCATTGCATAATGATGCTTCATAGACAGTGACTGAAAATCTGATTTTGTAACCTCACTATGCAAACAATTTGTATTACTGTTTTTTGTTATGGCTTTATTGTTTATTTGTTTTTTAAAACAATTTTCTTCTTAACAATTCAAAAGTGAACTGAAAATGTGGTGTTTTTCTCTTTGTAAATTAAGGTTTGTATTGTGGCCATGCAGTGATTCATGCAAGGCAGTACCCTCCACAGTCACCACACATTAAATGGTTCTATTCTGGTTACATTTATAGATGGTGATGTTTTAGGGTTGGGTTTAAAGTTGCCACTGGGGTAGGCCAAATTTAGTTAATGAGGAATGATTTGTATGCAGCCTGAGAGGAGGAGCTCCCTGAGAAGTGAACCTAAGGGCACTTATGAACTAAATATGAATTTTAAGAATACTGATCTAATCTTTAATGTCTTACTTTGGTTTTTGTTAATCCTGCCTCACAAGCCCATTGAGAGAAATGAAAGCCCATGTTAGAGTAACCTCCAGAGGGCAGTGTTCTCCAACCAGTATTCAAACTTCACCTGATGACTTCAACAGGGGAGTAAAAATACACTAAAATGTATTCAAAGGCAACATGAGCAGTAGATCAGTGTCCATCAGAGAAAAGTTACGTAATAGTGTGCAGAAAACTCTGCATATCCACTGACTAAACCTCTACAACTAAATGAGTCCAAAGAGGAAGGACGAGAGGAAGAGGGTGGTGAACGTGTGAGCGATGCAGGAAGTGTGTGGTCATTGGGTCATTTCATACTGACAGGAAACACAGATCCAATCACAGCATGAGACTTAAGGAGATACAGAGAGGAGGAGGAGGAGCAGGAGGAAGGCTGACAGCCAGAAACATCCTCCAGCTGTCAGTGCACTGCACACTGCTTACAGAGGTGACATCCAAAAACGGGGCCTCTCTCTCTCTCTCTCTCTCTCTCTCTCTGTCTATTCCTTCATGCTCTCTTCATTTCCTACGCTCTGGGATCTGTGGCTAAACGTGTACTAACAGTCCTCCTGTTCTGCAGAAGGGAATTCCAACCTCCTGATGCAGACGTAAAAGCCAAATAAGCCAGTGTTTTCCAAAGGAAGCTCAGCACAGAACCCCCACCTCATGTCCCCGACTGTTACTTTGATGTGAAAGAAATGGCTCACAGTCTCAGAGATCATCATGCCAACCTTAACGTACCCACAGCTTTCTCCACACAGGAACCCAGAGCTTACAAATCTGTGTGCTGCATACTTTGTTTCACCACCATATCCACACATAAAACCCACTGATGTGTTGACCTTGAATGAGCTGTTGCAGGCCTCCCATCTGTCTCTCGCATTCCCATTCAGCTGTCTGACTGGTGGCCTACATCTGGAAGTTGTTGGGTGACATCAGTGATGGACAGGTTCTCATCCCAGCATGTGAAGTCTGTGTCAACTTCTGATTGTCTCTGCCTCCATTTAATACTCTTTGATCCTGTTCTACTTGGCCGATAGACATTAAGGAGCAAGTAGCAGTTAAAGGATTACAACCATCCTGTCTGTTTCTCATTCTCTTTGTTTCCTTTGTTTATCATTAGTCCTAAAACCTGTGAGAGCTCTCACACAGCAGGAGAGAACATGTCTGTGAGGCTGCTGAATACATGTGGATATCAGCAGTTTCAAGAGTCAAGCTAGAAGTCTGTAAAACCTAAATGACCCTGCATGAGAACAAGGGTTTTCACTGAATTAGAGTAAGTACACTCGTGCTGGGTCCATAGCAAACCGACTTTGTTACAGCAAGATGACACATTACAAGGAAAAGTGTGCAGATTTCTATGTGTGTCCACGGGTCTCGAGGAGCACTTTTGTATACATTAAAAAGTTTATAAAGCCTTCTGAGACTCCAGATGGAGCTGCATGAAGCCTGATGACTTGCCTCAAGCGAGTCAGTGCTTGCTGAAGACGATGAGTTTGAAAATGAAAAATATTGAGACTGTGGAATCACGGAGAAGTGAGTGTAAAAGACCTGTGAAGGTCACACTTCATCTCTACTTGAAGCTAATGGGGCAAGGCTGCATGAGCCACAGCGAGCATAATGTACTGAGCTCTTCCTTTTGACAAGGAAGAAGAATTTGTGGAATAAGAAAAGATTATACGCCTGCCTCTACTTCCTTGTTCAGTTATTTTCTTTAGCACTTTTAACTATGTAGTGTGGACTTTGTGTCAGAGTGACTGTAGGAAGTCTCCTAGTTGTCCAAGGTCTTACTGTGGTCTGGCTCTGGGATGTAGGCACTGGCTGGCCCTGGAGGACCTGGAGGGCCAGGCGGGCCTGGTAGACCTCTCTCTCCTGGGAGTCCTGGTGGACCACGGGGGCCTGAGAGGAGGGAGGAAAGAAACATCACGGCGGTGAGAGACATGAGGTATGCCATAGCAAAATATGATCTTTAAAGATAATGATAAATGACTGTGGGTGATGTGATGAAAAAAGGTTAAACTATGACAGAGACCAGACAGGACATAGATCAGATAAAGGGCTGAATGACACAACCTAACACAGTCTAGCAGGAGTGTGTGTGTGTGTGTGTGTGTGTGCGCACATGTGGAGTAAAATCAGCAGCTGGACAGCGGAGGAGAAGTGTATGACTCTGACTGTGACTTTGTTTCTATGTGATTAACAGGGGGAGGGTGTTTAATGGTCCGGTGCTGGGAACCATACTCAGGGGCATGGGAAAGCTCAAATAAACACCATTAAACTCTGCAAAGTGTTACTGGCACTGGTTCATAGCAAATTAAATGTTCCTTGCAGACTCACCGCTAACTTTTGTACATGTGTGTCGGTAACAGCCTGTAGCTGCTCCATATGGGCCGGTAAGTGAAAGCATCCCTCCTCCTCCACCACCTCCCCAAGTCAGATTTTATGAAGGTGGAAAAAAAAGCACCGCCACAACTGAATCTGACCTCACTGTTTGGTCTCTCCTGAGGTAATGCTGCCCCCTAAACACCACTTCTTGCCAACAGGACAGACCCAAACTCAACACCTCTCTGTTTATATACCGATGCAACTGATAATGACAGTCCACTAATTACTGCTTTGCAAAGTGATGTTATTACAGCTCTGATTTGATACTCTGTGGGCCTTGGTAAACACTGCAGCATAAACCGGCCGTATTTTGGCTGCATCGGGGAGACTGTAAGCTTCAATCTGCGGCACAGTGGTTCCAAATAGTCAAACAGAGCGGTCCATTACGCTCAAATGTGACACAGTGGGAAAAATATTTTCTTTTTTCCCCTGCAGAATAATGGTCCCTTAGAGCAGCCGGGGGGACAGTGTGTCAAAATATGAGTCAAAGTTTGCTATACAACTGTCCTGTAACGTCTCAGGACTCTTCAAATTGTACAATATCACTTTTCCCAACAGTGCGCTTCTATCCCATCTTTCCCATAACCTCGGCTCAAGAGCACATTTGTCTGCATTTTCCTTGACACCGAAACGCATTCCAGTCCTGTGTTTATTTTCCTTTTTAAAATGAAAAAATAAAATATCAGCACAACAAGGAAAACATAACTTTGGATGCAAGACGCAGCGCTGGTTTTGGGCACTTATGAAGTAATGGAGATTGAAAAAACAATAACACCACAAGCATATGGAAATCATAAGGACCTGGGATTTGTGTATATATAGCTCATGTTCATTTCAGATTGAAGTCACATGGCGCTTCTCAGAAAGTGGGGTTGTAGTTTAACTTTTGCTCTAAATCTCATCTTTACCTAGCAGCAGGCACAGAGCGGGGGTCATATGTTAGCCTGAAAGCAGAGGCACTCCCTTCATGATCCAGAGCAGAGGAATAACAGCCTATAGCGAGAGCAGATGTTGTGGCACACTCACACCACCATTTGCTTACTCACAGCTGCCTGTTTATTCATATTTTTTTTCTCCCAACAGGTTATTTATTATTTGTACATAACCAGTGAGCTCTGAACGCACAGAATAGATTTATGACTCAGAGTTTGTTCTGGTTCGGCGACCATGTGCACCAGCTTATGTTATACGTAATCTGAAAACAAACGGCCATCGAACGCAGCACTTTTAGAAAAATATGATTTTAAAAGCCGACCAACAAAATGCGCAAATTCCAGCAAGTTACCAGCAGGCCTCAGGGGCGACAGCAACGTGTTGATATTCACCACTGCTCTGTGGGTTGACCGAGTGGTTTAAGAGAAAGACAAACACTCTGGAGTAGGACATCACGGGAAAAGGCTTTTGTTGGAGAGCTCTCTGATTTTTCCACTGTTGTCTTTACACTTCTTCTGTCAATAGTGAGCCTTTCAAATGTCTTGTTCAACAGACAATAGGTTAAGTGGACCAGCAAGCATGCAGCGTTTTTCTCAGTGACACCCCCTTTACAACATGCTTATTGACAAACTGTGTCAACATCTCGTAAGACAAGGTTCATTTGTTTCTCTCGCCTCACAATTGTCCGCTACGGGTGAGCTGTGCGTATTTCTACCTTCAGTCTTTTCTTACCTGCAGGTCCTGAGGATCCCTTCAACCCTGGGGATCCAGATGGCCCCCTTGACCCGGCATCCCCCCGAGGCCCGGCGGGACCTGGTGGCCCTCGAGACCCTGGCTTCCCTAAGAGGAGGAAATAGTCATGAGTAATCGCAAAGCCTCAACTGGTTTACTTCTTAAAAGGTTTTACACAAACCAAAAGGCAACTATGGTCACACTTTACCGTCTCTGCCCGGAAGCCCATCTCTTCCCTTTTCACCCTGAGGACCTGTAATGAAATCAGAGAGGAGGTTGAGATGTGTAGATCTGTGGAAATATCTGTGCACCAACTACCTGGAAACTCTCTAAACTCCATCTAAGTAATGAAACATGACCATGTTTATGTCATTGCTAGGGCTGATGTAAATTTCTCTTCCAAAATATGAGATATTTCCAGAGTTTTCTTATTTTTTAAATGAGCGATTCACTGATTTTGACCAAGACAATTGATTTCTTAAAATTAGTTCTGGTTGAGTGCAGAGCTCTGGCTATAATGATGCTATGAAGGCTCTCTTTATTAAAGGAGTCTCCACTGACTATACACGTCAAATTCTTGTTCTGCACTGCCGCATAAGTGATTTCGGACACAGCCATACTGTAGACAGTACCCATTCTCACTGGGGTCATCATTTCAATTTAGCCAATATACTTTATAAACATCTTCTGACAGTGCAGCAGAGTTAGTGAACTTTTAGCTGCAGTCAGCGCTGGGCTCGACTCCAGGAAAGAAGAGGACTTTCATACTCCAAGTGTTCGCTTTCCGTACAGAGCGCTGTAAGTGAGCAGCACAGACAACTGGGCTCTTACTTTTGCTAAAAGGAAATGAATGTGTGTGTGTGTGTGTGCAGTGGAGGAAATATGAGCAGAGGTGAGCAGGTAGAAGGCACAGAAAGAGTAGTAGCTTGCAGAGAAAAAAGTCGCAAGGAGTGATTTCTGACTCAATTATCAAAACACAAAACCCTGGACTCCACTGAACGGAAACATGCAGTATTTTTTAACTTAAAACTTATTCATGCATGACAGAATGATATACCTGCAGGTCCCTGCTCACCAGGAGCTCCCTGAGCGGGCACAGCCCCCATCAGTAATGTGGCCTCTGGTGCACTTCCTCCTTTACCCTGAAGGTGGCGATGTGAAACGGTGGCCGGAGCAGTGAGTAACTGGACCTGGCGCAGGAAACAAGTGTGAGCAATTACGAACAATATCATATTTCTCAGCGATTCGGATACTGCGGCCGAATGAATACAGTCAGTACCTTCGCCTCCAGTGAGCTCAGCCTGTCGCTAAAAGCTGTGATTCGACTGCAGTTGAGACAATCTAATAAAAAAAGAGAAATAATATATTTAAACATGTTTGTGTAAACCAAATGTCACTGCGTTGTAAGTGGGCATGTGTTCTTACTGGAGACGGGCTCTCCAGTGCGAGCAGGCGGGCGGCGTAGCGTGGATGGTTTCCTCACTGCCTCTTGAGCTACAAGCTGGTTCCCTGCATCTGTAATGGAAGATCAAGACACACACACAAAAGTTTTAGTGATTTCTTGATTTTGAAAACCATCGTTTGCTATGAAAGTTTCTATTTCCATTCGCACGCAACTTGGGGATGAAATGGTGGGCTTCACCGTCCCAAATTTTCTCCAGTATCTAGCTGTCAATCAAAGTTAATGAGAATTAAGTCAAACATTAAATGCAATATGCTGATGACATTAGAGCTGAGGATTAGTCAGTTAAATTTTAAGTTTTTAAGCTAAAACATCAACGATTCTCTGGTTTCAGCTACTCAGAAGACTTTCTGCTTCTTGTTCTTACATGTAAAAAAGCATTCTGAACTGACATTTGAGTTCTGGGAAATTATAATGGGCATTTTTCACAATTTTATGACATTTTATGGATGGATATCTGGCCTTTACAAAGCCTGAGACCACAATCATTCTCTCCCTCATCCTTAACTGATTGTTTTACTTGCCCAACCTTAACCATAGTTTGTTTGCCATGACCACAACCTTTCTCTAGAACTTTGAGAAATTGTTGAATATTACTGTTCTGGCTGGTAGTTGTGGTGAGTTGAATCAACTGTTTACATACTCGTGTTATATTGTTATGATGTTTTTGGGGCCCACAGGTCCCAGTGGCAATTGAGCAATGACTGTGGAGGGCAGTCAGAGGTCTGGACAGACAACAGGAAAAAAATGGAATAGACTGAAGAAAAAGAAGCAAGTAAAATGTTTCCAAGTCTCAACTGATCCAACTTGCAAATACTCATTAATACACAGCAGGAGTCAAGAAGTCATCGTGTGTTTAATGTCATGTCATCAGCCCAAAAGATATGGAAGTCCGACAGACTGTGCAGTGGGTTGCTATCCTGCAGCTGAACTTCTTACTATCAGCCTGAAAGAGCTGACAAAAGGCTGACCGGTTGTAGAGAAGACGATATGAAAATCTTCAGAAACAGTTGCAGCTTTTGTCTCGGTTACATTTCCAAGATACAAACAGTGCGCATACTGCGTTTTTGCCAAGTTGCTTTCCTTTTGCCTTGTTAATTCATGAAGTATAAAATCGCAAAGTCTGAGAGAGGGCGTGTAAAGACACAATAGTTTCCTTGTGTGGAGAGAATGGGTAGTCTCGGCTTGCATTCTGTCTTGCCTTCATTTTATGAAGTGTGGGAGTTTGGGTCCCTGGGTTCTGGATGTTTTGAATGGGCAGACCCTTGTGGAAATGCTAGACTGACTCCTTTGTCTGGCCTGGTCTGGCTCTGGTCAGCCCAGGTGCTCCTGATGCAAACAAGAGGCTGGGTTCAGCACCTCATTAGCCACCAGGAAGCACGGCTTTGCCGGTCAGTGGCCAGCAGCCGCAGCCAAGAGCTATACTAAAAAGAAGCCATGAAATAGCACCTGCAGCACCACGCCGGAGCAGGAGAGTGGTATTCTTCTTAAACAGCCCCACTTATTGTAACATCACATGTCATGATCCGTCTCTATCCACCACAGACCCAGAAAAGGAAAATGGAGGGCTTATTGTCACGAGGAAAAATAAACGTTTGGGAACTTAAGACAGGAAAGCATAACGGGTTTAGTGATTATCCAAAGAGGGGGAGAGGGCAAAGGAAGAGTATGAAAAGTATACAGAACACATGGTTTAGGGGAAACTGAGACTGCTCCAATAATTCCCCCTCCTCAACCTTTGTGCTCATGATTTCACTGTTTTGGGTTCTCAGAGGATTACAAGTGTAGATGGATTTAAACCATGCAAGACCTGAGACTGAAATATTATGGCAAGCGCTCTAGAGTGCAGAAAACTCTTCCACATTTCCATAACTATCTAAACTTCACACAAATGATGAGAACACACGCTTTGATCTGCTCCTCACTTGTCTGTACTGTGCTTCAGTCCATAAGGCTGCAGAAGACAAAGAGGGGTGTGTGTGTGTGTGTGTGTGCGTGTGTGTGCGTGCGTGTGAGTGTGTACACGCACATGCCGGGGACGTTTTCTCTGGAGTCTGGCTCATGTAGATGGCTGCATTCAATTACAAAGGGGGACTCTGGACAGGAAATCTAGCTCTCACCCCTAACGGCACCTCTTCTCCCTCTAGACTAAAGAACGTTCAAGCGCCAAGATCCCCTCACCCGCACTCCAGTTATTGTATGAAGCATTAAGCCAGCTTTGGCACATGGACAACTGTCTCCCCCACACACACCTTCCACACATTTTCGCTCTCTCGGTTTCGAAAGACAAAAAATAAAATAAAAAGAACCCTGCGAGAACCCTCTTTTCTTCTGCATCTCCTGTGACGGTGTCTGTTACCTACGAGGTCTGCACTGTGTGTGTGTGCAGGCCTCGGTGACTTAAATGCCTCGAGTGTGATCCATCGCTCTCTTGGCCAACAATAACATTATCACAGTAAATGAATGCCCCCCTGATGGACATGGCTCATTGTATCTACACTTTGTTCTCAGTGGGCTAATTGCCCCAGTGGGGGGGTGAGGAGGGTGGAGGGGTGTCAAAGAAATGTGTGAATGTATTTGACCCTTTGACCCCATGTTGCACTGGGCCACAATCAGTGACTGAGTCAGAGCTCTTCATTAGAGGGATACCCCCGCAGAGAGTTCAGCAGACCAGAGGCCGTCCTGACATCAGCCCTTTCTCTCGCTCTACTTTTCTCTCTCTCTTTCTCTTTCACACACACGCACACACACACACAGAGTTCAGGAATTTGTTTACAAACACCCTGCTGGCGCAATAATCTCACAGAAGAAGGAGGAAGATATGAGCGTAGGTCACAGTGAGAAGATTATCTCTTTCTATTTCAAAATGAGTTTGCGTAAGGGATCGTTTGTGCTCAAGCAAATTGTGATACACACCGAATGTGGTGTAGAAGTGTATTTTGTAGCTGCAGCTCACTGGGTGTCTTCTTAAAAGAAAATCAGTTTTTGCAGAAAACCTATTTCAGACATCATTTTTCTAAATTAAGTTTATTATGGAGCTCTGCAGGTAGCCAAAAGAGAGAAGGTCTTACAGCATACAGATGTACAGAGCCTGCAGCCAGGGGCTAAGGTTAGACAGACCAACAAAATCGTTTGCACAAATCTGAGCAAGAGGTCTGCCAAGTCACACATGTAGACCTGCGGGCCTCAGATGAAACCCTGACAGGGCCTGTTCCTCTCCTGTGTTTCTTCCGCTGCACGTAACTCGCGGGTTGAATAAATGAAAAACACTGAAGGTGAGTAAACTGAGCACTAGCCTCTCAAATTAAAAGAAAATACTGACATGTCAGTGTAGTTTAGCTATAATATAATGGATATAAGTTTGCTTAAGTTAAATATTCATTGTGCAACTCATCGATACTATGCTGACTGTATCTTGTATCCAAACATTGTCCAGATACAGCTGAGACAAGCTGCAGTTCACATGAGGTGCTGAAAGTTATAACTCTATTTCACTTCCTTACTCACACTGGATCATTTATGGGAAAACTGCACTTGCTGATAGATGGAGAATACATATGTGAAGACTGAAACGACTGTTTGCGAACTGGATGCAACTTCAAATAAAAAAAAAAAAAAAAAACTTTTCAAAAAGTTGTGAGACACAACAACATGGACAGAAGGAGTGTGAATGGTAGCCTGCCCTGGTAACAGACCGTGTTTGTGAGCCAACAGCAGACACATCCATGCCAAGTGTGAAGGGAGAAGCCCTCAGTCCGAACTGACTGCACTCAAAGAGAACACGACATTTTTAATTTGGATTCCACAAAAGCATGAACAATCTGTCAGTATTATATAATTAGAATGTTATTGTGGCAGGTTTATTCCAAAGCTATTATTATTGGCCCTTGAACACCCACTTGGAGCTCTACTGGTACCACCAGAGTGAGAGCCAAGGGTACAACAAACAGGACTGCAGCTGCACGTCTCGCTCTACAAACTAAGGTGTGTGTGCGCTCTCGTGTAGTGTTTTATCTGTGTGTGTGTGTGCGAGAGAGAGAGAGAAAATGTGCATGTGACAAACACACACATGCACACACACTGGCTGTATTATTAATGGGCCAAGGTCATTCTTTCAGTGATACTCTCCCAGTGAAAATAAACCAGAGCCCTCATGCTAAGAGCCCAGTTAGCGCTGCCAACCAGAGTCCTTAAACACACATCTCACACTCAGCTGCACTGACTGCGTGATCCTCCATGCTCATCACCTACTGAGGTTTATTTGCTCTGTGCTTCTGCAGAAAGAGATTCAGCAGTTTGCAGACAGACAGGTCTTAAGGAGTTTTATGAATGTACGAGTGAGACTCTCGTTGTCCGCTCATGTCGTCTGCAGCAGATGGTGAGTGAATATACGAAGATAAGGCTGAAGCAGATACTGTGTTGCACAACCTATAAAGGCTCGTCTGCGCTGTTTCCTTGAGTCTAACTGTGTTATCTCAAAGTCTGCGCTTCCTGTGAGCTGATGCATCACAGGGCCTGGCAGTAGATGTGAACACAAACATCAAAACACACACACATACGCGCACACACAGTGCAGCGAACCGAGCGGACACAGTAGAGCGCAAGGTCCTGATCCATCTCTGTCTGGTCAATTAGCTGAGCTCAGCGCTGCAGCATCATTAGTGACCAGGTGCTGACAACCAGCCAGGGGAGGCGTTTGTCTCTGTCTCTGCACCACCTGGGACTGAACTGCTGCTGCTGCTGCTGCCTTTAGACACACACACACACACACACACACACACACAATGAATAAGCACGACTTTGCCTAACCCTAACCCTTACCCACTGACCCAAAAATCAGCTTTCTCCCATATCGGAAACATGGCTTTGGTGCTCAGTTGGACAATATGTCCCCAGAGTTGCCTATGGCATAAACACACACCCACACACTCAACACTGTAAGCCAACCTGAACAAGGTGGCTTAGAGTGTTGCTGAGTGGGCAGTTTCTCTGTCTATTTTTGAGTCATAAAGAGAAAAACTGAGGTGATCCAGGCCCGGTTTTGTTTTATGTTGTGCTTCTCTCCTGCTTCCACCTTCTCCTCTCTTTCTCTCTGTCCCTGTCCAATACTCCTTTTCCAAAAAAACAACTGTAAGAAATTCAGTTCCAAACAAATCAGTTTGAAAACAAAATACCACAAGCAAAAGAATTTAACACTGTGGGAATATCTGAGCAGCTTAGTGCAGGACGTTCTGTTGCGTTTTGATCTCCAGCCTTCAGTGTAGTTAATATGTGCCAGCCACTAGAACCTAAACAAGAATCAGTTACTTTAACATCATGCTGTCTGATCAGGTGGAGCACAGCATGTGTCGAATATCATCCTGTTCATGTTCAAACTGAGTCCACTATTTTTTCACAGAGCAAAGTGTGTAACACACAGTGCATCTCTGACTCGAATCCTGAGTCTTCATCCGAGTCAGTCAGCGCTATGTGGGCATGCAGATCAGAGGTGCAAATGATTAGTCGATTAATCACTTAGTCGATTGTTTCAGTCATTTTTCAAGCTCCTTCCAGTTCCCAGTTCTGTAAGGATTTGCCATTGCCTTTGTCATTTATGATAGATAATGAAGAGTCTTTGTCTTTTGGACCGCTGGTTGGACAAATGAAGCGCTGTGAAGACATCAGTTTGGACTCTGGGAAACTTGGTTGGTTTGAAACCCTGGTTTCAAATCAGTGTAATCAGCAGCTAGAGAAAAAGATGGATGGGTGCATCACTCTCTTCTAAACAGCTTGCTGAACTAGCTTTTTCATTGATGGTCATCTCAAATCAAACTCAGCCTCTATTAGTGTTAAAGCAGACTAATTAGCAGCTTCCACCTCCCATACGGCTGACTGCTCTCGTCATCAAGGCTTGGTGCTCTGCCCAGAGCAAAACCTGCACCTGAACCCCAGTGTTTATTGAATTTTCCCAGGGTCACAGGTCTCTTTTATTAGGTGACTGCCTTAAAGGGTGGGACTCACTTCATCATTTCCTTCCGTTGGAATTGCTATTCTGCCCCCCTCCCCACCTCTCGCGGAGCAGCCCACACACCGGACAGGTTCAGCTGCAATTACAGGTGAGAGGGACGTGTGGCCTTGCTGCAGCAATTGGTCAGATAATTGATCCCAGAGGAAAATGTAAACAGAGTGAAACCGAATCCGCCACACTGCGTTTAAGATGAAAACAAGTGCATTAAGGCAGCCGGTCTACATCTGCTCTGTTTTACAAGTGTAGCTGAGGTGTTGCAAAGACCGGCTGCAAACGAAACTATTCTACAGCCTGCAGGACCCCGAGGTGAGAGTGTGCGGGGTCAGAGAGGCTGTCACCTCATACACACACCTCTCACTTCATCAATCAGCACAGACACTTATGCCAAGGCAGCGTAGGGCAGCACACACTGGCCACACAACCATAACTACACCCTCCACAGGGCTAGACCTCCATCAGCCCCCACAAAGGGTGACGATTTATGTACTTGTACGTTTTAGAGTAGTTTCATAGTCAATAATTTTACTTTAGTAGTGTACTTTAATAATATAATTCAAAATTCAAAGACAATATTTACAAAATTTAAAATAGTATGAAAATCAGAAAACTGACTGGCCTAGTCTAATCTTGATAAACATGAACTGATGAAGCCTCTTGGATGAGAGGATGTCTTCAAAGACATACAACCAAGTCCAGTTGCGTCCGATTTGATCTCCTTGAGACACGTGAGACAAGTGCTAAATCTTGCTAAACCTACTACAGCTGTTGACTAGAGGTTTTTTAAAAAGCATAATGTGTACAGATATTATAGATATTTTCCGGCATGTTGCACAAACACATGAACACAAAAAAAGATAAGCTCTGCAGAAGACAGTTCAGTGCAACCAGCAGCGTCGTTTCACAAATTTTCTCCACTTCTGGCTCGGCAGATTCTCACATCAGTCCTTTCAGCTCGTCCAGGCCATCCAGATGTGCTCGCACACACAGCCTCTAATCTTTCACAGGAAGGAGGAGGGTCTCCCGCCTCTCCCCCCGCCTCTCTGTCCCAGACAGGGCTGTCTTTACCTCATCGTCCCTCTCTCTCACTCTCTCTGTTTTTCCAGCACATGCCTGCAGTGATGCTGATGGCAGTGATGGGGTCTGCATCTCAGTCTGGCTGCCCCCTCCCGCTCCCTCCACAGTAGGCGGTGGTGTGTAATTACAGAGCAGCGCCGGGCTGAATGGCCTGACTAGTGGGGTGACTGCAGTCTGCTGACAGAGAAGTTTGTGTGGCCTAAAGACATATGCTCCCATTGGCATTTTGGGGCAAAAAACTGGCCTCGCTGGGCACAGACAGGTGTGGGTTAGACGTCTCAGGACACTGCACAGGATACAGCAATCCACACCCATAACCTCCCCTCCCTTCCTCCCTCCTGTCACGCTTCCTGCTTATTGAATTTTCCAGAAGGTTTCATCAAGAGAGACCCACAACTGTCTACCCCACAGAGGTCTGGTCCAGACTGTGGAGAATCCCTTCAAGGCACTTGTAGTTACTAATTACAGGGAAATTGAGTTTTGTTTCATAATCACTCACCACCGTCAGCTCTAATGACTGAGAAGAGCACCTGCCTCCCCTGCTTGTTTTTACCGCTTGTTTTGGGGTGTATCAGTGTGGTGATGGTCACTCCTTTTATCACAAGCCCAGGTGGCTATTAGTCATCAATGGGCCACACGTTGACCGAGCGACCACAAACCAGCTCATGAGGCAGTCTGCATTCAAAGAAGGCGCCACAATACAGAAAGAACATCTGGTGTTTACACAAATTTGAGAGAATAAAAACCCAAGAATTCTAAGTGAATTTAAAAATGGAATAACTCTTTTGTCCCAGTAGAATCCAAAAACAAAAATCAAAAGCATATGGCAAAATGGAAACAATTTTCTCTGTGCCATGAAACAAAAAAATGTTGTGGTCTGTGTAAAGTGACTAAAATTAGTGCTGGTTACATCTGTCGGATTGCAGTGTGCTGATCTGAGATAGTATGTGGTTGGGAGAGGTTGCAAATCCACCCGCCAGTCTTTAAACATTTCCTCCACTTGAAAGCAGCAGATGTCTAATAAAAGCCTGTGGCCGAGGCTGACGATGGGGCTAACACCCTTCACTTTTATTAAGAGGGACACAATAACACAGAAGCCTGATGAAACCGGCTCCTCCCTCATGACCCCGGCTGACCCAAATAAAAGCTGCTTTGTAAACTCTTCCTTGGCGTCGCTCTCTCGTCGTGTGACCTCGATTGGCATCTTATCCAGTGGTGTGCAACCCTCTCCATCACCGTCTTCACGTGTGGTCGCAAGAGAAACCAGGGAAAACAGGACTCCACAGCTGCACACGAGGACGTGACGAGATGAAACGACACACTCTGCTCTGCTGCAGCTTTAGTGTGGCAGGGAGGGGTCCGTCTCGTCTGTGACCCTTCCATAAAAAAACACTCTCTACACACCGCATTAATTAAGCCACACGCCAGAATTACTCCACCACACACACACATGTTCTATAACACGTTAATTTACTGCTGTTTGAATATCATGCGTGCTGCACGAAGATGCTGAACATTTTGTAAGCATTTGTGACTAAAGTCAGACAACCCTATCAATGTTGCGTGAGGCTGCTTTTTCTTTAAAGGATAATTCTTCTATAAATTAAAACTTGAGTTTGACAGTATTTGGCCATCATTTCTGTTGGTTATGACATAAAAGCACTTGCCAAAGTAGTTGCTGAGAACACAACAACATTGCTATAACAAAGTCTGAAGGGCTCAAGAAGCACTAAGACAATAACAACTTATCTCAAACTGTCTTTTAACAATGCAGTACAATCTTACTAACAACAGGAAAGATGGTCAAATCCTGCGGGCCTCGAACATCCTCCAGCTTTGACCAAAACTGGCTGACACCTAAGTAAAGGCTTCTATCTTAATATGAGGCTGCCTCCCCCAACTTTGAGCACCAACTGACATGTCCACCGAGCGCATCCCTCTGTCCAACTCCTGTTAAAGACAGCAAACAAGTCAACCTCAAAAATGTCTATAAGTAATGCAGAATTACTGGGATTGGTAACTGTAATGTAATCGTTGAATTTAAATTTGCAACCCCTTAATCATTACTCATAAAAGTCACTGAAAATTGTTTCTAAGAACTGCACTATTGCTCAACACTGAGTAAGACCCAAGTTGTAATAAAATGAAAGATGAGACACAGTAAAAATGTTTCAGAAGATGAAAACTATCTAAACAATGAGTCGTGAAGACTAATCAATAAAAAGATGCCGAGCTGACCAACTGAAACAGGAATGGCAGTGGAGAAGTGGAGTTTACACACTGCTGCTCTCTGCAAAAACATGCAGCTGAATTCCTGGCCAGCATCCCGTTGACTCTGACCCTGTTCATTAACATACAGAGGATGACAAGCGCTCCAGCACTCTGCCCACAGCTGCAGCCAAGCAGAGTGCAGGCCAATCCACAAACCTTCAGCTAAACATCCTGCCCCTTGTCCTCTGCTACACACACTCTGTGCTGCGTGAGTAAATCCTTTGCCCTGAGTGTTTGAAGGACACGTCCAGTCCAACACACAGTTTATGTGGGTTTACTTTAAGGCTGGACGCTCACTTATTACAGCTTAGAGGTCTGTTTCCACATCAGGCCAAATGTAATTTCCCTCCTGCTGTGTGACTTGTGTGTGAGCACACATGAGAGCGAGCCTTGTTAAGAAAAAGTTTCAATAATCTGCACTTTTCCTTAACCACCCATGTAAACATTAAAAACAATCAAGTCCCTGCTGACAACCCACAGCAGGATCCATGACAACCAAACACAAAAGCTCCAGTCGAACACAATGACTGCATGATAGTGACTGCACCCGTTCATCCAGAGCCAGGACGGATTGCCAGACTGTAGCCATTCAATCTCCCCTCAGGACAATATTCTGCTTCAATAGCAAACCATAAACCTGCCTCACTCTGCAGGGCTATAAACGAACTGAGAGCAGCAGACATGTGTGGTAAGAAGTAGGCCAAATCTTTCTTCACTGTTGTTTCACTTTTCCTCATGATTCAGCTTCTCTCGCAGAGCATTGTCCATTTCATCCACCGTAACAAATCATTTAATTTCGCACTTTCCTTTGGGACATCTCGTATAACACCCTAATCTCCATTTTGCCTTCATAAGTTTGGACCACTTCATTGTGGAGGCATTCGGCCCTACTCAGAGGTTTGTCGGGATGAAAAATGTTGGATGTAACATACTGGAATAGACCACTGTTTCACCACATTCTCTGAAATGGGACAGACGCAGAGGAGTCGGTGAGAAGAATTTTTTATTTGCAACATCTTCTCATCAGATATTTTCCTCGTTATTGTAATATGCTTGACTGCCAATATAAACAGTCTGTAGAAACATAAACTGTTGAGTAATAACCCCCTCTATCTGTGTCTTGCAGTTTCAAGAAAGGCCCGTTTATTTTCATTTTAACAGTTGTTAAAATAAAAGAATTGTGTGAAATGATGTTCCCTATGATAGGATTTTGAAATGGTTTCAGAAACTCAGTGGGGTAATAAAAATCTCTCAGTCCAGTGCGGACCATATAAGCATTTAATACCAGTTAAACCATGAAACCAACCAAAATTTAAGGCTTCATTATGCTTCAAACAAGGTGCTCGTCGGATTACTGAACGCCGTCCCATCGCCACAGCTTTGTGCCGTCACAATTTAAGGGGTCACGTCACTTTGCTGCCATGTAAAGAAAACCTGTGGAGTTTGTTTGCCACCGGCGGCACTAAGGAGCGATGTTTATAAGAGCAAGTTCCTGTTTTGTTTCAATCTCATGCACACAAACGAGGACACGCGTACATGCACGTCTCACACAATCCGTTTTCTCACTATACCACGAGCTGACAGCTGTTGGTGGTAATACATCAAGAAACGCTTCAGCAAAAGGCAGGAAAGAAGAAGAGGAATTCTAGCCAGGACAAAATATTTGCAAAATATTCCTTGCAAATGTTTTATGAGGATGAATATGCAGTAAATGTAATATGTTTGTTAGTCCATAAGGATACATTCAGTATATTTTGGTGATAATGAAATATAACGTCAGCTATAACCTTTAACGCAGCATCTGACAAGGTGTGCGCTGGTGAAAAAAAATAAGCAGGATTTGAACCTCTTCCTTTTCATTCTTCTCACAACCCTTCACATTAGTTTTCGTGTGCACAATCCATGAACACCTTTCAAGTCTTTCCGAAAGCACGTTCACAACCTTAGGAACGATTATTCAACGCCCTCCGACGGCCATTCACAACAATTCAATTCAATTCAGTTTATTTATATAGCGCCAATTCACAACAAAAGTTATCTCATGACACTTTCCAATTAGAGCAGGTCTAGACCAAACTCTTGGTCAGCCGCACATTTACCCTTCAGATGTGACCGCATGATGCGTTTTAACAACGAGTTGTTCCGGCATACTGAACCCTTTCCGGTTCACAGGTTCTTGCGATGCATCACTACAGAGACACTGTTCCATCTCTTTGAGTATTTGCTGCCGTTTTAGGTTTCTTTACAGCAAAAACGTTCACGCATGAATGAAAAGCAGACGTGGAGGTCTGGCTGATAAAAGCACAGCCTCCCGTGTCTGAATGTCTGACATGCTGAGTGTTTGAAGAAGTCCTGAACCTGGCTGAGTCACATACGGTCTATTCATGTAGGCGTAGGCCTGACTCAACAGCAGAGTCTCAAAACTCCTCATTTAGACGCTTCTGAGCTTGTTGAAGGACATTAAAATTTCAGAAAACCAAGAGGAGTGGATACCAAAAATAATCCAAGCTAAGAGTAAAGAAAAAAAAAGCTAAACTAAACTGACATCTCTTCCATTAATTCATATGAGGTCCACCTACTGATGCTCCTTCGCTCCATTACATACAAACAGTTGTACGTATGTGCGAGCTCTCAGAGCTGTGGCAGAGTGCCAGGATCAACATCACTCCCTCCACACTCCAGGTTCAGTGCGAGATTGATGAGTCTGCTGCAAGCTGCTGTCTCACTGTATTCGCCATCAACTTCGTGCCTCCTGAGCGTCACTCTTTACATCATTTCTGTGCAACCGTGCACCTGTCAAAACACACGCACACACACAAGAAAAAAAAGACTGAGACTGACCATGATACTGCCATCATCTGCGACAGGCGTTTAAATAACACACGTCATCCACCTGATACTACCGCATCCCTCCTCTCGGCGTGCTGACAGACGGGGCCTCCACACTCAGTATTTCTTGTAGACATACAAAATCCTGCTGCTGCGGGAAATGAGATTATAATGAAAGGCAGCAGGTTCGCGTTTCCAGCTCTCAGCTTTCTCCTTCGAGGATCAATAGAGTATCAAAAAAATCTGTTCAGGGGAGTGTTGGTGTGATCAAAGGGGACGGTGATCAGCTGCTGTTGATTTCTAAGCTACAGAAGTTTAGCAAACTGCATCGGGTTCCAGACTGACGAATGAACAGAAGGTTGTTTCATTACAAATGAAAAAGGAATTAACCACAAAAATAAGTAATGTTCTTGTTCCTCATTAGAGGTACTTGGCTTAAACTGTCAGCAGGGTTTGCAGCAGGGCTGGGATATAATTCAGTAAGATTATAATTTATTGGTTTTTCCGTGGGATCATATCACGAGGGATCATTTTACAAAATTATGCTGTCCACATTAATGATTCTGTTTAATAACCTAACACAAGAGTAATTGTTTAACAAGCAGAGAAAGACAATTTGGTGATTTTATTTTGCATACATTTTCAATAACGTCAGACGGTTCAAAAAATAAGGGATAAATAAAATGCATGAAGAAAAAGTGCCTTAAAGTGTTGGGACTGTGGATAATCTTATCAACATGCGGATTTCTCTTGACAGATTTTTTTATTTGTTTGGATCATTTGGCCACTTTGGAGCCCCTGCTGCTTTGAAAACTCTTTTATTAGCAACAAATGCTGCTAATTAACATTCAGCCTAATATTAAACTGGCTTTCTGGCAGTGCTACCAAAGCCTTCTTGAGGTTTTTAAATGGATCTTACCCCTGTATGCGTGTATGCATGCACGCACACAGAACTTGCATACATGTACATTTGCACACATACAAACCACAAACCCACACGTATATACTGACATAAAGTGGGTGGAGTAAATGACTGTGTGAAGCTGAGCTCCTCTCACTTTAATCCCTGGGTGAATGGTGAGCTGTGCGCCAGGCATTCCTCTGTGTCTTTCTAAGGCTTTTTAGGGATTAGACCCCACTTACTTCCAAAGGCCGCAGGGTGGGATCAAAGCTGATTGGGTTTTTTCAGTGTGTGTGGAACACTGAGCCTCTACTCAGGTGGACTCGCAGGGAGGCACCAGAGAACAAGACACCGCGGCCTGAGACGTGAGACAGCGACACAGGTCGCACACACCTGGTGGGGGTCAAACCTGCACTAATCCAGCACAGCGCTAACCGGCACTGTGCTGATTGATGGTGGGCCTGCAGGAGGTGAAGGCTTTAAGGCGAGCAATAATGCAGGTATGCCGGACCTCAGCTCACTGAGGTTAGACAAACACAAATCACAAACGTGGGAGATTTTAATCATGGGTTTCTTCTGTCATGCCTACAGTTTAGACAGAATAAGGGGCCTTTTACGATGAGGACATAAATGAACATGCATGCGATGGACTATGCAGCAATCTGGACCTCATTCTACTGATCGCTTGCGCCACACCGCAGGCTTTAAGCTGGCTAAACTTACATCCAGAAAAACAGAAGAGAGACAAAACAAACATGACGACTGATCTGCGGTGACCTCAGCACAGATCCATACAGCATCTGACCTTTACCCTGGCAGAAAGAACAGGAGGCTTCATTTAATCCACGTAAGGCAACACAAATACAAGTTGAGGAAGTCTTTATCATGACACTACGATGTGTAAAGAATTTGGATCACCAGAACAGCCCAGAGCAAGACAAATACACAGACATGACAAAGAGCTCTGAGCTCTGGTCTTGTGTCAGAGATACAACAGTGGGATTACTAAGGCTAACTTGCCAAGACCCTCTGGGTACATTCAAAACAAACTCAGTATATCCTCAAATATATTATAATATTAATGGGAAATTAGAGTTCTTGTGCAGCAGTCAGGGAGGAAACCCACAGCAGGAGCAGACACAGAGTGCATGCAGTGGATGACGCTAATTACTGGATGTAGGAATTTCAAAGATTAATCCGTGTACAGCCCGAGCTATCTGCAGCATCTCAATCCTGGTGACAAACACTCACAGCATGTTTTGGAAACTCCCAAGGAAATAAACAAAAATGGTCTTCAGAGGATTTCAGCACCCTGTAGATAAGCATAATCATGACCAACATTGTCTACAAAACAAAAAAATGATTGACTGTGTGTGCACGCATAGGGGGAAGATTGTTACTCATGTTCCCTCTGCAGAGGTATCTTTTCGCATCTTTATGTTTTATCTCTGCTCCGTTTGCAACAACACCAACCCAGCGATGACACCTCAGTTCTGGGCAGCATCAGACTTGTGGTCCTGTCTCATGTCTGCCTCCTCTGACTGAGGGAAATAAAGTGGGTCGTCAAGCACGTCGGGGCGACGGTTTGTTTGTGTTTTGCACCATTGGAGATAAGTATGCGTGCTCTGTGTGTTCTACAAAGGGATGATAAGCTAAAGAGGAGGCATTCAGAGATGAGCAGTGCAGAGGACAAAACCACAGACAAAGGGGACAGTGGGTGTTTTCCTGCAGATCACAGCCCTGGAGTGTTTGGGCAAGAGAGCAAAAGAAAAGAAAAGGAGGAAAAGTAAGAACGAGAGGGCCGTCTGTTGTCACACCTGTGTGTGTGTGTGTGTGAATTATGTGGGAATTCCTGGCACGACTTCACCTACTGCCACAGCGGATTCAGAGGGGAAATAGTCTGAAGAGCTCAAAACTCTAACATAAATAACAACTTTATTGTCAGCCCAGCACATTTCAGCTTGTGGTCGCCATCAGGGCCATCAGTCAACACACTGCAGAGAACATTTAAATGAGATGAATGATAGGCTCATGTGGTTTGAGGCCAGTCATATTTCTAAACTTTTAGAGAGAGGTAAGAGGGGTGCCGGGTGATGGATTCGGGTGACACCATCCTTTGTTGAGCATCTATGCCGAGGTGTACAAGCTGGTATAGAGGAGGTCTTTTCTCAGAAAGTTTCTCTTCTGTATGGCATACTATGAAAGTTATATACTGCATGTAAGAAAAAACTTTATATGGATGAAAAATTGAAATGACATTCAACCATTTTTTAACTGAAAAAACAAGAACTGCTGCTATTTCATTGGTTTAAAGCTCAAAATGAACAAAATAGTTCGAACTGTCATGCGCAGTGTATAAACAGTGTATAAAGTCTGTTTTTACTGACTTTATTTTTTGAACCGCTTTCATACCAGCCATAATCAAAAAATTTTCTATGGATAAAGTAAAAAATTAGTTTGGTGGAAAGAAATGAGCCTGAACATTAAAATCAACAGTTTTACTTTAGAGTATTTTATGACTCAAAGACATATTTATTTAACAGTAAAATGAGGGATTTTCTCATTTTTGGCTCAGACACACCAGCGAGGGGGGGGAGGGGTGATTCATTCTAGGAAAGCGATGCACTATTCTTCCTTCAGGTCACATCCAACTTTCTCCCTCTGTCTCCAGTTGCCAAGGCTGAGGTGCTGCTGGGTGATGGAGTGCTCCAGCATCAATGTGACATCCATACTCCATCGCTGTCGACCTGAAGACTGACACCAAAACTCTCCCACAGTTCGCAAGTGCACTGCAGTTTACTCTCTCTGCTACAGATCAATCGGAGAGAAAAATGAGAAAACTGCTGGGGTACAAATGAAAGACGAGTAAAGATAAGAGAGTAGAAGAAAAAAAGAGACAGAGGGAGGAAAACGGGATGCTTTATTCTCACTCCCTTCATCTTCCACCCTTCTGCTGTGGCACCAAATGAGGGTCTTATCTCTGAAAAGCACTTTAACACAACATGCCCACAGACAGAGCTCACTGTGTGAAGACATGCACACAGGGATGAAAGCGCACACATGCAGAGGAGTGGAAGCAGATTACAGGATCAGAGGAGCGAGGAAACTCAGATCAAAACCTCGCAAAAACCAGCACCACCTTTACAGCAGAGAGAAACAACCGGCCAAACGAGCAGCGAACAATGCCGAGCCATCAATCAACATTGCTCCTGTCAGCTAATAAACAGCCTGTGTGATCACAGTTTCAGGTCAGCAAGGGACCTCTGATCCTGCAGGGCTCCGGCAGGGGCTGACCTGGTGGATGCTGCCCTTATCTGAGCACCGCATTACAAAGCAACACGAGCTCCGCGTCAAACTCCTCCCTGCTGGCGTTCACAAAGTTTTTCAACAACAGCCGTCCCTGCACTCCCACACTGCGAGAAAGTGCTGATCAAGGAAAAGAAAAAACTTCAAGACAAACTCCACAGTAGACACTTTGATAACATCGATGGGCGCTGTACATCACAGTACCTCTGGGCTGCAAATAGCAATTAGATTTCATTGTCTGGTCTTTAATCTGGAAACAGTGAAAAAAACATTCAGCAGAATTTTCCTGAGCCTGAGGTGACATTTGCACATCTGCTTGTTTTGTCTGATCAACAGTTCAAAGCTCAAAGTTTACTGCTTACAAATTATGACTAAGCTATGATCAAAATTGTTCATCTTGATCAGCTCAACTGATCAACTAAAGGTTTAGGTTTAGTCATACATAAATAACTATTTGTAACTTGTGTCTATGTCATGCCAGAATCGGTGAAACAGGTTAATCACAATTTTTCAAATGGTTGTTTTGTCCAACCCAAAAGCACAAATCTCAAAGGTTAGAAAAGAAAGGCAGTAAATCTTCATGTGTGAGAAGCTGTAGCCAGAGAATTTTTTAGAATATTTAAGCAACTGATCAATGAACCAGCTCAGCATAACAAGAAAAGAAAAGCACACGACGCAACGAAGCAACGACTGATGCTACTAAAGGTCTTTAATTACCAGCGTAAGAAAAAATGTGGGCGAAAAGGACGCACAATAGTAACAGTAACAGCACTACTAATAAACATGGACATTATTTTTGATTTATATGCTGATGATGATGAGCGGTCATATTTAGACGGACAGCGAGGCAAAGATAACATTTCATTACTGAATTTCAGAAGGAGGGTCAAGTCACATTAGGTCTGTCAGGGACTTACGGTGTGCAGGGCCTTTTGTGGCTTTTCAGGTCTAAATCATATACACATGAGAACCGCACCCACACCCCTCCACCCGTCGTCATCATGGTGTGATTTATCAGAGCAGTCCCAGTCGCAGCAGTGGTGGCGGTGAGCTTCCAGCTCCAGAGATTAACACTCCTTCCTCAGAGGGAGCGGAGCACTACTGACACATGCATACTGAGATAAAACATCTGGCCTGTCTCAACTAAATATGTCTCCTGTGTGTATGTGTTTGCAGTGTCTGTCTTGTTGTCTGTCTGGAGTGTACATGCATGTGTGTGTATGTGTAGCCCAAACATGATGTGTGTATCCCCCTCCGTCTTCCCCTCTTCATCACCGATATCTGGCAGTGTGAGTTGTGCTCTGGAGCACTCCTGGAGGTCTTGGCCCGAGAAGGACCTGATTTCTCCAGACATTTTGGTGCTGCAGTTAAAATGGATGGATGTGTCCCACTGTCTGACTCCAAGCCCAAAAAATGTCTGACATATATCAAACTGATAAGGAGGGGGTGTTTCTGAGGAGTACACGGGTTCCATCCTCATCTCTCCTCTCACAGTAGTCGAACACCAACGGGTTAAAGTACATAGTGGCTCCAAAAACCATCAACGGCACCTTGCATGAGCTTTTAATCCTCTTACTCACCCTCTATTCTCTGCTATTTATTACTTTTAATTGATTCATAAAAGTCACAGTTGAGAGATTAAGTTTCATTGCGCGCACACGAAACATGAAGGCTAATTGTGCCGACTCTACGAGCTGCTTTTGGTTTATCTGAACATTAAACTACTTATGAAAGCTGTAAATATCACAAGTGAAAATTAGGGCAAACCAACTTATAAAACTTGTTACACCAATTTACACTAAAACTACACACCAGACCTCTTTCTCCATATATAAAAAAGCATTTCAATTTAAAGCTTTATGAAAGCTTCAGAATTACACATGACATCACTGGAGGTGAGATGAGAAGACTCGGCACAAGTGGAAAATTAAAGTAATTTATAGTGTTTTAGCACTTAAGTCCTCCTCCCTCTTTCTGTGCAGTTACGAGGGTAAAAATCAAACAGTGCAGAGAGAGTTATCATAATCGAGAGCTCTCAAAGTGACACTGCTCAGCGGTAACCTTTGTATAAGTCACGCCAACTTCACTTCTGTGAATCCTTGAGTTTTGGGACCTTATTCATGCAGTGGCCATTTTGCACAGTTTGAAGAAAAGGTGATACATGTAAATTGTATTCATGTAGGCCTTTTAAAGGTCCAAAAGGTCTCTAAACTAATTTATAAAACGTGTTTGTCACTGCCTTCCAACACAACCAGTTTGAGCATTTTGTGACCTTGTCCCAGACGGATGGACAACTTTCTGATCTACCAACGCTTCAGCTGATATTGGGTGTAAACACTACTGACTGAAGTGTGAAACAGGATGTGCACCAAAGTGTACCGTGTTAAAGTCATATGCTCTGATGCCCCATCCATGCACTCTGACCCTGTGAGTTGTGATGTGTAATACAATGAACACAACAAATTAAATTCCATTCACGTCCACAACATCAGCCAAAATGATGAACTAGTGACCCACCTAGGACAGAGTCTTAGTTTATTAAGCATGCAAAGTGTGATTAAACATATGTATTAAGATATGAACCTATGTTTCTTAAACCTATTGATTTCTTAGATCTAGTTGCCTCTGCACTTAGATTCTTCAGGGAGGAATCAATGATCTGACAAAATTTAAGGTGCAGAGTGCAAAGAGTAGTTAGCCTTTATTGACGTAGTCTTGAAAAATCACAGTTGGAAATGTCCGCTGTGTGACTCACAGCCGCAGACACATCGCTGAAGCAGTCATTTCCCTTCCTCTCATACAAACTCTAAACAGTAACTTAAAAGTTCTGTAAAAGAGATGACGCAGACAAATATAAACTTTGTGCTCCATAACTTTCCAAACAGGTGCCGGGATGTTTAGATTTTGTGTTCATCAAAACATATGATTAAGCAACATCTCTGGAGACGTTCGTTCATCTTGGAATACGGCACGAACCTGATCCTCTTGGCCAAAAAGCATACCCTGTGCAGTCAACTGTACCACATTATGCCTTTCCCTTTCAACATCTGCTACTTTTCATCAATTCCACCCCAACTTTCATTCAAACAACATTAGCAAAAGAAGCGAGTGGAGTCAAACTGCTGATAAAAGCCGTCCACGCTCCACCCGCCCGCTGCACAGCCTCTCAGATTGATCCTTCAGGCACTTCCAGAGAGGAGGGTGGCTGCTCATTGTTGCTGACAGAGCCAGCCTCGGTCTTGACAGAGAACCTCCTGAAAAGCTCATGCAAACTCAGCTGCACTTTTGGAACAAAAAGTGAACTGGCGGCAGCTCGGGCTAAGGTTTCTGCACTGTCAGGTGCAGCCAGGGGAAAGGAATTCCAGCTTGGCGAAAAGAGCTGCTCTGATGGATGAATGATCCTGAGCAGAGTTTGTAATTCATCTCCCAGTGTGCCCTCTCCTGTCCCAGTGCGGATCAGGGAGTGTGTGAGGCCTCCATCACAATTAGACATCCACAGTGAGAGTATTAGTCTGAAGCTGAGACTTAACTGTCACTCATTATGACCTCTAGAGTCTCTGTATGTCTGGCAGGTATCCATGCTGGCTACAGTTTTCAGTCTAACAGCGTAGATGGAGAGAAAACACGGGAACAAAAGGCAGTTAGACCACAACACAAAAGAAAAGGGAATGTAATACAAAGAGCACTCAATTCTCTTTGGCTTTCACAGTCAATCATCTTCCTAAATGTTGAGGCACTTGTTCGGCGCTCTCTTTGCCTTTAATCATTCTTTTGATTTGCTGATACTCAGACGCTAAAAGGGACACATTGTACTCCCTTTAGCATGATTGGCTAACAACATACAGCTCTGAAGTGTCACGGAAATTTAAGACTAACACCGAATGAGCATGTCGAGAAATTTCCCGCGATAGTCTTGATACAGTACTGCCACTTAAGGAACAATACTTGCCATTATTCTGCAGGAAAGCACAAACTCTGCACCCCTCAATTCTCTGCCCTTTCACCCTCCTGGCGTCCCTATGGCTACCCACTCACACCCAGGGGGTAGCGATGCATGGACTGTGAGAGGGTCAGACAGAGTAGACAAAGACAAGGGAGCCTCAAATCCAATTTTACATCCAAAGTTCTGCTACATTATGAGAAGATGAATTACCTCAAAGGAACACTGTGGTTACGGCTTGTAGAGAAAGCATGAATGATGCTCATCATGGTTATTACTACAGTCTGTTCTTTGTCCTTTTAACAGTAACATGAACAGGCCTTTTCAGTTAAGAAAACCCCTCAGTTTCCCTCACTCACCATGTCCCTTTTAATATTTTTCCTCCATCTGCCTTGGAACAACAATGCCATCTCATTTTTTTGTGTGGATGCGGTTCTCATGTGTACATGATTTAGTGTCAACTTGTGACGACAAGAGTGGAGGAAAAATCGTCTTTTCCGTTCTGTCTCTTGTTGCTTTTTCTACCTGGCAGCACTTGGAGAAACGTGTCCCGCTGTAGCCTTGCCACCCTTCCACTAGTAAAGCCTTTCTCGTTTTACATACCCATCTCTTTCACCATCTAGGAGGGAGGGAATAGATTATCTCCCCCTCTAAGCAAGGCTAGGGGGAGGAGAGAGGGGGCGAGAGCTGAGCTCGGACTCCCAGGACAAACTGTAATTCCCCACTTTGTCTCGGGGTCAAGAACCCATCTGGCCGCAGATTTAGTAACTCTGCTTCAATAGGGCTCTGTTTACTCGAGTAGCTAGGTTTACACAGGCAAAGTGAAGGGTTCATATAAAACGCATTAACTGAGAATAATCCTTTTGGTCTTTTGTAAATAGGATGTAATGATGGGGGATGTCCAAAGAGGGCAACCATTTCTGAAAAGGCTCAGAGGAGCCAATTTGTGTGCAGGCAATGGCTCAGTACCAAATCCTCTGAACCGTACAACTGTGGCTTCTCACATACCAATATCATCATTCCATCACTGATAAATCTGCAAGTTATCTTCTTGATCCATCGATTGTTTGACCGATAAAATGTCAGATAATAGTGAAAATTCTTGGTACCGTGCCTTTTTACAATTTCTTGAAACTCAAGCTGATCAGTCTCCAAATGGCTTGTTTTGTCCAATCAACAAACCAAAAGCCAAAAATGACTGATTTACTATGTGATAAAACAATGAAAAACAGTCTAGAAGCTGGAATCAGAGAATATTTGGTATGGTATGTGTGGCAAAACTGGATTTTTGCAAATATCCAAGATGCAGACATTTTCCATCTTGTTGCCGATACCGATACAACATATAGTCTCTCCTGTAGTGGACTTAACATATTTTTAAAGCTTCCCTCATCGTGAATGCAGATACAAAATGGTTTTGAAAACACACACATTCATTGGGCGAAATTTCTTATTTAGAAGTTTGCATCTCATACATATAATTTAAGCATTGTGATATGTCCACCTGCTTGGCATCCGCCCTGTTTGGGCCGATACCCATGAGGTGCAGATATCGTGCATCCGTACATTTTTTACTTGAAAATTACATAAATGATTAATCAGGATTGCTGATAGTGAAGACAAAATGAAGCAAGTCAATTAAAAGCTTAGACAGCCATTTCTGCTTTGAACCTCGCACTTGCTATGATCATCCATCGCTATCACAGTGAATGCAGGCACAATTACAACAGGAAACATAAAGTGACCAGATAATCTGTCTGTCTAGTGTTTCCATTGTGCTATAATCAAGTGAAAACCAATGCGGAATCATCAGAGACACCTACAGCAGCATGCAAGTATCCACAGATCCACACTAACACAGACAGAATGGCAAACTTTTAAAAGCTGTATATTTAGGGATTTTGAGGAGTTTGCTGATTGTCTGGCTGACAGCCCTCTTGTGTCCATAAAGCTGAGCAGACATGGTCTCATGGGACTACATGCGGTCCCCATCGGGTGAGATGGAGCCTTTTAAGAAGACAACGTGGAGGGCAGCCAACAGAAATAAAAGAAGCCATGACATCATTCTCAGTCCCTCAACCCACAGTCAATGACCGCAGCAGACAGAGCAGACCGAGCTCTGACTCTGGCACAGTAGCGATATGTGATTTACTGCCCTGTCAGTCTATCTGTCGTAAGGCACACATGCAACTGATATACAGTGTGTATGTGCACAGAAACAGAGAGACACAAAGGTTGTGTGTCCGTGTCCTGTATAAGATTTATTGATTAAAGCAACTCAACGAGTTCAGCTCATTGCTTTTTTTTCCTGTTTGTGTGACCTCGAGTCACGGGTGGTGTAAAGTTTTACATTTAATTTTAGTCTGAGTCACGAGTCTGTCTGTTCATGCAAACTTGATATATGCGTCGTGCTCGCGAGAGCAGGTGTTTCTGGTGTCTTAAACATGTGTGCGAGCGTGAGCGTTTGTTTGCTGCCCGGCCCTGGCTGTGAGCTCAGCATGAATGAGTGAGAGAGCCATAAACACCTGAGCAAGCAGGAACACACAGACACCCTCTCTGGACTATATTTATGGTCCTGATTGAGGCGGGGGAGTTTGTGTGTGTGTGTGTGGGGGGGGGGGTCATCCTGTACAGCTCGGCTCTGGTCGTGGCGAGGATCCAACGAAAACACCAGGGCTGTTAAAGCCCCTCTGGATGAGTCCCAGAGGGCAGTGGAGCGGACAGAATGCAGGCCTGGGTTTAGAGGTTCAGGGGTACGTCCTGTTGTTAATGAGCTCACCCCACTGGGCCTCTCTGGCTCTGAGCCCCTGACGCTGCCCCACCAGCCAAACCAGGACCGCCACAACCTCTTCCTCCAGCCACACAGACTGGACCTGGACCACTGAAGCATACCACACTTCCTGAACAATTTGCACATCCTCACTCTGTGCCCCTGAGACCATCTCAATAAGATGTGTGTCTCCAAGTGAACAAGAGGATGGTAAAAGACAGCACCATGCGCTGTAGGCTGAACATGCGTGATTGTGCGTGCAGGCCCATATGTGTGTGGTATTGCGAGAAGCCCATGAGACCTGACCCCAGACGATGCAGGACACCAAAGAGATACGAGCACTTTAAATAAATGATGCATGTTTTACATGCTCTGTTAGTGCAGGGTAACCAGCAGTCTGAAAACATGACACACAGTGTTTCACTGAAAGAGAGAGAGTGTGTGAACTTTATGTGTGTCATGTTTTCAGACTGCTGGTTACCCTGCACTAACAGAGCACTTTAAATAAATGATGCATGTTTTACATGCTCTGTTAGTGCAGGGTAACCAGCAGTCTGAAAACATGACACACATAAAGTTCACACACTCTCTCTCTTTCAGTGAAACACTGTGGCGCTGAAGGTGGTTGTAACAGCACGCACAGGCTACATGAGCAGGGTGGGACGACTGCATCGCCGAACTGCTGCGACTCGTGTGTTGGTGTGTCTACACAGGCAGCGTTTCCCATCTTTCTACATGGAGTTTGCCTTTGAAAATGATCAGTAATGATGATGACCTGGTTTTTGCTTTACACAAACTTACAAACACTGACTACTTAAATACGACATGAGGCATGAAACCACTTGTCACATTTATAGACGGTGTTGTCAGTGTAGCTCAGGGTTGTCAGGTGCATGATAATTATTCCATTTTTACAGTAATTTTGCCCTTTACATGATGTGCAATCAATGGTTCTTTCATTATTTCACATTCCAACTTTTGATTTGACCACTTAGCTGTAGTTGGAACCCACTGTACTCCATTTAAATTAACAAACGGATGTAGTATATTTGGTTTTTGGCACTCTGCCACACCGTCCTGCCTAAAACCCCAACTGAGAACAAACTGAACACACTCCTGTGGTAGTACCTTGTTTCCTCACAGCCCTTAATCCAATGCAGCTTACTGTAAAGTCCCACTTCGCCAGGCGTGTATAGCTTCAGCTTCATACATTAGACATTTGATCTCTGGAGGCAAGTTCTATTACCCTTGACTCTTTCCTCTTACAGCCAATCAAGTGAGGTCATTTCTGTTTGGTCAAGACGATTGGCTCCTCGAGGGGAAGGCCTGCTCCTCTGTCAGGTTTGAGCTCTGAAAGCCAACCAGGAATGTCTCTAATTAGGCTGAACCGCTGGTGCAGTTCATCCAAGCCTCCTCTCCACTCTCGTCTTCAGTCCAGAACTAATCACAACCATCAGCACCACTCCCCTCACCCCGCTGAGCGCCGGGTCGACTACATGAGCAAATGGAAATATATGCAAAGACCAGCTCAAAATAGAGCTCAAGAGTCAAACGGGGGCACTGACTTTTGAATTCTAGCCGTTATCCAAGAGCGCAGAATTTCATGGTTGGGAAACTGAGATTGAATCGCGAGGGCTGTTTGGGAGGTCTGTGATATGCGAGGCCATAAATGATGTCACCACAACACGCCACAGCAAGATCTCTGTGATGTTCTGCTGGTCTGTTTGTGGTTTAGTAAACATGGGAGTGGAGGAGGTTTCAAGGTCGGCTTCATAAATCCCCACCCACTGAGCCACAACACTTGAACCTCTCTTATGTGGTTCTGTATATGTTTACGAACGCATGTGAAGGGTGACAAATGAGCAGCTTTAGGTCATCAGGACTACTGGGAGCGAATAAAAAACCACAGCTCGATGTTGTGTAAGAGAAGAATATCTCATCTAAAAGCAACTGTTTCATTGTATTTTTATGTTTTTGCGGTCTAAAGTATGGATGTAAGTGAGGAGTCGGGTGGGAGCTGTAAGAAAGATACATCGCTAAGAGTTTTACTAAGATTCGTGTGACTGAAAAAAAAAGTAGTTGAAATGATTAGTCAGAAGCAACTGATGATTGATTTACGTCTCAAATATGAAGATTTGCCGTTTTTCTTAGTTTAAATGAAACTGAACTGAACATTCAGGCTATATAAAAACGTCACCTGAAACATTACAATTAACATGATAATTTTTCTTCAAGCCTTAAACTGATCACATAAGAGTTCATTTTCAAAGCAGCCCTAAAACGATGTTTTTCTCTCGTTGTATGTTGGAGCGCCACAGTGGAAATTAATATCTACATCCTCAATGACTGTCACAAATGCTGTGCAGAGTTATTAAGTCTTTCATCAAATAAATTCAGTGAAATGGTTAATAAAGAAAATAGTGATCGGGTTTGAATTAATGAAAAATAATCTGCAGATGCAAGCTTTATTAAGCAAAATACCAAGGGAGAAGGAAGACTAAGAAGGAAAACAGAGGAGAGCTGCTGAAATTCTGACAAATTAGCCAAGAGATGGTGATTTGCAATAAGTCTATGTTTGTGAAAGACATTAGCAGCCTCCCTGTAGGCTGCAGGCAGCAAATGGGTGCGCTGAACTCATCACAGCTGTATGGAATGAACAGGACCCCGAGCGTACCCACTCCATCAATGCTTCCATTGTCCTCACACTGACGTCAAAACGCCAAATATGCTTCATTACCTTCTCGGAGCTCACCTAAAGACAGTGGCGCTGTGTTATACGGTACCTACATCACGCCATCCTATACCTGCAAGCTGAGAGATGGCGATATGTTGAAGGGCAGGGAGAAGACAGGGTTAATGTAGCTTTAATGACATCTTTCGCGAGGTGCGTCACAGATGAGAGAGAGGAGGTTGAGCTCACACCTCCGTGAGGAGGAGGATTTAAAAACTGGCAGGATTTTAAAAGTTTTCCTTCTCTTTATCTTCCTACATGATAAAGGCCCCGTTACCAGTTCACTTCCCTAATCTTGGCCAAGAAGAAAGTGACTTACTTCTCTCTGCTCCTGATTGCGTGATGTGTTTGTGGGTCACTCAGTCAGCACAGTCCATTTAAACTACTGGGTGAGGAGAAATGCCTCTGCTTTATTGGGGACAGAAGAATACTCCAGCTGCCCCGTGTGTGTGTGTGTGTGTGTGTGTGTCTATTTTCATCCCTACAAGTTTTCTTTTGCACTGCTGACTCGGCCCACTTTATTTCTTTAGGTCTGCAGGAAAAACAGTTTTCAATGCAGTCTTGGGAAATAATAAATAAATCAGTAAGCAGAAGAGGCATTTCCAGTCCAGGAGCCAAATACATAAAACTTAAGTCAGAATCAAGGCTAAGTATGTATGAATCTTTAAAAAAGATTCAGCAAAAGAACTGTGCATCCATATTTCTTCACTGACATTTTTTTAAAATTTAAGAACAGACTAGACACAAGATGATGAAGGTAAACAGATGGAGCGTGAACCAAACCAAATGTGGCTGTTCATGCATACACAGGATATCAAATAAATAAAATTTACAATCACATCTCCTATAAGTCTAAATAAACCTTGCTGTACTTACATTATTTATTATATTCTAACATCCCGGTTTAACCTAAATCGTACAGGCATCGGAAGTTACTGATTAATGTGTCACGACTCCACCGCCTCAGAGGTTTGTGCTGTATAGTTTGTACTCTCTATGTGGTTTGCATGAAACATTTCAAAAATAATGTCATAATATTACTACTATCATAATTATTGGTATATATCCTTATTTAAATAACCAAACGGCTCCGTGAGGTATAATTTGGAGATTTTTCATAAACCTGTGCATATACCAGTGCATGCTTATATAGGAAGAAGATGCTTTTAGAAGGCAGGCAGGAGAAGAAAACCTCCCTCCACTGTTTGGCTTAGGCTGGCTGGTCAGTATCTGTGTTGTTTGTTAATTAATGACTATTATGATAAGTCCCTTGAGCAGAGAGGAGCAGCGTGGGCCAAAAGCGCTGGACGCCCGCCCCCCCATGTCTAATCCCATCTGGGGCCCTCAGCCCAATTCGCCTTCACTTCAGCTGCTTCCAATTTGGGCTCTGCACTTGTGCTGCACTGTGCATTTACATAACTATGAATATCAGCTGCTGTAGCCTCTTCCTGCTCGCTGGCTGCAGCCTGCCTCCCTGCATGTATGTGACTTATGTGTCTGTGTGGGTGGGGGTGCGTATGAATCCAGCTGATATCGAATGTGTTTTTTGTGAATGAAATGGAGAAAGTGAGAAGAACATATTGTACAGCCGCTAATGCGAACAGCGTGGACTCAACGAATGTGACTGAAAGAGAAGAGGAAATGAAAAGGTGACTCCGTGTTTTGTCAGACGTTGACGGCGCTGCTCTTCTGTGTGGTCTAAGAGGAGTGGGAGTGGAGGTCACCTGCTCTTGTTCAGCTCCCTGTTCTCTGACCTCAGGCTGGGGTCGCTCCACTCACGGCTTCTAAAGCCTGCTGCCATTAAAAGCAGCTAATCACGCTGAACAGCTGCATCCCTCACTGTACAAATCCTCAACACCACTCGCTCTCCCACCCACGCATTCGCTCTGGCAGTTGGACAGACACATATAGTGGCGTCCACGCACTCCCACTCTTCCTTTGCTAATGGCAAGCTGCAGCCGACTGATGTTTAAAGCGCTGGGTTTAGTGTGGAGGCCTGTGATAAGCCGCGCTGAGCTGTGAAAACACAGATTACATTTCTGCGGCTTATTACAGACAGCGCGCCTCTGCCTTCCAGCAATATCGTAATTGCAAACCAAAAACCGCAGCCTCCATTTGCCTGCGAGATACTGCTTGATGGGGACCTCGCAGCAGAGCTTTGACAGCCGTGCTAATTCAACTCTACTACGCCCCCCCCCCCATATGTTTAGCTGCACGGTGGCCCCCTCCTGTGAAAAGCTGTGCCCATATTTCTTTTAAAGTGTTATCCTCTATAAATGAAATCAGGTTCAAGATATCATCTGCTGTCTCTTAGTGCCATATTCACACATTTAAGACTCCATCAAAATTAGCATATAGACGGCAAAACTCCAAAATGCCTTTGAACTTTACATGATTCCTTATCTGCTGAGTGTGCAATCATCCTTCATTGCTGCAGCTGACGCGGATGCGACCTGCCTGGGACAGAGTCTTTGAGAGCCAACTCAAATTAAATAATGCTGCGTTTATGGGTTACATTTGATATTCTCGTATCATAGAATTGCCTCTAAATGAGATGTAATTTTGATATTTCTGTTTGATGTAGCATAAGTTGGGATATCCCAACTGAAAACAAGCATTGAGGTGCTTGGAATGCCAAATCCATCCAGGCATATATTAAATCCCTGTTTCTGGCAGGCTATGAAAATGCCTCCATCTGCAAATACTTAGACCTTTTTTTTCTCAGGCTCAATCACAGATAAAGGCCATTGTGTTCCAGGCCCAGAAAGTAAGACAATATCTCCCAAACCTCATAGAAAACAATTAGGACCCAGTAATTACACCACTGGCCTGGAATTCCAGCCAAATCCTGAGGTTGGGGTGAGGGAATCTAAAAAAGAGAGTGAGTATGAAAGGTGCCTGTCTGATGCAGCGTTATCTCACTTCACTTGGACTCTGATGGAGTGAGTTTGTTTATCAGCCTGAGTGTGATGTAATGTTTTACTTCTGGAGCCCTCAGTTTGAATGTGATATGCTCACAAGCCTGCGTACGACTGGATGACAGCCCTGGCGTGAACTCTTCCTTTAAAGTTCATTTATCTCTGTGCTCTGCTGCTTTGGTTTTGGAAGCGCGCAGTCCAAAACTTAAACAGACACACGTTATCATTACTTCAGACTGTACTTGATGATTTATGTGTGTTGACCAATCAGCTGGCAGACAGAGGGGTGAGAACAGAGGGACACAAGAGAAAACAACTCTCTCATCTCCATTTGAAATACAGCCGTATCAATGACCGTGCTCTCAGTTTATAACTCACTTCCCTTTCCTCTCTTGCACCTTAAGGAAACCGCAGCCCCAGAGCCCTACTGCTATGCTGGACATTGTTAGGATCTGTTGTAATGCAGACTGGCCTTGGGAGTCAGACGTGGCCGGGGGCTTTGGGGTGGCCTGGTGGTGAGAGGATGGTGGAATTAAAAGCAGGGCGGCGTGAGTAAATGAACGGATCATACACATTTTCCACAGTCTGTGAAAAGCAGACAAGCGGGGGAAAAGGGATGATGGGAGCAAATGTATATAAGCAAGAGGTCTTTAAAGATACATGCATCTGATGTTCGCTGTTTATAAGATTTATGAAATCAATGTGATTTTAATGTCTGACCTAGACAGCAGATTTTGAAAAGTGCAGTAGGATTATAGTTATTTGTTCTTTTATATAACAGAGGTGCTTTGTTTATTTGAGCCCAACTTAAAGGTCAAACAAGTGCCCAGAGCCATTTGGAAATCCACAAAGAAACATGTGGAGATTTGCAGGCGGAGTCACACACACAAGTATTAAGAGCCTGGATTTGAAACTTGCACCCACTAAACTACGGGTAGTAGCTTTAACTTTCACTTGGCAACACTATGGCAACAGATTTAAGCACAATCCGGCCTCCAGCTTTTGCCCGTGTGGCAAGCTTTAATTTCTCCTTAAAGCGGTGAATGAGGCATACAGCAGCGGGATATCAGGTTCTGCACTGGCAAGAGGTTCTGCTCACGCGGCAGGAGCAGAACAAAGCGCCGGTGGCCCTGGATAGCATCCATGGTGCCGGAGAGTAAAGGCCCCGTGAATGGGACCTGTCACTTCCACTCAGCACCGCCTGTGATCTGAGCCACCCGGAACGACGCTCAGATAAGTGGCTAATCCCAGAATCCCTGCTGGCTCGACAGCCCCCCACTGCCATGACAACCGGAGGGGAATCTCCTCTAGCAACAACTTAATTGGATAATTTCCTCCCTGTTTTGACTGTGTGTTCCTCTGCTTTTGTTAAGTAAAGTCTGGGCTGTCGAAATGTGACTGTGTTGTTTTGATATTGAGAGTGGGAAAGGTCTCAAACAGGCGCAACATTGAAGCGAGTGAGCAGAAAGTGTTGGAGGCACACTGCAGCAGACTACAGGCCGCTAGGAGGGCTGGGAGCTGCTCTTAGTTCACCTGGGAGTGGAAGCATAAAAGGGAAAAACAGCATCTGCTTTCAGCATCACAAAAAAGTGACCGCTTTAACCACGGTAAACATTTATTGTGCTTTGTGTCACAAAGTCTGACGATTTATGTTACACCCAGTCAAGCCCTGAGTCCCGGCATAAACAGACGCTCCACCCTTCTCACCAGACTGTAGAGACACGGCGGGGGCCAGTGCCAGGGGAAGTCATTATACACTGGGAGAGTGTGTGTGTGTGTGTGTGAGAGAGAGTGTGTGTGTGGTGGGCAGCTACTGTAGTTGAAAAATGAAAACAGCAGTGTTAGCATGGCACTTTAAGAGGATGAAGACTTGGTTCCAGCTGGATCATAAAACTCAAAACCACACAAAAGAAACAACCCTTATGTAGTACAGCGACTCTTAGAATGAGCACATTAAAACTGATTAATGGTGTGGAGGTATCTGACTCACCCTGAGGAGGCTGAGGGATCTTATTTCTGAACTTCATTTAGAAGACAGAAGCAGCCTTATGTAAGCCTAATGGAAATCACTCCTGTTTTAATGTACGATTCGTAGACGTGTATTGGAAGGCAGAATCAGAACAGGGAGACTCACATGGTGACAAATGAGTAAGCTTGAAGAGAGAAAGAACTAAATGTGGAGGCAGGTAAAGGAAAGACGCAAAGAGGGCGAAAACTGACACAAGGCGAACTTGTCAACTTGTAAAGCAGTCAGTCCTAGAGTTTGATGTTGGCCCGTCAGTACAACTGTGTGTGTGTGTGTGTGTGTGTCTTTCTGTCTTGACTCACCTTCTTCACAAGCAGGACCGCTGAATCCTGGACAGCACTTCCACTCCAGAGAGGTCACAGTGCGGTACACGACTTTATAGGATGGTCTGACCACGGTCCTGTAGCTGGAAAACGCACACACAAACCCTGAAGCCATCACGCACGTGCACGCATAACAACAATAACAACAGCCGTCTGTCTGTGCATGTGCAGTGACTGGGTTAAGTCACTTCTTCTCTTGTTGTAAGAAAACTGTCAGGTGCTTCTCTCTCTCAGAACCCAACATGTGGTGCAGCTGCGTTGCATTTTGATGCACTGCAAATGATTTCAGGTGGATAAATTGGTACATCTCACAGTGGATTTCCTGCTGCATTCAATCACTGACGGCAGAATGGGAAGAATGAGAAAAGCTGCCGTTGTTCCAACACAGTGGGTGTTCAAGCATGGTTACCCCCACTGCTGGTGCTGTACTCACATACATCAATCAACTACTTTTCCCCTGTTACACATTTGGAGTGATTCATTAACAAGTAAACCAGATACAAAGTGTAAAGCTCCTATTAAATAAACTGATTGGACCGTGTCACTGTTAATTTTGGATTGCATTTAGATGTAACTGCAGCCATTTTGCCAATGTTTTGCTGACAGTTATGGGAGCTGCCAGAAATTCCAGATATCTCCCACTCAGAATTACAAATCACAGGCTGAAGTGAATGTTTTTTTCTGACTCGCTCACCTCTAAGCACAGTCTAAACAACAAGTCTTGCATATATGACAAATAGTAGAAGAAAAACACAAAACAAAACAAAACTGTGCGTGTCAAAGAAGAAGAAAGACAATGAAACACTGATTACTATCATGTTCAAAGGAACATAGCGAGTGTTGACATCTCAGCGGTGCAGCAGTAGCAGTAGCTGTTACGTCCCTTCCCCTTCTCACCTGCCTCCCGTGCATCCCTGCGGCCAGTGGCACGTCTGGTAGACCCGTTGCAGGATTGTCCCATTCTGCACCTGACAGGTCACCGTTTTAGTGACCGTATGAGGACACCAGTTCCTGAAGGGAGAAGCGGAGCGAGTGAAAGTCAGAAAGGCGCAGAATATGAAAGTTGCTGTTTTTAGATACAACACAAAAAAAATAACAAAGCTTCAGAATAAATAATTTAAGGAAGAACAGTGCTTATTTTCAAAACACCTTCAAACGCATGCACCCACACTATAGCGTGTTCACAAAAGGGAAATGCAGCCATGCAGTCACATTCAGTACGTTGTTGTCTTCCTGCAGGTTTTAGATTCTTCCCTCCCTTCCCCCTCTCTTGTGTTTTGAAACCTCTTTATGGTGTTTACACAGGTTTTAATCAGCCACAAGATTTGCAGGAGAGCATTGTGGGCCGGATTTACAATGTGGTCTCTCCTGTATCAGTACACATCCGTCTGCACTTGGCTCTCAGAAGAGGTGAAGTCCCTCAGGAGGGAATAAAGAAGAAGACGAGGTCCCATATGAAGATTAGAGGTTTCAACACCGGCTAATGCTGGGTCACAATCCCTTTCCAGAAAAGCTTCATATCAGGGTTCACTGAGACTATTAAGAAACTGACCTGCTTTGTGAGGATATGATCACCTACAAGTTATTTCTTAGGCCCCTGGACGCAATATTAAACATTTTTACATCATAAGAGGGTTCAGTTTCAGCTCTCGATGTCTCCAACAGGCTAAAAGCACCAAAATACGTAAAGAGTGACTGAGTGGAGAGCTAACTGGTTCAGAATAATCCCTCACCAAGAGCTCAGTCACCCTTTCGATCAGGAGCAGATATCTGTTCCCGACAGCACAGGGGTAATGAGAGAAGTTTCCTCTCATCCCTATACTTACCAAATCGAGAAAACACTGACTGGAGGTTACTCAGCTTTAATGTATGGAAACACACAAAGGTGTTTGAGCTACCATATGTTACTATTATTTTATTAACAAAGAAGTGTACAAATACCCTGATTACCTTCACATGGCCACAGTTGGAGGGCTGCAGCCTGTGTTTTCACAATCAACGGTTGCCTAGAAAGGGAGCTCTGTGTAGGAGCCACAAAGGAGACGGTGCGGCTCTGAGCACAAAACTACACGTTGTGTGTTCTGCTGCCAATGTGTTTGCAAGAGTGTACATTTGGGGGGTGGGTCCCACCAAAGTCTGTTTGTCAATATGTGAGACCATATGTTTGTGTGTGAGAGATGGTTTACACTAAAGGAAACTGCCAAAGGCGGAGGATGCAAAGCAGCCCTGAACGAGCTCCTATTAACGATCCCCACATGTTGTGGTGGCCGCACACACACAGTCCAGAGCCAGCCAGGAGGGGCACCATGGAGGAATGTCTGTATACTTTTGCAGCACTCCAGACGTAGTGTATATCCTTTTCATATGACTGGTACTGATAACTGCTGCTTTTTTTCCCACTCATGTCATAATCAGTCACTCTGTGGAATAGTGACGCGTTGTAGTCTTTGCTGCGTGTTGAAAAAAGTTCCTTTGCGAGATTAAGTTACAAATGTAAAATGCTTGCGTCTGAGACATCATATGCTTAGAGACTATTCAAAGGAATAAAGAGCCGTGCGAAAGCAAGACGCAGGATTAATCCTAAACTTCTCGAGTGAAACGCGTAGGAAATTCATCTGCCACACGTGTTATTTAAATACAGGCCTGCGCTTCATGTAACTTACTGTACCCATCGGGCGTGAGGCTACAAAAAATGAACACAGATCTATATGATTACCCCATGATTGCTCTCCCTTGTCCAGAAAAATTGGTCTAATCATGGGTGGAAAATTTCAGACATTGAAGGAGCTGTGGTCAGGTAGAGTTAAGTGTGAGGGGAGCGGGGGTGCTAACCCTAACTCCTCCCTACCACTTATCCTCCAGACCCAACAGATAAACATCTGAGTTTCCCAGGCTGAGAGGAGGTTTCACCTGGGAACAGCTAAGATTGTCACCAGGGGGTACAAGGGAAGAAGTGGGGGCGGGTTTTATGGTCTGCCCTGCTCTCTTTGCATTACACTTATGCAATTATCAAAGAGGAAATGCCAACCACTGCTGCTTCACTGAATGAAAGAACAAAGGCAGTTGGCACAACAAAGTTAAAAATTTTCCAAATGGCTTGAAACCAAAACCTGCATTATCTTTATAACTTGCTAAAACTAATCCACCCAGTACATAATATGTATAAGGCAGCACCGATAATACTTTCTCCACTGAAGAGAGGATGGAGATATGAAGATATACTGCAATGATGTCCAAAGATAATTGTATTAACTGTGTACAAGAAACATCATTATCTCTTCTGGGATGGAAAAGACTACAGCTTAAAAATCTGTCTTACTAACAAGCCTTGAAGCAGATAACCTCACTTCTTTTTATCGCTGAAGAACTACTACACAATGATCCACTGAATTCTGTCTCACTTTGTTCATAAAAGGGACACAGGTGCTATGTCTTTCACTCTAAAATGTTTCATAGTCAACACCTTCCTCTTACGGGAGGCTCCCTCGTGCTATGAAGTGTGAAACCCACCAGTACCATGCTGTTCACTGGCAAAAGCACCAAGCAGTTCCCTCAGTGAGTATCGGGTCTCCAAGCACACATGGCATCTGAATGCCGGGCCCAAGCTAAATAAATCATCAGCCATCTCTCACAGTCAAGTCACAGCCAATAGTTGAGAGAGAAACCCACGATTTTCAAGGAAGAGAAGAATCACAGCTTTGGTCCATCTGTTCCTCAACACCACAGATGCCAAGACAGTAAAAGATTGCAGTCCCAATGCAAATGCTAACAGAGAGCTCATGAACTTGTCATCTTACATGCTGTATTCTAGTTGCTGTGTGTGCTTTCATTTTGCCTCATCCTTCATTATCACACTACTGGGTTAGTGCTTCTTCTGCAGTGGGGAGAAAGGAGTTGGGAGTTAAGACACGAGAACTAACAAGGGGGTTGATGAGGGCAAAACGCTGGCGAGAAGCATCTCAGCAACTCCCTCACCACCCATCCATTCATTCACATACAGTGGGAGGAGGAGGGCCAAACAGTCAAAGATATGTTTGAAATGCAGTATGGATACAAATCTAAAAGAATTCCTTTAGATTTTTGTCTGTGGGAAAAATACTTGGAGAGAACAAAGGACAAAAGACAGATGTGGCAAACAGCCAGAGGAGAGAGAAAGGTCATTTTATGATAAAGGTCACACATGGGAGCTTCCGATGGGAACGGGAAAGTGGAAGTAAGACAGTTATGAAGCACTGTTGGTCCTGTGGGATGCAGAAGAGGACTAAGATAAATGTGGTGCTTCAACACATAACAAAGAGAGACATAAGAGAGTCCACTCACAGTGAAATTAATGGGGGGGGGGGCATAATGTGCAGCTTGTGTGAAAAACTGAAAGTGTAAAACAAACTAACACAAAATTTAAAAAAAAAATGATTGGCAAGAGTTACGTTCAGTTTACATTTAAAGAACTGTCATATTAGGGCTGGTGGGCCACCGTATCGCAGGTCCAAAGCTGCCGTATGTTTTCCATGTGCAGGGGGCAGTGAAGATCATCAAAGCACCAGAGGGAAGCCTCAAAGGTCGGAGCTAAGTGACTCTTCACAGCAGTCTCGGAAGAACAAGGAAAACTCTCATTTGTCTCTGTCTCTTTTGAGCTTTCAGGTCTGGACACCTGTGAGCTTTGAGTGTGTCTCTGTGTGTAACGGGTGCATGCATCTTCAAGTGTTGGAGGATGGAAGTAAAAGGGACTTCTGCTCAACCGAAGAATTGACTTACAACACAGCTATGTTGGATGACTGATGAAATGATCCATCACACTGAGCTGAGCTGGCACTGCATTTACGGGCTGGTCACCTGCAGGGTACAATATCTAACAGGGACGTCTGTTAGTTTCATCATCAATTGATCTGTTTTTAATAACAGATGAAACATTTAGAAAATATGCTCCCTAAAGCTCAAGGTAATTCCTTCAAATGTCTTGTTCTGTCTGGCCTACAGTTCAAAACATGAAGAAACTCAGTTTGCGGTCGTAGAAGATTACGTAAACAGGCAAATATTCACATTTACTTAAAAAGAATAACGTGTTGATTATTTCTTCTTTTTTTGTTTTAGTCTACAAAAAGGAAGAAATTAGGGGGGGCATATTGCCACTGCCCACCTCAAAGGGATTGTCTTAAGATGTCTTATTTTATCTAGTCTAAACAATTAATCATGTATGTATCAGCCAACAGTGAATTTTAATGGTGCAGGCTTTTCCCTGAGCACATACATTATCTGAAGTTCTTTGAACAGTCATATCTAAAGCCTTTCTGCTTGAAGCCACGGGGGGCTCAGCCTGCTGGAATCTCTGTCATCTTCATTCCCATGCTTAGAGAACACTTGGATATGGTTAAGATGGGTGAGGAATGAGGGTGGCCACAGGGTCCAGACTGCCTGTCAGACCATGACAAGTCCTCCGAGGGAGGATAAAGAAATGGGCGAGACAAGAAATAGAGAAGCGGATACCTCTGTAACCCCTCAGTGTACTGAGCTCATATAGTTGTTAAGAACGACAAGGGTGAGCGAACACTTTATCAGCTCCTCCACAGAGCAACCGCACCAGTCAAGAAATTACTCAAGTGTTGATAATCCCCTTTGATTTGGGTAATCACTGTGTGAAGACAGGGCTGGTACGGAAGACATTCTTAGTGGAGGTTTTCCAGCGACAGACACCCTTTCCCGGTTTAAACCTAATATTTACTTCTGTTTAAGTTCCTGAAGCCCAATGACAAGTTTGTCTGTCACTGAATGTCAAGTTGCTAACGCGACAGAGAGAGCCCTCTGAAGTCTAAGTGCCACCTCTTTGGCTTTGTTGACGCACCATAAACTGCTGCTCTCACAGATCAGGACAGACGGCAGGTGGACCAAAACTTTCAGCTCCTCTGGTGTCACCTCAAACCCGCTGACCTCCGAGCCGGTGACTGACTCACACCAACAGCCTGCAGCTCCCATCTATCCTGGCATTCCTCGGCTGCCACTTGCAAACAGCAGCACGAAGACTGTAAACTCACACCCCCCCCTTCCGAGAATAAGCCCAGATGTGGTCGAGTCCCAGCTGCTTGTGTTTAGTAAACATGTCCACAAAACTCTGATTTTGGAGGAGCTGAGTAGAGAGGTGAGCAAGTGGAGTGAGGCTGGGGGCGCTGAAAGCCACCTGGACACACCCAAAAGCAAGGTCCTCATCAGAGAGAAGGGGTTTCAGCCTCAGGTCATGTTTGGCACACATACACACACACACACACACACACACTCGTGACCTGAAAGCATAAATATTTGTAAGATGGGAAATGTCCTCTCAACATCAAGCACTCCGAGATAAACATTTGCTCTGTCCAGGAGGGAAGCAGAGCTGGTTAGCACCCTTGACTGCATGTTTAGTCTAGTGACTCTCCATCAGAAACTCCCTTGTCAACAACTCAGTCACTGACACTATCTCACCCCCCTTTTCATTCAGTAACCTTTTCTCAAGCTATCAATCTTGTACACTTTATTACAGACATAAAGGTGAACTGTCCTTCACTCGCTGTCTAACACTGATTCCAGATGCACCCCGTCCTCAATGCTGGGACCCACACAGAAACGGGCTTTATGTGGACAGATCTCAGGACTAAACGTGATGCTTTTAAAGAGCACCCTGACAGCAGAGAAGCAGCAGATGTTGCTGTTGTTGTTGCTGCTGCTGCTGCAGGCATAAAAGGGGGCACACAACACACCTCAGAGCCATGGAGGTGCTCTTAGGAGCCACACAGAGACAGGGCGGGTGAGCTGCCACAACAATGAGGATGGGCATGTCAGCAAAGCAATGTGTGCTGCCAGCACAGGAAAAAGGAAATCAACTGTCAGGAAGACAATAGGACCTGGTAGATGGATGGAGATGGGAGTAGCTCTGCGGAGAATGCACTGACAAGAGGATACAAATAAGTGAAGCTGGACGGTTAAAAATAAGATTATAGAAGCTATAAAAGTTATCATGTGCATATAACAGGACATAATTAAGGATTAATACGCAGTATAGCATGTCTAAATTTTGTTTTAATATAGCATAAAGTAGGTGCTTTCCTTACCTTTTCTGGTAAATTGAGCCGTGAGAGGCGGTTGTCTGGTCTCTGCTCAGCTGCGTCCCGGCTGAGTAGGTTTTGTAAAGTCCCGTCTTCCAGGTCCCGTCAACAAACGTGGTCAGCCAGAGTATCAGCACAGCCCAAAGCAAACTTTTCCTGCAAAGCGCAGACACGCTCTCCCGTTGGCGCGGTCCCATTTCCGTGGCATGAAAAGCTACGGCCAGAAAAGTTTAAATGAGCCCAACTTTCCCCGGTTAGAAAACAGACCGGTGAGTGAATCCAGCTCGGGGTGGGGGGGCGAAAAGTGTCAAACAGCACCGGGTCGGCTTGAGAAGACGCGCATCCTAATCACTAAAGCAGCAAACATGCACTTCTGTAGACTACAAACACGATGTCTGACACTCTTTGATTTGAAAAAAATACTGTCTTAAAACCCTGGGTGAACTTAATAAAAAATGCCGCTTCTCGTCTGTCTCTACCTGTGACAGAGAGCCGACATTTGAAAACAAACTGAGCAATGCGTGTGCGTGTTGTGAAGTGTGTGTTGTCCTCTTTCCTCTGTCGGCTCTGCCTACCTCCTTCTGTCTGTGCGCAAATCGAGCAGAGCCTTTACTGCAGCGGGCATGAAACCACTTTTATAGTCTCCTCGGGTCTTTTAAAAGCACAGCCTGCTGGGTCTTTTCCACCCTGCCCCGTTTCAACCTCTCATAGAGGACAATGCGCGCTCAAGGCGGCGGCACATTACGCATTGTTTTGTACTAAATGAATTATGGGCTGCCGCTGCTTCACCGCGACTCCTCTGAAATCACTGGAGCTGTGCCGGTGATGAGTAATTGTCTTTTTTTTTTGGTGAACACAACTGAATGTGTGATTAAGTCCCGTCTCTATCAGATTTGAAAAGTTTTATTTATTAAGTAAGGTTCATCGCTGCACTGATTGAATCACACAGGGTCATGCATCAGTATTTACAGTATCTGTTTAAGATGTTTGTGTCCTATGTTGCTTTAAGGGGCTGTGATGTGCAGCCTCTCTGTCAAAGCCATCAGTGCCCAAGCAGACACACAGTGGCAGGAGAATAGTTGAGGTTACTGTAACCCCTTGGCCCGTGCATGTGGGGCATGTAGGTTTACAGTGCAAGCAGCCGGCAAACCACAGGTCTGCGGTCCTGCTCCAAACTAAACACCTGGCTCTGCAACCAAAAACTGGAGCCCAAGATGTATATCTGTGGTTGGGGTGACTACACCTCTCAGGTCCCCATGGGCTGAGCTGCAAGCCTCAACAAAAGATACTGAAGGCTGCAAAGAGCACTGAATGTGACTGGCCAGGGAGGTTCTCAGTTCACGGGAGATGGTGTGAAAACATTGAGGAAAAAAGGGCATTCAGATTGGCACTAATCACCCTCTATACTACCTATTGTACCCACTCAAGTACATACATGCACTTGAATGGGACTGAGTAAGCACACCTGCTTTTAATCATGACAAACGGAAACCGTTCGGGCTTGGGATTTGGGGTTTGAAACTGATGTGTCAGAGTTTTTTGTTTCAGGGGCACCCTTGGCATTTTATGAGGCCAGTCGGTGCAGGCGATGGTGCCAAGCAGGAACTGGAGCAGTTTAGAGTTAATGTAAATCCCTCCAGTCACAAGCAGCTGAAAATAATTTTGACCTCTGAAGGGGGGGGGGTGATGAGGTAGGTTTCACTGAGAGGATTTCTTTTCTTATTTCTTGAGCAGTTACTCTCCTGCTGCTGTGATTTCCTTCTGCTTTACTATGCAATGAGAAAGATCCGCCTCTTACCTATTGTTTGCTCACTCATATGAAGCGTAGGTTCATTAAACAACACACTATTCTCTCCCCCTTTTCAACAGGGAAACACAATCCCTCCCTTCCTGTGTTTGGTCGTAAACGTGTCCTGATGCTCACTCTTTATGACGGTCGTACCAGTTAAAGGTGAGAAAAGACCTGTCTGACCTTTAACCCTGTATCATTTTATGCTACACAATACAGTAATGAGAAGCATGGCAGTGATGGACTTTTAATCAAATCTAACATTGCCACGTTTCTGGTTGTTCACCTCATGATGATTTCCATTTATAGTTAGTCACAGTTCAGTCTAACCAGCATATCCCTTATTAACGCTGACCTTTTAAAACTCCGGCTACATCATGTATGACACACATGTTCTGGCACAAAACTGCTGCAGTTTTAATTTCTGTGTTTCTGTTACATCACTGCCACACCACCTGCCAGACCCTCCTGGGTTACATGATTTTTAGAGTAAACTTCACCTGCTTTGGGATGTTGACCTCAGCAGCCTCTATTACTCAGTGCTGCACTGGATCTGTCCGTTAAATGTTACAATAAAGCAAACAAGGCTACGTACAACACAGAAAATAGCTGAAAAGCTACTCGGGTAAAGTGGAAAACTTAAGCTGCCTTTGGTCAGTGGTACATTTTCCATTGTATGCAGCAGCTTTTGATTACAAACTCAGCAGAAATGTTCTGTATCTACTGGCCTTTTCATGAACAGAACTCTGAAATACTTTGTTTAAAGACAGAAAACAACTGATTGCTTTCTTCAAGAATAAACAGTGATAGTCTTTATGTCTGAAAAATCCTGATCCACTGTAGCCTGTTGGCACTTTATCACCTAAGAGAAATCCCTGGAGCTACTGCATGGAAAAGAGCTCAGTACTGTTGTGTGCTGCCATCTAGTGAGAAAGTAATGAAAGCTGTGAAATAGATAATGAGTCGAAAATGCCATCTAGTTTTCTTATTTGACTTCTATCAATTTATTTTGAATGCCAAAAAAAAAAAAAAAATCCAACAATTAATCATAACTTATTTGTTTCCCTGTCAGTCTGAGGGGGACAACAAAGTTTTGTATTTTTTTCCTCAGATATCATGTTAACATGTCAGAAAAGACTGTGTGAAAGCTAACCAGCTCAGTGAGGCTGAGGACTGTCTTTATTCAGCGTTGAGGCATAAACAGACCCCCTGGAGCACCCAGTGGGAGATATGTAAGGTAGTGAACAGGTCTGCCTCAAACACCAACCCCACACCCATTGCATTCCTCCGCAGGGATGTGGTGTACACCGGTGTCCGCAGTGTATTCTGAAGTATAAAACACACAAAAACACACATGACAGTTAACAAGAAACATCAAAACAGCGAACTGGAGTGTTTCATGGAGGTCTGCAGGGCTTGTTGTCCACACCTGTAACCTGAGGTGGCGTGCCTCTATGGGGATGACCCTGAGAATGGGAAGCTCAACAACCAGAACTTTTGGTTTACTCCTCACCAGGCAGCCCTTCTCTGTGTCCCAGTCTGCTCCCTCCAGATACAGGCCCGACACAAAACAGCCTGCAGGGGAAAAAAAAAAACTATCAGTCTTTAATACTCATCACTGATTATGCTGCAAACGGTGAGTGTCATTACCCTGTCCAGGTCTGTCACTGACTTCATCCTCACTGCGGTACTGGGTCACCTCTGTGTACAGTGTAGAAAGATCCAGGGGCCAACCATTTTTCCTGCATGCGGCTTGGACCAAGGCAGTCAGGTAGGACTCTGGAATATGGAGTCCTGATAGCCACATAACCTTTGGTTCACCCTCATCCACCTCATGGACACAAGTTACACAAAAATATATTCTCAACTCTTCTGTCATTGCAGAAAATGCAGAAACTGACACATAAGAGGTTATCCGTGATAGAGCATGTGTGTACCCAGAGACTATACTGTTCATAACGCCTCTTGAAGTGGCCCATCCAGTTGCCGAGGGACTTAAGAGTGTCAGGTGCCAACTTCTTCCAAATGGCAGGTATGTGACCATTAAAAAGGGCCCGAGCGACCTCATCCAGCTCACTGCTCATGCCCACCTCACCAGCCAAAGCCTACGGGGAAGAGAATCAGAACAAATTAAAACTTGTATGAAGCACAATACAAACACAACACTTGTCTGTTTTCTCGTTTTGTTATCCTCTGCCCCTCCTTCTTACCCTCTGCAGCTCAGCCAGCGAGTGCTTCATGCGAACCACTAGTTTATTGAAGCGCTCTAGTTCTTGAAGCAGCACCACTGAGGTTGGGGAAATTTCCATGCCAATTTTTTTACGGATCACGTCCAAGTCAAATAACTTGGGCAGCTTGTTCTGAATGTCCTGGGCCACCTGGCTGATGTACTCATCCCTACTGATGCTTCCACCAGATTCATCTGACGCACGAGAGAGGTAGCACATGGGAACATTGTGGCAAATAAAACAGTAGGTATTACTTCCAGGGATGAGTTCAATATGGGGATGGACAAACAAGGCTGATTTTTTTTTCTTTTGAAATAAATTAAGAGGCAAGAGAAAGATGACAGATGCCAATTAATACCTGTCTGAGGTTGGAGGTCTATCAGGTGAGTCCACATGTCTTTAGCTGCCTGCGTGTAGTATCCTATCTCTGCGTTGGAATGAAGACCGAGTACCTCTGGTGTGTTTGCTAGTGGCAAGCTCTCAATCTCATCTGTTAGAGATAACAGGTTAAAACTGTGAGAGGTGACAGAAAATTAAACATTTTTCCAGCAGATGTAAAGTAATAAAAAATAACAACTGACCAATATATATTTCCTTGGGCCCATTTGGAGGGATCTTGTAATCTACATCTTTGTTGATGAAGAAGTGGAAACGGCGAAAGGTGTAGAAGAGGAAATCGCCGAGATACTCATCCATGTACACAGTCAGGGTCCTGCGGTCAAAGCTATCTATGGCCCGCCCACCATACATCACCTGCAAAACATCATACTGAACTTACAGCATCAACTAACAATATAATAGATACACAGTATATTACAAGACAAAAAATTTAGCCTAACCTCTCCAATAAGGTATTTAAGACTTTCCCAGGGAATACTGCTGTCTCCTTGGTTGTGAGCTCTCGTCAAATAAGTGTTCAGTATCTCCATACACACCTGTGGAGCACAGCTGCATAGTTTAAACTGCTAAAAAATTAAATATAACTAATATTATACCACTTGAATAATTGAACAAAATCAATTATTTCCAACATAGTGTAAATGACTCCCATGCCACTTACGAAGAAGTCAGACTCGCTGAAGTCGTAGCTGACATTCCAGCCAATCTTGCCGTACTTGCGTCTCTCTTGCACCACAGCATGGAAGAAAGCCAGCACATACACCAGGCTGCAGAAGGCAGGGTGTGGGCATGCAGTCAGGATCTCACGGGAAATTTTAGAGTACGTGGCTCTCATGTTCAACTTGAGACCGTTGGGAGGCTCCGTCACTACCTGCACATAATATTAAAGTACTCATAAGCGGAGTGAAAATTTTAGGACTTAGTGACATCCAGCGGTGTGGCTGCAGATAGCAACCAAGCAACTGAACACTCCTCATCTTTCCAAAAAAAAAATTAGAGAAAATACTGCTAATGGTAAAGAGAAAATGTGCTTTACCTTTAAAGACTTTTGCAGTATGCCAATAGGGAAATCCTCAATGGGGTTGGTGGTGATCCACAAGCGGAAGTTGGGGTTAGGCTTGGTGATCCTCTCTAAGGACTTCTCCAGTTCCTTTAGCCACTTTACTAGCAGGTGGCAGTTCTGTAGCATCAGCCACTCACCACAGGATGCCGCCCTCTCCAGCAACTGCAGTGCCACCTTTATCATAACAGAAGACAATAACCCTCAGCTTTTCATTGTTACTTTGTGATCCCTGTACTCATTTCACTTAAGCACACTGAAAGCTTCATAACCATGATAAAAATCACACAGTACCTTCTCTTGGCCTTGGCCCATAGCAAGGAACTTGAACTTGATGCCTCCAAAGCCTGACCTCTCTGCTAGTTTCATGAGGTCACTGCTTGGATCAGAGCCAGGGCTCAGGAGGAAGACAATGGGGGAGAAAGGTGTGCTCTGCTCATAAATTGCATCAAAGTTGATCACAGGGGGCTGCACATATCTGAGAAGAAATACAAGAAAAGAAGGACCTGATTTTTCTCTTAAATAATCATATCTGCTGTAAGTTATTATATCATATATTATATTGTTTATAACAGCATTATTTCAATAGAAACAGTCTTACTTCTCGCCCATGGTGTCAGCGATGTAGTTGGTCACCGCCCTGTAGACTCTATCAACACGAAAGCAGCGCAGCAGGAGCAGCTTCTGAAAGGCTGATAGACTCTCCTCATATTTCATGGGGAATGGAACCTGCTCTGGTCCATCCAAGTCATACCACTATGGAGAAAGACAAACTCTCAACCAATGAAGTAAAATGCCTATGATGATTCCTGTTGCTGTTGGCACTTACAGATTTCCAATCAGGGGAATTTTTCTCCATGTCATCAGGCAGAGAGCCAAACTGCTCAGGAAAGAGCTCTGCTAGTTTCACTATGTCCTCCCAGCCCTGGTCTGGAAGCCAGTCACAAGGCTTTTTGCATTTGCTCTTTTCCAGGGACAGATTACCTTTACAGATTTAAATGAAAAATAATACAGTTGGCATTGTGTGAACATGTGTTTGTGATCACTAACGCACTTAAAAATTTTATAGGAGTTCAAATTCTCTGAATATCTTACCCTTGATAAAGAATTCTAACTCCTCCTGAGGTGCCCTTCCTTCTGCTTGCTCAATCTTGATGGTCATGTTAAAGGAAAAGAGGAGCTTGTGTCTCTCAAACAGACCTACGGATATGCAGTCAATTCAGGTTATAACATCTACAAAGTCATCATTAACACTGTGCCTTATCTTAGGAAATTGACCTTTTTCCTTCCATCTGATCAAGTCTTTATTATTTTACCTGTACAGCCATAATTATAAACACTGTATGTCAGCGTATTCATGATGTTCTTCAGTCTTTGGCGCAGGACAGAGTCAGGCAGAGACTTGCGCAGTGAAAAGTCAAACACTTCCAGGTAGGAGGCTAGAGAGTATTGGTACATGCTGTTCACCAAAGCCATTTCCGTCAATACGAAGAACAGGATAGCACCGCGCTTAGCAGCAGGTCGGTAGCCATCTCTGAGTTTATCAATGTCCATGGACGTCTTCTCAGCCAGCTTAAGTTTCTCAAACACCTGATGACGATGACAACAACAAACAATGAAAAAAACTAGGATCACTGACTTCAGTGAAATTTCTATACTACTACTCTTTTGTACTTTGCCAATCCCTGCTGCAGTCAAACTGACCTCACTGGCCTTTGACTTTGTTTCCTCCAGTGTGTGAACCAGCTCTGTGTTATCCAACATATTGCCTGTAGATGTAGCCAACTCTTTGAGCAGGGAGTCCCCGAGATTCTTCAGCAGTTTCTTGTTGTCACTCGTCTCTTGGATTAAACGCTCACGCTGCTCCTCAAGCTCCTTCTTCTCAAAGGCCATGATAACACTCAGCAACTGGTCCTCCAGACCCTTAAGAGTCACTACATGTCACATACATACAGTAAGTGGAAAGACACAGACATTCAAAGCATTTTGTACATGCTACACAAATGTTATAGATAAAACTATGATCACCATGCCAAGTTATCTTACCAGTGTAGTTTATGACCATGGCTTTTCCAAACACCGATGGGGAATATTTGGGGTTAGCCAGTTTGGTGTTGAGGTACAGTTTGAAGTTAGGATCATAGTCAACCTCCTTGTCACCCAGCATGATGACCTGTCTGCCTGCTGCTCCTTTTACATTCTTCTCCAGGACATTGTCAATCACAGGGTCAATGTACTCATCCACATCTTGGAAAAGGAATGGGAAGCCGTGTTTAATAGCCATCTCTAGGTGCCTCAGGAAGTCAGGATCATTGAAAGATGAGATCTGGGGGGAAAAACAAGCATGGCCACACTGTCAGGACCACACATTGAGACTCTTTCCAAAGTACTGAATCTGGGTCTTTCGGCACTGCTGTCATCCTGTGATGTGTGAGCAGTAATGACACAAAACCTGTACAGCAATTGATTTTTATGACATTTTTCTACCTTGAGATTGTTTTCTTCCTTCTTCTTGATCCAGTTGAGGGCTTGCTGTTGAGGATCAATACACATGGGAAATCGGCCTCCTCTGGTTGTAAGTATTCCATTCTGCACAGACAGCTCATCTGGAGGCAAACCTTCTGAGCCCCATCTGCCACAAAGGATTTATTTGACACATAGTTACCCTCTTAGTTAGTGCTGCCTACAGCCAAAAAGACAAGTTCACATATTTGTGAAAAGCACCTGCTCTACTACATAGGACCTAATTCATATTCTACATTGTTTTCTCATGTTTCAGGTTTCAAAATCTATTGTGAGCACACACGCCATCTCACCTGCTGATTTCTACTTCATCAGTCAGAAGGTTTTCCAGTTTGAAAGGGTGGCTCAAAGGGATCCCTCTCTCCTGCACATCATTTACCCATATTTGGTATACCATTTCATTCCTGAAGTCCCAGCTGAAGGCCCCTTCATAGCTTAGGAAAGCAGCAGAGATCAGACAGTCACCCAGGAGACGCACACGCCGCTTTTTCAACTCCTCAAAATCTTCGGTCCAACTGAGTGAGGGTAGTTGAAAGGAGGGGGGCAGTAAAGAGAATCAGGTGGAGACATAAAGGAAAGAGGAAAGGAAATTAAAAGGAAACAAATAAATAAATCTTGGCAGGGTTGGTTATATATAGTTGTATGTGTTGCATCTTTTGCAGCCTCACCGTTCATTCTCAGAGCTCAGACCAGAGATGAGCTTGTCAGCAGCTATCAGCCTCCTCTCCATGAGCTCAGCCTCCTCTTGTAGCAGCTGTTTTTCCTCAATAGCAGCTTGGTACTTCTCCCCAAGAGCCTGCAACTCTTTCTGGATATCGTTAAGCTCACTCTGAATGCTCTCCAGTTCTCGCTTACTCTGAAAGAAGTTCTTCTCTAGGCGTGCCACCTAAATATTGGAAAAATGGCTGTTCAATCTGTGTTCCTTCTTGTAAAGCATAATCTAAAATCAATTACAAACATCATGTTACCTTCTCCCGTTTGGGTTTTATCTCTCGGGCAACATCACAGTAACCCACGATAGCCTCGACAAACTTGAGCATTCCTGAACCAGCCTTACTGATGGCTTGCATCTCCTCAAAACTTGTCTGGAGGCTCTTTAGGAAGCCTTGCCAGGAGAAATTACAGAAAAAAAAACAACATGGGTGACATACTCACACCCAAATTCCACTATTATGTACAGTATATGGGTATTACTATTTGCACTTTTAATGGTAGATTTTCATTGATCTCATGCCAACTTACCTTTGACAGTCCTAACCTGGCTGTTACTTATGGAATCACAGTCCATTTCCATCAGCGACCGCAGGAAGTTAGCCTCTGACATCATCCCCTTGGCTGCCTGCCAACTGATCTCCTTGTAGCCACGCAACACCAGGATGCACTCACAAACCACCTGCACCTGTTTGGGAGGCTTGGCAAAGGATCTGAACAGAGGACCAAAGGAAAAGGCAGACAGAGGGAAGAGGATAGAGTAACAGATGGTGGAAGTTTGCTTTTTTTGGTCAGGTAGGTCTTGGTCCATTGCAGATGATTAATCAGCCCCGCATAGAATATGTTTTAGGTTATTGTTTGTTTTCTTCATAAAGGTTAGGAAAAGATGGATGTCTGCATTACAGAAGTCACTGGTGAATTGATTAATTTTGCTATCATTGCTAGCTTTTTCAACAGCAGAATAAAAATGACTCTCTGTGTAAGCAGTAGAGTTTACCGGATCTCTGTGACATCAGATTTTTCCAGGTCTTGCAGAGCGTTGCGTGCTGCTTCTAACGCTGGCAGAGCTTCAGCAAGGGAACTTTCAGCTTCTTTCTTCTCAATGGCTATCACTTTGTTCTGCTCTTCAATCTCTTTGGCTTTGTCTTCTGCCAGGGTCTTTTTCTCCTCAGCTAGAGGGAAAAGATAGTGATAAGTGATTTGTTACAGCTGTGTTAAGATTCAGTAGTCTACAGCGCACTGTGGTAATTACGTATAACCACAACTTGAGAGATATAGATACTCACTGACCTACAGTTGTGTTTGCTGTGATATCATCTAAAAGGGCCTCACAAGCTGTGGACTTTTCAGCGAGGACCACTTTCTGCTCTGCTAGCTTGATGTTCAGCTCAGCCAGCTGCTTACTGGCCTCCTTCAATTTATCTAATCCGCCCTCTAGATGCTTGCATTGAGCTGGAACAGGCAAGAACACATTATCAAATGAAGTCTCTCAAATCATCACGAACATGTTAATTCATTCTATCTCAAGGAATCTCACCAAGGATATGCTGATCTTTTTCCTCCAAGAGGTTAGAATAGGTGTTAATGAAGTCCAAGTAGTTTTTTGGAGTAACATAGTTATACCGCCTGAGTTTCTGCAGGAATAGCTTGCTGTAGTCACCCACAGAGCTATGAACCATACAGACATGAGCTATCACTGCTGCAGAGTGTGCCTCAGGAATCATTGGACTATTACCTGAAATAAGATCAAAACTGTGAATTCTGTCTGAATACATAACAATTTCATTAAAAGAAAGCTATAAATGTGTTTTATACACACCAAGGAAAGACTGAGCCACTGCAAGTAATGCCTGTGGAGGCCATGGTAAGAACCAGTCTATCACGGTGTTGTTCATTAGTCCTGAGGTGTATTTTTAAAAAAGTACACACAGTTAGCAAAATAAAATCAAGAATTATATTAGAATCAAGTAAAGCCTGACTTGGTATCTCACCTGGGAAATTCCTGCAGCGTGTCCTCAGGGTGTCACCCACAGGAGACATGCTTAAAACAATGTGTAGATTGTTGGCACTTTTGTTAACAAAGTACTGCCACACACTCTCCTTAGAAGGACCCGATCCCATCTTAAGAGCCTCATCGCGGAGCTGGTTAAGAACTGACTCCCTCTCATCATCCGGGAACAATGCAGGAACAATGCCTATAAAGAAGTGCATGATCACTATATTGTGTACCTGAGATGCAGCTTTTAAGAGAGATAATTGTTGCGTGAGCTAGGAAGTCACAACCAACCTGAAGTGAGCATGTTGTTAATGAGTTCCAAAAAGCCTTCCTCAGCAACATGGGCATCAGTAAAGAGGAACACCATCTTCTTATTTTCAATGCCAAGCTTCAAGTACAGTGTTTTCAGGTCTTCACGAAAGTTTGACTCGCTGTACCCTCTGCTTAGTGTTATCTCAAACACCTGGAAAAAACAGATTCCATTACTAGATGCAGAACATTTCTTTGCAAATTTTTCTTGATATGTGGGTTAAAAATCCTTTTTCATAGTTGAATGCTGATTAGTTAGCACTTAAAACTACATTTCAAAATGATGAGTCAGGGATCCTAAACTAAGATGCCATAGCAGTACATGGAAGATTTCTATATGTCTTGTATCTTGTGTATATATTTCCTCCATTGTCTGGTATGACACATTTGGGGCTAGTAGCTGCAAGTCCAGAGAAATGAAAAATTGAAATTCAAGAATCATTTGTTTTCACCATATTTGTCATGGTTCTTGTATTTTACAACCTCACAGTCAGCAGAAAAGGCTGCAAGCTTCGTGAGCGATTGCTTGCCAGAGCCCCCCACTCCCACAAGCAGTGCATGGCCACGATCAATGCGGATGATGCGGTGCACACGGGTCAGATGTTCCAGAGCATCATCAAACAGTACGAGGTTCATCTGTGACTTGTTCTCATTGTATTCCTCTAGAATTCCCTAAACAATAAAAACAGCAATCATTTCTATATTTAAAGACAAAATATAGTAGTAAATAATAGTAGCAAATGTCACATTACATTCTGAAAAGAACGCTAGACTGAGATTACCTATTACAGCAAGTAACACAGTAACTTTACAGTACCTGAAACAGGGCTTTTGAAGCGCTGTAGTCCTGTATGTCCTCATAGACCCTTGATTCAGTCTCACTGAGGGCTGCTCTGTAGTCTCCAAATAGAATTGGGTCCCTCATGACTGCATCCATGTCTGATTTGAAATGCTCCTCAATCAAGTTCTTTATGTGGCCTTGAACCTGGTGGTAAAAACATATTGGGTACAATTGAAAACTGAAATACAACACTACAAAACTATTTATGTATACTTTGACCATACATTTGCAATCAAAGTTGGAAACACAGTAATACATATTGTACTTAGCCCCCCAATGCAAAGGAGAATCTACAGTAAATATTTAATACTAGTATTAATAATTATTACCAAAGCTTTGTCAGATTTATCAATGAGCCGATCATGGAAGATTCTCAAGCACTCATTTCTCCAGACTCGCACAAATTGAGTTACAGTCAAAAACCTGTCAGAGAGAAATCAGGTACAGCAAAGACATTAAGCAACATATACCTACAAAATCTCTGTTAATCTGTCAATAAAGTGAGTGTGCTTGATCAGACCTGTCGGGTTTGGTGAGCGTCAGTCCATTGTAGACTCTTGAGAGATCCCTTAGATTGAAGATGTAGTGGAACTTGGAGGGAGTGGGTGGCAGATCTTTGATGATGTTGTTGTACAGTTCCAAGGTGCAAATGGTGACTTTATCACAAACCTTCTGTATAGCGTCCTCAAATGGCTAAAATATTTGATCAAGTTTAATAAATCTGAGAAATATAACTGAGATTCTGATATGTATTGATTTCTGTAGGGACAAGAGACTCACTCTGGTGTGGCCTTTGATGATGGAAGCATAGATGAGGTGGAGGGACTCCACTTCAGGGAAGGGTATGCTGAAGACACTGAAGAGTGAAACAAATCGGGGATCCACCTCGTTCCTCCCACCTCCTGCCTTTCCCATGGCAGCAATGAAGCCAAGGTCCTTGAGGAATTTGTAGTTAAGCTCCTTCCCTCTGTCATATATGCCTCCCCGGTCCAATAACAGCTTCAGAAGAGCGATAGGCTGTTGTGTGCCATAATTATCCACCTGGACAAGCATACAGTATATCATAATAAAGTCGAACATAAATGCTTTCACCTACCACAGTCAAGGAGTTAGGGATTTGGTCGGGAGCTTGTGGAAGGTACCTTTGGCATATTCATGTCATCCATAAAGACCAACAGTCTCTTCCCCATTGCAGGCCCATAGGTGTCTTTGGTACGTTTCTCCACATTTGCCTCCAGGTTCCTCTGCAGATCCATTGAAGTTGTTCTGGATGAAAAGTTGATGATCAGAGTAATCTAGAAACAAAAGGGAAGAAATTTAAGCCAAAGTGCTGTAACTGATGTGAGCAGGCATGGTTAGATTGTAAACTCACACTTGTATCTGTATTGAGGTTCTTCAGGAAGTTATGAATGGTAGCAGTCTTGGAAGTGCCAGACTCTCCAACCAGAAGCACCGGTCTTTTTATCTTCACCATCTGTTCCAGGATCCAGCTGGCTCTTGTGGTGTCAACAGTTGGCACTAACAGAAAGATAGAGGATGAAGGAATCAAAGAAGAAAGAGCTTGGAAGGGCAAAAAAGTTTAAAACCAAAACAATATGTACATGTGCAAGAAAAATGACCTTTACCTAGAATATCAGCAAACTTCATTTCAGGGTTGTGAATGTATTTGGGGACCAGAGAACTCCAGGGAACCCACTTCTCCTGTGTTCCATCAAAATGGAAGTCATACAGAGTCGGAAGGTAGCCTGTACGGATGCACACATTTTGTTATCAGTCATAAGATAGAAGAGTGACATAATACATGGGTGTACCCATGTGGAGAATAACACTGTTAAAAAGTAAAACTGATTTGATTTTCATCATGATATTTATTAATTTAACCTAAAACAGTAATGTAGTCCTGTTTACTGATTTTGTTTGCAATTATGGATGAAAATCTATTTTCAATATATAATCATATCTCCCAACCATGTTCAATAGTATGCAATATTAAATGATAACCACACTCAAACAGAACCTGAAAGGGTTAATGACAAGGTATGCTAATATATAATAAATAATGTCATTATCATCTGAGCAGCAATTCTTGCTTTTTTACCTGGGATCTCACCAGGTCCTGCCAGGGCTTTCTGATCATGCACTGTGGTTAAGCAGGAAACTTTTTTGATGAATTCATCAAACTTGATCCTGCCACTCTCCAGCAATGTGGCCCCTAGTGAGCAGTAGAGAGCTTCCAGGAAGTAACACTCCAAGACTTCAGCACTGCTGCTCTCACTCTCAAGCAGCGCATCCAGTGTCATGCACAGCTGAATCACCTGTACACACAGACAACACATGCACAATTGAACCAAGAAGTCTAAATATGGGACCATACTTATTGTCATTAAATTCTCCATTCATAAATGCAAAAATGATGTCACTGCAGTACATTTGAAATGGAAGAGATTAAACTACCATGTTCAAATCCGTCTGAGGGACAATAGTCTTCAGTTTCTGGCCCTGTTTACCATCAACAATGCCATCCACAATCATGTTAATAGAGCTGTGCACATATTTCTCAAACAGTTTGTTGAGTGCTTCTTGTTCCTAGGAAATAACAAAGACAACGTTTCGATGTTATCAAAGCAAAAACAGTTATTACATAATGTAAATATTTTTTCCTCATACTTTGCCAGGTCTATTGGTCACCCATCTCTGCCAGTATGGGGTGTACTGCAGGTTTTTGGGGTCGACAAAAACCATCCCACAGCGGGAAACAGTAGCAGGAGAAGCATACAGCAGGTCTCCAACCTGTGATGGTGAAGTTTCATAATGTTACAATCTGGAAATAGCTTTGCAGTAAAGTGTAGGCAAAGATATTCTGCAGACAGCAGTGTTGAAAATCCAACAAACCTCAAACAGCAGGGCACAGTGATTCTGTAAACGGATCCGTTCTCCATTGGCTAGAGTGAGAAGCCTGTTGTCATCCATCACTGAGTTCATATTCTCGACCCAAAGAGCATCCACATCCCCGTCAAACAGGATGTACCTGTAATCAAAAAGTTCATGTCAAGTTTATGTAGTATTCCATAGAAAGTCTTTCTTCTTCTCAGCATATAAATAAATGAATGATATCACTGGCATATTTGCATACATTTACCTCCGCTCTTTTTTGTCAGTCGGCTTGTTGATGTCACGGAAGATGCTGGATAAGATCCCGTCAGTCCAGTCTCGAGTGTCAGGGTCCAGAACACCATACAGTTCAATGACACTCATAGCCTTAGGGTTCAGGGGATATATTTTGGTTTGCAACCCCAATCTGACAATGAGATAAAATAAAAGATTATTAGAGTCCACAAACATAGAAAAGGGGTGTAGACCCAGGTGGTGTAACACTGACTTGGTCTGAGCTTGACATAATGTGCTGATCACAACTGATTTCCCTCCACCTGTTGGGCCCACAACCATAGTAGTGTGTCTGGTCATCATCGTCTCATACATCTGCACCACTTTATCCACCTGGAACCACAGACAACATAAAGAATAAGGTGCATCAACATCTAAACACCCAGATGGTGCAAATAAATGAATAAATAAATGCCACTGAAACTCAAAAATCTTTAGGTTGTGCAGAAAAGTCTGTATCATAAAGGATGAAACCAAAAACCCAGGTGAGACACCTGGTCAGGGAGCATGACAAATTTCTTCTCTTGGAGGATCTGTTCCACAGCATCATTGAAGTTGGGATAGCGAACACGAGGGCAGTCCAGCCCAGGGAACAGGTCTGAGATCAGCCCTAGGAACAAAGGTACGTCCTCAAACACAAACTTTGGCAGGTTCATATCCCTGAGAGCACGCATCAATACCACATCCTGTGGAGAGGAAAGCCCAGAAAACAGTGAATAAGAGACCAATAATTTAAAAAATTAACACTTTCACAAGGATTCAAGTGTAAAATATTTTCCTGATTAAAAATCTTCCATAACAAATAAAGATCTCATTCAGTGAATATAACCAACCCAATGACAATTTTCTATCTATGTGGTCCACTCACTGGACCAAGAAGTTTACTATATGAAATATGAGAAATGTCCTCTGGTCTCTACCTCATTGAGGTCTGGTGAGCTTCTCTTCAGCTCTCCTGCCATCACTAGGACAGACTTCAGAGCTCGCAGGCCAAAGTCATAATGAGACTGCTTGGACAACTGCTCACGAGCCAGCTTATACAGTACTGTCATCTTTTTTGCCAGCACCTGAATTGAAAATGAAGAAATAAATAAATAAAATTCTCAAGAAAAAAGCTTGTACTTTGTTTGTAGCGCAGAATTACAGTGCACGTTCGTCACCTTGGCCATTAGGAAGCCCTCAGAGAAGAGCATGATCTCACAAATCTGCTGCAGGTCAGGCACAATGACCACCACAGGTCTGAAGAGGGCTTTGACTGATTCTGGCAGCTCTGTTCGTCCTGCATAACCCGGGTTCATGGTGATGAAAATGCCCATGCGGTCATCCAGGCTGATCTCTTGCCCTTCAAACTGATGTGCATAGTGAGAATCAGGTGATTTAGGAGGAATAAAGATCCACAAGTCTCCTGTCTAAGTTAATAACTAATACTAACTAATAATTATTATGTTGTATATATCCTTGAATTTACATGAAAATGGGATTATTCCAATGCATTCACTATTGGGTCTGTATAATTACAACCCACTTACATGAAACCTTTTAAGGTGCAGAATGAGAGCATTGCGGATAGTCTGGATCTGGGATGAGATAACTGACAGCACTGAGGCATCGATTCGATTGAACTCATCAAAGCAGCCCCACGCTCCACACTGGGCAAGGCCAGAGAAGATCTTCCCCACAGCCTGTATGCAAAGGGGAAAGGAAAACAAAGAAAAAACAATTAAAAAAAAATAATAAAATAAAATACATGTAATGGAGTAAAGTTTGGCTGATGATTACAGAGACCCTCTCTCAAGGTGTGGTTGTATATGGTTGTGATACATACATCAGATTTGCAAAAAATGTGCTTTTAAAAATACTGGCTTCATAAATTAAGATATTTATTTATCTTTTGCGCAAAACAACACAAAATAATGTCTTAAATGGGAATTATACTGTAAACAAATTTATGTCCTTTATCAGGAAAATGTCACAGCACTGCTTTTTAACAGTAATTGTTGATTCTTACCATGTAGTCCATGCCCTCACCACAGTTTGTAACCACACAAAGCAGGCCCAAAGCCTTGGCCAGATCTTTGGTGGACTCTGTCTTTCCTGTACCAGCTGGCCCAGCAGGAGCTCCACCCAGGTACATGGAGAGAGCCTGCATCACAAATACACACCCCAGACACAGGCAAGTTGTTGTTAAAACAAACTGAATTTACATGTGTCTGCTTGGGTGTTTTATTAATTTGTTTGGTTGATCCAATTTTTCAGACCTGCGTGATGGTGAGGTAGATGCGGTCCGTCAGTGGGGTGATAACCAATCGACCATTCAACCCCATGTATTCATAGCCATAAGAGAAGGAAGCACTGCACTGACGCACAAATAGGTTGTCATGTTCCCGGACCCAGTAGAATCTTAGTTGGCTTTCCCACTCAAACTCTCGTGCATCCAATATACTGGAAAGAGAATTCCATTTTATTTTATTGTAGTTAACCTTTAAACACACGAGTTGTCCTGTCATGTGTGATGAAAAATGTGAACACTGGAAAAAGTTAACTTGTTTATCACTAAGTTACCTGTTTAACACTAAGTTGTCTACAATGTCTCTTGCGTGAACATCGATGATAAGTGCAGTGTTTAACTTTCTTCTGTCATTTCTCTTCAAGGGTTGTGTAATGCGTGTTACCAGCTCATCAATTTGCTGGTGCATTTTCTTAGCATAGTTCCTCAGTGCGTGTTTCTCTCCTTTCTTGACACTGCTAAAGACGTCCTCTACTTCCCAGGTCCACCACACTTGATTTGCAGCCAGCACCACCATCCCCTGGTACAGCAACATCCAATCCACCCTGGGAGACATGAGATTGACAAATTTATTTTTACTCATCTATACACAGACACAGGAATATCTCTAATATCTACGCACGCACACACCTGCTCCTGTCTTCACAGTAACGGAAAATGGCTTCCTTGGTGATGAGTCTATTAGTTCTTCTCATCTCCAGCAGTACGCTTGTCATCCATACCTCCACCCTACCCTCCACTGTAATGGGCTTCTTCAGCTCCATCACCTCACCCTCAGCAGACACCATGGCTCCAGCTACTGACTCCCCATTGCTTTCCACATCGAACCTCAGAGATGCTATGTTGTCATACATCTTGTAAAACAAAGAAAAATATTTAGGAAAATGTTTCATATATATGGCCAGCAGTTATCCTCCTCGTCCCTGATACCTTGATCATGTGCTCCTGAATGCAGGCAGGGTCGCTACTCCCCAGAATGCTGAGCAGTTCATCATCAGAGATGAAGAAGAAGCGAGGAAACGCCTTCCGCTTAGAGTCCAAGTAGTCATTAAGACTCTTCTGGCAACTCTCTAGACCATCGCTCAGGGCTTGCAGGTCTGTAAGCCGGTTGGGAAGCAGGCAACACTGCTTTATGTTTGTATTCTTTGTTGTGTCACTAATTACCTGCAATAAAAAAATTAAGAATACAATATTATTTAAAAATATCAGTAACAGAGCACTTTGCTTCCATTGGGTGAATATCATGGCAATACTCACTTCTTTAAACGTTTTGTCAATTTTATCAAATTTCTCGGCTTCCTTGGGTAACTGTGAGCGAATGTCTCCACCAATGAATATGCTTTCCAGGTACATCCATTTTCGTTGTACTAGCAACCACACCTGTGTAAGAAGTGTTTTATTCAGTAGAGATTTTATGGATCAGCTTATGTCTGGTCAGAGATTTGGCCACTCACACTGACCTCTATTGTCTCATTGATAAGCGATAGGTCTTTTTCCCATTGTTGTATGGTACTAAGAAAAGGCCCAACAAAGCGGCTGCCTGCCATGCTCTGTAAGTTCATGGCATCGTTATCCACATTCAGCAGAATCTCGTCCACTGCACCCAGAATAAAACCACGTTGCTGGGTGCCTTTAAAATAGGGAATGACATTGAACTTCATGTTTTCCCAAGTGTCCACCACCTCCTTCACTCCCTGGTAGCAAACACAAATGTACACACAGATAATATGTTTCATAAGTATCTGTGATCTCACTGTTAGAGTGAAACAACTGATCTGTAACTCATAATTCACTAAGAGAGGGAAGCTTGCCTTCTCAATACTGAGCTCTTTCATAGCAGAGGAGACAATGTCACCTATGACATTTGCATATTTGTGCAACTCCATAGCAAACATGTTCTCCAGAGTGAAGCTCTCAGGGTTCATCTCAAAGTTAGTGCCAGTCCTTTCCATCAGTTCCCTCCAGTGTCTGAAGACCAAAATACAAACACATAATCATTTTTGTGTTCATCATCACTGAGTGTTTCATTTGATCTTGACATACTGATCATATCAACATATTCATATCCTGGTCAGCGTATACTTTCAAGATTGCATGTTCTTATTAATTGGCATTTGGCAATGGGTTTATTTGGAGATTTATTCCTGTTAGACTGGTGTTAATCTGCAGACTGACCTGTCTCTGAGGGCCTCATTCTTCAGGTCTAGCAGAAGGGGCAGAGACTCTCTAAACTCCTTCAAGCGTCCTTCAAGGAAGAAGGCCACAGATAATGCCTTGACATCTTTAGGTAGTTTCCTCAAGCTTTTGATGAAACCCTCAACACCCTCCTGTAGCAGATGGATGTTTAAATCCACCCACAAAGTCTTAGACCACTCTGACTTTGCATCCTGACAGATGTAAAAACAAACATATGAAATACTTGAAAAAACATTTTGTCCAGAATAAAGCTTCATGTTTCAATAGGCAATTTAAATTTTTAACTGATAGCCAACACATCCAACCTTCTGCGCTTTATAGATATCGTATATCTGTCTCAAGCCCTTCATTTGCTTCTGAATGTTGTTAACCTCTGAGTACACAGTGATTGGTAGATCCAACAGCTTCTCAGCATTTGCTAGCTCCTGACGGCCTGCCACTATCTTGGCAAGGTCTGCTTCATATGTTCCCATAATGGTCAGCCCTGCAAAGAATACAAGAGAGAGACTAGTCCATCACCTGCATTTCAAGAGTTAACACCATTTATTATTGGTCTTCATATAACAACTAAGGCAGAGTTCAGGTGCACAGGTACCTTTATCTAAATCATCACCCATGGCTCCGGGACCATGCATGTTGAAGCTTTCAGCAAAGATAGACAACTCCTGCTTAAACTCTTCAGTCTTCTCGTTTGTAATCTTTGAGTGTAATGGTGGAAGTACATAAAAAGCAATGTAAATAGAGATTTCTCTTAATTTTCTGTTTAAGCAGATTGAACTGTGCAGTCTTGATATCTTACCACAGTAAATGACCTCTTGACCTCTGTCAGACTTCGATCTACTTGTCTGGATTCTGTAAACAGGTCGCTCCACATTTTGCCAATCTTGGCCACCAGATCCACTTCATCCTCTCCAACCTACACATAGAAAACCGAGGACAAAAAGTTCAAAAGGGGAGACAATCTAAAGTTATGTCTTCAAGGGACAATAATCTTAACACACATTACCTCTACTTTGTACATGGCCAACATTCTGTATCTTTCCTGGATATCAGTGAATCGCATCTCCACATCAAGAGACATGTCCCTGATGTCTGAGATGGTGCTAAGGACAGACTTTAAGTCTTCAAAAGTGTCAGGGCTCCTTTTCAGCGTCTCTGAAAGTTGCTGATATATAAAATAGCCGAAGAACAAATTATACACAAAAATCAAAGAATATTTACTATAACAACACAAACACAAAACAGTGTAGCATGAATCAATACCATGAGTTCATCTCTCAAGTTGAAGAGATCCTCTTTGGCAGCCTTGTTGAGCAGGCTACCCAGTGAACTGATCCAGGACTCTGCTCTTGCCTGCACTGTTTGTGCCAGAGGCTCCAGGTTTAGATGGATGATGTGCTCATTCTTAAACAGAGGCTCCAGCATCACCTCCTGATTTATACGAGAAAGGAACTGCAGCTTGTCATCGTACATGACACAGGTTGGTTTTCTTGCAGCAAACTTTTCATTGACAATTGCTTTGTTCTTTTCCCAGAGGAGTCGATAGCCTTTCCAGTGGTTAAGGTATCGATCCACAGAGAGGAGCAGCCGCTGGATGTTCTGGGAGACTGTCATGGCGGCCTCATTTATCTGAGGATGCTGCCACACGTCACTGCAGAAGGTAAATGTCATCAACTCCTCTTCACCACCCACCCGCTGTGGTGGGCACTCAATGCAAGTCCCACGCATCCAACGTACAAATTGCTGAAACACAAGAATATGGGCCCCATCAAGTAACACTGTCTACATTTCATTACAAATAATGCATATTTAAAGACACTTAAGATCCCACCTTGGTGCTCTCCACGCAGTCTCTGACACACTGCATAATTAGCCAGTAGATCTCATTGCTTTGGGGCTGCAACACAATTTTAGGGGCAGACAGGGTGGCATCTATTTGGAAAAGAGCAGTGCTTCCCATCAGTGCCGTGTTGAAGGCCTGAATGTTTCTGAAAGGCAACAAGTGAACAAGAGGGATGTTACAATGCTTGTGAAATGTTGCAAATGTTTCTATATTTCAAAGCAGAACTGACTGATACTGCATGTAGGTGTAGGTGACTCCAAAGACATTAACATCATGTAATTACCTCAGTACCATCTTTATAAGGGAGTCTAGAACCCTGCGTTCCCAGTACATGTAATAATGTGCCATGCATTCGGCTTTGCCACTGCTGGTTTTCATGATCAAATGCTCTGTCTTAGTGATGAGGGGTCCAATCTCAGCATACTTCTTACTCAGCAAATTCACAGTCTTGGCTCGCTCTTGCTCAATACGTTTACAGAACTCTTTGACACCTTGAAAACACATGCAATCAAGTCAATGAAAATAAATAAGAATTCTCACAAAATTATTATATTCAATAAATAATATCCCTCTATTAGTTCTACCTGGTAAAACATTTGAGTTATCTGGCACTGGAATTTTCAGTAAGTTGGCCATCACCACGCTTTGCAACTTGGAGTCAATATCTTTCTCTTTCTTCTGGATCTGATTTACAACTGATTCAAACTTAGAGACAGTCTGAATGCCTCGGCTGATGAAGTCAGGGATACCTAAAACCAAACACATATTGATATGATAACTGAATTCAATTTACAAACAATATTGATATGAACTGACCACAAGTATGCATAAATTAGTTGACAGAGACACACTGGACTCTGAAAGGACCTACCCAAAGAATTCCAGTTGAGTCTTTTGCATCCAAAATGCATCTCATTTTGGACTTCTTTGATCTGCTGAACCAGCATTGCGGACTTTGTCTCACTCAGGCTGTCCATTACAGAGTGGCAGCGGTTGACAAGGTTGTGCAGATCATCAACATATCTATAAGCCAAAAATTGAAACAGGTCAGGCCATAGATTATTCCAATAAGCTGTTTTGATATAAAATCTGTATTCAGATACTGGTGAGCGGCATTACCTGATGAATTTGTGCTCCTGTAAAGCAACATTTTCAGCCAGACAAGGCACAGAATAGCCCAGTGATACAAGGTTGCTTGTCTCAGAAATTATTTCCTTGATCTCTGGAGCAAAGTTTACAATGTATTGAACACCCCTCAGTAGGCTGGTCTCAGTTGGTGGGACATCCTTAAATTGAGGAAAATCAAAACAAATGCAAGGAATTTGAGAGGATAAGAATTGTTTCTGTATATAAGTTTTCTATAATACGGGGGAGCTATTTTAAGTAAAAAAAAAAAAAAAAAAAGGAAAAACAGCAAGAGATACATACCAGTCCTGTCTGGATTTGGCTTTCACTGGCAATCATGACCAACAGAGGCTTTTTCATTAGCAATGGCAAGTTGCGTTCTGTCTCAGCTACCCAGCAGTCATACTTCTTCAGCTCATAGTTCCTGATCTGCACTGCTATTTCTGTGTACTTGCCCTTGGCCTGCGCAGAAACACCAAATAACTTTTTATATTTTTATATTCAGATTCATACTTAGATATTTATTGGGGTAGTTCTGAGTCTGATCTTCAGGGATACAAATGTATCTATTGAGTTTTTTTTTTCAGTTTAACAGTTATCCAGCTTTTAAGAGAATGACATCACTCACTGCTTTGCTTTGTTCACTCTCCAGCATCTCAGGCACTTTCAGGAAGGGAAGGATGGTGTGTTTGAGGCGACGGAAAAGAGACTGGGCCCATCTGATGGCTCCTGCCACAGGAGGCTCATTCTTATGTAGCGGTGGTTTGTCCTTCTTTGCCTCAAAGAGTTCGTTAATGCTGTCCACCTGAAACAAGGATAAAAAGGCATTCTACAAGAGAACCTGTGCAGACCATGTTCACTCAACAAAATCCAGATCTGATCACTGATCACAATTAGGTTTATCCACTTGCTCATAGTAAAGTGTAGGTCACCCTGCAAAACACATGCATGGACTCATTGTTCTTCGACTGAAGTTTTGTATTAACCTGATACTTTAACATGATTTGATAGTACTTCAAATTTAACTGTCAAATTTAAAAGTCAAATATCAACCAACACTTTTTTTTTGGGATTTTACAGTATAGTACCTCTTTGCAATACTGAGTCAGAACATCATCAAATCTCCTCATCAAGTGGTTTTTGATGACCTCCCTGGAGCAGATGTGTTTGAATTTCAGGAGCATATCAAAGGCAGCAGTAGACGACCGCAGTGTCTTAAAAGATTGATCAATGAAGTCGATGGCCTCTTCCTCAATAACCTGAGCAGACAAATTTAAGAAGTGAATCAGAGTGAGGTACAAAATTGAGGAAAAGCAAATTAAAAAAATTGAAAAATCACATTTTCTGCTTTTCAGACATTCTTAACTCACCTGAACTGCAGTGTTCAAGTCTTTAATGATCTTTTTCCAGCTGCTCATCTTACAGATGTTGAAAGGATTAAAACTGACATCCTCAATAGGCAAAACCAGACTGTCCACTCTGCATAGCACTTCATCAACACGTTTTGGATCACCAGTCACACTTTTTAGCTCTGGACCAAATATGTTGCAGAACTCATCCAAAATCTGCATAACACAAATCCAAGTGAACTTTTTTAAAAAAACTGACTTGTTTTTTGCACACTGACATGCATAATGTTAGTGAATGAGTGGTCAGTATTGAAGAGCATGTACACTGACCTGCAAAACATTATACAGGTCCTGGCAGACAGAGGCCATGTAATCACTCCTCTCAAAAAGTCTCTTACGGTCAAATTCCCAGCGTGGTTCTCTGCCTGATTCTTCAATTTCCGCACGCATCTCAAAGTAGGATGCCTTCCACTGGTCCAGAACCTGCTTAGCATCATGCAGCTTGGATTTGGCCACTTCTCTTTTGTCTCTGTCCAAAGCATAGCACATTGCTGAGTTGTACTGAAACCACAAAACCTATTTGAATAAAGAACTCTGGCTGATCTCTATCTAAAATCTGAACCTTCAGTGGGAAATTTTAATCTATCCACACATACTTGAATAGTGTGTGGACATCAATTGCTTGATCCACACGTTCACACAGCTGCCAGGCAATACGCTCCATTAGAGGGACCATACGCTCATTGGTGTTATAGTGGTAAGATATCATCCACACAATTTGCAGGCTGTCCATCAGAGGAGGAATGGTCTCCAGGATCACGCCAAAATTTGCTCCAGTTGCCAGATTCTATAACACACAATTTTCTTAGCATTTTGCTCAGCGAACATAGAACAATTATGTAGTCAATATTTTGATTAAATATTTTTGGGAATGAGTTACGACAATGACAAGAATATTCATTAAGAACGCATTTCTAAAAAGTTCACCATTAAATATCTTTCCAATGTGCTGAGGAAGCGTAAATTATTATCTGACTCCATATGATATTTGTTAAGTTCAGCAACGGTTCCTTCCAGGGTCTGAACAATCCCTGCGTCTGCTCTGGTCATCACCTCCAAGATCTTCTTTAGCACGGGCTGTTTAAGTTGCTCACTCAGAGCACTCAAAGTGGATGTACGGTCCTGCCACAAAACTATCTCGGCCAAAGGGCCAGGTGCCTGGAGGAAAATGGAAAATGAAGTCATGAAAATGATTCATGTATGTTTCATGCATTTTTCAGCCCAATAATTTCATTTTGAGTTGACAGGCAATTCATTTCTTGATAATTTAGGAGCAACTACTATGATCACCCTGAAACCTGCTCAGGTTGAAATTCAAAATATAGGGATAGTCACAAACCTGTGGCTTTTTGCTTTGCTGCTCCTCAATAACAATGGTAATCTGAGCCTGCCAGTTCATCACACACTGCTCCAACTTCTCAACAGTCTCTGGATTAGAAAGCAGTACATCCAAATCCGGTTCCAGATCTAGCTCGGGGATGTGCAGCCTAATCTCGTCTGCAATAAAGATATTGATTTTACTGTTTATTACTCTTCATGAGGAGAACCCGCCCTCCACAGTCAAGGAAATTACATTCACCAACTTCCTTCCTCACTCTTTGACCCTCTCCTAGATGTCATAGCAACAGGCAACCAAGTGAAACAATTTATTACCTTGAAAACAAAATCATGGATTTCTCTGGGTTTTAACACACTTGTACCGTATATAACTTCAAAAAGTAAGGGTAGAAATGGAGTGCTGAGACTGCTGAGGAGTTGCTAATTATTCTATTACTATTCTGCAGCATTCAATATAATTTCTACCCTTTTTTGATTGTCAAATGCTGATAAATTCTTGAAATTTAAACCAATGAGCCACAAAAACAAACCTTGTGTCTGAAGGTGTTGGAAAGCTGTGTTGATCACACCCAAAAACTTATACATCCTGTTGAGCACGTCATCACGAACCATGAATCGTCCACTTGACTTCGCAGGACTCTCCTCTCCACCCTTTCCACTGGTCTTCACCTGAGGAGAACCTGTCTCAATTTGATAACCAGCACCAGTCATCTTCATTTGGTGCACAGCAAGCAAAAGCACATCCACCTGACAAAAGAGAAAGTGATAGTATTTATCCTGTATTATTTATTCAGAAAATCTGGTGCTGTTGGACATTTGTGAATACTTTTGCATTTTACTTACATGGGCAAGTCTGTCCTGCTGCACAAGAAGAGGGTGTCCATAATACAGACCAATGTTAAATAGCCTGGGCATCAGAACACTGGCCTCATTCATGTCCAGTGGATCAACAATGGTCTCTATTTAATAATCTCTTGGTTAATTATTTTATGTGCAACAGAGGTTTAAAATATGCATTTTTATTTTTATTTTGCTATGACACTGAACTGTCATCTCACCGTTAGTGTTCCTGATAAAGTAGAGAGCACACGATTTCACACATCTCTCAAGGTATTGGTTTACTGCTGCATGAAGCTCTACAAGATAGACCACTTGAACCTCAATCCTCTAAAAACAAAAATACAAACACAATATATAAATCTACATTATCTCCACCAATAATACACAGTTAAAGGGTTTCAAAATTTTAAAGCAATTAGGAAAAGAGGGCTGATCTCACATGGCTGGAACTTTGCTCATTTGTCTCCTCTGAACCTGAACCAGGGGATATCTCAGCTTCACTTTGGGTCCAGGACTTCTTGTCACGATCTGGAGAGTCTCTGTCCTTCCTTCTTTCTGAGTTCAGAGGGATTGTAGTTTATATAATGTACTATCAAGGATCTGAGGTTAATTAGCAGTTATTTACGTCTACTGTTAGCTTGTTAACAGCTAAGTATATTACGAGATGCACGAATTGGGTATACACTTCCGCCAACTTACCGACTGGACCTTTAACTTCTATTTCTTCCTCTCTTATAGTTTTGAAGAACAAAAGACATGATGGCGAGTCTTCCTCTGAGACAATGTTCAAATAACGGATAATTTTCATTTCCTCCTCTCCATCTTCGCGACTGAGAAGTTCGTCGAAACAGCTGCAGTCCGGTAGGCTGAAACCGGCACATACGCGCTGCCTTATCCATTCCACTCGCAAATCGTCGTGGACCATATTTGTCTCACTATTAGCTGACGTTTGGAGAACTAAAACACTAAATAAGTTCCGTCGTCATGTGAAAAGTCAACTTTAACTGGTGGTTGCCGGTGAACATTCCTGCAGTTGCAAGTACTACTAGTGTTATCAAAGCGGTAGTGCAGGTTATCGTTTTGACGTTGCCATGACAACCACGAAACGTCGCGCACGCATGGCTTGTTACTATAGCGAGGGAAATGCGTCCCGGAGTATTGACTGGAAGGCCGCTACCTATACTGGTGTACATTGAAGACAGGATCCCAACACCTTGATACTTTTTTAAAAAGTAGATTTGAAATGTGTGGGAACTAGCTTGCATATGAATAAATCTAAAAGTGTTTTGACAGGTATGCTGGCTGTACCTTACTGTCTACCAAGCCAATCACACCGCCCATAGATTACCTGACAATCGTATTGAATAAAATTAATTAATATGAACAAATAACTGGACATTTTGAGAAAAAGAATTACCAACAATTTGATGAAGAAAATGATTTAACACAAAATACTAGTAAAATGCTTAAGCTACATGATAAAGAGGGTATACTTAATTAACATAATTTGTTACAGACTACAAAGTAAATGATTACGTTTTTAATTTAACAATTGCATCTAGTACATTTTTTTTAAATAACACATTAGGTTCCTTTTTAACTCTTTTAGTTTTGTTTTTTTTTGTACCTGTTAAGACAAAACTATCTCCACGCTGACCATTTTAAAATAAGTATTTAGTTTGTTAATTTCTTTCAATATTCTTAGTATTACGTTATGTCAATACAGAAACTGCTATTAATGGGATGCTATTTTAGTAACTGATAAAATACACCCAAATACAGTAAAAGAAATGAGGTTGTGGGCATTGAGGGGAAAAAACCTCAAGCACAATTTATTATTAACATGAGGGAGATTTTCTCAAAGAAAGTAGAGCACGGAGTGTTTGTCAATGAAAAAATACAATTCTCAAATATTAAAATTAATGGTAAGATTAGAACTGCAATGAAGAAATTACAATACCACTTCAATCAACTCATGTAACAAGAAAATATTAACCAATGGCAAATTGCTAATCAAACAACACTCACCCAGTAAAACAATGGCTTTCACTTGTATCATCAAGATGGGACTCCATATCGATCCACTGTTAAAACCTGACTCAAAAATGAGTGGTTGCCAGTGGAAAAGGGTAGCATCTCAATAATGTGACGATGACAGCATCTCTTTCCCTTAGAAAAAATACCAGTTCTATAAAAAAAATAACAAATTCAGCAAATACTACTAATGTCTGATACTGGTACATAACTCAATTCAATCTTTCAATATTTAATACAGTTGAACGACTTTGTCGAATTTGGGTGTAGAATCTTTCAAAGCAATGGGCTCTCAACTAGAAAAGCCGAGTTAACAAATAAATGATTAAAATTTTCCATCTGTGGAATGTTAAATTGTAAGAAAGTGGCAAACGCATAGGCAACGCTGTGAATCCATTAAAGGAAAAATCATTTCCCATTAACATTCATTTTTAATTCCGATGTAACATTCTAAAATATAATAAATTAAAAAATAAATCTGTAAAAGTATATACATCTCATCACACACCTGCCAAAGCACTTTTCAATACTGAAAAAGATTCTTTGCAGTGTTTATACAAAGGAAACTTGGGAATCATACAGTATACTGTTGTTTGGTTGTACTTCTTTAAGGCAGTCAGTGCAACAAAAACTTGAGCAAGAACTATGTAGCCAAAGATGGCTCACAACCAAACCAGATCTGTCAAAACTGAAAGAGGGAGACAAAAGTCAAAACAACTGCATGAATATACAGAATTAGGCCAAAATTCCTGACAAAAATAACCAGATAAAGAAGAGAAGAAATTAAGGAAAACAGAAAAGAATAAATAAGGATATTTTTTCTGAAATATTATTCTTAAAAGAAAAACGTATGGATGTTGTTTTATCTTTCACCTTATTTAATCACCAAATCGCTTGAGAAGACAAAAATCAGCAGCAAGTTTATCCTAGTAAGCGTTGTCAGTGTGCTCTTATACTAAAATCGTACACCTTTTTTATTTATTACCTCCACCAAGGAGGTCATGTTTTCGGTATGGTTTCTTGATTAGTCGTCAGCAGGTGGAAGGGTGTAGCATCGGCCAAGAAAAACCTGAGGCGAATCCAAACCACGGGGCGGGTACACATGTTTTCCACTTTCACAGACTGAGTATAGAATTCGTTTACAAATTGGCTGCCAGCTTTGAGAGACTGGTGGTGGTTGAGCAAGTCAGACAGTGAATGAAAGAGAGGGAGTGGCGTCAGTGAGAACAAAGCAGCAAATGAAGGAGTTATTTTCTGATTGTTTCATGTTTTTTGTGCTCTAAAGCATAAATTAACACACCTCCATACACCTCTGCAAGAAGTGGCGACAATACACACTGTTACTGACTGGGGGCTACAAGCCCATTACCCAAAGGCTGGTGCCCAGCAATGTCCCCAACACAGCAAAATGATAATAAGAAAATATAGACACGTGCAAGGTCTCCGTTGATGAGACCACACACTTGTACTTGGTCATAAATGATGATGAGAGGTGATGCTGATGCTTCAGCATCACACAACCATAATCTGACATGAAATTTGGAAATGCAAACAAACATCTAGTGGTTGTGCTTGCAGATTTACCCCAGATGAGATCACATATGAGTGGACTATCGGACTTGGCGGAGGTATGTACTCTGCCACAGGCCTTCTAATTCACTCTGATTTTGGTGGATACGGTTCTCCATCAACAACTACTGCCAATGAATTGCCCACAAAATGGTCTACAGTGTAGCATAACGATCCTGGTACAAAACACCCTTTGATACATATGTATACTTCTCAACAGTATTCAGCTGTTTGGGTTGTTGAAACTGCTGGGAAGAAGGCATCTCTCAGTCCAAAGTGTGTGAAGTTCACTGTACAATTCCTTCATGAGTCACACAAATTGTTAAAAGATGGGACAAAAAAAAAAAAAAAATCACCTCATGATATCTCTGGAAAATGTCTTCATGAGCACAGAACCCTGCTGCCTTGTTTCGTCTGTGTTTTCCACCTAACAGTATTACCAGATAGTCCCTTCACAGTACACCATCATGTTCAAATTTGGAGGGCAGTAGAGAAAAGGAAAAGGGAGAAAACTTGACTCCATTCCCACTGTAGAATTTATTCTGAAACTCCACCCTGAGGAAGAAACAAATAGCAGCAATGAATAAAAAAAACAAAACACTGAGATAGTTATCCTCTGGGCCTATCGCTGCCACAACTACTTCAGTGTTCGCTGTTATCTTACCAGTGTAGACGGAGGGCATGTAGGAACGCAGATAGGCCCTCCATTATCAGGAGGATGGACACAGTGAGAACGGCAAACAGGCCAAACACAGGCACTAAAAATAAAACCCCGAGCCTGGTGTCCATTCGCAGGCCTACTCGCATCACCATCGACCACAGCACCTCTGATAACTCTGAAAGCAAAGAAAGGAGCGTATGCGTCATTCATTTAGGGAACGACAACAAACAAAGACTAGTTACTAATACTCGGGCTGACCTCAAGCCTGTTATTGGTCTACACTTGTTGACTTTGATCTCCTATTAATGTTCCCAGTTAGGGCCGAAGTCATTTTGGCTTGAATGGATTTGGCAGCATTGTTTAGCAATCAGAGGGTTAAATTTGTTTGGAGAGACTTCAGTCTGAAATTTGTTGTCAGTTTTACATGTCTGAGCTGTGTTTGAGAAAGACACTGGGTGGTTTTTTTTTTTTTCCTGAATAAGATACTGCCAATACGGCACAGTGGTGCAGTGGTTAGCACTGTTGCCTCATAGCAAGAGGGTTCCATGTTCGAATCCCGGTCTGGGCCCTTCTATGTGGAGTTTGCATGTTCTCCCTGTGCTTGCGTGGGTTTTCTCCAGCTTCCTCACACTATCCCAAAAACATGCACATTAGTTTAATTGGCTACTCTACATTGCCCCTAGGTGTGAATGTAAGAGTGTGTGGTTGTCTGTCTTTGTGTCTCGGCCCTGCGATTGACTGGCGACCAGTCCAGGGTGAACCCCGTCTCTCGCCCGTAGTCGGCTGGGATAGGCTCCAGCCCCCCGCAACCCTGACAGATAAGCAGTATAGAAAATGGATGGATGGATACTGCCAATTAAGATTACTGCTACACTTCTGTCAGTAACATTAACTGGAGGGATAAAATACACTATGTCAGATACATGTGTTAGAGATATGAAATCAGTTTTCCATTTAATTATCATTAATTATGCTAAATGAATTAAAAACAGTTTAATGAACCATGAAATTCTGTGCATGTTCTCACACTGCACCAAAATGTGCTTTCAAAATAGCAAAAGTAAAAAAAAAGGGAACAATAATCTGTCCAACTTAATTTTTGACAGCAGTTCTAAAAGTCTGAGAACTATTTTACTGATTGCACAATAAAGAAAATGCTGTGCCTAAAAAAAAGGGGCCACAACATAATGTTACTTTTGAATTATGCTAAACTGATGTTGATTGTATAGCAAAAATCTAGTATGTGATGAAATTTATCAGAAAACATGTTGGGTGACGTACAGGGTTAAGCTCTATATCTTCACATATGAAAAATGAGTAGGCTGCAGCATGAACTGTATCCACACGAACAACCTCTAATGCAGGGCCACTGAGGGCACATTGTATTACATTGATGCAAGGTTGTTCCTGCTATAATGCTCCTTACCACTGTGCATTACATAAAATGATATATAACATATATATCTACAAGTGAACAAAGGGACAAACACACAGTGGCTTTTATCTTTGATTATCAACATGGTTTACATCTTGCACACATCCACAAGAACAAAAGTAAACAGAGGGAACAGAACATGAAGAGGATCTTTGAGTTGGAACACAACCGGCATATAATTAAGCAACTGTCTTATTTATAATTTTATAATCTCACATTGCGTCCAGTGTGTGCTTATACTGGTTTCAAACAGAGACAAACTATCTGTATGTTTTAATGCAAGACATCATACTCACGGGCATGTGCCAGGCTCAGAGCCCAGAGCCTTAGGTAGGAGGCTGTGTTGGAGATGCAACCAAGGCAAAACTCTATAGTGTGGATGGCCTGATGCAGGAGTTCTTCTGCAAAGTCAAACTAACCATAAAACAAAACTCAGCATCAATGACAGAAAGAGAAAAAAACAACAATGGTTGATTATAAGGAAGTTTAAAATGAATGGGTAGCAATCCTTTTTGCCTGCACTCACCTCCTCCGTCTGGCGCTCTCCGCTACTGGAGAGATCACTGTGACTGCTGTCCTCCTCCATGTCATGAGCCCTCATTAGGCAGAGTTCCTCATCGCTGTTACGCCGCACACGCTCATATCCCTGAGAAAATATCGAAAAGCGTCACATTTACATTATCACACTCAGAGAGCAAATATTTGGAGACGTTTTCCACATCTATGCACACATTCACTGACAAACATGCAATCCAAACACTCACTCTATACATTCCCAGGCGGTGGCTTCCATTGTGACGCCAATAAAGGTAAACGGGTTTCCCCAGGAGTAAGAGAGGCACTGAGAGAACAGCAATGACAACCAGAAACACCTGCAGACCAGTCTGGAAGAACAAAAGACAATGTTGCATTAGACTGTTATCACCTGTCTCAGGGACATTTGTAGAGCATTTTGTAATACACTTAATGATGGAGCAGCTTCTCACCTGTCCTGGGTAGAGGGGCTGCACTGCATCACCCTGCATGAGGAACATGTTTATGAAGTGGATGAGGATGCTAGGGGCGTGTCTGGAGTCCTTAGCAGAGAAGACTAGCCACTTGTATAATATCATGAACACCAGGTAGCCAAAGAGACACAGCAGGAACAGGAGCTCAGGCAGAAATACCAAGTACAGGTTGTGCTTCTTCCTAAAGTGCCTGATTTTTGTTGACAAAAATAAGGCAGGGTGTGAAACAGTATGACATCTAACATTAAGGGCTTTAAAAGGTGAAACAAAATGTAAAGAAAAAAAAGGTACTTACAAGTGATTGAAAGCGCTGAGGATCACTCCAAAGCTCATGTGTATGATGCCCAATATCACTGACATCTTCATCTTATACGAATTCAGAAATGTAAGACGGTTGGTTGCCAAGTTCCAAATCTTCAGAACGGAAAGAAGACATATACTGTATTTTAAAATGGGTAGTTTTGATTGGTAGAAGATTAGACTCCCATTGAAGAGTAGTTAGCTGTGTTTTGTCCACCGCTCATGCCATTTCCTAGTGGTGTTCCTGTTCCCGTAAGGTGATTCAATAACTTCAGTTCCTAGAATTCAACCTAATTCATTTATATCACACAATGTGCAGCCATGTGTAACATTCCTGTTAGTCAAGCAAGTAACATACCGTTTTTAATAGTGCTGCACTGATCCAATTTACTGTAGCTGTTGTATAGATACTAAATTAAATATACTTTTTTGTGGTACATACAGTATATTCCAGACAGTGTTGAGATACCAGTTCCATAATTGAGGGAAGCAGCTACTTAACCTCATTGTGCTGACGGCCAACTCTGGTGGTAACAAGGAAGCTAAATAGCAGTTTGTTTATTTATTGCTCGACCATTATGTATACACACAAAAACATGCTTGCATGTGTAACCTGAAGTGCACTTGTTCAAATTCCATTTGCAGTTCAAGTGCTTTAGTGTGATTGTGACGGAATATGACGGAAATAAAAAATCTCCACAATGATGACAAGCAGTGATAAAATCTCTGAACGCCAGGTATCCCATGATGAGTCGTGACATTCATGATGACCTCAGTGTTCTCTACTCACCGGGTCAATTCCCAGAGGGTACGGTCCTCTGAAGACTCCTGTAACATTTGGATCCAGAGTAAGAAGACTGTTCCTACGAACATCACTGAGACTGTCGGGCACAAATAAAACCATCAGTGCTTGTGAAATGAAATGTATGTGATTAGGAAACAAGTGCACAAATGTCATCATCATGTCTTCAAACAATATATACTATATATATATATATATATATATACACACAATACAATAGTTTTTCATTAAATTTCTCAAGAGTAAACATGATTGCACATTGTAGGCCTGCTTAGCCGTTTTTACTGTTACAACGAAATGCTCCATGTCATGAAGTACTCACTTCCACACTTTTGCATTGAACATGCCACTCACACTCCATCCAGAGCCAAAGATGTTGAGGGACTTTGAGAAACAGTCATTGTATATCAGGCCAGTGTAGATGGAGAACAGGCCCATCATCAGGATGATATACCGTCCCTCAAAGAATGTGTTCCAGATCTGCACACACACACATCAAATCACTCATTTATACTCCAGACAAACTGTATGACACACGGGAGGGAACTTTAAAAAAATATTTCACCACTGACAACACAACAACGTCTTTTCATGAAGCTGAGCTGTCTATGTCAAATAAAGACGCAAATATCTTTTGAAACTGGTTTGCATGACCAGAAAAATAAATAGAAATAAAGGACTGAGGTATTTCCTTTTTGTATAAAATAATAAAAACAATAACAACCAGAACGTGCAGGCCCACACCGGACCAATAAAACTGCTCTGGCTGGTAGGTCACACACTGCGAGTTGATATGTACAGCACACAAAAAAAATGCATAAGTCCAATCTGTAGTTTAAACAATGGAACTTTAACCATCAAAAATCTGCCAGATGATGCAGCTTCTGACAGCAAATGAGCGGGGAACTCTGGATGAAGACACCACACTTAGACACTGTTCATTAGCATAGACTATCCACATCGTAGTGACACAAGCCTGGTTGAACATCAGCAAAGTTTCAGTTCAAGTGAGCTTTCAAATGAGCATTAGGTAAAACAGCTGCTTTAGAGGATGCACTCACCTCATTCCTTGTGTTTTTAAGTTTGCGGTTGTTCTCGTACAGCACCATCCAGAAGGCGAACAGAGCCATGATAACTCCATGGCCCAGGTCCCCAAACATCACAGCAAACAGGAATGGAAAAGTGATGATTGTGAAAGGAGCTAAAAATGAGGAAGAAAAAAAAATTGTTGTTGAGACTAATGCAGCACTTTTTAAAATAAAAGAGTAAAGATATAAAGACAAACGGAATCAGTACAAGATGCAAAACAAAAACAATAATTGTAAGTTGAAACAGAACAGATATAATAACAATCTGAACTAATCTAATTTGCTGCGGCAGAGCTCTGGTCATGTCTAACCACCTATAATTTTGGCATGTTCCCATCACCTTAGTTGTGGATTCAGTTTTATTTGCATCGTGCATGTTATCACATGAACGAGTATTACACAATCACAGTAAAACGGATCTTAATTTTTCTTCTAAGGTGGTTGTGCAAGACCTTGAAATATCTCCAAAACTGTTAAACAAAGCACCAGCTTTGCATTCTAGTTTGGTATTTCTAGTTTATTTTTGCGGCCTTATCTATCACATAAAGAAAACCACAGAAAGACAAAGCATCACACTCACCTGGGTTAACCTCCCTATAACTGCCCACTCCATAGGCATCCACAATATTCTGGAAGCCAGAGGTAAATTTGTTGGTCCTTATCAGAGTCGGGGGAGTGTCGCTGGTGGGGATACGATTGACAAAGGAAGGAACTGTTGCTCCGCTTTTTCGCTGAAATATCAATGTCAAATCAAAATGTCAGCATATTGCCGTAAACTAATTTCACCATAATGTCTTGAGACATTTGATCAGCACTGCAAAATTAGACAGTAGAAACAAACAAACAAAAAATTAAGCAAAAAAAAAAAAGAAAAGATGTGGCTATAATGTCCCAGCCAGTTGTGAGAGAACGGAAAACTCTAGAGGAACAATGAGTGCATTTTTGTATGCTCTGTCCTCCTCAGCCTGCAAGCTGAATGAACAGTGGCCTTTCAGTACCCTCACCAAGTCATATAAAATGGCTTAATTTAACTAAAGAGGAAAACATAAAACCAATCCCTCACACAATACTCCGGTTCATGGAACAACTGCTGGGTTAAATAAACAGAGAGCTTGCAGTGTAGCCAGAGTCACATACAGCAACTCTGGGTTTTCTCACCGATCCCTCTTCCAGAGCTCTCCGCAGGGTGGGAATGTCATCGACAGGACACCAAACCTCCGCGATCAGGCACTTGTTAGTAACATCAAAACTGCACAGGTTCAGAATGTAGTAGATGGCCTTCATCTTCTTGACCTGGATGACCCAGGTGTAGACGGATTCTGACGCCTTAATCAGGACCTGCCTCAGGTAGTCCTCGGTCCTGTGAAGAACCTGGACCCAGGAAGAGATAAAAGAAACTCTTAATGTGGTACTTCATATTTAAAGATATTCAGGTCTTAAAAGTTTGCAAAATGTGACTTTTTTGTTTTTTAATTTCCATGACTTTGTGTCAAACATTGACACAGCGAAATGAACATTTACATTTTAAACAAGAGGCATGTGTCTGTCTGTGTGTGTGTGTTGAGAAAGAGAGAGAGACAAGGCATACAAGACAAATAGTCAGGAAGGAGGGAATAAAAAAAAAGACGCATGAAATAGAGAGGAAAAAAAACCTGTTCAGTTTTCAGCTGAGGCCTCATGCCTATCATGTGCTACAGGGGTTGAGTGCAACTCTGTTTTTCATTAACAGTTGGTTTAAGCTACCAAATGATTCACGGTGAAATGTCCCAGACAGAAACTTGAGTTCTTTGTTCTTTAACAATAAAAGACTGGTGTAAAAGAAAAATCCACACTAGATGTAATGTCATTCACTAAACAGATCACACTCCCAAGTTTGTTTGAAGAGGCGTTGCATTTCTTAATCTTAAAACCCACAAGAAGGAGGAGAAAACATAAGATGAGCTCAAAGTTTTCAGCTTGTATTTTAACAGGGAGGTGACAAAAGCACGTATAAGTAAGCCTTTAATGGATGACAAACAGAATAACTGCTTTTTCTGTCAGCAAGTAAACTTCATCTGTGTAATCAGATACTTAAAAAAAACATAAGACATACTGTGTGCAGGTCCTGAATGCGAGTTCTCAGTCCTTCCACAACATCATTCCTCTCCTCGTTGTTACTGGGATAGGGATACAAGTGACAGTGGTAGCTATGGAGGGAAAACATAAGTTATGCACACATTACTACTGCGACTACTATTACTAAGGCAAGAAAAAAAATCTTCCCTTTTTTATGCCATTAATAAAACAACCACTGGATAGTGCATTGTGGAATAATTACCAGTCACAGATCTTCTTCACTTTCTGGCCGATTTGGTCCCCCCAGTAGGATATCAAGAACACCACACTTTTGGTAGGCTCACCCTGCAGATAGAAGATAAGAGGAAGTTTGGTAAAAACAGAATTATCAGCCCAGAATGCATCTTGGAGTGATGTTTACATTTTCTGTTCAAAAACTGAACATCACGTAAAATTTAAACCAAAAAAATGTATTTTTTATTTATTTGTAAAATCAAGCCTGAAAATATTTGAGATCGAAAGCTCATTCTTGACATGGGAACAGCAGTTGAAAAGCACAGCTTTCTCCACCCAATTTATGAAAAGTCATTTTTGTCATTAACATTGCTTGTAAATTTTCTGATTTTCCATCAGTGAAAGTATGCCACTGACATTCCTTTACTGATCAGTCGCAGCCCTGCATGCCTGCCTTCTTCTCAAGCAGAGGAAATGGATAAGTGGATTAGCCCTGTCACTAGACAAGATTCACTGCTCAAGAGAAAATCCAGAGGGACTAGAACAGACTTCACAACAGCTTCACCGGTGTCATTTTCGTTTTTCAGGATTTTGCTTTCCTTTGTGTCATGTGAAATGCTCTACAGTATTCTTTCCTCTTAACAAAGTGTGGCAACACTACACAAAAAGGAAGTGACAATATTTTTAGCAATACTTAATTCCATATGTCAGGTCATGTAATTCATGCAAATGTTTGTTCTGCCTTCCCAGTTGAGGTTTTAATGACAGACTGCAATGTAGGATAGATACACAATAGATCTATAATTTATATGATATAAGTAATTTAATTTTAGAGCAAATCCTGGACAAAGTCAGCTTTGAGAAACCTACTGTGTCAGGATTTTCCAGATACTCCTCAACCTCTGCATAGCTGAGGATGGTGTAGCCTTTACAAACCCTCCAAAGCATTCGCTCAAAGGCCTCGATCTTCGCCCTCTGAATAAGGCCAGAAATGAAACTGCAAGAGAATGAGGAGCACATTCACACACAACTGAGTATGTGTGCCTGCTAGGTCACACAAACTTTGAACTTCATAATGACAAAAATGAAATGAAAAAACATCATGACAATATCATGGCAAAATCTTTCTGTGTTGTAGAGAAGCAGCATAATGACGTCAGACATACAGTACTGTGCAAAAGTTTTAGACAGGTGTGAAAAAAATGCTGTAAACTAAGAATGCTGTCAAAAATATAAATTATAATGCAAAAATCTACAAAATGCAAAGTGAGCAAACAAAAGAAAAGTCCAAATCAAATCAATATTTGGTATTACCATCTTTTGCTTTCAAACCAGCGTCAGTTCTTATAGTTACACTTGCACAACATCGGGGATTTTGTAGGATTATAGTCAGGTCTATGATCAAGCAATTATACCAAACAGGTTCTCATGATCATCAACTTCACATGTAGTTGGAGATTTGGTCAGGATTAATGGTGCCCTCAATGCTGAGAAATACAGGCAGATCCTTATCCATCATGTAGTACCATCAGGGAGGCGTATGACTAGCACCAAATTTATTCTGCAGCAGGACAACAACCCCAAACACACAGCCACTGTTATCAAGAACTATCTTCAGCGTAAAGAAGAACAAGCAAGAAGCCCTGGAAGTGATGGTATGGCCCCCACAGAGCCCTGATCTCAACATCATCGAGTCTGCCTGGGATTACATGAAGAGACAGAAGGATTTGAGGAAGTCTACATCTACAGAAAATCTGTGGTTAGTTCTCCAAGATGTCTGGAACAACCTACCAGCCGAGTTCCTTCAAACACTGTGTGCAAGTGTACCTAGAAGAATTGATGCTGTTTTGAAGGCAAAGGGTGGTCACACCAAATATTTGATTTCTCTTCTGTTCATTCACTGCATTTTGTTAATTGATGAAAATAAACTATTAATACTTTCATTTTTGAAAGCATTCTTAGTTTAAAGCATTTCTCACACCTGTCTAAAACTTTTGCACAGTAAGGTATTAAAATCTAAGCATAATGCTTTGCATGAGCAACACACTGCATCTTGTGAATGTCCTGTTTGATTGTGTGTGAGCTGTGTATAAAGTGTGTCTGAAAAGCGAGGAAAACATGAGGAAAATGAGGAAAACAAAACTTAAACTTTCTTTAAGTGTCAAACAGCATTTACTTTGCCCTCGTGATATTATTGTGATTAAAACCACATTAATATTTAATCCATAAAATGTCACGGTACTTGCAAACTTGGTGCATGTCAGAGACTACAGTCCGTTCAAACACAAATCACACTCCACGTTCAAACATTATCATAAGCATAACGCTGATACTGCAAGCACAATTTAATCGCTCACCCCAGCTTGGCTCCAAGTCTCTGCATGCTGCTGTAGTCCATCAGTGTGTCTTTTTCTAGGAAGGGGAACTCCTCATAATGTGCTTGTGGGAGCTCTCGCTAAAAATAAAGACAAGATGCTAATTATCATATTGTGAAGAATAGTTCTTTGTATCGACAGCATGTAACTATGAGTGTACAGAACGCATTAAGGGATGCCACGCTAACCTCGGCAGTTCTTTGTACAAAGTTGCGGGTGATGCGCAGCATGTGTGTGTACTCTGTCAGCTCCAGTAGATTCCTCTGCAGCTTCTCTTTATTTCTGGTGACTTCACCTAACTCCACTTCTAGCCTCTGGAGCTGCTCCTGTGAGCACACACACAGACCCCATGACACATTAATACAATGTAATACTCATTTATACGGTTTGAAAAATTAAATATTTTGGTTGTAATCTACCAATTTTCAACACTAGAGCGGAACAAACATTCAGCGTTATGCACAGAGAAATTACTTCACATCGTTCATTTAGTTGCTGTGACACCTACAATCAACATCTTTATTTAAAAAAAAAAAAAAAACCATAAATGATGATACTTAAGCAAGTAACTAACCATAATAGACATAACGTGCTTGGGTAAAGGAGCCACCGGGTTCACATCGCCTTCTGGAAGAGGAATATCTGCTTTCTTGACCTCCCGTAGAAGGTACCCTGATAAAAATAAAAGAGCAATTGTTTCTAAGACACACACACACAAAGAAGTTTAAAAGATGTTTCAAAGCCTCCAAATACCACGAGTAGCCTCTTAATCGCACCGGATTAGAAGTCGACAGTGTGTTATGCTCTTCCCCTAATCTAATAATAAAGGGTTTAGTTAGCAAAGGATGGCATTTCATTCAACTAAATCTACAACCAGCTGACATTTCCCATGACTGTCTCAAGTCAGTTGTCAGAAGGCCTTCTGTGGCTTCATGCATCTCTGCTTTGGTTCTACAGTGCCATCACAGCTTTGTCTTAACCCAAAATTTCAAAACTTGACTACAGCTCAATTAACATAAAGGGAAACTTGACTGCAATATATGCTTACCGAGGATCCTCTCCATCTCTTCACATTTTTTGATCTCATTGACATATTTTCGCTGGAATGCGTTAACACTGGGATTGAGCTGAAACGAGTGCAAGAGACACATTCAGTCAAGAATAAAATGATTCAGTACGGTCCTCATTCACATATCATCACTGAGACAGAAGGGAGCATTTCACAACCATAAATCCCACAGTAAGTACCAGCACAGGCCAGTTTATTTCAGCATTTTATAGCAACAGCTGTGATCTATGAGATAACGATGACTTCCTTGTGTGACTATCAAGAAAAAATGTCGCGCCTGCTTTAATATACAGTAAAAGTCGCTGACAAATGTGAAAGGAAGTCCGCAGGGGCGGTGTGGTATTCGCGTACGATAAACAAACAGCTCTTTGTTGAGCGATTTCGGTGGTAACAAACTCAGCAGCAACTTTAAAACTGAGGCATTAACATTAATGTTTTAAGAGATTAAAAACCCATCTCTTTGGGGACTTACGTCTCTGAACTCCACAAGCCCCAGTTCTCCAAGTTCATTGATGCAGTCGTATGCTGATCCAGACTGTAGAAATAGTTGGGCCAGACACATCTCCTCACCGCGGAGTAGGGAGCTCATTTTGACAGTTCGCTTAGATATTTACCTGATTATAAGACGTGCTAATATTAGCAAGCTAACTATGGCGGTTTCCGTAAACTACAGCACGTCAACGGCGTTGAATTAAGTCCTTCGTAGCGCTTTGCATGATTTGCCGCTGCTGAGAAAACGATGTTGTACTTACATAACGAACACTTTAGATAGCTATCGTTACAGCAGACGTTGTCCCCCTTAGCTAATGGGCTAACCGGTGAGCGTCGTGCTGTTAATTATTGGATGAAAAACTTCTTTCAGCAAAGTTGGACCAGAAACGGTGCGGCAGCCAGTATCAAGGCCGCTGACGTAGCATATCCCAAGATGTGGTCGCAACTCTTCTTATAGTTTCTAAAGTTTTAACGAGTCTCCGTTTGCCGTGTCCATAGTACTACACGTCACTTCGCTGGACACTGTTGAATACGATCAACTTCCACGGCAGTGAATGTACCTTTGACCAATGACCGCCGCCTCCTGGAGTATGCGCACTACACTCAACTCGAAAACATGCTGACATTTAAGCCCCGAGTACTGTCTGAAGGTGAATGTACACGCATGCATGAATACACCAATGATCCTCTCTTTACATTTTCCTTGATTGCTCAGATAGAAAAAAAAAGATTGTCGAACAGGCCAGACTGTACAGGTTATTATTACAGGCTGTATTGAAAAAAAAAAATCATGGTCCCTTTTGTGATGCTAATAGAAACAGGGTGTAAAACAATAGAAGTGTCTGGAACATTCAAAAGTGGTGCTTTTTTTTCTCTGGGGTGAACACAGTGTTTATTCTGTTATTCTGTAAATATTATTTCTCTAGAAGAATTACCCCTTGTGCTATCATCACTGGATCAACCTGTTCAAGGGGCCCAGGGCAAAACAGCCCCAGGCGATGCTAAGAAAGAAGACAGCGAGGTCAGAGGCTGTAAAAGGATCTAGATTCACGAGGAGCAGTAGCCTTGTCACACTTGTTGTCTACCTGATGGTGAAACACTACTGTGCTTGTGCATGATGACCTCCCATGTGGGAACATCTAAAACTTGAACAAACAGTGACCCAGAATTGAGCTCTGCAGCATGTCCATGAGAACCAAACTGATCAATGGGACAGGAATCAAAGAATCAATAATCAATAAAAGCCTATCAATAATAACACTGTGATGGGATAGAGCCTAAAAAGTCTTTGAAAAAATATCTTTATTACAACTATTTACATTCTCACAAACATACCCTCCCCACCACCACATATGTGTCTGCCTCTACATTGTTCGCATCATTTCCTCCGGGATTCAGAGAGCAGCACCATTCCAAGCCTGTCGAATTTGTCTCCATGGAGTCCCAAGAACTGAGGCAGCAATAAAGAAGAAAACCAAGATGAGGCCCTTAGCCAGTGATTGAGAATATGGTTCACCTGGGAAGTACAAATGTAAAATAAGTCAGTAATGGTCCTATCAGTATCCATTGTCACACTTAAAGCAGTGTTTTTCGCAGATGTGTTTCACAGCTGTGGGATATGGGAGCGACTTTTTTGTTAATTACTCACCAATGATCAACTGCACTCACTGTGGCATTAAAGGTTCACTGTGGCACATACACTAATGATCACAATCAATACTGATGTAATTTAGCAATGACACTGTATTGGTCTTATTTAACAAATTCGTAAGGTCATCAGCTGTGATGACAGTGTTAATGTCAAATGATTAATTTCACAATAATTAAATGTTTCTTAGCATGAAAATTTCAATTCACTGATTGGGACTACCTGCGGCCCTGATGGATAAGCGGTATAGAAAATGGATGGATGAATGGATGGATGGATGATTGGGACTAGATAAATTCCCACCTGTGTAATATCTGGTGATGGGAAAGGCGAGCTCAGGCCAACATACATCATTCCTGTTACAGTCATACTCTGTGAAGTTGATCTGAAACCTGGGGAGAAAAAAACCAAACAAAAACATCACAGTCTAAGTTGGAATCAGTCAGGTAGCTCATACAAGGAATTTATTTGGCTCAAGTTTCCAACTTCCTCTATCAGGGCTGTTGGAGCAAGCACCTGGTTTTTGGTGGTCCTGTGTTGACTGGAATGTCGATAAAGGTGACCGAAGAAGTGATGGGGAACAACTGAGTCTCCATTGGGTCCACACATGGAGAGACATCACCTCCTCCACAATCCAGTGCCCAGCGGGACGGGCTGTAGCTAAAAATGATTCACAACAGCTTATTATATGAATGGAAATTAGAAGACATGGTAATATGATTAATGCTCTTCCTCAATTGAAAACACATTTTACACTGTGCAAGCAATGAGTGTACACCTGATACACACCTAACTTTGACAGCATGGATATCTCTTTGAGGTATGCCATCTACAAAGCCAGTGACGAGACTCCAAACATAGACATGCTGGTGGGATGGAACCCCATAGCATGAACTTGCAGTGTCTTCCATAGGTGTGCTTGAGTTCAGTGTCACAGCTGTAAATTTTATGTTGTAATGTCAAATTTAGTTATAACAAAAGGATTATTTGGCAGAATGTTGTAGAATTTGTCTTACAAATTGAAATAAAAGTAGAGCAAAAAGTTAAGTTAATATCACAAACAAACACACAATCTCATTACAAAACATACATGACAAACAAAAGGCAGGACTGCACAGATTGTTTCTTTTCACCATCTACTCACAGCTTATGTTCACCCAGTCGGTCATAGTTAGAGGATCTGGATTTCCGCTCTTTGCCACATATGTGGCTTTAATCAAAGCTCCCTGGAGAGAAGTAACAGTCTCTCTAAGGGAGAAAAAATATTTTATTTTAGCACCAATATATACAGGTATAGAACATCAGACATGAACCCATACGGAGACACTGACCTCAAGAGATCACACTGAGTCAGATTCTGTCGGCTGACAGGTAGCAGACATCCTGATGTTGAATTCTCCCCAAACACAACTGGTTTCAACTCAGCAGCGGAACACAGCCCATCACTCACTGTTTGCCAGATCAGAGTTTCTTTTAGCCAGCTAACAGTATATAAGTTATTTGCTATTATGCTACTAGTGACCCATTAATCAACATTATGAATTAACAGGTTTTACCTGGTTTCCAAAGATTGATGGATGTCCTCTGTATTGAGCCTGTATAATTGTCCAAAGTGTCCACAATTCCAGCAATAACAGGTCTTCCAACTTGATAACCTGCCATTTAGAACACCTGTGTGTTAACCACTGTAACAGGTACTGTGAATTATTTTCTACAAAACAGTTCCCTTCCACAACCATTCTCAGGAAAAAATATTTCATCTTGCTCTCACCTGGGTTTCCTGATTTTGGCTCACCCATGAATTCTCCATTTAGAAACACAGCAGAATATCTTGTGGTTAACACCACTGTTAAGAGACAGAAAAGCACAAATAAGCCAAAATAGCACCAAACATATCCATCAGCTGCAACTGGCGATGATCCTAATCATGGCTAAGCCTTATGGGTACTTACCACTATCATTTAAAGTGATGGTTCCCACAGTGCGTGTCAGTACGATGCTTGTGATGCCATTTTCTCTCCAGTAGAACTTGTAATCCAGTGCTAAGGTCACATTCTCACACGCCAGCATCTCATCTTCAGAAAAGCATTAATCAGTATTTCAGCACTGATGCTAATTGTCAGGGTCGGTTGTTTTAATAATGACATGTTGTAATCTCCATACCTGAAGAGGCAACAGAACCTGGTCTTGAAATAAACTGACTCAAGTCAGTAGCCACTTCATCAGTTACATCCACTATAGCATCACCTGGAATAGATAAAAAAAAAAAAAATTAAAGACACATGGATTCAAAGAGCTCCAGGACATACTGAGAGATTGCTATAGTGTGTCTAACATGTAAAACATACCCCCTTGCCCATTCTTCACTTTAATTCTCAAATCTGTTAGTAGCGTCTGTAAGGGATATCCAGTTGGACAGGAGTGTAGCAGAGTTACACACTTGACTTTGAAATTTTTCAGAAATGCTACAGGAGCATTGTTTACACATTGTCCAAGCACCTTCTGTGAAACAGACAAATATATAAGGCATTAGCTGTTACAGCCTTGGCAACATATACATAAACACAAAATCATACACAAAACACCTGTTTTACAAAAACCACACCCACAAAACTAACCTGAGGAATAGTGAAGTACTGGTCATTCAATGTGAAAATGGGACTTCCTTGAACATAATCATTAGCTGGTTCTGGAGCTGACAAAACAGGCATTTGGAAGGATGGACCAGGCTTATATGCACTATACAAGTCAAAGGGGAAAAGATAAATGATGAAAACATGACACAAAAATTAAGAAACAAATTAGACATTCAAAAAACCTTATCTCTTGTCAGGTGGGATCAACTCAAGACTCCCACCTGACAAGAGATAAGGTTTGGGCAACCTAAAAAAAAAAAACCCCAACAATAAATATTCAATAATTTCTCACATTGTGTCTCCTTGGTAAAAGAGACCAAGGTAAGGGTTGTTCTCAGGAGGAGAACTGACACATAAAAATGGAAACCAATCTGGGGAGTTTTCAGAAGACTGCACAGAGCACTGATAGTCTGGAGCAGGAGACACCTGTCCACCAAAGGGCCCTGGGAGACAGTGAGACACAAACAGCTTCAAATCTTCCATGGAACAGTCCTGTTAAGAGCGAAAGGGTGAGAAATTAGTCAAGGTTGATTGATGCATAAAACATTTGACGAAAATGCACTGCACTGTTGTGAATACCTTGTCACAGCAGCAGCGTATATCACATGCTCTAGACGTGAGGTCACAGGGACAAGAGCCCAGTGGTTGGTACACCTGGTTTGGAATGGCTGTTTTATTATCTGAAATTGACAGGAGATTTCTAGTTACAAGAAACGAGTCATGACAGCCCATTACGATGAGGTACAAGTTCCATTTGAGTTACCAGATCCAGCATTAGCAGGAACCAACAGGGCATGTATCTTGGCCTGGATCAGCAGCGATGCCTGAGGTGTGCTGCCCACACATGCAGCCACTTGAAGGGTCTCCAACACACACAATGGGTTTGGACAGCAGTCTGTGTCTGTCTCATTCTCGGCACACAAACGCAGACTTTTATCCAGTCTCAGCTGAACTCGAATTGCAGTCTGGGGCACCAAATGATACAAACGAGACATGTAATGTAAAATGGATGTTAATACTATAATAACAACTTTATGATCTCAAGAATAGAAGGTTTATTACTTTAAAAACTGCCTAACTTCCTCTTACTTGAGCATTGTCTCTAAATACAACTAAAAATACAAAACTGTTCACTGGGTTTCTTTACCTTTCCGACCTGCTCCCTTGTAAGAACCCATTGTGTTTCCTCAGCTACACACGATGGAGAACCAATACGTCCTAGAAAATTAAACAAACCATCATCAACCACCAGATCTGCCCAAATGACAGATTACATAATCACAAAACAGACTCATCGCTGCCTTTCCTCTCTTATTGCAACAAAAAATATTTCCTAACACGACTTATTTTACTCAAAAACATCACACAATTCATCTTATAGTCTCATACAAACAGGAGGGCAGTGCAAAAGGTAAAGGATCAGAAGGTGTTTATCGTTTTTACCTGTTGTGTTGGATGGAGACACTGTCCTCAGACTCAGAGAGACGTCCGATGTGTTTCCGACCAGAAGTGCAGCGACCGTTGGTCCAGTTGCGATCAGATATGACGGCTGGAAATCTGTTCAACAAGACGCTGATATTTCCGTTAACTGCTTTTCGCACTAGCCTCATAAAATTAGGTTATAATGTCTTAATGTGTGCTGACGTAACTTTTACTTAGCACGACTATCTAGCTCTTACTTAGTCTTTGACGTTAGCCTTAACGCTGGTAAGGTAAGCTAGCGTAACGTTAGCTCTTCTACTGTGAAAATGGATGAATTGTGCATAAATTGAACGCCATATTATAGTCTTACCGACAATATTTTGAGCGTGAGCCAAGGAAATGATCAGTAAAACACATGTGACCTGGCGTGAAATCGACGAGGAAAATAATATATCAGCTACGTTAGCCATTTGGTTTACTTCAAACTATAAAGTCGACATATTTGTAAACTGTCTGTGATGTCTTGGCAACGCAGATTTTAAGCGAATCGCAGACTAGAAAAAATCTTGTTCTGGAGAAACAGGAGAAACAAAACTCCACTCCAAAGCACAACAGCGACCCCATCTGGTCTGGGGTGGCAGACACATGTACTGTTTATGACTTTGGTTAGAATCAAAAAGAACAAAACTTTAAAAACGAACGTAACACAAAAAATGGTCACTGTTGCGAGTCATCCTCATGTCATGATAATGTCACATGTTGCAATTATTTTAAGAATATGGGAGAGTCAATATTCATGGCACCAGTATGGCTCACTTAGAGATACTTATGGATTCACATAACATATATAAACATACGCATACCCACACTTCCTCTTTTATTCCAGGAGTCAAATCCCTCTGCCCATAAAGCAAAAGCTAAACAATATCTGCTAAATAATATTCCCCAAATAGAAGTTAATAATAATATGTTTGAATGATGTGACTGATTAAAAAAAAAAATCATTAACAAAATTAAAATTATTTAAAAATACTTCATTAACATACTTTCTTCTTCACTGATATTTGCACTTTGGACTAGCTGTCTTAATTCGAAAAAATAAATAAATAAATAAAACTGACCTCTAGGTGGCAGCATGCCGCTTTAATACTGGTTTGAGAAGAGTAGAGTTAAAGTTATATCACGTGACCAGAGTATCAGCACATTGCCAATGTGTCTGCCAACATCACAGTCTCTACAGTGGGATTAACATAACGATGTTTTCGTTTGAAGACCTCATGACAAGTCTTCAAGACTGTGTGATCTCCGAGGACCGTGCAGCGGAAAATGTCAGGCAAACCCTCAGGGTCTTCACTGATAAACTGTCTGAATCCTCCAGGTTGGTATCTGTAATCTCAGCATGTTTGAGAACAACAATGTGTCGGTCCCATTTTAAATGAAGCGTGATAATAAGTCAGTAATTACGCCTGCATGATTCATGAACAGGAGTAGCGTTAAAAGATGCAAGGAGCGCTGCTTGGACGAGGCTGTCCAGCTGCTGAGACGAATCCCAGAGGCGCAGCTTCATGTTTTAGAGGAAAACCACCTCCTGCTTCTTGTCCGGCTCCTCATCTCCATGCAGCTGCAGATGGTCAGCATCTCCACAGCCTGTCGGAAAGTGGACCAGGTCAGCTTTACAACATCTCTGTTCGCTGCACAACCCTTAAAACAAAAGGGAATCTCGTTGTAACTTCACATTTGTTTGACAGATGTTGCAACACTTGGCCAAGGTGGACCAGCAGTTGGTTTTTAGAGAAACCCATCACTGTTTGCACTCCATAGTCCAAACTGACCAGGTACAGAGCTCTCACTTCACCAAGATCTTACATATATTTGCACCGTAGGTAACTTTTACCGTTTTACTCCTTCTTTCCAGATCTTGTCCTATGAGGATCTGCAGAGAGGTTGGTGCTGGCTAACTGATGTGTCATTACAGCATATCGCTAAATGCAAGTTTTTATTTTATTTACTTTCATCTTTTTTCAGCCTGTATGTTCCTGGAAGACAGCGCTGTTGGTCGTGAGGTGTGCCGAGAGTCGTACCTGTCCTTGCTGAACAAAATGTCCGAATTATTCCCTGTTGTCTTGCGAGAAGAATCCCTCAGAGATGGACCGCTGTGTTACATTGCTGTCAAGGTACCCGGAGAGCGCGATGAATCGGACTGTTCTGTTAATCACAGACTTGTTGTGAGATCTTTGTGGCTGACGTGAGAACTGTGATCTCTGATCTCTGATCTCTGCAGGTGTGCTTGCAGATATTTCAGCTGTTGTCCAGTGAAGTGGCTCCTCTTGTGTGGGTCAAGGAGCACAGGGCCCCGGCGGTGCAGACGATCCTACAGGCGCTTATGGACATAATACTTGGACAGGTTTCTAATTAGATATTAATTCATAGTTCTGAGTCAGTCACTCTAAAATTGGAGGTCTGGTAAGTTGTTACCTTTTCTTCTTCTTGTCAGTCGCTGTGTCCTGTCTTGCAGTGCTGCAACAGGGACGCTCGTTTTCTGGCAGGCACCGCTGTGGCCATGCTGATCACCACGGCAACGGAGAGCGCAGCGGCACGAGCTGCTGCCTGGAGTCTGCTGCAAGTCTCACATTCAGGTGAGTAACCGCGAGCACTGGTGGACAAGCAGCAAGACTTGATGTGGGGTCCCGTGGGCAAAATGTAAATAGATTTGGTCTGTTTTAAATCCTCTTTCTTTCTCTGTTGTGCGCACCCCAAAAATCATGAATGTTATTTACACTACAAGTTCTACACCCGGGTGTGGGTGCCTGGAGATTCCCAACAGAATACCTGTTACTCCCGTTTATTTCCCAGAGCCCTGGCTGCTGACTGTTGGTGCCCTCCAGGTACAGTGCAGCCCTGCAGAGACGGACGGAGTGGACAGGCTGGCTGTGATCAGAGGCCTCCTGACCTGCTGTCGACCTCACATCTTGCTCAGTTCACACATGGATGCCACAGACGTAAATCTAGCTGAAGTTCAAAATGCTTATTGCTTTTGTTGGCACTTGCTTTTACTGACCAATTCCTTCGTTTCCTTCTTCCCAGACGTGTGTGCTGCTGAAAGGTTTGTTTCCTGTGGTCTGTGGTCTGTGCGAGGAAAAGCTGGATTGCCTCTACTTTGCCTTCGAAGGTGAGTAATGTCCACATTGTTTCTTCATGTCCTTAAATGGTAATGTCGCCTATTAAAATGTGAAACGCTGTTGCAGCATTAACGCTGTGGCTGAAGAAAGTGAAGGAATGTCTGGCTGATATCTGGAAGTCGACAGGCGCTCGCCTCCTGCCTGACGACGGCAGCCTGCAGCAAGAGCTCATTCACATTATGTGGTCCAATGCAGAAAGCCCAGTGAGTCAGATCATCATTGTTCAATTACTGCAGTTCAAAGCCTGGCAAAAAAATTTAAGAATTTATTTGACTTTTTCATTTTAAAGCCAAATGATACAGGATATAGAGCACTGTATGCTAAGAAGTTGTGCTTGATGTATAGTTTGTTTCATCTTTAAGAAGTGTATTCCATATTCCATATTTAAAGACATATTGCTGGAGCTGTGGAATTGTTCACTGCCGTCTGTCTTGTTGCGCTTTGGCAGGTGGAAGGTGTGTCAGAGTTTGTGCGTGGAGCCTTTAGTCTGTTGCTGGAACTCTATGACATGGACTCCAAGCAGTTTTGTGACACAAAGAGGCCTCTTTATTTCACTCTACTTCAGCGAATAATCAAACTACCTTGGGAAGCCAAAGCCAAATATCACCGCCTTTGTGCCCTCCTGCCATATCTGGGTACTGACATGGTGAGGCCTAAGGGTTATTACAGGGTGAATACCGTTAGAATATTGTCTGAAGCGGTCATGATGACTTTGGTGCATGTTTCTTTAATCGATCAGGTGCTGGATCAGTATGCTGAAATGCCCAGTCACCTGCTGAAGTGCTTGTCGACCAATCACCTGTCACCGTGTGCTTCGGAGCTTTACAAGTGTCTCATCCAGCAGCAGAGACGAGAGCTCTGCGACGGCTCGCAAAAGTCTGCTCCGCACACTGAGCAGGATCTGGCCCGTCAGTGGGCGAGGCGTTGGCGGCCTGCCCTCCATGAGGCGCTGACATCTGATGTGACCCTTCTGCAGAACAACAGTTCAACACACTTATTACCCTGCACCTTTCAAGTCTTCCCCTCAGCTGTGGATCATCTGCTGGCCTCTCTGGATCCGTTCGTCCCCGGCCACCTCCACGCCTGGGCCTGCATCATGAGCTCGTATCGAGCCACCACCGGAGCCTCTCTGTGGGCTCTGCAGGGGACCTCAGCTCTCGAAACCCTTGAGCTAGCTCTAGGATCTGCAGATGACAAAGTCCGTATCGCTGCTCTCAACGTCATCTGCTGCAGCCCAAAGACCAAAGACACTCCAACGACCAAGGAGATGGCAATAATGAGGATGTTTATTCCTCAGAACTTTAACTGTGAGTCTTCGCCTTTTCGACAGCACCTTCAGGCCGGTGTGAAGAGATTTCTGGTTCGTATCAGAGACGGCTGCCTGGCGCATCTCAAAGGAAAGAAGGGAAAAAAGAAAGGAGATGCCGAGTGCACAGAGGGCGAACAGGATATACTGGAGCAGGGAATAGGTGAGATAAATGCACTAAAAATTGCTCTAAAGTTCTGATTTATTTAATATATCAAGTGTTATCTGCTCGGCAAAACCTTTTCTTGTATAAAATGTAGGGTTTGTGGAATGGTTGGGTCAGCTTCCATACAGCTACCTGGCACCAGGACACAGTTATCAGAGGAAGAAGACTGCATTGCTGTTGCTGTCTGCGGTGCTGGAGACCTGCACAGACACCTGGAGCCCAGACAAAAAGAAGGGACAACCTCCAGGTCAGTTTGGAGAACAACCTAATTAAAAAAGAATATCTACACACTAATCTATAGCACTAGTCATTTTTAAATCTCATTTTGTCCACATTTGGAATTTAAATGAACTTCATGAAATAATTTTTGCAGCAAATATGGGGTCTCTTATTAAGTGTGCCCAACAAAGAGGACTTTGGGACTTCATCTGCAGGACAAAGCAGCTGGTCCTAATCAGCTGTTTAGAAGATTCTACAAATGAGGTAGAGCTGCATTAACTTGCGTCACCTTTGTTTTATATGGCTCAAATTACAGATTGAGGTTGAGGTTAGAATAGTTCAAAGTGTTTCTTTTATTTTACAGATTCGAGAACTTTCAGCCGGGTTACTATTGAGGTTTTTCCCACCCAGTTTTCCCGATGATGTTGCTGCAGCGCTGCTCACACGAACCAAGCAGCTCCTTTGCAGTCCTCGTGTGCAGGAGGCTCAGATGGGAGCGCTGATGATGAAAGTCCTCCTTCAGAAGTGAGACTCGCCTCCCACATACCCTCTTTCAGAATAACAGATACTAAAGACAGGCATTTTTCAGCTGTTGTTCTACCTGTAGATCACAAGACCAGCCTGAGGACTGCAGGCTGAACAGGAACATTACTGTCAGCAGTGGAAGTAACTCCAAGGCCTCCTGCATGGTCAGATTTCTGGTGAAGGAGCTAGAGGAGCACTATCTGACAGCCAAGGCTGACATGATGCTTGCTGCCAGAACCAAGCCTATACATGGTGAGACCTAAGACCTACACCACCCACATCTCCCTCAGATGATGTTTAGCTTTACATAATCCTGTATTGATTTATGTTCCAGGTGTTCTGAGTGCTCTTCAGAGGTGTTTGCTTGAGGCACCTGACAGTGTCTCTGACGTACTCGACCGCAGTCTGACCACTGAGGTGCTAAGCCTGTTGGAGAATATCTCTCTGCTGCTGCTGGGTGTTTTGTACGGAGACCTGGACGCTTGCGCCGCTGAAATTGGTAATGATAGAGCAACATGCAGAAACAATACAGATTTAGGTTATTAATTTGACGACATTTCAGATTTATTTATGACACTGCACATCTTTTGTTGCAGATGCCCCTCCTTCTTTTTGCGATATGGGAAACGCCATCAGTTCTCTTATAGCCCAGGCTTCTGGAGGGGGCCAAGGGGATGGAGAGGAGTGTATCCTGCTATCTGAAGAGCACAGCCTCGTTCTCACCTGCTGCTGGGTCTCCCTCAAGGTACAACAGAACCATATACACCAATGAGATTCATAATTGGATATCTCAACATCGCGGAAGACATTTCAACTCAGTATATTTGCTGTGTGTTTGTGTATTTTTTCTCAATATTATTTGCTCTGTGTTTTCTTACCAGGAAATCGGAATCTTTTTAGGTTGTCTGGTGGAAAAAATTCTCTCTGAATCCAAACCAAGCAAGTGCCTTCTAACGAAAGAGGATCTAATGAGAGCATCGAAAGTATTCAAAAATATTCTTCTCAAATGCCGTCACTGGGTAAGTTTTAGAAATCTGTGCAGAAGCATTAAGCCTGAACCAAATTCATTTCGAGAAAAACAAAAACATTTTTCTGTCCACCAGGGGGCAGTAGAGGGATGCTGTGTGGGCTTCACCAAGTTCTGTGCCTCTTTGTTAAGCAGCAGTGATACAGAGATAAAGGATATCCCGGCCCACATGCTGAAACAAGTGGGTTGTGTTTCTGTGTATTCTGCATTAATAAATGGAGATGCTGAAATGCTGGCTTATAGATATATTTACTGTTATATTTATTTCTAGGGCTTGCAGGTAGTGCAGTCTCCTCGCTCCACATCTGTGACCCGGCGGGCTGCAGGATTGCCTATGCTTATCCTGTGTGTCCTGTCAGCCGGGGAGGCCAATAAAGCAAGATCACTGTTATCACACAGTATGCAAACATTACTGGAGACAGCCAAGACCCCTCTGCGTGAGAACTGGGACCAAACACTGGACCTGCCGCAGGTGCGTAGACACAGCAACAACAGGGAGGATATCGGTCTTACGCAAACACAGATGCGCAAACGTTACTGTCCTTTCACTTGTAGGTGTGTGCGGTCCACACTCTGCAGGCCCTGGTGCGTGGTTCAGGTCTGGGAGTAGCTGTTCTTCAGTTTGCTCCTGCTGTAGCCATCTTGTCACTCACTCTGCTCAGTTCTCCCTGCTGGGCCATGAGGAATGCTGCCCTGCAACTTTACAGTAAGACACCAGCACATCTAGAGCTTTGCATTTTGTCTGTAATGGTCATATGGAGGATTAAGTTAATAATCGAGCTTATCGATTAATCTAATGAATCCATTATTTATACAGTTAATTGCTAAATTGTTTTGTTTATAAAATGGCAGAAAGTAATAAAAAAAAAATTCCCATTGCAATTTCACAAAAGCCACATTATCATAGTCAAATGGAGCCTTTTGTCTGACCCGCAATCCAGTCCATAGCCAAAGCCATAATCAGTTTCAAGTAACCAGTTTACTATTACAGAGGACAAAAAATATCGGAAATACTCACATTTTAGGTGCTGGAACCAGTGAATGACTGGCATTGTTGTTTAAAAATTGATTGAAACTATTAATCAATTGTTAAAATAGTCTCTGCAACATGACGTTCTGTCTCAACTATTTTTTTCAGCTCTAATCTGATACTATAGTTATTAAAATGCGTTTTCAGGTTCTCTGTGTTCGCGAATGCTTGGCCAGCGGCCCAGCAGTGAAGAGGATGGCCCCGCCCAGCATGGCATGTCCCCCTTTGCCTTCTTCTTCCATTACCCTGAGCTCCAACCCTTCCTCCTTGGGGAGCTGAGAGGGGCAGCACAAGACCTTCAGGGTCCATCTAATGAGGCCAAGCTACACCTCCAGCCCTCGCTCTACCCCATCCTCACTCTGCTAGCTCAGCTCCAGCCTGGTGTCCAAGACTCAACAGAGTGAATACTTTTTGCATATTACTACACAGTGCTGGTTAGCTTAGTTTAGCTTAGCTTGTATAGATTCAAAGTGGGGGAAACAGCGGTTTGTCTTTGCCCAAAATAAACAAAATCCACCATGTTACATTAACACGTTATATCTTGTTTGTTAATAAAAATGAAAAATTGCATTAAAAAATGCTCCCCATTAAAGCATGAATTGTTATGTTTACATTTCTTTTTGTATGAATCAAACAAACAAGATATGACGTGTTCAGTATTGAGCTCCGGAGTTGCTGGCGGGGGACTTTGTTTGGGCCCAGCCAGGCTAGCTGTTTTTATGTGAAGTATTTTAAGATTAGCTAAACTGCTGCTGATGAAAGCTTCTTCATCCAACTCAGGCCAAGAATGCAACATGTTTAACTTTCCTTTTAATAGCTTAGCATTTTATACTTTATACAAAGCAGTGATGAAGCACTAAGTTTTGTACGTGTACACTGAGTTTATACGGTCTTTATACGGAAAGTTATGTGACTAACTTCTTGTCTTCATTGGGTTTCCTTTACCAGAACTTTGTCAGACTTCCTGCCTCCTTTACTCCAGCTATCTGCCAGCCCTATTTACAGTGTGAGAGTCATGGCCTCGAAGGCTTTGGTTGCCATGACTCCCCCTTCAGAGTACATGAACATCCTTATCAAACTCATGGCTCAACTGCCCAGTGTAGAGGAGCGCTGCTGTCACAACCGCCTCCACGGGCAGCTGCTGCAGATCAAAGCTGTTCTGGAGAGAGCTCTGTGCACGGACAGGTGAGACTTAAAAGAGCTGTTTATGCTTTCATCAGACACTTTCAGGCTTTGAATTCGCTCTCTGTTTCTCTGCCCAGTGCCCCTTCAGCTGACCTGAGTGACGTGCTGAGCAGGATGGATGACTCGCTGTGGCTGGTGACTGTGGCTCAGCGCTGCCCCCTAGTGAGAGCCGCCTACCTCGGAGTGGCGGAGTCACTGAGGAGATTCTGCTGCCAGACCTACTTGTCAAAGCTCAGTGACACACTTATGCACGACCTTCAGACATCTCAAGAGGAACGTCAGGTATGTGACACACATGTATAAAAAAGTAGGGGGACTTGGAGACTTTTAAGCCTTTTATTCATACATACACAAATAGACAAAACAGCAAAGGTTCTGAGGTTTTTTGAGTTTCTGAGTTTGGGTTATTTCATATGAGATATTTCTTCCTGTGCGCTTTGCCTATGCTCTTGTCACTGGTTTTAAGTGTCTGAAAAAAATCTGTGCAGAATGTAGCAACAGTTACACCAAAATATGAAGACAGTTTGTATTTTCTAACTTTATGTTGTCAATCAAATATGATCAAATTACCACCAGCTAGCCACACAGTCCTGATGAAGCAGGTTTCTGAGGCTTTTAGAGCATTAAATGAATTTTTTTTTTCTTGCAGGACCCCATCACCGGCAGATATCTCTTCTAATGTTTTATCTCTCTCATCACTATAGATTGGGTTGTCATCCTTCCACCAACAAGCCGTACACTTTCTGTGTGCAGATCTAACACTGGCATGTCGAATCTGGGACAGCTTCTCTGCACTGAGCCCTGATGTGAGGCTCTCGTTGGTCACATGGGCAGCGGACGGGCGGGGTTCACAACAGAGCGGCTTGAGAGAGGTGATCCTTAGGGTGTTGCAGGTGAGACAGGATCTGCTCTCCAGACTTCAGCACAAACATAAGAACCTTTCCAAAAACCTGTCGAACAGCTTTGAGCGTAACAGCCTTCTTAGAACACAATGAGAGGAAACGTGGGAAGCAACGATAGGCTTAAATATAATGCCAAGTTAGGCTGAAATCTGGCTTGAGACCCCCACTCCCTACCCCTGATATTAGAAAGGGTGTGTCTGTAAACTATTATATTCTGTAATCATGGCGACTTAAGTACAGTTCAGAGGATGTCAGTCCCTTTTTCATTTGTTAGTCATGTAGGTCACTTAGATAAACTCCCCAGCATGTTGCATTATCTGGACCACCCAGTCTGCCCTCTTATGTGTGTCCTGTTCAGTGTTTAATTGACTCCCTTTTAAATAAGTTTGATAAGATATTACACTGCGTATCTACAGACAGCAGGTAAAGGCAGGGACTGCTGTTCATGTGGCCTAGTTATTTATTTTACAGTGTTTGTTGGCACTTACTCTGTCATTTAGTTTGATTAGAGGACCCTGTTGTTGTATAGCTTGGAAGTAATGAACAAGAAGAGAAAGAGAATGGGATTATCATTTCAACTAGGAAAGCAGATTCTGTTTGAACATGCTTTTTATTGTTCTGACATAGTTGTTTATATTTGGCAAACATGTCATTTTTTATATTAGTGGCGTTTTTTTTCTTCGTAATATGCAGTGATGTTGATTTCTGATTCTGCATCTCCTATATAATGCCAGTCAGGGTATGCCAGTTTGGCCTTGAAAGGCGTCATTTGACAGAAGTAGTTTTAAGGACTGTGGTGATTCTCTTGATCTCCAGTCAAACCTGAGGGAGGCGTTGTTGAGCCGCAGCGTGGAGTACCGCAGGGCCTACCTCGCAGCCCTGGGAGTCGCAATGGCTGGAGGTGGTTTTACTGCACCCCAGCATCTTCCTCAGTCAGCTGCACTGGAGGAACCAGTTCTACCTGAGTGCCTGAATCTCTTGCTGAGGGACCTGGAGGAGCAGCGAGGTGGCCCAGAGTTTCTGTCCCAGGCTCTATATGCTGTTAGTCTGCTGCTTTCCCAGTGGCCAGACTCCAGGTTTGACTTGTTTTATATTCTTTTTTTTCCCAGTATAGAGTCACATAATGAAATGTTTCTACTTGCAGTTCTGACCCTTTTTTTCCCTATCTCTGTGCAAATCAGTCTGAAGATATCCATGTTCCAGCGCTGGTGTAGCATCCTGGAGCACCAGCGGTCCCCGGATGCCCCGGAAGTGCTCAGGATGGCATGTGCTGAAGCTCTGTGTGTGGCAGGAGTTCCACTCATGAGCCTGAGAGAACTCAGCGCTGCCACCATGAGCAGGTGTGAAGGAAATCAGTTAGCGTGCTGTCAATCAGATGACACACACACGAGCAGAAATTAAACCTGTTGAACCTTTGTGATTTAGGTTGATCAGCACAGGCCTGTACTTGCTGCAGGACCAAAGCCAGCAGGTGAGGATGAAAGCGGCCTGTTTTACCTCCATGCTGCACCATGCGAGAAGAAGAGAAAGCCAGAGGAGCGTCTATTTCATGCAGGTCAACCAGGCTCTGCCGCTCCTGTTGGACCTGCTGCTGGAGGAATGCTGGGATACTCCTGGCACACTGGAGGTGCTGCTGTCTAACCAGCTTCAGCCTGACCTCAGATCTGTGCTGAGAGAGGCCTCGCAGACGGGGTATGTTACCTCTCTTAATCAATACACTTAACAGATCTTCCTTTAGTGTTGCTCACTTGTTTTCATTGCTCTCTTTCACAGGTGTTCCTCCTTGTATGAGCAGGATGAAGCCAATGTGTTTGCAGAGCCTTCTGTGATGTCTGCGCATGTTCTGCCTTATCTGCTACAGATGGCTGAGAAATACTTGGAATCCCCTGCTTTGGCACAGAGCCTGAGTGCATGGGCAGAGGAGAGTGCTGCACAGGTGCTGGAGAACCTTGCAGTGTGCAAAGAGCTCCAGCCAGGTACCTTATTAGATTATCAGTCTGGATATGAGAATGTGTTTGACAAATCTATATGCAATGATGAAATTCTCTGTATTACAGCGTGATTATTTCTTTTCTCTCTAGGTGAGACATTGACCCCAGCCTGGCTCGCTCTCCTCGTGGACCCGCGTCTCCACAGCACCCTGTGTGGCCTGTTCACCAGGGCTGCCCTTCTCTTACGTCTGTTGGAAACATCTGATGATGTACGACACCTTTGTGATCCTTCGTCCTTGCACACGAGTTTACAGGAAGTTTGTAGCCTTCTCAGTCAGAATGGCGTTCACTTTCCCTCTTCTCTAACAGCCGCTGTGGCTGCAGAACTGCCAGTATGACAGAACAGAGTGGTTTTCCTATGACTATCAGTGAGCAAAGCATTTGGCTGATGAGGCCCAGGATGAAAGTACCTGGATATGTCAGTGATGCCTATGTCATCTGAATGTGCAGCATTAGTCTTGAATGAGTGTTGCAGCTGCTGATGCTGCAGTACACTAGCAGTACAGTCATGCTGACTTAGTTATGTAAATCAGTTGCTCGGTCCATTTTAATGGGTAATTATATTGCCTGTACAGAGAAAAAACGTGCTGGATATTAGTGTGACAAAACAGCTGCTCTTCATAAGATCTGTTTTTGTTACCGTTTTTGAATAAGAGTTTATAACATTACATTTTCTGAAGCTTTATTCATTTTTAGAATATAGCTGTTTCATGCAGGGCAAGTTGCAAAGCCCCAGATCAGTCTTATTGATCACTGCCCCCTCCCAAACGATATACACTTTTTTTTTCCCAGAGTGTCCCACTGTGCTGAAGTTTGTTTGTCATGTCTCAGCAGTAACAGTATTAGGGCTTTGACTGATGCAGTGATGTAATGCAGCAGCATCAGGAGCAGTTGGCTGCTTGTTCCAGTGGGGGGATATCGTGTGTGGTTTAATGGTCCGTTAGAGGCCTTCTGCCTGTATAAGTGCTCGTTTTCCAACCGCATGAAGGGCTGAATGTGATGGACTGGATCTGATAACGAGCCATCAGTTGCTCCGCAACGGACCGCACACTACAGCAGTCTGACATCATGCGATAGCCCACTGCTTTTGTTTGAGATGGGCGGCTCTCAGGAGTGGACATACACTGACATGAAGGAGTTTGTACATACATGACTATGGTTGGCCACGTTGGGCTTTTAATTAAATGTACATGGAAATTTTTATTGTTGTTTCCGCATGACTTTTATTTCCTTGAGTAGATTTTCGGGGCCTGACCAAGCAATTTATCAAAATCCAACTTTAAAACAGCAGAGTTGCAGGTTTTTACTTTAGTTTTTTCTGTTTCACTCACCTGCATGTGTACATAAAGTACATCCATTTCAGTTAATGTTTCCATTGTGTATGCCAGGAGCGTTTTGTTTGAGAGCTTATGCAACAGCTGTGACACCAAGCTTGTATTAATGATTCATACGTAAAGCTTATGCAATGCAATCCTTGAAACTCATTACAAAATGAACACCTGTTGATGCAGAGTTCTCGTAGAGCTCTCATAGAGCTCTGCACAGTAACACGTGCCTTACAGGAAGCTACAGATGTTTCAAAACAAGATAATGCTGGATAATGAAAGTTATGGGGTAAAACTGTGACATTAACATTTTTTCTCAAGACTTGAAGCATCTTATCAAGAATCCTTGCAAAATTTGAATTATGCCACACCATTGACTGTGTGGCTGTTGCCAGACAAAAACAAAACAATGTACTTCAGTTTCATAGATTCATAAGCACAGCACTGCACAGACCCTTTAAAGCACAAACGGGGGCCTGAACTTTACGTGTGGTAGGGTTGTCAATTGACTAATCATTGCTGTAATCGACGGCTTAATTTAAATGAAAAAACAGTAATGTGGCTTTCTGTTCCCTCTGCCAGACACTGCTTGAACAATGAGCGCACTGTTGTGTCTTCTGCCTTCTGCCTCGACCTTGAAAACAAAGTTTCAGAAGGGAGTTTAAAAACAAGGCTGAAATTTTTCCTACAGGCAAAGTTTGTAAAACTGGAAAAAGATCATCTGCCTTTCTGAAAGCCTTTGCTATTGTTACTATGAGTGCAGAGTCTCTTAGTAAACCTCCATCCTGCTAATGAAATGATTAACTGTGGCAACAGGGAACAAGGCCAAGTAGGTACAACCACTATTATTAGGTGTGTGTGTGTACATGTGTGGACCGTTTGGAGCGGAGTGTTTTTCCACTGAAGCAGACAATGGATGTTAGCTCTTCAGGTTAATGGAAGCAAATATTTTTTATCTTACAAATGGAATTGCAGTAACAATATTATCAAATGAATATGAAATTGCTTTTGGAAAGAAAGCATTGTGTTTTTTGATTTTTTAAATTTTTTTTTAAGAAAAGAACTGTTCATGCTGAATATATTAAAGTGAATTACTGAGGTTGTGCAGCAGTGTTGTTTTTCTTAAGGTCAGTGTTGCTTAGTTTCATTCTTCAAACAATTTGCAAAGCTTGAAATCCCCAGAAAGCATATTGCAAACAAGGGCCATTGCACCAGTCAGTAATCAGTCTGTAGTGACAGGCTTTGGCTTCTGGTCTGTTATGGCTCTTTTGGTGCGTGATGACGGTCTTCAGTATTTACAATCAGTGGCTACTATGTCAAAGATGTTAGCATTAGCTTTAACTCTTGACATAAAGTTTCAAGACTGGTGAAATATTGCCCAACTCTGGACTTCACTGAATCAGTCGACTTCAGCTGAGTTTAGTTATGGAGGTCAGTTTATGAAATTTAAAGAGATTCAAACAAACTCACTTGTGGTAAGTAAGCCAAAAGTGAAAAACTTGACTTGCAGAGTCAGATTTATAAAACCAAATTTATTAAAATTCTGATGATAAATGATTGTATAAATTAACAAATTCACTAAAACACAACATCAGCTCTGTTTAGGCAGTGATGGAGATCAAAAAGAAAAAAATCAAAACAAAATAAAATTTTGACTTTTTATCTCATTGACTTCTTAGTCAAAAAATCTTTAACTCACTATTGCTTAACACTGACTTTCCATGAGCTTCCACTCGTGTTGTTGGTCACAATCGTGTCCACCTTTCTAATGGCTTTGTGTCACCCAGTGCCTGCTGGGAGAGCAGCGTGTCACGGACACAGCCGGACAGATGCCGTGTGTTTGCTCCAGCAAGTGCCTGAAAACTGGGTGAGCATCTGTTTGAGAAGTGGCTTAGTGAACACTGACTCAGACATTGGCTGCCCTCTTTACCAGGCAGCCAGCAATGACACAGGACCTCGCTGCTTTTCAGTATCCCTGCTCACTGACACTTAGAGGTAAATACTATTGGCAGCTGTCCTTTACCAGCCTGCAGTCCTCTTCTGCTCCATGGAAAAACACAGGCCCCGTGGGATGGAGAGGAAGCCTGGGAAGCAGTGAGACAGGATTTGGACTGGATTTTGCTGGATTCCCCTGCAAAATTGAAAGGAAAAGTAGGGCAGCTATTTATAGGAAGTCACGGGAAATAAAATTGGCCTAAGCATGGAAAATAGTGTGGTGTAGAAATTCTGAGGATGGATTAGAAATAAACAATTGCAGCTTGACCAAAAATGTGAATAACCTTTACTTTTTACTGTCCATGCGGACTGTTTTGACGATGATCTTCTGACGTTTTACGATAGCTGCCACACTATTTTTCAGCTGCTTTGCTGTGTGTGCGTGTGTGTGTGTGTGAGTGTGTGAGTCTGCTGAAGCTCCTCCTCCTCCTCCCCCCCACCCCCACCCTCTGGAGGCTGTTGTTGACGAAGAAAGCTGAGCTCCTCCGACAAAAACAAGGGCTGGGACTCCAGCAGTGAGAGCAGTGTGCCTGACGCACGTTCAGCACAGGCTCATCACCCATTTTTTTCCCTAGATGTTTTTTAATGTTCCTTTATATTTTTTGAGAATGTTGTCGGTGAATTCAGCCCGTCAGCTCTACAAAATGTTTTTCTCTCTGCACGTTGTTTTCCTCAGCGCGGCGATCGTGGAGTGCAGCGCAGCAAACAGAAATCAACAAGGTAACATGATACTTTTTTAAAAAAAAATTAATTAGCCATTTGGTGCTAAAAAATATGCACAATGTTGGCTGGTTTACTTCAGATTGCGTGCATAAATATTTATATTTTTTTCTTTTAAATGTCTTTTGGATTGCGCAATCGGTTAAACGTGCTCTCATGTTGCCAGACTGCGTGAGGTCCGATGGTGCGGAGTACAGAGGGGAACAACAAAGCTCTTCCTCAGGTCTGACCTGTCTAAACTGGACCAACACCACCAGGGACTATGACGTTAACATCCATCCAGATTCACAGACGGGTAAACAAGTTAGATTTGTGTGTCTTTTAATGCAGAGATGAGTGAGCGTCCCTTTAAATGAAGCATAATGTTGTGATGCCTGCTGGAGACATGCAGAAGATTCACAGCAGTCGCTGATGTGGGCAGATACAACAGGTTTCGTGCTGGATCACAAACACCACAAGCATCTTTGTTGAGATGTTGATACAGTACAATAATGCATATTGCCTCAGGATTTTGAGTAATTGTACTTATCTTCAGCTGTCGTGCCACTGATTCATCTTTTTATGGTGTTAAAGGGTTTTATGCACTAGCTGCTCTTTCCTTTCTTTGTGCTCATGGTGGCCTGTGCATTGTAGTGTGATGAAGTCGTGTTAATGATTAATGAATCCAGTGGTTTATCCGCACAGCCAGACAGACAACACAGAGACAGGCCTGTATTTCCACAAGGCTTTGGTAATAGACGTGCTGTTTTTATCGTTCCTCCCATAGGTGCTGGAGATCACAATTACTGCCGAAACCCAGACTCCTCTGAGAGGCCTTGGTGCTACATTGCTGGCCCAGATGGGACAGTCCAGAGACAGTTCTGTGCAATCGACACATGCAAAGGTAGGTTAACACTGTACACACATCGTATGGTTAAATATTTGATGATATTTTGAGAAAGACTATTTCACTTTCTCTTTCTTGTAAAGCTTTCATTATTTTAAAAAGTGGGCCATGCTCTGGGAAAATAATGAGGTGATATGTTCGTTGGTTATGCAAATGTTCCAATTAGTCAGCACACAGAAGATGGGAAGCTTGAAGAGTAAGGATGCAGCCAAGTTTTAAAACTTTGATTGGCCAGCAAAAAAGTTTTTAAAAAGATTCTGCTCGGTCTAATTTTTAACAACAAATAAACCATTGTCCAAAGACTGATTAAGGAGTATTAGTCTGGAGTAGGTAAGATGGTCAGGGTTAAGCCACTGTGAGAAGTCTTGTGTGTTTTGCCCTTTGTATCCTCCTTGTCTGTGCAGAAAAACAAAACCCTGCAGTCACATGTCAGAAAGTTTAGTTGCCAGAAAACCGTTGGCCACGCCCAGGCCTGACTTCATTGGCAGCGAAGAACAGTCTACCCTAGAGACAGCGTCTAATTGGTTGCTTCATTTCATGACTTCCTGCCCTAAAGAGTTCATAAACAACAACTTGTGTGGAGGAGACACAAAGAGTTAAAGAGCAGATGTTGACATCGGCAGCTTGAACCTTCATGTCTCCTGAAACAGACTCAGGCATTCAGAACCTGTTTATGTCTGCCACATATGAAGATAAAAACATACGCTAGTCAGTCAGCTAACAGATTTATGTTCTTAAAGTTTCATGAGAGCCGTGTCAGGGCCGTAGAGGAGGCTGTTGTGTCAGGGCTGACGTTATTGAACCAAGAGTAACTGGAAACCATGTAAAGGTACTTCATCAGATTGATGCAAACATCATTTAAAAAATCAAAAATAAATCAGAGATAAAGCAGTTCTGCTCATTAATTAGGAACATAAATTACATTGGTCTAATACAAACGAGGGTATAAATGATATTACAAAACATCTATGTTTCCCACACACAACTTACTATATGATTTGACTTCCCTCGGCAGATCATCTCCAATTAAAAGTCCTTTAACACAGTTGTTTAACTCCTGGCGTTGTTTAATTGTGTCTTTAGAACAAGCCTCCGCTGTGCCAGCAGAGGCCGAATCCCTCGACCCCACAGGAACCACTCCGTCCTCAGAGAGCTTTCAGCCGGCCAAGTCGGGTCCTTCTCAGGGAGAAGTTGCTGCTGTGCAGCCAGTGATGGGAATCAGCCAGCGAGTGCGCACAGGACCCAAAAAGAAAAAGGACCTTGGCATGCTCGGTATGTAGTTGTTACTACTCTGAAATCTTGTAGGATGTTTGTGCTACATGTAAACATCAGTAGTTTGACTTAAACTTAGTTATAAATTATGGATTGCTACATGAACTAAATGTCTTTGTGATGCATTTGTATTTTAAATGTTTAATCTTTTATTTTCTCTTCTCGTTTGTCAGGCTATGTCATCGGCATTGGAATGATGGCGATTATAATCATCCTTGGAGTAGGCATAACATTTGGTTACTTCTACAAGCGGTCAGTATCTAAATTACATTCTAATTTTTAAACTGGTTCAGTATTACAGATTTATTAAGTTCATGAAAGAGGACCCAAATGAAGAGCTTTTGTTTATTTATTATCTCTCTTTGAAGAGGCATTTAATCTCTTTCCAGGATGTCATCATTATGTTGTGTGCATTGACTATGACTGTGGCATGAAGCCAAAATGTGGTGCTCCAAGGCTTTCATGTGTTTTCCTGTTTCCACTGGCACACGTTGTGTTGTTTTGTAGCTGTAAGATGCGCAGATAGCATGTATGTTAGTGGTCTCTTGAGTTTAGGGCATCAGCTGTTGTTTGCTTTCCCCAGCGATGCTCTCTGTTGTTCCACTTGCAGTGCAGCTGTTTTATTGCTTTTATCACGACAACCACAACAGAACATGTGAAGAAGCGTGGCAGGAAATGATATGCGGTCTATTTTAAGCATTCTTATTTTATATTACTGAAAGAGAACAGAGTGTGTAGGGATGGTGTTGGTTTGGATAGACAAGCCTGCACAGTTGCTGCAGTTATGTAATATGCAAAATAACAACCCCATCAGGGGACCCTGATTCCCTTTGGCATGGCACAAAATGTCCTTGGATCTCAGAGCTGATTAGCAGTGCTTCTGTCTTTGTTTTCTATATTTAGGAGGTGATTATTAATAAGAAGCAGTAGCATATTATGTCAGAGGGTTTACCTACAGTGACATCACCTCCTCCTGGCCACGAGTGACTGCAAACTGCCACATGCCTCCTACAGTATAAATCAACTCTTTCCACTAGAGGGTTCTCCAGGCCAGAGGGTGTGTAACCCAAGGTTCATACTGTACCCCCACTGAGAAAGGGCTCACCCAGGAAGTTTCCCACCAAGAAAAAAGTCTGGCATGTTACACCAGTGACTGATTAAGTTTTACATTTTTTTGTACAGATTAAACAAATGAGATCATGCTAATTAGTAAGTTTAGAGGTGCTGGTTGACAGATTTGATTACATTTGGACAGAACTAGGCAAGCTAAGCTAACTAGTTTCTAGCTCTTGCTACAACTATACAGTCATGACAGTGGTATCAATTCAGCATTTTAGTTTGACACTTGAAGCTTGAAACTAAAACGAACCATGTCCTAATGTAAAGAACAAATGATATGCAGTGTTTTTACAGTAGAGCAGAGTCGTACAATATGCTGCACTGAAGCAGGCCGGTGGGACGTGGTTTGAGTCCAAAGCCATATTGCCTGGTTTTGGCTCCAGATCAGTAGAAAGAAGCCTCACGCTGCTCCCCAGCACTGTGTTGTCCTGGAGGAGAGAAAAGCTTTTCAGTCCTCTGTTCCCTCTCACCATCTGTCCCCTGTATTTGCTGCAGACCAGGCACTTGCTTGCTAACCAGCCTGTTATCTGCATACAGTATGTTATCTGAAGCACCTTCTAATGAATATTTAGCCTGGGTGGCCCTCAGAAATGGTTATGGATGTAATATCAGCTACAAGTAATAGCTATTATAATGACAGTAACGTGATACTGATTACCGTACTACTTTGCATGATAGCTTTGATGTTCAGCTAAGAGGAAGAACTATAGTAGCTACAGTTAACATTTTTATTAGATAGATAGATAGATAGATACTTTATTGATCCCGAGGGAAATCACTGGATCACAGAGCTGCTTGTATACAAGGACTTGCTCGTATATGAAGAGGCAGGGAAATATCACCTGATTACTTTTTCCATCAGCTTTACCCAACATTTTATCTTCTTTCTTCTTCCTTTTTTTCCTCATCCACAGCTTAACTGTTTTGGTTCAGTTTCAGCTACAGCAGGCGGTGGTTTTTGGTTGAAAATCCCTGAGAAATCCTTTGTGGGTGACCTCCCAGGCACTGTTAGCAAATAGCTGATGAACAAAGGGAAGGATAGATAGACTTTATTGATCCCAGGCTGGGAAATTACTGAAAGATAGGTTAACAGATTGGTTAGCATGATCCTTGTTGTTGCAAGTTTGAAGGCAGCATAATGAATCTCTGTTGTGTGTGTTTGTGTTTAGGGGTCGAGACTTAAAGAAGCAACACGAGCAGCGAGTGTATGAGCGCGAGATGCAGAGGATCACCCTGCCCCTTTCGGCTTTCTCCAACCCCACCTGCGAGCTGGTAGATGAGAACACCATCAATATCATGGTGGAGCACGAGACGACCCCCGTGGAGAGCGTGGAGGGCGGGGACCCTCTCATGGGCAAGCAAGCGGGTACCCCGGGAGCATGAGTGCATGTGTAGTCCTCAGACGGGACTGTGATGACGTTTTTATGGACCAAAACACTCCCATCGTCCTTCCTCCCCTCTGCCTCCCTGAGTAACCTCTGTTTTAAAAGGAGTAGGGGAGCTTTGTACGCTCCAAAGACTTGAACAGAATTCTGTGTCCTTTTCCTTTGTTTCATACATCTGAGGTGCAAACAAAATAAGCTGAAACACAATGGACAGTCATGTCATCTAGAAACCGTTAAGAGGAATCTGTTGATAATGAAGGTATCTTGTAAGGCCTTTTATATTTTTATTTGATAACCAAGGAAGTAAGGTCATGGGCTGCCAACTTGAGTGACAGTTCTAGTCAAGTGGACGTTGACTGGTGTTTATAATTGTGTGTGATGAAACCAGCTCATTATAAAGAGATGGTGTTTTGAGTGAGGGGGTGTTTATAACCTTTCGTTATTTAGTTTCTAATGTGGAGAAGGTGCTCTCCACAGGAGCTGTTTAGTCACATGATGACGATGAGACTGATTTTTTTTGTTTGGTTTTGTACTGACCCGCTGGCTGTGCCGAGGAAGAGGCGGACAAGAAATGTGTGTGTATATGTAAAGGACTGCTTTGTCTTGGAGACACACTGGTGACACAGACACGAGTGTCCAAAAATAGTCATCCTCCTCTGAGAGGGGATGAGGGAACATGAGATAAAACAGGTCCACTAAAGACAAGGGAAATTGCCTTAGCATGATACATCCGAATGTATTTGTTTATCTTTTCCCAGATTATTTTTTTCCCTTCTCTTTGTACTCGACTGACAGGGCCAACACGGTTACAAACCATGCTGGCGGTCCCTGAGAGACACGAAAGAGGACTTGGCCCTTTTCTACCACAGGTTAAGGAGTGACAGGAAATATACAGAGAGCTCTCAGGAAGCACGAGAGACTGTAGTTAGTCCTCAGGACAAAATAACACTGCCACATCACAGAAGAGATGGCATTAGAAAAAGAAATAGCCTAAAGTCTGACTGTGCAGAGCGAGACCGTGAATATGGTTCAAGTGCTGTCGCCTGGTTAGATTCTGACATTTGAGTTTTGCACTTGATGCTTCAGTGTAGAGACAAGAACGGAGTAGAATAGAAAAAGTCCAAAGTTCGGATTCATTCAGAACAACATTCATAAACATGAGTGCATGTCCATGGTTACCTGCTGTAGTATGTTTGTATTCAGGGGCCATTTCCTTGCATCTTAAAAAGTAGCACCACTGGTTTAAGAAGACATTTAGTAAATACCTGCCTGTAATTCAAAATCATTGTACACAGATTTTGTTTGTTACAGATAATGTGTCATTACTTCGCAGTGTTTTGCCTGTGTGTTTGTTCTCATTCCAGATGATCTTGTTTTGTGATTATTGTTGGATCTACATCACAGTTAATCTTTGGTTTACTGCTGCTCTGTTATTTTAAGTGTTTTAAATGCTGGTTGTCATTATGATTTACTTCTTCTAAGCAACATGTTAAAAATGCTGTTGTTCATTGAAATTTAGTACTTATTTGTATGAATGCAGAGTGTCACTGCTGAGACTAAAATAAAACATAAAACACGGGCAGGCTGATGTAATGTCGTCTGTGTATAAAATTATACAGAGGGGTTTTTCCACCTCTACAACAACAAATTACAACAGGAGTGTTTGGGGTTTTTTGAAGTGTCTTGTTCAAGGTTTGTTCACAGCAGGAACCTTTTGCACCAGCTCCCTCTGGTGGCAATTCTTAAACACAGCACTTGAGTTCAAGTCACCCAAGGAATTAAAAACGCAAGACGCATCAAGAAGAAAAACACTCTGGACGTCTGGTTGTTACTCACTCACTACACTTTGATTGTGATAGAATTGGTTTGTTCTAATTGGATATGAGACACTAACCTTGAAGCAGACCAAACTTAGTTACTTGATGAGCCACTGCTCTGTTCCAGGATGGAGAGAGAAAGCCCTACAGGTAGGAGGAAGAATATGTATTGTTCATTTGGGGGTAAAGTGACTCTTTAAATCTGCTTTTGTCTGGACCAACAGTCAAAAATACAAGTGCAGTACAGTATGTTAGGAAACAGACAAAATAAATGAATTCCCCGGTAAGTTATAACATATGATCATTTCCATTTAATGACTTTTTTCTTGCGAACCAATTCCTTGTAGTAAAAGAAAACCAGATCTACAAATTAACTTTGATCCTGAATTGTAACAGAAGAGCCTGAATCAGTGTTACTGACATTCAAAATAGAAGAATGACAACAACAAAAAAAAAATCCAACTTTCAGAGGGTTTATTTATGAAACACTACAATGATATAAATAATAGTGGTTACAACTGGTCGTCAGTACCTCGCATGAAGATAGCAAAAAGGCAAAAACGTCCATCGTTGACGAAATGTCTAAAAATCTACAAATCTAGAGTTCCCATTAGAAAATGACATCCAGTTAGAGGCATACTATGTACACATTTATATACATTTCTTAAGAAAAAAAAAATCCAGTTTTCTGCACAAAGCAACTTTTCATGGTCAACTCTTGCACGATGATGATGATGTCTTACAATTATTAATAAAGAGCCTCTGCTCAGTGTTTTTAAAATAGTTATCAGGTGTTGAAAAATCTAAATAGTGTTTATTCGTCATTCTAAGAACTGAATTACAATCATTACACTACAAAGTACAGTTTCATACTTGTAACCATCTTGTCAAAAAGGAGATCAGGGGGTGCTGAGATGGAAAAACAAATCTAAACATTCTTTTGCCATCTCGTGTCAAATCTCAGAGTGATGAAACTATTCAGGGTCAGCGAGTGTTTTGCTTTCACTGCTGCCTTAAGTCACACCTGTGTGTTTCAAACCCTGCCCCTCTGTTTACTTGGACTGTCAAGCATCGCTGTCGTCTTTGCTGCTACAGTTAAGATGAGCCCTCTTCTGGCCAAGGACTGATCTGTGCATTCCACACATAGCAAACAACAACTTCAGAACCAGAAAAACAAAACTACTGTCACGTGAAGCCTTCCACCTTAAAAAGATGTTTGTTGTCTGTTGGGGAAAGTTGCATATTTCCTTTATATGCAGTAAACATTACTACAACCCTTTGTGTGTTGATTTTTCTGTGGGCAAAAAAAAAAATCTAGTGACTAACACTTGTCTCTTTGAAATGTGTCTTTCCACCCACAATGCAGTTCATGGGCCCTCTGAAGAGTTTAGGCCCCACACAGGGAGACTGGTCCAGCTACCTCAGGTTATCCAGTTCATATATGGCTCGGGTTCAATGCAATTTTCCTCTTTTTCTCATCCACAGTATTAGTGCAGCAGTTCAGAGTGGTCAGAAAATAAAAAAAGGGGGAGGTACAGGTCCTAGGTGCTACTGTCTGTCATACCAGATGAGTCTGGAGAAACTGCTGTTGGGGTTGGTGACTGATCTGCACTCTGAGCTGGTGAGACATCTTTAGGCCAGTGGAGTCGACTCAGACTCTGATGCAGTTCATCCAGTTCAGCTGGCAGGGGGATCCCCAGCTCCTGGTTGAGGGACAGAGCTTCAAACCAGTCCTCCAGCTTCTGGAACGGTGGACTGAGGAGGAGGAGGAAAGAGGAGGGAAGGGCATACAGAGGGGTTTGGGGTTAAAACCAGACTGACAAGGCTGAGAGAAAACATGAGGAAGCAATCTGGCGGCGGAGGCGTGGCCCGGCGCAGGCAGGTCAACATGGCATCTGAGAGCACTTGTTTTTTCCGTCTGCTGCTTCTACCAACCCTTTGAGATCAAATAACTGTTTGTCTCTCAAGGTGAAAAACACTATTATTCCCCTTGTTTTCATTTTTTTGCCACAGTATCACAATAAATAAATGTATACATTAAAAACAGCAGGTGCTCACCGGTTGTCTGGTGTGAGGTCACAGCAGGCCACAGTCAGTGGAAAGAAAGCTGGCGGACAGTCTTCAGGGAGGAACTTCTCCACAAACTTTCCAATGTTCAGACCAAAGTCCAGAGTCCTGGGGAGGCACTCAGGGTCTGCGTAGACCTTTCCAATGATCTGTGTCATGAGACAGAAGAGGGAATACCAGTCAAATCATTAGTGGATAGAGACACACACTTCAGAAATATCAGGGTGAAACACAGACATTAAGCACAGACCACAGAAGTGTTTTAGCCCATTAACTACAATAGCGTCTACGCTGCACAGCATCCTAGCATTTACTAAAGCATACAACTGCATTTTAGATGTGTGGGATTGAGACTTCTTTGGTGATGCAGTAGTTTGTAAAGGCTGCGTTGTCATGATCTGATAACGCTGCTACGAGGAGAAGCCGTTTTGAAAACCATTATTTGTGTTTCAACGTGCAGGATTTTAGCATTGCAAACAGCACATGTCTTATCAGAGCAGACAATCGGGGTAAAATCAGCATGTTCTTACCTCACAAAGTACAATTCCAAAGGAGAAAATGTCCACCTTCTCATCATAGCGCTTACCTGAAATAAGATCAAGTAAAAGAATTAATTAGTTTCTGTACATCGAGTTGGTAATTCACATTTTTGGTTTGGTTTACAGGCTCACCATTTAGCATCTCTGGAGCCATCCAGTAAGGATTTCCCACAACAGTGTACCGCTTCTTTCGGTCAACACGTCTGAACAGCCTCTTCTTAGTGGAAGGTTTTTCAGGTGGAGGCTTGACTTTGTCCTCCACTATGAGTCGGGACAGTCCGAAGTCTGCGACGACCACAGTGTTGTCCTGTTGAAAGGTGACGGATCATTTTGAAGAGCCACATTACTAAAGAGTGCATAGTTTTTATATAATAAGCATACTGATGGAAGAAGAGGAATAAATGCTCTATAATGTCAAGGCATCATAAATATAGTAAATGCTCTTAGAGGCTCTGCAAAAATCTGATTAAGTAATACAGTGTTGTCTTGTGTTCTCATTAAGCTTTATAAAAAAGTTTTGAACACGCCTGTTTATACTGACACTACTGTCTTGGCAAATCACAGAGCTGGGAACTACTTTTGTCACAACGTTATGCATGCCAAGTTTTATACAGTTCATGAAACTTACAAATCATTCCCAGGCCTCATCCTCATTGTTCAAATTTTGTGATGTGTAATGGCTGGAAAGATGCCATGTCACCTACCAGTTTAACCAGGCAGTTGTGAGAATTGAGGTCTCTGTGTATGATTCTCATTGAGTGAAGATAGGCCTGAAACAAGGAGGAAAGTCACGGGGGATACAATTCAGACATGTGTAAGAAAATCCACTTCAAAAGTTTTCAGCATAATCTACACACAAATCTGACGCCATCTTTTATGCTTCTTATAGATTCTATAAGCTCAATTCAGTGGCTAAATTAAGATTTCATCAAACCTTCACTATGCAATCTAAAATGTTGCACTCTGCCTTTAAATACTAGGTGGTGGTCTGGTTGTGACCCATTAATACAAACCCTTGTCAACTCATAGACACCCACCACAGGCTGCATATGATTTTAATTTCATTTGAGACATTTTCATGGCCTGAAGAGGTGAAACTTAAAACTAAAACTGAGAAAATATTTTCTCCTGAATCATTTACTCTCTCACTTATTATCTGCTGTTCCTTAGATTCATCTCAGGACCCCTTGCGGTGATCCCAGAGACCACAAGGCAGCTGAAAATAGCAACCAAAGATTTCTCTAATAGCTCAACTCACCATGCCAGAAGCGATGCTCTTTGCAAAGCTCACCCTTTGCTCCCATGGAAACGGGTCCTGGTAGTCCCGAGTGAAGAAACAGAAAAACAAAAGAGAAGAGAAAAATCAACAGAAGTTCTTCCAGAGGTCAGAATGCATAATAAAAGATAAATACAAAAATGATTTTACACCAAGGTAGCGAGAAAAACAGAATTTTAACACAAACAGTAATCAAAATGAAATGTTAATAAATCAAATAAAGGAAACGTCCCTCCCCGACATACTTTTAACATAATTAGAGACTGAAAAAAAACAAAAACATTCTCCTTCTCCTTCTTGAGCTGAGTGGCTTTGCAAAAATAGTCAGCTGTGGGAGGAAGGGATCACAGCTCTTTAAATTTCACCTGGGAACACTTTCTACAACTTTTCTCATTTCAGCTGGCATGCCAGCCTGCCCACTATAGAGCCCACTTATCAGTGCAGAGTTTACTTCAGGTCAGCCTCCTCCCACATTATAAGCAGCTCTTTCTGTGACCACCGAAAGGTTTTGTTTGTTGTGCTCTGCTGTGGAGGAGGACGGGGAGAGGGTTAAGTGAATCAGCTAGTGGAACGCACAGTGTCTCTGATGAAATCCTTCAAGGTTCCTCCCTCGATAAACTCAGTAATCAAGTTGAGCCTCTTGTCCTTGTAAAGCACACCGATGAACCTCAACACATGGGGATGATCGAGGCTTCGCATGACTTTGACCTGATGATTTGGCAGAAAAACAGTTAAAGTTATAAACAATTCTGTCATTATAATTGCAAACTAATAATCTCTCATCTGTTTACACTCATGTGAAGGCAGAGGCCTCCTGCTGCAGATTACCTCCTTCAGGAAAGTTTTCTGGGTCTCCTCATCACATCGGATCAGCTCTTTCATCACCATCACCTCCCCCGTGGCTTTATGAGTCACCTGTTAGTGGGATAAAAGCAACACATGAACCAAAAGGTCCTGAACTGCAGAAGCAAAATATAAAGTGAAGAACTGATGGCAATCGGAGGCTGACCTTGATCGCCTGTCCGAAGAAGCCTTTTCCTAAGATCTCTCCATGGATGAGGTCACACGGCCGAAAGATGCGATGAGAGCAGCTACTGGGGGATCTCAGTGATTCAGAGCGCCCAATGTCTCGCGTGATAAAAGGCGTCTCTTTAGGAGAATTTGGCCCGGGCGATTTGCATATGCTGTTACTCCGCCTGGAACAGAGGGAGTGTGGTGAATTAAGAATCACACAACTGATGTCCACTCACGTCTCGTTCATTACCGAGTCACAATATGTAAGTGGTATGAGTCCTTGCTGCTCCAAATTACCTCAAAGACCTTCTTTTCAGTGTGCCATCATCAACCACATCGGTTCTCTCAAGGACTGCATCAGAAGGAGAGGACAGACGCATGCGGGAGGTGGCCGGGACTCCCAGACTGGTTCTTGGTGATCCCAGCCTGAGTCGGTCTAAACGCTGCCTGACTGGGTCATACTCTATAAGCAGCTGCAGGGTGTGACTGGTGCAGTGAATAAGATCATCCACCTAAACAAACCGACAAGAGTTTCAACATGGTTTCTTTGAATTGAGGATTTCAATAAATACTGAGCATGATACAGAGGAGGGATTTATTGCAGGGCTTTGGCTAAGTGTACCTAATAAACTGGCAACTGACTGTACTTCTGTTATAGACAGAAAGTGGAAGAATTAGATTACTTAGCCGGACCCGATGAGAAAAGAATTACAGCAAATGTAACGTAACCTTTGAGATGGGACATAATACGGAAACGTGGGAAACAGTGTACTGTAGGTTGGAACTTGGTAACAAAACAATAAAAACAAATAATTCAGAGAAGAATGATGACAGATGAATGATGACGGAGTCGGTAGGAAGGGCGGGTGGTGCAGGGGTGAGGTTGTGGGAATGAGCTTTTCACATACCGTCCTCTCCCAGCTGAAGAATGTATAAATGATGGAGGAATGTGAGGAATGCCAAAAATCACATGTGCCATTATTGTACAATAAGAACACAGCTTTGCAAATTGCACTTAAGGAATGGACTGGCCCTGAATAGCGACACTAATTAGCTTACTTTGAAGAGTGTCAGATCACATATCGCTCAGCGAGCATCAGGGATGTGTGCGAGGTACAGACTCACCTCCTCCTCCATCAGAGTCCCGACAGGAAGGCCATTGATCTCGAGGATCCTGTCCCCAGCATGGATGGCATTTCGCACCTCTGGACTAATAAGCATCCCTCTGACTCTGGAACAACACGGTACAAACACTTCTATGTGAGTATTAGCACTAGAGAAGGAAAGCACTGATGTAAGGACAGGTAAAGGTCCACTGAGTCACTATTTAATACCTTACTAAACCGCTGATAGTTACATTTCCTTGCAGTGACACGCTTACATGCACACACCGGTGCCCTGCTCTTTAGCAAACCCATAATCATCCTTACGTAAAGCATTATTCATGTTGTTCCCTGCAGAGGGGCAGGACGGGTACAGAGATCAGCCTCTGTCAGGTTCCACTTACTCTTTGACTTGAACACTCGCCAAGCCGTTGACGTCCCTCAGCACAGAGACGGAGAGGCCCCTCTTGCCGTTGGCTGCAGAGGGCATCGAGATGAGGGTCACTGTGTGGGGCAGGGAGTCCAGGACAGAGTCGTGCGAACGCTTTTCCAACATGGGTGTGAGGACCACCTGCTTGTAGCACTTTCCACTGCACGCAACAGAAAAGAGGGCGAATCAGCGCATGTGTGGACATGTGCTCATTGTTAAGTCATGGAATAATGACTAACTAAAAATGCATGCTTTTGACTGAACATTAACTTTAGGGCGCTGTTTTTCCTGACGTAGAAAGTTGTGGTCTTGACTTACTGTAACCTGTAAAAAGCACAACTTTCAGCAACACTATCACTTCTTTTATGTCACTGGTGTGTTAGCATCTTTACAACCTTTACTTCCACATGTTGTAATTAGTCTACATACCGAGACTTATATTGAGGCTGCCATGTGTTCCCAACGCTATCAACATAGCAAAAATAGAAAAGATAAAAAGGTTAAAAAGATTTCTTACCAGTAGAGTTTCGATCGCTCGACTAAGGCGTAGGTGTCCCTGTCCTCAATCACCACCTTGCAGCTCAGACACACAAAGCACTCAGGGTGATACTTGTGTTCTCCGGCCACCTGGAAGCACAAACAGAACGGGTCGAACTTCGAAGCGCTCACTCGTATGGAAACTGGGGGGGGAAGTCGTACGCTGTCGGCGAGGCTGCTCTCTGGATCTGCTGTGCGTTGCTTGTCGGAGATTGTGAGTGTGTTGTGTTGCGTGTTTGCTTTGTGTCCTCCTCCCGCTGTGACACATTCATAACACCTGCTTTACTCTCACACCGTCTGGAATCTGCTATGATGTCACCTCCCTCCGCAGGTCTGAGCCACTCGCCTGGCTGACGTTGTCCTCTTTGAACCCTCTGAAACCAGCCCGCACGCTGTCACGAGCTTTCGCTCTCATTAACTCTAACACATGCATTTCCCTTTCCAATATCTATGCAACCCTCTCCTTTCGTCTGCGTTTTTATTGCTCTCACGCTCTCTCCCAGATGAGATAATGTGTTGACTGTTGCCCTTCAGCAAGCAGGTAATCTCACTGTGCACATACCTACAAACAAACGCTGGTTTCAGGTTCCACTATGAAATGTTCAGGATACATCTGACATGTGGCTCAGTAGAAAATTTATTTTTGCACCTGAGTGACGTGGAGATAAAACAAGGCAGGAGAAACTGTATGATAACAGGAAGGTTTTCTTCAACAGAGACAGTATTTGTCTGACTGACTGCAGACAAGACATTAACATCTTTAACCAATTTAAAAGAAAGCAAAATGTTTTTTTTTCCCCAAAAGAAGTTATTTTTGTTTTCTGCGATGTTCCTGAAGCTGTTTCACCACCATTCATAATTTGTTTTAACTGTTTCCAGCTGTGAGCAGCCCCTCAAATTCCTTTGTGCAATGAGACGTGGGAGAATAATCCCCATCGACAGAGCGCATTAGAAACTGTTTTAGATGTCATACTAGCTGCTATGAGTATACAATAAAGGTTGGGACATGGTGTAAAACATAAATCAAGCAGAACGTGTTAATTGGCTAATCCTTCTTGACATATACTAAATTAAAAACTGCACATCTATTCAATGTGTTTCCTTTTTAACCTCATTGCTTTTTGTAAATATGTGCTTACTTATTGTATTTCATGCCAGCAACACAGCACAGGTTAGCTGGTAACAGGTGATCGACCCGTGACTGGATAAAGGGGCATCCTGGGTCTTTCACAAGGAGGGATGGGAAGGTTCACCACTTTGTCAAACACATGATTGTATAAAGGATATTCCAACAGATTGTTAAACTGCTGTCGGTGAACACAGTTTGTTTGCAAGTGATTCTGTTTTAATTTACGTTTTACGCAACCTTTTTTTAATTCAGTTTTCTGGCATGTATGCACAACGTTATCAAAACCTGCTTAGAATTTCATGTAGCACAGACTGGGACGCAGCTTTAGAGTCACTGTTTAGCTATGTGCAATCTGAGCACAATGAAAGTTAAAATCAGTATGTTTTCTTCCCACGTTTGACACAGATCTGAGTCAGCGAGTCAGTGCTGGGAAAGGGTTTCCTGCCTCAACGGGGAGATTAGAGTGATGTCAGACAAATCATTGTGATATCTCAGGAGTGTGTAACTCCCTGCCTTCAAGCCAAGAACAGAACCACCAACACTAACCGCAGCCGCAACCTGCCTCGAGCTTCGACAGGGAGACAGACCTGTAATAAACTTGGCAAAACAAGACTGCAGCGGAGAGAATTTAAGTGGGTCTCATTTTGGAGAGACTGGACAGCAGGTACACAATGCTCAAACCTTAAAATACAACAATAATCTTTAATCAGTCAATAAACTAACAAATCATTAAAACAGGGACAAAAAAAACAATAGTGCTCTGGACTTGAATGCCTAACAAGCTAGCAGCAGCAGCTCTGCATGACCCTCCTCTGCTGATGGACCACAATGATTCTCTTTCTGACCGAGAGGTTGACGTGCCAAATCAGCACTGCCAAAAACACTTGGCTTCGCTGGCTGATGAAGCAGGATGCCAATACTAAATAGAAGAGTCCATTGTGTGTGTTGCTTGGTGGCAAAAAGAAAAACTCCAGCCTGGCTTCATGTTAGACAAGTGACCCCGGTTGTGACCAACAAGAGCTGCTGCCACCTGAATTTCATGTTTCAACTTATAGATATTACATCAGAGCTGGCTGGAGGTTGGACTAAATTCATAATACATCAGTTTCTCTGGTGCTGGAGGTGACCTTTACTATTATTACTTGATTATTTTAAGTCTTCCTTGCCTCAGTGCATAAACTGTTACATAATAATATATGGTTCGAAGGCGTACTGCCATCCACAATGAACTAAATCCCATTTCTAACAAGTTTGTTTAGATACTTCAGAAATCTGATTGACAGCAATAGCCAATCGGTGTAAACTGTATGGTTAACTTTCCTCTACATGTTAGTAGTAGGATTTGCATCAAAGTATATAAAATTACACTTTGAAACTGGAACTTGAAAGTCAAAAGTAAGATGATGGAAATTAGCCAAATATTAGGAAGGAAACAGGTATTTCCTTTAAAGCAACACTGCGTAACTTCTGCTAAACTGTAGCTACACGTGACGGACATGGCAAAATGATGAATGCTAGAACACCGTGTTCAAGTAGAAGTGCCAGACCAAGTAAGGCTGCGGCAACAAAACCCCTGACTGAAGCGAACTGAGCGAGGTTGCCTTTAATTGCTTATTAATCAAACGTTTAATCTGAAGAGGGGAGCCGCTGTTATTTCTTATTTCAAAAGTGATAAAGTATTGCTTTAACAACAGACTGTGTGGGTAACCTCACCGCAGAGGACTGAACATGATGGACCTCATGTTCTAGCGTGTTCCCACTAGATCCTCTGTGGACTTGGGGTAGGGGGAAGTGAACTGTGGAGAACTTCTGTACAGAAAGGGAATATAATGGGGCCCCAAAGGAGGGGGGGGGATTTCACAAGTGAGGTCTAGAGCCCAATCCGCTATGTTCAGCAGGAGCCAAGTAAAGTATCACTCATCTGTAAATGTAATAATAGCCACAAAAATGACCCCCCCTGCCTTTTAATGCATGTTAGCATTATCTGAAGCAGTAGGGAGAAACTGGAACACAGACAGCACTGACATGCTCTGTGGGCATTCTGGTATTATTCAAGCAGAGGAGGAAATTGTTGGCAATTGTTGTTATACGATCAGAGCAAAGCAGACTTTGAAAGTCTGGCAGTCACACACAGTAACAGCGATCTAACAGTCTTGACCCAGTGTTGGGTTTTATTAGACAGAAGCCTCACGCAATCAAAAACCAGCAAAGAGAGAGAGAAAAAAGAAAAGAATGTAAATGCGTTAACAGTCTGGTAGGTTGTAATGCTCATTACACACCAGGAAAAAAAAATTAAACAGAAGAAAACTGCACAGACAGCTCTGCTATTTTTAGATTTTTAATAATACTACTACTACTTTAAAGTTTGGCCTGAGTGTCATACCAGAGTGTGTGCCATAAGCAAGCAATAAAAGTGTACCGGTACTTCAACAATTGAGTTGTAATAGAAGACAGTCAATGACATTCTGACTTGTGTTAAAAAAATCTGAATCCCGCACTTTCCAAAATGCGACCTGATAGTGCCTTTTGTTACATCCTCGCTACTGCTAACATGTTTTCCACATATCCAACCCCAAGGCTGTAACTTAGACTTTGCTATAAATGTAGTTTTCACTGGCTGAGTGGTTAAAAAAAAAATCAATGGAGTTCCCCTTCAACCTTATAAAATTGATTAAGCTTCAGTTCAGCTGAAATTAGTTCTGTAAAAATCTTATGCGAATCTATGGCTCAACACTTTGGTCTGGAACTGCCTATAAATCTCTTGACAAAGTGTAAAAAAACTGTTTAACGAGTGCAACAGACTCACCATGGCGGGTCCAGTCATGAGCAGAGAGCAGCCGTGACAGAGCTCTCCAAACTTCTCCCAGTAGTGTTTGCGACAGTACAGCTTTCCATCCTTCTCATAGTACCAATTGGTCAGGTGGTCACAGCACACAGAACACCTGAGAGGGCAGAAACAGTCGTGGTCATGTTTGCACAGAACAAAGTACAGCAGAGGGAAGAATGAAGGTGATATGGCAGAAACTCAAAAGCCTGGGGTGTTATTACAAAGACCACCCGATAATGTCACATCTCTGTCTTCTATAGATTAAAATGTACGTAAAGCAAGACAGCAATGCTGCAACAAAAGATTTTCCTTATCAATCAAATTCAAAATTAAATCTTTTAGTGATTAAAACTAAATGTTTTAGAAATTAAACTCTTCAACTCATCCCTTTTACCCACATAGGACGATAACAATTTATCCTGCACTACTATCAAAACTTTAAGATTGTATCCGCACCTTATCCGTTGCCTTTCTCCACCTTATCCGCCATTGTCTATATCATGTATATACTCTGTTACTTTTTTTTATAGTACTCAGCTATTTTTTATATTACTCTGTTATTTTATATTTTGTGTGATTACTTGATACTTTTCTTTGCTTCTTTGTATCGCAACCCTGGCACAACAATTTCCTGCGGGATCAGTAAAGTTCTTATCTTATCTTATACTCAACACATTGTCAGAGCTTAGCAATGCCTTCAAATTTCTTACTTTATCCTTATTAATCAATTCAGAAAAGCAGAAAATCATCACATTTGTGAAGCACTTCATTGGATTTTTCCTCCCACTGAAAATGAACATCAGTTATTTATTTTCTAACTGTCAAATTTTGTATATTCATAATTAATAGTTTCAGCACTACAGGCCAGAATTAGTTATGGGATGAAAACAAAGAGAAATGTATAAATTAGCGAGAGGTACAAATCTGAACCATCTGGGAAACTAGGTAACCTATCCATACTTTCCATTCCTCATTTCACATACATTACATTCAAAATGAATGGTGTTAAATGGTAAAAAAAAGAGCCTGTCAAGGAGCCATAAGTCGTACTGCTGAACACCAAACTTTCTGCTCCCATGCTGGACAGGACAGGAGCCGTAGCTGAGGGCATGTTCCCGGCAATGACAACATGTACTTTTGTCTTAACACAGTAAATACCTCACCCTGGGATGTGTCGGGTCTTGCATGCTGGCTGTTTAATGTGCAGTGTTAGACTGTTAAAAAAGAAAAAAGGGAGCACAAGGAGCTGATCCACCACTCAAAAAGGGGAATCCGCCAAGGCTTTGTAGATGGCGGACATGAGGAACATTTAGTTATTAGCCTCTGCACACTACCAATAAGGCTGCCAAATACATTGCTGATTTCCAGCACCTTAATAGAATCCAGTTGTTTGAGGGGAAACTGCACGACCACTTTGAAAACGACCTATAACCTAGAAAAAAAATCTCTATAAGGCAAAGTACTCAGATCATCTGGTTGCTTATTAAGCAGTTTGTGTTTGCAGTTACTTAAACTTCTCATTGCGCATTTTCTTATCTACATCATTGTAATAATAAGAAGGCACACTGGTAACCTTGCGGTCAAAAGTGCAAAGCACATAACTAACATCCTGGCTTCAGTCAGGCATCACACTGTGTGATAGTCTCTCACTATCTCCCGATATTGTCAGTCATTATCTACTGTTAACTGTATAATTAGGATAAAATGGTACCAAAAAAACTGTTTAAAAAGGAAAACATTAAGAACTTGTCAGATGTAATTCCATTTTATTGAGTAATAATACTGTTGATCCAGGAGAAGAGATTAAGGGGACGCTCCTGGCTGCAACTTTGGGACAAAATGTTCAGAGTGAGGAATGCTAAAGTTGCTAGCAGACTAAAAAGCACCTGCAGGCTATGAGCGTTCCTGAACGAGCTGCACTGGTTATGCAAAATGGTGGCAGCAGGTTCGAGTGCCAAAATACAATCAAGGATGAACCGTCCTGTCAGAGATTCGGTTACTGAAATGTCTCTAGTCCTGTTTTTTTGTGCTGCAACACTGCAACCGTACAGACAAATCAATCACAACAAATGAAGAACATCTCTACTGTTTTGAACATCACTTCGCAACTGAATGTGCAAAACTCTTCACAGGACTCATTATTCTCGAACTCCAAATTGAAAATAAAAGCGACACAGAAGGTGTGATGCAACACAAAGGTTGTTTTCATGACTACAATAACAAACCATCAACAGAAACCATACTGACTTCCTGATTGAGATCTGTCTCTAACGCAGAGCTGGGGTCTTAAGCAACATGACTGTGAGAGCTCTGCTGAAGATGCTCTTCTTCTTCTGGAAAATGCTCTCCGAATGCTCACGTCTATGATCATATTAAGAATATCACATTGATCATGTCGTCTTATGCAACAACCCGAAATTACTCCGAGTGGGAATGTGGTTTTTATGCATTTTTAATCCTGTGGTGCACTGCTGGCAGTAGCTTCCTGCTGATTCTCATGCATCACGTTGCTCTCTGAACTGCAGGTATAGTTGATCCAGGCTTATTGACTCTGGCAAAGATTCCACATATTTCAGCGTTTTCTGGCAGTAGTTAAGAAGGAGTCGTCTTAAAGTGGGATGACCACATGTTTGTGTCTGTAATGGAGAGAGGGGGAGGCACTGGATGTGATGCAGTGGATGCGTTTCAATCGTCAACATCCTGTGGCATCCATGTTAATGGCCTTATAATAAAGAATGTGAGGAAACAAACTGCTCTGTTATCCTGAGATGAAAGCAATAAATATCAAGAATGAACACGAGGTCAGCGTGATAATGACGGCAGTTGGTTTCAAGACACTGCGACATGATGAGGGGAAGGTTGGGACCTGAAAGGTTGCTGAGATAAAGATGGGATAAGCAACAGTCGATGCCTGAGCTGCTGTGACCACAGCTGCACTAAAGACCGCAGATCTGATTCATTTATCTGATGCAAATTTACCAAAAATTCAAGTTTTTGTTTATTAAACTATTTAAAGATACAACATATCGCATTTCAGCATTAAAATGTCTACAAACCAACATGATCTTCGTAATATATTTTGCTATGTTGTGTACTTACGTCATTCTAAATGTTACCAACAACAATGTTCAAACCCAGAGACGTGTTACTTAATCACAGTGACCTGTATGTCATTCAAAAATTTTGACCGACATATCTGGTTTCTGGTACTATTGCCTTCAACCTCTGCCTAAAAAAAATCCAGTTATTGTCAAGTTACAGTACTGGCAGGGTGAGTATTGATATTGCACGGTGATACCAGTGCAATCAGATAAGAGGAAAGAAAGAGAAAGACTTCTGCAAACTGGAGCATATCATTAGTATGTGCTCAGGTGTGGCAGGTGAAACAAAAACCTCCACCTTGCCTGCCCCTGCCTTGTTCCAAACAAAAAGAATTCCTAGACACAGCTAGCGGATAAACAACAGTCTTTGTTCATTATGTCCCTACCATCTATCAAGATAAAGTGACATAAGGGCGCCTAGAAAAACACCTGACTTCCTTCAGTGTGTAGCAGTGAATCGGGTGGGTACGCTCAGGTGGCTCTTGAATGAACAATGCAGAGGTCCTGCCTGCACAAACACTACAACATAAACATTACTCATTTCCTCAAATCCACATTCCTGCTGGAGTGTATCCCTTTGTTGGGAGTATGGAGATAGTAAAAGAGGGACCTTATGGCCTTGAGGACCTGAAGAGGGAGTGTTTCACTTTAAAAAGGAGCCTTATCTAAGGGTGTGTGACTGTTATGTTCCAAATGTTCTCCATAACAACCTCTTCTCAAGGAGTGGAGAGACAGTTATTTCTCCATTCATTCTCCATTCAAGGGGAGTCCATCATATTATGTAACTAGGCTTAGATTACACAGTATTACATGTCATCACATCTCTGTCAGATGCACTATAGCTATGACCAGCTGCGACGTGTTTTCATTACTGATTCATCTGCAGATTACTTTCCCCGTTATTTTATTAATCTTTTGTTTATAAAAACATCAAAATGACTTTCAAATGCCCAACAAGCAGCATCACGAAATAGCTTGTTTTAGCCAAACCAAAGTTCAAAGCCCTCAACATTCAGATTACTAACAAATGTGACAAAGAAAAGTACCAAATCTGCACACTTCAAAAGCTTAAGCTTGGTCTGTTTTTACCTTCAAATTAGACTGATCAGTTGACTTTAAGAACAGCTGCAGATTAAATTTCTGTCAATCATCCTGTTTTGTTAATCAAGGATGCATAAAGGAAGAAATAAAAGAAAAATATTACAACAAAGAAGAATATCACCCATTCACATACTCTAAACAATTCTGAAACACAATATTCTTTATGTGACCAAGTATAACGATAACATCTGCAGCACTACATGCATCCAGGGAAGTGCAAGATGGAAAACATCCAGCTTTCTTTGGGGGGGGGGGACCCAAGGATTCTGCAGCCAGTGTCTGAGACAGTGGACTCACGTCTCTGAATCGCTGTCTAGGAATGCAGAACACAGCAGAGAGAAACGTGCTGTTACCTATAGGCCTCAACAACACTGCCAGGTTTACTGGAACAAGAGTGACGTCAGCTTTTAAGAATGTTACACAAGGTGGAGGTACGCGGTGGGCAGACTGGCAGCATGTGGACAATAGACAATAGGAGCACCACGGGGGGTATCACATAAACAAGGACATTTTATTTTTGCAATTCAGAAATTTGTCTCTTTGTGAAAAGTAATTGCACTGCAAAAAATGTGAGTGGTGATTAGGGTTTTTGAGTGAGGAGATCATTCCTTTATCCTTATTTATTTGAGTGTTTTTCATCTCTAAAACATGGCCTGTGTGCACTGATTAATAAAGTAGTTAAATTCAACCATTTTTCTTCTTGGCTTTTCTTTTTATCATGATAGATTTTTCAGCTATGTTGCCCAGCCCTGGTGGATGTATCTCAGTTTTGAACCGCTGAGGGACAAACTGCAGCACATTCAGAGGAGTACAAATGCTGCAGTCTGGTCTCCTACATAGAGGCAGAAATATCTAATATCTGGAAGTTTTTAAAGGAGTGAAACTGAAGATTCAAAAACACGGAAAGAGCACGCCAAAAAGTATGTGGTGGTGGTGGTGGGGGGGGCATTCATTACTCAGCTGTGTCAGGAACTTTGCCTCAGAGATGATTTAAGTAGCAGCATGTGTTACTGGAGAGTCAGTGTTTGGGAAGAGTGAAATCCCAGGTTATGTAAGGACAGTGTGTTGCTATATACTGGCTCAAAACTTCAAGAGAGCTATTTTGGTTGTCATAAACAGACAACACAGTCAGCATTTCATTTATTCTACTCTTAAGGCTTTTTTGGACCTGCCAGCAGTCCACCAGAGCCAGACTCTGGTCATAAAACCAAAGGATTTCTGGATATATTCATACAGTGTGTGGCTCCTAAGAAAAAGTTGTGCTCCAAAACGGCGGCATTCACAGATTCGGGCACACAGTTTTTAATGACCTGTTTTAATTATGTTACTGTCAAATTAAATATGTGCTCTTTTTGACAAAAACGCAGCTGTGGTATTGTTGTCAATTCAAACCTCACATGACAGAAGAAAGAAATCTGTCTGACGCTATCTAACCATGGGAAAAAAGTGAATGCTATCCGAGCGGAAAACTCTGCGAACGTCACATAATGTTTGGCATGTACAGTATGTCATCCAGCCGCAGGTTCACTCTCTCTCACGACGAGGCAATGACCTGTGAAAACTAATCATTAAGCCCCAGTGTAGCAGCGGGGTACCTGGGCAAAGTCCTCCAGGACACTGACCAACTGTGTTCAAGAAACCTGGACCATCCCCATGTAGAGGACTGTCAGCTGTAACAGCAGCAGGAATCCTACATGCTGCATTTTGTACTCAGAGGCACAGAACAATGGTGAATTGTTAAAAACAGGTCTAAGCTCATGTTTAGGCTACAAGACAGAAGCTTCTGGGATTACTCACAAAGCCATTTGTGAGTGAACCCAACAGAGAAAGCAGCCAGCATGTTGACCAACAGGAAAAAACAAAACAAAACAAAAAAAACAATTGTATCCATGTCAATGCAAGCTATTTCTCCTCTTCTTTCTATGAAACCAAAGAATTCACTTCTCAGACTAAGACTCACAAAACTGTGTTCATTACAGTACAGAGAGCACTTGAATGATAGGCGTGTTTAAAAAGATAAACTGGAAAACTTACTGAAAGCAGGCGTTGTGCCAGGTGTCCTGGAGGACTTTCATGTGAAACGAGTCTTGAATTTTTCCACCACAGCCCGCGCAGTAACAATCATTTGTACCTGCAAGAAATGAGACTGCAGGCTTAGAGTCCCGACTAAGTGGCTCAGGCAATGAAACTGCGAAAAAGATATGCTGAATAAACTCAGCGAGTTAAACCACACGAACCAACTGAGACAACATCTCAGCATAAAGTTACAACCTGAAAGATTCCTCACCTTCTGGTTCCTCCATCTACTTTCTGAGAGCGTCGTCGATATCCAAGCCCGTTTACAAACTTTTCATACTGAAGCAGAAGAGTCGTGATGCGTCGCTTCAAACATTCATCCCTCCCCGTCTTCAGACCAGGACTCCAATCTCTGAATACGACATGGGGTAAAAAAAAAAATCACACGAATCCCTTTAATGCTCCACAGAAAAAAACAACCAAACTCCTCCTGGACGGAGCTGCTTCCTTGCCGCTGGCAGGATAACTGACGTAATGCAGACTACAAATTCCTGTACGGAGAGCGGAAGGGCTCAACTGCAGCACCTGGAAGCAGGAGGGAACCGAGATTCGCCAACAAACTGAAAAGGAAAGGACAGTAGCGCAACCTACCGCCAAAACGACCGCACTGCACACTCTGGTTCGTTTTCTTCTTCTGCTTCCCTTTTGGTTTCATAGCGAGTTGCGACCGTTAGTGGTAAGAAGCATATCGCCACCTATTGTATTGGAGTATGTAGTAGCCTATGTCATAGTGACTGTCGACTATTTGATATATGAGAAGATTTAGAAATTATCCACCATTGACTGTATATAAAGATGAACGCCATGAGATCTTCCCATAAGTAAAGCCAATATTTGTATCGCCCCCTGGTGGTTGGCTTCAGTATAGCTCATAAACCCCTTCTTCCCTATGTCAACAGCGGGGACCTTGGCCAAACTAAAAACTCAAAGTACATGTCATATGGATTTTCCCAAAGATGATTTCTGTCATTTTAGGTACTTCTTGTCACACTGATGTATGTTTACGTGTTCGTTTTTCTGAGAAGTTTGGTAGTTATTTGATGTTATAAAAGGGGGTAAAACATCATTAATTGACAGCTGAGTGTTGTTTGCAGTTGGGTCTGTTGGGGCAGCTCCACCGTCCAATCATTACTTTGCAGTTGCAGGCTCCAAATGACCTTATCAGAGCAATAAAAGGGATTGTTTTGGCTTCACTTTTGTAAAGCAGGAGGAAGTGGAGATGTGTTGTCCACCTTGGAATATGTTAGTGCAGGAGACAGGGATGCATTACAAAATTCTGGACCCCATGCTTAAGCTTTCTTTTTGGGCCCCTTTCCAAATTGGGGGTCCCCTTTTTTCCCCTAGTTCGACACCACTGGTGGAAGAAATCTGGGGACGAGCGGGAATGTTCTTTGTTGAAAATTCGATTTTCACATGTTCAGCTATATCTCAAGGAGACCGAACTGAACATGACTTTGTTATATATCTCTGATGATGTCATCCAAGAGGCTTCATCAGTTCATGCTCAAGACTAGAATAGGCTAGTCTGACCAGGAGGAGATCTTCAATGCTGTCCTTTCATCTATACCCAGGAGATTTAACAACTAGCACCAACAAACCAAAGTATCAATGACCCTGATACCGACTCCACAGAGGCTAAATACCTGTGTTTCACCATCAGTTGGTCAGACTGGCCTAGGTTAGTCTTGATGAGCATGAACCGATGAAGCCTCCTGGATGAGAGGCTAAATGTCTTCAAAGACACTCAACCAAGTCCAGCTGTGTTCAATTCAATCTCCTTGAGATGGCTATGACCTGGATAAAGGAGAATATCCACAGATATGTTCAGATATATGACTCAAACTGCTGTGTATTCAAGGTTTTCCCCATGAACAGGACTACAGTATGTAGGGCCATAAAGAGCCAACATCAAGCCCTAAATGCTGCTTTTCAAGCCTTCTACAGACTGCCAGGAACACATTTCTGGTGGGGAAATTATTAGGCTGCTGTGCTGCTGGCCCTGCTGTATTTACAAATCTTTGTCTTCCTCTTCTACTACTTCCTCTGATGATATCTGTCCTCCAATGCATGGAAATAAATCAAACTTTGTGTACAGGTGCAGTCCCAGGCCAAACCTGCTCAACTGGCACTGTTGGCAAATAGTCATGGTGGTAGTGTTGGTGCAATAGTTCATAACAAATCAGTTGTAGAGCCTACCACCATGCAGCTTCCAGCAAATTTTAGGCCTGAGTGAGCAGGAATGTTCAGATGCTTCGAGCTGACAGGATTTCCATGATAAATTCCATTAATTTGTATTTCTCAAAAACTATAAAACTAATTAAATCTTGACACCAGTCTTCAGACAGTGTCAGTGTCAAGACAGTCCTCCATGAACAATGCAGCCAAAGTTCACAGTGCAATCTATGTAGGAGAAGTTATCCTAAAATATTTGTGTCTATTTTAACCCAAACCATGATCTTTTCATAGACATAACAAATTAGTTTTGTTGCCTAAACCTAACCAAACTGTAACATAAAATAAAATAATAATAATAATAATAATAATAATAATAATAATAATAATAATAATAATAATAATAATAATAATAATAATAATAAGGCAACAGTAACATGCAACAAGCAACAAGTTTCACATGGGACACAAACCCTGGTCTTGTTGGTGAGAGTCTGGTACTTGACCTATTTACCCACCATAACCTGCTCCTGGGTACTTTGTCACTTTTTATACTATATATATATATATATATATATATATATATATATATATATATAGTATATACTATACATCACTTTACCTCCCAAAGCCTTTCTACCACACAATCGTTTCTGGCAGGAAGATTTGTGAAAGTAAACTTCTCACATTTGTCAGTGGATCAGATTATTTTACTGTTGACAGTTCGGTACATGGATACTGCAATTTTTAGAGAGAAATGAATCTACAATGTTCATGAAATGACAACATTTCAATTTCATGGTAGACAAATTATGCTAAACTTTTGTTGCAAACAAATTGTGGATATAACCCTTCTTTTACCTGTTAATCACTGGTTGTGATAACATCAGCGCAGAGGCTTTTTTTTTATATTCAAGGAATCCTGTCAAGGAAGTGTTGTGTTACATGGTCTGATTTAAATCAAAGATAAAAAATGGAGAAGTAAACGGACCAAAATGGAATTTTACCAAATGCAATGCCCCAATTAAAAATGCAATACCACTAAATTAACACTAAATAAGCACGAGTGTTCATTTATGGTTGGATTAACTGTTTAACTAAAGGAAGGGATTTTTTAATATCAGTATTTCGTTTTGCAGAAGAGTGACTTGCTATTTTGCAAACAGTAACACAAAACTGGGCCTGTTCTTTCTGACCATACAGTCAAGTAATGGAAATACACTGTAACTGAGAAGAGAAAACAGAGTCTAAAGTTAAACTGTAATGAGGAGGATATTCCTGATAAGCTTGTCATTCCTTGTTTGTGGAAAGAGTGTGTGAGAAAACTGGCTAATAAAGCACAGATGGTCTCTTATCTTTGACAAAGAACAGTGCAGTATTAATATTCCATATTACTGGTAAAGTTTATATAATGAGATAGGTGCAGTCAGGGTGTCACATTGGACATCTCTATGACTCTGCTCCTAACACGACCTGATATGTTTCGAGGCACTTCTTCTTTCTATTACTTGCGGTGTCCTCTATTGAGACCTCTGTCAGCTGCCCCATGTGGTCTCAGTGCATGGGTTAGTTTCTAATTTGAAGGATTTTAAGCTGTTGACATACTCCATCCACACGCCGCAGGTTTTGCTGTGAGGTCTTTTGACACCATTAACAATGCACCTCTTTTTAATAATAAACTAATTGTCACCCTGCCAAACACATTCACAGTCATATTTTTGGCTTTCATGCTTTGCTGCTCCTCTCATTTTTCTTTCTCAGATCTCTTAAAATGAAAATCAAACAGCACCTCTCAGAGTGATCATTGTTGATGTACGGTATACCATTGGCAGAAAGAAAAACTCCCTATTTATTTATTATCTTATCAGTCATAATAATCAGCAGTGCTTGTATTTGTATCGACCTGCTTTCTCTGCACTCTATGGTACTTTATGTAGCATATGTTACTTTATTTAGTATATGTTTATACTAACACTTACAGTTAGGCCTTGTTTAGGTAGTTTGTTTGCTTACTTTTGACTAACCTACACTGCTGTAATGTGCTACTGGATGCTTGAATTTCCCTCGGGATTAATAAAGTATCTATCTATCTATCTATCTATCTATCTATCTATCTATCTATCTATCTATCTATCTATCCATCCATCCATCCATCCATCCATCCATCCATCCATCCATCCACCCATCCATCTAGGCTGGGCCCAAGGAGCTCGTTCACTGCCACTGAGCCAGCTGTTGCTCAAAGCTTTTGCATCCAGTCCATGGAGGATCGTGTATTTGCACCATGTAGTGAAACGTTTGTTGGATGCTGACCTACTTTATGGCTTCAGAATTCCCCACTGTATTTGAAGTATCGAGCGGATGAACTTTATTTCAACATTCACACAGTCACGGTTACTGAACTATTAAATGCTTTAAGAGAAGTGGCATGGCAAAAAAAATCTGTATTTTATTCTTGTCACCAATCTCTACTCATCCCAATGCTGTGTTATTATATGCAGGTGGGTAGTTTTAGTCCAGAGTTCGCCAGCCTGAGATTTGGGCCCTTCTGATGAGTCACCAGCTAATGAAATGATCACTGGGAAAGGAAAGGCCAAAACAAAAAACAAACAAACAAAAACCAAACAAAGTTCTACTTCACAAATCTGTTTTGTGTTGTGACCTTTGACCAAAATCTAATCAGCTTGTCTTTGGGTCCAGGTGGATATCTGTGCTACATTTGAAGAAATTCATGTCCCATCAACACTCCCGCGATATTTTGTTCTCCGGAATGTTACAGACAACGTGAAAATACTATGCTTCCGGCCACGGCTACACAGAAGCACAATAAGTGTGGGGACAGGGTAAATTGAGTCCTCTAGGGAAAATAATCTTTTGCTCGGTCCAGTTTTCATCAAAATCAAAATGCCATTCTCACTTGCAATCTCAAGTACAAGTCCTCTGCACTTTAAGGGAGTTAATGTTTGATCAAACCACATGTGACTGTCTTTTCATTTTCGACAGGGCTTGTAATTCCAGCAGGTGAGTTGCTGCACATTTCAGAAGCATCCCAAAAGGGCTCCTCTATGCTGAAGATACGTGCCTGTTCTACTTTTGGGACACCATGTCAAGCTGCACAAAGAAGATTAACCCAGTCAGGAATCCAGACACAGGAATCCAGTCAATTTTCAAAATAAAACACCCTGTGCAAACTGCTGATCATATATCACTTCAAATCCCTCCCGGTGGGGGAATCGAACCGGCGACCCTCCAATCACAAACCGCTTCTCCAACCTCTAAGGCTCTAGTAAAAAGTACAATTATTTGGTTCTGATTCGTAGTAAGTAGAGTAAATAGCCTATAGAGTAACAGCAAGTGAAAATACTCTAGTGAAGCAGCCTACAAGTTCCACAAAATGTTGCTTAAGTACCGGCTACTTAGCCATTTCCACCACGGATAAAACAGTGCTGTAAATCATAACTTAATAAGATCCACACTGCGGCTGTGTTTAATTTACCATTTTTTTTCCTTTGACTGATAAAATAAAATAAGATGAACTTTACTGATCCCACAGCGGGGAAATTCACGTGACAGAGCTCACTATCTCAACGCTGTGACAAAGTGCAAAGTCATGGAGAAAATGAGCTCATATCTGACTCTTTCAGCGCCAACACTGGACGTTGCGGACGTTGACACACCTCCCTCGTCTCTCTCAGCGAATAACGAGTCCGGGTGGATCTTTATTTTGTAAGGAGCCGACGGCCTGTCTGAAAGTCGCTGGCTTGACAGCAGTCGGAGCTGTGAGAGTGGAAAAGGTCGTCTGCCGCGTTAGGCCACATTAAGCAAGACGCAGCTGGATGAACGGACGTGGTGTGCTTTGCATGTGCATGTTGCCGGTCATTGTGGTGTAGGCTGTCCTGTTATGGGCGCACAGAAGGCTGCATGCTTTAGTCAAAAAATCACGAATCACTGTTAAGTAACGGACGCTCAGGAGGCTTACTGCTGGTCTCATTATATCATCAGTGAGGATTCAAATCTGAGGATAAATTCACTCGTCGGACTTCTTTAGAACCGAGTCCATTTTTCTTTACTCTGATTTGTTACCTTTTAGATGTGATACAGTGTCGTCCGATTGTGATTGGCAAAAATCGTCACTTTACTCTCATCGCCAATAAACTCCGATGGATCCCGGCGCCGAGAATTTAAAGATGCCATCTGATGAGAGAGATAATGCTCTGAAGCCTTTAGATCCCAAAGTGGTCTCCGAGAAGATCGAGGACGCAGAGGCGCAGAGACCCACATGGAGCGGGCGCATGGAGTTCATCCTTGCAACGGTGGGCTACGCGGTGGGGCTGGGCAACGTCTGGAGGTTTCCCTACCTGTGCTACAGCAGCGGTGGAGGTGAGAAGGTCTGAGGTCGACAGTGTTGGCTGAACTGTTGTAATACTGCAACATAACTCGCAGCAGGGCTGAACTGTAGGGAGAAATGTCTCCGCGGTGACTTTTAATTTAAACAAATGTGTTCTACTGACTTGGCTTTCTACTTTGCAAAGGCTACTCGATGATGATGCTGTTGTATAAACACCAGAATTTACATAATGGCCCCTAAACGCAGCTTGCATAGGGCAATAGCCTATATGAGCTAACACACATTCCTTTTCCCGGCACTGTAGTTCCGCTCATAACCTTACAATAGAAGCTGCATGGACTGCAAAGAAACATTAATCAGCATTTTATTTGGAAATTAAATAGCCTCACGTGGGCCAATTAAATGTTTACCTCCATGCCACTGCAAATCGCATTCATATTGAAAAATTATGGATGTTGTTATTTAACCACTCCTTTTTTGGCGACACAAAGCACAAAAATGTAGAAAGATGAGCCGAAGTGCACGTGCTCAGGTTACCAAGTCTGTCATAGATCTAACATGTGTTGTCAGTGCTCTCATCAGCTAAAAATAACAGCAGACAGTTCACAAAATGACATTTCTGATGTGAATGCCTGCAAATGTTTTTGTTAGATTGTCATGCCTTGTTTGAAAAAGTCAAAATATTAAAATAAGTTTTCTATACCAGCAGTTTGCATCCGAAAAGTAGCAACAGCTGTATGTTTATTAATAATTATTATTATTATATATATGTAAATCAGCTACATCATAACATCATCTCTGTGGTAACAAAGAATGGCAAATCCAGCACACTGTACTGCTACTATCTGCTCAGATCCCAAAATAACTAGCTTTGTAGCTGTTCAGCACTGGATTGCTTTTAATTTCACTGAACAGACGTAAGCTTAATAGTTTACGTTAATGTGCGGGTGCACACTAATAAACTGTCAGTCCAGACGCTATTAACAAAGTCTTCTTCCTGAGAACAGACATGAACTAACAGGAACTAAAAGCAGTTTTTGAGACCCACTGAAGAACACACACATTTATACATACATATATTTATACATAAATATACATATTTATACACAAGGCAGGCTCAGTAAGACTTTTACCACGTGAGCTCAGAACCCCTTCTTTACACATTAATAATTGATTCTTTATCTAACCAATGAAACAGCAGTGATCACATCCTGTGTGTCTCCAGAAGCACTGTTGCACACACTTGTCAAACTCAAGGAAGTGCTAACAGTGCTGTTCCTCTTTGTTTTTCTGGTTCAGGTGCCTTCATGATCCCTTATCTCATCATGGTTATGCTGTGTGGCTTTCCTCTGCTCTTCATGGAATTTGCCATTGGCCAGTATACTCGTTTAGGGCCCGTGCATGCTTTCACCAAAATATGTCCTTTGTTAAAAGGTGAGTGACTCTCCAGACTATAGCGTCCTCGGCTGACAATAAACCTATGATGAGTTTTCCTTCATTGTCACAGTTTGGGGGACAAGCCTTGCAAAGAGATGTTTTTCTTGTTCTTCTTCTTTTTGTTGTTGCTTTTTGTTTTTATAATGTGCACATGGCCAGGAGCTGTATGTGCATGTGGCATAGATGATCAGTGTTTTGCTAAGAAGAGGAGAAACTAGACCTTTCTGTTATTACTTATATAAGCTCATCTTTCATGAAAGAGCAGTGAATGGAAAACATGTCAGGGAATGAGAGTGGTTACTCTAATTATTGAGAAATTATTAGTAATTTATTGTATCTTTAGGGAGACCAGTTGAAACATTTTTTTCAATTTTCCCCATAAATCAAAAAGCATTTACACTTGGGTGGCTCATTAGTGAGATTATGAACTTTGAAGATCTTTTTTTCACACTACAGAACAAAAGAGAAGGAAAGTCATCACATTATATTGTAAGAAAGTTATTTGATAGGCGAACACACACATTCAAAGAAAATGTGAACATGAAATCGGAATCGGATGAGGAACAGCATCGCCAGCAAAATACATGATTTATGTATATATATCTCTTTCATGCAGTAGAGCAACAGTGAGGTCAGACACTGATGTGGACACACAGGTTTAAGGTTCTTCTTTGTGTCTCACCTGAATGCACCAGTGATGTGTGCACATTTGTTAACTGTAGGTGATTGTGTCTTTTTTTTTGTCTGCCATTGGGGTCTTAATATTCCAAAACAGGGCATTCGTAAACATTTTAATAATTTTTCATAGAACACGTATCCTGTGTTTGTCTGTTTCAGTACATTTGGTGCAGATCTGACTAAAAGTTTTAACATTTTCTATAATAAAATGTTTTGCTGCATGTGAGAGTGCTTTCTGTTTGAAATAAACTCTGCCCTTTTCTGTCTGATAAACGGATTGTTTTCACATGTTGATGGATGAGAACTTGTTACGTGAACATTTCAATCAATCGTCTTTTTTGACTTCTTTGTCTCTAAATTTTAATCTTACATTCTCTGAAATTAAAGAAGCATTAAGAGCGTGCGATTCCAATCAGGAAATCAACTGAACCGTCACCTGAAAATCACTGATTTTGGAGATGTGCTCTCGCACTCTCATCAGAACTATGAACGGTTGGCAAGATCCAACGCTGCTAATGAAAAAAAAATCGCACTCAGCTCATTGAACCGATCACTGCCCAAATCAAACAAGAGCCCAGCCATCAACAATCAGTACTTATGGGTGTGAAATGAATATGCCTGTGATGTTCTAACTGACGATTTTTCTCTATAGTTTTCTTATCTCCTTAAAGACAGAGATTATCTACCCGGTCAAAACGTATGGGTCCTTCACTTGATTTATCGCTCATTTCTTCCTGGTTAATGCTCTGTGCTAAACAAGGTCCGAAATCAGGTAGTTTTTTTTCTGTATGTTCCTTTGAATTATTTCCCTGTGCAACTCACTGCAGTTTGCTGTGATGTACCTGCCATGCGTAATTTAGATGCCCACAAATGTCTCTCACAACTGAACAGATTTGCTTATGTTTAATTTACTGCATTATTCTGAATCGCAGCTTAGAACTGTATCATTTGATTTGATTAAAATCAGGACTGTTGATTGAGACAAATGAGACAACAGGTGAGGTATGACAGGTTGATAAACTAATAAAGAAGAGATAGGTAGAGGACGGATTCTTCCCATCTCTGTTCTTCCTTGTTTTGAGTCCAGCAGAATGTAATGTTTTGGTAGTTTGAAATGCAGCATCACATCTCCACTTGGAGTATATGCGATGTACCAGTGGAGCAAGTCAACCATGTAAGGTAGATTTGTGGAGTGAGAGAGACAAATGGACCATCACAATGGAAGGAGCGCTTAGTGTGGATCATACACAGCGGTTCCAGCTGATCCTGGAGCTCAGGGAGGGTTTCCTTTGCTTCTGTCATTATGATGACACAGACCTGTTTTTCAGCTGCCTGTGCTTCCATTTTACCAGATACTCACACTGGATCCAACAGAGCATGGCATTCCAGTGGAGTACAAAATGTTTCCTGGAAAGTTTTTATATACTGCCGAAAAACAGAGAGCTATATCCCTTTAAGTCCATGACACAATACGTAAGATTAGAAATGGCAATAGCTAAATATGTAGCTGGAGCTAGCAGACATTTAGCATTGCTTAGTAGAAAAAAACTGGAGGGAATGGCTAACAGCTTGGCTAGTTGGTTAGTGAATTGGGTCTAATCAATCAATTCAAAGCCCGGACCAATTTCAGAAACAAAAACCTGAGCGTTCTGGAATTTATTCTCCAAACAGAATCAAAATAGTCCTCCACATAACCCTGTTGTTATGCAGGGTTGTCTTTATGATGTTTGTTGTGGTCCATGGATTAAACAAACAAGTTACAACATGTTGATTAGTGAGTTTTTAATGTTCTAGTAGGTGGATTTTGTTACCTTTGGACAGAGCAAGGCTAGTTACATCCAGCTGTGTCCAGTCTTTCTGCAGTTAAGTTAACCGTCTGCTAGCTTCAGCCACATATTTACCATACACCGAGGTCAGTGGATTTCCCATTGGTGTTTTTGTCAGATAGTTTGCAGGTTAAACAGAAGAAATAAACGGTGAAAAATAGGTAATTGAGGATACTTGTTGATACGTTAAGTTTTAATCCTCCCTGTCCACTGAGGTGTCCTTGAGCAAAATAATGAATCTCTAGTTGCTGTAGAGGCCAAGCTCTTTTGCTGAGTCATAACTCAGGAGTAGACAGGTGCTAAACTGGAAAGACATACCCCAACCGGACATACGATAACACAGCTAAGAACTACAGGTGTGAAAGGAATGAATAATGTATATCTACGGGAAGACTTTAATGTCAGCTCAGTTGCTCAAGAGCCTGTTGTATTCACAGGCCAAATAGCACTTTGGAATTTCTAATCCATTGCTCGAAGAATGCCTTTTATCTGTGGCCAAGTTTTGCTTCAGTCCATCTTAGCCAGAGTTTAGATCAAGCTTCCTTTTCTCTGTTTCTCTATCTTTATGTGAGATGTAGGCTATACTCATTAACTACAATCTTGGGCCAAACAATTGATCCTGCCCTGCAAAATAAGGACTATGAGAGTGACTTTTTATCAATTTTGTAAAGTGCACAACTTCTTCCCCACAGATGGCATAATACCTATGATGTCGCCCCTGACTTTCCATCTTCTTCCCCTATACGTGTCACTCCGCAGGTGTTGGTTTGGCCACAGTCGTTATCTCCTTTGTGTTCTCCACGTACTACAATGTGCTCATGAGCTGGGCACTTTACTATTTGTTCAACTCATTCGGAGCAACTCTCCCCTGGATTTCCTGCAACAACACCTGGAATGCTGTCGGAAACTGTTCCAGTGGTTTCACCGGCAAAAACAACACCAAACTGCAGTCCGCCAGCCAACAATTCTTTGAGTGAGATTAGTTCAACTATTTCAACTGCAGAAATGTACTGTTTCTATATTCTTAAAGTGCTTATGGCACTACTCTAGCTATCTGTTTCTTAATCGCGCTGTAAACCTTTTTTGTCAAGTGAGTCTGATATGAGCACATTATTTCAGAATGTTATGAGGCACCTTAACATAATTCTACACTCTTGATAAGTAATGGTAAGTAAGTTAGTGTATGAGTATGGATATTTAATGTTACAGAGAAATACTTAAGATTTGAAACTCAGTTCTATATTGCACATACTCTACTGGACTCAATGGGTAGTACTATCCCCTATCACAATCGGCATCTTCTTGACTTGACCTGCCGTCTGTTGTTCATGCACACTCTGCATGTGGTGTTGCAGGGTCCGTGCTTACTCCAGTGACAGACACCCCTTTTTCATCTGCGTATCTTTGGCCAAGGTTACCTAGGGCTATTACTTCTTGGCTGGGTTGCCTCAGGCCCCCTATTTCTTCACTGAAGTGAGTTGAATTATTATCAAGTAGGTGGGTTGTGTTGGCCAACCCGTGGCTGGTCATGTCTGGTGTGACAGGTCAATGTTTGGTCCTGTCTGAGCAGTCATTGATCTGGCTCCACATTCTAACTACAGCTGTAGGTACCTATGGGCCTTGCCTCTGCATACTAAAGAGGGTGCAGGATAGCCTTATATACAGTTGGTGTCCCTCTGCTGGGAGGCTCATGACTAGCCAGCTGCATTTTTACAAATTTCAGTTGGTGAATATGTGACCATTATAGAGGAGAGCATTACCCAGTCCAGTAGATGGCTCTGTCTGTGCTCATAGATCTGGAGTTATGATATTGTAACCTTTTGTTTTCACAGGCTTTAAGGAAACATAAATAGAATCACTTGCTATTAGTATTTTTATGCTTCTCCTCCACCCATTTTTCAGTTACAGGCTTCTGGAGAAAACCAATGGCATTGAAGAAGCCGGTGGACTTCGCTGGGAACTCTTTGGCTGCCTCCTAGCTGCCTGGGTCATCGTGTATTTATGCATATTTAAAGGTGTCAAATCTACTGGCAAGGTCAGAATAATTGTTTTTTCGTTTATGGATAGTGGTGATTATGCCTAATGCTATGTTGCTCCCATTCTTTAATTCCATTGTTCTCTGTTTGAAAGCTTTCTGCCAAGTGACATTTTGTCACAGGTAATGATTTTAATTCAGAAATGTCAAGGATAAAGACAAGGAGGTTTATAATTGTTGTACTGATTACACGAATATTGTCTACAGTCAGTGTGCAAAGTATTTATTTCCCGGAATGTCAAAAATAATAAATTTGTAATCCAAATCTGTGTAACCTTAACCTAAAGTCTACTTGTCTGTACTTCTACTACAACTTCACCTATGCAACAAACAAACTAGTTGGTCTCTTTCTGCTTTTCACTGTTTGTCGCACAGGTTGTGTATTTCACTGCTGTATTTCCATACTTCATCCTGTTTGCCCTGCTCATTAATAATGTGCAGCTTCCTGGGGCCAAGAATGGTATCCTCTACTTTTTGACACCTGTCTGGAGCAAATTGTTTGAAGTGAAGGTGAGACCCTGTTAATGAATAAATAACATAAAAATATAAACAAACCAATAAGCCCTTGGTTACATGTCAGCAATTCTTATTACATACAGTAGAAATTGATAAATGGTATTAATTTGTATTCGGCATGTTGACTCAAATTTCAAACACAACAAAACGTACAGCTACAAGCAGAAAAAACGTTTGATTGTGGCAACTACGAAAGTGAAAATTTGGCTTAGAAGTTCTTCTGAACAGCAGCCAGAATAAAATTTCAAAAGAGGAGGGTAAACTGACTGTTTCTCTAATGTTAAAAAGAATGGAGAGCAAGGGCTTCAAATCCCCCAGAATTATCTGGTCTTTCCGTCTTTCTTGGTCTCTTAATATCACAAGAACATAGCCAGAATAGCCAAACTTAGGGTTAGTACTGTAAATGTTAACATCAGTGACCTGTGCATTGAAAAAGAAGATTCAGTATTCATTACTAAATGTGCAATGAAACAATCAGAATTAAAGAAAAACAATTCAAACATTCTCCGCCTTTTTTCTAAGTCTTGTCCACTTCAAACCCTTGAGACAAGCTCATACAAAAGACACAAATAGAGAAATATCTTGTGTAAATGAACCAAGCCCATTTACAGTTTGGCAAAAAGTCTTTTGGTACTTGGAGGATCCCCGTTATCAAGAGTGAAAAGCTTTCTGAGGAAATAGGTCTGTTGTCTCATCACTAAAACTAAATTAAAATAAACTGCACTCAAGTTAATCTTCATGCTCTTCTTTGTCTCCATCATAGGTTTGGGTTAATGCAGCTGCCCAGGTGTTTAACTCCATTGGAATAGCATTCGGCTCCATGATATCGATGGCTAGTTACAACAAGTTCAACAACAACGTTCTGAGGTAAGACTGTTTTCAAGTGGCCTTCCTGTCAAGTGATGCTGAAACTTGAAGCCCACTGAGCATGTAGAGTGTGAACACCAGCTGGCCTACGTTTACCTTTATCTGCCAGACATTTTTTTTCCTCTGTTTCCAGTACTGATGAGCAAATGTCTGCCTTGTTATCTAGTATGTCATTGTTTTCTCAGAATTTCTTGAACTGCGCTAAAATTGTTTATTTCATTCTTCTAATTTCCCAGGGATGCTTTCATTGTATCATTTACCAACTCATTTACGAGTATCCTGGCTGGCTTTGTGATCTTCTCAGCTATTGGCTACATGTCTCATATACATAACCTTCCAGTGGACAACATAGCTACAGATGGTAAGCATCAAGCCTGGAAAGAGCATTGCACCACACTCTTGTGGCTTTCTTGTATTTCTAAACAAGATGTCAGCAAGTTTGCCTTGATGTGATGTATTACATGATGTCAGGGTTTTTCAGATATAGAGATGGACATACAAACAGATCTCAAACCCTGTTGTCAGCTGTGAGACATTTCATTCTCTTGGGATCATTTTTTTTTGTCTTTCCATGGAAAAACAAGACGCAGACTTCGAGATGTGCACGTCTGTATTGAAAGTTTGATGTGTGAGGTCACTCAAGGATAAATAATGGAAATGTACGATTTCTTAAAACATGTGACTTTACCCGTGAAGTTCACTTTACTCACCGCGATGAGTAAACTGTTGACTTCTGTGGCACTGGAGAAGCTTTTTAAAAGTTTACCGTAAACATCCAGTTTGCTAAATTTTGCTGCAAATGTAATCTTTTTACATCCAGTGTTTACTTAGTGGGGGAATGCCGTAATCTGATGCTCTGAAAGCACAGTGTTGTTCCTTTTTTTTTTTTAAAGAAAAAGTTACAAGTACAAACTGGATGTGCAGGGTTCGAAAGAAGAAGGCATTTAGGAGGCAGGGAAGGTCCAGTGAAAGACAAGAGAATAAAATTAAGTTGCTGCCTTTCTTGCCTATTTCAGAGCAATGCTAAATTGCTAGAGTGCCCTTTTAAGAATTAAGAATCACTTTATTGGCAGTATATATATTTTTACATACACACACTGAACTTGTCCTCTGCATTTAAGCCATCCTTAGTTGAACACGCATGTAACACCCAGCAAATTACATAAAGCAAACTATTATGAAAAGGTTTAGTTAAAATGATAAACGTTGGCATCAGCAGTTAAATGTCAGCTTTAAGGTGATTAAAAGGAGTGTCTAATAGTGATTTGATGTTGTAGGTTTAGTTTTCTCATTTCCCTCAGCAAATTCAATATCATCACTTTAACGACATCCACTGACACACTAACTAACTGAAATTTAAGAAGAAAAAAATTGACTTTGTTGACCTCCAGACTAAGCTAAACTGGGTAAACTACAATTTATTTGGATGCCGCAGTTGGGTCCTAGGGAATAGTTTGACAGCTTAAGAATGCATATTTGTACTGCAAATGCTGTAAACACTGGAACAGGTAGCTTAGCTACTAACCATGGGGAAATCCAGCACTTAAGAGATATAATAATTGTGTGTAAATACTGTAAGTGTCATTCTTTGCAGCTGTCGGCTGAATCTGTCTAGAACTTGTTATGGTTTACAAAAAAGAACCCCAAAGGCAGACACTCAAGTAAAGAATGAAAGTTTAGACAAAGTTTACTGAAGACAAGATCAGAGTGAATTACACAAATGGAGCCCAAGAACTAACCGACATGAACTACTAGAGCTAAGTCTTCAGGGAGGCAGATGAGGAGGGGCGTCAGGTGAGTGCATGTGGTCTTGGAGAACAAAGGATTACTGAATGAGGAAGTGAGTAGCAGGAAACACACAGGAATGGTTTTACCAGAGCAGAGCTGGACAACAGGCTGGCAAGAGCAGGTGAACCTGAACTAAGGGGGTCCTTAGAAAGCTGGAGAGCAACGTGGAGTTGATTGACATTCAATGATGATCAGGTGTGCAGGTGAGTGAGATAGACGCCCAGCTCCACTCCCGATTGAATGATGGTAAGACACACCCACATACACCCACAACACATGAGGAGGGAGAGAGAGAGAGAGAGAGAGAAAGACAGACGGTGGAAGAATTCAGGGGAAAAACCCAAACCCAACACATGTACATTACATCTTACATAACTTTACATAACTTTACTTTTCACTACATCATGGTTCAGGTCCTGGTTTGGTGTTTGTTGTGTACCCTGAAGTCCTCTCCACCATGCCCGTCTTTCAGCTGTGGGCCCCTCTGTTTTTCTTTATGCTGCTGTGTCTGGGCCTGGACAGCCAGGTAAGCATATGTAACACACCTCTAAACACAGTGTGTGATAGAGGAGGAGAACACTGTGAAGATGAAGCACTGTTATTGTATTTTTACTATTTTACATCCTAGTCTTTTAATGTCAAAACTTCAAGGACTGAGGTAATAAATACTCAAATAGCTGATTTTTCCACACCTTCCCATAATGGATTGTTCAAAAATGTTCAGGCCGAAGTATAAGTCAGTTGTTTTATTATCTGGTTATGTGACTGATACATTCATTCATTCTGCCCCGTGCTAACATTGTTCACAGACATTCTAACATCACTGTTAGCACTTAGCATAGTGGTGCTTTAAGTTACATGCTAACATAGCATGTTCACAATGCTGGCATGCAGGTAAAATGTTACCTGTTCACTATCTTAGTTTATTTAGCATGTTAAAATTTTGTGCTGATGACTATCACAGTCTTCTGTCCATCTACATGCTAAATGTTTATATTTAAAACAGCTCATATCATAAACACACTGTTTCCATTTGTCGATTTGCTGACATATATATATAATATATATATATTTTGACACCCATCTCTGTAGTTATGGTTACCCACTTCTCTGCTAATTGCACCCCAAACAAAGACAAATAAAAATGTCTCAGAGTCGTGTAAAAGTAAACCAGTGTGAAGCATTAAGATGATCATTTATTCATTCATTCATTCATATGATTTATTATTTGAATATGTTTCTGAATTTCTGTAGCTACATTCCTGTGGGTCTGTCCCAACCAAAAAAAAGTTGTTATCTGAAGACTATGTTGATCCAAACATCACATGATGGTCACATTTTTTTAGCATATGTATAGCACAAAGACATTCTGTCCCCAGTATAAACTTGGGACAAATGGGGCCTCATTCAACTTTATGACAGTGTTAAATTTAACTGTTGCTAATATCTAGATGTTTTCTTGCTGGCTGGGCCTCTGAATGAGGAGTTCGAGGCCAATCAGTTGTGGTTTCTTTGACTGTAGGAAGGTAATAAACAGCAAGTTTTTATATTGTTCTAACATATTGAACTTTATAATATATCTATTCTTCAACCCATCAATGGTTTGTTTGGTACTTTTAATACAGAGTACTTTTTGTACAGATTTCTAGAAGACAGTCATAACAAATCAAGGCGCAACACAGTAAATGTTTTCTGTGTGCCACAGTTTGCCACAGTTGAGGTCGCCATAACCTTCATAAAAGATGAGTTTGGCCCGGAAATTTTTCATTTCCTGAAGAGACAAGAGCTGCTGACCCTGATTGTGTGCCTCATCTGCTTTATCCTGGGGATTCCTCATATCACCCAGGTACAGTATGTAACAGCGAAACCCTTTCACTTCTCAGAGAAGCATGTGAGGATATTTGGCAGCCTGTGTGGTCATAGTTGTATCACAAGTGACCGCTGTTAAGTAATTTTGGTCTTCCTCTTCCTGTCTGTCTTTCTCTTCTTCCTCTTATGCAGGGAGGTATCTATGTGTTTCAGCTGATGGACCACTATGCAGCCGTTGTTTCCCTCATGTTCCTGGCTTTCTTTGAAGTTATAGCTGTCTGCTGGATCTTTGGTAAGATCCACATAAAGTTCATAACTTCAAACCCCAATGTCCTGGTTATTGCAAATACTTTTTTTTAGACCAGGGCTGCCCAAAATTGGCCCCACAGGCTAAAGAGTTTTGCTTTGGCCTACTCAATGTTTCCAGTGAAAGATCTGACAGGCCAAAGCAGAGGACAAAAACCCAAAACAAAATATGATGTTTTTTGTAAGGTAAAATAATTTAAGTATGCAGGATCCTTAATTATTTATTTTTCATAATCTGAGCACAACAGCCGGACACTATTGCAGTAAGTCAATCAATTAAGGGAACTTTTGCATCTTAATAATACAGTACAATAGGTGCTTGCTTTTGATTCATGGTCCAACATAAGACTTAGTTTTTGTCCTCCATGGGAAAAACTTTGGGACCTTTAAGCTTTTTCATTTTCCATCAGGTGTCTCAAGAATCTCTTCAATGATCACGAGGATGCAAGGGAAAAAACCAAACATCTACTTCCGTCTCTGCTGGCTGCTGCTCTGTCCTATGTTGGTGCTGGTGAGATTTAAAGTATTTCCTTAAAATCTCAACAGTTTCATAATCAGGATTATCAGAACAATAATATTAATAATGATGGTTATTTAATATTGTTTTAAGACCTTCATTTTCCCTACATAGTGTATACTGATCTCCAGCATTGCCCAGTACACTCCTGCTCGCTATGGGAAGTACACATACCCTGTGTGGGCTGAATGGGTGGGCTGGGGCATCTCACTGGTCTCCATAGTGTGGATCCCAATTGGAGCCATTCAAGAAATCTATAATAACAAAGGCTCATTTCTTCAGGTGAGTACAAGACTCATTCAGGCAGTGGGGGAAAAAGATTTGATTATTACCGCACTGTGTCCTGCTTCCCTGTGTTGAGAAATGTGCTGGTATATTTTCCTCACCTTCTTATAAGCGTGCTTATGATTCTATGGATGATTCTCTACCACTTTAAGGTAAACAGGACTAAAAGTTTGAATCCACTCTGGTTGCTAGTTGAGGCTGTACTTATACACATGACAAGGCTTTGCTAAAATACAGATGTCAGCGTGCTAATATGCTCACAAATACAGTCCTAAAATACTGATGTTTAGCAGGTGTAAAGTTGACCATCTTTCTTTTGGTTGCTAGCATGCATCATTTCTTAATGAAAGTATATATAGTTGAGGCTGGTAATGTCATAGTTGTGCAGGTTTATCAGAAGATTCAGGGAAAAGTTACTGCAATTCATCCTGAATAGGACATGAATGATTGTTCCAAATGTCATGACAATCCATTGAACAATCGCATAGATGTTGAGACATTTTGCTGAACAAGTGAAAACTTGGACCTGCTGGTGGCACTAAAAAAAATCCCATGGATCACCAAAAGTATGAGGACGAAAAGCCAGCGGATCATCAAAGTCATAAGGATTTATCCCCTTGGGAACATTAATATCTGCACAGGATTTCACAGCAATCCATGCACTAGTTATACGATAGATGAGATATTTTAGCCTGGACCAGAGTCAAAGCCACAAGCTTGGCTACAAATCTTTTAATAGGAGACTGTTACAAGCAGAGTTAGGGCTATGGCTCATACTGGTTTTTATCTGTTTTGTACTTTTTGTCTTATAACTCCACTTTAATCAGTCCACTTTCCTAAGTGCCTGAGGTGTTTCTAAAATGTTTTCTTCTTCTCCAACCCTCAGAGACTTATCAAAGCTATGACCCCCACAATAGACCTGGATGCTGAGGTTTGGGAGCTGGAAAAACAAAACCAAGACAACCCAGTGTCTGAAACCTGGTTGACTTCAGTGGCATGACCAGGAGTACAGCTCAAGCCATATCTGTGCATCTGTATGTACCAAAACTTGTGATAAGGTGTTTAAAGCAGGATGCTGTGTAGACCTTTATTAGCAATATTTAAGCTCCTATCATAAAATTTTAATTATATCCAATTTGTCCTACCAAAGGAGGGCTTCTTTACTGTGTCATAAGCCCATGTTACACTTGTGGTACCAAAACTCACCCACTTACAGTTAGGCAGTTGACTTCATTAGCATTAAAACTCAAAAACACCCCTTCATCATGTACAAAATATATAATCAAAATCTGAGATTTTTTCCACCAACTAAAGGTTAATTAATTTTAGGTATGAGTCCTCATGTGGCCTGTGGACTATGCACATGCTCATACCACCCAAGGACAGAGAGTTAAATGATTATTTATTCCCTTTTGTTGATTACTCAGTAAAAAAAAAAGCCTAGTGTATGCAGTGACTTTCTGTTGCAATGTGCAATAAATGTCAGCGAGTTGGTGTGATGTAAGAGTGTATTACTCATCTATGACAGGGGCACTTGGGATCTTATTAACTTTTTAGCTTCATACTTCTGTGGACTGAGTCCTTGAAAGGCCACAGTTCTGATCTGATGCATGAAGGGGCTAAAAGAGACCAGTCCCATTTGAAAGTCTCCTCCAAATGCAGCCTTCTTTGTTTTAACCAGTGTATTCTTTATGGCCTCACCCATAATGCATTGTGCTGTTCTGTTGTTTCATGTGGCATTGATCCCCATCTATTTGTGAAGCTGAGAAATGTCGGTTAGATATAGAAGATTAGATAGAATCTCTAAAACTGCTGCTTGTTCATGATAGCAGCCTGGTGTATTGTTATTCCAATACATAAGAGAAAAGCAGAAGTAAACCATAACCCTTTTGAAGTACATTGCCCTAATACATGAGAAGTTTAGATCTCAGAGAGGACAGACAGTCTCATGTTGGTAGGTGGAGTAGGTTCCCTGAACCTGTAAAGTTAGTCGTGAGCCTTCAGAGGATCTGGCCTCCGAAGTGGAACACAAGTAGAGTAGAAGAGAGCTGCAGACATTTAAGTGTTAGGAGACATTTTAGCATGTATTTTCCTTAACCTTCCATAACCTGCCTGAACATCACAAACTCAAGAAAAAAAAACAAAAAACAACCTTGAACACACATAAGCTGTTGTTGAGATGTTCAACTAAAAACAGTATAAACAAAAGCAGAACTAGACAAATATCATTTTGTTCAAATTACAGACATAGCTATTGTTCAGTTTGTGGATTTTCCTGAAGTGCACTGTGTTAACATTGCAGATTTTGCTGCGAAGCTTCAAAAAGTTGTGACCATCACTAGTGTTTACTTATCTCCCATGCAATAGTGGGTTATTGATTAATGTGATCAGAGGAGGTTAATGTTATACCCACATGCACTGAGTTCAAATGGGAGTGAATGAGTGCTTGGATTCTGTCTGATCTCCAGTTTGAGGACTATGTTTGTTTTATTCACCAGTAAAGCATTTGGCATTATTCCTAACTAATTTGGAGTGGGCAACTCTTAGTTTTACAGATTATAAATGGTGCCTTTGATCTGCATGTATAAAGCTGAATTGGGCTAATGAGGGCAGATAATCTTTGTGAGAGCAACAGTTACGTGGTAATCTGGTCTCCATTCAGAGCTACACATTCTACTGACCCGGTAACAGACAAGCACACCAAGGAGGAAATGTTGTTTATCTTAACTCAAGCTACGGCTGTGAGATTGTACACTAGTGATGAGTAATGTTTTTAAGCTTTGGGTTAGTGTATTACGTAGATGATCTGCCTCAAATAGAAATGACCATGTGAGATATGTGTAAATCAAGAAGCCACACTTTCCAGTTGTTGTGAACTGCAAACCCTTATTGGCCTTTTGCTGTCTTACGGGGCACTACAAGCCCTCATTTAGGAGTGCCTTTTTATCCAAAGATAAAACGATTGCTCTAATGATAGATGCTGTGTAGGACGTTTGAATAGGATTTAAAAATGCAAGGAACAATTTAAGATATTTCTCAACTATGTTACATGCATTTTACACTTTATTCTTTATTACTATTGAAAGATGATTGTTTTCATACTTGTAGAAGAAACTGATCTGTGCAAAAGAATCCATTAATCCCCTGTTTAAAAAGTCTTTTTTTTCACAAGAGGAGAATCATTGAATCCAATGTTGCCTGCCTCAAGTGCCTTTCATGATTTTTTTTGTTGTTTTTTTTTTTTACATTTTTAGATAATCTGTATTTAACAAGATATCCAAAACATTTATTTAAGATCTTGCACTCTGTCTGTGTTGTTGTAAACTGCATTATTTTTGCTTTGTTATGAATTGTATCAGCTGTTTATATATGCAAGGATGATTTAGAAGCACTTTAACAACATAATAGATTGCTGTTTACACTTTTTAGCACTTGGACTTAGGAATTGTAATTGGATATTAACATAACTGTGCTTTTAAAACCCTTCAGTGATTGTCACTTTTAGAAATGTACAAAATCAGGGCTGAGACACAGTAAAGGTCATCTCAGTCTAACACCACACCTGCAGATTACTGCTTGGTTTCAGATGATGCTCCCTTGTCTGAGGTCTTACTCATCATTGATGTTAGCTGCTGCAGTTTGTCGCTGAGTGAAAACCTGAAGGCTTTCATTGCTTTGTCAAACACGACTGCTCCTCTCTCGTGTCAAATATTCTATCGTAACATGCAAAGCACTTCCATCACTGTTATATAGTTTTTTAAAGCTCAGTGCTATTTCGTAATATGCTGTGAGCACAGTGGAACCTGCACGCTCACACACATCAACAGTGAACATGCTACAAGACTTTATACAACATAACTGTGCGTTAGTAAGGTTAACAGTGGCTTTTAATGTCAAGACATGAACTGTGTTTTTTCATTTTTTCATGTTTCTTTCACAAAATCCTACAAATCTTTAAAATCTTTATCAAATTTAATGTTGATTTTTCATATCAATAACTGCATGTTTCTTACTAGTGCTTTTTTATAATATTTCTGCTGTGTTGTGATTTGTGGTGTCTGACATTATTTTAAATAAAAAGCTTTCATTTTCACCCTGGTGTCAGTGAGTCACTATATTTGTGTCATCTGGAATACTTCCTCAGACAGTCACTGGGTGGCAGCATAGCAGCAAGAAATGCAGGAGAGGAGTCTTGTGAAATCTGTGCACAACATAACTGCTTCAATTTTTCCATTCAGCAACGCCAGAAGTACTTAATGTGTTTTCTTCTTGTGTAACATATAGATGAAAACTGATATTTCACTGGATCAGTCACAAAATATTTCAGAAAGGGGAAAAGTTAGAAGTCACTTTCCAGTGCTGCCCTATTGCTTTATTTATATTTTTTTACATTGGAGGTTTTTTAAATTTTGTTTTATTTTAATACATACATTAAAAGCAAACCTTTCAGAGTGATTGTACAGTAAATTGGGGCCTCTAAACGTGTTAGAAATAAAGAAAGCTCACTAAAAAAAAAAAAAAAATAATAATAAAAAAAAATATATATATATATGTATATATATATATTTGCAATAGGGGCCACTAGTTGAATTTGGGGACTGTTATTTATTTTATTTTGATTATAAATCGATTTTTAATTGGAACCATGTTGATTGGCACATAGTTCATTTTGGAAAAGTGTTGTGGCATATTCAGATTTGTGAGGTAAGATGAAGTCTCTTCAAAATAATGATGTCATAATGCAACCCTTATACACCATTTTTATGTAGATCAATTAAGTATTTTAAATCAGTTTTATTGTCCTCAAATTCACACTGTCAAGTCTTTAACACAAACTGAGGACAGAAGAGATAAGTTGATGAAAGTAAACTACAGGTGTCCTAAAAATATGTCTGTTTAGCCTAAAGCGTTAAAGGCTCTTTATCTCATCACCATGAATGCATCACTGGTGCCCTTTTTAATTTAATTTTTTTGGTCCTGCCCCTTAGATAGCCCGTGTCGGCCATTACAATGGAAGTAAGCACGTGCATATGTCAGTGTGGAACTAGGTTAATGCTTTCAGTTAAAGTACCTGCAGTGTATTTTCAGATTAGATGAAGCAGCACCAGCTCAGTGTGTTGACCACACCAAGCTGCAGAAAGAGAGCAGAGAGCAGTACCAGGACAAATCTGAATGTAGTGCTCTAAGAGGTTTGAAAGTTAATTAGAACCTTGTCATAAAGCAGTGCTGTGGCAGCGCCCTTAGCACAACTGTACGTTAATCAATACCCTCTTCCTGCTTCCCTCGGGACACAATGTATCCTGGGCACTAAATTAGCACTGAGAGCTCTGTATGATCAATGGCCATGGACAGTACAGCCCAAGGGACAGTAAATTAGTAGTTATACATGGCAGAGGGGAAGTGTTTGTGGGCTTGAATGGGCGATGGAGAGGGAGATAGGTCACTGTCTAACTCCTGTTTTGAAGTGTGCTCATATGTGCCAGGCAGAGAGTTAAAGCTCGTGATGGAACTGTTTCAGATCTCGTCTGACCTCCCTTGATGTAATTGCGCTGGTGTATCCTATCATACTGCTCGTCACATATAGTATCATAAGTGTGTATAACACCTATGCAAAAGGTCCGCTCCCTTGTGACAGTTTAAGGTTTCTTTTACTCTCTCTTCCTTGTTGTTCCTCTTTTTCTGCACTCTGTTGTGTTTTATTTGCAGCGTATGGCGTGATGGGAAGAGGATGCCATCTGTTTTAATTTGAGTGAGTGTGCACGTGTCATTGTGTGTGCAAAGATGATAAAGCAAAGGATGCAAAGATCAAGGTTGATTGCTTAGTGCTACTGGTCACGGGCATGGTGCTGGGAATTATGATGTACCGCTTCCAAAGAGTGGAGTTTTACCTCATCATTAACCTCTCCACCCACATACATAATGATAAGATGATAAGACTCCACAGGAGCTGCTGTGCTATATGTGAGTACACATGCCATGTATACTCACACTGAGAACTTACAGTATGCCAGTATACAGTACTGTAATTATGTACATCTATATACACATGCTGCAGCATATCTGTCCTGTCTTTTGCTGACTACATTTCTCACTCTAACAGTCTTACTTGGGGGATATAAACACAGTATGGGCTTGGTCAATAAATTAAATGAATGTTCAACAAACAATAAAAATATTAAAATTTCAAGATTACATTTTTTTCATCTTTTCACATATCCTCAGTCGTTTTTTCAACATATTTGATCAGATATCTGCTTCAGTCTTTCTCTGATGCTATCATTTAGTTTCCTTGCTGCTGCTGACTTGCATAAAGCAAGTTTTCACTTTCACAGCTTGTCTCCGCTGTGTTGTATAGGTTTGCTCTTTATTGTGGTTTATTTGATGTGCATTTAGCTGCACAGTCTCGGGGTCAAGCTGTGTGATGGCAGTGCAATCAGTGTAAAAACATGCAAGACAAAGGTTCAAAGGTTTGTATTTGCACTGCAGAGAGTAAGGACGTAAAGTGCTGGCTGCTTGAATCGCAGTGGCTTTGATTTAATTCAGTTTCAGCCTATTCAAAGATTCAACATGGCAGTCTTTATATTTATGCATACAGGATTTGTCCAGTATGTCTGAATAAGCATATTTGTTTATTTATGTTTTCCATTTCAACCCATTAAAATGCTAATTAGTATATCTTGCCAACTATTCATATGCAGATAAGAGCTTTTGAGGCTTGCATGCTACAGTGTATCCCCTCACCCCCCCATCCCCCGTTTCACCAGTTGCCTTTGTTTAATGAGAATTTCTTTCTTTCTTTTTTTTTTTTTTTAACTTTATTTAGGCTGTTTCAAATGTGCATACATTACAAGTCTGCTCCTAAATAGAGCTCGGTTCCTGCTGGTAATGAGGCCGCAGCTCAAGGCATTAGTTGGCTTTTCTCCAAAAAAATGAATTGCTGTTATGGAGTGTCCATTTTCTTCTGGAAATTTAACTTCCTTTCAGATACTGAAAGAGAGTCTAAAAAGTCAGCACATTATACCTGCAAACTGGTAGATCTACAAGGTTGCAGTGAATTGAAGCTATGTGCATTAGATAATGTAAAGGATTTATACATATAATATATAATGTGTCTTCTAAAAGTCTCATGACGGAGCTTGAGGCTGAATGTGACCAGATTTGTAGTCATGTGGATGTCTGTGCAGATCCCTGCCTGAACTCTGCAAGCCAGAACTGATAGCTTTCCAAATAATGAATTCTGTACAGTGAGGGAGTCTTGCTTTGTGCAAGGATAGCATAAATTGGCATAAAAAGCAGCTGCATTCAAAGGGACTTCCTGTGGAATAGATGTTGTAGGTGTAGGCATGCATAAAGGGAAAGTCTGTCTTTTATCTCCCAAAGGGTTTGATACTGTATGTCTCCTATTTTCACCACAATAAAGAGAATCTTTTTAAAAGCATTTATTTTTCTTTGTCTTTGATTGCAGCAGTACCGGTAACTGCTTCCACCATGCTGTAATGTGTGTAATGTGATGAGTTGCACAGAAATTTCAGTTTGTCTAGCCTGCTTTCGTCAAAATGGATTTTTTGTAAAACACCATGGCAGTTTAATCATTCCTGTTTTCATTGCCCTACAATTTGACCAAATATGGCCCTTGTTTGTATTGTTAAACGTCTTTGCAGTTTCAACATCTTTCTTGTCTCTTTCATCTCTTTCAGGTTTATTTTCCTTCAGATGCAAGCCACCACACTAACAAATGAATACCTTACTTATCATTTGTATCTCTGACTTAATGACACTGCACTTTAAATATGTTGTGCTCTACAACTATGGTTAGTTTAAGTGGTTATCAGTATTATTCCTTTAACTGAGATTATCTCTTGTTTGATTTAATAGAGATTATCCTCCTGACTCGTGATATGCAATGATATCTAATCACATACAAGTAGCCATGCTTAGTTTGGTCTGCCTTCACACGCTGTCAACATGACTGTCATCTGTTACTAGTAATCTCCACTTCTGGAATCAACTGCTTATCCTCATGCAGATGGATAATCATTATGACATAAAAAGTAAGAGCGGTAAAGGTCTAAGGATTGGTCTCCAGTTGTACTTGTACAGTACAAGTACTTCTTTTTTTGTCAAGATTTTGTCTTTACCATCAGTGCTTCTATCTGGAAAGACTACAGTCTACGGGTGAAGTGGCTGCTAATTTTGGTTTCACACATGGAAGCACATAAGCAGTGGTCACATGTTTACAACACATTCTCCAGCAAACTAACTAGCATTGAAACCCAAGGTGGCAAGAACAGGTTTGTGTGTTTTTAATGTATTTACAATTTGCAATGTTCTTTCTACGGAGAAAATTCCATCTAATTAATGCAATGCTGTTAGGAAACATCATCATGAAACCAAAAAATGTAAAGTAGAGATTTCAGTGAAGTCAGTGCTTCCCATTAACTGTGTCAAATAAACAGCAGCATCGTCCTTATTGATTTTAATGTGTTAGGGATGTTACGATTCTCCAAATCTAATTCAGCTTTCAATTTCAAGGTCACAAATCGATTCAGTTTTTCAACTTAGGATTTTTTTCAAAACTTATTAGACTAAGACTTGATTTATAAAGATCAACAGATCAGTTTAATAGTATTAAAACATTTGTTTGTCTGGTACATTTATAGAATGTGCCACACTAAGTCTATGCAGTCATTAATAATTTAATTAAAATGTGAAAACAATATTTCACCAGTCAGTTGGGAACAAACAAAACAAAAAAGAGGGGTACTTTATAACAGCTTGAGCTTCCTCACGCTAGAGAAACCTGCCACGATTACACTTTCTAATCCTGGTGGCTTTTTGCAGCATGTGTGTCACATCTCAAGTATTGTTTTTGTTCTTCGTGCTGAACAGACTCAAGTAGACTAAGGAAGAGAAAAAAAAAGTTAGATGTTAGAGACCGAAAATCGCCCATTCTGATTATGATTTCGATAACTGAATGCTCATTTTGACTGATTCAAATTGACATTGACAGCCCTCTGTGTTACACCTTTTTGAGGTCAACTGAATTTATTTATGGTGACTGTGGCAGAGTGTCAGAAGTGGAGAAGGATGTTACTGAGATCAATTGCACCACGAAGTGGGTCAACTCTCCTGGGCATGCTCAGAATGGATGATGGTGACACAACTGAGCTGCCATTTGACAGCTGACTTGAAATCTTTTTTTTTTTTCGTACAGCCACCCACTGACACCCACTGATACTCAGATGTGGATGCTCAGAACAAAAATGCTGACTTTTACCAGCCAGTAAAGCAATTTTAAACAAAACTAAGGTGATTGGTTGGTAATTAGGCACACCAGATCATTGTCTGTGTGTATATTGCCTTGTGTGTGTGTGTGTGTGAAGGATTTTGAGTGATGTATAATCATGAGAAAAGGACTGTTGTTTTGTGCCTGGTCAAACATTTTGACACCCTGCAATTTCCTAAAAAGACACAAACCACAATTACCAGAATGAGTTTTTGTTACGCAGCACTGAAAAACAAACAAACGAACAGGAAGAGGATCAGTCTCTGTGAAGTAGGTTAATGAATTGTAGGTTAGGGATTAGCAAACGTGTTAAAGTCAATAAATTGGTTTTGGATCGGGAAGCCTCATCGCAATTACTTTTTACACGAAGTAATTAGAATTTTCTAGCCTCATTATTTTTCTCAGACAGGGATAATGTTGCAGTAATAGTGTTGGAAGGATATGTGACAAATAACCTCTTAGATCAATCTCACATTTGCACGGAAAGTCACACAGTGCTTTATTTGAATTAAGACTTTATTAAATAGTTTTAGATTTTATCCAATAAAATCAAACAGTCTAAGATGAATTTATAAAAAGCAGGGTGATCCAAACCTGTTCGGCTCTTTTACTGAGTAGTTGTAGAAATATTTGCCGCAGTTTGTTTTTAAAACCTTCTCTGATCCTCCAGCTTTCTAGTTGCAGTATTTCTGAAAGAGATAAACTGAACAGAATATCATCCCTGCTATTTGTCTTTGAGCTGCAAATGCACAGACCATTCTCTAAAAGGCTGCTTTGTCTTTGTTGTCACTCATCGTTCACGCTGCTGTCATTAATAACACAAGACAGGAGTCAGTGCAGACACGATGAAGGAGGTGGGAGTACAGCTGTATAGGAATGTGAAATTAATCGTTTCTTAAAACAACTAAATCCGAACTTATAGATCCTCATCAACAGGCAAGAAGTTTCGCATTTCTTACAAAGCAATAAAGAAAATAGAGCTAAGATCAGAAACACAGCTTAAGGATGTCTTGTTTCCCGGAGTGTAATTATGTTGAAACTGAAGCACTGCGTGAGACACTGATAGCAAAGCCAAGGAAATGAGTCGACTGACCAAAACATCCCCCACTGTGTCAGACGTGTCTAACCAGATATGGTAGGCAGCAGAGTCAAAAGGATCAAATGAAACTCAGTGAAAGAGTCATTATTTTTTTATGGTGACTGCAAGATGTAGGTCTCCGGTTATATTACCTCGGGCTGCAGTGACGACTTTGAGACACCGCCTGAATAGCAATTACAGTGTGTGGCTGATTTCACAGCCTCAGTCTCCCAAGAAGATTTTTTTTTTTATAAAATCTACAGTAAAAACGGATTCGTCCTTTGATTGCTGGAGTGCTTCTGCCAGGGATTTAAGCTGAATGCTCAGGATAATCTCATCATTAATTCATATTTCTAATTAATTCAGTGTGCCCTTTAAATAATGCAGGATCTATTTTTTTTGGTAGTTTTTGGAGAGACTGTTGAATTATTAATGCCAGCATTCATCACCAGGTTCAGTCGAGAACTTCTGCGTCAGTAAATTCTGCTAAACCTGCTCCTTCCTCTCAGTCATCATGAGAAACAGAGCAGACCTTAAGGCACAACAAACATTCACTGATTGTGATATGACGATGCAGATGATTAAATTGGCTCACTTCAAAACATGCCATGTTTTACTGACTCAAACTTCATTTAGTTTCTTGCAGCTGCTGCCAGATTTGATGTATGCTATATGATGGAGACAGGAAGTCAGAGGATGTGTGAAACCACTGAACCGCCTCTTCACAAGACTCAAACCGGAGTTGATAATGAAACTGTTCCTATTAGCAGACAACTGCAGCAGAGGCAGAAGCAGAGGCAGAGGCAGCGGTGTCATTCTTTAATCACTCATGTTGCTGACGAGGAGATATAATTTGCAAAGATAATGTCACTTCAAGGTCATAAGGAAAACAATTTGGGACTCAGAACATCATTTTCTTGATGACTGCAACCATACATGTTCACAATGTTGTGGAAGAGAAATAAACTAGCCTATGTTTTATTTATTTCTTTATTTTGTTTGAGTACAAAAAGTAAGATTTCAAATTGATCAGGCTATGTGAATGAACTGTGCATGTGTGTGGGAGCCGTTAGAGGAATTCAGCACGCTGGACACGGAGAAATGTCCATGAACATCAGGCAAAGAAAAAACCAACATTTAAGTAAAAGTCACAACATAAAGCTGTAAAACTTGCTCATGTAATTGCAACTGCTGCCAAAAAGCTGCCTGCGGAGTAGGGAGCAAGTATTTACCAGTTTAAAGGTCAAACAGAGTCCACAGCAACTACACTTATTGATCTCGTTATTCCTGTGTAAAATCGATGAGGACTATTCCAGAAAGAGATTGTGAGGTTTCTCATCAGCCGGAGATGATTACCGCCGTGCAGAAAACGGAGAACATAGTGCAGTGATGTCTTTTTTTAAAAAACATGTCAGAGTGTGGAAGTTTCATTGAGAATCACTGATCGCTCCCGTGGGTGCATGGCCACCGGGCAGATGATAAATCACTGTGCAGATCAATAAACATGAGACGTGATTATCAGCTAATTGACATGATAAACTAGCACAATCAGCAACATCCCAGCTGAAAATTAAAAAAAGGAAAACTCAAATCAGTTGTGTTTGTTGTTTGAGGCAACATTTGGTGCCCGGGTGTATCGATACAGGGCATCAAAGGGTTAGGGTTTAGACTGATACAGTTTCTTTACCCTCCTTGTGCTTAGAACAACGCTTTCAACTATCACAAGCTAACATTACCCAGCAACCTTAGCTAGCTAACTGGCTATACAACCTTTGCAACGTTAATGAAAAGGTCAAGGAGGAAAGGTCAGAGGTTTGTATGCAACAATAAACCTTTAAAATGTTGAACTTGTTATTATGCATGAATGGTCAAATGGTCAATAGATACATGCCAATATTTTTTTTTTTCAGGGGGAAATGAATGTTTTAAGTTGGCTGGTCAATCCACCACCTTGAGCCACATATATCTCACCACTTTGAAAGACTGAATGTTGTATTCATCCCCAAAGGATGAATCCTAATGGCTGTCATGACTTTTCCTCTAGACTCTATGCCTCACGGGGTTGACATTTGTGGTACTGAGTAAAATGTCTCAACAAAATGGAGTGCATTGTCATGACATGTGGTTCAGACATTTTTGTTCTCCTAAGGTTGAATTGTAAAGCTTTGGTGATCCACTGACTTTTCATCTAGAACCATCATCAGATCAAACTGTAAATGTTTCCATCCCATACTTTATTCTTTGTTGTTAAAATTAACAACATGTCCATCGGCCTCAACTTGTGTTTAGTTCTAAATAGCTAGTTAGCATGCTAAACAAAACTAAGGACACATTGAGCATTATTATTAGCATGGTAAGTTTTGTATCCACTAAAAGTATTGGCTGATTTCTGATAGACATTTTTAAAAACATTTTCTGACATTTTAGAGACAAACCAATTTCTTGAATAAAGAAGAGTATAAGAGTGAAAATATGATGTTTGTGTCACGTGTACTTGTGATCAGATAACACAGTTTAGATGTGGGAAACAGCTACTTTTTACTCATTTCCTCATGCTTCATGTTTACATGCAGAACTGATGCCAGCTTTGCTCTCCTGGATGATGAGCTGGAGATACAGAGCAGACGTTTCTTTCGTTCCCAAAATGCTGGAAGCACCACCGACGTTCACAAGGGCCCTTTGGCAGGTCCTGGTTTCATGTGACAATTAAGTCTTCAAAACAGAACGGGCACAATGGACTGACAATGGTACTTTTCAAAGCTGTGGGCCTTTTGACTCTTGTTATGTGAGAGTTTCCATTAAGAAACCTGAGACTCAATCAACAGGACGATAAGATGCATAATGACATCAGTATGAGGTCTCTGCATGTGATGTTGACACCTGATCTGAAGGGAATATCTTTCCTTCTTTTAGCAGCATGTCTTTCTTTTTACCCGTCACATTGCAAAGACACGTGACAAACCTTGCTTCTCTTAAAAACTCACAGTATTGAAGTTCTTCCCATACTGTATAAGCTATAGATTTCTCATGAGGCTCTGTTTACAGCACCCTTTGTCTTTGTCTTTGACAGACTTTGGTTTCATGCTTCATGTTTGAGACATGTGGTCCTGCATTGTACATGAAAAAATTCCCCTGAACAGAGGGAGAAATTGAGTTATTTTTTGGATTTTGTGCCTTCTCCACTCACAACACCCATTTGTCAGACCGTGACATGAAAGAGGACCTACAGAAGAGCCATTTAAGTGGTCACAATCTGAAAATGAAGGAACATTCTCTCCATGCTCCTCTCATACCGCTGCCTACGCATGAGAGAGCAGATTTACACAACGACCCCATTATCATCTATTTACTTCTGTCTTCTGCATCTGAAGGGTATATAAGCCAGTGGTGGTCACACACAGGCCAGTGCACAATGAACACCATGCATCGTCTGCTGGCTGATGATGCAGATGTACGAGGGTTTTGACACTGTGCTGGCCTTGAGTTTTATCCCTTAAAACCACATGATTTGTCTTCCCACTTCTGACCTTGCAAAATGCATGCATGTGTGTGCATACTGTTGAAAAACAAAAATAATCAGAAGACTGAAGAAGAATTTTTGCATCTATCTGCAACCCTCCGCAGTAAAATTTATCTCAACAAACACACAAAATATGTTTGCCTTCCTCAGAAATTAGCCTGACAGTTTTAGGATTCTGCTGTTTGGCCGCTGTCCCATCCAGTCTGTCTGGTTCAGCATGAGTAAAATCTCTGCTGCACTCTGGCGATTTCAAGAGTGCCCCTCTAAGTTGGAGTCCGTTGCTGAGTCACCACATAGAGGAGAGTAATTGTGGGTGACAGGGCTATGGGCGACAGCACAGACAGCAACCAGCCCATGAATTGATGCTGCTGAAATATGCAGAGTCATCCCTGTTGTGTCAGCACACCATCCCTTAGGGACAGACCAGAGTTAAGCCTGTAATAACTGAGTGGCTTATTCAGATTGCAGGTGCTGGAGCTGGAAGGGACTAAGTAGGCTTTGACCAGGTGAGACAAACCCAGAGTAGTCTTTCATTAAAGCTTAATCTTTCTGTTTCAGCCATCTTCCAAAAACACACCAGTCAAGTGGATTGCAGACCTCATCTTAAGTGCACCCTGTTTGCATGCCCTTTTAAAGATCTGTGTAATGCAGTTACTCTAAGTCATAGAGTTAAAAGACATGACTGTCAGGAAAAGATAAAACTGATTAAAACGCACAGTTTGCACACAAGGAGATTTGCAGTTTAACAAAATGGATGATCACCCTGATCTGAATCTGGAAATCCTGCGTGCCGCAAGGACTCACACACACACACACACACACACACACACAGCAGCTGAACATCTGGAGGTGGGTTTGAGAGGGGTGAAGCAGAAATGGAATTCAGGATTAAAATCAGGAAGCAGAGCAGGCAGAAACACTCTCGGTGTTAATCAAAAAGTGACAGCATGTATCAGTGTGTGTAATGTTTGACTCACAGAGAAACAGGAAAGAGTGAGTGTTTGTTCATGTATCTGCTTCTGTTCAACAGAACGCCTCTCAGCCGTCTGATTCAAGCAATCATGGAAAGCTTTTCATACTATGAATACACACACACACACACCCAATCCCACATTGCTTGTCAAAAAATACCAAACGTTATATAGTGTTGGTGCAGCACTGAACCTAACTGAGTAAATTCAGACCTGGTGATTTTTAGTGTGTAAGGACCCTCAAAGAGGTAGCCTATAGAAAACTGTAACAACATGAATAAATGGATAAAAATAAAGTTTTAATAATACGAAATAAGTAATACTCTGTACATAATATAAATCTACTGTTTATTGTCTTGTATGACCAGGTTACTCATCTGACGTACACGCTGCTGGTATGCTGATGAGCAAAAACAAAGAAATATTTTCCACACAGGCCAACTAAGCCTGAGCCAACTGCTATAATTAATAAAATCACTATTGCTGCAGTGGGCCCTTTTCGTTTTATTACCACTTTCCACTGCCTGCTGTCACTGCAGTCAGCAGACTCCATGTCATATATCCACACTTTGCATTGGTCCAACTTTCTGCTTTACAGACATTTCGTGATGATTTGTAAAGAGATCTGTAAGAGCTACCCCGCATGGTGGCGTCCAAAATGCTCGCAAATAATTTAGATATTGATTCCCTGCCTCTCAGCGGGGAGTGTGTCACCACGCCAGCCTGTCCTGCGTGGCCCACATTTGAGCGCAGAGTGTGGCGGCCCCTGCGCCTCACTGTGCTCTGCTGTGTCTCTTTAAGTACAGCAGGCAGTGCTGTTGGTCCGTGTGGGAGCGCAGGGCTCACGGTGCGGCGCTGCCTCTCCGCAGCGGCAAACAAGCCTTTCCTTCACGTCGGACGGGGGACAGAAACGACAGATCGACCCGCCGCCTGCACCACATTCTCGCCCGAGCAGCTGACTCAAGCGACGGAAACGAAGAAGGAGGGGGGGCGGCTGTCTGCTGTGGACTGGGTGAGTCTACAGGGCCATTAACATCACTCCCTCCTTCTCCGACCGAAAGGTGGAAGTGCGCAGCGGACAGAGACCATACGAGCTAATGAGATTGATAAACTGCGGATGAAAGCAGAGCTCATCAGAGAGCATGCTGCTGTACACATTTGGCTGAATGATCGTGGAGGTGAAACATCAGGGCGACCGTCTTCGGATGAGTTTCGTCCTGTGAACTGCAACATCAAACCATCTGCTGAATCCTCGTGCTGAAGGTAAGGTGAAGTCCCGATGAACATACGATGAACATGCATTTGACTTGATCAAAAGCCCAGAAGGAACCCTTTAAGGTAGCAGTAAAATGTGTACCAAGGTTGGCTGTATTTGTGGTGTAACAGAAAGTCACACTCGAGCTGGTGAATGTGTGTTATGAGCACTACCGGTTAATATCCCTGAAGTAGACCAAGAAAAAAACAAACCAGTTTTCCAGGATGCATTTTAGTGTTTGTGTTGTTTTGAATAGGAGTAAAAAAAAGCAGCCACTTGTTAAAGGAAAGACTGGACAGTAGCTGCAGGAGGCTTTGTCTGTTTAAAGGCCATAATGTGCTTTGAGCCTCAGGTGATAAAAATTCCTGAGTCAAGTGCAGTTGTAGTCATTTTAATCTACACTGTCTGTTCTATATACTACGTATTGAATTTATCTTTCTGTTTATCTGACTGCTGTGTGGTTTAATCCAGGTGAGAGATTACTGTTTTTCTGCTATATTTTCACCTGTAGTGTTTGCATGCTGCTGTGTGACAGATGTTAAGGTGTCCCTGCTCAGTGCATTACCATGTTCAGTGGGCAGTAAAGATGCATTAGTCTTTAACCAGGTGCACAGTTGGTGGACTGCAGACTGAATCATTTTCCTCAAAGTGTGAAGTCGCTGGACTTTCATTAGAACACTCCTGCTAATTTTTAACCAGAGCTGCAAATCAGACTGAGGGAAAAAAAAACACAGAGTCCTAACCTGCATTTCCTCCCCTCATTTGTTTCTGTACTTTAAGAAAGATTTTTCTACTACAGTACTTACAGAAACTCGCTTTTCTGTACTCTGTTTTAGACTTTTTCTATATGCTTCTTGATTTCAGAATTGATTGATCGTCACGTGTCATTGGTAAGCCGAAAGGTATTCCGTGTTTTAGACTTTTGATTGGACAGAATAAAACTATATATTTGTGCATGTCAACTTGGGCTCTAAGGATATTTGAAATTATTTTCTGATCTTGTGTAAAAACAAAACAATCGAAAACGTAATATGCTGATTAACTGTTAATGAAAATAATCGTTACACTCGGCTGTGTAGGCTTACAGAGTTACAGGGTGAATTTAATTATGCAAATCATCACCCCGTCATTGTCTGTGATGACCTCGGTGTACCGTACATCACTGTATTGAACCCACATCTCAATGTGAAGTGTCAAAGTAGAAGAAGTACAACATAATGGTTGTTAAGATGGATCACAGTGCTGTTGAAATCAATTCATGAACGGCACTAATTGCTCACACTGCTGCTATTTCAGCACTTGGCCTGACAGTAAATAAAAAGCACATCAGAGCATGACAGACCTTGTGTTATGGCAGCAGGAGCAGTGAGTTCAGCTCCTGAATCTAGACCAAGCAGAAGTGATCAATACCACCAATAACGTCACTGTAAAGTAAAAAAAAATTAAAAAAAAGCTTCTCTTCCTCCTGATTCCAATTCAACCCTCTGGTAATGTTAGTTGTCATTGCATGATATAGTGATGCAGTTTCGGTTGCACTGGACACTCATTAAAAAAATAAAATCACATATATGTTGTTGTTGCCAGCAGCAGCTTTGCTGTCCCATGAGCTCAGTCCTCCCCAAGGCAGAAGTGCAGAGCTGTCAGAGAACTATGGCAACAACACAAATTCATATTTGTACACTTGAGAGTGAGAGGATGCTGTTCCCACTGCTGCTGTTGATTTAGTAAATGATCAGATAAAGACACAGCATTTTGCCTGTCTGGAAATTAAATGGAGCATCAGCACTGCGAAAACTGAATACTGAAACAAAGAAATGTTGTTTTTTTTGTGTGTGTACAAGTGAGGCTGAATTTCAGAGGAGTGTCTCACACATAAGCTTGCGGCTGCAGAGGAGAACTTGAAAGTGGCTCAGATATGAAGTCCTTTGTGTAGCGTTGGGGTGGCTGGCAGCAGAGCGAGGAGGCTTTGAATTCCTCCAGAGCTTATCTCCTCATCCTCTTGGCGACCTCTCAGGGACGTGCCATGGATCATACCCAATGGCCGCAGGCTTTGAAGATCACCAGAGGAACTGACAGGAATTACAGTCTGCATGCTTGTGCTCGCCATTAAAGTGGAATAACAGTAGTGCAGTGCGAGCCGTGTGTAGGTTGGTTGGTGTACTCGCTCCTGATAAATCACCATCAAGGCAGGACGTCAAAATCCTCATTAGAGCTCCTACAGAAATAGCTTGGCATTAACTACTCTTCCGTCTTCGCCAAAGACGTGCCGAAAGTTTCAGACTGTTTATAGTGTCTGATGTTAAAAACCCGAGCTTCGCACTCAGCGGCTTCAAGCTACATTTCTGTTGGTGTGGATTCAAAACACATATTAAAACATATAAAACAACATGTTTTGGACTATAGCATGATTTCCTTTTTCCTTGAAAGAGAAGAAGAATCTATGTAGAAGATAATCTTTAAAACTGTGTTTCAGTTACACAGATCCAAGGAGTGGGTCAGCTTGGCTGCATGCACATCTCAGCCAGATTTTCAGCTTATAGGAGGATTATTCATAGAACTGGACCTCTTCCGTAAGACGTATCCAGATAATCACTGCCTAGACAGGTGGTAAGGAAATACGGCCTGGTGAACGTCAGACAAAGACAGGGAACCCAAAGGATACTCAGATCTGTGGGTTTTGCTAACAGATATTAAGTGTAGATTTAAACTTGAACTTAAATGACTCATTAAACAAAAGCAAAAGTGACAAAGAAAGCCAAAAAAGCACATTCTACAAAATAAATTGCATTAAAGTCTATCTTCTTTATAAATCAGATAATAGGTATGACATCTTATTGCATTATGTAAAGAAAACGTCAGACTGCTCACGTGCAGTCAGCGCTGACTGAAGAGAAGCTAAATAACCAATTATATTTTGGAAATCAGACCTGCTGTTTGGGGATTTTTCTCTCAGACTGAGACAGATTCCCTGCTGAGGACGTGGATGTTGTTAAATCCAAATAAGGCTAACGTGTGTGTGTGTATCTGTTAAGAGTCTGAGTGTAATGTTGTGTGCAAGCTGAATTTCATTCAAATTTCATTGAAATAACATAAACTGCAATTTATGTCTTATGCATAATTACTCTTGAGTTATCATGAAAATGAAAAATACGAGTTACATTTTATACACAAGACACAATCCTCTCACACTGAAAGTAAAGCTGAGAGCGAGATAAGTGCTGTCATATTTCATATCTGACGAGTTTCCTCAAAGACCAACGTTCTTCTTTTGTTCTCCTGTCAAAAAATCTTGTACTTTTCCTGTCAACGTGCTTTGTTTTCTGGATAAATCTCACTAGCCTGAAGCTTGATAGCTTTGCTTACATGATAGCTCTGGTTGTTGTTCCATTATTAACGGATTCATTTAGCTAGATGCGTTCCATATGTCTGTATGTTGAATCGATATGTAATGTAATACACGTTTACTGTAATCAAACAGCACTGTGTTTATTTTTATGTCACTTACAATGAAGTAGGTGGATGTATCAAACCTCTGTTTTCTTCCACGACTTTGTCCCCAAACGTGGATTATCACAGCGTTTGTCTTTCATCAGGAGGTCCGTCGGGGCTCAGCTCTGTCTCCCCTCAGTCTGACCCAAAGTTTCTGTTTGCCCTCCGAAGCGCCAGACTGACTCACAACTGTGTGAACGTCCAACACTAACTTCTCAGGGGAGGCAAAAGGCTTGACATGCTGTGTGTGTGTGTGTGTGTTTGCCCATGTGTGTGGGAGAGAATGATGAGAGGGGAAGAGAGTGTGAGAGCAAGTGAGAAAATGACCGAAAAAAAAAAAGATGAGGAGCAGGAGATAAGGAGAAAACAGCAGATATAAAAACCACCGTCTTTGTGGTCTGTGGGCGACCTTGAGACGGTGCCAGTGGCTGAGATTAGCACATCAACACTGTAATAGTTCACCTTGAGTAGCACACCTCTTGTCCTCTCTTCAATTTGATCCCCGCTTCACAAAAACGTCTTTGTTGGAATTAAAGTGCTGGGCTCTGTTTTCTGAACCTGCTTCACCAACACAGCTCCAACCTGGCAGCAGCCCAGCCTTGAAATAGAGAAATTTAGTTTTATCAACTTCACTTTTATGGAGCTGGAGGACAAAAAGGTCTGACTGCTGCCTGTGTATTAGTCTGAGAGGCATTTCTGTTTGAGTCATGCTAGATCTCAAACTAAAGCGCCATTGTACTCCTAAATGAGTTCCCACATTAAACTTTTTTATATTGTAATGGGTCTGTGGAAACAAATTAAGACTTGTTATCTTTATTCCTACACTGGATATTATATGCACATTAGTGAGGAGCCTTGTGGTGTTTTCTCGGCTTTGAGAACATCACTTCAAGCAGTGTTAGTGGGCCTGTGAAAACACATCCATCGACACCCAGACTGCTCCGTGAAGAATCAGAGAGGCTTTTTCTTAAAAGAGGATGCCAGGAGATTTTGATTAGCCCTCTCCTAACAATTCTGCTATACAGCAGCAGGAGCCCCCGTATGATAAATAATCAGAAGGAACAGGAGTCCCCTCTGGATCTGTCAGCCTGTGCAGTCAGTGTCAGCAGCGGCATCAGATCTCCTTTCAGCGTGCTAAGCCCTAATTGGGCTCTCACAAGTGCTAGAGAAATTTGTCAGGTTGCTGTGAAATAACCTACTTGGCCAAATCAAGATATGCATCTCCAAAACTGCTGTGATTATCATGCAGTAACAGAATATTCAAGCTTTTAAACAGATAAATTGCTTTCACTTGTTACCCGTTGGGAATATGTCATTAAAGGGTAAATAGAAGCAAATTCTCTTGATACTTTTGCACTCAGTAATTGTGTCTACTGGGATTTCATGTGAACAAGGTGCAACACTAACCAGGCCTGGTCTATTTATAAACTCTTTAAGTAAGGGCTTATCATTTTTACACTCAGCCTTACATGTTGTTCCATTAATTTCCAGCAGCAAGCTGGATGAGCGCCTGAATCTGTCTCCTTATCAGCTACTTTTCTGAATCTTCTCCAGCCGGGTTTGGCCGTGATGTTCGAAACTATCACATGCTGCAAATGAAGCATGCCTGGTCAGCCACGAGCCCATTGCCGCGCCTTGTCAACCCTCATCGCCTACACTCTCTCAGTGACTGTGCAGATGTCTTTCCCAGGTAGCCTCAGGGTGGAATGACTCAGCCCGACCCACTCAGTGCTTCACCGGCTCAAGGATCAGCCCTCATCTCAGTCAACCACGGCATCTTAAATACAGCCTGGCTGAACCACCATGGCCAAAATGCAGGCTTTCGAATGTAGTCGTTCCAAACCTTTTTTTTTTAGTGAAGCAGCCCTTCACTGTTTTACCTCTACAGTGGATGGGATGGCTTCATGGAGCTTTTCAAATATGTTTCACCCCAAAGAAAACAAAGAGGCTGTTGTGAAGCAGCTGAAGCAGGATATTTTTTGGGTTTTCTACTAATTTCCTTGTGATCCTGAGGTGTTACAACTAACTGATTGCTGTGAGAAGTTAAAGTCCACCCGGTCCACCCAGATAATTCATCTGCTGAAGTTCCAAGGCATTAATCTCCCTCTCAGATCCCTGCGTCCGTTCTGATGTAATTGAGGTGTTGGGAATTTTGTTTGTGGAGTTCACAGCACTGAAAATGTCAGCAGTAACACGTTGTTCCATAAATAATATCCCATTTACTCCGGAAATTCCACAGAGCACAGAGGTTTTCTTTGGAACGTCTTTTTCCCAAAGAAAGAGTCCTTTAAAGATTCAGAGGCAGAAATTCAAGACCTGGGCCCATTAAACCAAAAATGTGTGGCAAGATGCCACTAGGGGCATGAGGAAAAACTGGTTTTGGGTGAACTGACCCTGCAACGTTGTCCATACTGAGCTCAAGTGCGAGTGTTCTTTTACAGAAATAATTGAACGCCCCGCTGTCATCTCGCTGTGTTATTTCAGAGGTTTCTGTTTTTGTTTCTCACAACACACAGCAATGTGCTTTCTTCCTCTGCTTTAGAGATGTTGTCCTTATTGCAGTGAAACAGTGAAACACCACTGCATGCTTGTCATATTTTATTCATCTTTTGAGAGGCTGCAGCACCAAAGCTCACTTTCCTGCAAGCCCAAAGCAGGCAGCTGTCAGAAAGCCTGAATCCCCAGATACTTTGCCCATTTCCACATCTACACACACACAAACAAACATACATTAAAGCACATTTGATTGCGCACTACAGTGCTCCACTGTGTATTCATATACTTGTAACTTTTCCATTGTTGCAGAAGTGACCTTTTCTTAATTTCCTGTTAGGTTTGTGTGGTAACTGGTGACAACAATTTTAACACTATATGGTTACTGTAACAGTCGAAAGCACCTCAGAACAAAGCATTTCTGTTGAGCTCTGCACTCTGCACATTATCAACAATAATATGCTCAGTGTCTGCTGTTACTCGATGTTGTCCCGTACTTACGTCTGACACATTCTGCTGCTTAAAAGCAAAAACAATCAAACAAAATAGGTTGAGAAGGACAAAATGGCAAAGGTATAAGTGAAGCAAGCGAGAATATAAAATGACTAGATTAAAGATTTAAAAAGATTAAGAAAAAAGTAAGAGAAAATATGTCTTAACACAGGTTTTCTCTTCAATACAAGTACAGATGTACCCACATATAAGAATTATAGAGGTTTATCACATACAGGGCACAAACTCAACTTGTAGACTAAAGAACAATGAGGACAAGATGACATCAGTGACAACAACAACAACAGCTAACTAAAAATATGATGCACGAGCAACAAGGCCTCTAATGACGTTCATATTTAATTGGACAGGATATGTTGACAGCAGGCCTCTGGTGCTGCTCGACCTTTACAGGCAGATTTGCGTGATGCTGATGAGGCCCATGGTTCAGTACCCATTTTACAAGGCATGCTTACAGAGCACCCCACAACATGCACGCTTCATGTTCCTCAAATGGATGCATCCGGACGGCTGCACTCGGCTCGCTGCCTTGTGTGATTGTGCACACTGAGCGGCTCATCAAAAACAGCTAAATGTCTTGTGTATAACAGCACTCAGAGTGACAAACGAGCTGCCTCTTCTCATGCTAACCTTTCTCTCTCTCTCTCTTTTTTAAAAAAAATAAAAGGAAAATAAATTCAGGAACTGTCACACTGTGATGATGTTCAATGCTACTCAGATGTTGTGTGTTGCTCCAGCTTTTCCTTCATTTCAGTCAGTGTTATTTCCCAGACAACTCCACAAGCACGTGTGTCAGATATATTTTGCTCTGTTCTCTTGAAAAGGTGAAAACTCTTAGTGTTTTTGTAGTTTATTTCTCCTCATACAACTGTCTGCTGTCACTGTGGTTTGGTGCGGAAAGAGGCTCAAAATGTTTGTTATTAAACTCCCCAGGCATCACTCATCCATAAAAGAACCAAAGAGCCAGTTCACATTCAGACTAAAGATGTCTCATGGTGGATTATTCTGCATTCAGCATTAAATTACCTACAATACTCACAGTTCTAATAAAAGATACCCTTTTGTCATATGGATTGCAGTTGGAGACAATGTGATCCATGGTCAGAGCATTGCAGAGTATCCAAGCACATTCCCTCATGTACTCTGCTTAAAGTCCCCCTCTACTCCAAGATACGTTTTTCTTCTTGTTCCCACAGCTGGATGCTGGATATACGCGCCTCCATCTGCAGAATGAACATGTATGTTCAGAGTCTGTCACTGAAAGGCAGTTTATATATCCAACCACTGAAAGTAGAAAATTTGTCTTTGCTAGGTGAAAATATGATTTTATGGGGCAGTTCACCTATATTTTTCCTCTTAGTAGTGGTGCTGATCATCCATTTAGATTATTTTGGTGTGAGTTGCTGAGTTTTGGAGAGAGTGGCTGCAGACATGTCTTCCTTCTCTAGAATATAATGGAAATAGATTGCACTTCACTTGCGGTGCTCAAAGCACCACCAGCTCATGTTACAGCTCAAACGAGGAGGACGGCATTCATGTTTACATCCCACCCTGTCGTAAGCGCGAGCATCTCATCTCATATGATGTGGTTCTGAAGAAAGAAAATGACTCCAGTGTCAACTGGGCAAGTGAATGGATGGATGGATGGATTTAAAAAAAGCAGACTGTTTTACTGAATACCTACTGCTCGCTGTGCCTCATGCTGAGACAACAGCCTGCATCTTCAGGACCTCGTGTTGTCTGAAGTGATCCCAGCATGTGGTGCTGTGGGCAGGACCCTCCCGCTCCCAGTTATTCCAGACAACATTTTTAGCAGCCTGTCTAATCCTCCCTCTTCCCAGCTTTGAACATTGCAGACTTATAACGAAATATGTCACTTTCATCTTCATATACATTTCATCACAATCTAGAATCTTAAGTCTGTTGACAGTGAGCTGAAAAATCGATGGATCAACAAAGCTAAGGCCATGTGTACAAGGACTTTTTTTAAAAATTGAAAATAGATTTGGGCGCCTTGGATTAATCTGTCAGACCAAACTGTGTTTTCTGAAAGGAGTTGACTTTAGGAAGAAGGAAGTGAGATTTTGTCAATACTCATCACTTCAAACGCAACCAGTCTCAACCTGACACCATATCATTTCAGCCTGACTGACTTCATAGCTTCTGAAACACAAACATACTGTCATATAATGGTTGGTGTCTTTGCCAAAGTAATTTCACACTGAACTGTATCACAGCGCTTTAAAAAGAAAAACAAGATGCTCTGTTACTTTCTCTCTTATCTCGGGAGGTGAAGGGTTAACTGCAGAACAACAGTGCTGGAGGATTCAGCCTCTTGCTTAAGGACGCTTACAGCATAGCGGGTTCTAGTTGACACAGGAGGTTGAATGTGTGTCCTACAGCAGAGGCTCTGTCTGTCTGTCCTCTTACTGCACTGAGACCAGAAGAAGCTGTTTGATAAGACCACTTGTGTAAGCATCTTCCTCTGTGACTAAGTTGCCCCAACAACACTTTATTAAAACATTGTTGTGACAGGAGTCTCATATGAACCTACAACTAAACGGAGCTTTGTAGAGTCTTTCAGTTCACAGTTTTGGCTTTTGGCCTTGCAAATTTATTGCTAGGTTCATCCCCACAGCCCTCTTTACTGGTTCCCAGCTTCGACAGCTGTTATTTGCATAGAAAAAGTTCTAAAAAATAAGCTAAAAAGCCAAATATTTCCCTCAGGAGCTGGTGAAACGTGACTGGAATGAGTGATACTGTTGCTCTGTTAGCCGCCGGATGTGCAAATGAAACCAAAGATGGTTTCCACTGACCTTAGTTCATTTACTGTAGTTTTAAAAGGATAATTACAATTTTGGTTGCATAACCTTTTTCACTTTTTTTTTTTTTTTTTTGTATTAAGTACAGAGCTGCAGTCAGGACAAGGTTAGCTTAGAACTGGACTGGAGGCATGGGAAAACAGTTGGCCTCTAATATTCACTAATTATCATATTATATCTCATTAATTCAGATCATACACAAACAGAAATGTACAAAAGAAAGAACAATGTAGGATTCCAGGGGTTAAAAGTTGCGTGCTACGACTCGGTTTTAGCAAACACAAATAGGGGGCTGAGGATGAGAGTCTTGAGTCTCCAGTGAAGTCCTGAGTTTAGTGTGCCATCCGTCTATTCTGACCACCGTCTAGGAACTCGTGTTACATAATGTACACTGAAGGAAACATTGCCAGAGAACATAATACAGGCAGCAATTACACTTACCCTCAAAACACATTTGGCAAACTAAATCAAAAGCATATAATTTCTTGGAGACAGTAACGGGTAAAGTTTACTCCAAAAGTACCCTCCGCCGTCCTGTGTTTGTCCTGAGTGTTTAACGTTTTCAGAGTTTGGCCCGTATCACAGTTTGAAGTTATGTTTTTCTGGCCTCTTGTTATACAGAACAGTTGCCCAGTCTCACAAATAGTAAATACTGAGTCTCATGTAATATTGAAAATATGTGGTTTCATAGATAACTAAGCCAAACACCCACTCTTTGGTGCTGTTGAGAGCACTTCTCTTTACTAAAACATAGGTTTTCTCATTGTCCAAAATCCAAAAAGGAAGTGCCTTAGCTGCATGTTGAGGTGTGTGTGCCTGCATTGTGCTTTTGCAGTTTATCTTAATGATTTGCTGTTGAAAATTGCCTCAAGTTCTATACAGAAGCATTTGACATCCACCCCACCCCCCCATCACTCCTCCTCCTTCTCCTCCTCTTCCTCCTCCTCATCAACTAAACATTTGCTGAATCCCTTTGCAATCCCCTCTTAAGGCTATTCAAGCAGAGAGGACTGAGATTCACAGCAGAACTGAGCTGAGAGAATTCACTTTTAATTAAAGCAGAGAGATCTTCTGTGCTTAGTGAAGGTGGGAGAAGAAAAGGGAGAAAAAGCTCTTTTCCTCTTTGAAAAAGCTGAACTGCAGATATTCTGTAAGGCCCTGAATGAAGAGCTTTGTTAGGGTCGGATAGTGGAAGACATCATTTGATCTCCCATTGACAGCGCCTCCCTGCTGCAGAATAATTACTTCTTTTATGAAGCCATTAGAGGAGACTGATTCAAGTGATTGTTTCTCAAATGTCCATCTCTGTGGCCAACTGGGATCTGGGAGTAGCAGCTACTGAGGGTGGGTCTGCAACTCAAACAACAATCTGAGATATTTCTCTCTGTTTGGAGCTTTGTGACACATCATTAGTGTCAGGACTGTCTTTTCTGTTGGCATCAAAGCTTTTTTTTTTTACTCTCTTCAAAATAGTAGAATTTCTATCTCCTATAATTTTGTTCTTTCCCTCATTCCTTCAGATTCACAAACAGACGAAGCAAGTCTGCAAGTAGAGGAATTAGTACTAATCCAGATTTTGTACAGATGATTTGTTCAGTTTTTGTCTTTTTGCTAATGCCTAAATGAACTCTGCGTCCACAGTCACAATGCCGCTATTATTTCTTCTGCCCCATTTTCTTTTTTGACAGTGTCAGTTGCTTCTCACCGTACACTAATGGAAGCGTTCACGATCATCAGACACTCGATTACAATGCTGCAGCTTAACTCTACTGTGCACCAGTCAAAGAGGAGGATTACATTATTTTTAGACCCTTTAATTTACCTCTTCTCTTTCAGAGTAAAAGGTCACCGCTGAGCTTAATGGACCATTGAGTATTATCTGGATTACAATGAGCTTTTTCTCTGCCATCCTGGGCTTAATTTTAAGCTTCATAGGGTGTGCTTAAAAATTCTGCCCGTGATTGGTTGGTTCAGCCTCTCCAGTGTCAAATGCACTGGTATTTATAATTACTTAACGGCTTTGGGAAGGGGTACCTAAAACAGCAATCAGATCATGACAGCAATAAACACCAGTAAGTCTATCTGCATCTTTTGACAAATGGTTTATCAAAATTGATTTACTGTACGATCACTCTTCTGCCATTGCTGATTTGAACCTTCTGTCCAAAACTTTCACCCTCTTTTTATTGGCATATGAGATGTGTGTTCTACTCCTGTATTAAGTGAAATCAAGTTTAGAGTGAGACATTCAGTCAATCAGGAAGACTACCTCTTTGTGCATGCCCTTTAAGTCACAGGCGTTTTCTTGCGATCTTTTTATTCCACTGTCATTCTTCCCTCTTCCAATCACAGCCTGTCACGTTTGTCTTATAACCACTTGTTAGCAAGCGGTCCAATTTTAAAAGTGTTCTCTCTCCCCGTGAATATTTGCATCCCTCCTCCACCCCTTCACCACCACTTCTGTGATGTTTGCCCATCTTCAATCAAATCCTCCATTTTCTAGTTATCCTTCTATGCAGTCAATGTCACTTCTCACCAGTGTTCAGGGTGGTCTCCTTCGAATGGATGCACCTTGTTCACCTGAGAGTTTCACATGGTGATCTACTTCCTGCCGAGGTCTAAGCGCCAAAGTCTGTTTGGCTCTTCACAATAAATTCATCTGACTCCAATCATCTCATTCACTTTTCTCTCTTATTAGTCTCTCCTGATTGAAATAACCTTGTCGGTGCTCATCTGACACTGTAGACTAACTCAGTCATATCTTTGCAATGTCTGTACTGCAGTTTTTGTTAGCCAACAAATGCACTGACAGATATAGCTGTGAAAAGCTAAAAATCAACCAATAACATCAACCATACTGACGTCTCAGTTGGGATCTCTCTCCAGGTGTGTGCAATGAACGTGATAAAATTGCTGTTATTCTGAAGAACTGAAAGGTGTTGATGTTGCAAAATGATAATTTCTGACTTTGCAGGTCTGTGAGCCGTGTTGGGCCGTCTTCCGCAACTTCTCATATCCATCTCTTTACCTCTCGTCCTAAAGTAATGATTGGCTCCGCAGCTGCTGAGGAACTGAAAATACGTAGAATCCACAAACCAACCAGATGTTTTGACTGTGTCTTGGAAAAGGTGCTTAAAAACCTTTGATGGATTTGTACTTTAAAAGCCCACATTTTGTAAGATACACAAACTTGTGCTGTCAGACCATTCAGATGTGGAAAAGTCTGTCTGTGTGCTTTGTTTTTACAGTCAGCAGTCGGGCTGCTTTTCCTTTGTTTTCTGTCCAGACCGGAGCTGGCAGGTAAAATGGAGCTTCAGAGCACACCTGCAACTTTGTGTAAAAAACTAGTGTTCAGTTGTATTATGTCTATTTAAATAAGATTTCAGAGGATGAGCTTGAGGGTTCTCATAAAGTGAAACTATGCAGGTCATCTAAAATGAAAAGCAAGACATTTTCATTAACTTTAGTATCATTAACCTCTCAGCAGGCCATCATGAGAGGTTAATGAAAGGTGAGTTAGAGCTCTGGATTTCTTATTTGCCACCAATCTGCTGCTTGTCTGTACAACATGGAGTTGCTCACTTTTATCACGTTGTTTTTTTAAATAACAAATACTTCCTGAATACAGACAGAGATGAACCTACTGATAAATAGCATGCAGTTCATGAAGAAACCCTGCGACAGGATATATGAAGTGCCAACACTGAGGTGGAGGTGGAAGTCATCTGTGGCAAATGCTTCACATACTCATGTATTTGCTGCTGCTTTCCTAGATTCATATAATCTGTCACTGCACAGAGCTTCATATAGACATGTCTGCTGATGAGCTTTCTTTTAGTAGTAGTTAAGTGTGTTGGGCATTAAGCCAATCACTAATACATGCACAAACTGAGATCAAACACAGGTTTAATTGGAATGGGTGAAGCGAGAACAGAAGGCCCAAAACTGTAGCGCAAACCGTGGTACCTTGTGCCAAACACTAAGCAAAGAAAACTGCTCTGGCGGTGTGATCCCGTTGTTGTTGGAAGCACTCATGTTCACACTCCAGTTTTCAGGGGTCATGCGCTCCTAAGGGTTGCCATCTGCACTGAGCAAGCCTCTTGAATTTGTTTTGCAGAGAGTTTGGCGACAGGTTTATTTGGACTTTCTCAGCTTCACATGTGAACTGCAGTCCTTTTTGAGACTGCAAGAAACTTTTTCTGATTGTTAACACCTGAATCAAAATTTATATTACCGTAATTTATTTCCTTATGGCTTGTGTAGACATATTATGTAACAAATCCTCGTTCGGACAGGCTCTCAACAACCTCCCTGCTTTCTGATGGTCTTGAGTTTTCTCCTGGACCCATAATGAGACATTTTGCAAGTAGGATGGCGTGAAACAATCTCTGTAAACTTGAACTCAAGCATGGTCTGTGTTATCACCGGGGGAGGAATGTGATCTTTAGTTTGATTTGATTTGACAAACAAGGCTAATGCGCACTGGCAGGCCAAACACACTAGGAGAGCGGAAAGACAGGCCCCGGGTGAGGGGAGGGTCAGGGCTGCTGCGGCTAATGCTGTTAACCCCTCTGCTGCTGGAGAGCTGAGCCCATGTTACAGCACACTACAGTGCTTTCACAGGATGGGACCTAAACTTGACTATGTGTGTACTTACTGCAAACAAGAAGTGAGACACTGAGAGGACACTGAGAGAACACTCAAATAGTTTTTTTATTTTTCCACTAATGCTGGTTCAGCACACCGGATAACCTCCTTTTCCTGCCACTGTTTAACCACTGCATTTAACCATTTTTGTCACAATAGTGTGTCTCCTCCCTTCAAAAGCCCACTGTTAATGACTATCCGTGTAGGTTTTACTGTGGACAAAAGATAATCCCACTGTCAGTTTCCCATACAGATGTTTTCCTCCATTTTTTTACCACTTTAACCACTGTGAAAACACAGCAAGAGAAACACATTTTAAACTGTGTGGGAGGATATCACAACTAATTTAATTCAGCTGGTGTTATTTGCACTGCAGATTTTGAGGTCTAACAGTTAAAAAGCTTCACCCACGTTGGAGAGAAAAGAATGCTTTTTGGCAATCAAGAGGCGGGGAAATGAAAATTGATTGCATCTGCAGAACAAAACTGAATATTTCATCTGCTTCTAACATGACCAAATATGCAACTCCTAAACATTCAACCTCTTCAGTTCAAATCTTGTATTTTTAAGGATTAGATAAAATGATATTAGAAACATATATCTGTGGTCTTTTTACATTTTACATAAAGTTTCCTTTTTTGATTATTTCCTGGCAGTTTCTCTCCTTTAAGCCACCAAAAATAATACATAATCATTTTGCTAGATAGAAACGTTTTGCTGCTGGTAGCACCTCAGTCGAGCACAGTTGTGTTCAAGGTTTTCCTTACAGCAAGGTGACTCCTTGTTTGTTGCCCTTGCTTGCTGACAGTTAATTGTTGTTTCTAAACTCGAGAGGTGTCACGGAGTGCGCCACAGCTCCGTCCGGCTCAATCCTGTCCCTGGTCACTGAGTCCCAGGACAAGTATGAAGAATATTTATGGATTGACTTGTGGAGCCATTTGCCTGCAGCACAGGCTGAACTGAACTGGCTGTCGGCCTGCTCACCAAAGATTAACGGTGATGTTTCCTCCTCTAAATCCGCTCTGATTAAATATTTGCTGGCTCATTTAATATGAAAGTGAATTAATGGTCAGTCAGTGAGTTCATGTCTGCTCCTCTTGAGTAATTGCCACGATTTGCTAAAAAGACCTCTGCAGCACCTCCTGTCTGCTGCCTGTTGCTCTTCTCCTCTTCTGTCTGTTTACAAGTGTCACATCTGATTTTCAATATCTTGTCTCGTTTTAAACTTAAAACGTGAGTAAAGTTCATCTGTTGTGGTTCCTAACGGCACAAATTTACAGCATGTGAAGCTGCAATGTGATGGCCTGACTGGAAATGTTGTCCACGTGAGCAACATGACTTGAGGGAGAGCAGCGTTGGTTGGTGTGTTGGTTCAGACAGAAAGATCTTGCAAACTATTGGATGGATTGTCTTTAAATTTGGTTCTTGTACCCCTCAGGATGAACTATTCTACAAAAACGTTTTTACATCATCAGGTGAAAATTTGAAACGAATACTTGGAAACCTGATGATATCCTCATCAGCCTCAGCTGTACTTTGTGTATTAATTCTGGACCTAATTAACAATATTGGCTGCTTACGCACTGAAGTGTAGACTCTCCTTTTTTCTTATATCTCGTGCAGCATGAAGGATCCGTACAAACGCAGCTAGATTTCATCCACGCTGTTGTCACTGTCATTTGAACCTGCAAATTAGCCACGAGTTCAATTTCATTTTCGTCTCTAGGGGGTATGAATTATTAACACAAGTAATTAAGCTGTATGTGGTCCTGTTGCATATGTGAGAGGTAGTGTGGAGACGTGTCCCATGCGGCGTATCCTCTCGTCATTTCCTCCTTCTTTTCACTCGTGTAAAACTGTTGTCAGAATAGAAGTGTCTCACTACCTTTTAGCTATAGCCACCATAACATGACACATATTACAGTTTTATGTTTCTATTTAGACCTCGTGGCCCGTGAAGAACATAACCCAGATACAATTACATTTCTCTAAGGCCAAGAAAGAATTCAGATTAAAAGAAGACCAGTTTGTTTTTGTGAGCTACTGCTGTACATGTTGTTCATCCTGAAATATGAACCACAGAATTAAAAAACTAAAAAATGAAAGGAGTCACTTTTCAATATTGTTCATGCAGCTGTAGAAAGAGCACACAGAAATGATCATACTGTGTAAGTGCATTAATCCCTGTGAAACAGAGGCATTTTAGGAGAACACAAATATCACTGACATTTAAGACACAGATGTTTAAAGGAATGGTTTGTGAAATAAGCTAATTTACTTTTTTGCAGAGAGCTACATAAGAAGATTGATCCCTCTCTTTTGTCAGCATGCTAAATATAAAGCTAGAGCATACAGATGATTATGTTTTTAATTTACATATTTGTTTGTGTGTGCATTGAACAAGAGAGCTGTAATGTGTGAATTAGTGAGCTTTAGAGGTGTTCTTAACTTTAGGCCCAGGTTAACTTTGTTTTCAATGAACTTTGACACATCAGCTGCAAAATCCTTCATTTACACCCCATAACATGCAGTGTTTGTCATTTTGATTTGATCTGTAAAAGAACAAAATACTGAATAATTAAAATGCGGAAAAACACACGTGTAATGAAACCTGTCCCTGCAGGTATTTAAAATTTACTGAACAGGATGCAGTAGCGAAGTTTTGAGAAGTCAGACAGGATGAGGGTCGTCTTTGTGCCCACATGCTGCGGACTAAAGCTCGTGAGCACAATGTGATCCATTTCTCCTTGAGGGTCCCAGACTTTGTCCAGACAACAGGAGGGAAAAATAGAGGAGTGGAAAGCCAAAGAGGGGGTCTGCGGTGTCATTGAGGTTTCAAGTGACAAGTAATCTGCAGATTTGTCCCGAGGCAGACGGACGCCCCACAAGGGCGAGTGTCCCCTTGAATGTTCTGGAAAGTTCCCTGCCCTCAAGGAGTGTTGCATTACACCTTCCAATTGTAGATTCCTGGGCTCGTCCCAGAACAGAGACCCCTTTGAGAGAAGCCCCAGAGAATTTGTGAAGCCCGGATTCAGTTATCTCCCCCAGAAAAACAGTAATCAAAATAAAATCTTGAACAGAATTGTGATAAGAAAAGCCCAACTTATTACAGCATGAGCCCTAGATTTAATAGATGAATAGAATGAATATTTTTTTAGCCTCTGCATTCTCTGAAAATCAAGTGAGCCTGTTTTCTCTTTTCCTGTCTCACATTCATACAGATTATCATCACCTTAGATCATACTGTATAATGGTTTTAATTCCCTTCTATTCCCACATATTAGTTCCCAAACACATCAGTGCCGCAGGGTAGAGCTTTGTCTCTGTTTTCCCCCTTTCAGCTTAAGCTAATTTATTAAAGACAAAGTGAAACTCTGAGCTTGTTGCAGTGAAGCTTCTCTGTTTTTTGCACAAACTAACAACAGAAATATGTTTCCTAGACACTAGATTGCTTTTAATCCTATGATTTGTCTCGGATTTTCTTTGTTCCAACTTGTGTTCTCTTAATGCAAGTCTGACAGGATACACAACAATGAGAACAGCTTAACTTGTGACTCCATTTAAGAGCACCTTATAATAGAACCCAGTCTCATTGTTTGGATGAAAAAGGGTAGCTGATCAGGAAGCTTGAGATTTATTTCATTGCATGTGATGCACTGACGTCATCCTTCTGTAGCCTGCTCATGTTATTTTTCCTTTTCCACATGCAATAAAGCTCACTCAGGTGTACATTTGTTCTTCCCTTTTTGTGTGTGTGTATGTGTCTTTGCTGCAGATGGTGAGTCACGCCCTCACAGATCGTCTTGGTGAATAGCCAGCTGCACAAAGACAAAAAGATCTCAGCTGAGGCTCCAAATAAAAACCCTCTTCGTCCTGCACAGCGTGGGAGAAAGTGCCACTGCTGAGCTGGCGTGGCATCTCTCTGGGCTGATAATTGGAGTGAAAACAGTGTTGGGCGATCCTCTTTCACTCTGAGCCGCTCACCTTTCGTGCTGTGGCCCCGGAGCCAGCTCCCAGGGCCGGACTGTCAGCGGGAACACGTAGAGACTCTAATGTGGACGCAGTCAGCAGAGCTGCACAGTGCACAAGTGTAAAGGGTCTTCGTCATGAGACTGAAGAGGCACACATGAGGGGAAAATCATGCCATTGGAAGTCCTGTGAAAGTCAGGCGGGATTAAGACACCTGATCTGATTTTTTCTTCATTTTAGTCAAGGCCCGGTGGGGCTGTGTGGTGGGAACAGGGAGTGCTGCTGCTAATTCTTCTGCTTTATGAGTTTTCATCACTGGGAGAGTGTGTCTGCACAGCAGGGGGAGCCAGCATGGCCAAGCCTCTGCTGAAGATACAGCGCTATTTCCGCAGGAAACCTGTCCGGTTCTTTTCCCTCATCCTCCTCTACCTGACCGCCGGGAGCCTCGTCTTCCTGCACTCTGGCTTCGTCGGGGACAGCGGCCCCAGAGCCAGAGGGGTCCGAGACTCTGTGGTAGCTTCAGAGATGGGCAGCAAGACTTCACTATCAGATGCTCGTGGGCTTGGCATCATGAGTCGAGTGTTTAAGGAGACACGCAGGTCGGGGCGGAGGTTTGGCCCCCCGTGGATGAAAAAGGGTACACGGGAAGGCCAGGAAACAGTGCGCAGGGGGGGAGAGTACACCAACAACTGGAACCGTGCACTCAAAGGACGCAATGCCAAAGACTTGGACGATGGAAGAGGTGGGTTATACCTACATACCTGACAATACGGATCTTCTACCACATCTCAAAATTAAAAGATCAGTTATATAAAATATGACTTTGTTGCCCATGGTGGGTAAAATTTGTGTGTGATTCTCCCACATAAAAATCTTTTACAAGATGTCCAATAAGACAATGCAGTGTGCACAGAGGTATGAATAGATTTAACAAGTACAATGAATTAATTTTAAATGGGTCAGTAATCACAATATGTGCCAGCAACAGCAAAAATTACAACTGAATTCTTGTTCAAAATATTATCTGAGCAATTATTATAATAACCTACCATTATTGTGTTACAATTACTAATTAGAATATTCAACAAAATTGTAAGAAATCAATTTTTTTTTTCATTACAGGCAGCATCATCCCTCCAACACTTCATGTTAACATGAAACTGATTGAGAGTAGTCTCTGATTACAAACTGCACCATGTTAATGACTGAGAGTTTTTAGTTGTAATTGGTCACGTAGGAAATCTCTTGAGAGTGGAGAGAGATGATGATCATGATTAAGCTATGTGTCTTGTCTCAGAGCGAAGGGTCTCACTCACAGCTGCAGTGTCGCTCTGTGCTGCACGTGTTCAGCCTCACTCGAGCTCACAACAGTCTAAATGATGTTGTAGTCACAGGATGCATGCTTTTATCTGGTCTGTGTATCGACTGTGCGGCTACACAATCCTGTCAGAGAAGGTTTACATATAAACTCCCGTCCTATCAAAATCACACAATGTTTTGAAAACACCAGTGTGAGGACAGGAAGTGTCTGTCCAGAGCAGGCAGACCTTGGGTGGAACAAACATTCCACTTAGTTATTCCTTTTTCCAAATGAAAGATGACCAACATGACCCTTCTTTCTTCCTCCTCTCTGCTTTTGTTACCCTGTCAAACACTCTGCGCTGCTGGATAAAACATACATTTTAAGAACAAAGTAAACACTGGATATCTCCAACATGTATTCAACGAAACAGTCAGGTTTGTCCGTCGAGCCCTTCCTCTGATAGTGGTGCCATACTCGTCCTCCTCCATTCATAAAGAAACATAATAGAAGACAGTGTCATTTGTGGAGGATGTTCTGCGATCCTTAAACATAGTCATACTGCAGTGTTAAAATAGTAAATTCTATTAATAGTAGTATATAAAAAAGTAAATATATTTTATTCAAAACTTCAAAAGTAATCATCAGAATGTACTTAAGTACTCATATGGAAAAGATGTGTTTAGAGTTAAATATTACATTATTATTGCTAATAATAATCTTACAATAATAGTAATAATCTAAACAGTAAAGCAATTGTAGCAATACGACTACTTAAGGTAAAGAACTACCCAGTGAACAGCTGACGGTCAATGTGATATTATATTCCATTACAGGATTATCATTATTAATGATTTAATACGTCAGCAGGATTTCATGTTGTATCTGATGGAGGCAGAGTTAAGTTTAACAACCTGATGTACTGTCAGGCAGTTTAATCTATAACGTCACATCGTATTTTAAAATCTGATCACATGTTATCAATATAAAATCTCTGGCTGTAAATGTAGTGGTGTATAATGTACATAATCTGTTTTTGTTTGGAGTGGAGTAGGAAAGTAAGGTAGCCTAAAATGGAAAAACCAAATGAAGAACAAGTACCTTCAAATGATAGTTATGTACACTGCTTGAGTAAACATCTGGTGCAGATACGACTCAAGCAGCAGGAGTCAGAGAAAAGGTGACTTCACTGGAAACCAGCCCATGCTATTTGGTTGTTTCTTTTAATTCATATCCACGACATGTTAAAATAGACACTGAATAGCCATAAATCACTCCAGGATTTTACTGTAATTCTGTCGTGGTTGCGTGGGTTTCTGGTTTCCCTCCAGAGTGAAGTACAGGCAGGTGGAGGCTTTAAAATTGCCCTGAAGTATGAAACATAAGTGTGAGCGACTTCTGCTGCGTCTGTGTTAGTGCTATGACAAAATGTGGAGGAGGCTTTCCTAATTTTGAGCTCACTCTACTCCGGGACAGGCGCCAACCTCTCTGAGCCGGAAGAGAAAATAAATAAGTGATTATATTACAAAGGCTCTGAGTCACATTACTACTGAGTACCCTGCTGCACATTGGAGTATACAATATTAAAGAACAAGGTATGTTCTAACGCAGCGTCAAGCCCTTTTTTTTCAGCTGAAGGCCAGCCAAAAAAACATGTTTACAATGTAAATTCTGCTGATCTTATGAAAGTCTCTCATTCAGGCTTGGTCCTCTTCCTCTCCTCCAGTCCTTCCCTTCTCTAAAACGCTAAACTCACAGGACTGCAATTGAAAGTGCTAATCGAGTAATTAGTAGCTTCAAAGCATTTGTTTGCTCTCATGCATCCAGCACCACTCATTACTCTGCAGTCTCCAGAACCTTGTTACATATTTTTTTTTCCTCTCTCCGCACTGCAAATGCACGCATTCTCATTGGATCTGAATTTAATTGGGAGATGATATTGCAGCATAAGGTGCAGAGTGCAGCACATATTTTCACTGTGTGGTGCAGCAGCACAGAAGCATACTGTAGTGAGAGCAAAACAGGAGCAGACCAGGGAAAGAATAAATATAAAGATGAAACACGGGTGACTTTAGTTAATATGACCCCCTGGGATGCTGGGGTGCTTTTCTGCAACATGTGTACATTGTAAGTACGGAACAGGCTACCTAATAATGATATGGACACATCAGTTGTATCTGCTGTTTTATCATTTACCCTTATGTCATGCTAAGCAGGAACATACTATTCAGAATGAGGTTCCAGCTTCATTTAACCCAGCATTTCCGTTCATCAGATTATTTTCCCACTTAACAATAGTCAGGCGGAAGATTACAGCTGAATCCTGCAGCACACCACATGCTGCTCAAATGCAGGTCTTTAGACCATAACAATTAAAGTAATGCAGGGGACTAGGACTCATTTAGCTATTGAAAGAGGCTCAGAGAGGTAATGGCATTGCACAGATGGCAAGAGGTTTGTTTGTTAAAGGTACAGTAGAGCCTATGCAGCTTGGTTAGACAGTGGAGCTGTGTTTTAATGTGAGGGAAGAAGCTGTTGAAAGGCTGCTGCCTCTGCAGATGTCCACTGAAGCCCAACCCCCATGCACACTCCCGAAATAATGCAGAGATGACTGCCACTACAGTTACAGGCCACTAGAAGGGGATGTGTCTTTATAAATAAATAAAGACTCTGCCCCAGTTTGGACTCCTCATGTGCTCTGTTACTACAGTCTGTGGACATACGAAGAAGATACTGTTGCAGTACTGTTTTATGTGTGTGTGTGTACATGACTAACATATTATTTTCTCTTTTTCAGCAAAGTATATTGGCTGCTACATTGATGACACACAGAAAAGAGCACTCAGAGGAGTTTCCTTTTTTGACTACAAAAAAATGACTGTATTCCGTTGCCAGGACAACTGTGCAGAAAGGTATGAGAGCAACAAAAAATATCCATTGGATAGCCCTGTTTTTCTCTCTTTTTTACATCTACTGTCAGAACCACAGTAGGAACTGAACACCTGATATGGAAATTAAAAGCACTGGCGGGGATTAAAAAGGTGTTTTAGAGAGTCAGAGTGATCAAATGATGCCTGGTTATTGACCAATACAGGTTTATCACAGATAATAACATTGACGTAAATCTTTATATCTTGATGAGCAAAACAAAAATAAATAGATTAATAAAGTCTAGAGAAACAAAAAACAAAGTTTCCCCAAGTAAGATTTTCCACTTTTTGACACTGAAAACAGCATTTGACAAAGTGCGTATTACCATGACAGCTAGACAGAATCCATCTGGTGGTGAGGATCATGCGATATAATTGCAAGCCCCAGGACAGGTATTAAATGGATTCAAGATTATGTCAATCATCTGTTAAGCAGTTAAAAAGACTATATGGCGACAAGTATGTGGGTGACATGTTATATGACTCGGGCTGTTTTTCTTGTTTTGTGGTTGGCCCCCAGTGAAAGTAAATTTTACCGCTATGTGTAATGATATTTGAGACTAGATGGGTTTCCATCTCTGTGTGAACAGATCAACCTGTTATGAAGGGGAAAAAATTAGCTGCTCAATCTCTGTTAATCCTGTGAAATGTTTTTCTGTGCTGGAAAACAGTTCCTCTGAGATCACAAAACTGAAATAATGAAACTTTAAAACGACACTGACACTGTCTTTTCAAGACAAGCATTTGGCTTCACCTTGTCAGGTGATGTTGTGCTTTTGTGTCAGATATCCCTGACTAGTTGTTGTGTCACCTTTTGCACGTGAAATTAGCAGATTCTTTTTGCATCATAAAGACATAATATGTGGATTATTGATGTTTGTAATGATGTTGGCAAACACACAATTCAAAATTGGCCACTTGTCTGCCACTCAGCAGTCAAGAGAGCAAGAGACAGAGAGAGAGAAAGACAGAGAGCGGCGATGGTCAAGTGAACGAAGAGGGAGAGCAGAGGTTATTAATCAGATAAATAAAATGTTATTTTCTGAGTTTCACAGCGCTTATGTCCGAAAGCACAACAGGCCAGATTTTGTGTGCATACAGTTGAAGTTCAGTTTTATCGTCCTCTTCCTGTGTGCCTCTGCTCAGCCTGTGGAGCTCACATAGACAGACCTGTGTCTCATCATGACAGACAGAGAAACAGCACAGTGAACTCGGTTACTGTGAGTCTTGACTTTGCGATGCTATTGGCTGGGGGCTGCGCAGGCTGCTAGCCAGAAAACGTCCTGATCAAGCAGCGTATTATAGAAAATAAGGAAATACAGGCAGAAGTGCCTGGAGGATCTCTGCTAGGTTTGTGCATATACAGACACCACTAGAGGGTCACAAGGGATGATTGAGATAAATTACTTTTGTGTGAGTCTGCACATTGTTTTTGTCCTCATATTATGCCTTTAAGAGCCTCCTCTTCTTTTTTTTTTCTGAAGTTGAACTGGATTTTGGCCACACACACACATCTAACACTAACTTTGGAAAAACCTGAATTCAACAGTGCTAACCTTTTTTTGTTTTGTTTTGTTTTTTGGGTGGTCTCTGTGGTGATTGCCTGCTTTGTCTGGTTGATAGTCCACTGTTGCTTCCAACATCTTTGGGATCAGAGCTGATGAGAACTGACTGTGAGCCAGGGCTTACCGCCCAACATCAGTACTCAACCTCAGTTATGCTCTTGAGGCTTAATGGGAGCAAGTACCTGCAGCCAGGTTACGACACTCTTTTTGAGCTACTAATTAATTTATATGAACATAGAAAAACATCAGCTGATATTTTATGATCCAAAATTTTGTTTTGCTATTATCTGCACTGCTATAGAAATCTAGTATATGTTGATTTCCTGGTGTCTATAAGAGGTTAAATAATGAAAAACAATCATAACTGCTCCAGTTTTCAAAGCATTTATCTCTCTGCTCTACTCCTCCATTTATCTCCTGTTTCCTCACATCCCGTCTCCCTCTCTCTGCTACCTCACCCATCTTTCTCTCACCTCATTTTTCTCCCAGAGGAATGCCTGGAACGGCTCTATCGAATGCATTGAATTACACCCATCACTGATTCACGGAGCGGAGAATAGGAACAGAGATGCTTGTTTTCAGCCTTCCTCCTCTTGCTTCTTGCTTCTCCCAGAGCAGCCAGTTAATAAAAACAGACAAACAAATGAGGGGCAACAGCACAGAGCAGCAAACGGAGGTTTGGGTTTGACTGACAGCCCAGGGGATTTGTCCTGTGAGAGGGGTGTGTTAGACGTCTAATTGCATCCGAAAGGCTCCCTGGGAGTCAAATATTCCACGAAGCAACAGAAAACAGAGACCTTGTGTGATGGATTCAGTTTTCAAGGATATGTATAATTGGTTTTGCCTTAAAGCCTCACAATGTAATTTCTCTTCGCTCTAACCAAAGAGAGAGATGTTGTTTCAGAGTAATTTGTGTTCTCATATTCACTTCAACATTCTGTGTGCATCATTTGTTTGGTTCTGCTCATCCAGTTCCTGTGAATGATAGTCTGTATTGGCCTGTGAAGGATCAAGACACATAATGAAGCAACACTCGAACATCTCTGTCTTCCTTTACTAACGATGCTAATCCCTTTGCTTTGTGCTTTGTGTTTCCTCCAGAGGTTACATGTACGCAGGTCTGGAGTTCGGAGCAGAGTGCTACTGTGGTCATAAGATCCAGGCACCCAACGTTTCAGAGAGCGAATGCAATATGGAGTGTAAAGGAGAGAAGAGCAACCTGTGCGGAGGAGCCAACCGACTGTCCATTTATAGGCTGGAACTAAGCCAGGAGTCAGCGCGCCGCTGTGAGTCTGACGCTCTGCAACAACAACAAGAAAAAAACTCCCTCGGGTTGTTCTGCACAGGGACTATCAAGTAAACACAAAAGAGCACCATCATGTTTCCAATTTGAATCATGTCTATCAGAGACAATACAGCTTTTTTTAAGACCTTTACAGTATCCACTGAGACATGAAGTTGCTATTTAGAGGGAAAATATTTGTTTTATTTTGAGTTAATGCCACAGTTTGGAGCAACCTGCTCTGTTGTGTTTACCTCTTTCCCTCGGAGAGCTGTGCTACCTACGTAGCCCAGCCTGCCGTGGTCTGCATGCTAAACATTCGCTGCCTGCTGCTTGAAAACTGAAGTGAAGTGAAAGAAGGACTGATTATCAGAAGTGAAAAAGATGTCTGTTTAAAATTGTTGCTAGACATTGCGGGTAGGTTTTACCATAGGATCTCAAAAAAAGCCCCGGCCACAAGGTGAGAGAGCTACGCACACTTTGCTTGCTCTTCATTTATTTCCATCTGCCTGCTTCTTAGAATTAATCTGCTCGTACGAAAAGGGAAAAGGGGAGAGTTACTATACACATCTGAGGTGAATATTGAAGCAATTGTTGAAGCAAATCTAAATCTAAAGTCCAATTTTATGTTTTTTGCTTATTGTTTTCATTTCTGCTTTTTTTTCTGATAAGACTGCTGAGTAATGATACCTCTGACCCTGATCTGTGTCATGTGAGCACTTCTCAAAACATCAAACAGGAAATGCTGGCAATGCCGAGGTGGCACTTTTGTGTTTTCTTACCACTTACAGACCACTCCATCACGTGACAGGCTGTCTAAAAAAAAAAAAATTAACAGCTAAGATCCTGTCTAGATATAATATATAGCATTAATTTCCTGTAGCATCAGTGATCTGGTATTTGCATCTCAATACCTTGTGTGTGATATGTTCTGATGTCAACAGAGCATACAAGTAAAAGAACATTTCAGCTTGATCTAAAAAGCTCTGCCACATGCGAGGACAAAGAAGGATAGCAGAAAGAGGATGCACTGAAGATATACTGCAGGGGGATAACGAGAACATGGACATGACATTAAAAATGCAACTTGCATTCAGAGAAAAAGGTCAAAATATTAATAAAACATTAGATACACACCATGGCTGGAGCTAATTTGCAAGGGGTGTTAAAAGCAACGCAGCACTGATGGATTAGCTCAACAGATTTGGTGAGGTGCTGGTTTTGGTAGAATGAACATAAAAAGAAGAAGAAATACAGCAGACGTGAAGTCCCTTTGTCATATTTTATGTTTGAGTGGTGTTGGGCTAAGCTTCATCGTGTCATCTATCACAGTAAAAAGCTTTTAGTGTTTGGTTTCCTTCGTTTGTTATTACCGTTTCATATGTGGAGAGACAGCAGTGACACGTGCCGACAGTCTGAAAATAGTGCAGCATGAATGCTAAGATTTTCTTCAGCTGTGGCTTGATTTTCAGTCTCTAACAATCTGATGTTGCTCACAAAATTTGTCTTTCTAATAATTATGCAGTGATTAATCTAAGAATATGTTCAGATTGAAAATATGCAAAATACAACAACTCCCTGCAAATGAAAGGGGCAGCTCTTCTGTTGTCAAGATTCACAGTCTACCCGTCAGACCAGAGTGAGGACCCAAGGTTAAAGGTTATCAACACACTGTGGGGATGTAAGTGCTGCTATTGGTTGAGTCTGCTGGCAGGTCAGGGCCTCAGTAGAGCCCCAGTGGGATCTCTTCATTGGGGGTCAGTGGACAGAGGCCGATCTGATGGAAGCTGTGCTCACTAACCATAAAAACTGGGGGAATATAGTGTGTGGGCTTTTTTTCTGATGGTCTGTAATATTTTGGGTCTCTATGTTTCAGATGGCAGCGCCATTTTCAAAGGATGTTTCCACAGACCGGACAATGTCTCTCTGGCACTTCCTTTCAACGCGGTCATCCAAAACATGTCTGTGGACAAGTGTGTGGACATGTGCACAGAGAGGGTGAGGGGATGTGTGCAATCATGTGCTGTACGTTTGTGCACTTGAGTGTGTTTTCAGTATGTAATGGCTTCTGTATTTCAGGAGAAATCACTGGCGGTCCTGGCTGGAGATCGATGCCACTGCGGCTTCCCGACTCCTCTCTTCTCCCTTCATGAGCTGGAGAACGAGGACTTGTGTCTCCATCGTTGCCACGGGGAGGAGTTTGAGAACTGTGGAAACGATGAGTACTTTGTGGTATACCAGACGCAGGTTCAAGGTAAGGCTTGGTGGTTAACACCTAACAGCGCAGTCTCAGCAGTATATGAAGGGCACATACGAATGAGATGCATGTCAGCAAACTCAGTCTGCAAGGAGTGCATTCATGCACACTGACAGCAATGTAGTGAAAAAGTCCGCCTGACTTTACCCCATGTTTCTTTTCTTTATACCTTTGAGTGTACTAGAGCCTGTACACAGTCCTTTCTCAGAGCTACCTTTATCACAAAGTTTTGATAACCAAATTTAAGGCATCTTTTCCAACAATTTTTTAGCTTTTGTTCAAAAACAGTATATCAGGAAAAAGGAAAAAAGATGGAAAGGGATACTGACTCAATAGCATTTATTGGGTAGACTGTGACTTGGATCAGCAAAAATACACAAAAGCCCAGTAAACAAAACAAAACTAATAAGAAGAAGAAGTTTCACTCTGTGAAACAAAAAACCCAAAATCAAACTGCAGCGGGAAGTGAACATTCTCGGGAACTCAGAGATCTGCACTTGCTGTCTAGTGTACTCATAAACAACACATTAATATCAGTTTCTTGGAATTACTGGGCAGTTTGTGATGTGGAGAACTCATGCTAATTCATGTACAAACAAAACAGAAAAAACAAATGTGTCTGTTTTAGACTCTGTTTGACCTTTTTTTTTAATAAGCAGAAAATAGCTATCTTTCAGTATCTATTTGAAGCCTGATTATGAGGAGCAACTTGTTCCTCACATTTTGCAGAGACATGGTTTACTGTTTTTCATCCCACATTAGGCAGCACAGATGTCACAGGACATTCCTGTGTTTATCATTGTCGATGTTTTTTTTTTTCTTTACAACAAATCAATAATGAAGCCTTTTGGATGTTTGTATTTGGTTAGATAACAGATGCATGGACCGCCACTTCCTCCCTACCCGTGCCAAGCAGCTGGTGGCCCTCGCCAGTTTCCCTGGAGCTGGCAACACTTGGGCTCGACACCTCATAGAGCTCGCCACTGGCTTTTACACTGGCAGCTACTACTTTGACGGCTCCCTTTACAATAAAGGTAGTCACTGACGTTTATCTGACATGAATCACCAGCATGTTCATCCATGATTATGCATCTGTGATTAAATGTATTCACTGTGGGATGTCTCACAGGGTTTAAAGGGGAGCGGGACCACTGGCGAAGTGGGAGGACAATCTGTATTAAGACGCATGAGAGCGGCAAGAAGGAGATCGAAGCCTTTGACTCCAGCATCCTCATGATCCGAAATCCCTACAAAGCTCTCATGGCAGAATTTAACAGAAAATATGGCGGCCACATCGGATTTGCCTCTCAGGCCCACTGGAGAGGGAAAGGTGAGCTGCTGTAACCACTAGCTTGCACAGTGTTTAGTTTACAGTTAAAATTCAGAAAACTCTCTTAAACAACACAATTGAACTAGGAAAACAAAGGGGCTTAGTTCAGATATATTTGCACCAAGTCCTCTTTCCAGGCACGCCCTGATGAAGACCCAATGTGGGCAGAAACCGGTCGGTGTTTTACTTTTGTATTTTAACTCTGAGATGCCCTAAAAAATAAGTCTTTTTACTGACTATATCCCTGGCTTGGTGCGAGAGTGCCTGAAGTAACCCCAGTGGCTTCTCTTTTTTCCTAGCTGACAAGTTTGACTTCAAAGGCACCTTGCATTCCCCTGGAGTTTCACTTGAAGTTTACTACTTTATAACCGTGAGCACTCTGTGGTTTTTTTCTTGTTGCTTTTGTGAACTAAACATCTTTTGGCGACTGAAAGCAACATACTCAAGATAGGAAATAGAAACAAAAACAATCTGCATATGACCAAAATCTATTGAGCTTAAGGACAAATTCAAGGATTCAAGGAGCTTTATTGTCATTTCACGCATGTTAAAAACATGAGGTGGAACGAAATTAGTTTCCCTGGTCCTGGTATAAGCCCAGTAACATATATAAAGAAATATGCAAAATAACTATACATATAAAAGCAGCAGTATAAAAGTATAGACTACAAAAGTATACAGTATAAACAGAATAAAGTATAAACAATGAAATGGCAACAATATATACAACAGTCCTGTGCCATTTGAGTTAATGCATCACAGCTGAAGTTTGGCCAAGTCTCAGTCCTTGTTGTCAGTGTGTCTTAAACTACCATCTTTTACTTAGAAAATTTACAAATGGGCCCCTAAGCTCAACACTTACAAGTCATAAGAAAAAATAGGTGGTATTTAAAAATTGGGAAATGGTGAATGGTGACGTGGGTTGTTAAAGAAATGGAGGAAATGAGCAATAAACCCACTGCTGTCTCAGTGGCTTTGACCTTATAAACCAGTGTGGTTCATCACAAAGTTCTTGATTTGGAGGCATTTCGAACATGATCTCAGGCGCAATCCTGTGTTCAGAATTGAGAAATGAAACAATGATCCAACCACGCAAAACAGTGGTCACTGGTCAGTCAGATCATGAGTTGTGTCACCAAATTAAACCAGCTTGTTCCTCAGATTCTCCTGCTACATTTAATGAGGAAATGTATGTGTGATGGATTATGTGTGTGGAAGATGTACATTCTTAACACTGTCCATTCTTCACAGAAATGTGAGAAAAGCAGATTGATCTTAGTCATCTTAGCGTAGCACAAATACTTGAGAGATGGAGAAACTAAACATCAGCTAAACGCCTTGTAAATGTCATGTTTACTCTTTGGTTTTTGTACCAGTTAATCAAATGGGGTATAACATTTTTAATTAATGATGTAAAGTCTTAAGGGTGGTGGTCAGCAGACTAAGGTCGCTGTTTCCATGTGTCCAGTCTTTGTGCTAAGCTAAGCTAATGGGTTACTGACTGTAGCTTCAAATTCAATATATTTTGTGATATATTTGGACATTGTGTTGTACAGCCAGTGTGTCACTCTGCCTTGTGCATCCAGTTCATAACGTGCCATCACAATTCAGTCAAGTTAAATTCCTGGTGAGTGAAGATTAAAAGTAGTTATGAAAAAAATCATGCTGTGATTAAAGAAATTAGACCTTTGGGTCCAGTAATTCTTTCTCTATAAAATTGTATGTCTTTGCTTTTTGCAGTACATTCACCCACCAAAATGGGTCTTGGTAACCATAGCAACTGGTTTTGTCTTGTCCGAGTATCGTCTGTCTGACTTTCTGTGAGGTTTAATCGATTTTCCAGAGGCTGGAGAGTTGCCGACCCAGCAGTTGTCTCTCTTTGTGAAAACATCAGCACATTTGGCCTGCCGTTTCCAATGAATGTTTATCCCTTGTGTTGTTGGGGAAATGATGCAGTGACAACAGTGAAGGGAGAAGTTTCTGACAGCTGCCACTTCACATGCAGAGAGCGGGTCCAGTCTGAGAGTTAGTGTGACATTGTGTTCAGGGCTCCTCATGTATGATTTGATGCACTCACCTCTGCAGAGACACACTGCGAGGCTCACGTGGTGTTACAGACCCTGATGCCCTCCAGTGTGACCCCCGTAAAGTCAACACAGGGGCAAGTCTAACCTGTTTTTTTGTTTACATGACAACATTATTTGGCTTTTTGAACTTGGCTGATAAGAACATAATCAGAAACAGACAAGCACGTCTTCACGTACACAGAATTAACCACATCAGATTTTTCAGTAAAACATTTGCTGAACAGAATGTTTCAGAGATGCATTTCCTCTTTCTGTACAACTAGTTGTATTTTTAGACGCAGTATATATAATATTCTATTTACTGGGTTTCTGCGACAGCACTTCAAACTCTTAAACTTTAACAGCAACACCTCCTAAAAGTAAAGATGTGTGCTAATGCAGCACATCTCCTGCCAGTCGTTGCTTTCTTGGGCCAGTTGATTATCAATGACTCACAGGTGTAAGTAGAGGATTTTCATACAGGTCCTCTGCAGTTTGACTGACAACCAATGAAAGTCTACTTCACTATCCAAACATTTCAGTGATGACTTCATGTACCCGGCCATGAATTGCAAAAGACCTCTCGAGCTAAATAAGTCCAGTGATTCTCACTTCCTCTTCATTCAGCCCCCACAGTAACTTTGTAATTTGTTATTTATTTACCTTCACTTTGCTTTGCCATGAATTAATTTGGACTGTCACTTTTGGTCCTTTTTAAGCATTAAACCTATTTAACACATTTCCTGTTATGTGTTAAATAGGAAATGAACTTGAAAATGCTCACCCTTATAGCTGCTGCTTTCTTGTATGAGCTGTTATGTTTTGATCTGTTCATCTGAGCTGTTCATTTGATTGGATGTCGCAGCACTTTTTATCCTTTATGAAAGGTGCGGAAAGCAACGCTGGCACTGATGTTGTTTGCAGTCAATTTCCCTACGTCCATCTGCATTTTGTCAGTGTCTCCTTGTTCTCCGATGTATGTCGTCCACCTGCGGCAGGATTTCTTCCCTGTTTCAGTTTGGATTTCTTTTTGTCTCCATCTTGTCTCAGTTTCACATATCACACTCTTATTTATATCATTATGTATTAGTTTCACATTATTTGCTCACTGACGATTCCACGCAAATTGAAAGTGAGAAGAAGGGAGTCTATTCCTGTTCAGAGTGTGTGATTCATTATGTGACCGATTTAACTGCTCTCAAACATTAGGCCTATTCTTCACTGTAGCATGGGATAAGCTGCTTGATAAATGTTTCTTATTTTCGAATTTCAGCAGAAAATTTATCATTTATCATTTAAAGCATTTTAAATTGTGATGCTGATTGCAGCTGAGTGGTTGTTTGGTCTCCGATGTTTCAATTTGCACACACACCGGCACCCATAAGTCCTTGTTTATTTTCTGTCCTCTCATTTGTTCTGCAGAGTGGCCCGAGTTTGTGAAGAACTATGCTCCTTGGTGGGCCTCCCACACGCTGGACTGGCTAAACTATGGGAAGAACGTCCACGTGGTCCACTTTGAGGATCTGAAGAGGGACTTGTTCTCCAAGCTGAAGGGGATGGTCCAGTTTCTGGGTCTGAAGGTTTCTGAGGACCGCCTGCTGTGCGTCGAGGGCCAGAAGGATGGAAACTTCAAGAGATCAGGGCTGCGGAAACTTGAATATGACCCCTATACTCCTGAAATGCGAGCTAACATCAATGAACTGATCAGAACAGTAGATGCTACCTTGAAGAAAAGGAAGCTGTCTGGAGTTCCAGAGGAGTATAAGCCAAGATGATAAATGTGATCTTCACATTTCATTTGTTCCCCGCCTTTCAATCAGACTGTTCTGTCAACAGACATTTAAATGACTTGAGGGAATAGTTTTTAATTATTTTTCTGTGAGGTCACATGCGTTGAAGTTGTAGTGAGAGGAAATCAGTCTTTTTCCGACCTATTTTCACTGTTTAATCCATCTTTTTTCATTTTCTGTTGATCTTCAGCAGCTTCATGCGTTAATAGAAGAGGAAGTTTTAACTGGGGAGGCTTGTTTTTCTCTTTGGTTGAATGAAAAGCACTTCTTATCCTGCTCTATGCACATGTGCTGCGTTGGCATGTGCACATGCCTTAACATGAAGAAGGTACGATAGTTGTGACTACAGGGAGGCTGTCTGCCTGTGCTGGGTGATTTGTTGCCAGTGACAAAATATTATACAATACTGCAAAGCGTGTTCTATCAGCTTATTTTGTGAAAAAGACAAGAAATCTAAAATGTATGACTCTTCTGCTGCTATGACATATACAGAACAATACTGTTTTATACATGAACTCCTCTGAAAACATTAAAACGTTAAGCCTTTGTCAGAGGGAAAAATGCAATATCCAGGCTATGACTACCTGATGATGATACTGTGTGTTTCCACGTTTTTCTAAGTTATTAGACTTGCTCTGTGTAAGAGAAATCATGTTTTCAATGATGAACAGGTAAAGAACTCTCAGCTCCTCATTTTCAAGATGAATAATCCCTCTTGAAGGCACTGACTCAAGGAGAGAAGAGGACTTATCTCCACAGCATTTATTTATCTTTGGTGTGCTTTGCATATGTTAACTAATTTGGTTGTGAACGTGTTTTCTTAACACTGGACTTGATGCAGAAATCCAAAAAGCACTTCTCTGTGCAAAAGTCGCCCCAAAGATCACTGAGGATTTAGGCGTTACACATGTTATAGATTGGGAGTTACCTTTAGCAGTAGTGATTGTCATAGATTTATTTTATGACAGTTAATCATGCTGAATGTGAAATTTTTTTTAATTGCTTTGTTGGAAGAAAAGCAATGAGACGGTTAAAGCTGTTGATCCTTTTACTCTTCATAATTTAAGAACAAAATCTCCACAGAAGTGAAAAATTCTGCTCAGATTTCATAAATAGCACATCCTAAAACGGTACTCAGAGTGCTATGCCATATGCTTGATAAACAAATATATGAATAATTACATGAATATATAAATAAATAAAACACTAGTGACTGAGAGCCAGAAAACATGAATCGACTTCCATTTTCAGTATGATAAAAATATATTTTTATAGTGTGTGCTCACACATTGACAATGTTTCTATTTTTCACTGTAATGCTTTAAACTTTATTGGCTCTTGCTTTCATTGACGAGCTGACACTTACTGAACATAGGTGTCACTTTTGAATGTATTTTCTATAGAATGAATGTAATGTGATAAGGCCCAATAAATTACTTCATTAACTAACATGATTGTGATATGGTCGTCTGTCTTGTAAGAATCATTTCTGAAGAAACGTTTGAATTAAGATGATTATTACTTAATATACCAGAACATATGTACGTATTACATGGACATGTTATGTTATGTGGACATGCTTATGTTTAATATTCAGATTCAGATTTCTTGCAAAGTAAGATTGATTATGAGTTCCAAATCTCTAGTCTCAGATCAAGATCTGTGGAGCACAACATAACATTCTTAAATTTCCCTCAGGATCAATAAAGTATCTATCTATCTATCTATCTATCTATTTATCTATCCAAGAAGCCTGGACAAAATCGGACCTGCCAAAGCAAAAGATCTCGTGGCAAGAAAGTTGAAGACTGGAGCCCTTTCTGGGATGGGCAAAGTTGGAGATGTGGATGGACCTGATGTGCCAGCCCTGCTGATTTAGCAGGACCTGCTGTGTTTCCCTTGGTTTTGTCGGTGCTACCTTGCAGGTACACTGTGAGTGGAGATAATCAGTCCAGCCTCCCATGGGTATTTAACACCTGGTTGTCGGACTCCATGTTTCTATCTCCTTAATTTGTTAGCATGAGGTTATTAATTTACACATCCAGCAGATAAGCAGCAAAGTAAGCATTTCATTGGAGTCTGAAATATTAACTCAGCTTTTAGCTCTGTTTTGGTCTTCACCATCTATTAATATAAATTTGTCGCTCTTTAGTCACTGAATGCTCCACTAAACTGTTTCACTGTGACTCACCTGCAGTGTCTCGTGTAACCTCAGCCGTCTGTTTCCTCCCCTGCCTTCCACTGTTTCAACATCAAAGAAATCACCAGGCACACTTCTTGTTATGATTCCTATTATGTTGTCACTGAGGAGGAAGTTCTTCACAGAGACTGATTCATTCAAAGGTTGTTCACAACAGGTATATATTAATCATGTGCAGTTCCTTTTTCTATTTCAGCTTTTATTGCTCCAGGAGTGTTGACAAAAATGTGCCTGAGAACATGCTGTGTAAAGAGGTCACACTGCAAGGTTGCAGGTGCGAAATGTGAAAGTGACACCTTACATGAATAGCTGATGCTTATTGCCACTTGGCAATAACTACAGATAAAATATTTCAACTTTTCCAGTCTAACTTAACTCATTAGTTCTCAAAATCATCTGAACATGATCATACTATGATGTCCATAGAGAAATTATAAATTAATACATTTTCATGAAGTTATTTCTTCAAATCTTTTTGGAAACTAGCTTCAAAATGCAAATCATGCCTCAATATTTAGAGAGTAATACATCAGGGGGCTGATTAGAATGGTTACATCTGCATTTCAGGAAACAGAGAGAAGGAGAAGGAAATATTTAAAGATTTATAGCACAAACCACATTCACTGTACATTTCTCATACATGAAATGAAATGAAAAGAAAATGAATGAAAAAAACAACTAAAATGTTCTGCAAACTGTTTGTCAAGTGGTTATAACAAATGTTTGTGAGCGTGTGTGTGTGTGTGTGTGTGTGTGTGTGTGTGTGTGTGTGTGTGCTGCAGCATGGTTTCTTTACTGAGTTGTCACAGCGGTACATTCATCTAGTACAATAACCCATCCAAATCAGATTACATTATGCAGAGTGGTGGAGGACACCTGTTATTTCTCTATTCTCTGATTAATACGAACAAACAGCAGCCTCCTCCACTGCTGCACTTTGTATTCTGGTCAGTCTGAAACAACATTTGCAAATGCTGCAATACAAAAATAGTTGCGTACTGTGCTGTCAGTAAATAAAACCACAGAACAACCCTCTTTGGGTGGAGGGACAGCTGAGGTTTAATGCGCATGAAAAAAATTACCAGCATTCAGTCGCTGGGTCTCAGCGAGTGCTTTTCATGATCTTCTGTTTATTCGTAATAATGTGCCCTTGTGCTTATCAGTTTAGTTCAGAGGTCATGGAAGCATATGAAAACCTTACAACAGTCATTTCTACAGCAAATGTCCTGCAGTCCCCCATGTTTCCATTAAATATGCAGCACACAAGTTGTGATTTGCAACATTAAGATTTCCTTTCTTGTTAAATTTCAACATGTTTCACAGATCGAAAACAATTGCAATGTTTGCAATTCACAAGAATACAAGATCTTTGCAAGAATTGAAAATTAATCTGTAATTTGCAACCAAATATAACCAGTAACCAATATAACCAGTATACAATTTCACAATTTCCTCAAGGGATCAATAAAGTATTTCTGATTCTGATTCTGAATATAAATTCAGATATTCCTTGACATAATGATAATACTTTTTTTAATCTGAAAATATACATCATATTTGACAATATTTTACAACTCAATTTACAGTCATAAATGTGTGCAAAAACTAGCTTTGAGATAGATGGAATTGATGTCACCTGCCTTGCAATGCAAAATGAGCTAAATACACGTTTAGATATTGACTCAAGCTTGCAAAGCAGAAGAAATGTGTGGCAAAAAGTCTGGCTTGTAATATGAATCTATACGGATTTGATTCATGTGTGGTTTGGGAAGCAACAACACATTTCGTATCTTGTGGTAATCTCTAGATATGTGTAGAAGCTCTGCCATCCACAGAGCTGGACCTGGACAGGTAGCGGCTGATGGTGCGGCCTTCGTCTGCCATCGCGTTCTCCATCTTTGAGAGCACAGAGTTCTTGAACTTCTGTTTGAAGTCATTGCCCATAAAAACATACAACACTGGGTTAAGGAAGCTGTTTGCCGCTGCCATAGAAGTGCCCACTTTAAGCCCGGTGATTAAAACACTGTGGTCGTAGTTTTGGTGGTTCAGCTCAAGTAGGACGAACACGTGGTACGGCAGCCAGCAGATGAAGAAAGCGGCGACCAGTGCAGTCATGACTTTGAAAGGTTTGGAGGATTTTGTCATCCGATTGGTCTGAAGTTTGAGGATGATGACAGAATAGCAAATCATGATGATAATGAAAGGGACAATAAACCCTGCAATGAGTCGGCTCAGTGCAACTATCTTGTGACTGTGTTGGTTTAATGTATAATTGTTGAAGCAAATGGTCCTACCCAGGTGACTGCCAACGTCCCGAAAGACCAAGGAGGGAATGCTCAGTGCGACTGCGAGAAGCCAAGCCAGGGAAACAATAACGGACGCCTTGTTAATAGTGCGATGGTTCTGAGCCCAAACCGGAAACACGACTGACACAAAGCGGTCAACACTGATGATGACCAGGAGGAAGATGCTGCTGAACATGTTGAGAAACATAATTGAGGAGGCGAATTTGCACATGAAGCGGCCAAAAACCCACTGCTCCATCACCATGTTGGTGATGCTGAAGGGGAGGAAGGCGCAGAATACAAAGTCAGATATTGCAAGGCTCAGGTACCAGGTAGTGTTGACCGTCCTCTTCATTTTGAAGCCTGAAATCCAGATGACCAAAGCGTTTCCACAGAAGCCCAGCAGAAAAATGACAGCACTGACCACGACTAAAGAAACACAGAAAGCTTCCTTTAAACACGTCGACTTGGGCTTAAAAACTGTCTCCTCAATTACAGTCAAATTTTCTTCTGTGTAGTTGTAGTCCAGATTATAGTCATAATCATCTAAACTCTCCATTTTGATGTGAAGAGCAGAGCTGTCTTGGAGATTTCTGTGGGAAAAAAGAAAAACATTTCAAATGACCAGCATCTTATCAACTGCAATAACTTTCCAACAAAGCTGATCAAATTAAAATGTATTTGAACGGAAATTAACACCATAGTGGTATCATCGATTGTTGTCTCACCTGCAGCACAGACTTTCCACTGCTGTTGACTTGATGGTGTCCAGAGCTTAGTGTCACCACAGCTGTGCAGTTTCTTTTAACCCTACCAGAAACGCCACACAGCCCCCTTGCTTAGCAATCAGCTGACTTTGTGGTTTCTCAACACTTCCATCCTTTGACAACACTTTCACTTCTGCATTTTGAGGTCTTGAAGGACGCTGACGAGTTACAGAATATCTGTTTTCTAACATCTTGGTGTTGTACCAAGGTACAAATTTGAGATACTGTCATGTTCCCAGTGAGTATTTTGTTGCTAATTTTGACGCAAAGAAGCCAAACATTTTGTGAGGATCTTATGTTTTTCCTTTTGTTTATTTTAATTTGCTCATTTTGTACAAATCAGACAATCAATTTGTAAATGAAGCAGTAGATTAAGCAGAGGTATAATCCAAGAATAATCATTAGTTGTCACCTTTTTCAAAAGAGTTTAAGTTAATTTTCCTGATTATACTTATACTCAGGGGTGGGCCGCCGTGGGCTCGAGGCTTGAGAAGCGGCTTGTAACCAGAGGGTCGCTGGTTCGATTCCACCCCAGACTGTCAAGAAAATTTTGGGTCTGGTGGAGTGATTGATCAATTCCCTTGAGGGGGCCCTTGAGCAAGGCACTTAACCCCCAATTTGCTCCCTGGGAGCCTGACATGGCAGCCCTCTGCTCCTGTATGTTTCACTGCATGTTGCATGTTGCATGTGTGTGTGTGTGTTCAATCAGTGATGGATTAAATGCAGAGAAAGAATTTCAGTGTATGTAAAAAATATACAGACAAAATAAAGTCTAAGTTTTTTTTTTAACCAACATTTTCAATAGAGGGCTTTTACTTGTATTTTGTATGTTATTAGTACTAGTTTCTTCAGTAAAGAATCTGATTACTTCCTCCAACACTGCTAATGACAAAAATATTGTATTATTAAAAGTAGTCATTTCTCATAGTCTTGCTGGTTATAAAGAAGTATTTAAATTCTATCAGTTATATTGTGTTGACCCTTTGTAGTTTTTCCTCTGGCCTGTGAAAAGGAGAAGCATACATAAGAGTTTTGATGTTTCTCATGTTGTCGTGTAGGCTCAGAGCGGAGACTCAAAGCCACACCACAATAATTTCTAAGTTTTAACTGTGTCAAATTGTTCAGGAAAATCTTCCCTCGAAGTCCAGTAGAATCATCAATGGGAGACAGGATTCTGAGCAGCAAAGACTTTAATGCCGGCAAAAAAGGGAAAAACCGTTCACAAAGCACACTAGGTACCCATGAAGGGTCTTTCACAAAATGACTGGTGGCTTCACATTATATACCTTAGGGTTTGGACCTTTCCACGCCTATTGTCCATCCCTTTTGCCAACTTTGTTTTTATTACACCAATAGGTTTCTCTTTTTGTCCTGGATTTGGTGGTGATTTTTTACACCATTAGGTAGGCCTGCCCTAGGTTTTCTGGGGACTTTCCACTGGCCTTATTTTGCACCTGTTTATTTATTATTTTATAATTATTTTTTATGTGCTTCTTAGCACAGTTTACACCATTAGTTCTCCTCTCTGAGCTGCCTTCTAGTTTCAGCCTAAGTTTCAGCTGGCACCAGACACTATTATCTCCAGGCCTCTTGCTGTGCTATTTTTTAAAAAATAATTGTTTTATGCAGGATTACAATAAATGTTCTTTTTCAGGTTTACAGCAGTTACAATGAGATTACATTGACAGTGTATGGCTACCATAGACAGTGTTTCACTACCATGAAACCGTTTCACAATTACAGTTTTACCTTCTATAGCTTACAGGCCCTTGACCAGTTGTATCCTTTAATACAGCTGTATCTTGCTTTTCTTTCAATCTTAATGGAAACATAACATGACTACTTCATGCTATCATATTGCAGTGCATACTATAACTTTAGCTCATCATAACTTACATAGAAATTATACCACAATGTCTCTGCCAGATGTGTTGTATTATTGTCCAGATGTATCTGTTCAAAGCACTCAGAGGAGGAAGGCATGAAATTCCACAGCATCCAACCATAAAGCATTGACTGAAATGACGACGGTCTCAGGCGATGAACACGCTGATTTTAATTTGATATTACGGCTCCAGCTTTTGATGCAGATGTTTTTACTAAGACAAACAAAAAGGAACAGCTGTTGCAAATGCAGGCCACAGAACATTGTTGTTATCATTACAGACTGAATCAACTCTCCATGGTTGTCCGGCTTCATTCAGTCATAATCATCGCGGCAGATGCACTCGTGCACAATGTGCCGTGTTTATCCTAAATACGAAGAAGCAGCAGGACGAAAAACCACAGATGGCAAAGTTAGTCAGTTTATCAAATATTAAATAATGAGTGAGGAGGATCGAACACACGCTTACTCACGCTAAGAAATTTGTACAAGATAATAATCTGGTGAGATGTAGTGGGATGAAGAGTTGTTGTCAGAGACATAAATATTAAGAAAAAAGGACAGAAATATTCAGAAATGAAGAAATGAAGAATTTTTTCCCTTCTTCTTTTATGGTGAAACTGTGGAAAACTAGTTTTCACAGTTTTGTTGCTTGACTTTCTGTTTCTCAGCGTGATATGAGATGAATGTGTAGGTTTCATTTAGTTTTTGATTCTGCGAAGCAAACATCTACATGATCTACATCTGAAAGAGATCACCAGTATCTCTGTAATCATAATCACAATGGAAAAAAAACAGTTACTAGCAATAATATTTTTTAAGGGACAAAGCACATTAATCAACATCTCAGTACATGTAAACACATCCTTGCTCAGTGGATTGTAGAGCAGTTCATTTGTCATTCTAATCACATTCATCTCATAGATCCCCTCTGCAGTCTGACACACACACACACACACACACACACACACACACACACAGTTGGTGTATCTCAGCTGAATGCATCGCAGCAACAACTGAGGCTCAACAGGCTGGCACAGCAAAAGTAAGGACACCAACCTTCAGCAGGTGACTTCAGTTCAAGCACCTCCTGCATGCTGATGGAGAATCCTTGAGAGACTCAAGCTGTGCTGCAGGCTGACTTCACTGCACAGGAGGGAAGCTGAAAACAAAACTCAGCCTGTGAGGAGAAAAAAAAGCAGTGTGTTATCTTTAATTTTATTATTCCTGCAGAGATTTAGAGTGGAATAAGCATAACCTTTTGATTATCAAGGCCGCAATGTACTGCTTTTGTTGTTGTTGTTGTTGTTTTACAGTTTTTCAGACTGTATCCAAGGATTCATAACACAGAAAAACACACATACTAAAAACTTAAACATCACTGCATATCACACAACCTTATAACCATTACAGGTGAACAATACGGGTTACTCTCAGTCAGTGTTGTTTTTCAGCAATTATTATCAAGGGAGACTGGAATCTCTTCAGGGCTCATCTGGTCTCAACCTCTGACGTCCTGTAGCCTCCTAACATGAAGGGCGCTCGGTGTGAAGGGTTGTGAGGCCTCTCGGGTCAACAGTTACGTCAAAGCAAGAAAAAAAAATCTGCCTTTGTATTCATACATTTCTATTGCAGCTAACATTTAACATCTCTGGTGTATTTTTGCAGCAAATTTTGTCAAATAGAGCAAGTATTGAGTGCACAAAAATCACTGTGTAGTTCTGTGAGGAGTTAAAAATGATCTATTGATGTGCCCCAATTTGACTTTTTCTTTTGATTGAATGTGAGTCTAAAAGAAACAAACAAGAAAATCACTTCCTTTCTGACACCCGTGTTTTTAATTTTTTCAGGCTGTTTAACATTTTTCTACCCCAACCCTGCCCTTAAATATAAGAGTGGTACAAAGGGTTTTGTACTGGTGTACAAATCTCAGGATCTGGATGAGTTACAGGTCGAGTTTTTCTGAAACATCTTGGCCCTAAAATGATCTTTGGACAGCAGGTGGGTTTTTCTTTAGGCTTGGAGCTGATGTTTTCCATGTTTTCATTGAGCAATCACCTCGTTACTCACTGACACACTGACAGGATATACAGTACATGTGGCTGACATGGGAACAGACTGCCGATTGTTATTCTCAGCAGTAAGCCACAACTGGAAATATCTTGCCTGAAAACTAACTGTAACAGGTGAGCCGTTCAACATTTCTTTCAATCTTTCACCGACTTTCTTAATTTTTTTGGTCTGGTGCAGTAAAACTATCACACATGAATGACCTTTGAACATTTCCTTAGAATAAGAGTTCAGTCTTTTGTGGTTGTAAAGGCCAAATGATGAATTCTTGGATTTAACCATCAGGAAACAAAAAAAACTTTCTATTTTTTAACCGCTGAAATTACTGCATTAAATCTGCTGTTTCCATGGTGTCCATGTGGTCATGGTTTACAATAACAGCAATACTAATCCATTAACTCTGCTCCACTGATGACTGTACACAGCTCACACACTGCATTACTTGCCTATAGGCAGAATTTACATAACTGGTCCTCAAGCCTGGCCATGACACTGACAGCACATACAAGAATAACAACATAGATGTATTCTCATTTATGGAACTGTCCTGCATGAAAATACCAATCAGCAGCTTTCAAACCCTGCAACAAGCAACTGAACAATTATATTAATTCCTGCAATCAGCACTAGTCTCCTCCTCTGCAGCTTGATGGAGATTTCTCCTCCATGCAGTATCAGTTTCCACTCCTGCCAGCCAATGTGCCGTCTGAATGGTATTTTAAAGAAACTTGAGCATTATGGCTACATCAGTATCTCCTGCTTGAAACCCATTATATAGATTAGAGCGTAGCGGAGATGTACCAGTCAACAGCATAAATCTGTTTACGTAAAATCCATCTCCACAATCAAGATTAATATGGGCTGTGTTTTTGAGTCACAATATCAGAAATAGATAGTAATCATGTTGAAATGGTCTATGGTGGCACAGGAAGTGATTTTGCAACTTCATACGCCTCAAATCATACACCAGTTATTATTAGAACCATTTGAGGTGAAGCTACAAGGTGCTTATTTGAATACATGAAAGCGAAAGGACTCGATTAGCAGACATTTTGGTTTGCCACAGCAGGGAAAGAACAGGTGTACATGAATTTTAAAAACTACTGTGCTGCGTTTACATGGGACACTTGATGGAACAGAGAAATCTTTGGTGATTTTTTTTTCTGCTATGACAAACCAGAATGAAAAAGGTCCACTGAACACGGCACAATGTAAGAGAGAGAGCGAGAGTCTGGGTGGCTTGCAGCAGACCCTGGAGTTAATAATTGTAGCTTTCACTGCTATCCTCATTGTGCTGCCATTTCACATCAGATGCACATGGAAGAGCAATAAAAATGATGATATAAATCAACACTCTCTACGTGTAAAAGACACACAAAAACTTTACCATTAAGTGACAGTGTTGTGTTCGGTTTCCCTGCTGGGCTGGGGCATTAAGCAGGGATGTGAGTGAAACAGATTGAAAGCTTGTTTTAGCTGCTTTAGTGCTAAAAGAGTAGCAGACGATTTAGAGACATGCAGCAAAGTGTAGTACTTTTTATTTATGGTATCTGGATGTGTGTTGAATGCTTCACCACCTTTCTGTCATACTGAGGGGGGCAAACAAATGTCAACATTTATTTGCATACATATATTATTGTGCTCATGTCTGACTGACTGTCACAGGTCAGGTCCACACAGCTGCAAGTTAAGTAAGCAAGTCAATCAGCAGATCCCAGTTCACTACTGACCACTGAATTATTGATTTCCTCTGAATGTGACATGAGCATCACTGACGGTAGTTGAGGACAGTAGCTTGATATTGTCAGCCTCTAAAGCTTTGACCGTCACTAGTTTTTGGTTGCTATAAGAAAAAAGCCTTCATCAATAGCAGTGTTATTAGCTCTGTGGCAACAGTCATGATAGTGGAAGTGATATACTCACAGAGTTGAGCTCAAAGAGGCTCCAATCATGAATGCTTATTTGTCTTTTCTATGAGCCTCTGTAGAGGCAAGGGAAGAGAGAGGACACACTCATGCATTGACATATGTGAGCATCCGCACGCACACACACTGTCACACTGTACACTCAGGAGGATTAGAGTTGGCTTCATGCCAACAGTAATATGCACAGATGGACCAACATGGCTCCATTTTAAATCTAACATCCCTTTATTTACCACAGAAGGAGGAGGGGAGATCAGATACGTCTTCCTCTCATTCAATAAAACCTACACTACGTTATCATGAATTCTCCACAATATGAAAACAATAAGATTTGCATCCCTCATAAAGATGAAAAGTTCCTGCAGATATACAACAGGCGGGTTCAACCCTGCTAATATCCAAAACAAAAATGAGAAAGTACTTTACGTATTTGTCCCATTGCAAGTCTTACTGTTCTGTGACTGTGTGAGACTAGAAGCTGACTGAGGTCAACAGCTGAGGAGCAAACACTTGAGGACTTGAGAGCCTGGACTGGAGTAGAGTCAGACTGCTTTGTCTTTGACCTCTTTGCCTTTAAAGGAGAATCTGAAGCAGCGTTGATGCTGAACAACAGTGCAGGCTGTGCTGGTGAGCAGTGATAGACTGTTATGCCAATATACAGCTTCAGGGAAAGTAAAATGCAAAATACAGAGGTTGAGACCACAACAATAAGAAAGTATCATAATAATATAAAATTAATAACAATGTGAAACTTATCCTTATGTTTATGCATCGGTTTATGAAGCAAGCCTGGCATTTGCATGAAAGAAATTGTTCTATTACACAAGATGTAAACATTCATTGTCCCTCTTTTCTTGTGGGGATGTTTTGATGTTTGGAAAATCAGCCCTAATGTTTTTTAACTTTATTACTAGTATTTTTTATCTGGTTACTATGGAAGACTTTGTGTCACTGCAGTAGTACACATAAATCCTAAGACAAAACAAGAAAAATATTCTGCCTTTGCAGACATGTAGCACATGCACGTTTACTGTTGTAGGCAGCTGATTCCTGCAGGTCACCACAAGTATCCTAATATAATATATATAGGTAATATAATTTATAATATAAAGGTAATATAAATCTTTTACATGAATGCATTTGGTAGAAAACTGGCTTTCAGATTAGGGAAACTGAACTAACAGGATAGAGCAGATATGTCTTTTAAATCACGCAGCTATGATAATCCAATATGGCCTTGGATCTGTGGTTTTATGTGATCATCTGTGCTGCTTTTAACCATCTAAATCCTGTTAGAGTGATCAGACAGATCCTATAGCAATGGAAAAGTCAATTAAAACTCTAATCCACAACAACTCATATGAACATGGGATTTCTGGTTGTGTTCACGTCAGTTTATGCCTCCAAACTGGACATCATATAAACCAGAGAAGCACCAGGACAGTATGTTTCATCTGGAGGTAGGCTCAACAAGAAGAGTATCTCTCTTCATTTTGCAGCTGAGTCGAGGCCTCTGTCTTCTCAAGCATAAAGCACCTGATGGAGCTCTTGCACATCCTGACATGCAGGGCTGGTAAATATGAAGCTGGAGGAAGAGGATGGAAAGGGAACTGCCGCTGGCTATTTGTTATTGCTTAATATGTTGAAGTCAGCCTCCAGATGGGGACCTTGTATGATCACCATATGGGCCCACAACAATTTATCAGATGTCACTGGCGTCAGCTGCCTCTGGAGCCCATATACCACCTGCCAGCAACATACACTGATCATTCTGTCACGTGAAGAAACGTGCTGGTTTTCGAATGACAGCTTTTCATGTAGTATTACTGCTTTCTTTCAAGACATGAAAAATCTCCTTCACGGTGTGACCAAAAAGCTAACATTTTAGCATGCTTGCAGAGACAGTGCTAACATAAAAATGAACATAAAATATGTTATGTATGTGTTGGGTGCATTTAAAGACCAGCTCCGTCTGGGGCAGTGAGAGCAGTTCCAGTCAGACATGATTAGTTTGTCCTGGGGAGAAAAAAAAAATTCTGCCTGCATTTGCAAAGTCTCATAATCAAGTGGCAAAACAACTGAAAGCAAGCACTTTCCAGGAAAGCACGTTTAAGCAAACAACATCATCCAGCAACATGGTGTTGTACTTAATGGTGTTGTGAGGTATTACAATTTTATTTTGTACTCCCCCTGCACTTCACCAAAGATACCAAACAAAGTCACCAGCCAGTCATCTCTTTGTGGGCAAAGAAAATAATGAGCTGCCCACAGTCGCTGAGTCATTGCTCTGTGTTGCAGTGTGCCTGTTAGAGCAAGAACTGGTACATCGGACGGAGCCTGCAGCTTGTGCGCCTACTTGGCTGAGCGGCGCTGGCCAGTGTGGAAGTGAGATAATAAGTGAAACATCAAGGGGAGCCTGAGGGAGGTCCCTGATAATGGCCTCCCCTCAGTGGAGCCTGAATTATTTCTGTCTCCTGTGTTTCCACCTGATCATTTACACACCTGTTGGCCCTGCTGAGCCCCTCAAGCAGGTGACCAACCTGCAGGACCTGACCAGGCACGCAGGACTGAGGGTACATTTCTGACAGCTGACACGCAAATATGACAACGACGAACACATCAAGTCTATCGCCAAGACCAAAGATCAGATGCAAAAACCTGCTTGTCCGTTGTACTGCCCCAAAACAAAAATTTCCCTGACACACAAACAGAAATCATCATCTCTGTTCAGTCAGTCATGAAGGATATTTCTGTGTGATGGCTCCCTTCAGGGGACAGTGTGACAATGAGAATGAGGACAGGCAGATAAGAGTATGAATTGAATAGATTGTGTCCAATCTCTCCCTCCAAGTCACAAGGAAGAAAAAAACATTGACACTACCTCACTTACTCTTGATGTATTTGCTGCACAATCATTCAGTAAAAACAATAATCAATGATCCTCCTGGTTTAAGTTCCACTGCATTTTATATACTCCAAGATGTCAGATTAAGGCAGTAATGTTCAGACATGCTCAGTTTGTCCCTCCAAATACTGTATATTGATATAAAAACATGAATTAGAAAGAAGTCATGACACACTGCTGTCCAAGGTCATTATTAGAAATATTCACCATTATCATAACTAAACTTAGCAACTTTAACTGCCATTATAATTACTACTTTCTGTTCCAGTATTACTGCAGTTCTCTATGTGGTTTGTCCAAGTTGTGTAATTTAGTTTTTTTTAGAGTTGTTTAAGGAGGTGCCCAGTTCCTTGGCAGATTTCGTTCCCACCAGTGTTGACTTCAAGGTCATCTTGTGTCAAATACATTCCTCCACAGAGCCTGTGTGAAGTTTGTGGCCATGATATGAAATGCTGATTAGGAAATGTGAGATGAGACACACGAGTGGTAGCAGCAAGTGTTTCACAGCAGAGTTCACAAATGAAGTGAGGAGTGGAGGCAGAGCACTGAGAGCTAAGACAGACTCAGCCTCATTAGAAAGAGAGTATCTGATGTAGGCTGTACGTTGTAGCCAGCAGAGCACTCTTGAGATCAATTTGAGTTGCCTGTCCAAACAACTTTGCAGACATGGATGTACTAAAAATGAAAGGACACTGAGAGATGGACATGAATCTTTTACAGGCACAGCTTGACTCATTGTATGTAGCGTAGCCAAACATTTGTTGATTATTCTGAATACTTAATTATGCTACAGCTAATGGAGCTCCACATCAACAATAAACGGTCAGCACCATCAGGTCTTCTTCTTTGATTGATTGTTTTTGTTTGTTTCCATGCCTTCTACATACACTCTCTATATTTAAGAGTAGACTAAAAACTTTCCTCTTTGATAAAGCTTATAGTTAGGGCTGGCCTAGGCCGGCCCCTAGTTATGCTGCTATAGGCTTAGACTGCCGGGGGCCCTCCCATGACGCACTGAGCTCTTTCTTCCTCTCCCTCTCCTTCTGCACACATTCATGTCCCATTAATGTATATTACTAACTCAACTTCTTCCCTGAAGTCCCTGTGCTTTCTTGTCCCGCAGATTCCTATCGATCACGACTGGACCTCCTGCTGCGGTCCTGCTGTCGTCCTGCTCAAAACCTACTGCAATTACTACTGTTTAGTCATAATCTGATTTAAATCTGTTACGACTCAGTACAGCTACTACCATTATTGTTACTACTATTGTTATCAAAATCACCATAATACCTTCTGTATACTTCATTGTCATTATCATTATCTACATTCCGATACTTCTGGTATTATTACTGCTGCTATGCATCTCTGCTTGTGTGCTCCTTCTCTCACACCCCACCCCCTCTGCCTCTCTCCCTTGCTCTCTCTCTCTCTCTCTCTCTCTCTCTCTCTCTCTCTCCCTCTCTCTCAACCCAACCGGTCAAGGCAGATGGCCGCCCATCTTGAGCCGGGGTCTGCTCCGAGGTTTCTGCCTTCTAAAAGGCAGTTTTTCCTCTCCACTGTGGCCAAGTGCTTGCTCAACGGGGAATGTTGGGCTCTTTTTGTTTTGTTTGGTCTAGACCTGCTCAAATTGGAAAGTGTCATGAGATAACTTTTGTTGTGAATTGGCGCTATATAAATAAACTGAATTGAATTGAAAAATTTAATATCCCAGCGTTACAGTGTCATGGCCAGTGGCTTTTCCCCCCAGTGCAGAAAAACTGTAGGGACTGAGCTCAGGTAATCACCCGTTTGGCACTTGGAGGGAGGTAGCCACATCTCTTCGCTTTCCTCTGACCTACTCTGAGCAGAGGGGAGTCTCAGCATGCACTGTGAGGTTCAGCAGGCTGTCTGATGGGAGAGAGATGGAAAGGAAACATCGGATTACTGTTGTTGTGAAACAGTGAACTGGTAAAGTGCTGTTATATTCTCTCTGATTTCCTGGAGGAGCTCCTGACAGGCTGAGGGCCACCAAGGATAACCCTCTGTCCTCTTGTCGCCAGAGAGACAAAAAGGAAAACAAACGGTCACCTGTCCTCCCAAATCTTCTTGTAACAGCACTTGTCAGTCTGCCAATGAGTGTGTGGGTCTTGCATTTTGGAACAAACCCTCCATTTAGGTATTTTGGATGCTGACAGCTGAGGACAGTTGTTGCTCTCAGTGCAGCTCTCCCTCACTCTGTCATCCATTTTACGGTCCCCTCATGCCTGCTTTCTGAGCCATCCATAGTCAGAGAGCAGAAAGAGAGCCACCATCCCTCTCCCTCTGACTGCCTAACGAGATCCTCTATCTCTGACACCCAGCTCTGTCACCCAGAACAAAGCCTCTTCTCAGACAGAAATGCAGGCAGACTGACGGCTCCACAGAGGCTGGAGAGAGGAGGGCGAGCCAGTGGGGGAGGAGGCGAGGCGCCTGTACCAGAGGGATTTATTTCCTGCCCTGACAGGTCGCTTTTTTCCAGGTGGGCAAATGGATTTTCTATCTCTTGAAGCACAGTTCCAGCAAGTAGTGAAAAGACAGGGGGTTATTTTAATAGTCTCTGACAGGTCATCTCTGGAGTGTACTTCAAGTTAACATGTCAGCTGCTGTGAGGGTCATGCTGATGCTTTTAGCAACCTATTCCACTACATAATCTGCAAGATATTCACTGGAAACAACAGCGTTTTATTCTACACAGATTAATGAGAAAGTCTGTATGCATCACAGCCATTTAACAACACTGACGCAGGAAATACAAGCATACTGCAGGAACGCATTAAAGATAACAGATGCATAGCTTTGCAGTGAATCTGTTCCATTCTGATAATAATCCCACAGTGTCGTGAGGCATTTAATTGCATCAACACAGAGAAAACAGAATGAGCACTCAACAGTGATTTTAACTTGAGGCTCATGCAATTTTATCTGTTTCCACAGCTGAGGGGGTTTTAGTTCATGTGAGCATATGCCAGATGGGCATAGAATTAGTCCACAATACGACCCGAGGGCTGTTAATTTCACGCCATCATTTCTCCTTCATCAGTTGCCCACTCTGCCATATTTGTCCTTTCTTTTCAACAAAGGCAGAGGCTAAACTCAATTGTTGTGGAGCCTGATGCGGAGAAGCAGCCCTTCTCCAAATAACGACAAGATCAGAAGTGGCCAAGACGTTACTATCCATGTTTTCATGTAAATACTGTGAAGACTTGAACTGAACTTAGAGAACAAATCGTAAAATGTGGCGTTAATTCTCCTGTCAAGCACTATTAAATATTTGGAGAACGAAATAATACTCTCCATATATTTATATACAGAGCATCCAGAAAGTATTCACAGCTCTTCGCTTTTTTCCATATTTTGTTATGTTACAGTCTCATTCCAAAATGGAATAAATTTGTTTTTCCCCTCAAAATTCTACACAAAATACCTCATAATGACAAAGTGGAACAACTTTGCATGAATTTTTTGCAAATTTATTTAAAATTAAAAAATATATATATAACATGTACATAAGTATTGACACCCTGTGATCAATACTTTGTTAAAGTCCCTTTGGCAGCAGTTACAGCCTCAAGTCTTTTGGAGTATGAGCCTATAAGCTTGGCACACTTATTTTTGGGCAGTTTCTCCATCTGGCCACTCTACCATACAGGTTTGATTGGTGGAGTGCTGCAGAAATGGTTGCCCTTCATGAAGGTTTTTCCCACAGAGCAACACTGGAGCTCTGTCAGAGTGACCATTGGGTTCTCGGTCACCTCCCTGACTAAGACCCTTCTGCCCAGATTACTCAGTTTAGTTGGCCAGCCAGCTCTAGGAAGAGTCCTGGTGGTTCTAAACTTCTTCAATTTATGGATTATGGAGGCCGCTGTGCTCTGTGGGACCTTTAATGCAGCAGAAATCTTTCTGTACCCTTCCCCAGATCTGTGCCTCAACACAACCCTGTCTCAGAGGTCTACAGACAATTTCTTTGACTTCATGGCTTGGTTTGTGCTCTGACACGCGCTGCCAACTGTGAGGGCTTATATAGACTGGTGTGTGCCTTTCCAAATCATGCTCAATCAACTGGATTTACCACAGGTGGACTCAACTCAAGTTGTAGAAACTTCTGAAGGATCATCAGTGGAAACAGGATGCACCTGAGCTCAAGTCTGAGTGTCATGGCAAAGAGTGTGAATACTTATGTGCATGTTACGTTTTTTGTTTTTCATTTTTAATAAACTTGCAAAAAAAATCAAGCAAACTTGTTTCACTTTGTCATTATGAGGCATTTTGTGTAGAAGTTTGAGGGAGACATTTAATCCATTTTGGAATGAGACTGTAACATAACAAACTGTGGAAAAAGCGAAGCGTTGTGAATACTTTCCGGATGCTCTGCATTCGGTATATTTAAACAGACGCTGCATTTGGCTTGTGAGATGCATCTGTGTTGCCACCATCTTACAGCTCTGATTCAAATAGTAGAAAATGACAGACAGCTTTTTTGTGCTGTCTTCAGATATTAAAATGAAATAAGTGTCCTTTTTGGCATCAAATGCAACATGTACATGAGTAAAAAGAAAAGCAAAGCACCACTTTGTAGAGCTGTAACTGACCACAAGATTGGCTCCACTGTGTAGTCGACTGAATTTCTGTCTTTTTGCTGTCCTACTGTGAAATATTTCCACACACGGTGAGTGCTGCCAACATTTAAATGCAGTATGGAATAATGGTTTTGGCAGATTTATTGTAGGTTAAACCGGAAGCCTTGGCAGCTCCCCTCAGACACGATCTCACCCTCTCTGTGAGGTTCTGGAGGTTTGAGTTTAAGGTGCACAAGAACTCCATCACCAGGAGAAGTCAAGTTGTTCCTTCTCATTTCAGATTCAAGACTAAATTACAGATTGTTTTTTTTTTTTTACCACGAGGTGTTTTCTGGAGCCTTGGCATTATCTTGTCCACTTGTTGTTTTTTCCTCTATCTGTGATTTTAGATCAAATGTCAAGTGACACAGGTAGTCAAATTAACACCCTCTGACAATGTTTACTGCGCTTAAAGAGCACATTCTGTCATGTGGAAAAAATAATCAGCAAGTTAGTATTAATGTTGATGATGGGAATAGAGCCACCATAAAGACTCCTCAGAAAATGGTATAGAGGACTTTTTGTGGTAATAGAAAAAAAAACATGTGGAAATATATAGCTGTGAAGGTTTTGTTTTAAGGACTGGTTTTATGCATCATGGAGTGAAAACTGCTTCCAAGCCAAAGAGTAATAATAAAAGTGTCTGGGTGTAGAGACAAAATTACATAGCACTGAGTCTGATTTGAGGCACAGATACACTAAATTTTGGGCTTGTAGCCCACACGCAGCTGTTAGTCATCACTCCCCATCACAGCTAATCACAGGCAAATTAAATCGACCTCCAACATTTCTTTCTTTCTTTCTTTAGGCATCTTAGAGAATTAAAGATCAATGTAAACATAGTCCTGGCCTTCCGTCTTTGCTTTGAGAAGTGTGCAACGGAGCACATCAGTAACAGGAGCAAAGAAATAATGCAGCTCAAGCAGACTCGAACGGGCTGCTCCATTATCCTCCAAGGTGAAATTGCTGTGGGTCAGAGCAGCACAGAGGGACTCTGTGGTGGTAAATGATGTCAGTGTGTGGCTCCAGAGCTCACTGTGAATACACTGCGCAACATAACTTGACAAATTCAAAACCTCAAATTTCAGACAGAGCAGCTTAATCTCGAACTGCACGCAGAATCATCTACACGCTTGTTCATTCATAACTTTCTCTGCACTGTCTGAGGAGACAGCGTGGTGCTGCAGAGTCTCAAGCTGTCTGTGAATATCAGCTATTTAGAGATGATAGTCTGCCATCTGCTGAAGATATGTCTAATAATGTTGGCTTTGGCACGCAGCCAGGAATCAATCCTCATCACCACAGGCTGTTCCCAGCTGGTGGTAATTTCTGTAAAGGCAATTTCACTATAAATAGATGACACACATAAAAGTAGAAAAGCTTGTAGTAAAATACATAGAACCTAACAAAACTACATAAAAAAAAAGAGAGATTACACAATATTAACAGAGAGAGGCTGAGGAAGGAGATATTATGCTTTATAGAGATTCTTCATTGTTGCATTCAAAAACATAAGGCATAAGGATGAATCTCATTTTGCAGACTTTGAGGCTAGGAGTGCTACTGCAGTCTTCTGAGGATATCTAAGGATGCACTGTGACTATGATATTTGAAGCAATGCTGCCCTCTTCTGGTTGTTAATACATTTGCATTAAAGTGACACAGAAAGGACCGCTGGCAGCATAACTGACGCTGTAGAAGTAAACGATAATAAAGTAAAAAATAATTCCTGTCTGTGATCGTGTGAGGTGGGATGGAGTGACAAACCCTTTTTTTGTGCTGGAAATGCCTGTTTAACAGCACCATAACGTGGGTCACCTGGCCTGCTTAGTCATCATAAACCCTGGAGTCGTGGGAGTCCGTCCAGCTGTCAAAATGTTGCATCCGCCATTCGGGGCCTCATCCCCTGAGTACAGCTTGTCAGGTAATGTTGTGCCTGTTTAACTATGCACAAATGTCACTTCATCCAAACATAGTGTAAGTCGGCTATTTGGAGGGTTTTTCTAAGATTACAACGGCAGCAGAACATCAGGGAGTAGAAGTGATTGCGTAAAACTGGGGATGTTTCGGCTTATTTTCTAGAAGATTACATATTACGTATCTGCAGTCCTACACATACTACTATTGCCGGAGAGACTGAGATTTGGGCATAAAAACTTTGGCACACTGTCCAATCAGAAACGGTTACGAACCATTTGTTGTATTGCTGCGTTTTCAGCCAATAGACGCCGCCCTTCAATATAATTTTGACCAATTAGGTTCCGGGATGTTGACATGTTCTTAGCAAGGAAGTCGATGAGGTGTATTTTGTATACACAAGTCAACCGCCGTCTGGTCGCTAATGTGTTCGATGTTAAAGAGTTTCACGTAGAAACACATAAACGTAACAGAGCTAGCTAGCTAACGTACGAGCTCGAACGGCAACAGTTTGGTATTCGAGCTAAATTTCATCGGCATTGTTGGTGACTTCTGCTGTCATGTTGAGCTTGTTTCCCCCCCGGTTAGCCACCCTTTGGCTCTCCTAGCTGAGGTGGAAATACATATGGGGGACCGTATCACTAGAGGATGGAGGATTTAACCAGGAATCATCATGGCTGCTGTGACGGTGTGGCGTTACACCAGCGGCCGTGTCCTCGGAGGATGGGGTCCGCTGCTGTGTGTCGTCGTCGGCTCTCTGGTGGCCCTCCTGATGCCCCTGGTGGGAGTGGAGAAGCAGTGCTGTGCCTCCCTGAAGGGCATCGCTCAGCTCCGCTGCCAGCTGTGGGGGAGCTCTCAGCAGCCTCCAGCTGTGCAGTCCACCAGCCTCACTGTCCCGTTTACTGCCCTTGATCTGCTGCCTCAGAGGTCCAAGCCGAGCAAAGGTACAGATAAGGAAAGGTGTTCTGATTCACTGAATTCACAGTTCAACTCAATACCATATGTTAAAAATAAGATTAGATACTTGCTCATTAAGGCATAAATACGGACCATATGAAGATTTAATCTTAATGTCAGTATCCAATGTATTTTGGATCTGTAGCCTCTTAAAAGTACTGAGGCAAAATGCTAAACATTCCCTTAACTTTCCAGGCTGCTAAATCTGATTATTTTTGTGCATACACATATAATCTTATTTTGGGACATTAAGTATTCTGAATGATTTCTGGAGTTCTTGAATATGCCAGTTTTACTTCTAGTCTTTGCTTTGGTGTAAAATAACAGATGATTCTAGATAATTGCTATTAGAATAAGTTCTTTTTGATATCATATGTATTTTCATGTATTTTCTGTTGAACAGACCTGCTGCATTATTAACTCTGTACTGTTTATCATTGTGTTCTGATTGTAGAGATGAAGCTGGAGGCCAAAGCAGCACTGCTGCAGGCTCTGGAGATGAAGAAACTGGGGAAGAGGGAGAAGGCTCACAAGCTGTTGGTGCATGCACTCAGCATGAATCCAGAGTTTGTGGATGCCCTAACAGAGCTGGGGACCATTCTGGAGGAGGAGAAGGACGTCGTTCAGGCAGATCACCTCTACACCAAAGCCTTGGCGATCTCGCCATGTAATGAGAGAGCTCTGGTCAGCCGAGACCGAACTCTTCCCTTGGTGGAAGAGATTGATCAGCGTTACTTCGGCATCATTGACAGTAAAGTGCGACGGCTCATGTCCATTCCTAAAGGCAACTCTGCACTCCGCCGGGTGATGGAGGAAACCTACTATCATCACATCTACCACACGGTGGCCATCGAAGGCAGCACACTCACTCTGTCTGAGATCCGTCACATCATCGAGACGCGTTACGCCGTCCCTGGGAAGAGTCTGCAGGAGCAGAACGAGGCCATTGGTGTGGATGCAGCCATGAAGTACATCAACACCACGCTGTTGTCAAGAACGGGAACCATCACCGTCAGTGACATCCTGGAGATTCACAGGCGGGTGCTCGGCTACGTAGACCCTGTGGAAGGAGGGAGGCTTCGCACGAGTCAGGTGTTTGTGGGTCACCACATCCCACCGCACCCACAGGACCTGCAGAGGCACATGCAGGAGCTGGTACAGTGGCTCAACTCTGAGGAGGCCCTGCAGCTGCACCCTGTGGAGTATGCAGCTCTCGCCCACTACAAACTGGTGTACATACACCCATTTGTAGACGGCAATGGACGCACGTCACGGCTGCTCATGAACCTTGTGCTCATGCAAGCGCGATACCCACCCATCACTATTCGCAAAGAGCAAAGGGCAGAATATTATGCAGCTCTAGACACGGCCAATGAAGGTGATGTACGGCCCTTCATTCGCTTTATAGCCAAATGTACAGAGATGACATTGGACACATTGTTGATATCTACAACTGAGCACGCCGTGGGGCTGCCAGCAGCCAGTCAGGACCAGGCCTGTCTGGACTGCAAACAGACCATCCCGATCCACAACTGAGCTGGATAACGGGAGGAGAAAGGGAGCATGAGTGGCTAGCATGCAGCGAATGGTTGTGACTCATCTAAAAGCTAATAAGTGATAATTGCCTTGTCATTTGGTTATATCCCACTTTGTCACCCCGTTGCTTCAGTTTGGGTTCTATACCTGCTGAATTCATGGCAACTGCTGCAGGATGATGTTTAATTAGAATCTGATATTGCTGTGTTTAGGGTTGCTTTCATGAAAATCTTTCCCCTACACAATCAGAAGTAACCTTCTTCTCATTTAAAGTTTTAGTCCCACGGGAGCTTTAATGCATTTTATTTCCCATCACAATATCAAGTGTGACTACTGGTGACATGAGGAGGAAAGAAAATTTTCTAATCCTGCCACTTGACTGGGGATACTTCAGTGTTTTCCACTGCAGATGTGAATATTTAGTTCATAATCTTTGGGATAAAGGTGATGTCTCAACACTGTAAAGCACTTTCGTGTATTTGATTATTTATTTTATTTTAAAATAAAAGCATTCTATTAACTTCCACCATGTCTTTAGGTTGTAAACCTTTTTTTTTTAACAAAACTCTGAGCGTCATAACGGGATCAAAGATGATTTGCATGAATTTATTAAAACATGTTCTTACACAAGAAAAAAAAACACAAGACATGACTTTTTTTTTTGTTACAGAACTCAAAAACACAAGGGTATATAATGAAAGAAAAGGGAAAATAAATACTGAGATTGAACAAAAATAGCCATTTATTATTTACCTCTATACCTAATTCAAAACATTTACTATAGAAATGATACAAAACAACAGCAAAGCACATATACCACCTTTTAGTACTGAACGTAAAAGAGAAGGTGACTTATAGAGACCAACATATTCAGATTTTTTTTTTTCTTTTAGATTAGGCCACTGTGGTGAGAGCAATACATATAGCTTGTATTCCATCTGTTCTGAAAACTTAGATTTATATTTATTACAAACTAGGGTGACCTTTTCTGAAGTATCATACTGAACATTATATACACAAACAGAATTGTTAATATCCAAACAAGACAAGTGAACACATGGTCAACTCCTAAAAACAGAAATGGAAAAACTGCATAGATTCTCTTCTGTTGTGTAGAAGGAGCTGCAGGCCTAACTAATGTGTAGATTACAGCCACAGCCCAAAGTGTTCGGGCTCGGTCGGCCAACTGTGACTCATCTTACACCAAGTTCATTGCAAGAGTGAAATCAACTCAAGTGAACACATGAAAAAAAAACCAGGTCCAAACAACACCTGTAAAAAGGTGTTCAGCTTGTAACATCTCAAGGATTCACTTGTACAACACAACAGAGTTCCACACGCACTTTCTGGCATTTACGGTTCTATGTGAGAAATCTTTAACACCTTAAACTAATTCATGTCAATGGACATGATCAGCAGATCATTTTCTCAAGTGTTTGGCCTACAAAACTTGAGAAAACTCAAAAACTGCCGTCATTCTGCTGGAGCTCAAGACGATGCAATCAAATGTTTTGTTTTGTCCCATCAACAACCTACAACACAAAATGTTTGCTCTGCCATAATGTAAGAAAACAATTTGGAGACCTTGGAAATAGAAAGTGGTTGCTATTTTTATATAAAATTGAATTTTTAACAAGTAATTTTCTATCAATAATCGCTGTGGTTCTACATTTTTAATGTGGAGTTTAAGGATGAAAACCGTTAGAAACACTTCATAAATCAAACCAAAGCACAGGCACATTACTCAGGGATTTGTCTGCACATCGAATCACTTAACACATGTGAACTGTTTTTAAAAGGTGTAGGAAATAAGGTTCATTTTCATCTGAATATCACTTTAGTTCCACAGCACATAAAATCGCCTAACATAGCAGATTTAATTTTTACCCTCAAAGACGGGTCACATTAACGATGATGAAACCATATACTCAGAGTGGTTCTACAGGTACTACAAGTGAGATGAAGCGTTGGCAGTGTGACATGACACGAGGGCAGTTTCCATAATGTACTAATATGCCTTGAGGCCAAGATAAAGCAAGTGAACATATAATAATTTGCTGGCGCCTCTAGAGGTACTCCATAGCATCGTAATACTGACATAAAAACGGCAGATGGTAACACAGAGATGACATTGTGTAAAAATTAGTTAGTTGTACTGTACAGTTAGAAAATTGTTTTTAGTCTTGTTAACTGTGTCCTCAATAGGTCAAAATAAGTTACACAACAAAAACCTTATGTTTCCTAAAAACATCTGGAGAACATGTCTATTCATCACTGCAGCACATCCAACTTATGTATATACATACATACACACACACACATACACACCAGTTATGTTATACCACATCTGCACTTTTGCATATACTCTTTTTAAACAACATTCAAAAGTTTGGCTGTTTTGAATACTTAAAAAAATACTCTCCCACATGCTTCTCTCTCTTTCACATTACACAAGAAGACACTCTGCAACATGAGGCGCACAATTTTAGATACAATATATTTACACACAAATATGATACACTTTTTATTTAAAAAGAAAAAGAAAAAAAAAAGCCTGCTAGCCACCTTCAAACAGACCAAAATGAAAACGACTCGTCACACTGGTGGAAAGTCTTGGTTGAAGAGTGTTTGTGACGGAGGGATGCAGGTGCTTGGCGATTAAGGCAATCTCGCAGAGCAGACAATGAGAACAAGATTAAAGGGAGGCCATATAACCAATTACAGAAAAATCACCAACACTAATTTGTAAGGACACATGATGGCTTTCAGTGTGAAGGCGGTCGTAATTCTCTCGCTGATCTTCTCACTTACTGAGAAGCATCCTGGCAAAGTCTGAATTCGACAAAGGTTTCGTTTCTCCAGCTGTGTTTGCGGACGCGCTGGTTGTCGCCGGCACCTGCTCAGCTGTAGTCCCGTTCTCCACTTTGCTCACAGGCCCACTCTGCCGATGCAGGGAACGAGGGAGCAATGAGAGCTGGGTGCGTCCTCTTCCTCTCCTGGAAAAAGAAAGACAGTTGTGTTTCTGTGCAGTTACAGATCTGAAAGCAGCCGATTTTCAAACCATCTCAGTTGGCACAACTGAGTAATGCTTCAATACACTTACGCTCCGTAGACCTGCCGAGGCATCATGTCTGTCATGGGCCTGTTGAAACCAGGTTTGTCCATGTTTCTGCGAGGAGGGTTACTTATGGCAACAGAGATTTTGTTGCCCTGTAACTCCATGCCGTCCATTTTCAGAACTGCCTGGGAAGCATGAGCCTCATCTGCAAACTCAACATATGCAAGACCCTGCAGAATCACACAGACAGAGAGAGTTAATACATCAGTCAGAGTCCCTACACACCCCTGAACTTGCTCAGTATCTGCTTGGTCAAAGGCGGTTATCTTAAGTTCAATCCAGATGACTATGACTAGCCAAACATCTACACACTGCGTCCCCCTTTAAGCCTCACCTTGGGTTTTCCTGAGCGATACGTGACCAGACGAGCATCTACGACGGTGCCATGACTTTTGCAGATTTCTTCCAGTTGCTCTTTAGTGCATGAAAACGGCAGCCCAGAGATAAAAATTTTTTGTTTCTCCATTGAAGTGTTGTATTTAAACACCTGCATGGACATTAATGCAACACAGTTACTTGTACTGATAACATCATCAGGATTTCTGCAGTGCTCACCAATTTAAACCACATATAATTCAATTTTACACCTGTGTTACTATCATATTGACCAAAGTAAAATGGGAAACTAGCAGGAACCAGAAGGATACAATTACTGATTGTTTTACCACATTTTTTCAGTACCTCGCAGCAGTATATTACAATAGCTCCACATAATATAATCAAATAAACATGATCTGGACCTAGATAAGTGGTATATAATGGATTAAACAAACTAAGGTCAAGGCAATAGAAAATATGTTGCATTGTACGCTGTTAATGGGTCAGTGATTTTAAACTTTTAAAGACCAGCAGAGACTGTGGTTATGATAAAAAACATTCCAACTTGTATTCATATTTACCTTGAAGTCAGGATTTCTGTTTTTATCCACACACGGTGACACAAACATGGGCCTGCCGTCAACCTCCCGCCTGTCCAGCTTCAGGGCCTCAGGTACGGACACTGGAGACTCAAACTGTACATAGCCATATCCTTTGAAGCTCCCTTTGTTGCTGAAGATAGGACGAATCTGTTTGATGGGACCACAGGACTCAAACAGCGTCCTGAGCTTTGCTTCTGGCTCCTCCAGCGTGTATGTCAGATTGCTGATGAAAACGCTGTTTTTATCGTCACGAAGCTCTGGCCTGTCATCTTTCTGCCTCAGAGCAGCGGCTGCAACTGCCTGCTGGGCCTTTTTAGAGCCAAGCTGAGCAGGCTTAAAGCCAGGAGGATCGTTTCTCCCAGACAGTCCCATCTCGGTCTCCATCTGCTCTTCTGTGGTTTGGTCCCCACTTCCCCTGTGTCTTTTTGGAGCTTGCTCTGTAAAGGACGAAAATAAACCTTAGGAAACACAATCATTTTTGTCATCGTGTCAGTTTTGTTTGAAAATAAAAGAGTTCATCATATCATTATCTTCCTTCACCTGAGTCCTCGTTCCACTCATCACCATAGTCATCCTGCTCAGCTTTCCTCTTCTCCCCAGCTCGAGTTCCTTTCTGGAACTTCTTCTGAGCCTTCTTGTCTGACTTGGCCTTCCGCCGCTGTTCAGCTCTCTCCTCTTCTTGGCGAGCCATGATGGCTTCTTTCTCAGCCACCTAACAGATGGACAGCACACGGTAACATTAGCCAAAAACAGCAAAATCACACACCTGCCCAGTACAACGCTGCCCTACCTTTGCTCGTTGCTCATTAATCCTGTTCAGCCGGGTCTCCGTCTTCTGCACTGCCACATCCCAGTCCTCCAGAGAACCTGTTGGTGAGGATGCAAAAAGAGAGAGAGTGTAATCAATGAAAATCTTCTTTATTCTTATGTTAACTTTGAGCCTTACATTATCACTCACCTTCCACCCTCTCGAAGGAGAGCAGGACTTCACACACATGCTCAGGGTAGTCTGAAGTGCACTGAACTGCTCTGTGGAGAGCTTTTCGACAGTGAACCGGGTCCCCATAAGACCTACAGATAAAGTACAACATCAAGGACACCGTATAGAAATTTGGGGTGAAATGTGTAGTCACACAGGCCACAGACCTCTCAAGGTTATAGTACTCCAGCCACATGTTGGCATACTTGGCATTCCCTTTGGTCATAATAGTGTCCCACAGTTCTCTGGCTTTTTGCATGTTCTTGCAATGGAGAGCCTGGAAGTAAAGAAAAAAAAAAGCAAAAATTGTGCAGAATTTTATTTTTTTATTGTTAACTTTAGAATCTTAAGCATAAATTACCTGCTTATTTCTAATAGCTTATTTCAACTAAAACTGTCACATTTTCCAAAAAGTGTGGCCATACCTTCGCAACTTTTTTATTTTTTAGTCTTTCAACATGTATTTCAAAGGACCTTTATTAGTGATGTTATTTGCTTCAAGGTAACTTGGTAACAAGTATATGATAGCCTAATTGTACACGTTAAGTTTAAAATACACAATAATTAATTTTAGACACAGAAATATGAAAGAAATAAATAAGTCAAAAATAAAACACAAAAACAAATTAAATGGAGGGATCAACACAACATGATGGCAATCTAACTCTTGAAAATGGTCGTCATTGTAGCACTACTTACCTCAATCCTTGCCCAGATCTGCATTATGATACAAGATGGATCTCCACTTTCACCAAACCCTGCAGTGACACAAGACAATGAATTAAACAAAAACCAAACCAAGTATAGCACGAAAGTAAATCTGTCACACTCAAATTCACCTACTTTCTTCAACATCTTGTTTCATGTAGTCTATAGACCGAGAGAAAGCTCCTCGCAACTCCTCTAACTCTTTACTTGATTCTGCAAAAAAAACAATAAATAAATAAATAAATAAAAAACAGGAAACACCAAGGGAACGGAGGCATGGGTGAGTTCAGTAGTTTCCAAACATAAATACGAAGTCTGTTTCACACACAGCTGCTCCCACCTTTGCTGAAATCCACACGTCTCCTCAGGTAATCGAGGTATGCCTGCCAAATTTCCACATAATCCGTTGCTTGAATGAAACCTGCATTCAGCGCCTTTTCAAAAACATCTGCGAGGAAGACGAAGAAACGACATGATTAGAGATGTGAATGATCCGTTGGCTGGTTGTTTAAATGCTGCTATTCCCGCCGGCTGGCAACAGAAATACTAGTCAGATACCAAACTGATTATTATTCTATTGATGTAAATGTAGGAGCCATGTCTAGTTTATGTGGGACACCACAAAGCCAGTTAACTGTTGTCTGTGAGATATCAGTGAACAACATGATTCACAGATTTTCAAAGGGCTTTTTAATATATGCAATATTTTTTTTGCACAATGTTTAACCTCATAGATTATATTGTGCTCAATTTAGACTGTTTTCTTACTTTTAGACTAGTCTAAGTTTAAACTTCCTGTTTAGACATCAGGAATATCCCTATACATGATCAGTCCTGGCAAGTTTCAGCATATCAAAATAAGAGTCAAGCATATTTCCCCATGAGAGAATTAGTATTTAAAAGCATATTCAAGACAGTCATGGCTGTCCAACATTTGTCACATGTTTACATCCTTCATAGTTCACTGTAACAAAACATATGGGTCCGTTTCAGTAATGTTTGCCACAAATACATACACAAGACACTGAAACACACAAACTGCATGAAAACAGCAAACAAATGATCAAATGAACAGCTTCACATGGCAGTCTAGCTCTTACCTGAGATGATCTGATGGTCAGCTCCATGCCTCTCCAGCGCTAGCACGTAGCTCTTCCACAGACCCATGGTCCATGGGCAGTTCCTGACAGCACGCTCATGAGAGGAGAGAACCAAGTCTTTAATCTTTAGCTGACGATCCTTTAGAGAATACAAAAAAAAAAAGGTTAAAATGAACTCAAACCAGGTGAGACATTTGCTTTTATAAGCAACCACATTTTCTAACATCCCACCCATCTCACACACTGTTGTTTTTACAAGCTGAGAAAACCAGCCAAATGTGAGTTTTACAGAAACACATTTAACCAAACAGGAAGCTAGACACTTTTGGACACAAATTTGAAAAGAAAAAAAAATAAACTTTACTCTAAACTAGGAAGTTTACTCTTCCTAGATGAGTAAAACATTCATTCATTCATTCATCATCCCAGTGTGTCATGATGTACTGTCCAAGATTAGTGTTTAAAATGATAAACTAATTTATAACAGTTAAAAGACCCATAAATTTGTGGAGCTGTTGGAGAAATCACCGGCTGTAATTTATCAAGATAAGCTCAGTGCTACACTGTGATCATAGTTGTTTAGCCCTTCCTGGCAGGAGATGGAGTTGGCAAGTTTTAGGCACTGAATAAGAGCAGTCAGACTGGGAGGTAATGGCATGTGAAATTAATCCAAACTCTACACAGTAAACATAGCAGTCTGACTGGGAGCCGTTTAAGAACAGCATCGTGCCAAACACTGACCAATACTCACAAGATATGTGGTGTATTTTGCCCACATGTCTGGTACCAGGCAGTTCTCTGCCAGAGTCCGCTCAAAGGTTATCTGGATCCGAGCTGGGTCGCCCTCCTTCAGTTCAAAGTCGATGTAGGTCTGATACTCTGCCAGTTTGGGAGGTTCTGCTGCCAGCTGCAGCAAGACAACAGCATGCAATGTAATGTTACTTTTTGAACAGTAACTGAAAAGCTATTGTTGCAGCCAAGATGACTTAGAAAATCAATGTAAGTCAGTTACCAGTGACTCTTCAAAAGGTTTGCACTTCTCCATCTGCTGCAAAGCCTTTTTATACTGATGTATGACTGTCTCAGACACACCATGTTCAGACCACTCCTCATACTCTGCATAGGTGGCTTCCATGTCTACAAAGCAACAGAGCAAGGAATGTGAAAACATGCAAAAATTTTACTGTATACTGCACAATCTTGGTCCAGTACTCCAGTGAACTTTTCAACAAGTGAAAAGTCCATACTGGAGAGGTTTTCAAAAATAAAGAAACATCTCTAGTTTTCATTTGACTAGACCAGAAATGAATCAACACAACACTGGACCATCTGGTTATCACTTGTCTTCTCCTGCAACAAACTGAAAGCGTGGTCAGGGCCTGGAGAGCTAAATCTGTATAGTATTTCAAAAGCCAAATGACACAGCTGTGCAACCCTTGACTTATCCTACAAGGCAGCATTATGTTTTTAAATGAGGTACTTTACAGTTTTGCAGGTGGGCCATGACATATGGCCCTTACAACAGGAATCCTGCCCATTGTACAGCTCGTCTCTACAGAACAGGCATCATGCTCACCCATTAAGGGGATGGCCAGCTGGCGGCGAAACAGTGTATGGATTCGCTCAAGCTGAGCGTTCAGCAGCTCCTGCTCCTCACGGCTGGGAATCCTGCCAGGGGGAGGCTGAGAGGAAACATAGCAGAGAAAATTGTGTCAAAATTTAGCAAAAGTCTATTCATTCAAACGTCAAAGTAAATCAATTCAAGAGTGTCCAAAGTGTTTGAATTTATTCTGAGTTAAATGAGCAGACTATCTTTCTCCATGTTTTACCTGCAATGTGCACTAAAGAACAGCTTTGCACCTTGCATTCAAACCACATCATCACAAAGAATGTCTCTCTGGCACATACATGTAACAGCAACAAAAACAGAGCATATGTCTGAACACTGATAAGGTCCTGGCAATGGAAACACAAACCTGTATTGTAGATAGAATGGCGTTCTCAAACTCTCTGTACGCCTCCCACACCGTCTGTCCCTTGGTCATGTGAAGCCCCACAGCTGTCACAGCTCTTTCAAAGATGGATCTCACCTTGTCTATCCCACCTGGTGACCCCATGCCACCGATTGAATACTGAGCATATTCAAGCCAGATATCCGGACCTGGGTTGAAGATGCACAACTAAATGTTAAGATAATGAAAAGACTGAGTGTCAAAACAAAGGCAGTGGCAATGGCGTGATGTACTCACAGATATAGTCTTTTACAGCTCTCTCAAAAAGTTCATAAACTTTCTCCCGGTTTGGCTCCTCCCCAGTCAGACGTATTTCATCCTTGAGCCAATCTAGCCAGATTTCTGCAGGGTTCAAAAGTGCAGTTTCAGTTGCAAATAATAGAGAGCTGCTACCAACTGACCCCCAAACAGTATTAGACATAAACCAACCTTCAGTGAGGGGAAAGAGTTCACTCATCTTCTGCCTTGCCTTTCGCAGACGGAAAAGCTCTCCCTCCTGCTTCAGTAGTTTGATGAGATCGACATGGCAGTTGTAGTCGAAAGCATTTATCGACAGCTGAAAAAATGCACAGAAGATGGGGAAGTAAGACGTAATAATAAAGTACACCTGTAATTAGGTATATCACTACTCTAATACATTCTAATAGCTTCAACTTGAATGAAGTTGATAATGTTATTTTTAGGGGGAAATAATTTTTTTCAACTATTTTGCCATAGTGTTTCAATTAAATAATATTATAACCTTCGTGAATGTAAGATTTGTTGCAGGGCCGTTGCGTTTGGCCGCATTACTTTTAGCTAGGTGTGCCTAATAAACTGAGTGTAACATAAGAAACGTTGCAGCATCGTTAAATGCTACGTTATAAGATGTTACCAATCCGGTAGATTTAACACCTCACATATGACAGCCACTAAGTTAGGACAGTGTGTACTTTATATGTAGACAAGCACTTTCTAACTAAACTGTAAGCTCTAATGTCATACTGAACTCGCACAGTGAAAAAGGGCGCGTGTGACACGAGACAAATCAATAGCATCACAGATTAGCAGGTGAGCTAAGCTAATCACGATAGCTACGTGAATGACGTCGTATCATACGCGCTCATGTAACCGTTCTGGATAACAAAAAACAGTTAGCACTGGTGTATTTTCAGTTTAATTTACACCAGAACAGGGCAGAGCACTTCACGATTTTGGAACTGCCGTCCTGTAGCTGACTGTGTTTACCATCCATTCATTCTCATTAGCTAGTCGGCTAACATCAGTTAACCAAGCTTGACTAGGTTACTGGCTAATTACCTGCTCCTCCAGACGTTGGATTTCGGCTTCATTTTCTTTCTCGTCTTCCGATGTATCGTCATCTTCATCGTCTGAATTTTCTGTTCCCATGCCCTCCTCCTCCTCTCCGTCCGATTCCATCTCCCTCTCTTCCATTCCTGCATCTTCCTCCTCCATATCTTGCAACTGCGTTTGCTCTGCGCTGCTTGACGCTGCCATGTTGGAAATGCTGTCTGCCTGGTAACAACCAACAAGCAAGGAGTACCGTGGGAGGTGGAGCCTGTCACTGAACTCACCGTGAATACCCCCCAAAGTGTAACGGCTGCTGTTAGCCGCTAGTAGGTGCTCCTTCTTCGCCGACACCTTCCCGCTTCACTTGTTTGTCAACAGAAAGTGCTCTTCTTCACTCGCGCTCTCTCGTTGATTTCCGTTCACCATCGGCATCTGAACATGGCGATTGTCTCTTTACGAAACTCTGCGTCCTCGCTGTTGTTATTTAGCAGAAGGTTATGCAGCCCGCAGCTGAGTGCGCTCTGTTCATATCACAAAAAGGTAACCAACTAAATGTGTTTTAAATTCGTTATTGTAACAAACTCACGTCACTGGTGTTTTATTCACGGTTAGCTTCGTGTGTCTGACGTTAGCTGTAGGTACAATGTTAGCTACCTTTATCAGCTGAGTCTTATCTTTCTGACATGTTTCTGGAAACTTTTCCGTCTTGTGACTTTTCTCAAGGTGTTGGACCACTATGAAAACCCGAGAAATGTGGGGTCTTTTGACAAAAACTCTAAGAATGTGGGGACTGGATTGGTCGGTGCACCAGCCTGTGGTGATGTTATGAAACTTCAGGTAAGAAGGTCAAGACAATGACTCACAACAGCCCACTTTCAGCCTACTGTTGTACAACTAGTTGTTTTACTATATGTTGTTTACAGATCCAGGTGGATGAAAATGGCAAGATTGTTGATGCGCGATTTAAGACATTTGGCTGTGGATCAGCCATTGCCTCTAGCTCTCTGGCAACAGAGTGGGTGAAGGGGAAGTCGGTGAGTGGGTATAACAATGATGAATATTAAAGGAGAGTAATGTCTTTACAAATCCTGCTTTGTTGTTGACGATCTGATCTGTCGGCTGTCATCCTGTAGATTGATGAAGCTCTGAAGATCAAAAACACAGACATTGCCAAAGAACTCTGCCTTCCTCCGGTCAAGCTTCATTGCTCTAGTAAGTTCACAGCAAAGAAGTAAAGCGATGTAATGTTCTAATGCAAAGGCAGTGTCATCATACACTTCTAAACTAAATTAACATGCAGAGGGATCACAAGTCAAAGGAAAACCAAAGTGTCTTAGCAGTGAACTGGTAAAGTTTTATGATTATAAAGAATTAAGTTTGATGTTTGTTTATTTTCTTAAGGTTTTTCCTGTAATTTGTCACCTGGCTGTATATTTCTTGATAAAATCAAAGCTATTTCTGTGGTTCATTTCATGCTTAAAGGGTTTTCTTAAACTTCCTTTCAGTGCTTGCAGAAGATGCCATAAAAGCAGCGCTGTCAGACTACAGACTAAAACAAGAGGACAAGAAGCAGAAACGTGTACAAGCCACCAGTTAATATGTTGTGATTAGCCATCCATTATGGGCAACTCAGTGTTTCACTGCAGTGCTGCCTGGAAGATTGGCTACTCTACACTACATCAGGTCTTTCATTCTTTTGGGTGTTTTATACCCTTTAAAAGTCTCCCTGTGTAATTGATGTAGGGTCACTGTCTTCAATTCAAGCCAAGACTTTCATATTGTTCAAGTGCCGGATTTTAAAGATGTTCATTTGTTTTAAATAATGTGATCAGAATTATGATCCTTAAATTTGAACAAAGGAGATTGGCATTGTTGCCTCTTTGCAGTGTTTTTCTACAAAGAACATAAGAAAGATACATCAAATCAGAAACTCTCATACTTTTGTTTTGTACAGTTTTTTTTTGGCATTTTGACTTTATTTGGCCTGAGTGTATAAAATCACTCCACCTTTTTGGAGGATTCAGTATGAAGTGCAGTTAGGTCAGCTTTTTATGTACACATGCAAAAATATAACAGAATACTGTATGAGATGGTGTGCTTATTATGAATTAAATTCATTAAAACATTTTCAGTGTGTCTGTGCTGATGTCACGCACCAGATCCTCCATCGAGTGGAGCCACCCGCTGTTGGTGCAGAAGCACCTTTTTCAGTACAAGTAGCACTGCCAACATTAGGAGAGCTACTAATACACATAAGGCAGTGAGCAGAGAGATGACCACTGCAGAGTCTTGTTGTGTATTCGGTCGAGGGTCGGGAGTCGGCCAGGGTGAGTCTCTGTTTGTAGAGAGCAAAGATCGTGTTCCTTCAGCAACGGTTGCATTAATCTGAGGGTACTGACCTGTGATGTTGTCTCTGCATTTCTGTTCCCCGTCAGGGAGAAGAGTAGTGATTTTTAAATGTGGTGGGCTGACTGGCTGTGTTTTGTTTAGGGACAAACACTCCTCATAGGTGAAAGTCTCTAAAGAGTACTGTTCAAGTAATACACGAGTCTTGGGAGGTTCTTTAGAAAGGAGTCCAGCTGTTGTTACTTGCAACAGTTGCTTTGACAAGTTTCCCAAATAACTCTTATTTTCAAATAGGTTTGTTCGTGTGGGCTTCACGGTAAGCATCTTTAGCTTTCTCTCTGGTGTAGAGTTGAGGTCCAGCTGGTGCGTCTTGTCATTTGGCTTCAGGACACGAGGACAGATACCCACAACAGAGAGGTTCAGAAGCAGACGGTGAGCAAGATGGACGGGCTCGGTGCACACCAGGTCTGTGGCCATCCTCACCCTGCCACTCAGCAGCCAGCGGTAAAGATACAAAATGTCACACTCGCATACCCACAGGTTGTTGTTCAGGTCCACTGATCTGAGACGTGGCAGGCTGTCAAAGGCACTCTCTGGGACTGAACGCAGGCAGTTGCTGTTGATCTTCAGGACCTGCAGGTTGACCAGGGCAGACAGCGAGGGCAGGTCCAGGACAGAGATGCAGTTTTCTGAGAGGTCTAAATGGGTCAGTGATGGAGGAAGATTCAGAGGGAGGCTTGTGAGCTTGTTGCCCTTCAATGTCAGGACCTGGAGCTTGTTCAGACCTTGAAGTGCCCCAGGTTGGATAGCCCGGATGCGGTTGTCCTCCAGATCCAGACGAGTGAGGTTCCTCAGTTGCCGTAGGGCGCCAGAGGTGATATAAGTGATGTGGTTTTCTTGCAGGAGCAGGGACTCCAGACTGGGAGGCAGTCCGCGAGGGAAGCGGGCCAGCAGATTATGGCTGAGGCTCAGTTCCTGCAGGCCCGAGAATGGCCGGAGCAGGTGGTCCACGTTACAGAGCTGGTTTCTGGCAACAGATAAAGCTGAAGTACTGAGAGGGACAGAGCGAGGAAGTGACCGGAGACCCAGGGACTCGCACAAAACCAGAAATCCCGGGTGAGGACAGCAGCAGCCAGCAGGACAGGGAGACATTACGAGGGAGGCTATAGGACAGATGCAGAGAACCAATAGGACGACACATCTGCGCCAAAGCATGACTCACTGCGAGGAGGAGAGACGACCACATCAGACACATTCAGAGCAAGTGGCATCGTGAAACATGCTGAAGCCTTTAACTAAAAAAGCGGGTACCACTTTATAGAAAGGCTCTCCTTATAAAGAGTATCTACGCTGCAATTAACAGCTTTATTGGTTAATAGTAATACTTAAGGAATCAGGTTGTTAAAAATCCAGCACGACGCTCGCTTTGTCCTTTTCACCTCTTGAATTCATCAGGTAGTCACTCAGACAAAATGTTAAACTTCTGCTCTTCTAATAGAGCATTTACAACTTTAGGCTTGATGGATTATTGTAAGAACCATCTAGTAATACTTAATTAACATTTATAATCAGTACCTTTTGCTGAGTTGATGGCTTATTAGAAAGAAATAAGACTAGGCTTCTAGTGATTCACTTGCTATAAAGAAAACATTCTCCTCACTAAATGATTTATCAGCCATTTTTCACAACTTGTTAAACGCTTATAAAGACTCACCGGAATAAAGAGGCAGATAAAGGCCAGCGCACTTACCATTTTTAAATTTTTGTTTGATCCCCTCCTCCGTAGAGATGGGCAGACTTATCACCACATGGTCCTGACGTGATCTGAGGAGATAACTACTGCTGCTGCTGTTGAGAATTCCAAGCAGATGCTCATCAAAGTTTAACGACAGTCTTAAGGTGCTGTGTTACCTACGCTGGATCCTCTTCACTGTTCAGATTGATTGAGAGGTCCTTTTGTTTGTCAGCGGCAGACAGTGAAAAGGCTCAAAATGCACAAAGCAAGAAGTTCCGAAACAAGTTTGTGTAAAAATAAAGGCAAATGCAACACCAGTATCCCAAACATTTCCTTATCTGGGTGGGTATGAAATGTTGAGGTTCCTGAAACTCTGACATAAAGTGAATTTAGCAAACAGGGCCCTGGACAAAGTTATCCTGCAGCCATTTGTCTTCCCATCACCTGGTGGGAAGAGTGAAAGTGAAGGGGTAGTGTTTTCTCGAATTATTTAGCACCTCAGCGACAAAAGAGCAGGGAATCTGACCCTGGTGCGAGGCTGTGTCAGGGCTCACGTTTCAGCCACCACAGGGTTACGCTTGCTTTTGATGTTTTATCTTTGGCAAGTTGACCTACTTTCAGATCAAACTTTTTTATTCCAAAGGTGGCTTGTGCTTCAGCCACTTCATCAATACTTAATCACATTTTGATACATACTGTATGAAATGAATTTTAACAACAGCTTTGGGATATGGTCAGAGTGTAGCCACGTCAAGCTGAAAGTGGTGGATATCATGGAAAAAAGAAATGCGTAACTGATTTGTTCTGTTCACATGAGGCAATGTTTCATTTCTCATTCTATTTACAGCACACAAAAGTTATTTGACTTCATTTGAACTTCACTGGAGCAAATCAGTGTCTCCAAGATTTGCATAGACGGTGCACCCGCTCTTGTTTAGGAGCAAAGGGCTCTCTGTGTATCTGGTTTACAGCTTTTGAATTATTTAAACAATGTTGTACAGTAGCCAGTGAAGGACAAAAAGAGCTCTCATCATCTCCAGGCTCTAATACCTTCTGAAGTCCTGTGTTTGAGTGTGATGTTGCCAGCTGCTACACTGCCAAGGCCGATCTGAAACATACAGACTTGGTGTTAATGTGTTGTGTGTGCACACCTCGGGCTCGAAATGTTAAGTTAGAAGACAGCCTCTGTCTCCAAAGAACAGATATAATACATCTGACTTTTGGGTAATTACCGTAAAAATAGCTACCCATGATTCTCGAGTGGACTCAGCTCGAAATTACAGATTCCCGAGTTGAACATAATGTGCACATAGCAAGCATCCTCTTATTTTAAACCTTCCTCGTCTTTTCTAATCTTAGCTTTCTTCAGGGCTGCAGTTTGTGTTTCATCATGAAAGTCTCCACTGTTGTTGCTGTTTTCATGTTTCAATAATGACAGAAATATTGTTTTTATGAACTGTTTTATTCAACATATGCAAATCAACATTGTCATTTTGTAAACAATAAAACTGTCGTTTACAGAGGAGGCATCTGTCTGGAAACAGCTGAGGACAACAGTCTGAGGTTCAACGGAAAAGAGTATTTAAACATGACAAAGTTATAAATCACACAAACTGAACGTCACATTGGGGTGGGTAAATTGACCAAAAAGTATTTTGAAAAGCTGTATAGACTAAAGCCAGATCTGAAACAACCTGTAAATTTCTCCACTAAAATGAAATATTTAATTAAAGATGGCACAAGTTTCTCATCTGCCATCTGCTATAACTTACACTGCATTATTTACAATACATCACCCAAGCAAGTCCACGTAGCCCCAACAGCACACATTTGGTTTATATGCTCAGTCTTTAACTTGAGTAATGGGACTGTGAGTTGGACAGTTTATCTTCTTATTATCGTCTCCTTTAGCAAAACGAGTTAAAGTTAAACCAATTGCACGAGTCAAACACGCCACACGTTGGTCCCTCTACTCAGGTTTTCGACTTGTTTAAAATTATTACACTAAAAACAAAACCCCATAATTTATCTTATACATAAGTATTACTTATTGAAAAAAAAAAAACCTCAAACCCTGATTCACAAAGGATTTATGTTTGGCAGATCAAATTTAGCTACCAAATTAATATGTAGACAGATAGATAATGGATGTGTGTGTGTGTGTGTGTGTTTTAACTTCAGCTTCATAGAAATAACACAGTTGCAAATTGTGCTTTTGGTGTAAAGCTTTGTGAATTAGGGTTCCTAAAGTAAAATACAATAAGATATGACATGAAACAACTTTACGCAAACAAAATTAAGTAAATAAGATTGTAAATATAAAGAGAATATATTGTTACTTAACCAACAAATCAAGTTTACTGGCACCTCACTTTGCTTTATTTACAGCAGCAAAGATTTTGTGCTAAATGACAGGCTGGTTCAACCAAAGCTCTTAGCTGCAAAAAAGATGCCACGGTGTACAGCAGGACACGCAGAGGAGATTCCTCCGTCTTGTCAGGCACAAGGAGCAATACGACTCACAGGAACGCTTACTCTTCTCATTTCTGTTCGCAAAGCACGGGGAGTTACAGGCTACCCATTATTTTCTGGTTTTTATCCTTAAAAAAATGATCTTATCTATAAGAAAATCTTGCCGTTGTCAAATGATGCTACTTCAACAGCACAGTGTTATGATGTTTTAATCACTGGCAAACTGCGAGACTAACGTGCATGAGAACAAGCAGACCTCTGAGCCATTTTTAATTTGAAAGGCTGCAGCAGTCAAAGAGAAAATCCATGCGTTGTTCCACATCTCCTGGTGTCAAGTGTTGCCTTTTTAATCTTTATATGAGTCAAAGAAAACTAAAGACACGAGTCACTGTAAGCAGCTTTCCGATTTCTGGTCACCTGTCTCATGTCCTGCTGTTTTTCATTTTTATTTTAGGTCATATTTTCATGACTGTGTAGATTTGTCTGTTTACACGATGAATGTTTTCTCATACGATGGCACAATCCTCACAAATACAATTCTTGTTAGCAGTTCTAACTAATTAGTTATTATTTATGTCTGGTTTGAAATCGCTATGCATTTAAAGCATTTTCTTTCCATCTGTGTGCTGTATAACCAACCTGTCTGATGTGTTTTTTATGTCATGGATGCAGCATTCCAGCCCTTCCTCATCCTACATCAGATCCATCAGCCTTGAACGAGCCCTAATGGTGGGCCTTCTTCATATGGCAGGTGCAGACTGGCTGACTGGAGCTGCTGCTGGGACTGGAGCTCTGCTGCACCTCCTCCCTGTACTTGGGCTGCTCTTTGTGCTTGGGCTCGTCTCTCTGCTTTTCCACCTCCTCTGCCTCCCTGACCTTTCTGACCCCCTGGTGAGGAGACGACCTGACGTCTCTCCCCCTCTCTCCCACCAGAGCCTTGGAGGGCATGCGTAGGTTCTTGGGGGAGGCCATGCTCTGAGTCTGGACCCTCTTGACGTGGTCGACAGCGTACGGCCTGTCTTGGAGCTCACTTGAATTCTTGCGTCCACCTGTTTTGTCAGCCATGTACTTCCTGGGTGGATTATTAGGAGGCGGTTTGTAGGCCTCCAGCTTGCGCTTATGACTCATGGCAGAGGCACAGCAGATGATGAAGACCATGACGATTAGAAGAGACGTCACAACAATAATAATGAGCAAATTCTCCTGCAGGAAATCCACTACTCGGGTCAGGACGAAATCCTTCAGACGGATCATGGTGGTGGTAATGGTGTTGGTGAGGGTGGGTGCTCCCGTAGCGGTGGTGAGGTGAACAGGTGCTCGGGTGGAGAAAGAGACGGGGAAAAGGAGCTCCAGTTCTGCTCCATCACCACTGCTGTCCATGGACATGTTGTAGAACATCGGAGCGGCGTGACAGACATTACACCACAGTGAGAGCAGGGTCACACAGGTGACGAGACAAACCAAACGGGACTTCATCTTCTCTCGACCTGCAACAATAACAACGGCTATGGTGAATTTAGGATCAAAAGAGGAAATATGTTCACATTTAATCTTGTAGTGATCCACTAACTCAGTGGCTTGATACCCGTTGAAGGGATAGTTTGACGTATTGTGAGAAACATTCATTTTCTTGCCAAGACAGGATCAATACCCATCTTGTCCTTGTGTTAAAAATGAGGCTATGAGGTGGTTGGTTTAGCTTAGCCGAAGACTAAAAACTATGGGAAACAACCATCTGTGCTTTGTTCAAAGGTAACAAAATCCACCTACCAGTACCTCTGAAGCTCAATAATTAACAATTTCTGTTTGTATTTTTTTATCTGCACACAAACAGCAAAGTCTTATAAGCAGTTACAAACTGTTTCTTAGCAACCAGCTGCCTGGTGCAGTGACTTTCCCCTTGTTTTACCGCTTTGTTCTAAACTGAGGTCCTCACCTCCTGTGTTTGGCTAAATATTTATTGTACAGACATGAGAGTGATGTTGTGGCAAATGTCTGGGTGAAGGCCCTTTGCTATTCCAGCATGACTGTGTCCCAGTGCACAAACCAGAGTCCATAAAGACGTGGCTGGATGAGTTTGGTGTAGAAGAATTTGACTGGTCCACGCAGAGCCCTGACCTCAACATCAGTGTCTGGCCTCACTGTTGCTACACTGCATGAATGGACAAAAATTCCCACAGAAACACTCCAAAATCTTGTGGAAAGCCTTCCAGTAAAAGGGTAGAAGCTGTTACAGCTGGAAAGCTGTAACAACTATAGCTGCAAAGCTGTCTGTGTGTCTAGAACACAATGTCATTAAAGTCCCTGTCGGTGTAATGGTCAAGTGTCCCAATACTTTTATCCATATAATGTATTTCAAAACTAAAAAAAAAACCCTTAACACTTTTTTAATTATTTTGTGACCCCTTTGATTTTTCATGCCAACCTGCTATACTAACTCATGCAACACTGAAAATCATGTTTTCAGAGCTGCTCCTGAAACTCCAGTATCCATCTTGACTCAGGAGGTTTTCTGCTGTCCCTCATCTTGCAGCAGATCTATTTTAGCAGGCTGCAGAGTAGCCATTACTTATTTGGGGTGGAGACAGCGAGTTTGGCGCTGAAGGCCTTATAATTTGTAAAGTAGAGGGAGGCGACCCATTCACCACACCAAAGCCAGGAGGAAGCTATATGCCAGAGTGAGCACAGAGGCGTGGGAGATCTGTGGCTGAAGGCTCTATATTTACTCAGGGCAGCAGCTGCTGTGCACCAGGCCACAGCAGCACAGATCTGATGGCATTATTTCTGCTTTTTAAGGGAACCTGCATTTACTGACAGCACAGCTGACTGAATAAACTTCTTCCATTATTCTCTTTCCATTCTTTTCAGTGGGGCTTTAGGAAGCTCAGTCTGCTACTGTTTAAAACCTGTTTAACTCTTAACACAGTGCATAATTACACAGTGCTAAGCTGTGAAGGTAAGCCTCTAATCAGCATCATGCTATAGTAAACCTGCTCTGATATACACTGCACAGTGAAACGCTCCTCCCTGTGTGGTCAAACAGTGTGGTATTATATGATATGTACTTTGCCAGACCAGAGGGTAGGCTGGGTGTTCGTCTTGGATGTACAGCTATAGGACAGCTCTGCCCCCTGAATCCTCATAATTACAGCCATAATTACATCCTGCTTTTTACTGGAGGAGCTACAACCTTCAACCGAAGGCCATCAGACACCAAAAATGCAATTAATCAATTTTGTGTCATCTGTGTATGGATGTCTCAAACTCTAGATTTTCCTGCAACTTTTCCCTCGAGTTTCTTCTGATTCACAAAAAAGCTTTTAACACACAAGATATGTGAGATATGTGTGTATTCAGGAAAGCCATGTGAAAAATCCAGAGTTCACCATCCTTTTCATGGCTGCAGGTTTACATGAGACTTAGCCAAAATTTAGTCTGTGACATATATGTGGTCTGTGGTTTAAAAAAAGAAAGAAAGAAAGAAAGAAAGCTGAAGTTTCAACCATAAAATCAAAATAAAAGAAAAAAGTTTTAGCAGCGCTTGTCTGGACATCACAAAATTGCAAAGATGGCAGCAGTAGACCATCGCAAACTGTAACCTCGCATAGGATATTAACAGCGTTATAAAGTTTAATTAAGTGAAACAATAGTATCAAAAATTAAGATATTTGATATGCAGAATTAATTTGTTATATTATTTGATTATTATTACAGTTGCGGAGTTGAAGCTAATTTTAACTACATACATGTATACTGGAGGTTAGTTTAATCTGCAACAATACCAAATGTTTTGCAAACTGAGCTGACATTTTGTGTCTAAAATTAATCTGTAAAGTAATTAGCTATTCAATAAATGTAATGTCAAACAAAGCACAATATTTTCCTCTGAAATTTGGTAGAGTAGAAATATACAGTAGTATGAAATGTAAAAACCCAAGTGAAGTACATTATTTGAGATGATTCCACCACATTAGAATTAGAGACTGTGAAAACTCTACATAACAACATGACAAAATGGGTCATGAAATCTGAATCTGTACTCAACATGTTGCCAGTTTGGACACACAAACTGCCCTGAAATAAATGAAATCTTTCAGCATACTTGAATTCTTTAAAACAACTACAAAAATGAATATATACTCACAGATTGAGTTATCCTGGCTTTATCTTCTGATCAGCACAACGCAGAGCAGAAGACCGACAGGGAAATAAAGAGGAGACAAAGTGACTAGAGGAAAGTAAGAGTGAAAGAAGGTTTCCAAGCATTCGCCCTCCCTGCTCTGTTATACTGAGTTTCTTTTTTTTACTGAGCTCTAAAAAGTCTGCTCACTGCAAACTGATGTTCCATCCCTCTATTTTCAGCTTCTCCTCCCTCTTTCTCAACCTCCCAGTCTTCATCCTCCTGCACTGCTGGGGCGTCTGTTTGGGGTTTACGTTTTCCTTCACTAACATTTTCTCTGACTTTTAAGGACAGAACAGTCCTGATTCAGTACATGATGATATTTTCTCAGATAGTAATGATACCAATGATTCAAAAAAGTTAAAGCAAGACTTGTGAAGATTTGGCTTGAAGATGTTTCACTGCTAATCAGAACTGATGAAGCTGCTTGGATTAGCAGCGAAACGTCTTCAAGCCAAATCTTCACAAGTCCAGATGCCTTGCTTTAACTCTTTGAGTGAATATGACCTGAATGACTGAGAATCTCCACAGATATGATACCGATGATTCTCAGAGTAGTGATAAACTGCCTCTAGAGGGAGGTCTTCATTTTGTTCAAAAGTGTAATTTAACCAGATAACCAGTGTACATTCTTGCAAAGCTGGACTCAGTAAACTGAGTTTTCAGCTTTAAAACTCACTGCAAAGATGTTGCAGTTGGTACATCAGTCCCATGTTTCAGGGAAATGGGTATTTCTGTACTTGGCGGGGCGAGTCCCAAGACTCCTCTGCCTCCCACTGAGTCCTCTCTAATTAAGTTCTGGTTGATTACAGCCTGTCTTTACAGGGCATACAAGGCCGGCAGAGAGAGAAAGCACCCTTTTCATCCCGAAACACATGTACAGAGCCAACATGTAAACCTTATGGTCTTTCATAGGCACTTATCTCTGGATACGTCTCTAAATATGCAGGACATCTATTTAAGGCTGCTCAGGCCTCCTTTCTTATTTCATTCAGTTATTTTGACAGCTGGGGCGAGATGTTGATATGACAGCTGCTCAGGCTGAGAGTTGAGGTGTGAACTAGGTAGCAATTTTTCCAGGTTCACGATGTAATAAGGAAAACTAGAGAGGGATTATTCATGTTATTGCTGTAAATGGACTATTTCTGTCTACCCTTACAGCACATAAAATAACTCTCTTAAAAAAGCTGAAGGTTTCTAATTCATGCTTCAACACTTGCATTTGTTGCAAAATACTAAAATAGCGTGTTTGGTTATTCTTGGAACCTCAAACTCAAATTCAATGCACCAAGACAACAAATGCAAGCAATTCCGGTAGCTCACATTATTACTATGGATTGTGTGTTTTGGCTGTTTCACTGCAGACATTAGACAAATCTATGCATGAAAAGTTACCCTCAGCTTGATTTTTAATTATCTGCCTCTGGATGCTGTAAACAGTTGTGGCCGGTCAAGACAAGAGAACAGCAATATTTAAACCAAAGAGTACATGTTTAGTTTTCAGAGCACAGATTATAACATGAAACCTAAAATAAGAAGGCTTTCAATGTCCAATATTTCACTTATTGTTAACAAAACAAATAATTGATCCCACCTAAAAGTATTTTCTGTGCATCCAGGGCCTGATATCAGAGCTCCACAGCTGCCCTAAAATAATACTGCTGCATAAAAATGAGTCATTAGTAAGAAATAAATGCAAAAGTTACACAAACAAATCAGCACATTTTCCAATTCAAAACTGTAACAATGAGACAATTTTAAAAATTCTTTATTAATTTTTCTTATAATCAATGTTTGATACTTGAAGCAAGAATAATGAACAAAAATGCTGAGCAGAACTCCACATGAGGCTTCATCCCGGTTTGTTTTTTGTCTGATTTTCTGTCTTGATATTCATACGACCTCCAACATAACAGAGGTTCTGCTTTTCTCATGATGCATTATGGCAAGGTGCAGGGAACACAGACAAGGGAAAACATTTAAAACCCACCTCCTATACAAATACCCTCTTCAGCACAACCACAAAACAAACAAAAAAAAAATACAGAAAATATGGTCTTGTTATTTACAAAGCTTTCATTCATTTTTCTAGACCTTAATCACAAACATACATCTATCTTTCAACTGCACATTTCTCCAACCTACATTGTCCCTTTGATCGCTACTCACTACGACTCCTCAAAACTCTCGTGCCAACAGTGCTTTACAGAATCCATAGAGTTGCAGCCTGATATACAAGATAGGGCAGTGTAATGTGTCTCGGAACCACATTTCTGTTGCACTCTGCAGATCTCCTGTCACTAATATTCTACGACTCACTGTTCAAATTGCATGTTGAAGCTACGATGTCGTGCGTTCAGCCGACAGCCTGACATCGTGCATGAGGATGTACCGAGGCGAAAAGCGTCAAAACATCAGGAGCTCAATGCTTCTATTAAGTCCCGCCTGAGCGGTTACGCTGCCTGGTGTATTGTTACTGTGATTCACGATGTCGTCCAGGGGGGCTGATATACAGTACTTTACGAACAGCGTCCTTCGAACATAGCGTTTGCACTAAGCACAGTACCCCAAAGTGGTTGTAAATCCGGGCACCCATCAACTCCTCTGATTACTACACAAATCTACTCAGTCAACAGTCTCCTACAAACACTTGCATGATCACCTCTATGGCACTTTCAGGTCTTTACAGTGGTAACAAATATTGAAGGCAAACAACAGACTGAACCATTACCCATCTTAGCTTCCCACTGGGAAACAAATCTAAAACATCAGGATGAGCTTTTACCACAGCTGCTCAGATTGAACAATTCAATGGTTCCTCGATTAACTAAATTGAACTGGGACATCTTGAGAAATAACCTTTAAAAAAACCAAGAAGTGGAAGTGCTAAGAGGGATATAAGCACAGCTGGAACAAGAAACAGGCTAAAATTAACAGTGAAGCAATAAACCAACTTTCAAATTCATCCAAGTTTAAGAGGCAAGTCTTGGAAGTTTTACTCCCCACCCATAAGAAACAAAGCAGGAACATCCAGAGCAACAGAGACCCAAAGGACCAAAGACATGAGGCACATATTCACACACAATCCAGGTCTTTGAGGTCTATCATGAACAGTTTCTGTAGTGATCTCCAGTTTTATCATCAGAAGGTTAAAAAGAGTCAAGACAATGTGTGATTACTTGGTGTCATTTCATATCTGGTCCTGTTTTGTTTGAACAGAAACCACAGATCCGAAATGGCACAAAGTAAAAAAACAGTGACAAAAAATAATCCCAAGACACTTGACTGCACTTGTTGTGTCGAGCAAAACGTGCGGATACCCAACGCTGAGGTTGACACCTGAACCTCCAGCAAAAGGAAGCGGAGACTGATAATCCACCAAGTTGATCTTTTGTCACAAAAAGAACCAACCAGTATAACCGGGTCACTACAGTAGTGTGTTAACAGAAAGATGAAGTTTATAGAAGTTTGTTTTTTTTTTGTTTTTTGTTTTTTTTTTTTAAACTCTTGAATCAGGAACTGTCAATAAAATGTGGGGAATGTGTGTTTGAATTGTGGGATTTCTCCAATAAGCACACAGTCATATGTTAATGAAGCTAGATAGAAAGGAATGCATGTTTACGTGGACAGATATCCACAGTCAGAATGACAGGAAACAGCAGGAATGTTGAGAGTTGGCATAAAGCTGGTGCTGACGTGAGCAGCTTCAACACAGACAGCGAGACATGTCATTTACGTCTGTGGACTTGGTGTAGACTGTGGCAGCCAAATGTGTGTTCAAACAGAATTAATGTCCTCCTAATTGTAGAGTTTAAGATGTCAGTTCTCACCGTGTAACAATCCATTTCATTTAAATTAATTTAGTTTCATAGTAAAATGATAGTTGATGAGATTCTCCTCCTCCTCCTTGCATAATGAGTCTAATGTACTGAGTGCCCATGTTTGCAGTTTCAATTTTTCATCAAATAAAGAAATACTGTTATGGAGGTGTAAACAAAATTTCAATTTTTGGCAACATTATAATTTTGGGGTACAGTAACATGAAACACTGATACCAGCTTAAAAAAATATGTGGGTATGCAATAACAAATGAGGACTACCGATATTGGAATTTTCTTGGTCATATTTCTAAAATGCAAAAGAATATGCAAAACTATTTTATGCAGGTAGACAAAATATAAAATGACTGCCACATGATAAAAGGAACAGAGTCCTTTGTCACCAAAAAGCAAGAGTGTTTTCTGCTAAATTTGCCACATGTCCTTATTCCACCTGTGTTAAAGAGGGTCTGGGGCTGGCTAAGAAAAAGTTCATCTGGAATGTTGCTAGGGATCGTTGCTAGGCAGGCCTCAGACGAAACACTGTCATTGAGATTGGCAGTGACCGGTCCCGCCTTTCCCCCAGCCAATGGAACGTCCTGAATTGTAGCGGGTTGGGTAAAGGGTCCCTAAATGGCAATTTTGGACATTTGCTCTTCAAGTGTGATGATTCGCTTCTCCTGACTGCTGACCAGGTCCTTGAGGGATTTGATTTCTTTCAAGATCTCCTCCAGCTTGGCTTCAGATTTCTGTTGGAGACACAAGGGACAAATGAGACAACTACCCTACAGTAAAACAAACACATAGTTACCGTCACAGTTGAACCTAAGCTATGTCACAATAGTGAACAAGACACTTTCAGTCTCAAAGCTGCTACCTATAGTCTTGGACTGAATATGGCAGGTGGCAGGGGTAGGGCAGGGTATGGTGCTCTAGGGGTTAACATGTTTCACCAGCTCTAGAGTCCAGTGGGCTGTGATTACAGAGCAGAACTGCAGAGACACACATGGGCTGGGTCCCAGGCGGGTGCCTGTGTTGTGGGTGAGGTGCGGCAGGACGCCCTGCAACAGGCGGCCAGAGTTGCAGCAGACCCCTCAGTTTGTGGGACAGAAAGTGGGTTGAACAACGTTTACAAACCATCTCATGAAGGCAACCAGCAATCTGCCCTTCTTCATACATATACAATTAGTCTGCTTAATACTGGCAGCCTCACAGAGGTGGCTACAAAGCTTGAGGGGCATTAATGACTCCGATGGAGATGGGGGGTCAGGACTTTGGGTTTTGGACTGCAGGTTGAACCAAACAACCAAAATGCCAAATGATAATTAGGAAAAATAGTCAACAGATTATAATAATGAAAATATTAATCCTTACTGCGGTCAATGGTACATTTCTGAATCAGTTTTCTAAACAGATAGTGTGATCCATAGCAGAGGAAAATCTGTTCCATATTGCCCAGCTCTACTGAACGGAAGACAGTTACTGTTTAATATAATCCTGGCCAACATGCGTCACAAACAGCAAATACTCACAATTGATGGAGTTGGGGAGGCAGACTTGTTGGCAGGGCTTGAGTTCTCTGAGTTCTTGGTCACCTTGCTGTCCAAAATGTTCTTTTTGACAACCTTGAATTCACGGTTCTTGACCGGGACGTAGCCATTCTTGAGGGAGATGAGGATGGGGTCTCCATTCTTGCCGTCGAACCACTCCTCCGCCTCCAGGGCGGGGTCGGGTCCAGCTGTGTCTGGGTACAAGTCATCCTGGAACAGGTCAGACTGAAGAGGAAGGAAAGAGTGACAAGCAGTGAGGAAAATTCTCTAACAGGCACATTATGAGACAAGGCCTCACCAGGCCTCAACAAGCAGATTAGAAGTCTAACTGAGTGCAAAGTGGCCATTTTAGGATGAAGACTCACCTTTCTAGGTACAGTCATCACGATAGGCTCACACTTCCTTTCGTGTAGTTTATAGAACCTGGCAACACACAAATTCAAATCAATTACCCACAAATCAATGTGTTATTAAACAACAAAGCAACAGACACTGTACCAACAGTGACTAGTGATTATGTCATGGGTATGTTCTGCCTCCTAGTGGTGAAGCTCGGAACTCCACATTAGATCTGATAGACTAAAATCAAAACTGCAAACAAATTCAGGTGTCAGTGGTGATGATTTACTGTCCATCTTAACTTACCTCGAAATTTCACACTTGTTGACATCAAGGCCCCTCTTGGGCATGTAGCCCATTCCCCTCTGGGGTTCCTTGGTTGCAAAGGTGTTGAGGAAATGAACATATGGAGCCTCATCTGTGATTTCAAAGTAACGGATGCTGCTGTCACCCTGTCAAGAAATAAACAAGTGTTTTATTTCTGCATGCAGTCATGTGGAGAAATGGAGACTCCCAACTTTGTGTCGTTAAGATAATGCTTAAGAGGACTACTGAATGCTTTAAAAACAAACAAATAAAAAAAAAAAACTTACCTTCCCACAGAGGTAAACAACATTGGTGTCTGGGTCATAAAACGGCAACAGCACTCCATTGCTGGTGTCCATCTCATTAACAGTCATGGGTTCCTCCATGTTTTGCTGGAAAAAACAAGATATAATAATAATAAATCAGTTTTGTTGGAAACTCAACAAATACAGAAACATATGGCCTGGTTGTTAACCAAGGTGCTTTACACTTTTAAAAGCTGTGAGCAATGTAGCAGTTGCAATGAAGTTATGAATACGGAAATAACTTATATTTATATTGTGTGCAATCCAAACCACTAGAGTAGTGCAGTCAGGAAGTAGCTTACCGTGTTCCAGAGGGCGAGCTGTCTCTCACTCATGCGACTGAAACCTGTGGTGAGGATGTTGCCATCAGAAAGGAAAATGGCCCTCATGGGTCGAGCACCCTCATGTGCCTTTTCCTTCTCCTGTGAAGTAAAGCCGACAGGTCAAGACTGTGTGGCCAAGTCGCTATCTCCTGAATGGTGTTATTAGGTTCCACTTTCACTGTAGCTGTGTTTCTTATTGCCAGTCTCACACTCACATTCAATTTGTTTTGACATCTGTCAATCACAGTGTAAATTCTACTTTAAGAGGCAACACAATGCAACTAATTAAGCTTAAAGGAACAGTTCACATCAACAACCAAAACATATTTTTCACTATTACATGTAGTGCTACTTATCCATCTAGACTGTTTTGATGTGAATTGCTGAGTTTTGGGGACATTGGCTGAAGAGATGTCTGCCCTCTCTTCAGTATGGCACCTGGCTTGTGGTGCTCAAAGTGCCCAAAAAACACACTAGAAAAACTTGGCACAGCAATGTCTCTGTCCAGGGTGGGTGGGATGGAAACATTAATGCCATCCACCTCCAAGTTAGCTAAGCTAGCTAACACATTTCCTATTGTGCAGTGATAAGGAGAGAAAACTGATGAAACAACAAGGTCTCTTGAGTAACCGGCTCAATATTTATCAGGGGAAAACATGGATGAGCCCACAGCCTCCTCTCCTTACTTGCAATCTCATACCATACCATACCTACCTACATTAATATCCACCTTTCACATATTGTAGATACAATGGCACAGAAACAAGAAAATGTGACAAGAAAGAAGTCTTTGAAAACTGCTTACAGCAACAACCATCTCCTTGCGGGGGTCGATGACACGGATGGTCTTGTCCTTGCAGGAGGTGCAGATAAGGCTACCGTTGCGGTTCCAGCACACGCTATAAATGACATCAGGGTGCATGTCCTCCAGGGTGATCATAGCCTCACCTGTGCCCACATTCCAGATGACAATTTGGTTGTCACAACCTGTTGACAGAGTGAAAAAAAGGTGAGAAGGACAACAGCACACCTGAGTCACACACAATATCGCAAATTTTGACGTTTAACTCTGAGGACAGCTGGATTTCGTAGTTTTGAAGACACACAGAGAGAGCTTTTACCTGCACTAAGAAGGACGTTGCGTGCAGTTGGGTGCCATGTGATGATTCCAACACGCTTGGAGTGGCCCTCCAGTACCACTACTGGCTCAGACATGGAAGTGACCAGGCCATTCTCAGGAATCTGCCACACCTGTGGGGAACATGAACAGGAAGTCAGGAACAGAAAAGACAGCGAAACCTGCTGGAGGGACACTCATTACTGACAATTTTTCAAGATTTTAATGTGACCTCAAACTCAATCTACCAACTGAATGCACAGGTGACATTATTGTAGTTACCAAAAAGAGCCTTAAGGGGGCACCAGTCACTAAGAATTCAGCTGCCCACCTCAGCATGCGATTCCATGACAAATGTGATAAACAGTCAAATTTATCAGAATAAAGTAAATGAAACAGCTCACTGTGTGAATGTTTGCTGCATCTTCTCAAACAGCTGCTGTAGAACAGGAGTTTGTTTTAGATGAAATATTTGTGTGTTCATACATACGGTTTTGCCCTTACCATTAAGCTATTTTTTCCACATATTAGATGACCAACATGTCTAATAATGCAGATAGTACAGTAACTGTAAAGGTTGTATTCAACAAATCATTGCCACAGTAATGTCCAAGGGCATTCTGATAAAAGCTTTATTATTTGCAGATGTTTTCTAAAAAAAAAGCTTGTCTGTACTGTCTCTGGCAATGACTGTCCCATGCATATTCTATTGTGGAACATTTTCTGTTTGATCTCACACCAAGCCATGTCCAAACTTTGACTGAAGCATGCTTTATTCATTGTTTATTGCTACCTCTGTAGCACTCGTCCCCAGTCAACCACCTTTCTTAGCATGCTAATGTTTGCTTGTTTAAGCATAAAAGGGTACAGTGTGTTCCTTTAAAAAAACAAAAAAAAGTGACAATGCTGACATTAACTGATCAACATGAAATGACATTTGCTGATGTCTGCTAAGTACTTTATGTGATGAAAAAAAAAGATTCTTCACTTAAAAAAAAAAAGTGTGTGGCCTTTTCACATCATGGTGGACATTTCTCTCCATCAGTCTGATATACGCACCAGTTATGCCGCCTACTCCCATCTAATCTAAACATCACCAAGTGGATGTTGGTTGTGAACTTTCTTTTAAAAGGTCAGATGAAGAAAGGAACCATTGACGGCTTTCATTACATGGCTTATACTTCTGCAAACATGACACAAATATTGCAGTGATTCAGAGTGGGTTTAACAGGAAATCAGGACTTTCAGGTGAGGAAGTGATAGCAGCAAACATAAGGACCACACTAATCTCAGCCTTTCACAGCCCAAATAAGGACATATGGAGGAAAGTACAAATACAGTCTCAAAACAGTCTGTGACCTCAGCTCAATAAACAGCTAAATCATTCCCCAGCTCTGATTCCTACAACACATATTTGAGCCTAATCTAATCCAGAGGGTGAGGCCTGCACCCATCCCTGTGTTACAACAGTCTGGCCTTGCACAATAAAAGCCTATAGTCTCTTGTCACCTATTAGCTTAAGAATGTGGTATGTTTTTAATCCCCTGTTAAAATGTCTAAATTCAGGTGTGAAGGATGAGGCAAACCTTACCATCACTGTGCAGTCCTCAGAGCCGCTGGCGATGACCTGATCATTGTGGGGGCACCACTCAATGTCTAAGACTGGGCCTGTGTGACCACACACTGTAGGGTAGGATTTGTCAATGCGTCCTGTCTGTAAAGACAAAGATAAACAACAAAGCAAGTAATGAGATTAGTCTTAGTGTGGTCCTCCTTAAAGAACAGCGCACATGCAGGAGGAGTGAGCATGTTTTGAAACAGGATAATTACAGTATGATCCTAAATCCCACCTGCACATTTAAGTTTTCTCTCGCTCTCTCTCCACAACTCAAAAACACAAACACACACGCAATTGTGACGCTGAGAATTGGGATGTGAATGTATACTATTCAGGATTTTCAGCAAAAGCAATGGATAATCCCTCTCTATCATCACTTATGATCAACTAGAAGTGTGTGGCAGAGTCTGTTTCTGGATAGACCCTGCACTCTGCATGCTCTTTTCTCATTATTTTGCTATGGATTTGAATGATGCATTTACAAATGAAACAACAAATACTGCACAGTATGTCTTTTAAAAGGTTGAAGAAAGAACAGAGCAGGTGAGACGAGCCGTTTTGGATTTGGTTACACAACAATATATAATATAATTTTACACACATTTACCCACAGTTGGGTGTGAGCACTTAATAAGATCACCACTGAGGTTTTTTTCAGATACGAGGGAAATTCCAGTCCCCCAAAAACATCGACCAAATACTGTAGAAGAGCATGAGTCTGAGTTTTCTTTTACATGGTCGATTAACAAATTATGAAACAAATAAGAATAAATCTCATCAACCTATGGTCAGAGAAATGTCAGCCTTAATTTGTCACTCTTTTGCTCCACCACCAAAAAGACAAAGTTTTAATGGTGCTACAGAGAAGCAAACAGATTAGATTTGCCCCATACTGGACCACCCACAGTAATTAAGGAAAGTTATTAGTAGTGATGTCATTATACAAACATATGCCAACAGAAGCTTAGTTTTTGAAAGCATCTCCTCATTTTAAAATGGTAACCCTGAATCACGCTAAACCGTGCCCTTTACATAACATACTTATAGAACTAATGGACTGGGTAGCTACAAATTCTGATGCATCATCCTTCAAAAACCAGCCTGAATGTGGATTTCACCTCTGAACCCTATGAGCCAGGGAAATCAGGTGCTTTCTCTGCATGGTGAGGTGACTTAGCTAATCCATGCTGTAGTGGATGGGTGTCTGAAACACACCCTAGTCTGTGTTGACTCCAAGTACCACCGCAGGGCCGGAGAGATGATGTCACTGACTGTGGAAAGTTAGTGAGTCCTGATGCTGCAGCACTATTTAAAGTGTGATGGCTTCCCTAATACCAAAAAGGAAAAGAATCACTTACTGCCCACAGCTATTATGCTATCATAACGGGAAAGCAAAGATAATGGCTTGAGAAGAGCTACTAAATCTAAGAATTGTATATTCTGTTACGGTAAAACCAAAACGAGACGTAAACCTCATGGGAACATAATTCAAAGCAATTACTAATGTAATCTAAACAATAAAGTTGCTCTCAAACCATGGATGATGTTCTAAATAGCCAAACATATGCTCAAGGGATTTACAATGACAGTATACAGTATACAAACACATTTTGAGTTCACACAAGCAAAATGGCATATTTGACTAAAAAGAAGAAATGTACTGGATATCACATAGCTGTGTGCAGACTGGCTGGATGAGTTTTAAATTTTCCCAGCATTTCTTACCACTGAGACACACTGTTACCTGCAAGCCATTACTTTCAATCAATTTCTCATCAAACAGGAAGTGCAACTGGACATCAAACAGAAAGATCTTGAGCACCAGTGAAAATACTAGTATTTGCTTAAAGTGGTATATTCAACAATGTGGGCCTTTGAGAGGCAGCCCCTTTGAGGATATGAGTGTCATGTTGCTCTGGCATTCCCACTCTTAGACATTTCCCTGCCTCTACTACAGTAGATAACATTGCTTAGCCAAGGGCACTTGCTGTTATTCCAATGCACAACCATAGTGTGGTGGTGTGGCTGATATCACAGAGTAACATATTTCACATCTCAAAGGTCTGTTCATATCCAGTCACACTGAACAGATTCAGATGCATAGGTTTACTGGGTTAGTATAGTCCTACAAGGGCTGGACATCAAAACATGTCACAGTAAGTAAACTCTGGGCTGTATAAAAAATATTCAGCCTATAACCATGAAGTCTCCTGACTGAGTTTGGCTATGACACATACTCTAACTCCAAATTTAGTGATCAAAGTCCAGTGTATGTGAGAGTGAACTTCGTGTGTGTAAGTAAAAATCACAAGATCTTGTCTAAACCTCACCCTTAACGCTGAACACACCCTGAAACCTACCCTGAAGCAGAGTGCAAAGAAAGCAGACTTTGACACTGCTGTCAACAGGGATCTTTCAATCCCCGTCCAGTAACAGAGAAGATTAAATATCAGACCAGCGATGTCTCCTTAGCAGTTCAGTCTACTTCAGTATTCCATTTTCCTGAAGTTGATCACAAAACACAATGCAATTGCATTACTAGATAGATCTCCGTGCATATTAATTTCTTTTCATACAGTAGTGATGTATATTACAGCTGTTCACTGGACTTTGCCTGGACATTTTCTGAAGATTTCCTGAAGACAGTAGGAAAAGGATGTAAAACAGGAAGGACACACACACACAGCCAGGTGTAGCAACAGAAACCGCATAAACAAGTCTAACAACAACCAGTCATGGTCAAGGAGATAACACAAGAGAACAATCACTTATCTGCCAATGTATTCTACTGTTTAATAATGATACTATTCCAACATGACTGAGGATCAACACTGTCAAACCAGTTCTCTAAGTACAACAGTATTTCCACAACAATTACTGCTGTACTACTACAGTGGTGTTTGCATACGCCTAAAGTACATTATCCAGACAGGTGGCTGATACGCTGTGCACAAACACTTAATGAAACACTGTGGTTTTATGTTCACTTGGCTTATACAATGCTTTAAACTGACATACACAACAGTGCTGCGTAACTGCAACAAATCCTGCGGTTGATCATATAAGACAAAAAGGACACTCTGATGTAGGCATGTCAGTAGTATATTACAAATCGTAAGTAAAACTCATTTATCAAAGTCTCAGAAGTCTTCAGAACTGATTGTACTCGAAACTAGTGCCATGTGAAGATGTTGACTTTATCGCTGGTGAAAAATTAAATACAATTAAATGAACAGACCCTTTCTAATAAGCATATATTCATATTTAATGCCCGTCATTAAAAAAAGAGCTAAAGATCACCAATTTTCCATCAGCATATGTTTGTACGATTGACTAGCAAGTAGCAATGAACCATGACGCCCCGTCAACACTAAGCTCTGGTGCTAGACCTCCCGATCAACCCAGCAGGGCAGAGGAAGCCAACGGTTCGACCAGAGAGCAAGACGTTCCTCACATTCCACACCTCAGCCCCAGGCAGCTCCGGTATGGGTATGACTAATGAGAGCAAGAGGGCCGCTAGGGTGTCAAATATAACCACCCTTTGAGGTGTTAATGGCCTTTGTGACTGATATACATCATTAAGAATTCCAGGGTCTGAAGAGTGAACACAAGTGGATCTCACCTCTGCATGAATATCTAATAACATGATACAAAGGGATGAAACACACTGCTAATAAACACTTAAACTAATAACAACAACCAAAGCTGCACACAAGGTAGCTCATAACATACTCATGAGAAACCTTACTTCAGTGTGATTGCCTGTGTTGAGCAGTGCAGGTAAGCTGACCTGTAGCAACTTGTTTCATTCCCCCATCTGTCCCAATGGGAAAAACAGAGCTACAGGCAAATTTGCAAGTCTGTATTTGTTTTAAAATGACACATTATTACTAACCCTACTACCAGAAAGTCAAGCACCCACCACAAGAAGACTCAAAGGTGATATATCTGACCGCAATCAATCACAGGGGGATGAATGGCATTGAGGCAAGGACACACACTAGCCTCCCTGGATCATCCTAAGTGCTGGTGGAAAATAGAGAGCCAAATCATCTTGATAGTCTTGACAAACAAAGTGTCAAACCAAAGCGAAACTTGATTTTGACACTTCTTCTATATTGTGCAGTTTTATGTAATTCAGCGGTTTAGAAATGATGTGTAAGCAACTACGAGTGCAGTCTCAAAGTAAAAATGATGACCAGTCAGGGATTAAGGAGTCTCACACTGAGAACTTACATGACTCACTCTAATGAACATATTTAATTGCAAGGGATTGCATTTAGAAGTCTACCAGTGTCAAATGGCCATAGAGTCACAAACAAAATAAATCTGATCAAAATCCTGGTCTATCTTCAGAAGTCTCTATCATGAATATCAACTAGAATTTGTGTATTTCCCACCTGCAGTAATTTGAACCTTGAGCATAACTCAAAAATGCAGTCACGTTGCCCTACAGCTATTTGTCATTGAATAGTTAATGGACAAATATTCTTTTTTAGTTTATGCTCTGATGGCGCTTTGATTTGTCAAGTAGAGAAGATTCCTTCAGTTTTGTAATCAGACCTAAGTTCTGCAAGAGCTATCAAAATCTTACATGTTGGTTGGCTGGCAGGCTAACAGTTACACAGGACTGTCAGCAATGTCACACCTTCACAACGCTGCTGATAAAAACAACGACTAAACCAACCGAGCAAGAAAATCATCATAAAGGGCAACCAGCCTACAGGTATTAGTGTGCTCACAAAGACTTGTGATTGATTTTGTCCAGAAAAAGGAGATGCAAGACAACGGTACCAGCATTAAAAAAAAAAAACCCACACACCCACATCAACAGCAAGACGCTAAACTCTGCAGCTGAATACCTAACATGTACATAACTATGCTAAAGACATTTGTATCCTTGGAGAGGAATGTCTGATGCCTAGAAAACAACCAGTTGCATGGCAACAAGTAAGACTGCAGAAAATGAGAGTGAATCATAGTGACAGATACAAAGCGCAACACTGAAACACACAAACACAAAAAATGGATGAGCAACATTCCCTAAAGGCAAAAGAGGACATTCTTTTCATTCACACAAGAGGCCTGCACACTTCCTCTGCTTGCAGCTCAACATGTGATTCACACATGCACCCCACTAACGGGTCTGCATGCTGTCCAGTGCTGCTCAGAGCTCCATGGAAATTTCCACTTTTACAAGTCTGCGTCTGTATGATAGGGCAGGAACAATACAGTGCTGCATACTACAGACTGACTGGAAGCCTGAGTTAGATAAACCAACATACCTATTCAGAGATCCACTAAAGATGCACTGCAGTACTATATATTTCTGGTGAATCTAGGTCTAGGTTAACGAAGATTAATTACAGAGAAAAGTATCATAGGAAGTACTTGGAGCAGCTGAAATTTTGAACTACATCTATTATCAGTGTTTATACAGTAAGTACCCCTGTAACACGTGATCAGGCCACTAAACAAAAATGTATTTACTCATAGTCTAAATGCATGATTAGTTGGCCGGTAGCTGCTGATAGCTGAGGATCAGTAGGTCCATGTAAGTACATTAAAGACAACCACGACCTAAAACAGGACATCTTATGAAGATCAGGAAGTTAAGTTTGGTCATCTCTTTGATGAGACTAAACTGAGCAAATATTGTATTCTTGTGAAGGACCATGACCATTTATCCAGTGTCTCCACCTTCTTTCTACCATCTCCCCATTGCATGCTGTGATACTGCAGAGCACCTGTGGCCTGACAAATGAACAAATGAATACACAGACAACATAGAAATCAAAAGATATTTTTAGAAAAAACTTGGCAAATATGAAAAGCAGCCCACCCAAAAGACTGTGATTTTGTGTGCCAGACTGGTGAATTCATGTACAACAATAGATAGTTTGTGAATTAACTGCTCTTTGAAAGCAGACTAGCATCAAATCACAGAAGATGGCAGTGTATAAACCATCTTATGAAAAATAATTTTGTAGTTATAAAATAGCCTGGATTATTTAATACAGCTATTGGGGCTGACAGCCCTATATTAACAGATTATAAATATTCTGTAATCCAGCTGTCATACTAATTATCACATTAAAATAATTAATTTAATATGGAACTTGGATACAGTGGGTGACTCTGTGACAGAGACAACATCTGACTTCAACCCAGTTCTCTCATCTTGGCCGCTCTTCATATTTCGGCCTATCCCAGAATTCACATGTGTACCGACACTGCATGAAGCAGCCAATGGGAGGGCAGGGAGGAAATGGTCTTGGAAGGCTTTCAGGCAGGGAGCAGTGAATGACCATATATGGTAAAATCTGCAGTCAGCAGGACTGAGTGGCAGAAGCGGCAAAGGCAGAGGCAACTAAGCAGTATGGAGGTCTTGAAACACAAACTGACCAAAGTCCAGGGAAAGACTATGGATATTATGCACACCCCGTGTATTTTTGTGTGTAGAGACAGAAAGCGGCTTCTTTAATAGCCAAACTGGCATATGAGAGACAGAACAGAAATAATGTGTCACTGCGCACACACCGAGGGATTTCTAACAGCAAAGGTTGAGCTCTGGATGAATAGTGCATGGAGGGACTGAATCCAAATCAAACACACACTCCACATCTGATCATCCTTTCTGTACAGAGGCGGCATTTGAAGTACTAATGTGGAACATGCCTATTGCATTAAGCAATGCACTATGCAGTGTTATGGCTGTAGATAAGGTCAATCTTAAAAATACATAGACAAAGGAGGAAAGATGTTAAGAACAAAGGGACTAACATACTGTCTGCATTGAAAATAAAGATGGTGATGATGACTAAAACAAAACATACAGCATGGATTTTTTTAACAACGGCGTGCTTAGATAAATCAAATAAGGGCTTTCTCGCTAAGGGATATAAATCACAACAACTGTAATAATTTACTGACTCTCTTGTGGTAAATAGAGAGAGCGGAATTGTCAAGAATGTTTCACTGAACTCTTTCTAGCTGCTGATTTCACTCCCACAGCTTCCTTCATATGGAAATCAGGGAATAAATTAGCAGCCATCCTGCTAAGAAAGAGAAAGGGGGAGATTGAAAGCATGAGGCAAGGGAATGATGTGTTAGCTGGACATCTGATGGCCTTCCTATAAATCCCTGTGTGCTGACAGGAGGAAGTAACAATACTCATGGCTGTGCTGAGTCATGGCCGCCTGCCGCAAAAACCTCACCCAGCTATGTCACACAAAGTGATGGCTCCTTTGGTTGACTACTCAAGATGAGGCTCAGACCTCAGGGTCGGGTCACAGATCCACAACATCAACCTCTGAACTCCAAGAGATGATTTTCCACCCATTTCCAGAAAGAAATTGTGAAAAAGGGCACATTTTTCTTAAAAAAGGGTGCACAATGCTTCATAATTTCAATAATTCATTCGCCTACCGTTACTGCATCACCACAACAAAGACGGTGCACAGTTGCATATGGCTTAATTGTGAAGGGGGAAGCCGCACCATCACACTTCTGCCTCCCCCCAGCTGAAGTGTGGTTATGACAAAGGGCTGCACTGGGAGTAAGTGTAGGACAAAGGCCCTGAGCAGCTGGCTGCCCACAGAGACTGGGAGCAACACAGCATAGGCAGATGGGTTAGCCGGACAGATGCACCCTCACATTAGGGACGGCAAGGAGTGGGAGGGTGGGGGCGTTTAGGGGATGTGTGGCCTTGAAACAAAAATGAAATGTGACCCAGGTGATTGAAATGCCAAGTGTCCTTTGATCACGCAGACATATTTTATACACAAAGCAGAGCTGTGTCTCATGAAAGCTCACCAAGTAAGTTGACACAATAACAAATGGAAAAGTCTCCAGATTTACTTACAAAAGAATTTAATCATTTTCTAATTAGTGTCGACATCTTGATCCATTTCAGTTCAGTTTATTAAAAATTATCTCAGGTGCCGAGAGCAACTGTATTACTGATCCACTGCAATGCAGTGCAGTCATACCATTTGCACGAACAGACTCGCCCCACTTTTGAGACCTGCAATGCCAGCTGAGGCTATACTGAGATTTCCAGATGGACCTGCTTTGTTAGAAAAATTCATTTGAGAATACCATTTTGATAAATGCCCAAAATAGATACTAAAATAAAAATAAATGGATTAAAAAAGGGAATTTAATGAAAATTGCTGAGTATTGAATATTGTAAACTGGCTTTCTCTTCATATGTGAAGCAGCAAAACTGGTTTGGTGGCACACTTTTCACAGTATTACATAGACAAACTATAATTCTTAAATAACATGGTATTCTTTTTCCAGTCCCTGTGTCTCAACACACAACCTACTGAAATGAGGAAAACACTATATATCTGAAGGATTACTCTGTGTTATGTCTGTCAGTTCATATGTGGGAAGATCTAAAAATTAAGAGCGCTTTTTTTCCCCAAATCTCTCACTTGAGGAAATTGCCCAATGTTTGCTCTGCATATAAAGACCTCAGTCTCTCACAACTTTTTGGAGCAGCTGTGAATGTAGACTTTGTTCAGCAGACACACCATTACTGTACTGGGAAATGGCATGAAGAGGGCAGCTCATTCAAACACAGACACAGAGGAGAGCAGGAGGAGTGCGAAACTGGTCGAGCCTGTAGCCCACCTCCAGTGCAAGCCCAGTATTGAAAGAGGTGCTGAGAGGTGTAAGCTGTGTGATGACAGGCCCAAGGATTCGGTCCCCTATGCCAGAGCCTTCTCAGATGACATGGCAATACTGGTGTACACTAATTACAGGCCCAGGTTACATCTGTCAACAGTATTGCAGTACTTATGTCACTCACAGTGTCAGGACCTGCCACTTGGCCATTGCTTGCAACTGCCAAACAGAAACACCAGTAGCCAGCAATTCACCACTATCAACACTAATGGTACCCAAGCGCTCTCTGAGGTACATGCCAGAGCCTGCTGTTGGATTCAGTCTGGCCTCCATTGCACCTTAATTAGCCCATTTATGACAGCAGAAAAACAAAAGGGAGGCATTCACCCAGCTAAATTGTTTACAGCTAAACACAATTCTGTCTTGCTCAACCCAAGTAATTCTACTGGAGTGAAGCAAGTCCTTATATGGAGGTGAGGGTCAGGAAACTGTTCGCTTTGGAGTAGTTTCTGTTTTACACATAAAGGTGTGTGAAACAGTGTGCTGGCAAACATTAATCCCAATGTACACTGACATGAGGAGTCAGTAGTCTTGCTTGCAAAGTCTTCAGTGAAAATGATTATTTCAGAATCAGAATCAGAATTCCTTTATTTATCCGCTGCACAAAAAGAAACAAACAGACTATTACTTTCAATTTTTTTTTAACTGCCTACCTTTCAAGTGCTTCATATTTTGTTTTGCAATCACATCAGTAAAAATGTGATTCCTCGGAGAACATGGCATTTCTTCCCTTTCTAATATCCCCCCCATCCCCTTTAAAAATACTCAGACGTAACACAATCAATCTACTTAAATCATATGTAACAAAAGCATCACATGTATAACCACACTGAAGAAGACACACAAAGCTTTTTAAGGTAACATTATACCATTTCAATGCATCATTTTCCTCAGTATGAAACAGAATACCATCAAACCGGTTTTCTATGAAAACATTTAAGATGATAAACTAGTCTGTAAACATAACCATCAAATAGCAGGAACAGAACAGCCACCATGCTAAGTCGTTCTCATTACCAGTAGTGGAGTTAAACATGCAGTTTGCACTGTTACCGATTATTTAAAAAGGGCATTAGTGTGCACCAGAAATCTCATAGCAATCTGCCATCTTTGATGTTGCAGTAGGCACCAAAGCAAGCCAAAGAAAGCAGCTGACCTCACTTCAGCTCACAGATTAACCAACGCATTTTAAGCACCCAGCATGCCTTAATGATGTAGCATAAAGAAGCACTATAAGCAAATATGCTTACAGATCCAGTTTATCGCCATCTAGTTGACTAAGCACTGACTGGTATGCTCCGTCCAAACACACAACAGCGTATGTATGTATGTATTGATATGATACACCATGAACGTACCTTATGAAGCGGGAGAACGAGGAAAGCTCCACCACCACTGGCGTCAACAATTATGGCAACAAACTTGGGGTTGACTGAACAGAAAGCGCTGTCCCATGTGACCCTTGACACACGGATATCATCGTAGCATTGGTCATTCTTAACCGCCTGGCCAAAGACGTGACGGAATTTGCTCTGCCGCACAACTCGTCTCATATCTGTGAAGAGAAGAGGATTTAAAATGTTAGTTAGTACATTAACGCAAAGAAACAGACTCACACCACAGTGACAAGATAAGTGTACAGGATAGAGAACTGCAATATGAAGACATAGACTTCTTGAAAGAGTGGAAGACACAAGTCACCGCATCCACAAACTGCAGCACAGTTCTTTTAAGGAACGAAGATCATACGTGAGGATATTATTCAGCGACACATTGTCTTGGGAGATGTGTTAGACTTTTTACTCAACATTTTATAACAAACCATGACTACCCCCTACTCCAAGAGTCTCCCTGGAATATCAGAGTATCACAGTGCTGACCGTTTCAGAAGAAGACCATTACCAACACATACTGAAGCTTGGAAATATGAATTTAACATCCTATTGTGGAAGGGGAATGATCGTGCACCGAATGACACAGCTTCTTTATTGAAAGGACAGTCCTACTACTCTGACAAAGATTCTACATTTTGTTTCAGGAACCTAACTCAGTCAGTGCCCATCGACACTCTGCCATGTGGGCTCTCCTCACACCTGTGATCAGGGAGCACCTCCAACAGGGTACTGATTGGCTAGAAAAGTGATACAAATTTACACATTACTAAATTTCAAAACTGCAGAAACCGCAATATTTAAAAGGGGTCTAAACTTTTCAGATTTCAAAAACACACAGCAACAGAAACATTCTTGGTGACAGTTCACAGGACTTCAAACTCTTTGGTCAGCCTTGTTTTTTCCTTTTCATGTTCAGCTGTGCCAAATATTAAACATCTGAAATACTAACACGCTTTTTGTGTGGCACAGTTAGAAAGAGCCACATCCAATGGAAAATAGGACATACCCAATCCAAATGAAAACAGACTTAGAAGCTGGTTCAGCTAAAATCTTCACCAAGAAAAGAATCCGCTGGCAGACAAGAGAGCTTTGGAAAACATGCCCATTCAAAAGCTACAAGTCCAAGTGCTGTGCTTACAATAACAGAACACTTCCAAAGATAATGGAAAGCTGGCCCATTTGACATAAACGACCAGAAACAAGGTCCAATGTAACCTACAACCTAAAGAAAGACAAAAGCTCTAAAGTAGTCCTTTTTTTTTTGGACAAGGCACATGGTAACAGTTTCCCAGCCTGAATCACCAACATGATAAAATCACAGCACAGGATGTGGGATATGTTTTGGAGGTGGCTTTCCATTGTGTGTGTGTGTGTGTGTGTGTGTGTGTGTGTGTGTGTGTGTGTGTGTGTGTGTGTAAAAGAGAGTGAGCAAGAAACGCTTGTATGGCATGTTTCTGGCAGAACAAGGAGCATAACACGAGCAGGAAGTTCTTCCTGCAGGGATGTGGGAGTGTCCTAACAGCCCATCTGTAAAACACGTCAGTCATTACAACTGTTTATTTTTGGTATCTCTAAACACTGACAGTGGGCTAAAAGACAAATTTGCTGTAATTAGTTTAAACATTTAGTGACATTTAAGTGCTAATCTTCCTTAAACTGAGACTTTCCAGTTTTCACTTGAGTTACACAAGATTTTCAAAATCTTCCTCTTAATATGTCTGGCTCAGAAGTGAATTTGTCTAGGAAAGTGAATTTGATTAGTCCTGGAAGGACTGACTCAGACAAAGAGCTGTCATCCAATTATAACTAGTCTGTAGAAATCCTGGTAGATAAATTATAGCTAAAAAGACACTAAATTCAATTTGAAGGGAAGAAACAGTTCTGTTATTGGAAACTGGTAGGGATTTACTCTGTTTATTGACTTTTTTACTTACAGATGCTATAATGAATATTTACAATACATACACAATAGTTTTTAAAGCCCTCATTTTATGTAACAGTTCTATTGACAGACAGAGGACAGCTTTCTACAGCCTGGTTGCGTCAGTGCTGACTGTCAGGCATGGACAGCCTGTAGAAAGCCCTGCAATCCTGAATGAGGAACTTGCACGTACCATATGCATTAAACAAGTTAGACATGTTGGTGTGTCTGCTTTCAGACAGACATTCCCTCCTTTACATTCTTCTACAGACAATATGCTGAAAAGCCTCCAGTTATTTGAACAACCTATTGATTCTCCTGCCAAATGTATAACTCTGAAAAAACATGTCATAGGATTAGGAAACAGCTGAGTGTGGTACATACCTTAAACTGAATCATTGTCAATTATTTGACAAACTAATTTTTGGCCATTTCAACTGGTCAATTAGAGCTAATCACCACTGGTTGTCTAATGGAACCATATGCTCTTCTGGCTGGAGTGAGTGCTCTTTACTAACAGGGAGGTAATGGCAGAAAACAGAGCAAAGTAATAACTGATTTAGGAGGTCATCACCAGTTCATCAGCAATTTATTGGCCAGAAAAAAGACACTTAATGTATTATGATCGCTTCTAGTTTTCCCTCTAGTTAATAAACTTGTGACCACACCAGTGCTACCGAATGCACCGGATTTTTCTACTAGGGCTGCAACTAATGATTAGATTTCTCATTCATTAATCTGCTGTTTATTCTCATGATTAATCATTTTGTCTATGAAATATCAAAAAACTGTTAAAATATTCTCATCATAATTTAACAGAGGCCAAAATGACACCTTCGAAATCCTTCTCTTGTTCTCTTGCTTGAACATTTTCAAGCAAGTTTTTCCTAAATTTTTTTCATTTAGGAACACATGTGCTCTTTGATGGGAAAAAAAAATTATTGTCAAGCTCTGTTAGGCGTTGCAGATACAAAATGAAGCATGACTGCATGGCCTATTTCTCACCTGAAATGTAAACTGATTTTGGACTATTTAGGGGGAATGAATCATTTTCTAAACAGCAACCACTTCTTTCTTTCCATGGTGGCAAAAGGGGAATCTATCAGGTCTGGTCCAGTTTCATGATGATGACATCCCTAACCTACTTAAATGCCATTGAGCCTTTCCCATTACTAATGCCGAATGAGCAGAGAAGCTATCTTGCTGCTCTTGGCTCTGTTAATTTGCAGCAGAATAGTACATTATTTTATTCAGGAGAGCTTTATAAGATGTGTTGTTTTATCACCACAATAGTGTGACTAGCCTAGACAAAACAATCACTGCATTCTTGAGGTCAGTCTGGGCCTGCACAAAGATCCCCACTCACCATCCTTATGCTCTACAAACAGCAGGAAATGTTCAATATTTGATTAGTTTTTTACAAACCCACCACTCTGGCAACAACTGAGCGACACTGGATATAAAATCTTTATGGAGAAGAGGGCTGAGCTATATCAGTGTACACGTTAGACATCAGAGCAGACTAGGTGGGGTTGTTGCAGCTCACTGTGCCACACTAGGCCTCAGTGACTAAGCCTCGTTGCTTCCTTTTCAGGAAGTTATCACCATTTCTTAGACACTAAACATTTACTGTGGTTAGATTTAATTGCCATTCCCACATCTGCACATAGTACTATAATGGTCAAGTCCTCGACTAAGACTCAAATCAGAGTCAAGCTGAAATGCTGATAATGGCTCAAAAGAAACCTGGAGTCATGTTTAACACTCAGGACTTAATCACCTTGTACCTCAGAGCTACAACATGACAGGACTTGTGCCTCACCGAGAATATCCACTGAAGCGTCAAACAAATCTCACCTCCTTCACAGTCAAAGATCCTAAAACTGCTAGCAGCAAATACCAAACCAAAAACTCCTTTATCCAATAGGACTCTTATGTAAGAACACGATTATCCCTCTGCTGCACCTGATGAGTCCAGGCTGAAAAAAGTAAGCCTACAAAGAGACCAGGGGACAGTACTTACTGCACCTTTACTTATTCACATTCAATATCAATTTGATGGTACCATTATACTAACCCAAATATACTTAGAAGAATTCTCAGAGTCAGGTAGGACTTAAAGAGCAGGAACCAGAGGGGTAGGGTTATTCTGCTCAAAACTAGCAAGCCTTATCCAAACAGCCAACTTCCTGTTAGATTTCTATGGCTACCACATAGAGACCAGGAACTAATACTAACACAGTCATTGTCAACACAAAGGAAATATTTATATAGAACACCACTGATTTTCCTCATCCACTGGAACACACAGGATAAATTAAAAACTAAACGATAAAGTGAAATCTGTTAGAATGACAAAAAAGGAAAACCTCTATATAACTACATGAGTTAAATTAAAGAGTCAATACTGAAAATTACTGATTTAATATCCAATGTTTATGACCCATCTCCTTTCACCAAACAATAAACATCGTAAGGATCACGTCTGGCATGTAACAACGTCAGCAGGGTCTGTGCTGAGGCACCAGTCTGACAGCCTCAGAAATACATCAGAGAGAGACAGAGACACACCTTGGGGGAATATCATGCTACTCAGTGATAATCTTCTGAGATTTACAGCTCACTGATCCAGCCCTAATTCAAGCAAAAAGGCCTCAAGTATCTGTTGGGCACATCAGATGAAAGCAGACCTATGTACCTTATTGCCTCCTGAGCCAGCCGAGCTGACCCTGATGTGGAGAGACAGAAGGAGGACCCCAAAGCCTGAGGAAACAACCAACAGAAAATGGACGAGTATGACACAGTTTTTAGCATCGTTCTCTGTATTCCTCAACCCCATTTACATCTGACAGTACTGCTGAGGAAATGTGGGTCCCATAACAAACTGAGCTCCACACTTTCACTGGTTATTCCAAACCTACTTTAAGACTACAAGCACAAATTAAGTGGTTGACAAGGAAGGTGATAATGAGGAATGCAACAGATCACAAAACTCATGCATCAGAAGAAAAGAAAAAAGGCTTGGAGTATTTTTAAAATGTGCTACTTTGGCTCTAATGTAGCCACCTCTCTGCGCATGGATCACGAATCAACTATGTTCCATTACACCACTTGTGATAATGGAAGAATTTAGGCTTTTCATGTTCACCGTCAAGCTTGCCGTGTTAGGCGCTGGAAGATTTCCCTCTAATTTCTACCTCACAGTTGCAGTACAGACTGCTGCCTACCATTAAACCAAGAGGAAATTGTTTTGCTCTGACATAAGACTACAAAACAGCTACAGAGAGCTACCTCTATTTTTCTTTAAATAAGAAAGCTCATGTTTGGTCTGGGTGCCAGAATGTCACTCCTCTAACATTTGTTGTTAAGAATGAGGAATTTTTATTTGTCACTCAATCCAAGATGCATCTCAGTCACTCGCTACTAAAGATCAATGGAGTACTTGCAGGTGACCAACGTGAACATCTGAAATTGTCCCTTCGTGTTATCGAGGTCACTGTGACATTCATCATCTGGTGATGACGTGACTTTGCATAGAGTTTGGAGCATGTGCATAAGCTTATAAAATTATTGAACATCTTCAGTGACAAGAGACATTTAATGCTGCCCATCCCTGCCACATCCATTTACGCTTACACATTCCAAATAAAACATGAGACCACCCCAATTCTTCCAACAGCAGATAACCTGCCTAACCAGGATTAAAACTCACAGCCTATTACAGCTATGTGAATCCCAAAGATGGCTTATTCAAACTGCATAGACAGCCTTTATATTTTTGTTGCTGGGGTGCAAAATCGTCCATGATGCTTGGTGTTTTGCAGTGTGTTTGCTTTGTGAGTGAAATGTGACATAACATGAAAATCCCAGCCACAAATCAGGATGAGCTGATGTGGGAGAGGGAGGGGTAGCAGAATTAGAGCAGAATTATGCTCATCCTGAAGTTGTAACCCTGAGGGGGTTTTGACTGGAATGCTGACAGAAACCAGACCTGTTTCTCACAATAGGTTAAGCTTGACAACCCACTACTACAACAACACATCCAAGCAAAGTTGCTTTTTTAAAAAAAATAAAATAAAATAAAAGAACTTAGACATTTTAAAAAGCAAAGTTTTTTGTTTTTTTTTTACATTGTAGCAGTTTTCATAACTGTTTGACTAATTGAACAATAATCACCACACAACAGACTTCAACAATAGTTAAGTAAACAAACATAGCAGCTGCAGCATGTGCAATAAGAATATGTATATTTTGACTGTAATGCAGAAGTGCTTTCATGTGTTCATCTGTAGTTCATTTGTCAAGTTCACCACAACTCAACAGTTCCCTCAACTTGAGCCACTTATCTTAAAAATCACCTAAAGTCTCAAGCCGAAATCACTGGAATCCATAAAACCCTCTGCTGATACATGCAATCAGCAAATAAAACAAAGACTCAACCATGTTTCACAAAGGATCTTATCTGCTACGTGTTTAGTTTTGCAATTCCTTTGTTTGTTGGTACGTTTCATCATTGTTGTTATTGCCAACTTCCTTACAAAGTGGCCATTTCACACTGGGAGTCCAGGGGTCTCGTTTATAAAACCATGCATGGCAGGGATGAGCATTTATCCATTTATATTTAAAATATTTTAAAAATCGAGGTCTCTATACTTTGGACAAATACGGACTTCCATATTTATGTCCATCCCTAGTGTGTAGGGTCCAAACTTAAAGTGCATGTGTGCACAAACCATGAAAATGAAAGATGCCACAAATAACCAACATGCACGTGCATCAGGCATCACCACAATATTTATATTTATGACCTGCGTTCTGATTAGGACTCATGGGGATGATATGGAGTGAAATGACTGTGCCAGAGCTGTCACTGGCTTTATTTCCAGACTTACACAATCCATATGCATAGATGGTAAAAATGTAACAGGTGAGGTGACTGGAGAAGGCTGAGTGTGTGCCTGACAGCCACCACACTGTCTCCAATGTGCTCTGTGTGCCTGACAACACATGCCCACTGCAGTGATTTTACACACAAAAATAATATGAGCTAAAATTGTACTGATATCTGCACAGTATTAGAAGGCAGTACTGAAAACTTCTGAAGCCTTCTGAAGTCGTTCATTCCTGATATTAAAATTTGATATTTTAGATTTCTACAATGGCGGCAGATAATTTTATCAATTAAAAATACAGTCCAGTCCTCTCCTCTGCACTTCAGGGGTGGGGAATGTGACAGTAAGCCACTGCTGATGGAATATAAAGCAGACATCACAACTTTGTGATGTTGTGTGTCTCTTTCAGGCGCAGTTTTGTGCATATCCAATGGATTTATATTAAGTACATCTCTCCAACAACAACAGCCCTCAAATATACGTGGGATAAAGCATGCACTGAATGTATACACATTAGTAAGTGTAACGGCAGTAATGGCATTTTTTTGCCTGAAATTTTTATATCTTAACAGCAATTACCAGTCACAGACTTTTCCCACACTTTGCTACCCCTGCCAAACATCACCACCACTACACACACCAGTGATGTCGCCTCAGTGCTCCCAATGCACTGCCTGCCTTTTGCCTTTTGTCACCAAGACCGCATGAGACGCCACCTAAATCCCCTTCCTGTAACCAAGGCCACGGACCACCATTGTAATCAGATTCCAGCTACATTCCAGGGCTTTTGGCAACAATGAGATAAGGTGCTGTTTTTTCACCTCTCCCCAACCCCAAGTAGCCATGTGGTCTTTGCGCTGCTCAATTTAAATAGTACTGGAACACAATACATTACACACCAGTGTTTTTAGGAATGCTATTGTATTCTTTTATACTTAGGAGAGGAAATGAGATTTGCAGACAAATGAGCAATGTGGCTCTAGGTTCAACTCAGTACTGTGTGACACATAGACAAAAAGAAAATTACCAGCTACAATCAAAATCCTCAACCTCAAGTGAAATAAAGTGATTAGATTTTGCCAACTTCTTCATTCCAAAACAGAACAACAAATTCTTTAGATTAAGACATGTGTCTTAATCTATAGTGTCCGAAAATGCCTACGTCTAGTGCAATGCTGACTATGCCTTAAACTGTACTCCAGCACAAACTTCCATTCCAACTGTCTATAAATTTCTGTAGTGTGAGACTTGAACTCCTAAACTTCTTATCCTACTTAAAGTCAAGATTTAAAAGAGACCACTTTAAAATCCAGTAAAATTACTCACAACAGGAAAAGCTCAAGTTTTTATGAGTGTTTGTGTGTTACTTGGCCATCTACAGCAGCACAAACTGAAAATATAACCAACGGCAAAGTTCTCACGTGTAAACACAGTAGACAACATAATAAAATGACAAAAACAAAAACCCGACCTATCAATTTTTTTTTTTTTTAAAGTCAACTCCTACACAGTGTGTCCCTTCCTCTTCCTGATCAGCTTCTTTTCCCTGCCCCAGTGAGCAATGCACAAGCCACTACTCTATTTCAACAGATGTTGTCAGCTGTGGTGGGAGAGACCAGTGAAGAAATAGTATAAGTCTGTGTACATCTGCTGGAATTACTAAGGCGCAAGCATTGCTAGTCATATAATCATACAGTTTACCTTTTATTATGTAAAACACATACAGAACACAAATTGATATCAATAACTTTTTAGATATATATGCAATTAATACACTTAATTGTGGCTTATTCAACAAAGAACATCCACTGTCAATGGGTTGTGTGCTTGTTTTCTACTATGTAAGCAATTAGTGGTACAGATTTAGGCATGTGATCCTCTTCATCACCGGGCTGGTCCAAACAAACACACACACTAATATACTAAGCAGTTGGTTAATGAGATATTCCCTCCACTTGTTCTTTTAAAAGAACAAGAAAAACCACAACAACAAAACAAAGACCAGTAGTGGATATCTTGTCTGAAAAAAAAGTAAATAAATAATAAATAATTAATATCTAGCACATCAAGTCTAGGCTTGGCTGCAAATTTAAATCTGTTGACTTTTCAAGCTGTGGCATGTCATCAAGACAGTTTCTGGCAGTAAGCGTGGGCTGAGATTACATCTTGCACAGACAGGACTGGACACAAACTGAGGTATGTCAGACACGTTAAAAGAATGCAATATTTGAGTGCAACTTAGGTGCAAAGGCCACACCGTTGACCAAATATATTTATAAATATTTATACTTGATATGATTATTCCAGCAGACTGATAAGAGAACTAACTGCACCAGGCAATATATCAAACAACTACTAAGCTACTTTCTATCCAATATCCAATATACACATTCCTCAGTTCACAAAACAAAGCATGAGCTGCTACTTCTTTATAATTTCAGCCCAATTATAAACAGTAACTTGAGATGGACAGCACAGAAAGGTTGTACTTAGCCATACCTCAATCAACACAGATGAAATAAATGTAATAGATATGTTGAATAGGAGATATAAACTTAAACGATCTTCCTGAAACCAATCGAAAAATGTGCACTCGAGACTTCACCACAGCCCACACCAACACATTTTGCTGCAGTTGATAGGAACCAACACTCCCTCACATCTCATGCTTAGTTTCCCTCTGCTTCCTGACCCACTTCCTCTCTCAGCTCAGCCATAGGAAGGCAGGCTACACACTTCTGAAGATCTTGCACTGCAGCACAACCAGCAGAGGTTGATGCGTCTGGAACGGTTAACAAGCCCAAACACAGCTGTAGTACTGCTGACTGTTGACCCCGGGGTCACTCTGACAGCCTTCACCTGCTCTGCATCCCACAGAGGGTCTGAGCAAGGGAAACTCCCACAACTCTAAAGCTGATTACACACTGAAGCTGAGTAACCTAGTTCAAAACAGGGGCCAAATATGCAAATCATGCTGCACCTTTGGCACACTAAGCACGGTTATTACAAATCAAACTGCCTTACTGTCATGAGAAAGCCAATGGGCCGGTGGTGGCTCGCAGAAGGAGGAGTCACATAAAGGACTACTTGGGTCAACACCACCAAATGAGAGGAGAGGCGCCCTAGAACCTTCAAAAGGTATACAATTCCTTCCTTGAGTCACATTTGGTGTTTGTGTGTTTTATATTACTATTAATTTAATAATCCTTCTTCATTGATGTGCAAACTCGATATAATTACGACATACGCGGTCCAGTTATGGAAACTTTACAATACAATATTTCAGTAGATGAGACTAATGAGACAATAAAGTGTCTTTGAACACAAGAAACACTTACTAATAAATAAAATACCCATCTTAATTTGACCGGAACGTCATTAAACCAAACCCTGGTTTTGCTGTAACAAAAGTGAAGATTAAAAACAGCTGTCAACAACAGCAACACGACATTTCAGTGTTTGCTCTTACTGCCTATTACCAATTAACTAGAGCAGGTTGAGGTCGTCATCTGCACAGATAATTTCATACAAACGATTCTCCACGTGTTATGGCCAAACGGAGCTGGTGGAGGAACACTGTGATTATGCATTTGAGTAATATTTATAGTCGCTAGCATGGAAACAGTCTCTGCTTCCATGCTAGCGACTATAAATATTACTATGACCCCTTTCCATATATCTCTCATACCAGTATGTTAGTGGGTCAAATCTGAACCTGGCATCTGGATGAATGTTGCGGATATTGGATTGAAATGAAGCAGTACATTTTCACCAAAAACGTCCATGTAAATGATAGAGTTAATTCTTCGATATCTTTCATGTGTTCACCCTATTGTTCAGTCTGAATAGTCTTTATTAACAATCGGGATGCCAAGGGCCAGGGCGCGGTTATGCTTCCTGCACCTCCGTGTATGTGGATCTATCGTTTCGGAAATAAGTTTTCCTGCCGGACTATCGCTAGCTACCCCACCCCACTCGATAACGTTCAACTGAACATTTCATGTAGTGAATTATCCACCCAACAGCAGAAGGAGCAAAAACCTTGCTTGAGAAACAGCAATTTCCCAGGTTATCGGTTAGAAACTTTTTGGCATTGTCAGTTAACCGCCGCTGAAGGCTAGTGCTAGCTAAAAAAAAAAAAAGACAGTTCACATTCTACAGACTATCCCGATTCATTTTAGCTAGCGCATGCACTTTCCTGTCTGGGTGGCTGAGGTGGACAAACGAAGACCATTGAGACCAATTTAAGAGGAGAAAAGAACGTAACTAACAAATTCGCGTAACCTGTAACCTACCTTCTGAGAGGAAAATGAAGGTATTCCCGAAAGCCGAATGATATAACACAGCCCGACGCGTATCCCAATTGATTTCTCCCTCTGCTGGAGCCGCTGCTGTGCTGACACCAGTTTCTCTGTGTGCTCTTTCCCGACTCTGGCGCTAGTCCCGCCCCTTAGCTGGGCTTGGCGCGCCCTGTGTGGACCAGTTGCTTTTGATGGACAGCTCTAACAACCAATCATAGTGACGTTTTGGATACCAGTGAAAAGAACTAATTTTTCCTTCCTTTAGGTTCCCAGTTAGAAAAAAATAACCATCAATCGTGTGTTCATGGCGGCCCCCTGGCATTTAAATCTAATGTGGTTTTTAATGTGGCTTTTATTATTGTGATATACCTGTTTCCTTTCTTCAATACATTTATTAATTACACTACTAATTGTCATTATATGACATAATTTAGGAAAGTATGGGTAAAGTGTGTTAAAAAGTGTGGGTAAAATAACTGATCCTACCATAAATGTAAGGACATAAACACAAGTGAATTTTTCTGAATGGTTCTGTGTGAGAAAGTAATTCTTTCAACCACTTTTTTATGCAGAAGGATTATAATGTCAATGTCAGTGTTTATGATAGGTAGTGAAACAACAGAATATTATGATTTAAGAATATGTTTCAAGAACATCATGTACCACAAGTATGTTACAGCACCACAAGATGGCGGTATTTCCCAAATCCAGAGTGATGCAGACGTTTGAGAACAGCTGTATTCCATCACCAATCTATTTTTTCTTCGTCCTCTTTCAGTCTTGTGGATGAGGGTTGATGCAAGTGTTTGTGGTGAATTTGGCAACCCAAATTTTCATGGACCAGGAAAGCAGACTTCATTGGGAAACTGTCTTTGGAAACCAAATGACTCACTAAGTAATTTACCTGATATCCTGTTATGCCCAGTGTTTTCTGCACCATCCACAGTTTCAACTATTATTATATAATCAGTAATCCAGATTTTACCCTTACCTTTTCTCACTGATGGCTTCCTCTCAATTGCCTTGTCTGGAGATTTCTGAGCTGAGTCAAAAGCAGCCTTCATCTGTGCCACCTTTACAGACTGGGCCTGCTCATCAGACTTAACTTCAGCTGGTTTTGGTCGGTCCTGGTGCTGCAGCTTTTCATGCAGTTGAATGGTCTCCTTTATGAGTTCTGAAACAGGCCTAGATTTGGGAATGCTTTGAGATTTCTCTCTCTCTGAGACACTGTCATCGCTCTCTCTGCCAAGATTTCTATCACTTTGGTCTGGCATAATATTTTCTGTGTGAAGTGTCACGTGAAGATCCTGCTTCACCCCTGCCTTGACTTGGTGACTCTCCTCTGATATAGCTGGTCCGGCTACAACCAAAACAGAGCCAGCATCCACGGGTGGTGCAGTAGTGTTCTCAGTGGAGTCCTTCACCTTCTTCCTTCTCAAAGATTGAGCGTCTGAGCATGCAGAGCCAGATAACTTTGAATCAGCTGTGCTTTTGCTGTCATTCTTCATTTCTTGAGGTGGTCTTGCAGTATCTGTCCTCTCAGCACTAAGCAAATGACATGGGGCTGCTATTTGCCCATCACTTTTTGTGGGTGGAGGCTTTGTATCAGGCAATGAGGAAGGTGTAGATTCCTCAGTGATCACACCACTCACTTCACATGACATTCTTTCATGTGAAACAGCTGATTGTAAGTTATCCGGGGACTGGTTTTTACATGAGCCTATATCCGGCTTCTTTGAACTCTGACAATCAGCTCTGGGATAATGTGAGACTGTGAGTGAGGTCTCACTCGTAGTATTTCCAATTATTCCAGACTGAAAACAATGTACATCTGACATATCTGTCTGTTTCAAGTCGGGGCCCTTGATGTGATGATCTTTGGCTACGAGGCTTTCTTTTGGTAGTTTCTCTTTCAACCCCTTAATGTCATGTACTGATAATGGTGTATTTACATCTGACTGATTGATTGTATCAGTGGATGGCTCTCTTGCTGCACTGTCAAGGATCCTCTTTTCAGTAACATCCAAGGTATCCTTTTCATTTATGTCAACTTCTTCTATATCTGAGAGAGCAGGGGTTGTCTGCTTTCTGTTTCTCTGCAGTAGCTTCTCCAAAATAGAACTGGGTTCAGTGGGCGAGGCTGGATTTGATGAGTCTATCTTTTGATTTATGGTTGTTTCAGCTGTGTCCATTTGTAGATAAGATCCCGCGGACTCCGTTTGATCATCGGTGTCAGCGACCTTTGGTTTTGTTGAAGAGTAGGCTTTCGAAACTGGCTTCAGCTCACACGTTTCCTCATTGGTATTATTCTCTGTTCTCTCTTCTGGAGGTCTGCAGTGAATGGTGTCACTCATGTCTGATAGAGACTCTTTCTGCACACTGTTTTTCAAAGGATGTTGGGGTTGAGCTGTAGGTGGTCCCATCCTCTCACTCAAGCGGCCCACTGTTTCTGCACAGAGTTGAATATCTCCATCCACAACATCAGCAATGACGACAAGATCATTCTGATCTTGACGAACAGACGGTAAAAACTCACTTTCTGCACAAGCTCCATATCTGCTCATCTTCATCATCACAGAGTCCTCTACTGTGTTTTCAAGTGATTTTGCATTGTCTGAAGAAAAAGCATGGCCATACCTTTCAAGGGCAACTCCAGCTAAGAGGTTTCCATCTTGGATCTCCTCATGTGGGACGGTTCTCTCCATCTTGATACTTGAAGATTTGTGAAGCCCCTCCTCAGCAGTCTTCTCCTCTCTCTTGATTTGATTGTACAGCTTGTATATGCCGGCTCTTTCTTCAGCCTTCGCACCACTCTTTCGGTTCTCGTGTGTCTCCTGTGGAACCAACGGAGCGGTCCTGCCTCCTTCTCCTCCTCCCTCCTTTCCTGCAGCCCCTCCCTGTCTCACCTCCCTTACAGCAAAAGGACTCGGACACAAATTTATATGCTTCTCGTTAGAAGGTGTTGTTGGCTCCTGGCTGGGGATCCCATCCAGATCCTGAGCGTCTGGCTCCCTTGAATGTTCCCCGGTGTTACCAGCTTCCTCCTCACAGGAGTTTCCTCCCTCCATGACATCACCTGTATGACTGCCTGCGCCTCCAGTATCGGGGCTTGGCTTTGTCTCCTCTGATCCTTCACTGAGGGCCTGTTCCCCCTCCTCCAGTTTATCCTGGTTCTGTCCCATACTGGTCTGTCGAGAAAGACATGGTGTTAACCTCACAACACAACACTGATCCTCCCAAATCATGCCACGTGTTAGGAAGGAATGTCAGCCCAGAAGCAGTTTCTTTTGCCTGCTGACCACGCTTGATCTGTGCTCAACCACAGCATTGGTTATTCTGAGTGTCTCCATTCATATTTCCAGTTTAAATAAAACTGAAATCTAGAGGCTGCTGAAACAGAAGAGGAGCAGACACCTGGGATCACTGTCTAGAGATGAGAAATGGTTTCAGTCTTGGGATGAGACCATGTAGCATGTAGCAAACAACTCATCGTCACACAGGAGCTATTTTCATGGGAGTCATGAATTGGAGTATCTTATGACTTTAACTGCTATAATATACCCTCTGTTGGGTTATTTATGCATCTGCCAGGTCCACAGTTTCAAGTCAAATTATACACACAAGATTTTTAGTCCTTTGTGTTAAACTCTTCAGTGACACTGCAGTACTGCATTATTTTCTTCTTACACTGTATGTTATGTTCTATTTTCACTCATTCACACAAATTGAAGGGATGATTTGAATTTAAGATTTAAAGCCTCATCCTTAGAATAACTGTGTTGTTAATTATAACCTGTGATGAGTGTTATTGGCATAATCAGCATCACAGCAGAACAACTTGAACACTGAGTCTGACTAACCGATTAATCCTTCTCTGTTAGTGTGAAATCTTCACAAAGTCTGATGAAATTCAACTTGTTTTCCTCATACTTTTTTCAAATTTCTTTCCTGATTTGGTTTCATGTGATCCAGTTAATTGATTAGGAACCAGTCAGTGCAGTCTTTTGTGTTCCCACATGTTGCATATAAGAGGAGGATATTTAAAAAACTTAATCTCAGTGTTTAATCCAATGAATAATATGAAAATTGAACAGATGCCCTGTACCATGTTAATCTTGCTTTGGATGTTTTGTATTTAATTAACATTCTCTCATGAATGTTTTCCTGCATTGCATGGTCTTATCATGATGTTGGTGGTTATTGTGCTGCTGATGATTAGTAGTCAGAAAGTATGTTAGTATTAGTAATACCCATAGGAGAAGGCATAATAATAGCGGTTCTTGCTAACAAGAAAGCAGAACATGAGGCAAAACCTGCATTATCATGTTGCACAGACAAACTTCTCCATGAGATCACCTGATTGTTTAATGAATTTTTATCCACCAAACTGCAGCAGTAAGCAGAGAAAATGGTGAGGCACAATGAACAATGACCTGGACCATGAGTCTGTTTCCTGTCTGTGGCCTCATCCCTCGTCTGTGTGACAACATATGACTACTGTTGTCTTATCATCTGACAGGCCTGCACACAGGCCAGACACATGGCTAACGGAGCTAATGTTATCACCCTACAATGGTGGCATAGCTTTGTGAGGAGATACAAATGTGTTGTTTTGTGGCTGACATTGCGAAAGAGAGCAGAAATATGGGAGGACCTCAGTAAAAAAGAAGTTACAAAGTCGTAGTTTCTCCTCTGTCAGATCATGTGAACTCTTCAGGTTAAATAGTAGAACTCAGTGGAATTTGCATTCATTGATTATCCTCCACCTACTGCATCAATCAGTGTGGGGAGCCCCTTCCCCTAAGGCAGTCTGCCCCTGTTAACAACTGCTCCATTATCCTGTCTCATCCTCCCTGAAAGCCCAGTGCTGATCACTTGATCACCATGTGCTCTGCTGCCTCAACATATTCAGACATACAGGAATTCAAAACAACGAACCAGGAACCTCTCACAAGTCGCTGGAAAATAGGCAACTTATCGTTTGTTGTTTTTTATTTAATCTGCCCCGACAGATACAACCAAACAAGCTGGGCACAGGCTTGGATCACTACGGCTCCCTACTCTTCCAATGACATGCACATAATATTGATCCCTTATCACACACTGAGGCTGTCACTTACCAGTTAGATGTTGTAGCAGTGTCGATCGCTCTTTCTCAAGACTGACAGAGTGCTCTTTGTTGGTTGTTTGGTGATGTTCAGTCCTCCCTCAAATGCACAAGCAATGGGAGCCTTATATTACATCCATGTGATGTCACAGCACATTTGACTAACACAATCAGGGGAACTTGTAGCTTTGCTTCTTGCTGCCTTGAGAAAGCTCGGAGAAGTTATCTTTAATATGTCTGTTTCTTTGTTTGCATGTGTGCATTTTGCTTCATGGTGAAGGTGTTAGGTACATACAAGTAAGTGGTGATCTTTTCACCTTTTCACCAAAAATGGATGTTATAGCCAATGACAAGCACAGATAAAGAGAAGACAAGAGTGAAGTAATTTAGATTTTTTCTGTCTCCCTTAAACAACAGTGTTTGCATACCAGTGTCATGGGCTGCACAGATACTGCTTCCCTCCAGGAAGCTAGTAAAGATAAGTTGGAGATAGTAAGAGACCTGAATGCATCCATGAGTGTGGGAAATCAGCCGAAAAATAGCTCAGACCTTTATCTTTTGTTTCTCCTGGTCTCTACAGTAACGTCCAAAACAGGATACGTCCTCAGGTAATAAAACAAAAGTGGCGGTTCTGCGGCCAAGAATTCACCAGCAGAAGAAGGGAAAGAGAGCAGCCCACACCCTGCAGGATGAAGGCGGCAGTGTTGACATGTGTGCAACTAGAAACCCTCGTGTTCTTGTCAGTCAGTGGTTTGTGTTTGTAAAGAGTTGCAGGTCACTCTCAATCCTATCAAAACAAAAGGCCAATCTGTCTCTAATTCAATGTCATAATTAATTCAAGATGGACTCCACAGGCTTCTTGGCACAAGGATGAGGTGTTTTATGAGCCCTCTTGTTTAATCCTAAATGTTTACAGTAGTTAATATAAGCTTTCTGTTTGACATCTCTGGAAATGCCAGGGTAACTATAACATAAAATCGCAGATGCTGAACTGCTTTACACCAATGTCAATTCACACATAAATAACATCTTTATCACCTCAATGCCCCACCACCACATACTTTACTATACACATGGCCTACCATTCATTATACAGACACACACAGTCACATAGGAGGAACAAGAGCATGTAACCCAAGTAATTCACTGATGTCATGCAAACAGCCATGGGGAGCCAAATGTTATATAACCTGGCTGTTAGAAAATTGTTCTCCTGCCAAAGCATACAGATGGGGGCATAATGATGTAATTTCAGGATGCAGACACATCACAGTTGAGTCACTGCGCAGATATTTACTTATGCCTGTGATTCATTTCTCCATTCAGTAAGGCCACACAGCATCCACAACACAGTATATAATCCCATCTCTGTTTTCCTGATACTATTGGTTTTGAATGAACTCTGTTGACAAGAAAAAGAACACATCTATGGCATAATATGTAAAAGAAATGTTTATTTCCATCATGACAACATACAGTAGATTATTCTGAACAACGTAAAAAGTGCAAGATGCATTCAAACTACAGCAATGTACAGTACAAAAGTTACTGCATACTTAAATATAAAAAGAAAATGGTTACAAAACTGTGAAGTAACCTATTGTGATCGTTGCCACGTCATTGTGACAAAAGCTTTCGGACTCACTGATGATATGAGCAGAACAGCTATGAGCCCGATGACTTGACTGAGTCTCTTTTCGTTTCTCCCAAAAAGGTGCAAAAAAGATGTGACAGCATTTAAAATACATACATGATTGACATTACGGTTCACATATTTAGTACAGCTTCAATGGTGTTTCCAATTTTCCAACAGCCAAAGAACTTTGGTCTTTCACATTGCAAAAAAGCACGAGGATGAGCTAATTTAACATAAAGAAAGTTTGGATGTAGATGTTTAATGTTTTGCATTCATTTCCTGACAAGCAGATAACTTTAGCATGGGAAAAACCTTCATATAAATTATATGATTCGACTGCCACATTGGGCATTTTGTGATTTCAAGCCATGCAGTGTGACTCCTCACTCTGCTCTCCCAAGGACAATGTAGGGAATGATGAGGTCGATAACATTATTCTAATGTTATTTTGGAAGATAGCTTGCTATGTACCAGTATTCACTCAATTAAAAAACAGTGCAAAGGAACAACAAACTCAGAAATCTTTTTGTTCTGTTTGTTGAAAACAGTGAGCAAGCCTCCGGTGAAACAAAGTCAAAACCTTTTCTCTTCTCTTTCATCCCATTCACTCATTCACAGACTCACATATTGTTACGCATTAATGCATTAACACACACACACATCTGCATTAAAATGAGTTCAAGACTGATTTCCTCACTTCAGCAAATGAACTGGATTGAGCTCCATGAATGCAACATGAGGTAACCATTAATTTTACAACCCTCTACCATCTAAAACAAGACTGTGCGGTAAACAATTACATTTATTAACACTTTGCTTTCCATCAAGCTTCAATGAGGAACTCAAGTTCATCAATCAATGTGGGCTACCACTTTGTACCAGACAGGTAAAATTCATCTAAGTGCCAACGGATACCATAATTTGGTACATATCAGGTACTGTGAAGTTAAAGGTTATAGAGCATCTATTACCATCTCATCCTGCAGTCAAACACACAGCTCTGTGCCTCTGGTCTCATAGGTAAGGCACTTGTTCATCCATGAATCAAACCAAGTTAGAGGTGAACTGATGGCTTTACACATTTGTCAGATACAGCAATATGACTTTCATCACTGTGAACAGCAGTTTGAGAAACAATGTGGCAAAGGACAGTGTACAATCCTTATAACAACAGTTGGCATTGTTTCTTTTGTTTTTCTTTTTTTGTATGACTCATCCCTCCATATATATATATATATATATATACATATATATATATATATATATTAAAACCTCTGCTTTGATGCGTCAGCTTCTGGGCTCACCTGACAGTGCTCTCTCTGGAGTGTACAGGTCCTTGCAGGGTGGGGGCAGAGCAGAGGTGGTGGGGGAGTCCCACTCCAGGCCAGAGTTTGGCTCTGGGGACAGAGAGAGGAGCAGCAGTGTTCCTGCATCCGAAGAGCAAGCCGAACACAGGTCCTCCGAGGAAAAGTTGAGGCTGCCCAACTTGGCCAGCGAGTTGGACCTCTTCAGCTTGGAAGGCACGGTTAGGCCTGCCAGACGCATGCGGGTCTCGATCTCCTGTGCCCTCTGACGCACAAGGCCAGGTTTCCCTCTCACGCTGCGCAGACTGTCACTGCTGGAGCTGCGTGTCAGGGTTGACCCATGAGGTGAGGAAGTGGGTGTGAGCAATCCAGACCCCACCACCCCCAACAAGGCTTCATTGGTCAGTGGCACCACCAGTGGCTCTAACCGCACTTGGCATGGTGTAGAAGATTTAGGGAAGTCTCCGGAGAAGCCAGAAAAGTCCTCTTCATCCTCAGCATGAGAGAGGCTCTTTTTGGACCTTTGGCATGCGTGCAAAGGAGAGTGCAGTCTCTCCTTGGATAAACCTGAAAGTCTCTCTAGTCTCTCTGCACGCCGGCGGACCAGCCCGGACCTCTGCAGCTGCAAAAGCGTGTCCTGTTGTTGGCCAATGTAACAAGTCACGACAGAATTCTCTTCCCCCAGATCCATTCTCATCAGCTCAGGGAGGGCATCTGAGGAAGCTGCAGATTCACTTTTCTGACCCTCCGTGTTCACTTCCAATAGATCACCATCATCCTTTGGCTCTGGTAAATACAGTGGTACTGGCTGCTCATCACCGTCGAGTGGAGCTGTGGGTGTGGAGGCAGCACAGTTGGCACAATCACAGAAAGAGCCACAGCGGCGCAGCAGTACCACTGAAGATGCGAAGCCTTCAGAAGAGGTATGGGACAATGGAAATGAAGCATTTGGGACTTCAGGAGGACTAGGGTTAAGGCAAAGCTTGGAGACCAGAGGTGGAAATTCTTCTGTCTGCTTGGACTTTGAATCCCAAGAAGACAAAGCAGAAGCATCAGCTGGAGGAGCGAAGGAGGAAGCCTTTACCTAAATAAAAAGAGGAAAGAAAAAAAAATATAAGACGGAATATGGTTATTTTTTAAAGTGGATTCATGAAATTAATAACAGGCAGCTAAACCACATGACTCACACTTACATTAAGGTTATGTGGAGTGCTCAAATGGTTGTTATTGTTGGAGTTTTCATTCAGGGTAGCTAGGTCCATCCCATTACCCTCTGTATCTACACTTTCTGTTTCTTCTCCTCCACCTGCTTCCCCACCCCCTCCATCATCTGGTTGCATTAGAACCTCCATCTCTGCCTCCTCCTTCTGCACCTCCTCCTCATCCTCCTCCTCCACTGTGCTGAACTCCAGCCTTAGACGAAGCTCCTCCAGGGGCTCAGGGCCCCGAGAGCTTGTCTGGGCAGCAGTTCCCGCTGCTGAAGCCCCAAAGTGGGAGAGAGGCAGTCCTTCACGACTATCAAAGGCCTCATCGTCCAACAGAGCATCCCTCTCCACATCCTCAATTTCTATAAAGACTTTTTCCATGCCTAGAAGAGGAGGACCGCGCACAGGTGTCGATGGTTCACTGTCCAGCGCTGAGTCAGACAGCCGACGGAAGTAGTAGTTGTTGTAGGCAGGGTCAATCTCCAGTGAAACAGTCCTGCATGGGGAGGGACATGCTGCCCCCTTATCAGACAGCACCTCCTCACAGCAGGGAGACATCCCTGGCTCTGGAGTCAGGTGGCCTCCCTCCTCTCCTCCACAACACTGAAGTCCCTGCTGCCCCTCAGCCATCTCACAGTCTGCGTCTGGATGCCACAGCTTGTTGTGACGCTGTTTACTGGAAATATAAAAATACAGTGTGCAAAAGTCAAGACAACAGGTCAGCCGGGAAAAGACATGTAGAAAACAACACTGTACATATATACACAGGATTGTACCTAGCATCCAGGATGCCCTCGTACTCGGCCAGTTGTCTCATGAAACTTGGGTTTGGTCGTGTGATGCTTCTCTTTTGCTTGACAAAGTTGTACGCCTTCTCTAGCGACCAGCCATACTCTTTCATGGCGTAAGCAATGACAGTGGAGGCAGACCGACTGACACCCATCTTGCAGTGGACTAGACATTTGGAGTGGTTCTTTCTGTGGAGGAGAATTTAAAACGTAATCACTAATACATAGTTTGAAACAAAAAAATTCTGAAAAAAAAGAAAAAGAAAAATCTGCATCAACTGCATCTCAGTTGTTCAGTTGCCATGCAGATAACTCAGTTGTTATGAAGTGACTTGAGTGAGGAGCTTCAGGCTCATGGTAAGTGGTTTTGGGGGTAGGGGGTAAGGGCTTCAGGAAAGCCTGGTAAGCAGACCTCACAGAGTTCCTTGTAAAACCACTACCTCTAAAGGTCAAGAATGAACTTTCATGCTTAATAAAAACAGTTGAAATACGAGTATGCATTAGACATCAGCTGCCTTGTTTCTGTGGCAAAGACGCCATGTCCTCGTGGCTTCATGGACACTGAACTCCCACATCATGAAGACCCTGGAAAGACTTTTTCTGGAGCAGCTAAGGCCTATGGTTAGGCCACTTCTGGTCCCCCTCCAGTTTGCCTACCAGCCCCGACTGTTAGTTGAGCATGTCATCATCCACTTGATAAATCGTGTCTATACCTGGACAAGCCAGCGAGCACTGTGAGGGTGGTGTTTTTTGACTTTTCCAGTGCATTTAACACCATCTGTCCATTGTTGACTACCTGGCTGGAAAACCACAGTATGAGCACCTGTAACACGGTGTGTCAGACAGAGTGGTTAGCAACACTAGAGCCCCACAGGAGACTGTCCTTTCTCCCCTCCTCTTCACCCTCTACACCACGGACGTCAACTACCAAGAAGACTCTTGCCATCTTCAGAAGTTAGCTGATGAATTGGCTATAGCTGGATGTATCAACAAGGGTGACGAGACTGAGTACAGGGCTACGGTGGACAACTTCACATGGTGTGAGCAAAGCCATTTGCAGCTAGGAGGGTGCTGTCTAAGTTACACACTATAGTGGACAATGTCCCCCACTCACTCCACAACGTCCTGGTCAGGCACAGGAGTTCTACTACGATGCTCCACAGACACCACAGGAGGTCGTTTCTGCCTGTGACCATCAGACACTCTGAGGCAACAGACTGAGAAACTGGTTCTGCAATTGCACTGTATTTGCTGCACTACTTAAGTAAATACTGCTTCACTACATACTTGTACTTGTACTTGCTTAATTCTATATTTTATGTATATATATAATAAATAAAGTTAGAGCTTGTTATACATGAAACACATCAACTGCAATAATCTGATCCTCCAAATACTGAGTAAATGTGTGAAATGAGATTTGACATGCGAGTCATCTGTGATGATGAATTATCTTCATCAGCTGATCCAAACATGAACAACATGTTTTCTGCTCCAGTCAGGACTCACTTCGCTTTAACAATGAAGTTGTATGTGTCATTCCAGTGAGCCAGCAGGTCAGTGGCATCTTCATCGTAGACACGTATGTTGTGATAACTGAATGTGCCTGGGAAGAAGTTGTCTATTTCCCTGGTAACATTAAGGATGTAGCCCACCCTGGGGAGGAAAGATAATGTTAACTCATCAACAACATTCCTTCTTGCTAAAATCATAATGAAAATGTTTTTGATTTGGCTATCTCAGTTCCTCTATAATGTAAAATAAATCACCCGGTCCCTTGCAGCTCCTCCAAATTAGATGCATTCCATTCAGATCCCTACAAACAAATGAGGAGAAACACTGTTTAGACTCAGTGTATTTTTAAATCATTGTAAGCTTTTTGTTCATCCAAAAACAATAATTTCACAGGGAAGCCGTCTTCCTTTCTGATGAAAAGAGAACAATTTAATCTCAGTTTTTTCAACAGGAAACAAAAGATATCAGCTGTCCCACCAGGTAGACGTGGTCAAAGATGAGAGTGGCTTTGTCCATCTGGCCCAGGATCAGCAGCATCTCGTTGTCAATGAACTCTTTGTACTCTTTCAGGTTACAGTTCATATGTTGTTCCAACTCTGTACGGATCTGCCAAAACAAACAAACAAAAAAAAATAGAACATGTTGACTGTTGTCAATCACTGGCATAAGTTCACTTTAACTTCTTTCACTGGAAACTTACAAATGTTATCTAACTGTCAAAGAGTATAAATCAGATTCCTACATTCACACTACATTCACAAACTTCATCTGTCAGCACCTCTCTCTTTTTGCAAGACACTCAGTTCAGGCAAGTGAGTTACATAAAATTCACATGAATTCTGACAGTCACACAGCAAAAAAACAGACCTGTAAGACCACATAAGAAAGTGAATAAAATCAGAATTGAAAGGAACAGATCTGTTTTTCCTCATGGCAATGTTAACAGCACAAATCGCCCAGAATCTAACTCACATAAGAGGAAAAAATGGATTTGAACTATTATAAGCTTTTGTACAACAAAGATCTCTAGAGTAATTTCCATTAATTTCAACTCGAAGGTCAGGAAGAGAACTGAGTTGTGTTTCCATTTTTTGAGAATGAAAAAAAAAAAAAAAATCAACGAATGCACTGAAAATTAAACCTCAGAAGAGAAAAACGAAGCATGTGTGTGGCGTGTGTGTTACAGTATATATTACCTGTTTGCAGGTGACGTTCTCAAGGTCCTGGCATGTCATGATGCTTCTGAGTTTGGCTTTAATAAGGCACTCTGTCCTTTCTCTCTCTGAAGGCCTGTCAAAGATTAACAGTTGTTAAAGCCATGTCAACAGGAGGTGTAGCAGTGATTAGTTTCAGTCTTTACACAAAGAATCCGATTGGAGCTGCTTGTGCATTTACTGACTTGTCGACAAACATGGGCGGCGAGTCTGGCCGTGTGGTCTCCAAGTCTTTCATGGCATTCCACTCGTTGATGCAGCTCTGGTCTGAAGCGATGCAGCTCTCGTAGTAGCCCATCCAAGTGAGAGCCATGCCTCCAGGGAAGTAGTTATACCTGCGTGACACCTCACATACCTTGTGCAGCACCTGCAGAGCTGACCTACATCGTAGTTGTTTGTAAAGACAAAGTCGTAGTTGTAGATGATTAAAGTAAATCTGGTTTTGTAAGAGATCTCAGGAAAAAAAAAAAAATCACAATATTACTGTAGTGTTAACACTATTTTAAAAGGCTTATGCAGTTCTCTGCATAGGCATCTTCATGTCAGCAGGTGGCAGACTGAATCAGCACTGCCTCGTCCTGCCTCACTGCAGCAGACTGGCACATGCGTTTATCAGGAGGTTTATTGTGGTGTGTCAAGTGAGATTATTTTAGACAGTCACTGAGGCTCCAGAGGTTGGTTATTACTCACCACATAGCCTGGACTGACACGGGTTTGAAGACATGAGTCCGACCTGCCGTGTTCACAGTAAAGCCCCTGAAGAGCAAACAAAACAGATGGTCACTCCCCGAACACACAGTTTTGTGTTTCGCGTTCATCTCAAGTGTCAGGTGTGGGTGCAGCGTTGGATGAAAAGCAGGGAAAAGGCTGCAGCTGTGTTCTCCACACACAGCAAGGGTCACGCTGACAGGCAGAACTCACCCGTCTCCATCCAGATGGATCTTTGTGTCACTCCACAGAGGCAGCACCATGCCGATCGAACAGCTTTTGCTGGCAGAGGAGAAAGAAAATTAAATAACAAAATGGCACATGCGCAAAGTTGATAATGTAAATATGACTTCTTTGCACATCAAAAACCTCTGTTGCTACAAGTGCTACACTCCAGGACAACTCAACAAATAGTTGTGAATCCAAGTAGAAGTGGCAGATTCAGGAAAAGGAAACAAGCTACACTTTCTGTGTGCCATTTATTTTTCAGTTTTTCACACTTGTAAATATAGAGTTCTCATTTCTATTGTCTAGTATATTAGTTCATAACTGGAGCTCTGTTAGCTTTAAACAGATGGCCATCTGTCTGGAAAACAATGGTCCTAACCCCCTCACACAGACACTTAAGGGCTCACTCTTACCAGTCTTTGCTGATAAAGTCGATTCCCAGTAGGATGTTCTCCTCTGTATCTTGTCGTCCACTGGTGTACACCACCACCATGTACCGTACACGATCCGACCATGCACTCTCCAGCCGCACCGCCTGGATGGAGTCAAGACAGTATATTTCAGCTTTTTGGTTGAGAGGAGGAGATCCTGTATTGATAAATATACTTGTAATTACTGTGGCATTTACGAAATGGGATTACTTTCAGCATAATAATACTTTAAGCATGTTTAATAAACATAAATAAACTTAAATCATGTGGGCTGACCCATACTTTTTTCAAATTAATCTAGTGTGGCAGGTTTGTGACTATCATAACCCCAATTATATAAACTCACAAGTAAACAAAGCATCACAGCTACATGTGCAAAGAAAACTGGAGTACATATCTGATGTAATAGGGTAACTGAGTCCTCAGGATGTGTGAGAACCCAAAATGAAATAACTCAGCTTCACACTAATGCAGACGCAGACAAACACACACACACACACACACACACCATGGAAAGATTCGGTAATGCTCTCTTGAGTGTGTTCAAACCTGCTCTCATGAGCTAGTAATTACAGTGAACAAATAAGCATCTTAAGTACACAATAAAATACGTTCTGGAGGGTTTGCCATGCCAGGCTGTTAGTCACTGGCCTGGATGGCTTTGCGTGGACATGTTTTTATTTTTCTGTATGTATACTTAAGTTGTGTTGTCTCTCACCAGTTTGATTCTGTCCTCCGAGCGAAGAATGTTTATCATCACCTGCAAGTGCTGAGGTAAGTCACCTGTTGAAGAAGATCATAAAGAAAATTGATTCCTGACGAGAACAGGCTGTTTGGTGTCAGTAATCATAAATGTTCCTTGATATACTGACATACAGTATTTTGCCCTGACAGCGAAGATCATAATGCAGCCTGTTTCACTTTCACAACACTGATCAAGAAATTTTATGAAAACATAATGCAGGCAGGAGAAGTAAAGTCATTTCATAATTAAAGGCACTGCTGTAGTGCAATGAATGAATGTGCAGTTGCACTGCGCCCTAGTGTTTAACACTAAAGCCTTCCTTCTGGAGACAACATATAACACGGCCAATAATTCAGCTGACTTGTGCTCAATGAAGGGAAATAAACTGACAAATGCGCTGTTTTGGCATGAGCAAATTTATGTGCACCATTCAAGGGCTTGACTTTGCCTGTTTTACATCCCTCAGTGCTTACAGTGCCAGGTCTGATGTTAGATGTGTCAGTAAAGCTGGATAATAAAAACAGGGTGTGGGGATGGACCAGCGGCACTCAAAATTATCAGCTGAAGGAGAGCCAATTATGTTGAAATATGTCACAGCAGGTAGGTACACCATGTTAGCCTGACCGGTTTTAACTGTGGCTACTGGCATGAAACAAAGTGCCCGACTCCCTATTTACAGCTGCATGTCTTTTAAGTAATATTACAGTGAAAACATGATACAGGCTACAATGTTGGCTTAGCAAGATGCCACTGACCACTTCCTCTCATATCTGTCGATATATTCTGTACTGAATAAAGGTTTGGAGAGTATATACATTTCATGTAAAACTTCATGGAAATGAATCCAGATCCACCATTTTATCATTATGCTCCGAGTTGTTGTTTGAACATGTTGGCCTCTTAAAACCTATTTTACCAATATGTGCTGAATGGCGTGACATTTGGTGCTCTAAGAAAAACTGGTGAAAACCCTTTATTTGTGTTTTTGACAGTTTCGATGGATTCAAGTTGATTAAACTATTCAAAAAGTCAAGAGAGTTCACGGCTCTGTGGCAGCCAAGTTGGCATCTATTCTGAATAATAATAGCTGCGAGATATGAGAGTCATACAGAGAAGCATAAATACATCTACAGACAATTATGTATCATGTGTTCATGTTGATGTGAGAGGTTCAAACCAGTTCAACTGATTGCCTTGAATGACACTGCCGACTTTCATTTTAGTATGGCTTACACTGGTGGGCATTCACCAGTTCACCCACAATAAAGGCCTGAATGTAAAAGGAGACTGATCTCTGTGTTTGTAACATAAAATGTCACAAATGTGATAGTTTTGGTCAGCAAACATAAGTATGGTTTCACTGATTAGTGTGATTTGCATTGCTTAAGCTCTGCATTGCCATGTTTGTTTTGAAACTGTATATAGTTAAAACTGAATATATTTGAATCCCTGTCGAGTGACTGATGGCAGGATACTAGCTCATAGTGCACAAATACGATTATCTTGCATTTTTTCTTAATGTGAAGTAACAGTTACTGGGACATCATACAACTATTTTTGGAAGTTTGGCAAACGTTTTCTGAGAACAAAGCAGGACCAATAAATATGTGGGTTACCTGACAAAGTGGCTGGTAGAGTGGACAAAGCTTGCCAACTATAGCCATGACGTGCCAAAGGGCTTGGCAGCATTTTGGCAGTTGGCGGGTGCTCATTTCCCATCATGCCAGTGGACTGTCAGGTCAGCTTTGTGTCTTTAAAGCAATAACCGTGACTTTTCAACGGTGACATTTTAAAAACGACCTTTGACAAGACACTGGCCAGCTCATGATTCAGTCCAATCAATATGATAAACAACATGACATCTATTCAGGTGCTGTGAGTCACCAGGTTCAAGTTGGTCACATGTAGGAAAGCAAAAGGGGCCACTGGAACACTCATAGTACAGTATGAACACTCATAAACATGCAACCTGTGCAACTCATTTACATGAAACCAAAAACTATTTCTCCCTCAAACTCAATTTCCTTTCAAACTTGGATGTTGCTTCAGCACAATTAATTAAATAAAGTGTAAAACAAATTCTGAGAACAGTCATTTAAATTCACTTTATGTATTTACTCAAGGTACACACAAGGTAATACAAACAATAAAGTCCTCCTTTAATCATCAACAGAAGTTTTGCTCACAGTGCTAATGTGCTGGGTTTAAGCACTAATCGGCCTAAGCTATATGTCTGGAACATGCTTATCAAAGAGGCAGGCTCTATCCGCCTCCCATCAGCTACAAACATCTGCGGCTGTGTTAAGGAGTGCAGCACACAAACTCATCATCACACAAACGCTCTACATCACCTGTACGAGAAGTGTGAAGGCATGATCAAAGAGATCAAAACCACAGTTTGGGTAACTGATGTGTGTTGTGCCTTGTGGCTCTCACCTGCATGTTTGTGGTGAGGATGTGCTTTCTGGCCCTGGTGACTGCTTCCCTGCTGCAGAAAGAGAGCAGCACCCTTCACCATGAAGAAGCTCTCACTCAAGCTGCAAAACAAAAAAGACGTTGTGATTATTACGATTATGAAAGCATTGAACCCAACACCTCAGCACAACTGTAAAGCTTGTCTGTTGGAGAGCGAGGCCAAGAAGGGGGAATGAAAGATTAATGGAATATTCAGTTTTAAGAGGACAGTTGAATTCAGGAGACAAAAGCAAACGAGATGATCATAAATCAGGGTTGCCTGCTCCTGGTGATTTACCTCAACAGCTGAGTGGAAAAGCCCAGCTGCCACGTTACAGAACAGACCTCAGGACTGCAGCAGCAATGAATCAAGCTTTGATCCTGAATGCTTATCTGCCTTTTTTCTGCTGCATGGGCTGCACTCAGCTGGTTTGCTGTAATGCAACACAGACCTGAATAATCGACCTAACTGCAGTTGTTTGTGATGGTTTCACTATGGCTGAAATAGCAGCAATTACCAGTTCACACCTTCCTGTAAAAATGACTTTGCTAGGTTACGCACTACAGCTGTCAGTGGGTTGTGTAAGAAAAGAACTGCAACAAAAAAGAAGTGAGGAGTTTCCTCCAGGCTGAATTCAATCATTCCGTTTCATTGGAAAACAATGTGAGCGCATTCATAAATCTACCTGGCAGCAGGGTGGATCACCTGCATCAGGTATTCTGTGAGTGCAGTCTGGCAAATGATTCATAAAGCACACAAGTGAGGAGTGACAGGAACAAAACAAAATCCTGAGACACAAACCTGCTAGAACAGCGATTTATCGGTATACTGTCGACATCACTGGCTAATATCAGCTTAAAAGAGAAATGTTGTTTTGAGTCCTATTTTTTTTTCTGGTAAGATGGCATTTCAAAAGAAACCATAACCTGTTTTGCATCTACAGTTTCTAGTACCAAATACCTAAACTCAGTACTGCCCTGTACTTTTATCAAGGGAAAAAAAAAAATCAGATTATTGGTATTTAGAAACCATAACCTATATCGGTGCATATGCATGTATACCCCTATAACCATTGACAAAATGCCTTCAGTTAAAGCAGGTATTAATAAAAGTTCTTCATCTAAAACAGTGAATTCAAACCGACAACTGCCACAGCGCAGTGCCGGGGCGGCGTGCGATGGTGGGCACAGCGGCCAACTGATCCAAATATTTTTGCCCGACGACACGCCACGCAATCCTTCTAATGTTAGAGATGTGCCGCGGCTCAAAAAATGGTTGGGAAACACTGATCTAAAAGACATCAACGACAGCCTTCGCCGTCACATTTTTCGTATCCAGCACTGAAACTCTTTCCTCGCTCAATTTTTCTCTGATCAGACTTTCAAACCCACATACAGAAGAGCAGGCCTGGGCCAAACAGATGATTTTGTGGGAACAATGGACTTCATTTTGTGCACCTCATAATAAATTCCCTACGCCCCCCAGCCCCACAGAAAAAAAGTTCCACAGTGACAAAGCACGGGGGTGGACACTTCTCAACAAGAGCTTTTGTCCGACTTTGGTGGATTTTTGTTACTGTGGCTTTTCTGTTTGAGATTTATGATGCTGTCAGGAGGGTCTACTGTCAGGGAGTGATGGATAATATAAGGCAAAGTTGCAAGAGCAAGAAAAGCACCACAGCCTCATGACTGCTAAGTACTGCTGTTTATTCTTCATACTTCAACTAGTAACCAAGTCCACAGGTCATAGCTAGTGATACCTGATATCTTCCGAGAGAGGAAAAAAAACCCCAACATTTAAAAAGGTGCACTTTGGTGAAATTTGAGATCGTGTGAAACTTGTCTTTATGTGTAAATCAAGAACTATCCCAGTGCTTTGCAGGCCATACTCAGACATCCTAATTAAAACAGCCTCAGCTCTACTGTCTCTTGCCCTGCGGTACCCTGCTATCAGCTTCTCCGCAAACACTAGGGCTAAAAATACATCTGGAATCAAAGCAAACGAAGACTATAATAGAAAAGTTTGCCAGATAGCCTCAATGATCCAAGATGATTACAACCTGCAGTTCCTATAGCTCCTTTATGACAGATGGAAAAAGAATGCCAACACATCAGGTCTTACAACTGATCAGTCATGGAGATGAATACAGTGATTTGTGCACATCTGAATCTCAGCTACCACTGCATGATAACTTAGTTTGATTGAGGTGCATTATCTCATATCAGCTGCACATGTTCACTGTTTGATTCAGGCTGCTGGCCTGAAATGACACCATATTATCGATTGCAACCAACATCCGAAATCCTGTACAAAACAATAAATTAAAAGTGAGAACAACATAACAGCAAAATATTTATAATTTTTTTTAATAAAAAGTTTCAAACCAGTTCAAAAAGACCAAACCATAGTTAAGTGTTAACCAAAGCTCCCATTAGTTCAACCCCCATTTTGGAGAATAAACTGAACTCACATGCGGTTTATCTCACTCTGGGTCAACACAGCGTTCTCCACAAAATACGGCAGCATCTTCATCATGGCCTCATGAATGGGTTCTACAACTAGATGCATCCTGTTTTCTGGAAAAAAAAAAACCCAGGCCTCTCTGCTGCAAGCTACCTCTTCTTCATCAGCCTCCAGAAAGCATAAAGGAGGATGTGCAGAAGAAGAAGAATGATGGGCTCAGCTCTTGGCCCACTGCTTCTGAGTGACAAACTCAGTGACCGCCTGCACTCATCTGTGCTGCTCAGTTAAGAAGCGCCGTCTGCTCGGATGCCACACCCTCTTGTTTCCTCCTCCTCCTCCTCCTCCTCCTCCCTCATCTGAGCGTCTGTATGTGAGAGCGAGTCAGATTCCTGCCTGGAAGGACCTTCCGCAGTCTACATCCACTGCCTCAGGCTCACACACTCAGTTTTCATAGTGGGCTATACTCTAGGTTACATCCTTACATCAGTTTGAAAGACAGTGAATTTCACTCTTTCATTTAACAAAAGCACTTATACACTTTCTTAAAGAGACAAGCTTTTTTTCACATGCTTTTGTCTACTTTTCAACAAACCCCCCCTCAGAAGATTACAGAAGGAATCCAGCAGAATTTAAGAGACAATTTTCCCTTCTTTTGCCATGAACTCTGATTCTTTATTTTCCTCATCTATCAGGTGTTCAATTCCAATTCTTGCTCTCCAACAGAAACCATTTCTCCAAATCCCACTGATTTTTCTCCCATTTTCTCTGTATTCTGGAGCAAATGCACAAGACCACTCACTCAAATGGAGGAAAAAACACATTTTGGCCTCAACTTCCAAATGGGATGTCTCCATGTGCATGCCACATTAAGGGTCAACAGAATCCAAGGCAGTGCCTCCATGGAGCTTAACACATGGGCCAAGCAATGGTGGAAAGGGCAGTGAGAACTGGCAAGCTCCCAAAACTCCCAAATCTCATTATACCCGGGCTTATAAGGGAGGGATTATCTAGTCTCTCTCCTTCAAGTGGCCAGCAGTGACATACTCAGATGTACTGCAAACAAATCGCAATGTGTCAGATTACTAGAGAGTTCGATGACAGGTTAAGGAGGACAAATACCACATTATGTCCGAAACATCTGCACAACAGTGAATATTCTTTTTAGATGCATGGAAGAAAAGTAAAATACAGATCTGACATTAAATATCATAATGCAATGGCAGTCCGAAAGAACTGTTGAAACTGAGTCCATGGATTAGTCCCTGTTTTTTTTTTTTTGGGGGGGGGGGCTGGGTTGAAAGCTAATACAGGCTATAAATTTCTTTCTCACTATCCCTCTCTCACTAAGCAAACCCCTACACATGCACAAAGAAGAGGCATGACTCCGTTTAATCTGACAGGATTTTCTGACACACATTAACAATAGCTCTGCACCACAGATAACAAGCTATCCCTCCTATTCTCCTCGACAACAGAACAAAGTCTCCAACGCCTGGTCACTGAACTCTATGAGCAGACGTAGGTTCAGTTATGTTCCAGGTGGAAACTTGAAGAGTTCACCATGTTGCGTGCATGGAGAATTAGAGGGACCTGATTGGTTACAGGAACACCTTTCGCAGCAGGCACAAATGATGGCACGTCACAGAGTTAAGGTATGGTTTGTTGCTGCTGCAGTGGCCAGATGGATGGCTGAACGGGGCCAAAAAAGACCAGATGTCCACTAAGCCAATGTTCTGAATGACCAGGTGTACTGGTATGCGAGACCGGTTGGATTACACTGAGGACTGACTACATAAAGGCTACACAGAGGCAGAAAGTAGGCTGGTTTATTCATGGAGTTTTGCACACACCAGCACAATGAGGAAAAAAGGTCACTTCTTGGGGCTGCCAGTTGCATAATGTTGGTATTTTCTCACTTCTGAAACAAAGAGGGAGGAAGAGGGACAGGTGAGGGAGGAGCAAACCTCCTCAGGTGTCATTAGAGACATGAAGGGACCTGAGCAGGAAACAGCTGACATCACGATGTTACTGAGGAAAGGTTAACCTACAATAAATTCCCAGAGAGAGTGCTTTTGCTGCTCATGTGTCTTCCACCCACACATATTCTGCATTCAATTCCAAAGTGAGTATTTTGAGCTATTATGGCATTTAAATCATGAACCAGTCTTGACAAGACCACTATCTGAGTGAGAAAGTGAGTTTAAACGGACTTCACATTAGGAATGTCCCAGATATTTTTCTGCCCATCTTTCGTCTTACCCTCCATGCTGAATCCCTCCTCCTCATTCCAAACAGTGTATCCCATACCTACATGCAAACACACACTCACACACTCTGCTAACCAATGAAATCATTGGTTGGTTCAGTGCCACTGACACCTGCACAGTGTTTACCTTGGCCTCCATCTACCCCTTGAGCTTGTCATCTTTATCAAGGTCAGTCAGGAACAGCAGAAGTACTCCCACTTGGCAGTCATATTGCTGTCTGTCATCAGATGCAGCCATCAATCTAGTGCACTTGATCAGTACACCCTGATCTCAAGACAAATATGTCCGTCAAATAAAAGACAACTTAATATGCCACAACATTATAAAACATGAATTTACTGGCAATTTTATTGCCTAACGTGGCTTAACAGTCCAAAAAATGAAAGCAATCTTGAGGCAAGACAGGACTCGCATCATGCATAGATCATTTTCACACACATGCACTGCTTAGGGACACTGCATAGGCTGTTGCATAACAAAAAGAAACTGCACTCTTAGCATGTCGTATTTAATTATCTCAAGGCCATAAGCGTTCAGCTTCAAAAAAAAAAGAAAGAGACAGAGATTTTCTAAAGTGAAGTTTTTGGGCGACAAAGATGTGAAAAATCTCCCAAGAGAGAAAAACCAAAAAAACAATGCGCATTCACATTGGAACAGAGGATTCTGTCAGTATGAATGACACATAAGTTCTACACTGTCATCACTGTCACCCTCTTTACCAAGTCGATATAATACAGTATGGAGCGCACAAAAAACCTTTTGTATTAATCTACTCTAAATTAAAATTAAATCTCTCCAGTAAACAACATCAATGCAGTTCAGTCACAGTAAGATAAGAAGGCAGAGCTTCCATCATCCTCACCACTGTTGCCAGATTCAGGTTGATTGCGTTTAAATAACGCAGATATTTTGGCCTGAATTCCAGGCATTTGGGGTTGACGTCAGTCCATCTTTGGTTTTAGACTGAACTTGGATTAAAGAAAGGAGTTGCAATGGTAGGAGAAACACTGCATGTTTCAAAAAACTGAATGTTAACAGAATATTCTGTATTAAAGGACAGACACCTGAAGAACAGCTGCAAAATAAAAATAAAATAAATAAAACTTCTGGATGCTTTTCCACACTACAGTTGTTACACAGTCATTCAGTGGGTTAAAAAAAAAAAGACATTTTAGTTTGGCTAACAACATTTCTATAGCTGAGACATATTTACATCATACTAAGGTCAAACTGCTCAAAATACATATTTATATTGCTGTTCATGCATGAAATTACATAATTGGTCTACAAAGGGAAATTGCTGGCTCTTTCTATTTAAAAAAGAGATCTGAACATTCAAACTAACTTAATCAACACAACCGAACAACCATCAGTCTCTTGAAATTGCTCGTCACACTGCAGAGAACATACACAAAAAACTGGACTGACTGGTTAGTCATGATACGTTTCCCTCCATGCTTAAACACAGCTGGCAGAGGAATAAGATGATATTGTGACGTATTTATTTATTCTTAGATAATAAAATGAGCAGTTGATGTCTATGCTCAATCGAGTGAAACAATAGCTGTCTAACCCAAACTTGCAGGGTGAAAAAGGTTTATTGTACAAATGCTCTGATGCTGCTTTATAATTTCTCTCTCTTTGAGCTTACCGTCACCAAAGTCTAAATACACAGGCTGCGGCATAGTGCAACAACACATCTTTTGTTGGGAGACAAACTATTCAGTGTGTTAATTTGTCTGGAGGAAACAGCAAGTGTTCACTTTTCAAGCTATAATCAGCAAGTGTTTGGTGTCTTTACTCAGTAATTGACTAAAACAACTGGTCAAGTAGCGAGATTAAAATCAGCTTTCATTCAGTCGAATGCGTGTATGCACTGTGTGGAAAAGCAAACTAAAAAAAAAAAAAAAAAATACTAATGGCTTTGTTATGCACAGTGCAACAACAAATTCATTGATCTATGTGTCGATAAAACGTAAACTAACTTTACAGACTGCTGAATAACATGGCTTCTCAGTTGCTTGCTAAGAACTGATGACTCTGCCAACAAGACAGACAGACAGGTGTTTTATTACAGTGACGCTTAGTTGTCCTCATATGTTGATGCCAGCAAGTCTGCTGCCACTCCAGATTTCACCAGATGACTCAATGGCAGATGTAAGCAATCGGTAAACAACACCTGTTTATAAAACTTGATCTGATTTGCTGTGTACCATGCAACAGAAGGGCTAGACTAAACTTAGAGTAAACTCACCTCTGATTTATCCGCCGTTCATCTTCACTCCCAAAATCCTGCAAAGCAGATAAGGGAAAGATTTACCACCACATCAAACCCATTCTGGCATTATTAACAAACATTTCAAGCCTGCCATTTAAACAGAAGTTACAGGCTTGATTATATTTTACCAGTTACAAGCTTTGATAAACAAAACTGATGTAGTAAGCTACTGTGAAGATTCTCTACATGCGTGCTATGTGTGTGTGTGTGTGTGTGTATACAAATACAAAATCTCAGTGTCGGTGTACTTTTTATGGCAGGCAGGACCACTCATGTCATAAGATAAAATGTGACACAGCTGTATAGATATGTCACAACACTGATATAAATGCCCACGTGTTCACTCCTGTCAGAGAAATGAACTGACACATGTAGTGAAAATGGGTTCACTGATGTCTCATCACACAGCGAATGTGGCCACAGTGTGGTTTGACTTCAGCATCGGTCTTGCAGCACCGCCCAATCAAAATCAAATCTTGTGTTTTGTGCTCAGACTGCTGTCACATAGGATGCTGCGAGGAAATACCAGTGTAGTCACTGCAAATGCAGGTGTGTGTTATGTATTTAATAGCATACACACCACCTGGAGGAGATTACAAGGTGGCCTGGAATCAGATATGACTCCTCAAAGCTCCTCATCATTAGAAATGAGCATGGAGGTTAAATACAAATACAGCAGATACAGATTTCAATTTTGCTTGATTTTCATGGGCAGTCTCCAATCCATCTCTTATTAACCATATTAAGGATTTTACAAAACTCACCGAGTCCTCTTTGACCAATTTTGAGAAAACTGGCATCCATGTTTAATCAAAAAGGGTGTGGAATTTATCTGCATGATAAATTTAAAACATTAAATACCTAAAACCACAAAACTGACCGGTCTGAGAGTGATTTTGACCAAAACTAGACTCATTACAAACAAACAGACATTTAGGAACAAAACCCCAGTTGTTATTCGAATAATGGTGAGACATTCAAGAAATGCCAATGGAAAAGTACCATTAGGTGTAAGAAAATCATTTTGCAAAGGAAGCATGTGACACTGTATAAAGTCTTTCCATCATTGTGTAATAGGTGAAATAATGTCACACATTAGCTGCCTCATGCCAGCCTGTATTAAATCTGTTTACCTCTGTTCTCTCCTCCTCCTTTTCCAACAGTAGTACTCCACCACCCCACCCACCCCTCATGAGTAGATGACATCATAGCTGCAGCACCAGCTTTATGTGTCACACTTCACCACACTGCTGGACTACGCCAACCGCTCCAGAAAGACACTGAGGTCGGGGACGAAACCCATTCAAAACAATAGAACGAATTTCTTTAAAATGGTGCTATCTCTTTGCAGTACAATCTCGTTGCAGTACATAGGAACTACATATGATGTTTAAACTGCAGCATGAATTTAAACATGCTGTGAAAATGACTGGTGCACAATTGTGTTTGCCCGTCTTGACCCATCTGGAGCCCAAACACTTACACGGTTGTAAATAAACCCAGCTGTACATGTAAACTCTGCTTCCTCTGATGTGGCTCATCATACAGAGCTGAGCAGGGTGAGCTTTCTTGTTTACAGCTGGTCGTTAGCGCCCTCGTCTGGCAGCGAAGAAAATGAAACTATGATAACTAAAAATAGCTAAGGAAGTTTGAATGACTGTAGTTTTGCTGCAAAGGCTCACAGATCTTTTTTTTCTTGCCCTGAGTGCCCAGAAAATAAGAGAGCTCAAACTGTGACTACCGCTAGACAGAAGTACAAGCAAGCCTTAACGTTTAGCCTTCTCTCCATATGGCCCTTCAGCTCTGTAAATCTTGTCCTTCCCTATACTTAATACTTAAGCACAATAGAAACTGTCAAATGAACACCCTGTGCTGTTGACTGGCTGTCTTTAAAGTGTTGTCTCCTAAAGAGACTATAGCTCAATCAAGGCACCACTCTAATACATCAAAATCTCACGTTTAATGCTAGTAAATTGGTGTGAATGCAGCAGTGCTTAGACGACAGCAGCGCTGTTTGAGCCCTGTTATTGCTGTGCTGATGGCGTGTGTCTCTGACATTTTTCTCATGTTAAAGAAAGAATACGTTATTTTCAATGGCAGCCAGTCACATCATGAACTGCTAACGTTAGCTACAGCTTATATCACTGAGGCACTTGTCACACTCAGCTAACGTTAGCTCCTTAAAAATTCACACCACGTTATAAACAGCTTTGATGATTATTTTTGAAGTTAATTAACATTTTAAAATTGACCAATTCATCAGCCGTACGGGCATATGTCGTGGCCCGGCGATATCGAGCTACTAGTCACGAAGACGTTCGCAAGCCACCGTTAGCTAAAGACCCCGCTAGCATAACGCGTTATAACGGTGCTAATTTAGCTTCAATCAGCGGGCCCTTTCTCAGGCAACATCTCCCATATCCTCTGCCTTTCAGTCAACATCTCACCAGACCGGAGCGTCGTTTTCTTTCCCCCCAGAACCCAGACTGACCTCCCCCGCGGTCGTGGTTGCTGTGCTGGCGGTGGATGCGGCGCTCGGAGTCGGAGACCGCTGCAGGGTAACCAACGCCATGGCTGGACTGGAAGCTGAGAATGCACCGGCCGGCCGCTGGGCCTGGTGAGCTGCGAGCTGCTGAGCTATCGATACATACAACCGATGGATGGACGGATGGATGGAGGAAGAGGAGCCTTATTATCCTGCATACAGGGCTATGCAGGAAGTGCTGCCTTCAAGGCCGCAATTATAAGGAAAGTGCTTTATATAAGACTTGAAAGGTCATTAAGACAGGATATAAAAGAAACACATACGTAAGTAGGATTGAAAATATAACATAAATACAGAAGAAAAGGGGAATAAAAGAGAAGAAAGAGAAAAACACCGAGAAAATCAGACCATTTGAATGTCACAAGTCATTAAAAAATAATAATGATAATGCTATTGGTATTATCTGTATTATGCTACCTGTGCTCATTGGGAATTATGAACACGGCTACCATTATAGTCCCTCTAATATTCTCCAGTTATTTAGTCACTTAGTTTGTCACATAGGTGCACTTTTCAGTCCAGTGTGATCCAATACAGCAGCTGCTCCATGAACTCTGCTTTTGGAAAGCTTTTTTTTCATTTTGTCAGGAAATAATGTGTTTATTACTGAGGTCGTAGTGAAGTGGTGTTTTGTACTGGACAGGCAGATAATAATTCATATCCTATTCAAAGCTACGAATGCTCCCTCCATAATATAAAAAGTGGACGTACACAGAGTTATTTAACTCTCCTCTTAAAACTCATTTATATCTACTGGCTTTTCCTTAAGTGATGGTATGGAAATCATGTGATATTATTTTATCATGTTTTGGATCTCATTTACTTTTAGTATTTTGTTTTTGTAAAGCACTTGTTAACTTAGTTTTGAAAGGTGCTGGATTAATAAAGTTATGATGTAATTTGGTCTACATTCACATGATAACTTGCAGAAAACTGTGTGTGTGTGTGTGTGTGTCCACGAACATTCAGTAAAAAGCAGATTAGATGAAGGTTCAAGTCAAGCACTTAAAAATCTTACAGATACACATTACACATCATACCCTCGGATCCGGATCAGCAGGAGAAGCCGTTTCCGCCCCCTCTCGCCCACGTGACACATCCGGACCAGTGCGAACCATAGTGCAAACTGCAGCCAGACTTACCCAACTCCTGCAGTGGCGACCGAACGCGAATCTGAGTCTAAAGGTAAAGTAAAAAATTTCCGAAAACTATGCAGATATGTGAGTTTATGTAGGCAACCTGCAATCTGCTCTTTTATGCAGCATTTTCATGAGTTTGAAATGCCGCCTCGCTAAAAGAGGCATTATCTGACGTGTTGCCCCCACCCCTTACATAATATGCTGTTTATGCCATAAAGTATACCACAATATACCACACACTTATTTTAATATGCTTAGATGGCGACAGTTTTACTCAGATGTAGTCCAGTGCACTATTCAGACAGGTCAACTCCATCGAGACAGCTGTCCAACCTGTCAAGTTCCGAGTCAGGCAGGACTCAGACGTGGAGCAGGTAAGAATAAAAGCAGACTTTGTTAATATCAACCTGAATTTCCCCAAGGCAGAGTGAAATTAACACAAAGGCTATGAAACTACTCCTAAAGAGATTCTCCTCTATTAACAGACACTCAGCTATGAAACATTAATTATCTCAAAGTAGATAAAAACAAAAGGCTATGAAAATTACTTAAGAAAAAAGCTACTATTCTAAAGAACTAAAACCACTCCAAAAGGAGGCAAAAATAAGACTAGGAAAAATAAGAAAGAACAAAAAAAATCACTCTAGAAGAGGATAATCTAACTGTGAATATATATATGATCTAAAAGGTAACCAAAAATCACTCCTACGGAGGAAAAAGAAACTAAAGACTAACTAGAAATCCTAAACTAAGGCAAACCTGCACTATGAAAGTTAGACAGATACTTTATTGATCCCGAGGGAAATTCAAGTTACAACGAAAAATCACTCTGAAAGAGGAAAAGACAAAGCTGTGGCAAAGGAAAGGCTGGAGAGACCGCACGAAGACGAAACACATGAAGGTAACGGGGAACAGGTGGCTACAATCGGGTCATCGGTGAGACAAATCAGACTGGAGACACATGAGGAAAGGGAAGTGACCTGAAACGAGAGGAGAGTTACTTTTCAAAATAAAACAGGAAATGACGAGACAATACCTCACCGCGGGGTGACACAAACGAGGACAGTATTTCCTTTCAAAGGTCATAAAGTTTTCGAAAACGTCTGAAAACTAAATTTCTTGATTGTTTGAGTTTTTTGAGTTTTGGTTATTTTTTTCCTACTTGCTAAGACCTATAATCGTTTTAAGTAATACATTTTAATAATACAGTAACATCAGAAAAATATAATCACTTTGAATCTGTTGCATTAGAATACAATACAACACAGCAGAGATTCAGACTGTCACGTTGGTCTCTTTGTGGGTGAGTAAGTCTCAGATGTGAATGCGTCTTGTCTCATGTCAGTGCAGACATGCGGGTGGCAGTGATCGGAGCTGGAGTCATTGGCCTGTCAACAGCCCAGAGCATCTATGAGCAGTATCACTCCATTGTCAGTCCGCTGACCATTGAGGTGTACGCGGACCGGTTCACTCCGCTGACCACTAGTGATGGAGCTGCTGGCTTCTGGCAACCATATCTCTACGATAAGGGCAACGTCCAGGAGACGTATGTGCTTTCTCTGTAAACGTCTTACGATTCCCGACTGTATCTGCAAAACGTGGCCACCACTTTAATGGTGTGTTTGTCCTCATCTTTAGGAAATGGAATAAAGAAACGTTTGACTACTTGCAGAGCTGCCTCAGTTCACCAGAGTGCGTAAAAATGGGTATATTCCTTCAGTCTGGCTACAATCTCTGCACTGAACCAGCCCCAGTAAGTGGTGCTTTGTTCTGCAAAGAGAATCTGACCTCAAGGATAAGAGCTGACCTTGTTTAGAAGTCTTTTACAACCAAGCGCAAATACAGTGTGCATTATATGTACAGCTATAGTTAACAGATAACTGGTGCATGAGTTTATCACATACCAGTGCGATATTTAACAGAGACACAAACCATTAGTATTCAGCCTGACTGAAAATAAAGCTCTGTTCAGCTGCACAAAGATGGGTGCCTGCAATGGCTGGAAAACAATAACAGAGAGGCCACGCCAAGGGTTTGGTTTGAACTCAGAGTCGGGGGTCTTGCAAACTAACACAGCCGAGACATTTAAAAGGTATAAATGGTGTGACGTAAATGTACTGAGTTACTTGCTTTTGAATGCAGGATCCTTCATTTAAAGATACTGTCCTGGGCTTCAGACAGCTCACAGAGCGAGAACTGCAGATGTTCCCTGGATACAAGTACGTTCCCTGCTGTAACTGACCTGAAAGCTAAAAAGCAAAAGAAAATAAAGGAGAGAAAAATTAATAATTATGTAACTAATGTAAATAATGTGTGCTAATTTTTCCGATAAAAGTATTCTCCCTAATTTCCCAAAGCAACTTAAATGTTTTGTAAATGAAACTTACTTATTAATACTTAATAAACTTACTTGTTTGTTTTCTCAATAAACAATATATTACGAGGACAAAATGTCAGACGTTGAGATTGGATGGATTAATTCTGAGTCACCAGCTCTAACACGTCTGTCTCATCTCATATGTCCAGTTATGGGTGGTTCAACACTGCTCTCATGGTGGAGGGTAAAACATACTTACCTTGGCTCATGGATTGGTGAGTGATTAACTTCTGTGTTCAGTGCTACATCAGCACTTTATTTACAGCGTTGAACTTAGTTCATCCGATGTAAAACCTGTTTGCAATAACTTTTATTACCCAATAGAGGGATGAAAGGATGCACTGGTTTACCATGTACTCTATCCTGTGTCACAGTTTGGTAGTCATGTTTGGTATACATACCCTGTAGTGGACCTTGACTGGTTCTTAATTAAGTTCTTAGTTAAGTTCCAGTTAACTAAATGTCCAAATTTTTATTTTTCTCTTAATGAACATCTGGTTTCGTGTCATCTCAGGTTGCAAAGAAGGGGTGTGAAATTTTATCACAGGAAAATAGAATCCTTCAAGGAGGTTGGTGAAGGTTTTTATTGCTTCTTAATGTTTCTTATACCGAGTCTGTAATGGCATCAACGTCCAGAAAGTTGCATTTTCCTGCTTCCTGTCTCAGAATTTTATCACTTCGTCATATATGTTCTCTATTATCATGCTTCTCGGTGTCCAGCTTGCAGAAAGTGGGGCAGATGTGATAATAAATTGCACTGGGATGAGAGCAGGAGAGCTCCAGCCAGATCCTGATCTCAAACCAGGCCGTGGTCAGATAGTGAAGGTATGAGAGAACGGTGTTATATGTCTGCTTATATAGCCAGCTGTAAAGGTACTTTGTAAAGGTGGTTGAAGCATGTTATCCTGTTATTCTCTGTTTTTCAGGTGGATGCTCCATGGCTCAAGCATTGGATTATTACCCACAATTTTTCAGCAGGATTCTACAATTCACCATACATCATTCCAGGGTAGATCTACAGATACAAAATGCTTATGAACACCGAAGTTTAGGAGCAGACAGTTGCTTCTGTCATGGTGTTTATAGTGAGGGATAGGAGTACTGTGATGCATTAGGATCATACATAATGCATGTTGTTGCACAGTTATAGTTTTCTAATGTGTTTAGTTGTATTCATAAGCAAACAGAACATCTGTGTCTGCAGGAGTCGTCTTGTGACAGTCGGCGGGATTTGCCAGATAGGAAACTGGAGCGAACAGAACACCTCCATTGACCATAAGAATATCTGGGAGGAAGCTTGTCAGCTCGAGCCAAGCCTCAAGGTGAGGTGATTATTTTTTGTCTATGAGGCCGTTAAAAGACTCCCTGAGTCATTATTATGAGTTATTATTTATGAGTCTGCTGCAGTGCTAAAGCATCTAACATACGTATAAATATATTTAGAATATGCATTCTGTGATTCTGTCCTCAACCAAACATTACGCCTTGTTGGTGTCTAACCACAGCATGCCAGGATAGTAGAGGACTGGTGTGGCCTGAGGCCAGTTCGCAGCAAAGTCAGACTGGAGAGGGAGACCATAAAGTCTGGTGGAACTCCAGTAGAGGTAAACCGTACCAGCTTAGCAATATTGTAAGTATTAATTCTGATCATTCAGAATGCGCTAAAATACCCTGGCTCTCATTCAGGTGATACACAACTATGGCCATGGAGGTTTTGGACTCACCATTCACAGAGGCTGCGCACAGGAGGCAGCGCGGCTCTTCGGGCAGATTGTGGAACAAAAAGGCAAAGGACCAAAAGCTCGTTTGTGAATTTGAGTCCTGCCGTAGCGACCGGTGCTCCTTGGGAAAATCTCAGTGTCAGTGCCTTGTATCCCCTACTGCATAAACTGTCTATAGCTAACATTTAAAGCAAGCAGATATTGATCAGAATCATACTTAAATCAGACTAAATTAGATTAAAATAACAACATGAACGCACTGCTGTTTTTGAAAGATTATTTACTATAGTATCATACACATTTACATCCAGTGCGTTGACAAGAATCTGTGCACACAGACACTTAATGCAGCACTATATCTCAAACACTGGCAGGTAAGACTCAGCTTGCTGGACCTGCACTAGTTAATCCCTCTTTTTATGAACAAAACTTTGCTCAGTGTGTGTCGCTCATAGAATCATACTGGTCAAAGTCTCAAAAGTCTCCACATCACCTTTGTTACAAACAAAAGCAAAGACAACAACAAAACCAGGTATTGATATACATTATTTACAGAAAAACAGCCAGTAAGATCCTTCTAAATGGTTGTGTGTGCATGTGTAGGTCAGGAGATGCAGCGAGGTTTATTGATTGTAACACCAAATACTGATGTTAATTTCATTTTTTAAATCATGTAATCCTCACTAACTAGATGGAGTCAGCTTTGGTTAATGAAAGTACACCGATTTAGACTTCAGTGTTAACATACATCGTGTTTCCTTCAGTCCAGGATCTCTGGACGCATGAAACATTGTCAGCTGTTCTAAATAAATTGACCATACAATGATCAAGACATGAGGTGGTGTTTTCATTATTTCGTTAGCAGAAAACAGATATTATCCATGTTGAAATGTGAAATAATACTGACACAAAGTAAGAAGGGTGCTTACAATATATGAGAGTCAGTGTCTTACTGTGCAGTATGTCCTTTCACTGCTGTGGGAAAAGTGAATCCTAAATGCAGTAACCACAGACCTTATTCAGTCTCATGGTCTGTTGAACTGATGAAGTGTACTTAGTTCCTGCAATGTACTTTTTTTAAAGCTGAGTTTGCAGTTAGTGTATTTTAACAGGCAATTTGTGCGCACAAAATAATTCTTTCTTATCTACTCGTCAGTGTCCATTATGCTAATAGATGCAGCTTTTTCATAGGTGGTTTTAAGGCTCTTTGACAAGAAGAAGGTCATTTAACATTGTTACGGTCTCTACTCTCCTTTTCTTCTCTTACTTTAGAAAAGCAGGATTCGAATACTCGAAGTATTTGAATTCTCTCTTGTTCAAAAATGCTTCACACAGTCCATCATTTATATTCTCGATCTTGCACTCAGGTCATTTGGTTTTTAGCAGTCACCTCGTGTGCAGTTATTCAGTGGCAACATTGTGACAGCAGTGGTGGTCGAAAACTATTTAATAATAATATATAATACTGTGCTGCCTGGCTCCCTGAAGCCGCTGTGGTGCCTTAGGATGTGACTGGAGATGGACACAGAAAGCTGGTCTCACTTTTTTTTTTTTTTTTTTTGCCACCCTCTTTTCTCTCACCGTTGGCACTTCTCTCTCTGTTGTATGCTCAGCCCTGGGAGCCGGAGCTGGACTGGGGGATTCTCCCTGAGCCGTGGGAAGAGGCCCGGCCCATCATCTCCTGGCCCCACTCGTGGTGGCTGGACTCCTGCAGGCCCCGGCCTGTTGTCTCAATTGGCAGTGCACAGGAGGCGATGGCAGCCAGGAGGCAGCAGCAGCAGTACACGGAGAGGGCCAGGTACACAGATGACTCCAACATGACCTGCAAGATGGATCCCGTTGCGCAAACAAAAATGACGATTATCTTCTTGTGTTAGGATGGCTTTAAATGATGATAAAAACTGAAGGGTGTTACCTGCGCGACAAAAGGTGTGATGAGGGCACCAACTCTGGCCATTCCGCTGCTTGTTCCCAGACCTAAAGCCCTGGTTGCTGTTGGGTACACCTGCAGAGTTTCAAGAAATACAGAGAAACGGCTCTGATGTTGGCTCTCTATTTTTGTCTTTTCTATTGGTTTGATCTGAGCTGTTCTAATAACTGCTTGCAAACAAACATCTGCACTCTGGTTGGGCATCTCACCTCTGGAGTGTACACGTAAGCGGCCTGAAATCCTCCTGCAATGAAAGCTCTGGCGATGAATATCAGCACTGTCATGGATGCTCTGCAACAGAGAAAGCAGTCGTGCTGGATAAATGCTGCATTCAATACTTCGCGTTTAACATTCTCACCAGGATCCACCTCACCTGCCAACACAACCATAGAGAGGAATGATGCACATAGAGAAGATGAAGAAACACAATGCCATGGTCTTCCTCCTTCCCAATCGATCAATAGCCCACAGTGTCACCAGAAGTCCTATGTAACGATGCAAAATGCAAAATTCAGTGTTGGTAAAATCTAATATGCTGGTTTGCTTTGTATTGTAGGGGGCAATCATTATACAGACTTATTTATGTTTTTATTTACTAGGATGCCCACAAGTCAGACAGTTCGGCATGTCCCTCCAGGAAAAGCACAGGCATAAGTGATAACGTCAGTGCAGGCTCCATTTTATGTAGGTTAGCTGATGTAATGAAGTAACAGGTGTAATAATTACATAGAATTAACCATTATTATAATGACCTTTTTAGCACCATGACCAAGTGCAACAACTAGCAAGAATTTACTAGATGATTATCCAGTAATCACTTGTATGCTAATAATTAACACTTGTTAATTACCTTGCTGTATCAGTAATTATTAAAAATGACATAAGCAGTAGTAAATCAATGCACCATTCATGACCTCATTTTTTTAGGTTTTCTAGTACATATTAAGTAATTATGGTACAGTGAAACAACTTGTTACCACGGGTGACTGGAACTACTTTATAAAGTAAAATATCTTCACTGACTTCATGAAGACACTTGAATGTGTACCTGGGAATTCAGATAAGGTGGTCCACAACAGGTCTTTGTAGTCATCAGAGTTCAGATATTTACACTCCAAACTGCATCGGAGCTCCCTCTTATTACCTTTGGACACTAGAGGGGGGTATAAAACAGCAGAAAACAGGATAGCTCACACCCAACAGCAGCTCAGCTCAGTCTCGCTTGCTCTTGCAAAAACCTCATGTATAAATGCATGGACGTTTATTGTGGCAGACATTTTGATTGGGCGGAGTAGGAAAAAGCACAATATTACCTACTGCTCTGTTCCAGTGCCTTTTGAATCAGTGGAACAAATTAAAATTTGTGTTTGTCCTTGAGTGTGTGTTGGAGCAGTGACTCACTTCCACATGCACCCCCCTCCTGAAACAGCTCTGTAGTGAGCAGCACCAGGCCGTAGTAAGAGAAGGCGTTTGCAAACCTGCAGAGACACAGGACGAAACATCGGCGGTTCACATGAAACGAGAAGCACAAATGTTTATGTCCGGTTTGAAGAGTAAGAAAAAAAAGGCAAACTAGCGATCAATCGTTGAGAATATGACTGGGTGGCTCCACCATTCACTCCCCTTACCAAATAAACCACAGCAGGACTGTGGTCCAACGAAAGTGTGACGAAAACAAGTCCTGAATCTTTCCACGATCCTCCTAATTAAAGAATACACAACATAATTTGGCAGCACACAGCAATAATGTCCAGAGAGTTTGTGTTCTTCAGAAGGAGACTCTCACCTGTCTGGCAGCGATAAGTTTTCCCAGTGGCATCGGGGCTCCATTCTCTGTAGCGATGCGCTTCAGCGTTGCCAGAGCTTTTTCCTGATTCCCTGTTAGAACATCGTATCGAGCACTCTCTGGTAGCCACTGCTCCAATCCCCCACCCCAACCGCCAAAAAACAAACATGCCAGTTGATTAAGCTGTCATTGGTATTTTCTAAACTTTTCAACACTGATAACTTCATACTCACAAAACATAAGATGGCAAAGATGAAGAGAGGAATGGTAGAAAGGCCGAGAAGCCAACGCCAACCCAGAGTGGGCATCACCAGGATTGCCAAGAGGACCTCAAACACAGTGCCCAGTGCCCAGAATATCTACAAGGCAAAATTCAAACTATATGAAATCCTCCAAGCCAAACAGAGGTCTTTAATAGCGTGCAGCTCCAGGTGGATGACAGATGAGTGATTTTGTGGTACAGGACAGTCCATACCTCTATCAACAAGATGCATGTGGCTCTGGACCTCATAGGCAGAAACTCAGCATACAGCGTCACCCTGCAGGAGGGACGATTCACAGTCAGTCCTAACAAATGACACTGCAGTTTATTCGTAAAATGAGGGCTACTCACGACTGTGGGGCTCCTCCGATGCCAAAGCCCACCAGTGCACGGAGGAAGAGGATCCACCCATAAATCGGCGCAAATGCACTCATCAGGCCATAGAACATAGTCCACAGCACACTCATCTTGAGACCCTGTGTGCGCATATGAAGAAAAAACAACGAGCTGCTAAATTAATGATGCCGATTTGATAAGGCTCTTCTGGAGAGCATGTGGTGCTGTGTCTGGTATCGATCACTTTCTTTCATTCAGAAGCCCAAACGCTAAACTTCTAATGCTTATAAACTCAAGATAAAGTTTGTCTTACAGGAAAGGTAAAAGATAATATCCATGTCAGACAGAGGATTTAATTAGAACTTACTGTCTTCCTGCCGTACTTGTCGGATATGTTTCCCCAAAGAGAAGAGCTGATCATCATCCCAATAAACACGGCCTGCATAAGAGAAAAAACAAATGATAATGTGGCATGTTGCAGCTGCTTAAAGGTGCACTTAACTGGTCTTTCGTTGCACATAGCTGCAGATAGTGCTGTAGACTTTTGTTATGAAGCGAACCACTAGAAGTCACTGAAATTTCCAATTTATTATCTTCTCATTAGCAGTGAATGTCGAATTAATTACATCTCATTTAAGGGATTGATTCTCAATGCAGTATCTTTAATAAAAAATCTGGTGTAGTTCCCCTGCTGTTTAATATCATACTCACAAAAGTAAATATGATTCTGATAGTCATTCAAACCAAAATATACAACACATATCTGGTGGCATCAAACCATTAGGGGCCCTATTGTTTCCCACATGGTCGTCCCTAAGTACTTAATCAATAGCCATCGGTACAGTCATACAGCACTGTACGCTACAGCACTTGACAGACATTAGAAAGCCATTACCGATGTGAGCAGTGCCACTTCCAGGCTGGGCAGTCTCCATTCACAGTGGAGTTGTGGGGCTAAGATACTGAGGATCATCATCTCCATGGCATCAGCCATCTGAGCAGAAACACACAAGAGACCCACAATATGCAAGTGCTTACTGAAAGAATCCACAAACGTACACAGCATCTGAAATGGTGGTAAAAGAGCAGTTCTCACCCAGGACAGACCAGTGAGGATGGAGAGTTTCCACTGAAATGTCCCAAAGCCTATGGCCTCTACGGCATCTTCCACCATGAATGTGTCTGAGGGAATGAGCAAGGTGAAAATACTTCTATAAGCAGATAGAAACCTTTTCTGAATGGTGGTCACAAAAACAGAGGGTGTTGATTTCAAGTTAGGCCCCTAACTGAACCAAAAGGAAAAACGAAAGCTTGAAATAGCAAATGTTCGCTTGTACGGGATACTACCTTTGTCACTGAAAGTTCATTTTGTCTTTAACATATGACATGTGAAACATATATTACTTAACTGGAATTATGTCAGTTTGGGGAGGAAGGAAAATTGCTGTACCATCAGTTGGGTTCGCAAACTCCCGGGGAACCGGAGCTCCATCTGCAAGCGCCACAGACTCCAGGTCAGTCTGCTCTGCGATCTTGACAACCTGCTCTCTATTCTCGCCGTCGTCCTCGGAGCGTGCACTTTCACCTGTGCGACGGAAGCGGACAACACTACAAAAACAAAAATAAAAATACACTTGCTGAAGGCCCAGGACGCTCGATATCTCTACAGTATGTCTAATGCCAGAGGAGTTTTAGAAGACTCTCGTGCCAGGGCCAAGATGAGAACGGAGTCAAAGGCTGTTGCTGAGATTAGCTTTTTCGGGCTGTGATTTGGATCACAAACTGGACTGGTGCAAGACCGTGGACACTGTTTACAGAAAGGGACAGAGCCGCTGCTATTTTCTGAGGCGAATGAGGTCCTTCAACATCTGCAGGACGATGCTGAGGATGTGGTGGTGGTGGTGGCCAGTGCCATCACATATGCTGTTGCCTGTTGGGCCAGCTGCCTGAAGGTGAGGGACACTAACATACTCAACAGCATCAGCAAGAAGGCCAGCCATGTTGTGGGGGAGGAACTGGACTCTCTGACGGTGGTGTTTGAGAGGAGGATGCTGTCCACAATAAGGACTATACTGGACTTTCCCTCTCACCCTCTCCACAGTAAGAGACTCTTACTCCCACGATGCACCACAAAGCGACACAGGAAATCATTTCTGCCTGTCGCTGTTCCTATCTTTTCATTTTCTTGGTCAGGAAAATTGCAATGCCTATATGAAAGAAGAATTTCCCCTCGGGGATAAATAAAGGAATTCTGATTCTGATGATTCTGTGAATGTTTGGTAATATCGTGTTAAACGGGCAAACCATGTCAGGCCTATACTGACAGCTCTGCACACTGCTCTTTACGGCTTGGCTTGCTCATAAGGCCTAAACACCAGATATATGCATGTTTTCTACAAATGGAAGGTGTAATCTTCTCCCACATGCAGATAATAGATGGTTCATTAAGGATGAAACAGTGTAAGAGTGTCAGTGATGTCTTAATCACTGTAATTATATAAAATAGCCTACTTGCAATGGAAAGTATCAGTGCTGCAGATTGCAGAGTTGGTGAGAAGTCCAACCACTATAATTTTACTTTTCAAGCTCCTAAGAAAGAAATATATAGAAGTAAATGCATATCCAGTAATACTATCACAACCCCTTAAACTATAAACATTATAGACTATCTGTAATATATTTGTGTGCTTACTCCAAATCCAGGATTTCTACTGTTAATCTACAAACTAGGCTATTTTAATTTTCAAAATACAACAGTCATTATTTTTATGTAATTCCTGTAGGAAGATTATTTGTGATTATTTTACTCTGACAAATAAAAAAATGTTCCTTATGACGACCAGGCTAGACTTACATGCGCCAGGCTTTAGCTTAATGTACGTAGGCTACAGCAAGGTTGAAATAAATCACGTTAGGTACTAGGAGTCCTAACAGCGAACACATTTACAGGTTAGACGGAAAACAGTTGTGAATTCTCACAGCAAATTCCTATAACTAAATTAACCAAACGGTCTTCTTAGGAAAATGCTACGACTGTAAACAAACTGCGGTGTCTGGACATGCTAAGTTGTTTTCATTTTTCCCTTAGCCTAGGAACATTTCTCGGTAACATAACTGGATAGCGTGCATGTTGTTATTAAATGACTGCTGCTTTTAAGGAATGTCGGGCTTTTTGAGGTCCAGCGAGCTAATCAAACAAACATGATGCGAGGCTTTCAGAGGGCGGCGAGTCGGCCAAACATGCTGTCACGGCTGACAATCTTCTGAATAAATAAATAAATGTACAAGAAGGCGTTGATTTGCAGATTGTGGTCTACTCACGGCAGCTGTCTCAGTTGGAACAGATCATCGTCCATTTTGGTGTTTACAGACTGAAGCGTGTGGCCTCATCGCCGTTTACATTATCACGACGAGCAGCGATTTCAGCACCGAGGAAAGCGACCTGCTCTCCGGGTGTCCGCCGACAGCCAATGAGGAGCCACCGTGCGCGAGTCACAGCGCGAGACACAGAGAGAGCGAAAGTGGATGGGATGAGCTCAGGAGGATCTGACACAACATGACGGCTGATTACTGTCGTCCTGCACATGACCTGTCGGACCTGTCTTAGTAGGAGTTACATTTATGGACACCTCCAATCCAGTCAGCCCTGTTGGTATGAAGGATGTTATCAATAGCCAGATTTAAGATTAATGAGACTGAAGAAAGTGAGCCAAAATTCAGAAAAACGATAAAATAAAATGTTAAATTGTTGTGAGGATTGAAAAAAATTACTTATCCTTATTTTTAGGCGGGTATTGGTTTTCTATGACCACAATAAATTATGCTTTTTAACTTTATTTTAAAATTAAAGAAAAAAAAAACAAAACAAAACACAAATAATCCATGACATTTATTTAAACACCAAAGGAAAACAGAGATTACAACAGAGGATTTTTGATTTAGAACAATTAAATGAACACGTTTTAGGGCAGCTGAAGCTTTGGAAGCCTTTTGTTAAGAAAAGATTCACTAATTATATTAAAATTGCTTTGGTCTAATGAAAGAGGCGAAGAGCTTTGCATAAAAAATAGTATATATATATTGGGCCAATAATATAAATATTTGTAAGTTTTCCAAAGAATAATAACTAATCTAGATATATTTTGCGAAACTTTCCAATCAAAATTATAAAAAATAAGCGCAGCAATTCAGGTCATAAAAGAAGGAACAATTAGCTCACATTAACACTGGTTTCAAGCTCATTCGCTCAACTGTTCGTTTGAGAAGCGACAGATAAACGAGACAACTGCGCGCAAACATTATACGCTTATACGCAACAAACAAACTGGTGGTCGGAGCGTAAACTGTGAACACATTGGTACGCTCTTCCGTGGGTCCGTCCTGAAACACGCCGCCAAAGACAGGAGTTCCGCAATGAAAGCTGGATCAGCAGGATGTTGTGGTGCAGACCAGAAAGCTCGGATAAGCTTATTGGGGAGTTCCTTGGCACTGGACCCATAGTCAGGTAAAACCTTTACCTGGCAAACAACAACTAAAGCTTATTTTTGTAGCACACAGATAGAAGTAATGCGGGTCACGATGTCGGATGTCGTTGGACTTCAAGTGTAACATGCGCAGAGAGGAGGACAAACAGACGCCGAATCCGGTTTAACGTTGCCCTCAAAAAACCTGCTAACCGAGATTCGTAGCAATGAGAATTTCTACGTATATTTCAAGATAGCAGATTGGATATTTATTCATGGGCGCGACATAGTACGTCGAGGGCAGCCTAAGCTCTGTGCTGTTGGTAAGTTAGCCGAGGCGTTAAAGCTAGCCTCCCACTGTATGCTAATGATAACGAGATTGGTTACACCACCTGGTTCGTGGTGACACATTGGTGAGGGCGGCCGTGGTTAGTGCTGTTAACAGTTAGGTAATGTCGAACACACACAGTCAAGTAACGGAACATTAACAAAATTTCAATCTTGTGTGCTGTTTGTCTATCAGACTTGGCTAATTTGGAAGAGGCTTTGCTTGATCTGAAGTAGCGTTAGTCTTTGTACCTAAAGGTTAATTGCTTTATTAATGCAATTAATATGCCTTACTCGACGAATTCTTTTGTCTGTGTCTGAAGGCCTGAGAACATGCCATTATAATAACGCTGCACAGAAGAAGGTGATGTTAGATGTTTCCCAAAAAAGCCTGAAATCCGTTTATCAACCCCCACCCGCACACCCAGCTGGAAGCCTGTCTGAGGGTCTGATGTGGAAAATAGACTCTGGTTTCTTTATCTATTTTTTGTCTTCTACAGTTATTTTTCTCTTGAGTACCAGTGATTTTGCTGCAGATATTGACCGTATTAATCACAACACTTCTTTTCTGTCTGACAGTTAGCCAAGCACACCAACAAATCTAAGAAAATCTAAACTCACCGAAAGCTCTTTGAAACACCGTCCACATGAAACTGAAAGATGCTGCTGGCTTTTAATACATATCATGTTGGTGCTATTGCCAAAAGCTGTGCTTGGTTTTTAATCATATTAAACCCTATAGATGTGTAAATTAAAAAAAGCAGTATTATTATTGTATGGTCATCCACAGAAGAGATGTATGAATGTGTATATTCACCTGTTTCCCTTCTTTTCTCTTTATTTAACATAATGTTGTTTTTTCAGAAACAAGATGATAAAAAACTGGGGTGTCATTGGTGGCATAGCCGCTGCGATTGCAGCTGGAGTATACGTTTTGTGGGGCCCAATTACAGAGAGAAAGAAGAGAAAAAGAGGTAAGAATCAGTGTTACACTGATACAGAGAGTGTTTGTAGAGCACTGGTTGTAAAGCAGTCACTTACAATGACTTGTATTTTCTTTCAGGTATGGTTCCTGGTCTGTTGAACTTAGGCAACACCTGCTTCCTGAACTCTTTGCTTCAGGGTTTGGCAGCATGTCCGTCCTTCGTTAGGTGGCTGGAGAAGTTTTCAGGTTCTCCCATGATCCAGTCATGCAAAGACAACCAGCTGTCTATGACATTGCTTCAGCTTCTCAAAGGTATATAAAACCATTCGGGGATCTAAGTCACTGTAAAGTAGTTGACATGCAGTGTTCCTTCATATTTGTGCCATGGGTGATGTCTCTGTGTCTGCGCCGACAGCTCTGTCTAGTGATGAGCCTGGAGAGGAAGATGTACTTGATGCCGGATGCCTTCTTGATGTTCTCAGACTGTATCGATGGCACATCAGTTCATTTGAAGAGCAGGTCAGTCAGTAATGCTTTTGAGTGGTATTTTTTTAATACATATTTCTCTATTCTTATGTAAGGTGCAGTGTTTAATTGAAGCGTTAACAGCTGTCTTTGGCTTGTTCCCTCTTAGGATGCACATGAACTTTTCCATGTCCTTACGTCTTCTCTAGAGGAGGAGCGGGATCGTCAACCCAAAGTCACTCACTTGTTTGACATGCAGTCTCTGGAGGCAAGTAATCATCTCCCCCTTGTTGGTTGTCCCCAAAACTGCACACAAATATCTCTTACATGCTGATGTTTTCACTAAGCTCTGGAGGTCACTTCACAACTTTGAAGCACAAGTGTAGTCTGGATAGAAGTTTCTTCACAAATTTAACCTAAACTGCCTCCCGCCTCTTTCAAATCTCAGCACGTGAACTGTTGTTGTAGAAGTGTCAAAAATGACAAATCTGGTACTTCACTGTGCAGAGTCTCCCTGATCAAGACGAGAAAACCATGACCTGCAGAAGTCGAGGTAAGCAGACAAAGAAAGTGTGCATCCTAGACATCAAACCACTAAGAAAATGTTTTCATCTTTATTCATTTTTTTTTTTGCAGCCCCTCTTCATCCAATACCAAGTCCTTGGAAGTTTCAGCATCCTTTTCATGGTCGTCTAACAAGCAACATGTCATGCAAACGCTGTGAACAACAAGTGAGGTTTCCGGAAGTTTGCCAGAGAAGTGAATAGCAAATTAGTTTGTGCTATTTGACTTTTACACTTATTGACACATCCGCTGTGTTTTTGTCAGAGTCCAGTGCGGTATGACTCTTTTGAGAGCCTCTCCCTGTCCATCCCTTTACCTCAGTGGGTAAGCAAAAATGTCTGGAAAACGTGACTATTGCAAGTTAATGTAGGATCACTAGTTAATGAATTGTCTTAACTACGTCTTTGTTTGTCCTTAGGGTCGACCCATGTCCCTAGATCAGTGTCTTCAGCATTTCATTTCATCAGAAACCATCAAAGAAGTGGAGTGTGAAAACTGCACCAAGGTACATTCACTACAGTATCAGTGTCCAAATTCTGCTCATCACTTTGTTAATATTTAATTCACTGAAAACGAACCACAACCAGGAAACCTTTGTGACAAAACTAGCATCAAGATGCAACTGTTTGAATTTATGTTACCAGAAAGGCCTGCATGTTTCTTTATTTTGCTGGTTTTGTATCATTTTTATTTATTTATTTTGAATAATTTGTCCTCAGCTTCAACAAGGGAACACAATAAATGGGCAAGTTCTGGAAAGCCAGAGGACAACATTTGTTAAGCAGCTAAAACTGGGAAAGGTAACCTGAGGTGTTAATCAGCTGTTAGAAAAATCTACACACAGTTGAAGGTGTTCTCACACTTGATGTACTGTTTTGTACTTTCAGCAAGATTTTCTCTGTCTTAACATTTTCCTCCCTCTGCCAGCTCCCCCAGTGCCTCTGCATCCATTTACAAAGACTGACGTGGTCCAGTGAAGGAACTCCCATCAAAAGACAGGAGCATGTGCAGTTCACAGAGTATTTATCAATGGACCGCTACAAACACAATACTTCCACGCAAAGAATCCAGCGGGTCAGATGTGCTCCAAATCCCATAAAGGCAGAAAATTCAGATGATTCCACGGAAAAGTCAACTGCCAATGGAACTGGTATGGTGGATTTTTGAACCCTGTAATATCATTCTGCTTCACATTCGGTTTACTTCTTGTCATCACACAATTGTTGTATTTTGTTTTCCAGAAACGGAACATCGGAACAACAACAGCAAACCTTTTTCCAATGGAACATGTTCCACTGTATTTCTTCACTCATCTGGTGTGAACCCACAGCTCAGCCTCACATATGACTACAGGTAAACTTAATATCCAGACACAGCAATACAAAGAACTACTCTGCATTGTGCTGATAATCTTCACAGAAATTCTTTACAGAAATTGAATACCTGACATTCCTGGCTTTTAATCTTTCTGTTCATGTTGTTTTATTCATCTCTTTGGCTCCCATCTGTATGTCTGTCTTTCTAGTTGTACAGAGTACCTTTTCCAGCTCATGGCTGTGCTGGTTCACCACGGTGACATGCACTCAGGACACTTCGTCACATACCGCCGCAGCCCCTCCTCGCCACACAGCTCTTCACCCTTCAGTTCCCAGTGGCTCTGGGTGTCGGACGACTCTGTTCGAAAAGCCAGCCTGCACGAGGTGCTGTCTTCCAACGCTTACATGCTCTTCTATGAGAGAGTCCGAAGACTGAACCACACTCTGCGCTCAGAGGAGTAGCCAGAAGCTTACAGCCTGGCAGCCTGATTGACTCCTGCCTTTCCGGTCAGACTGTCACATCCAACAGGCAGATTGTCACTGAGACCAGACAGTTGTTGTAGAAATGATTTTTGCCCCACAGATCACAGCAACAGGTTGAAGGTTGTCGGGGTCTGATGCTCAGTCCACAAGTAGACACTGTCTGTGATCCAGAGTAGGAAGCTCTCAATCCCAAAGATTATGGACCTGCAGGATTTTTAGTCAAGCATCTGTGATCATGTAAGCTACTTCTCTTTGACTGGTGTAACAGTTTCTGTTAGGTAACATTTTGCCTTCTATGGGACAAAAACACCAGAAACACCTGACAGTTTAGTGAGTCCAAGATAATAGCCCTGCAATACATTGTTCATATGGTGAAGCTTAAAATGTTATTTTAGTTCAGGTTGTCAGAGGTGTTGATTGGATTCTGTGGCACTTCTGTGATTCTGTAGTTTTTGGTGTCCAATAGTAATGCAAAATACTTTGTGGTGTTCCTGTTATTTTGTCCTCAGACAAAAGATGTAGCTGATTAGGAATTCTCAGAGATGTTACTTAGAGGTTGTTACATATTATGAAAAGTTAAGTAGGTAGAATTTTCCTTAACTCGGGTTCTCTATCGTCTAATCGGATTTGCCTAATCATTCCCAGAAGTGTACATAGACTGTACTGGAAATAACGTTTCAATTGACTTTGTTCATAAGCGGTTAAATTTGATATTTTTCTATGTTTCTAATAATCCTGACACTGTCATAATTTGCAGAGCTGCACAGTCGAGTTTAAAGTGCCATGTTGTATTTTAATCACATGAAGCCACGTGTGCTACAACTAATGTGAACGTACAATATGAAGCGTCGGAGCCGTTTGGCGTGGTGTTGTCGTGTAACATTTGAACAGAGTAGTGATGATCTGCTCTCAGTTAAGAAAGCCACAATATTACTGCAGGTTTTTGGGCAAGTTATCCTGAATATTTTTAATTATGTGTAACTGATAACTGCCGTTTTGCTCCTACCAAACCAGCTGAGTCACCTTGAGAAATTTGGCCTGGTGCAAAACTTGTCAATGTTTGCGATTTGCACTGATCTATATTCATGTGAGATTGTGTGTATTTATGTGCAATCAGTAAAAGTGATTGTTTTTGGATATTAAAAAAAAAACCGAACAAACATGCACTTGGAAGTTTTATTTTGTTAGACCAAAATAATTATTCGCTGCCTGTCAGACAACAGATTGTGTGCCAGTAGACACGCCTACACACTTTCTCAAGTGTCCTCGATGAAAACACTGAATCTCCACCACATGTAGGAATTTTCTGTAAACTGAACATGAACTCCTAACTGAAGGGTTTCAAACTAAATTGCTTTTCTACAGATATAAGCAGTACATGTTTTACAAGAATAACACATAAGTTAAAGAGATAAGTAATCCTGTGTGAGACAGACAAACGTTAATAAGATTGATTTGGACGTTAAGATGGGGTTAAAAGCTCCACTGTGGATCTTCTTTAGAACAGCACAAAACTCTCTTTCAAATACAACATGTTAACGGCTTAAAGCGATCCACCATCAAAGTCCATGAACAATCAACACAAGAAGCTAAATGTGCTACAAGCTCTGCACTTAGTGAGAAGGAATGAACTGTCTAGTGTTTATTTTATTGTTCTCTTTCTTCAGACACATTATTGCATTAGTCAGATGTTTCTTGGACCCACTGATAATCCACACTCGATCATTTCTTTTTGTCAGGTAGGATGCGTCTAAAAGTGAGGTTTATACGAGGCAGGGAAATCTTCTTGCGAACAGGGAGGCTGTGGTACCAGAAAGTGTTGGTTGGGGAGTTCATGAGGAGCAGGCTTCCATGAGCCAGCTGCAGCTTCACAGGTTCAATGCGTCGTTGCATGTGTTTTCCCCGAGCATCTCTGTGCCGGAAGATAAAGTCTCGCGCTGCCCCCAGAGAGACGGAGGCGATGGGACAGAGGGGGTCCAGCTCCTTCTCATCATCACGGTGCTCCCCCATGTGATCCTGCCCATCTTTGTACCTGGTGGTGAGAAGAACAATTTCAGGAGGGAGGAAAGAATCAAGCTGTGAACTTTACAAATGATTTCTCACCTGTTGATCAGAACAAAGTTAAATGTTTGCCCAGTTGCTTTTGTGACGGCATCCCGAATATGTTCCATGGTTGGGGTCCACAGGTTGGCTAAACGCGTCACCCCAGAGTAAGTGTAGGTTAGGCCTGCATCTCCATATGCGGCCTGCTTTCTTGGTATACTGTACACCTTTCCAAACACCAGGACCTTTGCTTCCTCCCCTGGCACAAAAACAGCCACAGTCATTCAACCACACCAGAGGTTCTGGTCATAACTTTACATAAAAAAGGTTTTGACGTTACCTGTTGAGTACACGACTTCCTCCTCCAGCTGTTTAAAAAGGAGGTCTGCTTCCTCTTTGGGGAACAGCAGAGCGTAATCACAGTCGAGCCCCTCTGCCTCGATTTTTTGCCAGGGAACAGGATGAGAGAAATCCTCTGAAGTGAAATATTTGTCTTCTTCCTCCTCTTCCTCCTGCTTCATTCTCTCATCACCCTCCAATTTGACCTTCTTCTGTGGGCTTCTTGCATCGCTGGGGCAGGAACGTTTATGCTGTTCCCGAACCACAAACTTTTCCATTGCAGGAACCTGCTGCAGAGCTGGACGATGCAACACAGAATAAAACATTAACTTTAGAGTTTTAAGTTCAGTTGATAAAAGCACACTTCACTGCATTTCATCCCTCTCAATATTTATTGTTTTTTTTAGTTCAACTCTATTATATTTTGTTGAATTCACCACCTCTTAATAAAAAGGGGTGGCTGCAACTAGCAAATGTTTTCAATTTCAGTTAATTTGTTAACTATATTCTCGATTAATCATGAATAGCTTTGTTTATAAAATGTTCAAGAACAGTCGAAACGCCCACCACACTTTCCTTGAGCCCGAACTGACAAATGAAAACAGATCAAAACCAGATATTCAGTTTACGACCATCTAAGACAAATAAACGTAGCAAATCTAACATATTTTTGCTTGAAAAATGACACAAATTACTCATCGACTATCAAACCACCTGGCGATTATATTCTGATTATTACTGGACTAACGTCTGTTGATTTATTTTAACGCGACAAACATCACCTAAGAACAATGAAATGTAGCCCAGTTACGAAAAATAGTAGACAAACGCCTGAAAATGCACGAAAGCTGGGTGTTTTACTCACTACAAACTGTTGTGAACACTTTGCAGCAGTTTGTCTTGAACAGCTCTCACCTCATTATCATCATTGGCTTTCGTCACTTTGCATTGGCGCGAAATCCTGTGATCCTGGTGAGAGAGTTTTGGTTGTCCGAGCAGGTCACTGCTGTTTCGCTGCCTCATTAGCTGATAAGTGAAGTTAATTAGTTTAGTGCCGCTGACCACCGAGGTGTTTCTCAAAAAAATGATTGGACAGAAGACTATCCACTCATTTTTCTCGCCTGTCTCGAAAAAGAGAATTTGTAAGGATTTAAACGAAGACGAGGAGGATGCTAAAGACCCGGTGAGTCGCTCCTCCTTCCGTTTGTCAAGTATGTTAATATTAGGCACGTGTGTCGTTTGTAACGTAAAAATATACAGTTGCTAATATTTAAACATCACTTGCAGTGTGCTTGTAGCAGTGTTTCGAACAGGGTTTGTCGTTTCCCGCGACACGGTCAACGTCATCAAAGCTGCGTTCACTAGCACCACTGTGGGTTTTTTTTTTATGCTGTTAAATGTGGCACACGCAGCACGAGAATGTTTGTATTGCGCTGTCGACGGTTTCTAAAACCACTTTCATTTCCAGCTTCACGCTTCTTACCAGTTTTGTATTTTGCACAATACACTAAAATTGTACAGAAGAAGCTCAAGTCCTCCGCGGTGGAGCCAGAGCCGCGCCGCCCCGTTCCTGCGCCTCTGTCCCCGGAGCAACTCGACAGGATCGCCCGCAACAAGAGAGCGGCGTTAGACAAACTCGCTTCCGCTCAAACGCCTCCAGGATTTGGGCAAAGCTGGAGAGTCGGCCTGTCGGCTGAGTTTGGAAAACCCTATTTTAAACAAGTGAGAGGACAAGTAATCACACTACACATGGCGGCGTTTCTGGTGTTTTGAACAGCTGCTAAAACTTCATATCTTTGAATCTTCATATCACAGTTGATGAAATTTGTTGCTGAAGAGAGGGAACGCCACACTGTGTACCCACCTGCTGAACATGTCTTCACCTGGACACAGATGTGTGACATCCGAGATGTAAGTCTAACCGCACTCGAGCCTTTTCTTGAACTGGGACGGTGTCCGACACCCAAGTACAGAGGATTCAATATTGATCAGCTGTCAGTGTGACTCTTATGAGACTGTAATAAAGACCAGCAAGTGAATTTTATTTCTGGAGAAGAATTCAGCAGTTGTCACCTTTGATCTTGTTTTAAAATCTTTCTCTAATTCCAGGTCAAAGTGGTGATTCTTGGTCAGGATCCATATCATGGTCCTAACCAAGCTCATGGATTGTGTTTTAGCGTCAGAAGACCAGTGCCACCTCCACCCAGGTTAAAAACAAGTTCACTGCGTTGTAAACACTCACCAGTGCACTAGACAGTTTTGTAACTCCAGATCAGATAGTGACATACTTATTACATCCCTGATCCTTTTCATTTCCAGTTTGGAGAACATGTACAAAGAACTGGTGTCGGACATTGAAGGATTCCAGCACCCTGGACACGGAGATCTGACTGGATGGGCCAAACAAGGTTTTTGTTTGTTTGTTTTTTAAAGCAGTCAGAGTGTTCACACAAATGGAGAGCTGCTGGTCCTTAACAAACCTGCCATCTTCTTCGTCTGTGACCTCACTCATCAGGTGTGTTGTTGCTCAACGCTGTGTTGACCGTAAGAGCGCACCAGGCCAACTCGCACAAAGACAAAGGCTGGGAGACGTTCACTGACGCCGTGGTGCAGTGGCTCAGCAGCAACCTGGAAGGCCTCGTCTTCATGCTGTGGGGCTCTTACGCTCAGAAGAAAGGAGCTGCTATTAACAGGGTGGGTCCTCACTGGTGTTTTGATACACTGCTTTGGTGTTGGTTTTAAACACTCTTAAAACCAAAGCTTTCCCCCCCCCCCCACATACGTGAATTTACATTTATGTTCTCTTGGTTTGTAGAAGCGCCACCACGTCCTGCAGGCTGTGCATCCTTCTCCGCTGTCTGCTCATCGAGGATTTTTTGGATGCAAGCATTTCTCAAAGGCCAACGAGCTGCTAAAGAAATCTGGAAAGTCTCCCATAAACTGGAACGCACTTTAAGTTGTTACGCATGTCACCTTTTCTAACATGTTTGTTGGTTAACTAGAGACCAAACCCACCTATAAGCTTTTTCAGTCTCATGTTTTAGCAACAGGACGTGCAGATACATTTTTGTTTGTTTGTTTACAAAAGAGTTCACGTTTGTTATGTTCTGTGCTGTTCACTGAATTTGTGTTTGTATTTCATCATTGTGATACAACTTTGTGTCCTTTGTAGTTCTTGGCTTTTTCAACATTGTAAATATGTGTCCTTTTTTTATTGAAACTGTTCTATTAAAAAGCTGCCCATACTCCCCTGGAGAGTTTCAGGATCACTTCAAGATTCAAGAGTCTTTATTGTCATTATGCAAGCATAACGCAATTTTGTGCAGATTCTCGGCTTAAAAACACACTTATAAATAGTCAGCAGAAAATTAAAATTGCACACTTAAGAAAAAATATGAAATAGAGAATGAGGTAGATAAAGTGCACTTAGTGCCAGTCTATGGTATGCTGTGTGTGTGTATGCAGATAGACGGGGGAGGGTGTATGTGTGAAGTCCTGTAGGGGTGTGGGACGTGAGTGTGTCACTGTATGGGGGTTATTGCTTTAACAGCTCTGGGGAAGAAGCTGTCCCTGAGTCTGTTGGTGCTGGGTTTAATGTTCCTGTACCGCTTTCCTGATGGAAGCGGTACAAACAGTTTGTTGCCCGGGTGGGTGGGGTCTGTGGCAATGCGTCTTGCCTTCTTCTGGACTCGGGCAGCCTAAACTGAGTCCAGATCTGGTAGACTGCAGCCCACAATCCCCTGTGCTGTCCTCACCACCCGGGTTAAGTCCTCCCTGTCCTGTGCTGTGCAACTGCCATACCACACAGTCACACTGAGACACAGGATGCTTTCGATTGTGGCTCTGTAAAAGTTCACAAGCAGCTGAGTAGACAGTCCAGTCCGTTTCAACTTCCTGAGAAAGAAGAGCCGTTGTTGGGCCTTACTCAACACGTGTGAGGTGTTCACTGACCAGGAGAGGTCAGAGGAAATGTGGATGCCCAGGAACTCAATGCTGTCCACCCGCTCTTTGTTATCAGCTTTTGTGAATTTGAGTGCACTTAACAGCCAAAAGTTTAAAAAATTTGGTTGTAAAATCACAAGGCTAAAGAAATGCAAGGCAAATAGATCAGCACGAGATGCACCGTAGAAGTGGAGTGGCAGGAGACGTAGAACCAAAACACACAATGCCCTGCCAGATTATTTTTAATTGATTACTCATCTCTAAGTGGCTGTAAACATTTGATGTTTATTACACACTATTAATGGCCTTAGAAGCCTTTTTGTTATGCTTCATTTGGTGCAAGCATCATTTGTAAAACTGCATGCTTTGATGTGCAGTTTCTGGCTGTATTCACCTTTTCAAATAGTTGACAAAAATGTTAATGCTGCTGTTAAACACAATGGCTATTTGTTAGTTTCACGTATATTCATGTTCCAGCTTTACCTGAACCTATAGATTATATCACGGTCGTTGCATTCAGGGTTCTCAGTGCCAATTTGTAGCTGTGTTGCATCTTGCAAGGTTCAACGCTGATGATATGCAATATGTTTCACACACTATGCGTTAAACTAAGCTCACGTTAGTAAGCTGTGTTTTTGCCCTCTGGAAAAATCGACGTAAACTAGCAGATTGGCTTTTAAGATGTTAAGCGGCTGTCACGCTTATAGCCTTTATCAAAAGCATTTGTACAATTTGAACTGTTAAAGAATCAGTTCTTTATGTTGTTACACCAATAGTCCAGTTAGCATAGAGTTTAACTTTGCGCATTTCATCACCTCTATTTCTATTATTCTTTACTTTTCTACTGTCGCAGTTCTACATGCAGTTCAACAAACATTCGGTTTGTATGGCCGTCGACCTGTGGGCGTGACTGCACCGCTGACGCAATGACGTCGACCGGAAGCGTTCTCCTCAACTTCGCCCCTGTCACTTCCATCGCGGTAATGTTTGCACAGCTAAAGAGCAGACAATGCCTGTGGAAAGCCTGCCTGTCCGGGACGCGTCCATCCATTTCCGTTTATTACAGCAGTATCTGGTTCTTCTGAAGAAATACCCCATCCTTACTAAGTCTGTAACGAGGTCAGTATGTCGATTATAACTTATTCTATTAAAACACTGGCTGTATGGCTTGTTGACATCATGCATGCTGGTGCTTTGTGTTTTCTGGCGTGTTTCCTCAGTTTGACTTTAAAAGGAGACGCACTCATTCAGTCAACCACAGCACAGATAAAGCTAAGTTGCTACATATCCGCATGTGTTAGCAGTTGTCATTTGATTACTGACTTCAAATTGTGTCTTTGTTTGGACTGAACACTGATTGACCTTTTGTGACATCACCTCGGCTCCAGCCAATCAGCATCTGCCAGGAAAACCTCCCCTAACACGTTTACTGACAGATTTCAATCTACCAGAGTAGCTTATTAGAAGTGTACCTGTTGCATATTCATAGAGCTGTGTTTGTTTGTTCTTGATGTTTTCAGTGGCGTCCTCTCAGCTTTAGGAAATCTACTGTCTCAGATTTTGGAGGCAAGAAAAAAGGCCAAAAATGGGGGTCCCGTCAATGCGATTGACACAGCTGGAGCTACACGCTATGCCATTTATGGGTGAGACTTTACACTGAGCCAAAACTGAGGGTTGACATGCTTTTCCCCACTGCGGGACAAATAAGGGCCTATCTTACCTTATCTGAGAAGATTAAAATAATGTGCTCCAGACTGTGACTAAGGTACAGTATAATTAGTGTTAGTGACAGCACATAGTACACAGTATTCCATGTTAAAATCTTTGGATCTCAAAGTTACACCATCCATCCATTGTTTAAGTCTTCTTGTGCAGTGCCATTGTGCCTTGTTGTCTGTTGCAGGTTGTTTATTACTGGACCAGTGAGCCATTACTTTTACCAGCTGATGGAGGTGTGGATGCCCAGCACAGACCCGTACTGCATCGTCAAACGGCTGCTACTGGACCGACTTTTTTTTGCCCCTGGCTTTCTGCTGCTTTTCTACTTTGTTATGAACATCTTGGAGGTGGGTCATCTCGCAGATCAGTGGGCGTCCCATCACTGATTTGATTTATTGCAGTGGCATAAAGTTGACTTAGAAGAAACAGATTACAAACAAGAATGGTCAGATCCTGGACTTTTTAGTCTCTTGTACGGATAAAATGAAAAGACCAGTGACGGCTGGTATAAATGGGCTAGTGGGGCTAAGCCCTCCCTACAGACAACAGATTGTTATACGTTTAAGGTTTAGTTTTAGTGAAACCTAAAGTGGCGACAGCACCAAATAGTTAAAAGAATAACACAGGATATCTCTAAATGGGCTAATTGTATGCAGTGCAAGCACATCAAATCTACTCTTACTTATTTTCCAGGTGTAAATGATTGACGGGTATCATGTTCCACCCTCTTTATTTACTGACCATTTGGGCTGACTTCATGCAGGCCCACAGGCTGATCGGTTCTAACCAATCGGCAGCGAGCTGGTGCCGGTTAAATATTGACAGGTGTGGTTTACTTGTCATTTGGGCTGGTTCATTTAGCCATTAGTGCTAACATGAATAAGGTGGATCATCTTCTTAATAATCCGTTTTCTTCAATGTCCTATGAAGAAAAAAATTGTCAAAACGGCGCGTGTGTGTACGTGCGCGTGTGCGCAAGTATATAAATATAATATAAATATATAAATTGTGAGAGAGGGAATGAGAATGTTACTTTTACTTTAACCTCCAATTCTATGGCTAAAATTTGTTAGCCCACCCAATCAATTTCAGCACCAGCCGCCACTGGAAAATACTTTAAAAAATACCGGACACTAACCTTCGATTATGTAGCCTGATAGCATCTTTAATAAGATGCTTCCTGCTTAATAAACAGCTCTGTCTTTTAAACCCTGTGCCACTAGTTTGTAACACTGGTTTTGTTCAGTCCTGCTCCCCAGGACTGGGTTTTGATGTGAAGAATTTGCGTGCTGAAGTTTTATTTATTTATTTATTTTTGATAGGATAAAATGCAAAATTTCAAAATAAAGGTCAACCTATAGTCATTCCGGTCTGTTTTCAGGCTAAAGGATGGGGAGACTTTGAAAAGAAGATGAAAGCGAGTTACTGGACTGCTTTAAAAATGAACTGGAAAGTTTGGACTCCCTTCCAGTTCATCAACATCAACTTTGTGCCTGTTCAGGTTTGTATTTCATCGGCTTCCTGTCACAGAAGAACTGATGAGTCACACACACTGACAGCACTAATGGTTTTCCCCCTGTGTTTTTCTGTGCTTTCAGTTCCGAGTGCTGTTTGCCAACATGATCGCCTTGTTTTGGTATGCCTACCTCGCATCTGTGAGGAAATAAAGCTGCCTTTGATTTTGTCGCAGAGGCTGAAGCTGGAGGAAAACTGCTTCTTCGGGCTGTTTACCGTACTACCACTGTGTGACTGTTCCTAATCTGGACTTTTGTTCAAGTGCAGTAGCTCTTCTGATGATCTCCAAACCAACCAATGAGTTTGAGCCGTTATAACAAGCTGCTATGACAGTTTGTGTTTCTATTAACAGAACATAGTAAGTATAGTTTATTATAAATTTGTTTTTTTAAAAAAACACTGCCATGATTTTAGATAGATAGATATACTTTATTGAGCCCAGGCTGGGAAGTTACAGTGCTGCAGCAGCATTGCACACCGTGATGATACCATGAAAGAAAAAGAATAAACTATACAGTTTAATAGTAAACATGGAATTAATTAATTGAGCCAATCAATTTCATATATTGGATTTCAGTTTGAAATCTAATGCTAAAGTGCCTTTTTTTTAAACTTGCAGCTCCGCCTCCGAGTTGAGGAAATGATGCAATGATGCACATGAATTCACATTGGAAACTTTATTTTAAAAGGTATCATCACATGTTGAGTGAGCAATACAAAAATTAATATATTAAGACGAAACAAACTCTCAAGTTTTGTCAGAATGACACATGTGGGGAATGTACTGGTTTTTTACAAAGGAAGGTACAATTAAATAAGAAATCTGGTACTAAGTCTGTCCGAATTCATTTATATAAAGTGAACGAATGTGCAGTATGTTAACCTGCTGGTACACTAAGCAGAAGTGTCCTCAGCCTCCTCTCAGGCGCAGCATCAGGTAGATGGTGCTCTGATTCTTGACGTTGTAGTCCGCCAGTTTTCCTCCTGTCATCTCCTTGCTTTCGTGTAGGAGCCTCTGCTGGCTCACCGGGACCCCCTCTCGGGCCTCGACTTTGGACTTGAAGGTGCTGACGGTCTCGTCAGGTTTGATATCGTAGGTGCTGTTTTGGCCCTTTTCGTTTTTGAGGAACACTTGGATGGTCGGCGGCTCGGTGATCAGCAGGGACACCTGGGAGCCGGACTGCAGACCGTACGAGCTGATGGTCCTGGAGTCGTCGCTGAGAGTCGTCTTCTGGCCGTTGACAAAGATCAGCTTCTGCCTCTCAGGGGCAACGCAGAATATATCGCGGATGCGCATTTTCAGATCGCCCACTTTGTCGAATGGGTTCACCCTCAGCGTGTGAGACGTCCCATTCAGCATGACAATGTTTATATCCATGATGACACGGGCCTGAAAGAGCATTCAGCACATATTAAAAACAAGAAAAATAACTTTTCACAAGTATGGCGCTGATAAAGAGAGACTCTTACCTTGCGATCGCTTTAGAAAACTCCTCAGAATAAAAACTTGTATTGAAGTTTGGACGCGGTGACACAGCAAACAGATGATGCTCAGCCGGCGCTTTGCTACGAGTTTGTGCCGCACGAGCTTATATACCTGGCGCCTCACCAGACTGGCCCCGCCCCCTTTGCCAAACTTTCGTTTTCCCTCCCCAGCATGGATAACTTTCGTTTTCCATTTTTCTTAACATGACGCAGCTGCTGTGGGTCTTTGCAATTGTTTTCATCACAACTAAAGTTGCCTAAAGCTATTTTAAGTATTCACAGCAACAAAACATTGTCAAACAAGTGGAGCAACAGTCTAACAAACTCGTCATAGACTTATTTTTAGCCACATACCTGAAACATGCTTTCTGTGGAAACAAAACTGAGATGAAACATTAAGTATTAAATGTTTGGATTTGTTTTTTTTTTAAAGTTCAACACCAGAATTAAAGCTGGACACATGCAAACTATGGTGTAAATCACAAATGAAAACAACAACAATGTACTTCCACTGTGCAGCTGCACTGCATGTCACTGAATGCTAACAATGCTCACTCACAACCTGTGACACTGAAACTAAACTGAGGCTGAAACATAAATGAAACCAGAAAATCTATCAACAGCAGGTTTCAATTTCCAAATACTATGAAAACAATCTTCACATAGAAACAGAAATAAAAAATCAGCAATAAATATCAAGGAAAAATTCATGAACATCAGAACTCTGAGTGTTTCAGCATGGCAGCCCTCTTCTCCCTCGTTGGCAGAGGAATATTTCCTGTGGTAAGAAAACAAATAAATTAAGGATTTTCACAATGAATTTAATTTTACTCAGCATCCCGATAACCTGCAACCTATTGAAGCCGTGCTGAAAAGCAGGTCAGGTGTCTTCTTACCGGGCGGTGCCACAAAATATTCTTCAACTGTGTTTTTGGAGAGCTGAAGCAGCTCTTCAGCACAGTCTCCTTCCATCACTGCATCGTCCCTCAGCTCTAAGGACCTGAAAGTGCACGTATAAAATGGGGACTACATTCACATTACAGGCTTCACAAGAGTTGTAACTGACGAAGAGGCGCACATGTAAACATGCTGCTTTTCATAACAGTCTGTACTACACCTGTCCTCCAGAACCGAATCCATTGGTTCAACCCCTGACGTGTCAACACCATGAAGCTGATCTGCAAATCGTATAGCTTTCTCCAAACACACCAGTCCCTGTTTGGTGCGGAAGTCAACCAAGGCCAGGCGCTCCAGTTTGTCCACCAGGTCACCAGAGATTTGGGCAGGCTGTAACATCAACGGCATCAGACTTAGAAACGTGGGTGGAAGAGTTTCCAAACGCCTGTAAATAACCACTGAGTAAAGTCATTATAACTATTAATGATGTCTTATCGTTAAACGTTAAACGATTCATGCCCCATCATTTGATCTTTGATCTTTGGTAATCTCTGCTGACAACACTGTATGATTTTTATCTTCATGGGCCTTAGAAAAAAGAAAAACATACTGAGTTTTCTTTTTACTACAGTATAACAGAATTTCCTTTTTTATGTATTAATCCTCTGTAACAGAAAAACAAGAAAACTGTCTGTGAAAACAAATAAGTGGGAATTTGGTACTAAAACACTAAAAAATATCCACTTGATTTGTCCAAGTCTTACTGCTGAAGCATCATGTCAGCTACAGATGAACCTCTGAACACATTTTACGTTAGGAAAAGAACATTTAATGGCCAATAAGAAGAGCAGGAATGATTACAGCTAGCAAAACATGCGTGTCTGTACATATGGTCACCTGACGCTGGCGGTAGTTGGAAACCAAGAAAGATGAGTTGGGATTTTATTTCAAGACCCATGAAGACCACAACTGCAGAGATATCACTGTGTTGAATAACTGTTTGATACGTTATATATACTTAATGGTAGTTTCTTGGAGACAAATGTTATCCAGAAAACCTAACAGCTGGTAATGGACGGATGGAAAAACATGGAAAAGGATTGTTGAATAAAGATGATTATGTTGATATCTGCTCCTTACTGCTTGTCTGTATATGCTTGTTTGTAGAAATACAAAGGAAATTCACAAAATTCACCTCTGCAGTGTCTTTTGGTTATTTTATCAAGCCATTTCATCTACATTAATACATACCCACACACAGTATAAATATATGGACTTAAAAGAGGTGAATAGGTGAGAATCATTTGTTTCTGTGAGTGTTTTTATGGGAATGTGGATCTTTCAGATTAATTCGGGGAGTTCTTATGGTTTGCATGTTCCACAATTTATCCTAAGTTTGTCATAAATCATGGGACTTGCACTGCTCTGGTGCTGGTTTCGTCTCCATCCCTCAAAGTCTTGTCGGCCTTGTTGCAGTCTCATTATCCTCTGGTCTTGGTCTACAACTGGTCTCAGTTTAGGTGGTCATTACTACAACATTGGCTTCCCCGACCCCAAAATGTGCTTTCAGCTGAACATCTAAAATTTAACATGTATGTCAAGCTATTAGGTCACCAATGATTACTTTAACACCATGCTGGTCTTGTAATGGTTTACATCCACTCAGTCACTCATGATCATATTACCGGGGGTAGTTGGTCCTCTGGTACTAATTCCCACGTCGGGAACTCTGGGACCTATCAGTGGAGACAGTGAGGTATCAAACTAACATGCCATTATTGGTTTCAAAATAGACTGAACGCAATTCATGTACTCAATGACCTTTAATTTACCTTGGGATTGCGCGGTTCAGAGCTAAACAGACGGCCTACAGTTGCGATGTGGCTCTGCGGGCTGCTGTCTCTTCTTCTGTGGAAGTTGGTCGCGTTTGTCAACACGTTAAATGATGGTCGAAAGATTTTCAGTGGCACACCGCGGCATGTGCGTTTAGCGGTGAAGCTAAACACTGACATTTTCAGCAAAACTGGCTAGAAAGGTTGGACCGAGTTGTATAAAAGGGTGTCACATTTTCTTAATCGTTACTAACTGATCAGAAACGCCACTGCTGAGAGTCTAACTATCTTCACATGCTAGTTTACGACTTCCGGTAGTTAGCCCAGAGGACGACGGGAAGCACCGAGGTTGACCCCAACGTACTTCCGTTTTCGCTTCTGTCCCAGGCAGAAAACAGACAAATTCCTTTTATTTTAAAGAAAAACACAGTGAAAATGTCTTAAACGCGGACGAACGCTAAATAATATATCAAATAATAAAGTATTTTTATCCAAATAGCAGCAAGATGTCGCAAGTCTGACATCTTTGAGGAAACCGAAAATCAGGTCCTGCGTCGATGTTGTATTTGATCAGACGCAGGCGTACTAATACATGTTGTTTAAATCGTCCTAATTAGTTCAAGTAATCGACGAATAAGACACGACACCGTCGTACAAGAAGGCAGTCTCTTTATATCAATAAATCTAAGTGAGATACTGTCCATAACACCTCCAGAGCGCCCGGATAGCTCAGTCGGTAGAGCATCAGACTTTTAATCTGAGGGTCCAGGGTTCAAGTCCCTGTTCGGGCGATTGCGATTTTGTTCGCAGTCTTCAAACCAGCAACCAAGTTTGTGAATGTGTACTTCGAAGGGAGGTTGATGTCGTTAAATCACATCCTGTAATTTCTATTTCAAAGGCGAAAGCAGTCTCTTAAACCATTTTTAAAAGTACTCTGCCTTCCAGCTTGTCTGTTGTTGAAAGAGGGGCCGGTGAGAGGTCGCCCACGCGTATCGCACCGTGGAGAACCCACTAAGCTTGGGGGATACGAACAAAAGTCTTTTCGCCCGAACAGGGACTTGAACCCTGGACCCTCAGATTAAAAGTCTGATGCTCTACCGACTGAGCTATCCGGGCTCTGAGCAGAGCTCGGTAGCAGTTCTTCAACATGGCAAAATACTGAGTTTGTAAGCAAGCTGACTGCTAACGACAGAATGCTAATATGTTTACAGAAATGATATTTTTGAGCTGATGCTGAATTGAAGAGTTCCAGATTAGCTCGACTGGGGACATGAATGTACTAAATTTCATGACAGTGCATTTAATGTTTGTGGTGACACAGTGTTTTACTCGGAGCCAAATGCTAGAATAAAACTCAAGAGTAGATTCATCCTTCGGGGACGATTTCGTTTGCAAACCACCTCTTTATATGTTTATCTACCTCCTACCTTTGTGATAAATGTCTGACTCTCATCTCAATTTGAATGAATTTAGTAAAATGCACATTACAATGTATTTTGGAAAAATATTGATTCCATTTTTATTTTTTATTATAAGAACATATACCATTTAATATATATATATATATATATATATATATATATGAACTCTTAGTATAGAATTTGATTGTTTTACAATACACACTTAGAACTGGCCACAAAATAAAAATATTAGCTTTACAAACAAAGCAGCATCTGAACGAGAAAAATGAATGGATAAATATATAAATAAATACTTTGGAAAATAAATGTTACAATAAATTAAAATTGGCTTTCTGACAGCAGCTAGCATCCACAAAAAAAAACACCAATATTAAAAGCAATTCATCTTACTACATTCATGAAGACCAAGTGAGTTTTGGGTAATAAATGACAAGCATAAATGTCAGTGACTGAGACCAACATTAGTACTAATTTAAGGGCTTAAAAGTATATATATCGTATATCCTCACAAGCCCCAAATATGACAAAACACTGAAACAGTTTCACTCATAACATCAGGTCATTTGCAGTTCATTTAGAAAATTTCATAGCTTTCATTTTCATCTTTGTATTTCAGTCACTTCTCACACTAAAAAATCTGAATAACATGGAACTCATCCTTTGGTCACGACCTCATCCGGTCCTCCCCATCCATAACCATACTCAAGCAGAAAATTAACATTTGATGCAACAAACAGGCGGACGATACGAGACAAAAATCAGGGTGAATAAACTCCACAATTTACAAAATATACAGTAGTTCACTGGATAATGAAAGAGGACTATCAAATCAGGCTTGTTGCTTTATGTAAGTCTCTGCCCAGACATCCATAAGTCACTTCAATATAAGCTTGTGATTTGACAATTGTTAACATAAAATAATCCTCATAAGGTAAGGACATTTTTCTCTCCTTACAGTACATTTCACGCATAACAAATAAAGACATAATATTTGGCAGACAAGGCAGTTCAAGGACATTAGAAAATACTGTTGGATACTAAACCACTGACATGGTACTAAAAGCTAAATTATTCTTAATGTGTGTTAAACATAACTCAGTTTGGGCTGCATTTTGGACTGACAAAGCAGTGTTCTGAATCAGCAGATTTTGAGGTGTTGCAAGAGAACGAAAAATCTGCTGACTTGCATCAAGGGATAAGAATAAGGGGTAGCTTTCTGATATATTTGAAATGTAATCTTATATACTTTGACTATTAAAATAATTATTATGAACTTTTTTTTCCCCTCATAAATATAGTCTCTGGTTGAATTCAATTCTGCATTTTGGTTTAAACCGTGCAACTAAAACCGTCCTGATCTCAAAATATTAAGTGCACCCGGAATAAGATTCACACTTGCGACACAGTGTTTTCTGGCAAAGAATATTGAGAAATCACAGAGATTGTTTTTCAGATACATTTGTTTTCACTTGAACATACTGACAAATATGAAGCATAATATTCTCACACACCTGCTGACAACACAAACAACATCGTGGGTACAGTCGAGAAGGCTCATAGCAGCAAACTGTGATTGTAAAGGCTTTGTGTAGCGTGTGTGTGTCTTATGTGTGCGAGTGTGTGTGTGTCCTCATATGCATTTGACTCTTGTGCTGCTACAGCCGCTGACACTTTACTTGGAAGGAAAAGAGGACAAACAGCACAATCACTTGTTCTCTATCAGCATCTGCACCTTGTACACCAGATCTCTGGCCTGGGTCAAAATCTGCTTTATGTTGTGGTGCTCAGCCATTTCTGAAAGACAAAGAAACATGTTAGGTCAGCTCTTCCTGCCAGAGCAAGTATGTCAAAAAATAACATCAGCTACTGTAGATCAGCTTCCATATGTGCTTAAAGATCTGGAGATCATCTGAACATGTCATTTCCTCAGTATTCTGATAACAGAACTGATGAATCCTGTAACTTTAGAAAAATTGAAACCCTTCAAGCTCATTTAAGTAAAGTAAATCATGTTCTAACCAAACGTTTTGATTAAAGGTAACACTTGAATGAAAAAAGTAACTGGTTTAAATTATTTCCTGTGGCTGAGAAAGGTTTTTGGCCATGGCTGAATCCCATGCTGATGCTTTACAAACATTTCCTATTTTATTAGCCAACAGCTACATTTTAACTCAATTTGTCATAGGTTGTATTTTGACATTCAGAAACACAAGCACAACAGCGAAGCATCAGGTTCCAGTGGATTCAAATCAAAGCAGCAGACCAGTAGTTTAGAATCCCACATTCTAAGTTTCTAAGATGTACATGCATTGTCGTAAGCTGACTTACAGTAACGGTGTAATGGTGTAAATCTCCAGTTGGGGGCTCATGGAAGCACAAAACTGGTGCAGCAGGGGGCGCCATAATGTAGCTTGATAGCATATCTTAGTTAGACTCCCTCATGTCTGAAAACTGCTCACAACATTTCAAATTCCCTGCTACACGTTTGCATTTCGGTTATGAATTTGTTACTGAGATAATCCTGATGGCACCACTTGGGTTATTTACTCAGACCTGCCAATGCAGGCGGATAGTGCTTCCCATCACAAGTTAATTGATCTTTAAATATCAGCTGAGATCCCCTCCAGCAGAGTCGAGAGATGTGTACGTGAACAATGTCGGCTGTGAAGCTGCATATTTTACCATTGAAGAACTTAATGATGTCAGTAAAGTCCATGTTGTTCTCCAGGATGATGTCCCTGTAGATCTCCACCAGTGCCAGGGCAATGAAGAGGACAAAGTGACTAGATGAGACACACTTGGCTGCCCAGATGGTTTCCCAGACTGCAAAAACATCATCATACACGAGCTCTGGAAGACAAAGCACACAAAAGAATGGGAGTCAAACCACGTCAGTGTTTGACGGCTCGGATGGGAAGCAAGTTTCTAAGAAGTGGGTGTTATCGGAGGAGAGAGATAAGAGTGGAAGCAGGTGCTTGCTGGGGTGGGAGAGAGGATCTACTCACATATCCAGGTGAGAAGGTTTACAGAAAACAAGATAATCCATGGTTTAATCTTCAGTATAACGCTTAATTAACTATCAAACCCATCTGCACAGTGGCAGTTCATGCCAATTTGTTCATAAGCAACACCCAGAGACTGTTTTCCAAAAATATAACTGACTTGTAAACCCTTTCCAAGCCTTTAATAACTAACTACATCTTGTTAAAAAGCTGCCAAGCGGTTTGGCATTTTATCCACAAACAGGGCTCAAAGAGGAGGAACTCTCCTACTTCTCTAATTGGCACAGACTCTATCGCATCATGCTGTCACTTTACCCCTCTTGAAGTCTAGGAGAAACCAGCGATAGCAGAAGTAGAAGTGGGTGTAGTCTCCATTCTGGTGCATTAGCTCAAATAGCTCAGAATCCAGGATCTATACAGAGAAAGGATCAGAGCAGATTCACAGAGAGAAATAATGAGACTGGATGTGGATGAGAAGTGCAACAAAATTAAAAAAAGTGAGGCGTTTGTGGGTAAAGAATGGATTTAGTGATTCCTGATTGCTACAGTATGTATAAAGACTTTACTACTGCTGCTGCAACACCTGGATTAGAGAGCGCATGTTGGCAAAGTGAGTGTCCATAGCTCCTCCATGTGGAAAGTTTTGATTCATCCTTTTCATGAGTTCGGTGAAACAGCTGAAGGCCACGGCCTCTGAAAGGAGGAGACAGAGAGAAGAAGGCAGAGTGAGAATTCGAGTGGGCAGAGTATTCCATCAATAGCTGTAAAAATATATATCAAAATGCCAGAGAAGAGGGAAAGTAAGAAGTGATTCATTGTTGACTCACCGTCATCCAGAATGACTAGAAGCGGAGCCAGCAGATCACACATGCCCTGTACGTAACCGATGTCAAGGTGCCTCCAGATATAACTGAAAATATGCAACCAAGGACTTAGAGAAATTTCCACTTTCCACTAAGTTTTTCAAAATGATATTCACCGTGTATCGTGGGAATTACTTTTTAAGTGCAGAAAGCTGTTAGTATGATCCACATTGACATGATCAGGCTTCTCTAAGGTTTCTTTTTGTCATAGGTAGGGGTGGACAGCTACTTATTTTTCTTGTTGTGGATGGCTCTTCAGCTGTGTTTGTGTGAAGGTGCCATTAAAGAATATAACTGATTTATTCTTGCAGAATAAGCCCAGATTTAAATTATATTTTACTGTCTGTCAACAAATTCTGTGAAACTACCAAAAACAAAGTCCCTTCTTTCTTCGTTCTTTCATTTCTGACTTCCCAACCTCGTCTGTGCCCTCTAAACCCCTTTGTTCCTACTGAGGAAACACATCACCCATATATACTTCAATATTTCAAAAACAGGCTACCTAATTTCCAAAAACAGCCAGGAGCTGTGGGTTATAGCAAATGTCAAACCTCTGTATTTGTTGCATTTGTTAGGAACTATTTTCAGCAGTCGACTGTCGCACTTGGTGCTCTCAAAATAAACTACAGCTCCGCTATTCTTCGTGATGTTCATTGTTGGTTTTTATTTCTTGACCGCAATAGAATTTGACCCCTAAATATCACCAGTCTCGGTTGGTCCAAAAACAGGATAAGCGGTGAAAGACAATGATGTAGTGGTTTGGAGACAAGGGTTGTGGACATTATTATACAATGAAAAAAATACTATGATACATTCTTATTGATCATATTGCCACACAATGTAACATCAGTTTCATATTGATACCCTCAACCTTGCTAAGACATTTCTTGTAGTTGTTAGCAGGGGTAAAGATGAGCATGTTCACACTCTTTATTTCATCCCTGTTGCTGTCTGCGTGTTACCTGCACATGACGTTGCGTAGTTTCTCCAGATTGGCAGGAGTGAAGTACCAATAGTTTCTGTCACAGCGCTGGACGTCCTTTTCAATGCGGTGCAGATTTAATGTATACAGGTCCAAAAGCTCTTGCTGTAACAGTCAAAGCAACAAATGAGTAAATGAACAAATAAAACAAGCTCATGAAACGGTTAAACTGTCTGAGGATACATTCATTTGAACTAAAACATGAGTGTGCATACAGAGAAGGTGCTCCCAGAAGTCTCTTGAGAGGTCGCTTCACTCTTGGTGCTTTCAGAACCTTCAAAGTTAGGGTAAAGGCTCTCCATCTCCGGCTCCTCAGACAGGATGGACTCGGTGCCTTCTGGACTGGGCTTTCCCTGCTCCTCCTCCTGCCTGAGCTCCACATGAGGGACAGAGTCATCAGAGAGAGACGATGCTTCACAATGTCCCTTCCTGCTCCAAGGCACCATGGAAACTTTGGCTTTCGGGATCTCCTCCATCTCTATGGCTGAGGGAGACTCATCAGATTCAGTCTGGGCCTGAGCCTCGTCTCTCTGCGAGGTAAAGTAGGCTTCTCTTGCTCTCGAGACCCTGGCGTCTGTGGAGAAAATGAGGTTCTTTTCAACTTCAGGAGCCATGGGATCTAAGGATATGCCTTCTTTTCCTTCTGCCAACGAAACCTCTTGTGGTTTATCTGTCTTCGATTCATCCTTTTCCTCCATTTGCACTGCTCCACACCCCTCAGACGTTTTGGGTTCCTTCACCATCACCTCTTCAAGTGGATGAATCATATTTTCTCCTGTCACCTCAGTCTTGGTATTTTTTGCAGCCTTGGTTACGTCAAGTGCTTTCTCCTCCTCCTCCTCCTCCTCCTCTTTGTTCTTCACTTTACCTTTCACCTGGCTGTCGTCTGTCACACTTTCACAGTCTTTCACAACTCCTGCAGTTTTGACGGGACTCTGTGGCACCTGAGGGACAGCTGCAGATCTTGTATCAGGTGCGGCGCTGTCCTCTGTGCTGAGTGAGCCGTCTGACAGGCCGGAGGTGACAGAGAAGTTGCGGGAGGAGGGATGTCCAGAGTCAGGAGAGCTTGTCCCGTTCTGAAGAGCTCCGTTGGGCATCTTTGGCACCTGCTTGGCCTCTTCGTTCTTGGGCTCCGTCTCGATCTGGTCTGCCTCCTCTACGGACTCAAACACCTGAAAGAACAAGCCAAAGGGAAGCAGACTACTCCAGGGGAAGGGATGGGAGGATGTGAAGAACTAGCAGGACGGAGAGTGTTTTGAGAAATGTGTCATTAAAGATCATTATCAGCATGTTAGGGTGTTAAAAACAGCAGCAGAAGTGTTGTGTAGTTTAGACCTGTGCAGGCTGTAATATGCTGAGTCCTTGTTACCTGTGTGCTGCTGCTGGAGTCGCTCTGCAGACGAGCCAGACTCTGCCTGTCTGAGCTCTGGGAGGACTGGGACTGCATAATGAAGACATTGAGGCAAAGATATTATTACATACAACTACTTTTTAAAGATATTATTCTCCAATGATTTAGCATTTCACTTTTTCCCATAATGCAACCAAAAGCTTTTCTTTGAACTGTCTGAGCCAAGTAAATGTCCATGTCTTTAAAGTGCTTCTTTCAGGCTGTTTTTACAAAACAGAGAGGTCAAACAGAAGGACTACCTCTAACTAGTAACCAGACCTTAAATTGTACAACTGGCCACATTTAGTCTAACTTTTCTGCACTGATCGAGGACACAACACACCAACATGAAACAGCTGAATGCACAGTGTTTAACTCTGAACCTAAGTGTGTATCACTGTTTCACCTCGTTGCTGATGGTCGAGTCGTGGTGGGTGATTTTCTGACTGGAACTGTCCATGCTCGCTCCAGAGGAGCACTTTGCTAATGCTGCGGCATGCTGCTCCTTCTCGCGCCGGCGGACAATCTCCTCACAGCCGAGCCACTCGCGCATGGTCTGCTGGTAGCACACTCGAACCTGTTCATCCACCTGTGGGTGTGTGGGGGAGGGATCAGGGGTCAGCGTTTCAGGTGGAAAATCCCTTGGGGGTTACAAAGCCATCCTCGTGGAAACAACAAACCTCCTTCCTCTCGGCTTCTGACATCCCAAACCGATAATGACCCAACAGGAAAGGCCACACCTCTTTACGCAGTGAGGGGTCCACACCGCCAAAGTAGACCAGACGAAGGAGCTCCTTCTCCTCATACGCCTGAAGACACAAGACATACCATCAGCCAATCAGTACTTGCTTTGAGGTCAATCATTGGATTATCCCCCTTCATTTAAAAACCTTTGCTTACTACATGTTTAAAACATTGAACTGCTTCAGAACAACAGAATTAACAACAAGGCAGCCAGAGACATCAAAGTAGCTTTTAATTCATCAATGCAGCCAATGATTAATGCATGTGGGGTGTTGGCAGATGGGAAGGACGACAGGCACTGTTGCATCTCCCAGTTGTCACTGCACAGTTTGCATGTGCTCATTATTATTTATTACCTTCAGATGTAAGTCCAGATCAAAAACATCTTTCCACAGCTGTTACTCATCCATCGATCTATTACTGAATTTAGAGTGTTGTTTTGTGTCCCACCATCTATGTTAAATTGTGAGTTTTATGAGGTAGCTCAAATGTAAATAAAGTAATGTAATGTATTCGGCTAAAACATAAAGTTAAAAAAAAGTAATCCTTTTAAATGAAAACCTTTTAGGCCCAAGGTTATGTGATGGTGACTGAGCCATCAAGAGATGCTGCTGAAAGCTGGAAAAAGCGAGTAAGTGGACCTTTTCCGTCTCAAACTGCCATTTCCACAGTTGAGAATGAACTCTTTTCTCAATAATTCAGTCTGTGCAGCTACCCCAGTATTAATCAAATATTACAGCAGTATTATTTTCAAAAACAAGCCAGTTTCGGGAAAACGTAACTAATGTCCACGCAAACTGTAGACGTGGCCTCTGAGGCTGACAGGTCCATTAGTCATGCTTCATGCACACTGTTGTGAGACTAATGGTGTGAGCCATGCGATTAGCAGAGGATGAATATGGATGAGACAGGAGAGTGACAGTGAAACAGAGAGCCTGGAATGGACGTACGTGTGTGTGTGTGTGTGTGTGTGTGTGTGTGTGTGTGTGTACACTGGACACTGTCAGCAGCAATGTGAAGTCTGTGTTGCAGTGCGGTGACACCAGCGAAGCTTACTGTGCAGTCCTGCAGGAACGTCTGCCACACGTCTGCAGTGAGCCCCTTGTAGGCATCACATGGCACGTCGGGCGCCACTATGGTGTGATTGACGAGAGCAGAGAGGTGTGTACGCACAGTGGACAGGTGACGGCAGTAGGCCAACCCTGGTTGAAAATACAGTAAATTATTTAATGATAATCAAAATGAGGATGTTATCTACGAGTTCCTGACATTTTCAAAGTGAACATGAACGGATGCTGATATTTAAGGCTTGTCAGTGTACACAATGAGCAATCACGTACAGCCATAAAATGCCCGAGAGATGATCTGATACTTCATGGTGTCGCACAGCAGCTTCAGAGGAGCTCTGCAGGAAGATACAACACAGCTTTTCATTTATGTGGAGGAAACACTGAATGCATCATTATGGAACTATTCTGCTCTCCTTCTTTAAAAGAAATCATTAAACTAATCATTTACTATGTGAGAAGTTATTCATTTTGTCCTGAATGTATGAGACACTGTATCCAGGGTAGTGTTAATTACAGTATTGGGGCTAACCTTTATCATTCAAATGATAACATATCATGCTGCCACATAGAACAAATTGGCTTGGCGACTTTCCTTTTTTCACAGCCTCCAAGCATTTTATCCGCCTTGCTTATCACCTCCCCCAGCACTTTCCCTCGTCTGCGAGGTAAATGTCACATAATTGTCTTCTCTGTAATTATCAGGTTCTTGTGTTTCTTTGCTCCTTTCCAGGATTTCTGGCTGGCACTAAGGGGTGTCAGGCGAGTGTGTGTGTGTGTGTGTGTGTGTGTGTGTGTGTGTGTGTGTGTGTGTCTCCCCGTCACAATCTAACACAACTCAATCTTGGCTTGAAGTGTGTTTATCCCTCACCTCTCATGGTTGCAACCCTTGGGTGTCGTCCCATCTGAGAAGCTCCCCTGAGAACAAGAAGAACACGAGGACTTCCTGAGAGTGGGCTGCCACATCGTCACCGCCTGATCCATCAAGTCTGGAGGAGTCACTGCAACACGCACAAACGCCATCTTTGTCATTTAGAAGGCATTATGCTGCTCAGGCTTTGGAAAACAATTACATTTGAACTTAATGTTGCTTTGATCATTTAAACTCCAGCTGGAAACATTTGACATAAGCAGCATTACGATGATCAATTGTGATCTGCTGAAAGCACTTCAGAGCACAATATTTGTGATCTTGATTCCTGTCAGAGCAAAGATAAAGCACATAAATAAAAACATTTATGCAATCTGGGATTGATGTTCAATTTGAAAGCATGAAGCCATCATATTCAATCACATGATCATAGAGAGAAAGATGAATTGAGCCACAGCCTTTCGCAGTTCAGGAGCCATGTTTGATCAGTCATCATCCCATCAGCTGTTAAAAGGTTACTGCGCAGTAATGTGTTAAAAGAGGTGGGGCACAAGGTGGTGGTGGGGGTGGGAGGGGCTTTAATAAAGGGACACGTCAATAAACTTTGCCAGAGGCGTAGGGCAGGTCAGGAGGATATTAGATGCAGCAAATTAGAGAAAAGCAAGCGGACAGATGAGCCGAGGTGTGACAGTGTTACAACTGCTTCCTGTGAGTGAGGGGGATTCTTCGAGACAGCTGAGGGACCTCTTGGGCACAACCAGGATTCCTGCTTTGGAGGGGGACTGTCCGCTCAGTTGAAGGGAGAGAGAGGAAGTCAGATGGGGAGGATGGGTTACAGTCACTGTAACAAACAATGAGTAACATTTCCATAAAAATGCAACTCTGCGCGCAGGCCCGTGGGCACTGCTCATATTAATTTGCTTCTCTGGAGAGAATCTCACCAAACTCTGACTGGCTGTTTGGAAAGAGGATGCGGAAGACATAGTCTGTGGCCTCGTCTTCCTCCTTATCCGAGACCGAGTCTGTGGATCCAGATCCCTGAGGAACCCTCTTCCGCAGCTTGGGAAACACCTTTCCCTGCCATGAGAATATAACTGTTATTAAACAAATGCCAACCACAAAACATTCACAACAATTAGAGCTCAGCTGAGCCATGCATATGAATTAAAAATGATGAGTGTGTCTCTATGCTTAAGCTTATTAATAGGGGTTGAACATGTGTGGGTGGTTTTCATTATCCAGTTTAGCTGCAGATACAGTGCTATTCACAGCCTGACGAAAACATCCTTTCAAAAAAGTATGCAGTTCTTGTGTGGTGGTGCACAAAGAACATTAAGCCGAGCATTCATCGGTATCACGGCAACCGATGAATACAACCAAGCAGTGCATCTATTTCCAAATCCAAATGTCTTTATTGATTTATTGATCGCACGGGGCTGATATAGTTTTTCTCTTTGCAAAAGAATGCCTAATATGTGCAATTTGTAAAGACACGTGAAGACAGCGAGCGACGCCTGAGAAAGGCCTTCTGAACTGACCTTTCCCCGCTGGGACCAAAGAGGAGGGTCCAGCTGGCCATGGGGAAGCAGACCATTTTCCAGGCAGGAGAGGAACTGGAGCAAGTGGCCTCCTTTGGGGAAACGAAGTGGAGGCCTCTGGATACCATCCTGACTGACCAGCACCACTGTCCCCCCACTGTCAACTACAGGAGAGATAAGGGAAATCCTATCTTTGTTTAATCATTTGTGACGATATTTTATCTGACAGCTGTGTTTAACTGTAGACATAAACAGAAAAAGGCAGTTGTGGTATCAAGCTTAAGGATTGTGTGGACCCACCTTGTTGATGACAGTGAAGGTAAACTATTTCCTCCAGAGGGATTGTCATGGCATAGTCCCAGTAAACACTGAAAAACATAAAAAACAACATAAAATCAAATTCATAATCAGCAAAAATAAAATACTAGATTAGTCTGAGCGCTCTGGGTGGACCAACTAACCGTAAAAAACAAAGAAACAAATCCAAAGGAAATGATTGCATGTTATCTCTGTGAGTCAAAGTCTCAAGGAACATTCATTTCATAGATAATAAAGCAGGCAGAGTGTGCACACAGACGGACAGGCACAGGGTTACCTAATGTGATAATCAATTTCTTTTGGTAGGAGAAGCCATGCGCAGGCAGAGGAACATAACACGGTTTGCTGGTTTGAGACAGCGTCTCAGTCAATACACCACGCATGGGCTGCTGGTGTGCTGAGAATAAGCCTCATCAGACCAGCTGCATACTGAGCCACACACAAACACGCTGCATTATTCAGTAACAGCCGAGTGTTACCCAAACAGCAGAAAGAAGAACTGAAGAAATAATGTTTACACGTCCTCAAGGAAGCACATCACACATCAGATATTCTGAATATGAGAGGGATTACTGATATTATCCCCACGCGCAGCCTTTTAGACAGCAACAATCACTATAATCACAATCCATTTGTGGATGGATAGTTTCGCACCTGCGTTCGTAGTCCAAGTCTCCAACAGAGCCGTTCATGAGCTGATTGGGTGTCCACTTCAGGGTCATGATATCAGCATTCTGGTGCAGAGAGAGGTAACCTGGGACAGCCTCCATGTCATCTCTCTGAAACAGCCATGAGCACGGATGCTTTCATTCGATGAACTTAAACTGACATATTACTTCTAGGGAAGATTGTAGCTTCATGTCTGTGGGTGATCAAGAGGAATCAGACAGTTACCGGTTGTACGAGCACATTGTTCTTGCCAAACAGTAGCGTCACCCTGCTGTTTTGATGCAGGGACTCCACGTATTCACGAGCTGATAAGGAGGGGGAGGGGCGTTCGTCCATGCTGCTGCTGGAGTGCCGCTTCTGGATCTGCACGACACAAAATACGACAAATCAGACAACAAAATGTGAAACCAGCCAATGACACAGCCAATGACACAGTGAAACCAGCCAATGACACAGCCACGGTGTATTCGTCTTCCATAAATACAAATCTCTTCATCAGATGAAGAGTACAACATTCATTCATGTGCACCAATGCATCCTCCCTTGTTCCTGAAGCCAAGGACCAGGCCATTTTGCTTATAACACCACAAGCTGTGGTGTTATGGGAATGGCCGAGTGGACCTGCTTCACTGATGAGCTGAAGACTGAACAGGTCTCAGGTACACTGTGTTCTTTCTCTTGGGACATGATGTTCTTCACTTCACGCCGTAATCTTTGCAGATCCTCTTTAATCAGACAGACAGCACCTCAGAGGGGAATGTAACAGATGCAGCACGAAAACTCTGCCTGCCTGCTAATATACCACAATATATACAGTATATGCTATATACATATGGGATATAACTAATTAAGCACTCCAAGCTATTGTTGTGCCAGCCTTTATACTTACACACAGTGCAGGCCTTTTAGTGGGAGAATCCTGCCTGCAGTGGCCACCATGGATGCGATGTCTTTGCACCAGCTCGTCAGCAGACGGGTCCGTCCAGAAGTGGTCGGCTGTCTTCATCTTTGTGTACTCCAAGGCACAAGGTCCCACTGTGACAATGAAGGTGAAGAGTTGCACAGGGCAGGCAATATGGAGCAGATCTTGTCAGTCAGTAATCAAGCACGCTCAAAATTTGGAGGAGTAGGAGAATATTTTGTATTAGAGGGAGATTTTCTTAAGAGATGTGGCATAATAGTTTCTAAAGCCCTTAATGTAAGTTCTGTCTGTTTGTTACAGGTTGCTTGCAGGTGGTGGCTATTTTTTCCCTTCCACAATGTTTTCCTTAATACTCTTAAGGAACTTGAAGGTGCACGATTATCCAGTAAATCACACGCAAAAAGCAAAGACTAGCAAACAAACAATTGTGTGACAGGCTTTGTAGACATCGATGCTAACAATGTCAAACACAGTATAATTACCTAACAAAGAGGCGAGGATAGGTCCGTCCACGGGGTCCATCAGAACAGCTTCCTTCTCGTAATATTTACTGGACGACAAACGTGAAGGGACAGTTTAGGGGGGGACACGGACTTCTCGTTACACAAACAGTCGAACAGACACTCATCAGCCCTTCTGAGCCTACCTGCTGTTCTCCACCAGGTAGAGAACAATCTTGTCCAGCACCTTTTCAAACAGAGCCGTCCGGATCCACAGGTTCTTAACTCCCTGTGGGGTGAGGCTGGGCAGTCGGGGCATCTTGCGAAGACTGTCTTGACTTTGCAAGCTTTGACTTCTTCTGCAGATGAGGAGAGTCGCAAGTTTTAGTTTAAACAAAAAAAGTATAGGATGTTTTAAAATTCCATTAGGTAAAATTGCATCTGCATGAAGCTTCAGTATCAGTGATTCATGACTCATAAAAGCTTATAAACATGAATTATTTAGAAGCTTTTCATATTAAAAAAAATAGCCCTTCAAGTAAGCAGACAGCCATTTGTTTCCAGTGCTTTCGCTTGCACGAGGCTTTGATGTAAGCTTTGAAGTCTGCTGTGATTTGTGAGAATGAGCTGTGACGTATGTGTCTCTCACTTTGTCTCAATGATCTGCTCGAGCTCCTGGGCCTTCCTACACAGCTCCTCAGCCGGGGCGAAGCTCTTCCCCACCTTCATGAAGAGTGCCGCCACCTTGTTGCTGCGCAGAAAGCCCGCCGCCCGCCGTTTGAGCCCGTGCAGAACGCATGCCTCCACTGCGGCTGTGTGGACAACAGACGTGGTTGGAAAAAATAAATTGTACTCTTTACCAAAGTGCAATTTACAAATACTGTGTGCCAGAACAGCATAACAATTAGGGAAACGAAAAACCATCACAATGACAAATTAGAATGAATCAAGAAGGCATAAAGAGAAAAACAGCAGCCAAATTTTGCAGCACAAAAAATATGCAGAAAATACGAGCTCCATTTCAAGTCAAGTCCCCAGATAAATTAACCTCTAGTTTTAGATTCATTTTAGTATCCAACAACTGCTGAAACCAAATTTCCCCACTGGCGATCAGTGAAAGTTTAATTTAACTTGCAGAGGTAAAACCAAAACAATAAGCTGAAAGACACCAAAGCACTTCATAGATCTTCCACCCACTCTGATCATTATTACATAATAATAAATGGAAAATTCAGGAGAGAAAGCTGGGAAGATACAGACTTTGACCCAAAACTCAGACATTGACCCAAGATGAGTTAAGAGTATCTCTGAGCTACAGACAGGGCTTTGGGATTGGATTTAGACAACTAGGGACAAACTATCTGTGAATCAAGAAAAATTACTTAAAAAAAAAAATCACTTCAGAGTAATCTTGGAGATCTGCTCCTCAGTGAGTGATGAAGGCGAGACGTTTGAGTAATTCATTCTGGTCCACTTCACTTTGTCGCTGTTTGCCTGCACATGTTTCACAATAAAAGCCCCGTTAAAAAAACAGTCAGCTGAAATGCTAGAAGGCTTTTCATTTGAAACAGATACAGGAAGTGCTGAGCAACTTTGACAGCGGAAATTGGAGCAGATTAAAAACAAGGCTTTGTACTAAAATCTGATCAATTACATATCACTTAAACGGAAATAAAGGCCTTCCTTTAATACAAGCCTGCTTCATATAAAGTCCTGGTACTTTCTGCAGTCCAGGTAAATAAAGGCACTGGTCACTTTTTGAGGAAATACAGTACATATGTTGACTTCTTTTTCAGCTATATAATAAAACAAAGAAGGGTTTTGTTTTCACTGTTTGCTCTGCAATTTCCATTTTAAATGACGAATGCCTTCACGTGATCATAAGCTACACTGAGACGTAGCGGACGCACCAGTCAATGACATGATGACACACTTGCACAATCATTCAGCTGTGCAGAAAAACAGACACCCCTCTCCTCTCTCTGGCCTACGTGGCAGCGCCTGGAGCTGTGTTGACATTTGAGTTCTCTTTCAGGACTAATCCTGTGGCTCTGTTCACATGGGGTCAGGGGGAAGGCTGGGGTTACCATGGCAACCCCTGTCAATGGAGCGATCGAGCTCTCAGAGAGACGAGCGCAGGGAGGGGCGGGCGGCGACTCATCAGCATCCCTCTTTCCATCATCCTCACTCGTTCAAACACAGCTTCTCTCCTGCCTCCATCCTCTGCAAGTCTGTCACTGCTGCGACTGAGATCACGGTTAACAGGGTTTTACTTCTACCTCATCGACAAAAGTGTCATCAACTGTCACTTGTTTTTTTATTTTAAATTAAAATATTTCCTCATCTGCTTCTCTGACTCTTTGTTTCCTCTTCCTCTCGTCCTGCTTTTGCTTTTATCCCCCCCAGTGTGAGCTGTTTTGAGATAAGAACAAGAAGCTAAATGTCAGAACAAAGCATAACGTTAAAAAGGTCTCCAAATATAGTTCATCCTCGTTACACTCTCATCATTTCTGCAGACTAGTCTCAGGCGGCAAAAGTTCAAAGAAAGTAACTCCCAAGGCTTTATGCTTTTTGAGAGCTGTCGATTCACCAAGCTACAGAGAAAATCCCCAGTGTGCCAATGTTTCTGGAGCAACAAACTTGAACTAAAAAAACTGCTGATCCCTGTTGATCCCATATTGGGGCAATTTGTTTATCACTGTAGAGCACCTGTACATAAAAATATTAAGGATTTAAAGACAAAGGCAGATGCTGTCTTTTTCACATACGAGAACATCGAATTATTTAGTTTTATCTGACGCATTTTCCTACACCGATAATCACAAACAGCAGTTAAACGTGTCATGAAGAAAATGAGCATTGTGTCAGCAGGATCAGTTCCTCCTGGTAAAAAAAGAAAAAAAAGCTAACACAGTAAATTGCCTCTAATCATCCTGTATCTGTGGCAACTGAGTGCATTAAGAGACTCTTGGACAGTGACACACAGCTGACCAACACTTCACTGAGAGCAGCCGACGGCACCAACAAAACCTCTTGATGTGGACAGTGCTGACATGATTGGCCAGTAAATGGATCCCAAGAACCCCTTCTGATGACATTTTAGACCAGTTTATCATTTGTGTTATTTATTTGCTGTGATAAAAACACACTTTTACTAATTATTTTGGATACAAGAGCATTTGAAGCTTTGTTTGATTTATTTGTACAGCGAACGGCTTTGATGGAGATCTAACTGTAGTTAAGACCAAACAAACAGTTTAAGACATCATTTTAGGCTCTAGTGCCTGTTGAGTTGATTATTATTATCTGACATCTCACAGTCAGAATGATTACTCAACTGACTGCCCAAATTATCTATGGATCATACAGTAAATATGAAATAACTGTTTGGCCAATGAGTTTATTCATGTTCTGTAATCTCATTTTATATTATGTAATGTTTTGTTTTGTTTTCATTGTTATCATGTCCAACATGAGAACATGTTATGCATGTTTGGTTAGAGGAAACACTTACACTACACTACATTCAAGCAGAATAAAAGAGTTTTGGTTCTTTTGGAAAAAAAACATAAAACAGCGATATGGGAGAAATATGGCACCTTGAAGTCAAACCTAAAGTATGTGTTCACGTAACAAGAAAGACACAAAAGGTATTTACTTGGTATTAAATTTGTGATACATTTGATATCACGAACAAGTGACGGCACTATTTTGTTTATCCAATTTTGGTTGAACATATTACCACCATTAGTCTAGTGCATGAAACTATGTATGTCAAGAGAGGACTTTAACTCACATCATCAGACAGGAAAACAGAACATTAACTTTCAAACTGGGTAAACTATGAATTATCAATTAAACTAAGGAAATAAACAGAGCTTCTAATCTGTCACCAAAATTGTGGTTGTTGTGAGCTTTTTCGAGCTACCTTTTCACTGTATCCTAACTCCAGCTTACACAGATCCTCTCCACAGAGCGTCTACCTTTCAGAGCCTGCTTGGGTAGCTCATAAAAGTAGCTGCGATGGTGGAGACTAATTGCTCCCCGGTGAGCTGGCCGAGCTCCTCTCCCATCCTCCACTCACTCTCATCTCCAAAGAGACCAAAGGCGGAAAGAGGACGTGTAGTAACAAGAGCCACTATGAGGATCACAGGAGGAGTCAGAAGGAGGAGGAGGAGGAGGAGGATGAAGCTGGCTGACAAAGCAGAGAGGCTCGTCGTGAGCTGCTACCTGTCCACTGGAAGGTATGGTGGTGTTAGAACAAAGCCACACCTCAGACTGACCAGCAGCCATTCAAACGGGCTATTAGATGATCCAACAGATAAGAAAGCTGTTGATACTCAGACATAAAAGTATTGGAAACTCACACAATACCCGCAAAAAAAGACTTTTCACACTGTGATAAAACACTGTGCATTCTGCTAACTAATTATTTTCATAAGCTTCTAAGAGAAAAAGAAAGTTGATCACTGGGTGGGGGATGTCGGGCATCATTTGCTCATGCTGGTGTCTTCAAGCTGTGCTGCAAATTCCTTTCACACAACAAAATATAAATTAGCTAAATTTGGACACTGAGTTCAAGCACACAAAACTGATAATTAATTTCATAATCTCGAAGACATGTTGGACTCACTTTGACATTCCTCTTCACAATCTTTAGCTTCACTTTTTTATTTGCTGAGCTCATATGTGTATGAAATCCATTCTCAGTCGTTGTTACGTAACAGTGTCGCACTCCCATCAAGACAACTCATTTATTGCCGCTATTCTTCTACATGGCAATAAAAGTCTGTGACAGGGGAAGCTTCATCACTTCTCACTTGTTTATAGCATTATTCTACTTTCCTACATTTAGATGGCTTTCTGAGAGTCCCGTCATATGAGAAATGAGAATATGAGAAATGTGTATGTCCGCACACTTGGCTTCCAGCTAGTAAAAATACCACATTTTCTGCAAGCTCAGAGTCATTTTGTTCACACTTAAATCTCCAAATATATCCAGTCACTGATTACAGCTCTGGACTCAGCCAGACATCTGACTGGTGTGAGCGCCTGCATGTGGGCAGTGCGTTTCTCACAGCGTTCACACTGCACTCCATTGGCGCCGTTTGGAGGCAAGAACAATAACATTTGGTGAAATATCGAATTTTAAAGGTTTCCTTTATTTATATGTAACTCTAATCATACACTTGTACAAAAGGTATGTTGACGATGTGCATCTGCGTCACTGAACAGCCTGCCTGGGTTTAATGTAGTGGCAACAGACTCAACTTCCTTCCCTTTATAAGAGGTTTTATAAAGGGAATACCTGTGTGTTGATGGACCTGTGTTGCCACTTGCAGAAAGACTTTTGAACAACCTAGTGTTGCTTAAATATTCTGTACACAAATGACGTGTTGGTAATTGTGAATAAATTCTTGTTCTATGAGCAGCTCTAAGCAGCTGTGTTTACGGTTTCCGACGTTACTGTATCCTGTTACCGTCTGTTCAGTTCTCCTGTCGGTGTTCTCGGTACTCTTTGAACTGACTATGATTGTGCTTGTGCGACAAGAAACGTGATTTGATTTGATTTAGAGAGCTCATTAGCTGACAGTTACTGAAGGAGGGTAGATCTCAGTTTGGCTCGATGCAGCCTTGCTGTCCGTTTTGTCTAACCTCATTCGGGTCTGCTACAGTAAGTGTTTGCTTTCCTGCGAAGAACAAGAGAGCTTCATCGCCGTCTACTCGGACGACTGCAGCATTAAGTAAAATCTCGAAATTTGATGAACTGTGTGTAATGTTCTATTCTTAAGATGAATGCATGAGGTGATTTTGGGAAAGGCAACCAAGTGGCTTAAACAGAACTTAAAGGCTGTCATTACATTTTTGTTATGCTTAACTTCCTCTTACTTTGTTTCGTCTTTCTTTAATCTTTCCTGTGACCAATAAATGACTTGTTAGATCTTAGCTAAATGTGTTTGTGGTCTAAACAGGTCAGTGACAATATGATGAAAATGAATTGACAGAAACTAATTACTATAAAGTTAAATACAGAAATTGAAGTTAACAGAGCCAAAGGCTAAAAATAACAATAATAACAATATTTCACGTCAAAGACAGAATGACGTAAAGGCCGCACAACGGCGACTAAAACTAAAGCTAAAGATAAAATTTCACTGTGACAGACAACAAATGAAGCAGTAATCAGAGCTGTCTGATTTATTTGTGTTTGGTTACTCACCACAAAAAGACACGATATGGCTGCTGTCCTCGTGAACAAATTTCCTGGTGACGGCTTCCTCCATAATCTGCTTCACCTGTCAATGACATGGCAGATGCTGGATGACTCATTCATTAATTAACATGCCACGACTGACACACACACACACACACACACACACACACAGTCTGTGAGGGGCTCGTCAGAGGGAGTTTGACCGAGTGATATAAACATTTCAGAGAATAATTACGAGAATTTATAAAACCAGCGCAAGAGGGTTAACTGATTGGAAGAGAGCGCAGGGCTCGGGGGCGCACTGGGGGTTTGAAAAGTTAAGAGGAAGGAAAAAAAAAGACTGAGTGGGAAGAGTGCATGTTAAGTTGGCAGATGAGTCACCAGCTCTCATCCCGAGGACCTCTACTGGGAACTGGAAGTGGTACATTCGGGGGTGGGGTGGGATCAGGGGAATAAAGAGAGGGGACGCACGTTTCATCCATCACAGACCTGACCCCCCCCCCCCCCCCCCCGTTTCTGAACAGCTTATAATTCTCAGCGGAAACAACTGATTCTGTTGCGTCAGAGATGATGACATCCCATTCATGCAAGTCAAACTTCTTTTAAAAAAAAAAAAAAACGAAAGATGGAGAAGGTCAGATATGTGCTCACAAGGTGACGCTCAGTGATTTGCTCTTATCCCCACTGACCTGACAACAGGTACAGACCAACAGTTGAGACGACTGATTAATCTATCCCTCCGGTGGCTATGGAGACGTAGGCCCATGTGGGCACTGCTCTGCAATCTGCATGGGGAATATCAACCTCCGGATGCAGACACGTAGATAGCTGTAATTTCCTGTTGAAATGAGTCCATCCACAGCAACCATATTACACTGCTAGTTTGCCTTCTATACAAACTCTCTCTCACACATACACACACACACACACACACACACACACACACACACACAGCCATTCGTTCCAGTGGTCGAGGTCCCCATTGCTGTATGTATGTGAACCTTCTTTGCACACGCTGATTCAATTGCTCGGCCGTGTGAGCAAATCTTTTCTCTGTGAGGCAGTTTGGTGGTCACAAAGCAGCCAGCTGTCTAACAGTATCAGTTATCATAGTTTGATATTTACGGCTCCATCATAAAAGTTTTCCGGGAGATAAAGTTTGGTCTTCAGGTTAGATTTTCCACTACCGTGCAATTTCACGGAGCAATAATGTTTTAATATCGAGTGTACTTGCTGTACACAGAGGGATAGTAATACCTGTACCTGTTCTGTTGTAGGAGTAACAGCCAAATGTAATAAAAAGCCTCCTTTCTTTAACCATAAGTTTACCGAAGGAGTTAAGTATTAGCTGTTTAATGTACTTTAATTGTACAAGAGCTAATAAGAGCAAAGAATGGCCACCATCAGAGCATTTTATTAGAATTAGATTATTATTAATGATGAATTGCTGTGCTGTAGTTAAATGCTGTAGCTGGGCAACATGGAGCTATGTTAGTCCCTTTGTTACTGTAGATGCTGTTGTGTGGTCATAACGGGATACTGCACCATCTTTCATATGTGTTTGGTAAGCAAAGTCCTCGATCTTAACTGACAAATAAATGTAGCAGCAGTTAAAAGGACCAAGTCTCTCCGAGAGTGTAAAGTCACATAAAATCAGTTCAGTTAGTCTAACGTGAGAATAAAGGGAGAACAATAAAACAGAGCATGACGACCAGGATTTGAGATTCAGCCGCGAGACTCAAAACAACTCGTTTTTCTGTGAAAGAAAAATCTGCACCCTCTGAATCTGACTGCACCCTCGCAAGATGAACACTTAAAACTGAGGCTAATCTCTCACTAGTGAAGACCCTAAGAAGGTTTTCACATGCTTAGTGCAAGGAGCCCTGCCCCAACCGACGACATTAATGTAAAGAAAGATTCGCTAATTAGACCAGCAGTCATCAGGCAAATTTGTCTGTTGTTATCTTCAGCATCAACAGAAGTGATTCATGCTGCCAACACAACAGAGACAGTGCCAGTCTGATGTGATGTACAGCCACTCACGATCACACTTACATAAAAGCCTGGACGTACACACACACACACACACACACACACACACACACAGAGGACAGAGTTTTCTGAGTGAGAATATACAGAAAGCTGATTGATTTGCCAACTTGAGGACAGCAGAGTCCTCCTCGTGTTGTCTCATCTCTCTTATCTGAGCTAAGGATCAGGCCTCGCAGGAATTTAATATGGTGAGCGTCTAAGCACAGACAACCTGCAGGTTTCTATGGCGACGGCACGTGTCGCACGGTGCATCACTTCCGCCTAAGAAGATGCGTCAACAACATTCATTCAACTCTGAAATAAACAAAAATGACTGCAGCTCCCCGACTACAGTAACTAATAATATCTGCGTACTGAGCTGTCGTCATCTCACATGTTATCCAGCCACCTACAGTCCAAGTGTGTTAACTTGGTATCAATTAAGCAGAAATCTACATAAAAATACCTCTTAGAGTAGCAATATCTTAAAAAGCACCACCACCAATATATTTTCTGTAGAATTCACTGGTAAAACAATGTGCGTGACGTGACAAGAGTCGCTAAACGTCTCTGTGAGAGCAGCGAATCCTGATGAAACTGCTGTAGCTTGAAGGCATCAGCCAGAGTGATAAAAGATCTTCAGAGTATTCCAATTAACTTCTGCAACAGCAGAGCCAAGAAATAAGAGCCAGAGAGAAAGCCCCCATCCATTAACATCCAGCCCTTCATTATTCATCATCTTCGTGGCCACTGATGAATGAGTGCAGCACACAATGGGGAAAAGAAAAAAAAATCATTAGGGCTTATGCATATTAATCCAGGAATCGAGAGCTACACTTCTGATTTCAAGTTATGTATAGAAAATATGCATTTAAGGCTTTACTGTCTTAATAATAGTTTAATAGGAACGAACGCGCGGACAGATTAGCCACTAAAAGGCGGTGAGCATGACAAAATCAATGCAACCACAACCCGAAAGAGGCAACCTCACGTCACACGATCCTCCTCAGAAGACGTCGCTGAGGGGTGGATGTTGAAATGTGCATTTTTCCTAAGCACTTTGAGGAGGATGCTCGCATTTGTGGTGAGACTGTTTTGTCAGCTCCCAAGATCAAGAGTTAACACTCGACTTTGTCCAGTTAACTAACTAATTTCCCTAACTGTCACACCAACAGCACCTCGTAGTCCAGTGTGAATACAGACTGTGGCGTATATCACACTTCTGCTTCAGCCAGGCACTCCTATGTCCCATCTCATCCATACCCAAACCTGATCGTGAAAGCATTCGCCCCAAAAGGTCAAACACTGTATAATGGTCTCAGTGTAATCATTCCTATCAGCATCCATGACAACAATAGTGCTGAATGATTTTCCTGCAGCTTGTTCCTGCGGTATGAAATAAACCAGTATTCATGTTTTATATTAACATGCTAGCAGGAATCAGAAATTCTCAACCGAGCAGAAAACAGAGAATAAGATAGGTGGGATTATCTTACACTCCTGCTCCCTGAAACCAGATCCTGAGTAAGCGCTCAGCCTTAAAAAAACAAAAAAAAAATAAATAAAAGAAGCAGAACAGTAAAGTAAATGGTGCAGATCTGTGAGGCCTGCTCTCCAATCGTCTCTCTCTCTCCCCCTCTCTCCACCTCTCACTCTCCCCTTTAGCAAACACAGGTGTGTATTTGTGTTTGTTTGCACGTGCAACACACGAAAAGACGGAGGGTGGAGCAAACTTCAGACGTCCGCTGAACAGCGACGCAGAGGCAGACAGACTGAGAGAGAGCTTCTGTATCAAAGCGAAGGCAAATAAAGAGATCTCATTCAAACCAATTTTGTGCCAGAAGGTAATTCTGCTGCCACAGACATCCTGCGCTCTCTGGATAATGGCCCACATCCAGGTACATCTGAACAGACTGGTGGCGCATAACCAGCTGGACAAGGAGAGCGTGAGAACACACAACATAGAGACACCATATGGTATAACCCACACAGAGTATAATAAGCATAAACTAATGGGAATGCAAACAACAACATCACCTCTCTGTCCTTTAAGTGGAACAGATACAGAGGTGGAGACGCCGGCAAATAGATTCTAAATTCTATGTTAATTCATCCAGACTAATGCTGATTTTCATGAAGTGCTACGAGTGAATAAAGTGAGCTATCACACAGTATTAATGGTGCGTCCACAGACTCCATCAGACCGCATTTGTGGCAAACGGTGAAAGAGCCACGGTGAACGGATCTCAGCGACACAGGAGGCTGGTTTAATCATGAGAAGGGTCTGGTCTCCACTGATAAGAGAGCAAACAAGACTGTGAGGAAATCAGACTAAAGTCTCTACATGCCCCCTTTCACAAGATCCAGGAAGTGATTTTTATCTTTGTTTGTTCAGCAGAAATAAAGTCTTAATTTAGGATGCAATCTGAGATGAACCCGTTGAGGTAAATCCATCCTCGTTAACAGGAGGAGGTGAAAAAAAGGCCAGGAAAAGGAAACGCGTAACCGTCTCTGCTCCATTAAAACTGCTGCTAATGTCCTTCTGCTTCAGGTTAGGTTTTAGTGACCAAAAACAACAAAAGCAGAAGGGTTTAGATTGTGTTGGAAAGCCTATAGGGTTTTATTGTGTATATGTTAAGTGTAAATGTAAAGTGAGGTGTTGGTGATTTTGAGAAAACCTTCCCTGAACAAACACCAGGAAACAAAAAAACCTCAGAGCACAAAGTACGCAGGACACAAACGTCAGTCTGGTGATCCGTCTTGTCAAGCTCATATTCAGCTTTCATTAAAAATATAATCAGCTTGGTCCACCATCTACATCCAACACAGCAGATGTTTGTTTGAAACAAAACTGATCAAACTATAAATATTTAATAACACTGCCATGAATGCTTGAATATGCTTGAATCTATCATTACCATTCGAGTTTCTGGGGAGATTTTCAGCATTAGTCTCCTTCCTGTTACTTCAGTTGTTCCTAAGTTCAAACTTTACACAGTTATGATAAAGGTGTAAGTTTAGACGGAAAAGGTTTCACCACTCAAACTAGCTGTTCCATACAAATTACGATTATAAATATTTACACACAGCAACTGCCAGCTGTTTGCTTGGGTCCAGACCTTTGAATCCGTCTACTCCATCTAGTTAGAAGATGGAAACGAGTCGACGGTTCATGATATCAGGAAAATCAGGTCTAACTGCTTCAAGTAGTGCTCACTGGGAAGTCAAATCGGTGGTCCGGCTCCACCTCTGTGAACCTAATGGTTATGGTTGGGGGTAGGGCTGGACCAGGAAGTGGAGCTGGACTTGGCCAGAGACCCTGAAGGCTCTGCAGTGAGCAGCCTCTCAACTGAACCCACCAACAAAGCTAATGCAAAGCTAATGACATGTCTGACCTGACACTTTAACGAGCGCTGTTGAATAACGATGTAAACTTCTATGAAACTGCATTTCATCAAAGTAGCACAAGGTAACATTACATCATATTACAAATGGTTATGGCCAAAAGCATTAACTTAAAATGACCAAACACTGTTGACAAGTTAGCTTGATCAGACAGTACATATAAGTAAATAAGATACAAGCAAAAAAGATTCATAGTTAGTCTCCTAAAATCCTTTAACTAAGGAAGTCATCTTGCGAGTGACTTCCCTGCTGTCCTGTTTAAAAGCTTTTGATTGGATTGTGCTTCAGATCTCGCTGTGGATTTACAAATAACTGGTGCAACCCAATGCTGCGGTTTAATGCTGCAGTTTACTGAGAGTAAAAGCTCCTGGACAGGCTGCCTGTCTGTAAATTTTTCACACCATACAATCCAAATGTGCTGGATTTCAACACATTCGTATCAGAAAAACGCTGCAGGGCAGGCTCACCAGAGCTCAGAGCAGCCCCTTAAAATATCGCAGCTTAATACTGAGCCATGAAAAGCAGATCCAAAAAATGGTCACTTAACTTTCACAGTACAGAGCAGCATCTTAAACAGACATTTTAACAAATCCACCTTCTCCTCCCTCCAGAAGGATGCTCACAGTGACCTGAGCTTCTCAGCATCACACGAAATGGTGACAGGATTTATGTGGCATCACCAAACAGTCAATAACATTATGTCCACGTCCTTTCCCCCCTGTTTGGGACCCCTCAGAAGACACCTCGTTCGAGATTTGAATGTCAGACGGCCTGAGGGGTGGAGACGTTTCATTTGATCTCTGCTGAACTTCTGTGTTACAGCAATAACCTCGAGTGATGAAGAGCGACAGGAAGGGTTGAAAACCAGCTGAACAAACCAGCAGAGCTGCTCCCATATTTGTTTCCAGTCAACACCATTTAATTCATTATATACACCACACACACACACACACATTTGTGGCTTGTGAGGACCCTCGCTGACTTTAACCATCACAGCTAAATGTCTAACCTAAGCCTGTACACTCAAACAGTCCTCTGAAGGTCTGTCTGAAAGGGAAAGTTTCCAAAGACGTCTTCACACTCCCGAGGTGTAAAACTCAAACTGGTTCCCTCAAAAGATAGATGGAAGAGAAAGAGAGAGAGAGAGAAAGAGAGAGACTTGGTGTGTGAGTGAAACCACCAAATGGCTCGGCAGAAGGCTGATGGTTTGCTCTGCCATAAACACCACAAACACTGACTACAGACAATCTGTTTCCTTCATGCTGCTTCTCCACCCGAATAATTCAGCGACTGAGCTGCAGCACGAACACTCAAACGGGGAAAAAGAAATGTGGATTTTAAAGGGAAAAACACATAAATATATATCTACATATACATATTTATACTGTAATGACACGTAATGTGATGCGTAATATCAGCCTTGTTTTCTAATCTTTTTAAAGAGTTTCTGGTTCAGGCGAGCATCCAAGCCATCCATTTATCATCTGAGTGTCACCATGAGGAAAAATGAAGAAGGTTCACTTCAAACACAGTAACGTAAGCCGGTGTTTTGCAGGAATCACAAGCCACCCAGTGTTCACTATAAACTGCACAGCCTCATTCACACCAACATGTTGGATTTTTTCCCCCCCGACTCGATGAGGGCTGAGCCGAAAACACCCACCTCCTTCTTGACGGTGCGCAGCAGCCTCTGACGGGTCTCTGCCTCTAAAACACAGTCCCAACACACACAGCATTTTCACAATTTATCACAACTTCACTTATTCTACACATTCTTAAAACAGCACAAACATTTTCGAAATGCCTTTCTAGTGCAACAACAATTTATCTTATCTGTTTCTCGTGTTTTTCTCTCGCTCGCACCTGCCATGGTTGATGCCATGAATCCTGCCTTCCGTCCGCGAGCTGCAGCCCTCCTATCAGCTGAGCGCTGGCTGCTCACTGCGAGGTGGATCACGACTCCACCTCCTGCCACACACGCCCCTTAAAGACACATGGCGGCGCTTCCATTGGGTGGCGCAAGTATCAGTACGTCAGGCTTATGAATAAGGAGAAGACAGCTTGTTCTTGTAGCATTAAAATAGGATTATTTTCTCCTTTAAATACTGGCTGATTGCCCACAAGACTGATTAACTCCTTGAGTTAATCAGTCTATCAATCAGCTTGATTTTGGATGATTTTGGTGTCGATTCGCTTGTTATCTGTCCATAGAAATCATTTTTATCAATACATTCAGTTCATAGTTTATCCATTTTAAATAAAAAGCCCCCCAACTGAAAACAAACACATAGCCTACGTGGTTTGTTGTAAATTGAAACATTTTAGCTTTACGCCATCTTGTGGTCAACATGTGGCAAAACTGGCAGATAAAAACTCGTGATGAGCCGGATACTGCACCTGCAAATCAAATGTGATTTATCTGTTTGAGCTTTTAAAGATTTATTGGTCTCAGTCAGGTTGCAAACAGTCCTGAAAAATGTGGTTCAGCATCAGCGATGAGTCAGAAACCGGATGGATACACCACATTTTAAAGCAAATACTCTCCAGCTTAAGATGCAGAGCAACAATCAAATTTCTGGACTGACAAGAATAGTGAGAATAAATGAAACACCACAAAGTTTAAACCCCTAGAAAGTGACTGTGATTCCCCAAATTAAAACTGACACTTAACATAAACATCTTTCTTACAGAAAAGTGTGTAAAACTTTGCCAGAAAAGTCTAGAAATACATTTAATTCTCTTGTGATAGGCTTAATTCTACTTATTCCTAAGAAAAAGCAGTATCGCATTTTGTCCAGAAGATGGCGACTGTGTCACTACTGAAGCCAAAGACCCCACAAAGAACAAAAAGTACTTCCATGTGGATCACAATTTGACGGCTTTACTTTAAATAAGAATTCCTGTCAGACCATTTCCAAGCATGTAGGGTGTCCACAAGAACACGTTCAGGAAAACCACTTTCTGAGTCAGAATATGAGCAGACGTCAGTGCAGTGGAGTGTGGACTTTCTTCTGGGCCATAAGTCCACTTCTGCCCGCAGGACTGAGCTGTCAGGTAGATCGTGTGGTGAAAGGAGGGAGTTATAACACAGGATGACAGACTGAGAGGAGCAGGAACCGACCTGCTCAAAGCTCAGAGCTCCCTTCATAGTTTCTGAACCAACAAATCAATGAGTTTCTTTCTGTGAATGAACATGTCAAAATATAATAAACTGTCCTAGTCCTAAACTCCTGTCTACAACTGCACTCTGACAATATTACATAATAAAACCAGATCACACTATAAGCAGACTGTTCAGATATTCAAGTGTGATTTGGGGATATCGGCAGCATTAATTTAAAGTACAGAGCAGGCTGGCTGAGATGAAGGAGTCGTTCTTCCACCCAGTGGCTTCACAGTGTCGACTGGTCCTCTGTTTCACACACAAACATCTTCTTTCAAGCCAGGATTCCCTCGATGGGGTGACTCACCGCTTGCGCTGGCTTTAGATAATATGAGGTAATAGCATGTGTTGTTAAAGGCCATACGAGGACTTCTGCTTGAGTAAGCAGCACACCAGAGCTCCTCTCCAGCGTGCCCTTTGCTTACTTGTCAATGGGGAAACAACAAGCTGTATTTGTCTGTTTTTGTCAGCTTCAGTGCTCACAAAAAATAATTACAGCTGTGTCTGTTTTCAGTAAAGAGTCAAACTGATGACCTGCAGAAGCAAAGACACGACTGTGAACTGACATCCACATCACATTTGTTTCAGCAGAGAAACTCCAATGAAGAGCAAAGTTGTGTCTGCTCAGGAGACTGGAGAAATGAATTTACACAGGAGTCGACCGAATGTGGGACAAGAAAATGTTCAAAACTAAATAAAATGCTCAATTTTAAAACATATCCGTGTCTGTTTGCCTGTCAGGAGAGTTTCTGGGCAGGGCCAACATGCACACGTCCATGTGTGATTAGAGTCGACGTGCTCTAACAGGCACCAGGGCATGCGATGGAGGCTCCTGTCAGTCTGATGTTCTTCTGCCCATGTGTGCCAATGCAGATTGACAGGACTGTATGCTAGAGAAGGCTATATGGTTTGTTGTTAGGCTTCAGGCCCTCAGGGGCCCCCCGCACCAGCCTTTTTTTTCACCACCAGCTGATTGTTTACTCATCTCCATCTTCAGCTCTGGAAATGAGAAGACATGTTGAATCTGAACTCTAAGCAAAAGTATATCTATCTATCTATCTATCTGTCTATCTATCTATCTATCTATCTATCTATCTATCTATCTGTCTATCTATCTATCTATCTATCTATCTATCTGTCTATCTGTCTTAAAATTGTTTTGCTTTTCCGACTAACCTCTTTCCCAGCTTCAGGTGACGCAGCCACCAGGCCAGACAGTTTGGCTGCCACTTTGGCTTTTAAGTGACAATTTTATGATGCCGCTCGATGTCTCCTGTTCTATCTCTGTGTCATTTCCCAGAGTGACTCCATTTGATGGACTCTCTCCACTCAGACTTGCACGACCGCTGCTTTCTGAAGATCCAGTTAGCGGCCTTTTTCAAAGTGCTCACCGCTAAAAGCTGTGGATTTGATTACAAAGTCTTTTTTATTAGGTTTTTCCTAATGAGTGCAGTTAGGCTGCTCTGATTCTATTCTGTCTTCACCAAACTATATTAACATAAGATCAGGGAACCAAGATGGCTCAAGGTGCTATTTATAGCTTTCTGTGTTAAACTTTTGGAAGCTCAAATGGACCGTCAGCATTTTGATCTTTTTACCATCCTAACTTTTTCACCAGTTTTGACCCAAATCTTAACTGCTTTGTCGTTGTTTCATTTGTACCTCCTCATTGTAGTTTAAACTTTTATATCGTATCTGCATCTTACATCTTGTTTTTGCAGATGCACCCGGAAAACAAACATATTCAAGGCCGGTTTAACATTCAGAGGTCAAGCAACAAAAGCTCAAAAGTTCAAAAGCTGCAGAACAGCTACTAAATGTAGTACTAATGTAGTACTAAATGTGTATTCAGATTATATTTCACCAACTCACAGTCTTACAGTGAAAAAAAAAACCAGCGGAGCTCTTTGGAGTGTTCACTGAATATTAATCCCAGTTTATCATATTGCTGGACTCCTATCAGCCCTCAAACTGAACTAAACATCTCACTGTGGAGAAGCATACACTCCAGTCCTCTTATTGGATACTGGAGAGTCCAATTTGCTGATCTGGAAGAAGGTGCGAATGTGTCAACCTGATTTTCAGACATTAAGTTGATTTCAGCAGAAATGTGGGACCCAAAGCTCATATGTTGTCGAGTTAAAAGTGAATGAAAGGATCAAAAGTGAGCAAATCAGCCTCAGCTACTGGTTAACTCACTGATATGCTGCTATAACTGCAAAAAAATCAATGTTATTGATCGGCAATAACACATGTCACCTCTATTTCTAACTTGAAAGTATGTCCAACCTGTCTGTGATGTGTCTCCACTGACGGGTATCCCCGAGCGTCCGCTGCAGCTCCACCAACTCCTCCCACTCGGCCCTGTCATCACCACAGGAGAAACGTCCTCCTCTCTGCTCCTCTGGCTGACTTTTCACAGTCCGGTGCCCCGACAGGACTCAGCAGCCATGGCCGGCAGTCTGACGCACCACGGCTCCCCGAACCCCGGCTACAGCTCGAGCAGCGCGGTCCCGGTGCCGGTCATCACGCAGACGGACTCCAGGGACAAATGGAGCAAAAAGATGGATTTTCTCCTGTCTGTCATTGGCTTTGCGGTGGACCTGGGAAATGTTTGGAGATTTCCGTACATATGTTATCAAAACGGTGGCGGTAAGTGTCCCAGAGCTGCTGAACTAAGTCATCCAGCTTACTTTCACGAGTTAGGATTTGCGTAACTTGAAATCTTGCATGCGTGGAGCTATTTGACAAACTCTTCAAGTCCATTAAATGCCAGAGTTTGTGCTTGAAATGGCTTTAAATCATTCAGGAAACAGACGCACCTGGCAGCAGTAGCTGTCCACGGTGCTGAAGTGCGCATCTGCAGCCTTCACGAAACTAAAAGGAAAAAAAAAAAGGCCACTAAAAAGTTTTTACTCTTCTCTTATGATGACATAGTTTGTATTCGTCTTTGCTGGCTCACTTTTTTTTAATCAATCATTTTTAGACGAGCTTGAAAAAAAAAATCGTATCAGGACAAGCGTTTTTATGGCAGGAAAATTCTTTTAGATTTCTGCACAGATTGGTTAAGTGATTGCGTGTTTTTACTAGAAACTGGTTGTGCTTTGCTCCGAGTCGCTGTGGTTGTAGGGCAGGTTTATTTATTTATTTAACATCATATTTAACCACAAGGCAATTCAAAGAGCTGCACACAAAATACATAAAAAGACATTAAGACAATATTTAAAAGAAACAAAAGACACACACAAATGCACACACAGAATAAATCAGAAAAATAATAATGTACTTGATTTAAAAAAAAACGAATAAACAGAAATAAGTTATTTTATGATTTTCTGTGGGACTACAAGTGCTGCAGGAGTGAAATGTTTTAATGTGGCCTTAATGGTGTGTTGTTGTTGTTGTTTTCCACGGTTTGATCAAATAAAGAATTTGTTTCTTGTAAATCCCTCCTTTGAGCCAATGTATAGAATAACCAATTTTTACAAATGCAATTTTGACCAATGACAAGTCCCATTTTTACATTCTCATTCAAATTTCCTGCTGCGATTGAGACTCCAGGTCTCTTAATTCCACATTCGCTGAGTTTCTGGATGTCCTCACGTCGTCCCCGCTCATGTGTCTCTGTGCAGGGGCTTTCCTCATTCCCTACATTTTGATGGCCATCTTTGGTGGCGTGCCGCTCTTCTACATGGAGCTGGCACTCGGACAGTTCCACAGAACCGGAGCCATATCCGTATGGAAACACATCTGTCCCATTTTCAAAGGTGAGGCCTCACAATGTGACTGAAAATCAACTCGATACAGTGATTAAGGTTGCTCTTATTTCAATCCTCTGGCTTTTCTTTCTGTTTCAGGTATAGGGTACGCCATTTGTATCATCGCCCTGTATGTGTCCTTCTACTACAACACCATCATCGCCTGGGCCCTCTTCTACTTCTACTCCTCCTTCTCCAGCATCTTGCCTTGGACGAACTGCGACAATGTGTGGAATACCCCCGACTGCACCAACTATTTCGGCATGGACAACGTCACCTGGACGAATTCCTCCAGGTCTCCGGCAGAGGAATTTTACACGTAAGTGCATGTAAGTGAGAGTAACAGAAACCACATATATCAATAGCTTTACAGTGACACCGTGCACAGATACTGTCAGCCAGTGGCGCTCTGGGCAACGCTGTCCTCTGTGCTGGAAAAGGGATGACTTAAACGTTTTATCTTTACAGGAGGAACGTTCTTGAGATCCACAAGTCGTCAGGACTGAGAAACGTCGGGGGTGTTCGCTGGCAGCTGATGCTCTGCCTTTTTCTCATTTTCACCATCGTGTATTTCAGCCTCTGGAAGGGCGTGAAGACTTCAGGGAAGGTGACGCATTGCAATTTACCACCATGGAAATTCAGATGCTTACTGTGTATCTTCTTTCATTTAAAAACTTCCCCCATCTCTCTGTCTCGTTCATCCACGCCAGGTGGTGTGGGTGACCGCCACCTTGCCCTACATAGTGCTTTTCATCCTGCTGATTCGAGGCGCCACTCTGCCGGGAGCCTGGAGAGGTGTGGTGTTTTACCTGAAACCGCAGTGGGGGAAGCTGCTGGAGACCAGTGTGAGTTGTACAACGCTGGGCGGTCAACTGGTTTGTGAGGAAAAAGGATAAAATTGACTCATCTCTAACAAGAAACGCATGTCTCATAGGTTTGGTCCCACTTGAGAGTCTTGTTTTATAAGCTTCATTTAAATGATCCATATCTTCAGTTTAAAAATCATTTTGTGAGCACACATTTGCTTTTCAGCAAGTGAAAAGTGCATCTTCCACTGTGAGGAATGAAGATACAAAAATTGAAGGAAAAGAAAGAAGAAGAAGAAAAGAGGAAACAATAAAAACTAAAAAAAGATTATACAGATATGAGTGAACAGGCATTTTATCGTCACTGCATGTTAATTAAACAACACAGAAATGTTTTTGTTTTTTTTTTTGCAGATTTGTTTTATATCAATGTGTTTAATTTCCCCAGTGATTTCTCCACTGTCCTGTCGACATTTAGGAGCTCCTGATTTAACTTGTTGGACTGGTGTAAGGAAATAACACATCTTGAGTGAGAGGCAGTAGTTTAATTTATACTTTTGTTCATATATTCGATCTATGAAACGTCCTCATCCTCCTCTCGGGCTCACACCGCAGTTGTTTGCTAAACATGTGTGAGTGCTTTGGTTGGAAGGGAATATGGATGAGATGAAATGAGATGCATAAATAAGCCACACAGCAGGATAATAAGATGCATAATTGGTTTAGATTTTCTGCCCATTAACAAAGGCCTCTCTTTCTGTCTCACTCACCGATATCCAACGCTTTTTAATGCCGAACACACGCTCCTCTTCAGATCTCTCTGCGTACAGCTGTGTGGCAGCTAGATTTCTGCATGGCTGACATAACACTTCTCTGTTTCGGTAAATTAAATGCTGAGTGATCAGAACACAAAAGGGGAAATGAAGATATGAAGGTGCTCCTATTAATTTCATCTGGAGGGTGACATAAAATCACTGAAAAGGAGAGACTTAAATCAATCTGTGTGAGAAAAGCTGGTATTTCTTTGCTGTTAAATCTTACAACTTGTACAGTTAAAAATCCCAGCTCGTGTAATGTCTCTTTCTGTCTCCATTTCTGTGTTTTGTAGGTGTGGGTGGACGCTGCCGCTCAGATCTTCTTCTCTCTGGGGCCTGGGTTCGGGGTGCTCCTGGCTCTCTCCAGCTACAACCCTTTCACAAATAACTGCTATCGGTGAGAGCCGAGACACACTCAGTCATGTGAACCCACATCTGAGGCTCGAACACGGCTTCATAAGTAGAGTCCAGATGAAAGTCCAAAACTATTTGTACTCTCTTTGTACTCTTTATGATAAGAAATCGGACTTCCTGGGGGATTTAGGAGGTCAAGTTTAATGACTTCAGTGCACAGTCTGTGGTTGAAGCTCTCAAAACAGCTGGGGGGATTTGTTGCTTATAAATTAAATAAGACGGTGTGGTTGAGACAATGATCGTAGAGGCATGAGTGGTGAATACTACTTGCTGGGTATAAATGCCAAGCTGTATGATGCCACAGGAGAAATTAAATTGTGCACTGCCAGTATGACTAATAGCATGTTTGTATAGCTGATGTGATTAACAGAGGAAACGGCTGTAAACACGCAGATCATGAACGAAACTGGATGCTGCCGTATCTTGACCGCGAGACCCAATCAAACATATTCCTAATACATTTACGCTTTCCATACATTTGACTTTTTTTTTCCATTAATTTCCTTCTTTATTATAATTTCTTAGTGATGCTGGTCTTTTAACACAGATGTCGACTCGTTTTCCTGAAGAGAGAAGCTTTTCGGTTGCTAAAAGCATTCAGCCAGCTGACACATCCATCTTACACTTAATGAGTTCCTCATTAGTTTTGTCACAAGATGGTTGCCAGCTCAGAATATCCTCATGCGTCAAACACAAAGCTGAGGAGAAAATAAAAAGGAGCCCGTTGAACAAAGGTCAGAAGGGTCAGCACAGTACCAAGCAGCTTTCACGTCACACAGCAATGCTGTGGAAAGTCTCCGACAGAAGTTAAAAATTAGGTCTGAACTAGATTTTGAATGGCGATTATTGTCATTAGCATCCTTGAATTTCGTCCTCAACAGTGATGCCATTGTGACCAGTTTGGTGAACTGTCTGACCAGCTTCGTGTCGGGGTTCGTCATCTTCACAGTGCTCGGCTACATGGCGGAGATGAGGAAAGTGGAGGTTGAGGATGTGGCAAAGGATAAAGGTCAGCGAATGAGTTTTATGTTTAAGATCATGGAAAGAAAAAGAAAAAGCAAGAAAGAAAGAAAAATCAGCCAGTTCATATTTCCCATTTTCATGCTTTCAGGACCAAGTTTACTCTTCATCACGTACCCAGAAGCCATTGCAAACATGATGGGCTCAACCTTTTTTGCGATCATCTTTTTTGTGATGATGATCACGCTGGGCCTGGACAGTACGGTACGAACTGCGAACTCTGAACTCCTTGAGTACATGAAGGACCCGGGGTCACTTTATGTATCACAGTGAAGGCAATTCAACAGCTTATATGACTAAATACCTTTGATTTATGATTCAATCAATCATAAATCAGTTCAAGTTATACATAAGATTATTTTAGATACTATTACATAAATACTACAAAGGCTAAATATAATTCTCCTGATAGCAGCAATAATAAAATGAATTTGTTTTCTAGCATTTATTACAGCTTAATTTCTATTGCTTTGATTTGTGATATACAGATGGAAATGTGTAACTACAAAATAATACTGTATATTTGTAATGTTTCAGTTTGGTGGGCTGGAGGCGATCATCACTGCTGTACTGGATGAATACCCGGATCATTTTTCTCACAGACGTGAACTTTTTGTCCTGTGCTTGGTTGTTGTGTGCTTTTTGGGCTCTCTAAGCACCCTTACAAATGTAAGTTTTTCAGTTTCAGCTTCAGTTATCTACAGTCACGTTTGCTGTAGTAAGGTTTAGGTAGTTCTTGCTACAATGTGGTGAATTAAAACCCGAGCTCTGCGGTCTGTTGCTCACATGACGGACAATGAGAGGCAATGCTGTTTAATCAGAATGTTATTGACAGGGTGGTGCCTATGTGGTGAAGCTGCTGGAGGAATTTGGAGTAGGATGCTCCATTATAGCTGTGGGTTTCCTTGAGGCTATCGCGGTATCCTGGTTCTACGGTAAACAAGAGATTATTACTGACCGACTGGTCATTTTTTTCATCTGCACTGTAAACTGACGTCCACTCGGACCAAATATATTGTTAGCACGTGAAAAACAAACACTGTAAGTTACTATGTCTCACGTTTTCTTTGTTGCTTTCAGGTATCAACAGATTTAGCAGTGACGTTCAGGCCATGCTGGGCAAAGCTCCGGGGTTGTTCTGGAGGGTGTGCTGGGTAGCCATCAGTCCAGCGTTTCTAGCAGTAAGATATGAAATATTATTACAACAGGCGGATCCACATGTATAAATTGTACAAAAAGACATATGATTGTTGTTCCAGTTTTACAGCGTTTTAACATTTTAATCATCAGAGATCAGCAGGCAGTAGTAGACCAAGACAAAACAAGCTCGGTTTGCGATCAAAAGACAACTGGACGGCTGTCTTTTGAAGCTGTCCTGCCCTCTGTAGATCAAACTTTTCTCTAAATGAAATATTGTCCATAATACTTTTTTATGGTCTCTATGCTGCAAGACACTTGACTTGCAAATGTCAATTTCCTTCCTCCCCATACAGTTTAATATCCTTGTCTCTTGCTTGCTTCCATCTCTGCGGTTGTCTTCCAGTTGACATTTTGCATTATTACACCATTATGGCTTCCTTCATATACAGTATTTCTTTCACAGTGTATGGACGTGTCACATGTTACTCTCTCCCAGTATTATGTCTTATATAAGAATACAAAAGATACATTAACATATATGGCAATATTGAATATGGAAATCTTTGTGTATCCCAACTCTTCTCAGTATATCATAGTGAGCTCCCTGCTGAAAGCTCCACGCCTCACACTGTTTGACTATAAGTACCCCGACTGGAGCATCACAGTGGGATACATCATTGGCTTATCATCCTTCATGTGGATCCCCATCTACATGGTCTACAAGCTGGTGTGGACTCCTGGATCTCTCAAACAAGTCAGTGGGTGAAAGAGAGGAAAAAGATGCAGAAAATGTGCAGACAATCCTGCAAAGATGAACCTTTTCTACACATTCTTCTCCAAATTAACCTCGTCTCTCCTCTTCTTCTCTAACTGTCTTGTTTTCCAAAGAGGCTGGCAGTGTGTCTCAGACCAGAGAGGACCATACCAGACATCCATGCTGACAGCCTCAACATGGCTGCCGTGCCATAGAAAGGAAAACCACTTCAGCACACGAGAAGCACACAATTCCCCTGCTTGTAGTTTTGTATCTTTTTTAATTCAAGCCACAGTTTTAAGTCATTTGTGAGCGAACCTGAACATTATCTCACATCAAGCCTGTTATCAGCTTATGATGTTGATTTACGCTCTGTAAAATGATAAATGCTGCTAAATTTTAAGAGGAGCTGAAACAGCAATACTCATACCTTACTACATGGTCTATGTGTATCCTGCATCATCGGGACAGTAGAGCTTTCACATGTTGCCATTTTGTTGCATTCGTGTGTTCGTAAGAGTAATATTTAAATATAAAGGTTTGCTTTTCCCCTTAATCAGCTGTCTCACGAGCATCTCACGAGAACAACATGCCAAGGAAAATAAGAATGCATTTCTATATGTAAAATTCAGCACATCATTTCTATTGCATGGGGCTGTTTTCTCATATTAATTTCTACATTTTCTGTAGTTTGTGAAAGTTGGATGAAATCAGCTCTGCATGCTCAGCCGTAGCAACAATGGAAACATCAGTTGTTAACAGACTTAACAGAGTTTATTGCCAGTCAAACATTCTTGGCAGCAGTGTTTTGCATGCAATTTCATGTAATAAAATAAATTGTTCAGTGGGCTTTTTATCCATCCAGTGGACCAGTAACTAATGTTTGTCACACCAAGTGTTACCAGCGCAGTTTTCACAGTTAGTGTGTGTGGTTTGAGTTGGACCAAAGTCTAAAGACAAATTTTTTTTCTTTTTTTTGTTCCCACTGGGCAGCACTCAGCTCAGCCCACAAGCAGAGATTTAAACTAAGCTTGAGAGTAACTTACAGTCTCTCCTTTATTTTGTTAATGCTGTGTTTAATATTTAGAGAGTAGACCTGTACTGTAACAGCATGCTTGTATAGGATTTCATGCGAGCTGCTGGATATTTATGTTAAAAAATAAAATGCTGTTGTCCCTACAAGTGTTTGTAATGGAGATGAGTGAGGCACTCAGACAAAGACCACATCTGTTCATCTCATGTTCTCAGAAGAGAATATATCTTTTTAAATCTTAAATCTTAGACTTCAGTGTGTGGTTTGAGCATTGGCCTTAAAGCAAGAAGAGCTAGTGTGCTTTCTGGAGAAGCAGTTACAAACTGTAAGCAGTTACAAATAAACTTTTTGGTCTTCATCTGATGGCTTCATTAAACTCCACAGAGCCTGTTTTGCCTTAATCTGCTTAATTATTACACTATATGTACAAAACTTGTAAAGGTTGTATTGATATTGTGCCTCTCCGATGTTTTCACTCTCTAACTTAAGACTGTTCAACTTTTTTTGTTTTGTTTTGCAGACGCACAGCATTAATATCACTTGTGTCTGTGCCACATGTGTTATTTAAAAGTGCTTTACACCTTATTTGTATACGGCAAATAACGTGATGGGCAAGGTGATGATTGTCGTGTGATTTTCAGCCCTTTTCAAACTGGTTTATGTACTTGTCAGGTGTGGATAAAGTAAATATAGTGTGCGTTACATATTCCATCTTTGTGCTTCTTTTCATTCCTGGAGGTTGAATGTGAATGTAAACAAACAAACAAACAAACACAATACAGCATTTTTTCTTGTCAAATTTCAATATTTATATTAAAACAGATACCGTGTTTGTTTCTGAATTGTACATATGCAGAAGACCACCAAAGAGATTTGTTTCCATATGGTGATCTTGATGTCTTTGTAATGGGTGTTGGCTGTTGCTTCTCACCTCCATTAGACATTCTAATTAACAAGCTCATAGAATAGAGCAGCCTCTACCCCTTAAATGCACCAACAGTGCCCTTCAGATCTTTACTTACTGAACTGATTTTTATTCCTGAGTGAGCCAAACCCAGTCACTTCAAGGACAACCAGTATGAACGAACGTATATGCGAGTAGAAAGTGGTTTGCAACGTATGATTCCCCATTGAGCCGCGGGTTGATGGACGTGCAGATCAAAGCCCTTTTGTGTCAGTGACGGCTATTGAAGTAGAAAACAGACAAGCACAGGAGACACATAAAAGAGACACTGCTAAATGGACGGTTTCTTCTCTAGCTGACATGAACAGCTTGACAATCGGTAAATTCAGACAGCATAGAGACCTCTATATGTTCTGACTGAATCTGCTGCCGTGCATCCATTAATCCTGAAAAAACAGAGCAGCAAAAGCTGTAAGAAACTGATAGAGAGGGCATGAAAAGAGGGCATAAAAAAGAAGACTTTCACAGAATTTTTTAACTGTTGAACATCGATATCCACCATCGAAAACATTTATGACTGATGCCTGCGTATGAATGATTAGTTATTCATGTGAAATCCACTCACACCAGCAAACACAAATCTAAATGTACAGGAAGACTTGTTTAGTTGTGTTATATTTCCCTTAAATATATCTGGGTAATATGGTAAAAATATATCGTCATGACTGTAAATAAAATAACCAGACAGGTAGGTTATGTCTAATGTCTAAACCAGCAGATCTTGGAAATGATTAAAAAATATGTAAAGTTCAAATATTGCCATAAATCAGTCCCGCTCACTGATTTGTATGGTTATATAAAAGAACAGCTGATCTATTGGCCGATATTTTGTTGTTGCGCGTGTATATGTGGGCCAGTAAGAAACAAGAAACTGCAGTACACAAACACCAAAACAGGTTTGAGGTAATTTAGAATTAGTATTAGTAGAATTAGTATTAGTATTTCCACCACATAGACTGTCCACCAGAGAGCACTGAAAACTTTTTCTTCAATTGTAAAATGACACGTCCATCCGCATCAAGATTGTTTGTTTTGCAAATACTTTTAAAAGTATTTTAAAAATGTTTTAAAAGTGTTTTAAAATGATATTGTCATTGTGCATGAGCCGTGGAAGGAAACAACATCACCAGAGAGGCAGGGAGGAAGGCTGAGTCTGAGAAGCGAACTCTTTGTCATCAGCTGGTTAGGAAGATGGTAAATTAACTATTGTCTTAGAGCCACATTTCACTTTGGTACAATATTATTATTCACACCTGCCTCCTTGCTTCAGTTTGCACTAAAACCACAGAACTCAAACTGTTCATATGAGACTTGTTAGACATTTTCAGTCAACTGATCATTCCAGTTACTGATGTGTTAACAAGTCTACTGAACACAGACGACTAATTGTGTGACATGACATAATTAAATGACACATACACTCTCCTGCATCTGCTGCCATTAATCAACAGGCACAGCTGAGAATGATGGCAGTCCACAGAATCCTGCTCATAATAACTTTATAACTAAAAAGACATCATAGCATCATATCTGAGAAAGCAACATCATGTGTTTATCTCCGTTCAAATGTCTCCAGATCACCTATTAAAACAGGACCCCTGAGTTCATGCCGTAATGAAATGTTTTCTTGTTGTGATGAATTTATCCAGGAAGCTTCCAGTTTTAATTTCAGGCCACCGTGAGTGACATTTCCTAACGCTCATTAAGCTTCTCTGGCACATAATTAAGAGCAATAAGTGTTTGTAATGGGGTGCACACTTAAGTTCTATAGAGGATGAAGGTAAAGGCCATATACATCAGTCATGCAGAGTAATTATATAAGAATATAACCCCGAGGAGCTTGACCTTTAGATATATTCTTCATTGCTCTTTGACATTTCAGAAATGGGAAATGTGATGGAGGTGTCACACTGGTTTGATGGTTACCAGTAAGCGAAGAGGGTTCATACACTTTATATTTCCTCAGTCAAACTACCTGGAAATGCCTGAAAACTGCAGCACTCCGATGCAGTCACAAAAAAAAAAAAAAAATTAAAGAAATTCACTGGTTGATGAATCACAAATGTGAATACTCCCATTTTCTTCCTCGGATTCTCAACAAGCAAAACAAGAGAACCTGTGATGTTTTCCTATGTCCGGAAATTTTATAGACTAATCAAATAAACCGTCAAATGAGAACATAATCTGTAGATTAATCACAACTAACAATCGGCTGTATGCACCACATGACCACGGACGTGATTTGACTCATAACATGTAGCCACAAACACAGCTTTCCAGAGCCAAAGCTGACTCCTTCATACTGCTTATTTTGTCCGACCAGCAGCCTCAACCACCGACATAAATGTAGCTGTCATAATGAGATTAGAAAAGCAGCAAAGACTCACATCTGAGAAACAGTCAGAACCAGTGAATGCCTGATCCTTCTTCTCAAAACAATTCTTAACGGTTTATTTTACAGATGCCTTCCCAGGAAGTTTCCAGGAAATAATATAGCTTGGTTCTATGGTGTAACTCTTGTCCAGTTGCTAATTAATTCCAGCTGGAGAGGCAAAAACAAACAAACAAACAAAAAAGCATTTATAGGTCTGAAGAAAAAAAATCCCACAATAACCTCAATAAATAAATATTCTCTTATATTTACTTCAAGAAAAGAAACATTTTCTAGCACTTAACCACACAGTTCTCTCCAGGGAACCACTGACCCATAAAATAAAATAAGTAAAATAAAACTGCATGCATCTCTAATCGCAAAAGCCACCAGTTAACTTTCTTTCAAATGACAGATCGATTAATCGATCAATCGGTTCAGAGACGGTACAATAACCCAACGGCTTTAGGACCCAGATTCTACAGCGGAAGAAGAAACGCCTCACTCTTATTCCCATCACCACCACCATCCTCCTCCTCCTCCTCCTCCAGCCTCCACCGCGAAGATGCTGCATCCCGTCCCCCAGGCTCTAATCATGTGTTTCAGTGTGTTAGTTAGCGGACAAGCCGAGGACTCCAGACTGACCGAGAGAGCTTATGTGGTCTTAGAGAAGCAGAATTTAGGTAAGACTTGATGTTGGACTGTAGAAACTAACATGAGGCCTATCCCTAGTGCGGGTGGTGATGCCGACCAAACAGGCTCCTGGAGGGGGGTGAACACTCACTAAATCGTCTAAATTTAATCTTTATTAGAGGTGCAGCTACTTGCTGATTAAACCGGAGAATTAAAGCCCGTAATGGCGGTGAACCGGTCATCTTAGACAGCCTGTGTGCGTGCAGGCTGTGATCCGCAGCTCTGTGTTTTTGTCCCCACAGTCACGCTCGGCAGCGTCCTCGGAGTCCTGCTGCTGCTAATGATTATCATGGCTGTGTGTGTCTACAAACCGCTGGCTCGTCGGTGAGCTCGTCCCGTAAACCTGGAGAGGATACGAGGACCGAGAGACAAACCTGCACCGAGTACCGAGCAGCTCAGCCCCGGTACCACAAGGCGCTCCTGACGGGTCCAGACTCAGAGGAGAACCGAGCTCTGCACCCAGACTGCACGGTTATTGATTAACTGGGATTTCATTGGTCCTAAAAGCAGGCCATTTAATAATTGTTGTATGTTTGGATGGGATTACATCTATGCATTTTTTTTATTTAGTTTAAATAAACAGGGGGGACATATTACACGTGTTTTTATTTGATTTTTGTTATTTATTTGGATTAAGGAAATGCTGTATTTGGGTATATTTTTGTTTGCTTTTAAGACCATTTGATTGTGTTGCTGGCAATTCAGGAGGGAAATAAACCTGAAGGCCTGCAACTATCAAATACATTTGATTGGGATTAAAAAGTAAGAGCTGCTTGACTCAGTTAAAACCAGTTTGCACAGATCTTTTCCTCAAGTTTTGTAGAAATCTGCTCATAATGTTTTTCTGAAATAAACTACAATCTCTTTTGTTTTTTATTTATTTGATTGTGTGTCATATAATGACTTGGAATCTAAAGGAAATAATGTAAATAGGTACATTTTGTTTGCATTTAAGGTGATGTTTTTGTCCTTTTTTAAAATTTGAGCAATTTGATAATAACCATGGAGTCCTGTGTACATTAAACACGTGGGATTACAAAGTGTGAGACTTCATTTCTTCATAACGGACCTCATGTTGATTACGGTGCCTATGCAGATGAAATACCAAAAAATGACTGAAAATCCGCTCAATTGACCTTTTTAATCATAAATTTGTTCTGTGATCGACTGGTCAGGAAAACATGGAAGACTTCTCGCTTTGTGCTTGATTTCCTGACAGAGGAGCTCTGCAAATGACCTGAAATCTTTTCTGCACAAGCCAATTGTCCAGCACTATACTATACTTTGATTGTGTGCTACATCCACAGTGCAGATGTTAGGACTGGAATGACTATGACCACATTTAGCCAAACATAAAATCTGTTCACAGCAGACAAACCCTTTAAGCCCTAAGTTGTCCTCAGGAGATCAACACTTGACCCGACAAAGTCTTCAATGTGGAACTCGTTAAATGAAGTACAAGAGGTTGTCTCCTTTGAATTTAAGCACATGAACAAAGTCACTTTCAATCCTCATGGAAATAAAGTGCTTTTATTTTAGAAACAACATTTTGAAACTGACACGTTTTCTTAAAATCTTAACATTAAAAAAAACCCTCTGCAGCTGGAACGGTGCATTACAAAGATCTGCATTAATTCAACCAAAGCAAGCCTTTTTTTTTCTTTTTTTTTTGTAATGTCCACTGAAACTCGGTCGTTCTAATTATTAGTCTAGTTTGTTTGCTGAAACCCCTGAAAGTCAGACGCAGTGGCGCAGGGAGGCCTTTGATAAGTGGTTGGCTGTCACCTAAATCAACTATAGTGGTTAACGCTTGTAACTCAGAATCACCTTAGTACAAGTGAAACTTCTTTATCTTGTTTTTAAGTTACAAAATTCTTTAAAAAAAAAAAAAAAAAAAAATCTGGCACCACATAAATTTGTCACCACCTGTCACCCAGACAAAGTGTTGTCAGAGCAAGGCAATCCCTTGGCACATGCTGAAGAAACTAATCCTACGTATGGCGGGCATGCGTGATCTTTGAGTCTGTGCTGTCTTTTCTTCAGAGGTCTTGAGTTGTTCATGGCTACAAAAGGCAAACGGACTGCCTTTAGGAATCTGAATAATCTTGGTAGCGCCGGTTGCGTGGCTGCTTCCTAACTGCATGGCGGCTGTAAATCCACAGACAGACTGGTCTCTGCTATTGCATTTTTGAACTGAGGTGATAATTCTCAAAGTTGCTCAGTGACGGTTAACAAAATTATGTCCTTTCTCACCATCAAATGTGTGAAAATGCTCAGATAAGAAAAAAAAAAGTTAGGCCAGGAAAGTTAAACATCCATGCTTTTTGCAGATGTTACGTTGCCATGCAGCCGTTTTGAAGTTTGTCTGACAACAACATGTTTTTGTTTATCCATCGGAGTTCGCAAAGGACAAGAAAATGCATTTACTAATCACCTTTTGACTCAATGAGCCCATCTTTCTGAATTACTATCGATATGAGTGATATGCATGACTGCTACCATTTCGCACCAAAGAACCGTTTACCAACCTACAATTTTCGATAGTTTTACAACTGATTAAAAATTAATTCCAAAGCGAATGGAAAATGTGTGTAATTGGAACCCTGAGATTTTTGTTATTCTGTGAGCCCACGGTCCTCAACAAAGTGACTCTGTAGGACGACTTCACAGTGAAAACACTCAAATCGATCCCCTTAAGTCCACAGTGCTTATAGTTTTCAATTATGCTTTGCTGTGTCTAGCTTTCAAAAAAATCAGGGACTGAAGCGATAAAAAAAAAAAAAACAACAACACAGAGTGCTCTGGACCTTAAGAGCCACATTTGAGTGTCAGCACTACGTGAAGTCACCTTAAGTGGTCAAACATTTCTATTCATAGAACCTTATTACACCAATGTGACGCCACAGCGGACGACAGTACGATCAACGCGTGTGGGTTGCAGCTGTGATTCTGATTTGGAAAGAAAAAAAAATAAATAAAAAGAAGAAGAAGAACTGATCCAAACGTATCTAAAAGAGTCCATTATTAAGTTTGAGGATGGAGACACACTATGCTGAAATAGAAATATATAAAGAAGTATGCTCTTACCAAAAATACCTTTTGGAAAATATTGGATACTGAGAGTCTGATATTGCCTGTGGAAGAATGATCTGTTACAGAAAGAAATCTGCGGTTGCATAGATGACTACAGTGGTTGGGAAGGAGGACTGAGGTGTGGTGGTTGCCTGTGGATCTGGAAAAGTTGTATTATTATTGTTATTCCCTCTTATTCCTGTTTACTTCTCAGTGAGCGATAGCTGCAATATCCTCTCCAGCTCCTCTTCCTCCTGCTTCCTTATCCTCTCTTCTTCCGCTTGAGCTTGCGCAGAGAGCTCCATAGCCAGGCGGAGATCTGTGTCGGGGCTAGAGGCAGAAGCGGAGCTGGCAGGGCTGGAGGTGTCTCCGTATTCCACTAGCACCCCCTCTGGGATACTCCTAGAGTGACATAGACAGGGGGAAAGTGAGACACAGTGTTTTTTGTTTTTTTTTTTCCCCCCTCTGTGGGCTTTACTGCCACATACAAGACAGCAAACAGACACATGGCATCATCTAAATCCCCATAGGACAAAGCAAGCAGCAAGGACTCTTAACGTTCTCTTAACCAAATGTAACTGTAATTTCTATACCAGCAACCTACCTGTCACTCTGGCTCCTTGTCATTACATCAGGGAGTTCCCCATCAGCATCATCCCAAATCCCCTCCTATAAACACAAACATCAGGAATCATTCTTACAAAATCAAGGAGAGCATGAGGAAAATGATGCGAACAGGTCTGTGTACGGAGCTGATCAAGTGATGAATGCTCTGACCTGGTCTGGGACCCTGCGAGACTCCAGGAGACTCTGATGGATGGCGTACTGCAAGAGCTCCTCGTCGTTGTTAGACATGGGTGTGTGTCGGCTGCCTCCTCGCCGATGGTAGCTGGCAGGCACCTCAAACACTGAAGGACACACCTGAAACGGAGGCAGTGCTGGACAAACGAAAACCAAAGGAAAAGCGGATTAGGAATCACAGACGTGTGACTAACTTTGATATACAGTTAGATTTAGTGGCTGAACTGTCTGGATTCCTACCTGCAGCTTCCTCGTCTTCTCCGGAGGACGTCGGTGTGGCTGCTGGCGTTGGTTGCGCCTCCTCTTCAGTACTGCATTTATTGACGTTACCAAATGTAATCCTGGCATTCAGAACATGAAACAGGGGGATCTCTGCATGACAGGACGGCACAAGATTAGATGTAAAAACAGATTAAAGGGAGAACGAGACTATAGCTTTATGTGCTTCTTTAAAGTGCAACTTCTATAAAGCTCCGTAGGAATGCCATGTACCTATTTTTACAGGAAATCCCGGAGGAAATTTCAGAGTTACGAAGTCTCGTAGGCGTGCAAAATGGGAACTGGTCCGAGCCATCAGGTCGATAATCGGGGTCACCTGCTCCACAAGGGACAGAGGATGTTCCTCGCTCATCCACAATGTACCTTTGAACCTGGGGGAGATAAGATTGAAGGCTATTCAAAGGTGCACACAACTGAATTTCGTGATATAGATAACACGCAGCTATGAGGAATTCACAGCCGTAAAGATACATTCCATACTTCTGTGTTCGAACGCTCAGTTCAATGGGTCGGCCGATGTCTCTGTTGCCCAGGTCAAAGTCAGGATCAAAATATTCCTCCGGAGTGATGGCAGTGGGATTGGTGGCAGTCGCATACTCCAGAGTCAGGTCCTTTAAATTTGAGAATCAAATCAGCTGCCAGATTGGAACAAAATACATTTTTATGTGATAACTGACTGCATATCTCACCCCTTGTGCACTTATGTGCTGCTCAACAGTCCCAAGCAGGGACTCCAGGATGTTCCTTTCACCTGTGAACACATGAAGTCCATGAATTACATACTGAAGGACAGAAAAGTAAAATGTGAAGCAGACTGTATACCTACTTTTTATCCTGGCTTTCTCCTCATCTGTAAGATGTTCTGTCCTTGTCCTGATAACCACATTTACATTGTTCACACTGAAAACCTAAGAAAGAAAAACAGAACCTAAAGTCACATTCTATCATAAATGGGTTCCACAGTTTTCCGTAGCACTACACTTTAGTTATAAAAGAAGAAAATGTATAACTTCTGCAAACCTTTGCTTCAAATCCATTGATCACTTCAGTTTTGTCACTTCTCCAGCCCCAAATCCCAGACTTGATCCTGTGAAAACAAAAACCAGAAGCATCATTACAGTCTTCAGTTTGGAATGGCTTCTATTATACAGAGAATACAACAATGCAACACGGATATGAGACGCTGTAAGCAACCTGTTAATGAATGAAGAATAAATGTTTCATTACAGACAATCAGGTGTGAGTTTGACCCTGGAAACATCTATGCTGAGAAAGAGGACGACAGAAAAAGATGTAACACTTGCCTTTCAAAAGCAATATGCTTGGTGTCCAAGTACGTGTTGACAATAGGAGTAGTCAACCTTTTGGCAACTTCCTGTTCAGCTGGCTGCATCGACTCCAGTGTGACATCCTCCATTTCTTGGGATATGTTGAAGCGTTCAGTGTCCACTACTTCATCATCGTGGTTCACCTCCATCAACTCTGCACATGCATCTATAAAAATACAGTCACGAACAGACTTAAATCGTTTTTACAGAATTAGCACAGATCATAGGCAGCACTCAGAAAACGTTTGTTTCTGTACGAGAATCAAAACACACACCATCTCCTCTGAAGATGTAGCTTCTACGACCTCTGATCCAGGTCATGTTTTCAAAGCCTAGAAGAGTGGCATCCACTCGCAGGCTGGCGCCACTTTTCCAAATGCGACAAACATCACTTGGACAAACCCGTGACAGAAGAGGGACTGTGAAGTAACAGCATGTGAATGTCACACAATGGAACAACAATGTGGCTCATTACAGAAACAAAACAAATGCTTAAACTACCAAGGCCCAGGTATGTGGTTTTTCCTGTATGACCTCATGAAACCTCTTGGCTGGCAAGATCATGGACTTTCCAGAGTAGAGCATTTGTAAATATTTGCAGAGACCTTCTTCTTTTGCATACTCAATTGAAGATAACCAGTCTGTACAAAATGAACAGGTTACCGTGAACACACTACTTCACTATTATGGCATGTATCCATTAGGACAGAAAAATAAGCAAAAAGAAATAAACAAAACAAAGCCATACAGCAGCTACTTTTACAGATATTGGAATTGTAATACGAGTAACAACTGCAGAAGGGCTTTCACTTGACCATACTGCAGTTTCAATTATTTTTTCAGTCCTAATTTCCACCCATGAAATGGAACTTACTCCAACTGGTGAACTCCCACTTCATTTCCATATAGAAGTCTGGAGACTGTAGATGAAAAGATAGAGAGAGCAGTTAATTCTGTTGAAAGTAAATGCTTCCAGGGTCACGTGCACATGGATTACAAGACAGTGAGAAAGCCAAACCTCTCGTATCTTTGACAGCAGCTCAGGCACTCCTCCCAGAGCAGTGGAGGCTTTGAGGTAGTCTCTGCGCTGAAGCACTAACTGAACCATCTCTGGATCTCCGGTGCTGACTGCCTCCTGCAGCACTACACAGAGGCAGACGAGTATGAACAAACCACTAAACCTTTTAAGGTAACAGCATATTCCTAGGAAGAGCAGCTATCCATTAAAAAAACCAACAATGACCATAATAACTGAGGAAAGCGAAACTGTTTTACTGCAGTCAGAAGAGCGGATATGCAGTTTCCCAAATAAAGCCCGTTAAAAGTAGATGATGTGTAGGATAATGTGAGAAGTGTTATAAGTGATCAAACAACCTATAAATCCTCAGCAAGCATTTCTGCATAAAACAAGTAAAACAGACATTCACAAGATCATAGCATTATTTCTCTTATGCTTCCAGTCTTATAACAAACCTGTCCAATTGTTGTCATTTTCTTTCGTCACTTCAGCGCCGTGTCGAAGAAGGACTCTAACTGACTCAAGGTGTCCGAGCGACACAGCCAGGTGCAGAGGCGTCCGACCTCTGGGATCCACAGCCTCAGTGTCATTCTGAGAAAATCACAGAAAAAGCCCACAAACGTGTTCACCCTGTACCTTAAAAGGTGGAACATGCATAAATGTTTAATCTGTATGAACCCATTTAGATTAAATACTGCAGTATCAACAGGACAACCTGCTATGAAAGTGAAAGAGCAGGGCCTTGTCATATTGTTTCACTTGTAACTGAGGATCCTTATATTGTAACTCACAGAATCATAGCACAATTTAATTTAGGTCATCACTGATAATAACACAGAAGTGTAGTACACTGAGACTGAGCATCATGTCTGGTCCTAAAATGAGTCATGGTACTGAGGTCACTGTGTTATCAGTTAGTCTGATTAGTGACTAGACCATAGTATTTGTACTGTAAGAATACAAAGTAGTAAATGTGATGAGTAACTGCTGGGAAAACAACGTGAAAATAGAGGACAAAAAGTCATATGCTCATAATGTTTAGATTAATCAGAAAAATGCGAAAAGCGGTTATTATGTTATCACATATAGTCAGATTATATACTCTATTCAAGTAATGCAATAAATTTGATTAGCATCTTCAAATAAGAACTGAAAACATGCAATCAATCTGTTAAACATTATTTAAAGTACAATTCCAAACCTGTTGATCGTTACCGCAATGTTCTCATAGATATTTTACACGTTATGTGTGTGTGACACTACGGAGCATCTGTCAATACGACTGGCCTACTTTAACAGGATGGCTAGGGAGATTTAACATCTCACTCCTGGCTTCATTTAGCTAGCACGCATCGTTCTGCAGGCTCAGGTTTGAGATATCGTATTTAGCGTTTTGCCAACCTGTGGTAACGTGATTTGTTCTTCCAGTTTCCTGTAATCATTCTCCCACACTGCGGAATGCAGAGGAAACTTCACTCTGATGTCTTCGCTAACGTTAGCCGTGGACATCTTCCTCTTTATGGAGCCGCTCACTGCAACGTTAGCCAGCTTCCAATAATTACAGCCATGGAAAACTCCGATACCTACACGCTACTTATGCCAAGCATATGACAAATATGAGCCATGCCCCTGATAGCTGACGACAGCAGCGTCGAAATATCCAAACCAGTGTCCAACTTTTCCTCAAGCCTTCCACTAAATAAAACTTTTGAACAAGGAAGTGCCAGGAGCAGTAGTACCAAATAATGACAGGGGTGTCCTATACAGCAAGTGACTCGCAATTGAATTAATATCATCTTATTAAGACATATTTTCTAAGCCCCGGAACTTAATTCTTATTTAACAGTAATTGGCTATTTATTCACTTAATACATTCCAGATACACAATTTGTAAATAATCAACGTCACCTTTAGAAAAACATAGTCGGTTCCAACTGGACGGAACCATTCAACGCGTTTGCATGGGGGTTAAAACATATTAAACTTAAAAAATAAAGTACAGCTCCTGCACAAACGTGATTTCCAGTCACACTTTTGTGAATTCAGTATGATGAGTAATTGAGATTTAACGCAACATTGTCCTTCAAATATCAACAAAACAAACAATGTGAATAAATGTATATTGTTATGGCCATAAATTCGAAATGAGATCGGCTCCTTTACGTTTTCTGGAGGAACGGTGTGGGGGGGTGAAAATCTGAAACTTTACCACCAGCGTACTACAATGTAACAGAAATACAAACGATATTTGGTAGTTTTAAAGTATGTTAATCACGGATGATATTAGATAACGTGTATGTAACGTGGAACCTCATAGCTGTTTGCTTTATTGACCTGTGCTTGCTTACGTGGTGCCTGTTGCTGTTCTGCGAAAATATAGTTTTAAAGTGTACTGATCCATGCTATATCAAGGCTGACCCTAATTGTATAACACAAAAAATTATTGTGTTGTTGCTGTTTTATGTAAATACACGGCATTGGCATGGACTCGCGACGAACGTCGCTTATCTGCGAGATGTACTTTCCTGCCGTGTCACCAAGGTGCATAGATCAAACTCACCTTCCGACTTCTGAAACTGTGTTTAGTTGCCCTCAGCTACGTCTCCCAGGTCGTGTACCGCCCAAATGCTTGTGTTTAACTCAACTAACCACAATTTGGGAAATTTAGGTTTTGAATGCAGCACATTGTTTTTACAGTCGTAAAAATCTGGACTATGGTTGGGATTTTACGCATACAAGGGTCAAATCAGTGAGACGTTATTTCTATGAAGCAAGGGAGAAGTTTACTTCCTGAGAGTCGTAGCCCTGAGCATAGTGTCCCATAATAGAGTAGGTCACAATCGCAGCTGCCACTGGGAATGCTCTAGCTCTATAGTCCCACTGTCTATCAGACTGAAGAGTAAACTACCAAGTGGGCTAGTTAGCTAATCAGGTGCTAAGTCAGCCAAGTTGCGGGCAAGCAGTGTTGTACCTTACTCGTGTGGGTTGACGTTATAATGGTTGGAACGCACGCGCTAGCCAAAACGAAACGGCTAGCAACAGCTGAATGAAGCAGTAGGTCGTTGTTTGGATTGTTTTTAATTAGCGTCTAGCTAACGCGGAAGGAATCCGCACAGAGTAATCAATGGTTAGCATAACATAACGGACATAATAGCCAGCTCAGTTTACATAGGATTTCCTCTTGAATCAAAGGATGTCTAAACGCCTTCGAAACACCGAACTCTGCGCTGATTGCAGTCTTCCAGGTAAGCAAATTCAGTTCTTCCCTGCAGTGTTATGCTGTTAGCCGTTATTAATTCACTGACGTTTGGTAATCCAAAGCCTTGCACTTCACCCTAATGTGTTCAATCAGATTATCGGTGCTGGCCCACGCTGCTTTCTTTTACAGTTAGTTAGATATGCGGGGCTGCACTGTTGTCTAGACTGGACAAGTTGTTGGTTTTGTTGACGGGTCACTAACGTTTTGGTCATAACTGAGGATGCTGAGGAAGCTGAACTGTAATCAGCGAGACCTTTTTGATATATGTCAGTGTAATTCTATCTAAAATATCTATATTGGAAATAATGTCTGACTTGCAGACGTTTCCAGCAAATTCGAAATGTACTCCCTCCTTATGAAATCTTATCTCAGATGAGCAGGAAACTGCTCTGCCAACTCTGTCATGTTTGAAGTCTAACAAGGAAGAGGGCACCATTCAGAAAAAGTCCGTGGGCACAGTGGTCTCCTGTCATCGTGCTTTTTTCTACACCACCCAGAGATGTCGGTGGTCAAACAGAAGCCCATGTTGTAAATGAAAAACTGATCTTAATTAACTTTGTTGATGAGGAATGACTGAATGAAAGGACAGTTAATGGATTGTTCCATCACTGATCCTGCCAATTAAATAAAAAAAATATACATTTTTTGAAACTGACATTAACTGACATCCTAAGCCCAGATCTAAAGTCTAAAATCAGATGTCAGATTGAAGTAGTTGCTGTATTGTCTACTGTGATTGGAGGCAGTGACAGATTTGTTAGTCCAGATGAAATATTGAAGACAACTTAATCCCATGTCCCTCTTAAGACATCAGACCAATACCAGCATCTTCTACCTGATTTTTACTTTGTACTGGGGATGAGAGGAAATGGAATTAAGCTTTTGTAGTCAAACATTTCAATGGAATCTGAACGAGTGTGGCAGTTGCATTGTGTGAGGTACATTTATATAGAAATGACGTGATGTTTTTCAGCAGGCACAGGAAGCAAAACAGGATGCTGAGTGAGAAGGCCGCATGCTTTCAGTGCAGAACAGCAGCACAATGTATTGTACGTGATATACTGTAAGAGTAGAATCTGAATTATTTTTAAAAATAGTCCAGACAATACTAAAAATAAATCCTTGCTTGGATTAATTGCCTAAGCCACAGTAAAAACAAGTAAAACAAACAAAGAAAGAAAAACAACAAATATGGTAATTATTCATCATTGCTCAAGTTGTAGCATTGTGCATAGTTAAACTCCTCAGGTCTCTGCAGCAGCTTGCCCTTCCGCACAACTGTTACCAGTTGTTAGGTGTGAATATTTTTAGAGTTTCAAGATGTGGTATTAAATTTAGCAGCACTTGTTGAGGAAAGAGGCATGTCAGCACCATCTCTCAGGTCTTGGTGGAGGAGAGTAAGTTAGGAGGAGACTCAGAAAACTGGGGTACCAGGTGCCAGAATGTGACAAGCAACCCCTGCAGCTGTTCGTCCTACACCTCAGCTGTTGCTAAGACGGTTGTCACTGTCTGTCCTGTCAGAGTGCCAGACACTCGGTCTGCTTAACAGTTTATTGGCTATCAGAGTGAATCATGTGAATTTACAGTATTTTTGGTGTTGGTATGAACTGCAGACAGCACAGCCCTGTGACACAAGTGAAGTCAGCCGCATAGGTTGAGGTTAAGTAGTTATTTTGGTCACAGTGTATACTGTATCTTGTAAGTGCGCTCTGTCTCCGTTCCTAACACCGTGTATTTCCTGAATATGTTGCAGTAAAATTCTTGATAACATTTGTCTGTCATTTTTGACTGTGTTTTGAAAGAGGAAGCTGTGCTGTTACTCAACAATAAGGTCGAGGTACTTCAACTTACAACTGCTAGACCTCACTTCCTTTTTAGACAATGTATCACCTTAATCATGAGCCAAAAAGTCCTTAAATGCTGATTATCATTATCCGAGTAATTGCCTGCAGGGATCTTTCTTTCTTTCTTTCTTTCTTCTTGTTGTATTGTGTTTGTCTGCATGTGGTCTGAAAGCCACCTGAAATATTTGTGCACTATACTGTGTTAATGTGTTAAGTGTTGTATTCATGTTACTTTAGCCTAAATGGTGCTTCAATGGTCTGAGCAAAGCACTTCTTTATTTGGCACCATTCTTTATTTTCCTTACTGTTAAAGGATCTCATGAAAAGACCTTAACCACTCACACCACAATTTATCTGTTGGTCTCTCAGGACTTTCTGCATTTCGCTTCCTGTCTGCGGCAGTCAGTCAGTAAAACTCCAAAGGTGTTTTACTGACTTTCCCACAACAGGACTGTGTTTGTGGGATTGACTCAAAATTAGCGGCGATGGCATAGTCCATTTAATGATGCTACAACCAATAGGTTTTGTTCTCAATTATGTCTTTTAAAGACATTACTGGCTACACAGACACTACTTATTAGAAGGTTTTATTAATTGTTGGTTTAGGTCTTTTTGGAGAATTGTTGACGAAAACAAAAGCTTTGGAATATGTCTCGCCGTAGCCATTAAGCATCTGTTTTTAATAGCTATGACACCATAACTAAGAGTTTCTCTTGGTCCGGACTCAAGTCAGCGAAGAACAGAGAAGTGGGGTGCCAAGAGCTCCAGTAGTATATCACTGAATGTTACTGAATGTAAGGAGAGGAGATGATATCTGATGCCTTTCTAACTGACTCAGACTTCTCTATCTACAGATAAAGCTAGAGCTGATACAAACCTACAAGAGCTGTGGGATACAACATTGTGCTTATAGCTGCTCTCTGAATGACATCTCTTATCCATTGTGATTCACATCTCTGCAAGTGTCAGGATTTTCACTTTGTGTTTTCTTTTTTTTTTGTTTTCCTTCCCTCTCAGAACCTCGCTGGGCCTCGGTGAACAGGGGCGTGTTGATTTGCGATGAGTGCTGCAGCGTTCATCGAAGTCTGGGCAGACACAGCTCACAAGTCCGCCACCTGACGCACACACCCTGGCCTCCCACGCAGCTACAGGTAACAACCCCATACAGGAAAAATATATATTTTTATCAACCTCTGTAAAGCCGCATATTGTCTGCAAATTAAATGTTTGTCTTTTTTTGTAGTTTATGAGTTCCCAGTCGTTGAATAGTGTCTTCTAAGATGCCAGGAGATCATGTTATCCTGGTGCACAATTTGTAACACTGCAGTTTTAAATTCGTGCTCAAGATTAATCTGTCACCACTGAGTTGTACTGATTTTCTCCTGAAAAAGAAAATTCAGGAAGGGGGATGTTGACAGGTTGTCAGCGTTCTACAATCTAAATCAATGGGACACATTTTAGAGGTATTTTTCTTTTTTTTCAACCTAGATGGTTCAAACATTATACAGCAATGGAGCAAATTCAATATGGGAGCACTCTCTCCTGGACCCTGCGTCTGTGATCAGTGGAAAACGCAAGGCCAACCCTCAGGACAAACTGCAGTGAGTCATTTGCATTCACTAGATGTTAATTTAATAAAAAATAATAATTAATTGTTGAACTTCCATATTCATCATGTGCCACTGACTCATCAGTTGCCTGTTTCTTTCTGAACCTCCGTGTTTCGTGTTGTCCCAAAAGTCCAAACAAATCAGAGTTTATAAAAGCCAAATATCAAATGCTGGCGTTTGTCCATCGCATGCCTTGCCGGGAGGATGACAGCTTGACATCCAAGGATTTAAGCAAGGTGAGGAGAAAATGGAAACAAAGACTTCTTGTGTTGCTTTATCAATTGATAGTAATAGTTTGTTGTTCTCCCCCCAGCAACTTCACTCAAGTGTTCGCACAGGGAATCTGGAGACTTGTTTGCGGTTGCTGTCACTGGGAGCACAAGCTAATTTCTTTCACCCAGTAAGAATCACCAGCTACATTAAAAAACCAGACTTTTCATCTTTACTGTTCTTGTTGATTTGACATCATATTGTCATGTCACTTGTCACGTTATTCAACCTCTCCTCTAGGAAAAAGGGAACACTCCCTTGCATGTAGCTGCAAAGGCAGGACAAGTATCTCAGGCTGAACTGTTAACTGTTTATGGGGCAGATCCTGGAGCTCCTGACAGCAATGGCAAAACTCCCATCGACTTTGCAAGGTTAGACTTTTTTCAGTGATCGTTTATAATTGAAAACTCTGACCCTTTGAAGTGTTACATAGTGTTTTAACACGTCCTTTTGTAGGGAAGCTGGCCATCATGAGCTGGCGGATAGATTGGTGGAAGTTCAGTACGAGCTAACTGATCGACTTGCTTTCTACCTGTGTGGGAGAAAACCAGGTAAGCAGGGAGCGAGCGAGATACCCAGATGTTCACAAAGAAATGTGTCAAAGAATACATGCATTTGCTGTTTAAGTGAAAGATCCATTTGACATTGCAAATAAGGTGTTACACTGAGTGACTGAGGAGCGGCTGAAAATCCACCTACCTGACGATAGAAGTCACCTGTGTGGATTTTAAAGTAGATAAAAACAACTGCTCATAGTATTAAATGTGCTTGTGATATAACTAACTCATGTTTAATAGAAATGTTTTCAAGCATCGATGTTGTTGTTGGCAGTCATCCAGAGCATTCTTGTTCCTTTCAGATCATAAAAATGGCCAGCACTTCATTGTACCGCAGATGGCTGACAGGTAAGAGAGCGCAGGCTTAAAGTTGACATGATGCGAGTGGATATTAAGTGATTTGTCTGTGAATTAATGCGTGTCTGAGTGAATGGGTTTAACTTGAATGGAGCTACAAAGCGAGTCGAGCGAGGCGGTGGTGGGACCTGTTTGGACACGCTGTTCAGATTGCTGCAGCATCTGTTAACTGTGTAAGAGGAAACAGACCCAGTGAAGTAGCTGACATGCTCAAAATGCTGCAAACAATAGTCCCAAACAACACTCGCTTTCAACTCTTAGTTGCAAACAAGCAGAGCAGCCACTGTTGAACAGTCATTGTGCTCTTTCCACTTTAAATGATAAATTTGATCTTTTTCCTTGCTCTCTCTTGCATAAGGAACATGTAAGTACTTCTCAGAACGAAATGTGCATTACGTCGACCTAACGATTCATCTGCACATGTTTATGAAAAGTTGTTGTCTGTTTGCAGCAGTTTAGATTTATCAGAACTGGCCAAGGCAGCGAAGAAGAAACTGCAGTCTGTGAGTATTCTTGCAGAGCCACTGTGCTGAGCCCTCTTCACTCCCTTTGTCTTAAGACTGATGATGTGTCATTTCCTAATTTTCGTGCAGCTAAGTAATCATTTATTTGAGGAGCTGGCCATGGATGTGTACGACGAGGTGGACAGACGAGAGACCGATGCAGGTAGTGTGAAATTATCCAGTATAAGTTGTGTTGTCTCTCTGTCTGATGCTTGAAAAGCCCCGTCGGTGTTGCAGCTGTACTTATCCCTAAACTGAACCCCATTGGGGTCATTCTCATCCATTTATTTGTAGTGTGGTTGGCTACACAGAATCACAGCACCCTGGTTACGGAGACCACCGTGGTGCCTTTCCTTCCGGTGAATCCAGAGTACTCATCAACACGAAACCAGGTGAGTCGGCCTTACGGAGCTCCCATCCAAACGCTTTATTGTTTCCTGCTGCGCATATTTGCTTGGATGTTCGATTGTCGCTGAAGTGTCTTTGTTCTTCTCGTTTAGGGACGACAGAAGCTTGCAAGATTTAACGCACATGAATTTGCAACTCTTGTGATTGACATATTAAGTGATGCTAAGCGCAGACAGCAAGGGAATTTAATAGCCAGTCCCAAAGGTCAGCATCTTATTGTTACTTCATTTGGACACCTTATGGACTCTGAGGTGTAGCACAGATAGACAGTAACTCTTCCACTCTGTGTCCCTTTATTCCAGATAATGTTGAATTTTTCTTGAAGAGTGTGGCTGTCAGACATTGTAGTGACAGCCAGGACAACGACCAGCCAGATTACGACAGTGTGGCCTCCGATGAGGATACAGATCAAGAGCTCCCCTCGAGCAAAGGAGATCGGACCAAGGTATCGTGGTGTCACTTTTTACAAATGAAAACCCTGAAAGACACAGTCTGTCTTTCTCACTCTCTAGTTGTCTTTACCTTTTGAATCCCTCTCTCCAACAGAGCCTGGACTCTGACCTCTCAGATGGCCCGATTACTATGCATGAATACATGGAGGTGAAAAACGCGCTCTCTGCCTCTGAAGCCAAGATCCAGCACCTCATGAAAGCCAACAGCAACCTGAGTGAGGAGCTGAGGCTGATGCAGAAAAAGGTATCCACCGCGCTGCACCAATAAGATCACTAACACCAGGTGCCGGACTGAGGGGGGGCCACAGTGGTCAGCAGCGCGATCGCTCTCTGGCACGGAGGTCCAGCCTGGGGGTCGTAAATGAGGGCCGAGCTATCTGAACACGAGTGCTCTGTTGCAAGATAAAGCTGCTGTGAGGCCCTGCTGGTCCACCCTCTGTTTTGGCCAGCATGTTCAATTTCTAAGCTTGAATGTAAACTGGAAATTTCTTTCTTTTTCTTTTTTTGGTCATTTGTTTGTTTCTGGATTTGAGAAGGAAGAAATGCACCCTCACTTCGGTTAACAACAAAACAGTTTTGTCCCTCTTTTTGTAATATATAGAATTAAAGCTAAGCTGTCTAATGTTACTAACAAGCATGTTTTAAGAAAAAGCATGAAGTAATTTGACAGTGTTTTTTAATCCCTTCATAGTACATAGTGACTAACTGAAATTGTATGTGTGCCTTGCTTCATCACATATTGTGTTTACTGCATAGAATGTTTTTGGATGATTTCCTTTAGCACATGTGGTTTGTTGTTTGACATGTTTGTTTAAGTGGTCACATTTCATAAGAGACTCCAGAGAAAGGAGCTGATATAAACCTGAAATACTGTTACTGTGTGACAGCAAAGTGCTGATTTATAGATGTGAAAGTGTATGCAATCAACTCAACCCAGACTATTCTGAAAACGATCACCTTTGGCCACAGATGTTCCAAGCATGTTGAAGCTTAAAGTTATTTTTTTTATGTTAAAATTGCTTTAATTTGGCTGTTTGAAAGGAGCATGCAGATCATTTGTTGCTCTTATGATTGTGTTTGTGTGACTCACGAGGGCACACGAGGTCATTTGCGACACTCCCCTGCAGCAGAGGTACAGCACTGTAGCGTATTGTATTGTTTTTGATGATGTAATGTGGTGTTGTGGTAGCTCATGGTTGAACAGATTATCTAAGAAGACCACATTCAGATGAAGATGATAGGGAAGATATGGGGCTTGTGAAGACGTATTGCAGTAGTCAGAGGAGATGCACACCATATTATGAATATAGTTCTTTTAGCTTTAATTGGAATGACAGCCTTAACTCAACATTGTCACTCAATCAGTGGTTAGAAACTAAACCACACACAAGATTTACTGCTTTTTACTAAATGCAGGTTGTTTTATTAATTAAGGCTGTTTTTTTTCCCTTCACAAACTGTTGAATCCTTGACAAAATCTTCCTGATTTTGTTCATTCTTGGATGCCTCTTGTCTTCCCATAATTCTTGAATTCAGTCCGTCTGTACTGTGGCTACATCCTTCATATGAACTGCTCCTGTGTTGCTTACCTACCCAGCAATCTTCTGCTTTCTTATCACTTGCTTTGCATTTTTCAGACCAAGAGAAAATCCCTCGCAAAGCAAAATTCATGTTGTTCCTATGATTTTAGGAGGTTCAGTAACGATCACATTTAATGTCAGTTTGATAGTGATGGAGTCAATTATATTTTAGCCAAGACATTCTTGAAGTCGTTGAAGCAGCTTCATTTTTGTTAAATTGGTGATCAAGAGCAATATCCAAATATTGACTGATTTTTATATATCATGGGAATAACAAAGATTCAAAGAGTAGATTCTCAAATTTTATAGTCCGATACTTTCAAAGATGTGCTTTATTCCTGCCCGATGGCAGAACTTTGGCTGACAGTAGCAGGCTGTCCAAGTATAATGTGAGTATTTTGAGAAACAGTTTGATAAAGGCTGACATGTTATGCTTTAAAGATAAATCGGATCAGAACAGGGAACAAAGCTTGCTTTGCTGAGAGCACCTCTTAGTGTGTTGCTGACCATCTCTTCCAGCTACAATCTCTGCAAAGCGAGAACACCTCTCTCAGGCGGCAGGTCACAACCAATATCTATCAGATCCCCAGCGGTTCAGACTATCCTGACCCCTCCAGCCCCTCAGCCCTGAAACGCCGGCAGTCTGCGCGGGCCAGTCGGCCCATGTCTATGTATGAGACCGGCTCAGGCTTGAGGCCCTATCTCCCTAAAGGGGAAACTCCCTACCCAGAGGAGGGTATCCCCACCCTGCAACCCTTCCCACCTCATGTAAGTAAGACCTGTTCCCTGCTCTCCTTTGCCATTTCCTCTTTACTGCTCTGTTTCCACGACTTTCCCACATGTCTTCACCCTGTCTGCAAACCTTCCTCTCTACCATTTTTTAAAAATGTTTTCCCTTCCTCATTTGCCACTGGACAGTTTTTTGCAGCATCAAACACGAGTCATCAAAAAGCACCACGCCGTGCGTTTAGACACAGCCAGTCATATCTCATCGTTTCTGAATTACATGTTCATTAGTATTACATGAGTCATTATCCTGCATTTATATGTTGTGTACTGGGGTGCTGTTTGTTTGTCAGACAAAACGTAGTTGTACACTCAAGGAGATGCTGTTCTGATTCTGACATTCTTTGTAGGTTTGTACTGTGTTTTATGTTGATGAAGCATTAAAACTACCATACAAATACTCTGTGTTTTTGTAATGCATGATAATTTCACAAACTCACAATCTTCTCATCTGTTTCAATTCCCCCTTTGATTCCCATATTTGTGCAGCTGAATTTGAGCCTATGAATCATAGTTTTCTGGTACTTTGCTCTCAATGGATTAACTCCCCTGCTCTCCAATCATATTTTCTTTTCCAGGACGCTGAGCTTTGAAAGGACGTGGTTGTGATCTGTGAAAACAACACAGCTCTTTCTCACAGCACTGATTTATCTTAAGTTCAGTCATCTCAAAGAATAGAAATTTCTAATCCTGAACTTAATGGTCATGGTCATCGCACAGATATAGTTTTCCATCAACTCCATTCCCAACATACAGTATCTGATGAAACCACAACTGGCTTGAGGAGTCTTTTGGGACAATTCATCTCACTTTTTATTTTGTACAGAACAGTCTGAACAGAACTGAACAGTCCTCTTTTAATTTAAGGAATCTGTGTCCTTAAAATGTGATTTGAACCCTGTCTTTAGAATGAAAGGGGAGCTTTTGTGACCACCTCTTCATCCCTCCCCTCATTTCCATCCACCCTGTCTTGGTCGAAGGACGAAAGCGTTCAAAAGGTTAAGTACATCCTCACTGGGCCCACGTCTTGTGGGACAGAGCAAAGCCACTCGGAGCCCTTTACCATTCCTACCTCCTCCCCTTGCCTCACTTGCCTTTTGTCCTCCTATATGCTGCTCCTTTTCTGCCCTGCTGCATGAGCCACCCCTCCACCAACTGCCCTCACCATCAGATACTTGCCTTCATCAGCTTCATCCTCATGGCGAAGCTAAACAAGTGGAATTGGGTGGTTTTGCAAAGGCAAAACCTCCGCTTGGCCACTGAACGTTGAGCAGAAAGGTGCGCTTGCGATGCAGCACTCGCTAATTTAAATGCTTTCTTATTTTGCTCCAAAAGTTTTTTTGTGCAAAATTTGTGAGCATTTTTATAAAATAACCACCAGTCTGTAAAAAGAAGGGAAACAAATCGAGTACTTTGTGAATTGGCTTTTTAAATGTTTATTTTATATCTCATGAGTTGTAGAACTGTTTTTCATTTCAAACGCTGTCAGGATCAAGACAGGCCTTTTTGCAGACCTTGTCTCTAACAAATGCTTGGCCATATTGCACAGCAGGCTTTCAAAAGCATGCTTTCACTTCCACCAGTAGACAGACAAATTGCTGGTATTTATAGTCTGAAAATCTGTACCTGCTGGTAAAGCAGAATAAAGATTCATCTAAACATGTATGTGCAAACCACACTTCCTGAGGCAAGCTTATGCGTTTCACAATCTGCACTGCACAGGATAGGATTTTGTTTGTAAAGAATTTCTACTTGGTGTGAAACGCTTGAGAGTTGTGTTCTGTGTGACTGAGCTTGATTCGTAAACTCATCTGAACCTTGACTTCCCCTCATCATACAAAGACACTCTGAGCTCTACTTCCCTTTAGTTTGGTTAATAAGCTAAGCTTGTGTGTCATGGTTTTGATGTAATATTTCTAGCCCAGCATAGCTTGTTATTAGTATTGACTTTTTTATTTGTCAGCAATCCATCCTTATTTCAGGAGTTCGGAAGTTTTCTAAATTAAAGTATTGTCACATTTGATGATGATCACAGTCACTCCAGTGATCCAAGAAGATCAGGAAAATCCCAAGCAAGAAAGTCACGATTAGTGATTCTGTCATACTGATGTGAATAATCTCAGATGTGAATTCTGCATAATCTGTTTCACTAATCCTGTATTGAATGCTTTAAATTGATTATGTGCTCTTGCTTCATAGCTTTGTTGGCTCGTTTCGTTCAACCATCTGCATCACTTTCACTTGTTTATATTCCTGTTTGACACACAGCAAACAGAAAGGCATAATTTTTACAATATCTGTTTGTCCTTGATTGATGAATTTGACATGCAGCATTTGGAATTGTTGATTTCACAACAGATGTTTCTGGTTTATATCATCAGACGTGGGACATCTTGCACGAGACACATTTTTGCCTTATCTCTTCCTTCTAGGCCTCAAAATTAGAGAAGCAAAGCAGCATGCCAGAAAGTGACTATGACAACACATTCAATGACTCTGAGATGGATGATTCAGGGTAAGAGCGCCATCCACTACTATGAGGCAACAAGACGCCTTGATGAAATGAAATAATGTGCTGCCTTTTGAGTAAAAACAGTACGCAGGGATTTTGGCAGTAGTACCTGATTTCCTGTGAATTTCCCTTTGCAGTTCTTGCAGAAGAGCGAGGCTGAGGACCAGTGGCTGGCTGGAGGGCAGCTCTATCCCTGAGCTGGATGATCTGGAAATGGAGTCGGACCCCACTCTTCCCAGCACGGAGGACGTCATCCGCAAAACTGAGCAGATCACCAAGAATATCCAGGAGCTGCTGCGAGCTGCTCAGGAGAACAAACATGACAGGTCAGAATCTGAATAGAAAAGGATCTTTGTCAGGATCATCACTTCTTCCATTTCCTTTCCTTTATTTTTAAGTCACTCTCACATTCATCATTATTCTGTTATGTTTGGTTGCGTTTATCTCCTATCATTTCCCCTTTTTGTCTGCTATCTTCACTCTTCCCCCTCATTCTACTTCCACTCTGCTCCGCTGTTATGATGTTCTTTCGGCGTCCCCGTCCCTCACCCCTGTCAGCAGACCATGTGAACGCGAAGGTGTGCGTCGGCTCAGGCACAGCCTGGGATGTTTCAGCACTCTGGTGCCCTGGGCTGAGAAGGCTCCCCCTCCCCTTCAGCCGCTCAGCCTCCGGTCCCCTGACCCCACCTCCTGGTACTCTGGCCTCTGTCCCTGCCTCCCAGGCACAGTTTAATTTTCCTCTCCCTCACGCAGTTTCTGCCTCATCTCCCTCCTGCCGTCTCACCTGCTAACAAGCTATCTCTTCGTCTTTGATGTGTTCAGTTTAAAACGTGACTTATTTCATTTTTTTTAACATTTTTAGTGTTTTTAGAACTCATTGTATTTGATCTAACACATTTTGCAGGATGATGGTTGTTCCTGCTGTGTCGCCATAATCTTTACTACATAAATTATGATGTAGAATAAAAGTGTCTTCAACTTAGATTGTTAAAAATGTCCATTCAATAGCATGTTGTGTTGAAGATGATAACGCACGGTGTGTTGTGAATACTATATAGCACCTTACTCTGTAAGTTGCCTTGCATGTAAAAGCTTTTGTTTAGCAGATATTTATTATAATGCCAATAAATTTATGATGTTGAACTGATTGACAAATTTATTCTCCTCACAGCTTCATTCCCTGCTCAGAAAGAATACATGTGGCTGTAACAGAAATGGCTGCCCTCTTTCCCAAGGTATGGAAACAAGTTTTAATGTGTGTTACTTTGACAGAAAGGTGAGATAGTTTTCTATTTGTTACTTTCAAAGTACAAATACACTGAGGTCCAAATACATCAATATTTTCAGTTGTGGCAATTCCTGATGTATTATGTTGTGTGTTAAACATATTCTCAGTTCTGTATGAGTATATTAAAACAGTATGGAAGACAAACCAAAGTAGGTTCAGACCAGTTTGAGTCCAGGGCTGTCAGAGGTCAGTGTGGTTCTCAAGGATGTGCGGTAAACCGCCTGTCTTTGCAGAAATGAGTAAGATATTTTAACCTTCCTCTGCAGAAGCCACGCTCGGAGACTGTGAGAGGCTCTCTGCGCTTGTTGACCTCCAGCGCGTACCGGCTTCAGAGCGAGTGCAGGAAGGCGGTGCCTTCAGAGGGCTGCCCGGGACCGGACATGCAGCTGGTCACCCAGCAGGTCATCCAATGTGCTTATGACATTGCCAAGGCGGCCAAGCAGCTTGTAACCATCACAACGAAGGAGAATACCAACTAAGAGCACTTACAAGGCTGCAAAGCCATCAGCATCTCAGTTTTGTTCTTATATATACTGTATTTTTAATGATTTCTTTGTTGTTTTTTTTGTATTTGTGGTATATGCATGCATTGTTTTTTTATTTATGAATAAGTATTGACAATATTTAAAGCCAACTCTGGACAAAATCTGAGCATTAAGGACAAAAACAATCAGAAAGTTTACTTATGGATACCAAGTTGTTGTAATAGCACAATTTGTCTTGAGATAAAAGAACAACAACCACCAAAACAACAACAAATCGTGTTACAGCAGCTAGCTATCCTGGGAACTCATGTTTTTTGAAGTTACTCTTTGACAATTAGAGTAAAACTATCCCTTAGTCACATACCTATAATCTTTAATCCATAAGTCCATAATGTATATACCTTTTTATTGAGAGGAAGAATTAAGCACACTACAGTAAATCCACATGGAGCTATCAGTTAATGTTATCAGTCCAAAGACAGACATGGATGCTGAAAAGCCATAAATGACTCATAAATCCTGTCACTGAATGCTTTTGCTGTCGTTCTTGTAGCTAAAGGAGCTTCCTCTCATGAATTGCACTGTGCAAGCATTGTCATACTGTAAAGTTCTATCTCCAAAAACAAACTGACCATTTAGCCAACTTCCTTTTAAATGTTCGTAGACTTCATTTATGCACACCCTGTAGCTCTACAAAGCTAACGTTTGTTGCAATCGAAGAAGCTATTTATATAGTTTGTCCCCTGTCCAAGTAATCTGGTCTGCAGTGCACTTATTGCAGCTATTTATGTATGCCCATTTGTCAAGCCAGTGAATGCAAATAACTCTTGTTCAGGGGCCAAGTTATATTCTTCACCAGCGCCAAGATGTTGTATTAAGTTAAAATGATTTGGTGTTTCTAACAGGCTCCACGCAGCATCGTATTCTGCGGTCTTGTGTGCCATTGCAGTGTTGGTGATGTTATTCAGAGCTAATAGCCATACTGTATTTATGTCCATGTGTTTTGTGCTCTGTTCTGTTGCTGCTAGTTTTGTATTTAATGTGCGACAAATGGGATAGAACGGCAAGCGTTTCCTGTATAACTGCAACCCAACATTCATCCTCACTGAGTGTTTCAGAGTTCATTGTCTTTTTGAAATCTGATTAAGGTAATGTCCCTCTCTGTACCTGACTGGAGTGCAGGGATGTATGTGATGCAGCTGTTAAGTTGCACAGAAAAATAATTATTTTCTAAATAAACTTAATTTATAATTAAAACCTGCAGTGTTTTGCCGGACTTTGTATTACTCATGTTGTACTTTTTGTTGTCTAAATACAAAATACTGAAATTATTTGTTTTACTTGTTTTATTGAAAACAATCTACAAATTCAGGATAGAAAATATACAGCTCTAAAAGTGCAAAAAAAAAAAATCCATCAATTATTTTCTACACATGCAAACCTTATTTACATCAAGATGACCTACATGAATGTTTCAGTCTTCATTAAAAGAGACATTTTTTTCCAAATCTGTCTTAAAACAATAGTCACATGCCCACATGTGGAGAACTTAGAGTGATTCAAATCAAGTGTGTGTCTTCTGAAGATTTCCAAAAATATCTTCCAAACTCTGCTTGTGTTAAAGAGTTTGGGCTGCAGTGTTGTTCTTCTCTGGCTCAGCAAGTAAACGGAGTCCAGAGGTGAGAAAAAGGAGCAAAGGGAGGGAATTTTGCTCTAAAAGACTCAAACTTGTTTTGATGAAGTTTGAAAGGCTTGGTTATGTTAGGGTATAAAGACTGCGTCCCCATCACTAACTTGATTGAATCTCTTTATAACAAGTATGGACACCAGGAACATCTATTTACATATGGGCACATGAGTGTTAGTAAAAATAAGATTTCAGTCTTGCTGGTTGCTCATGTCCAGGCTGATCGAGGTCTGCTGTGAATCTGAAAGAGACCGTTTCAAGCATAATTTAATGCTAAAGAGCACTTTTGGAACTTGGAATATGAACATTTGGGATCATCAATTTCCTGCAGCTTGATTTTCAGCTTTTACCTTCTCCTGGTATCCTTTCTTGGCCATCCTCTGCATCTCCTGCCTCAGCTCCTCCTCCTGGATTTGAAGGGCCTCCCTGTCCTCCTCCTCCTCCTGCTCTATCCTGCACTGCTCCTCCCACTGCTCTTGGCGTTTCTGCTCCACCTGCAAAAGTGGATGGCACAAGTATCGGGTGTGTCCAACTCCCTTTTGATGTCCATGGCATAATCTGAGCAAAACCCAGGTCTGCTTACACCTGGTGCATTGCTGTTCATGTATTACACTATTTTGCAGAGGGCCAGGAATGTGGTCTTTGGCCTATGCACCCTCTGCCTCTGCTGTCTATCAATCCTCTGACTCATCAATAACTCCAAATGAAAAAGTTATGCATGGATTACAGTCCACAGAGCAGGCAAGCTGGGGTCATAGAAATGATCACTCTGGTTAATAGTACATGTGGGTGAAATAATCATTAATTAGGAAAATATTATTTACATAACCTACAGCAATTGCCCCACAACAGAAACCCCCCCACAACAGGGAGACGCTGTGCGCATGAGGCATGGAAACATTTATAAGACAACGCAGGTTTGGATGATTGTGGCATTATGATAAAAACTGTATTAGAAACTAGGACCAGGTTTCCTTCAGTCCTAAATAATACTATAGACAGTGCTAGTGCTAACCTGAGCATTTATCTCTTGCATCCGTGCTGTCCTACGGCCCTCGTCTTGCTCCCTCTCCTGGCGTCTGGTCTCTCTCTCCAGCTCCAGCTCCTGGATCAGCTCTTCTCGTCTCCTCAGGGACTCCTCCTGAGCCTCGCGGTTTTTCTGCATCTTCAGCTCCAGCTGCTGCTGTCTCCCCGCAAGCACCTTGCCAAGAAGGAGAAAGGAGAGCTGTAGTTCAATAGTTGCATTTTTTTAAAAAAATTACACTCATATAAAGTTTCATTTTGGTTTGAAATCAATTCACCTCTCGCATAAGCCGTTCTCTGGCTTTCCTCTCCTTCTCCCACTGTGCCTCCCGTTTCTCCCAAACATGCTGAGCTTCTTCTCTAAAATGGATGAGATACGTTGGTTTGTGTTTGAGGAGAAGCAGGGGTCCCTCCCTGCAGAGTGAGTTTAATGACTCTTGGTGCTCACCTGTGTAGGATGTCAAACTGAGCTTCCCTCTCCTGTTCCAACTGAAGCTGCTCTTCAACCACACGTTTCATCCAGGCAGCGTCAGCGATGGCCCTTTCCCTTCGCGTGGTCTCCATCCGCCTGTCCTCCTGCTCCCCTTCCAACAAGGCTGCCAGGATCTTACGGTCGGCCTCCTTGAATTCAAGGTAGGTGTGAAAGCCATGCAAGTCGGATTACATGTAGAAAAATAAACTGTGTGAAAACAGGGTGAAGTAGACAAACCAATTCCTCTTGTATTTGCTGGGCTCTCCGCTTCAGCTGAGTACGATACTGCCGAATCAAGAAATGCCTGGTGGAACACAAATCCAGTGAACCAAATGCCTCATCGGAGTGAAGTATCATCTTTCTTGTGATTGGTCATCTGCAGAAAGAGCTTTTCTTACCCTATCTCCGACTTCTTTCGCCTCTCTTCCACCTTTCTCCTTTCCTGCTCTATCTTCTCCAGCTCCCACTGCTTGACCAGCAGAGCCTCTTGCTCCTTCTTTAGACGAGTTGCCTGAAGAGAGAGAGAAAAAAAAGCTTAACAAATTTATACTGTTTTCGCAGTATAAATACTTTATTCAAGTTTTTAATACCTCCTCTTCCCTAATCTTCAGTTCTTCCATCTGTTTGCAAAGTTCTTCCATCCACTTCCGCTCCTCTTCGTTCTTTTTCTCCTCTTCTTGCTTCATCCTCTCCAGAGCTTCTTTTCGGGTCCTCTTGTACTCATTTTCAAAGCGTCTCTTCTCCTCCTGTTCGGCCACTTCTTGCTACATGTTCAGAGAGATGGATCACTTACAGTAGGTGTCCAAACTTTCTCAATAATGTACCAGGTTGAAGGAATTGTGCTGAGTAGATTTCAGACTTGATACTGTACTCACAGATGACACAAGCACCATTTAATTAACAATTGATTTGTAACATAAATAATTAGTCATGTAAAAGGATAATGACAAAGTTTAATGACTTGTGGGTCCTATGGATCATCAGTGGCTTGATTGAGGTGATGATTCAGGTCATGAGGCAATTTTTCTGTTAATCTGGTTTCAGTAAAACTGAACGTACACAAATTCAGGACCTAATGGTCAAAATCACTTCTTTTAGATGGATGTTTTTTAAACAAAAAACACTTGAGTGAAGCTTAACTGTTTTATCTGACAGCTGTGATGAATGTCTTACCTGCTTCTTCTCAGATATCTGCTCCTGCCATTGGCTGACAACGTGATCTTTATGTAATGCAGACTCGACCTGTGGACAGATTAAAAGAGCAAGTAGTGACATAGACAAGACAGAGATACCGATGAACACGACACTCGGCGGAAAGGATACCAGAACATTTTTTCTCTTAAGTCAACACTGGACTCAGGTTAACGAAAAAGTCATGGAATATCCGCATCACGAGCCCGATCAGTTTCCAGATCAAGTGGATGTCTTGACAAAAAGTGTCCTTTTTCTTTCTTCGTCAGACGTTAAGAGTGGTCACAAGATTCCCAAGGCCCATTTTTCACTGTATAAACAGTCACACTTTGAGGTAGGAGGTTTGGCAACATGTCACTTTTGCATGAACATTTTAAGGTGGCTACCTCTCGCAACTCTGGGTTGTTTTTCTTCCAGTGTTCCCTCAGCAGCTCTTGTGCAAGCTAGGGATAAAAAAGAGAAACAATAAATGTTGTGTACTGACAAAAGCACATCATGATACTTTACTGAAACAGAAACATCCAACCTTTTTTCTTCTTTCCTCCCTCGCTGTACGGAGCTCTTCAGTTTTTTGCACCAGCTGACTTGCCAATGTGTTCCTGTCAGGAACCAATTCCCTGAGCTCTGCCTCCAGCCGGTTTTGCTCCTCTTGAAGCATGGCCCTGAGCCGACTCCTGCGCTGCTCCAGTCTGGCCACCTTTTCCTCCTTCAGTCTCTGTTTATGGTATGCTGACATACTGACAAAACAGTGCAAAAATAGATTTATGTTGTCTTTCTCGGGCCATTTGTCTGCTCATAAAACACACACAGACACATACTATAACACCACACATTTATGGACAATAAATAAATTTAAGGGAACATAAAAATACAACTGCAGTATAATCAGCAAACAAATAAAAGCAGCAGTGACTTTGTATTCATGAAAGCAATGTACATTTTGTCAGCACTTGGAAATGTTCCCCATTTCTTATTAGCAGACAAACAGCAAGGCTGTACTGTAAGCCTGCCCAACCATACCTCAAACAACAATGCATTGTACATCTAAAACAGAACTGATTACATGTATTTACAGTCTCTCACCTCATACAGTATATTGTACAGGAATGCACGAGGAACTACACCTACACCTACACGAGGAAAAAATCAAGCCAACTGATTTCTTTGCTGCCTACATAAGCTATAATTTGCTGGAGCTTTGTGAATCACTGCCTCTTTTAAATTTGTGACCATTTTTTTCTTCACTTTTGTAATACAAAGGACTTATATGTATGGCATAATTACTTACAGAGCTTTCCAAGAAATCTCAGTGCAAGAGAAACGGTATAAAAAAATAGTGCAGAAGCCCCCTACGTACCCCTTATATTAATTAGATCTATTAATCATGTGCGTGAAGATGAAAAAAACACGAACAAGCTGTTACTGAGATCTCTTATCTTTCTTAAGTCTTAGATGAAATCATGTGGTAACAGATTATGAGCAGCTATGGTGGATGAAATTACCTCTGCTGGTAGGAGTGACGGGAGCTCCACGCCGCCTGCCTCTGGCCGCGGACACTCTGCTCTCTGAAGTACTGAGCATGTAGCTCCCACTGCTGCCGCCACCGGGCCTCCTGCTCCCGCTGCCGGGCCAGCTGAGAGGCCAGCACCCGGGACCGGCTTGGCACATGGGCCGAGAAGGTCGGCAGAGCCATAGACCTGAATCAGAATAAACAAACCTCATAGGCTGTAACCACCTCACGCTAATCCTAACTAACGCTGCTTGTTTTATGCTCGACTAACCGGACAAGAGCTACTTACGTGGCCAGCTTGTCGAACCTTGCCTATAAAACTGTAAATGTGAGACCGCTCAGCCGACGACGCCAAATGCGCCTCATTCACACAAAATACAGAGAGTACTCAGCTACTTTTGTGCTTTTTCTGATGTTATTGGTGTGGTTGGCCATGTAATATTTAATATTTAAGCACGTTGAAGGAAATATGGAAAATCAAAACAATATGAATAGTGCGCAGCAACACGCACGTAGCAGTCGAGGACCTTCATAGCTCGATAAATAACAATTACTTACCCTTCCAGAGGTAAAGTGAATTGCCTTCTCTTAATCTTTGTTAAAATCAGTCGACGTGTAGTGTTTCTACACAGAAAAATCGCTTTTATTCAATCCCCCTGTTTCAGACTCTCCATAGTTACCGTTACACTTCCTAGTTACTCCCACGCTACGGGATGCCGCACAGGTCAAAATTGCTTACTCGTCTAAAAAAAACGAAGGGTATTTTCTTCTTCTTCTCACATCTGTTTCTTTTCTAAAGCACCATAAGTCCTATTTTGTGATCCGTGACGATTAACAACTTATGGGACAGCTTAAATGACTTTTATAATCATTCACTTAAAATCATCACTTAAACTAAAAGGTTAGTCTGAGTTGACTGGAGTCAAACGAGTTTACAGTTGAGTCTCCAATCAGACACGTAAAAGGTGCTGGTTTTGTAGGACTAAGTGAGTACGCGGACCATATTATTATTATTATTATTATTATTATTATTATTATTGTTATTGTTATTGTTATTATTATTATTCAATAATAGATCATCTGGACAACATTTTTTTAGAATTATTTAAAATTATTACAATAGAATGAAATAATAACTAAATTCATATTTGATAATACATCCAAATAAATGGACAATCTGATTATCAGGCTACCGACAGTCTAATGCATCTATACACTTTGAGATATTCCAGAAAACTCCATTAGTTGGCAGTAAAGCAGCATGTGTGATTAAAGGAGGACTAGTGTCAGCTGATCAGAGCACATCAGCTGCCGCTCCTGTGTTTCTTCTGGACTTCTGTCTAAGCGCCGTTTATCGACCTTTTTACCCGACAGGCTGCGATGACCCGGATCTATCAGTAACGAGTCCACCACACGAGCCGTCAGCTGAATACTGCACCACGGTCTGAGTTCAGTGTAGGTGACTAAAGCAGTGAATGGGCTGAATGAAGGACTGCTTGACTCACAGTGTGTGTGTGTGTGTGCTGTCTTGAAGTGGGGTGTGACACACACACACACACACACACACACACACACAGCTTCTTCTTTGGTGTCGCTGTAAATCTGCAGTGGAAGGTTGACAGCTTGTTTGCTATCGTTTCAGAGGTAAGAGTGTGTTTGGACCTGAGAGATGGCTCTGTTAATGGAGCACCAGTTTAGACAGCTGCCAGCTGACAGACAGGTGGAAACAAGACCGTTTCTGGAGGCTGTGTCATACCTTCCACCGTTCTTTGGTAAGTGAAGTTTCCACAGTGTGACACTGCAGAGACCATGTAGGCCCCTTTGACATTTCTGGATTGTGGAAATAAATGTGAAAGACTTGTTATGTTTTACCTGTCAGAGACTGTGCCTTTAGCACAGTTAAAGCAGTATTAGTTTTAAACATGTGGGCTCATAGTACAGCATAATCCAAGCCTGCAGAGTGTTAAATGGGTTACACACAATTGCATGATTTATCCTGCAATAGACCTGTTTTCCACCATCAAAGCTTCTTCATGTGGGGTTTCTTCAACTTCAAACACAAAACTTGCTGTGAGGGAAATCTGTTACAACTCTTCTATTAAACCTAAGAGTTGAAGAGTTGTCCTTTTTCCAAATGATAATCTTTTTTGGATCGTGTTTCTCTCAATCAAGCTGTCCACAATCCTTTTGCATGCATAATTTAATCGACTGGCCTGGATTTTAAGTTGTGAAAATTGATTAGTACGGTATTGAGTTCCCCTTGCCCATTCACTGGCGGCATGGTGCACCAGGGCATCTTTGTGCAACTTCATTCTGTATTAATATGCCAAAGGTCTTCTATTGAATTTGCCACGTGAAACCCTTGAGAGGAACCAAGTCAGATGTCGATATTAAACTCTTTCCTCCTTGTCACTATTGTTTTTCCTGACCCACAAATTGACTGGCCAACTTTCCTACAAGCTACTAAAGTCCTGCACAGGTGTTTTAAACTATTTTGCTTTATTAGAGCTCTTCAGGTCTGTATTTCCTGACTGTCCTGTTTTAGCAGGACAACTCGTATTTTTATTGTTCTATTTTATGTATTTCATGTAGTTTTGTGACATCAGTAAACTCTGTCCAACTCCATCCTGAAAAGATGGAGATCTGTGTGTGTTTAAAGAGCCAAGAACTGAACAAATTTCTTGAAGTTCCCTCGGGATCAATAAAGTATCTATCTATCTATCTATCTATCTATCTATCTATCTATCTAACAAATGACCCTGTTTGCTACTAATTCTTGTTACTTGCTCTCTGTTACTTTTCAGAGAGATGATGAATTGCCTCTTGCCTCCAGAGGCACTGTGTCTTTGTAACAAAATCTTGTGAAGAGAGTGGAAAAGATATAAAGAGAGCAATACAAAATGTGAATCTCGCTGAAACAAGATACGTTGCCATCATTGTTGTGGCCGTGCATCACATGGACACAATGGAGCGGATTTTGTCATGAGTAGTTTCCTCTAACGGCTCAGAAGCTGAAAGCTGTCTGTTGTGTCAGTAGGTCAGCCAGGAGCCATGTGTGGTCAGGAGTCTGGATGTCTCACTCTTCATTATCCTGTCACCAAATACTCACGTCCTGTAGTAGACTAATTGAAGGACACCTTATGATAATACTGTGATGATGTTCCTAATCGAGGCAGATTTGTTTTACATTGTAGTGTTATTGTGGGCCAGTGTTTCAGTATTCTACATAAAAATTAACTTACCACCCAAATGAAAATCTTGTTTTTGATGAACTCTGGTGGTGTAACCTCTGACCTCGCTTCAGTGATGTACATGTGTACTCCAGGACCCTGTGACATCACTGTTTGATGTGGTGCAGGTGCAACAGGGTGGGGACAGCAAAACACAGCTTTTTGGACTTTTGTTAAGTCGCTCTTTAAGTTTGTCTTGTGTAGGTCAGAATTTAGGTAAAATGTTGTTTACACAATGTTTATCTACATCACATATACAGTTTTTTCCTATCTGCTATGTATGTATCATACATAATATAAACTAAAAAAAGAACCTAAAACATTCAAATGTAATGTAATTTATCTGCACAATTTCATCATTTTGAAAAAAAAAATGTCCATGTAATTCAGAAAGTCTGTGATTTTGGCTTGTGTGGTGCACTACGAGTTTGGTGCACCACAGTTTAATGTAAAGAAGTATTTGCAAATATCAAGATTTTAGTGTAATAATGACCTTTTCAGTGATGTTTTCTGCATGAAATTGTTTATTTACGAATGGTGGACAGCTATGGCTCCTGGAAATCCAATGAAAATCCAATGTATTTCAGAGGTGCTTTAAAAAAAATTGCAGTTGCAGTTGAGTTCAAACATTAAGTGTTTTTGATAATTATAGTTACAAATTATGCAAATTTGCAACAATTTCTTTCAATTCAGAAGTGTTATTAAGTCCGGTGTTCACATTTACATCGTCATTGGTTCATTGATAGAGGACAGTGGTCACCATAACAAGCTCCAAATGTGTTGATATTCTGATGGACCGGTAGTTTTGTTTACATGACTTACGTGTAGGTTTTCATTCCTTGAATTTTCATTCATACCCTCTGTAAATATTTCTTCTCAGACTGCCTTGGCTCTACGATTTTTGCACCAATTAAGGCTGACATATCTGGTAACATCACAGTAAGTTGAGTTAAATCTGTCACTTCAGCCTCACTTTTCTGAGTAACATTGCAATACAGTAAGATGTACCGTTTTACTTGATAGAAAATCAAGGCAGTTTATGATACCAACCCGGGACGGTTCAAGACACTCCAGCAGATTTTGGAGGCAGAGAAGGAAATGCATGGAGCGCAATGGCCTAAAGTTGGAGCGACGTTGGCTCTTATGTGGTTAAAAAGGTTTGAGAAATTGTGCATTTCAGGTCTGTCAGATTTTTGAGTTGTGTGAGTTCATTAGATTTGACTGCACAGTCTGCAACCATAATCACTGTGCATGTCTCCTTTGTCAACCAGGGGTCTTCGTTTTATTCAAGTCCTCCTCCAGAGCCTGGTGGATGGCGAAAAGGATGAATGCAACCCAAACCTCATTCGAGTCAATGTCACCAAAGCCTATGAAGTAGCCCTGAAAAAGTATCATGGCTGGTTTGTGCAACAGCTCTTCAAGGTGAGTCATGTGTGAGAGATGCACATGCATATAAAATACATAAGGTGTGTATGTTTTTAGCATTCGTATTTGCTCTTTTAGGCGGCTCTGTTCGCTGCTCCGTATAAGTCCGATTTCCTGAAGGCCCTGTCCAAGGGTCGGGACGTCAAGGAAGAGGAGTGCGTGGAAAAAATCAAAAAATTCCTCATCAACTTCACTGCCACCGTTGATGCTATTTATGAGATGTACAATAAGATGAATGCTGATCTTGATTACACAGTGTGACTGCAGGACATTCCCCTTTACTCCAGCGATCCACTCGGTTTACCAAGTCATTTACATTCTGGAGACTGCAGCTCTGCAGTCTACATCTCGACACAGCTCCCCTCCAGGTCATCTGACAGCTCACTGCGGGAGTGTATTTATAAAACTGTGTTGCTACACATCAAAATGTTTGCACTTTTGATCATCTGCGTGCCTCTTCTGGCTTTCTCAGTGTGCCTTTTCCCGACACTGTTGTTTGACTCTGGGGCACAACAGTTGCGGTTTTAAACTCAGTATGCTTGAAGAGTCTGGTTTCTTTACAGCAGCTGTTCTCAAACTTTTTCACATCAAAGACCCCTGAAGTGACACAAATTAGACCACAAACAAACTGTGTATGAAATCCACGACCAAAATAGTCACACATTCTCTCATAGAGAAAACAAATTATTCTTTCATCTTGTTGCTGGGGACACCTGGAAGCCCCTTTTATTACCACGTTTGTGTGCATAACCATACGTAACCTACTCTCAAAACAGTGATAGTTAAGAATCAAAGTTATACTCAGTCAACAATGGTTTTTGAAACCTCACAGAAGGTTAAAGTAAATAAGTGAGTCTGATGTTGACAGATTTAATGAGACACATAACTATCAAAACTGAATGTTATGCAAAAAAGTAGTCTTTGTTACAATAATTTGTACCACAGTGATTCAGAGACTTTTTTCTTTCTTTTTGCTTTCGTGTTATAACTATAGAGACATTTTTAAAATTTGAAATTCTTAAATTAGCATTAAAGTCTTTGACTTGTTTCCCAGCTTCAGATTTTCATCACAATGTAGTCTTTTAAATTTTTATACATGTCACTTTCTATAAACCAGTCAGGCTAATTAGAAGCAAATGTTCATTACTACTTTATACTTCTGTGCTATGCAAGGACTTGAATATGCATTTTTACTGTTCTTCCAAAGCAAGTGCTCCTCTGTCCACTCTGCTCTCAGGTGCTTACATAAAACTGAATGTGCAGTTTCTTTAAACCTCACGATTGAGGGAATATAAAGTTCCCCTTCTGGCAAAGCTAGCTTAGATGTCAGATGTGATATTTTCACAACATACTGACTACAAGTTATATTGGGTTCTTTAGTAAATCCATACCGTTTTGAGTACATGTTTTAAAATGCTTGTCTGATGTCTCTTGTGGCTTAAAATATGTTGCAGTGTGTGTGTGTATAGTGAAAAATAATTACTCTTGTATTTTCAACTCATGTAAAAAGTTAATTTGCAATAAAAAAAAAAGCATCATGTGGAACAAATCTTTATTTCGTCTTGAGTTTCTTTCGTGACCTGAGCTCTTTAATTCTCCACCATTGTTTTGTTCTGTATGATCAGAATGGGTGCTGCTGGGAAGTAAATGAGTCTGTTTACTCCAGTTCCAAGTACAAGTTTGAGGTACATGTACTTTACTAGAGTACATTCATTTGTTGACATTTTATATTTCAAATCTGCTGCGTTAATTTTGAAACGGTGTAGGCTTCCTTTTACTCCACTACGACTCTTATAGTGAATTTCCTTTGAAGAGCAATATTTTATATAAAATCATCACAATCATCATTTTACATAAATCATTGGAATCAACATACATTGTTATAAATCAGCCTCAGAGGAGATGCGACAGTCAAAATGATCCATCTTCTTTGTTTGCAAGTTGATGAATTATAATGATCCAATAGTGGATCCTCCTGCTGTCTGATAAGCACTTTTCGTGTGTAAAGTAGGATACATTGCGGTGCAGTACAACAGCAGAAAACAATACAACGGCAGTATGTAATATTTTCCCTCACTTCGTTGTTTTTTTGTACATACATGCTTACTCTCAATCAGATGCCAGCACCACAGTTCAGACAAGCTGAGACAGGAGCAGAGAGGGATAAACAGGTTCTGTCACAGTTGGTTATGAAAGATTAATCCACAAAAGACCACAATTCACTTTGTGAAATGAAAGACGGACGTACTTCTGTTTTTACCTCCCAGCTGCTGTGGAGTCGGGGTTGTACTTCTACTTGAATAAAATCATGAATGCTGGACTTTTAGACATTTGTGCACTTTGCACTTTTTTTCACAACACAGGTCAAAAATGAATTAATACTGTAAGGTTTAAAAAGGTTAAAAGGATAAAAGTTAAAAATAAATACCACTAAATAACCTGGTCTCTGGATTTGGCCATTGTTTAAACAGGGGTGCATAATTTTTCTTTTGTGTGCTGCTCTTTGTGCTCCTTTTGGCAGGATCACCAGTCACCACACCCTCCTCTCAGACATTTATTAAACTGTATTGCACTTCACCATGTGATTCTGAAGAGTTGGAAAAACGAGCCAGTGTTTGTGAAATATTACTCCCAGCAGGCTTGTTCATTCAACAGCGAAGCCACAAGGGCCACACTGGGATAGAAAGCACGGTAAATAAAAAAAGTGCTATTTACTCAAGTACTGCACTTAACTTCAGATCTGAGGTATTTGTACTTTACTTAAGTCTTTTCTTTTCAACACAACAATTAATTAATTAACTGAGGAAATAACCATCAGATTAATCCAGAACGAAAATAACAATTAATTGCAGTTAAAACAACAACAACAACAACAACAGAAATAGTGAAAAAAAGATGCTCCACCTCACACTAACATTCACAGGTTATTTTTGTATTTATAACACTTACGTTTTAATAATATTTTCAAACTTTTACTGAAGTAGGCTAACATTTTCAGTGCAGAACCTTTACATGTAACCGAGTACTCTTACAGAGTGGTATCTTGTACTTGTACTTTTACTTCTTCCACCAGTAGTGAACCTGAACCTTGTTGAACGTGGAGCCAGCGCCTAGCGGTCATCTCTGGTACTACAGCTCATACTTCCGCGTCGGCTCCAACTTTCAGGCATGTTGGTGAGTGGCCACTTTGTCCCACCCAAAATCTGCTCAAAGCATCCGTTGTTCTGATAGACTTTACCGGCGGTCGGACTCCTGAATCACTGATACTGTAACTAAGTTGGTTCAAACACTTTGTGCCGTGTGGCAGAAGTCAGAAGCGCCCAACAGTCGAGGAAAAATGTAAATTTGGACGCTTTCAAACTGTGGAGAAGAGCCGCGGAATAAAACTGGTTTATTTTTCAAAAAGCACAAAATAAGATCAACAGATTATATAAAGGTAAGTGACTGCTCTGATCTTTGTTATTCACTGGATGACTTTTTAGGTATATTGGTAAGACCTAAGCAATTTGTGTGAGGGAAAAATATTTAACTGACGTTAAAAAACTTATTAGTTACTATAATAATTACTGAGAGGAACTTAACTTAATGATTCCTTATGTTCAACATGTAACCACAGCTTTAAATATTGACTTATTCCATGTTAAAAGTCATTATTTAGGCTGTTACTTAATCCCCTCTTGTAAAGTAGTTTAAGTTGACTTTCTTTTAATTTATTTATGCCTTCATATATCCATGCCATCGTGTGGAATGATTTTCTTTTTCAGAGGTATGATATGACCTTTATAACCTTAAAATCTTTTACACTTTAAGCCATGAAATCTCCTTTTCCTCAGCAGCCTGTTAACTCCAGGCAGTGCCTCCAGCCTCTCTCGCTCTGGATAATGTCACATCAGCAGTGACAGAGCAGGAAGTCCCTCATCTCTGAGGGTACATGAGAGTCACTCACACTCAGAAACTTTCACAAGTGGATTTCCACTTCCTGACCCAATAAGTGGATGATATGGGAGCTTTGGGGCTACTTGATATTTTATGATCCAGATCTATCACTCGTGACAGGTTTAATACACACTGGATCCTCTCTACCTTCACACACCTCCAGCAAACGACTTAATCCTCCCCTCTGAGTCTGTTATAATATTTTATCAAGGACAGCTTCTCTTTGTTCCTCCATCTTTTTGACATCCAATGCTCACTGAAGTGTAAAGGCATGATAATCCCGGGTGTTAGACGGGTTGTGAGTCATGCTTGTCCCTCCGTGGGACCCCCAGCTTCCTCTGTGTGTTGTGGTACTCCTCCGCAGCACAGTCTGGCTTAGATAGGCTGTCAGTGTAATCGCGAAACATGCAGGATTGGAAAGGAAGCGCTGGGGTTGACGTGAGGATTGCTGGGAAAGCTGGGAAAAGTGGCGCTATGCAGCATCATGTGAAGTGAGTAAATCTGTAGGCGTTGAGTTTGCATGTGTCCTGTGATAGACAGACAGGTGGTGTGACTCTGCCTGCTAGAGGAAACATGTCAATCTGACCAATGAAAGGCCACACTCACAGCCCTGTTGTTGGTGTTGGCATCAGTCCTTTCCTAATTTTTCCATATATCCCAGCCCCTACGACAGAGCTCTTTTCATGCCACTCAGGGACCTACAGATTTTTTTGTCTGCATTACTGTTTAAGTTATTCTTACGTTGGATTCTCTTCTTTGTTTCTACAGGACACCCACATGCTTCGGCATCATTTCCAGCTTCCCCTGAAGAGGAATTTGGCGTATCTTTGTGATAAAAGGGATGAATGAGGTACAGAGGGGTTAAATGTCAAATGTAAACCTTAAAATCTACTTCACACTTCTAGAGGGAATTTTTGGGGTCCCTTTGGTAATTGTAGGTTTCCTCATTAGTTTGATAGTTTCATTATTTTGTCCAGTTTGGTCCTATCATTTTGGCTGTCATCAGTCATTCAGGGTGTCACACAGCAGTGGAGTTGAACCAGTTCAGTTCAATGGAATTGAACCATTAGATTAATTCTAACAGCCTAAAAATAAAAAATAAAAATACTGAATTAAATGTTAACTTCCAGGTTAAAGAGCAGAAGCACTGTTTTAGACAACAAAATGATGACTGATGATTAATGAGTGATTTTAAAGCGGACATCAAGCTAAACTGATCAATTTACCATGACATGAAACATGTACGTATGGGCTTCTTCTTCTTCTCTTTGAAAATCTCATCTAAAATCGTAACATTAACATTAATGAATGAAAAAGTAAAAGTGAAACCAGTATCATTTTCATACTTTCCTGAGGGTCCTTCCCTTCAGTATGCAGATTGGCCTTTTGTTGCTGGCTGGCTGCATCTCATATCTTCTATCTGAAACATCCTTGTTCCTCATGTGACCAGGAAACTGATGAAGTCCATCCTCATTAAGCACATCTCAGCTCTCTTAATGCTGCTTGAAAAAGCAACTGGAGTGAAGAAGGGATATAAATTCTATAAATGAGTTGCACCTCTCTGGAGCAAAAAGAAAAGCCTGGAGTTGACACACGATCGCTAAGCTGACAGCTTCTGGGTTATGAAATATGGATAAAACATTTCTATTTCACACCACCATATATGTCTGATTGAATTTGAGCAGATTAATGGTTCCCCGTGGAGTTTTTGACCTCTAGTAGCGCTTTGAAGCTGTCACACACACACACGCAGATGCACAGTCCTACCGAGGAGTCAAACTGTTTCGCTTATGAACAGTGAAGATATGCTGCTATGCACCCGTAAAGGGAGGAAGTAGGCTGTTATCAGCTGTAATAAAACATGGATTTAAGACAAAATCTTCTCTGAAAATGTTTTGTGAGAAAGCACATTTGTAAGTGATACACTGAATATGTTGTGAGTGAATAACACTGAATGTAAACATGACCTTTTTTATCAGAAACCTCTACATTGTTTTTTTAGATTTTTTTTTTTTTTGTTCATTTGCACAAACATTTTCCGGCTACCAAAAGACCATGTAGCTCACTCGGAACATTTTGTCACCGTGCTTTTTTCCAGGGCCGCTCTGCTCTCCTCAAAAGGGGCCACATTGCCTTGTCCAAGGCCAACACCCTCGGCTCCGTTGCTGCCAGAGCTGCTGTCTCTGTGGATTCAGGCGATGGAAGTGCCGCTCAGCCTGAGAGCGATGCGGCGTTCCCCCTGTCTGAGCTCTCAGACCTGTTTGAGAGCGAGGACGCCTCTGCGTCTACTCAGGACACGAGTCAGGGTTCAGCCCTGGAGCTGGTTCAACCCGGTCAGCCCGCGGACGGCAGACAGAACCTCCGGATGAAGTTTCAGGGTGCTTTCAAGAAGGGCATTTCCAACCCTATGGATCTGCTGGAATCTACCATTTATGAATCAAATGTGGTCCCAGGCCCCAAGAAAGCACCCATGGACTCGCTCTTTGACTATGGCACCTACAGGAACACTAGCAACCAGAAGCGACGCAGGAAGAAGCTCCCGAGAGGGTGAGAAGGGGCCTCACGGTTCTTAACTGCAGTTCTTGTGTGTTTCCAGGAGTTTAGAATTGTGTGTTCCTTTAGACTCCTTGAGTTTTGTGAGTTATTTTTACTGTTCTAACAGTAGTTAACCTAGACTGGAGTTTTTTCCAGGGACAAAAGGGCTGGTTTGGAAAAATGTCATAAAAAAAAAAACAACAAAAAACAACAAATCGAAACCTCTTACAACTGCCGCTTTGTAGACACACACACAGACACACACACAGTGAGCCAAGCATTCCTTCATTCAGCCCATTCACTGCTTTTACAGAGAACATGTTGTTGGTCCCTCTGCAGCAGCAGTTGAGGTAAGATTTCGGCTGCTGCCTGTTCCTGGCTGCTGTACACACACACACACACACACACACACACACACACACACACACACACAGACCCCTATTTACTGAAGCACTTGAGGGTGTGGGGGAGGGATTTCTTAAAAGCTGGTTTGTGCACTAAACACAAATTTATTTCTTTATTTTCTTCTTTAATCTATGAATTTTCCCAAAAAATGTAGCGATATCACTCTGGTAGCGTTACGATGAGCGTCTCCTGATCTGATATCGTGACAGTTTGCAGCTTACAGCGAGTGTGTCTCGCAGTCACACCACGTCATGTTTTTGTGTGTCCTTAGTAAAGCCGAGACGTCCTGCGATGATGATCAAAGCTCAGATCCACCCAAAGTAATGAAAATATTCAACCGCACTCTCCTGTTTGACTGCGTATCACGTGCAGACGCCGGGGCCCTCGAGGGCCTCTTGGAGTACCTGCAAAGCCATGAAAAGAGATTAACTGATGAGGAGTTTAGAGGTGAGACTGAAATGTGTAGGTTGTCACTCACATCAGATATCTGTGTGCTGCTTACTTTAAACCATCACTGAGCAGTCAGGCTACAAGGGATCAAAATGTGTTTATGATGCAGGGTGACAATTTAATTTCTCACCCTTTTACACGTTTTTTTGTCAAAATTCTCTCCCCTTGACTCTGCCTTTGCTCCAAACCGGACACTCATCTTTATTCAGTGTCAGTTTGTACCTTGACCTTTTGTATCCTTCCTTCTCCTTCCTTTTTTGACTCGGAGGATGTGAGAGGGAAAAGGTGGAGTGATGTCAGAGTCTTTGTTGTGCCAGAGGCAGCCCCAAGGAAAGCTTCCTGTGTGTGTCTGAGAAGTTTTTTCAGACTCATAACAGGGAGCAGAGAGAAATCACAGCAAACTGTGAACTCTCTCACAGAGTTAAGCAGGGCTTTGCTGTCTTTTTCAGTTTTTTTTCTTCAAGCCAAAAGACTAAAAATAGTGCTCGACCCCTGTCTTTCACAGTTTGATCTTATGAACAGTGAACATGTCATTATTTGAATGTGACAATTCCCGAAACTCTTTTCTTTTTTATGTACCCGTTTTCAGTTTTAAATGCCAAAATAGGAGATTTGGTATCTCAGGGTTCTTCTGACAGAATTTAACCAATCTAACTGATCTAAAAGAATAAAAATTACCATTTAATTAAGAATATATACATACATACCCGTACTGAATCACCTGAAACACATGAACACTGTGTTGCAAAGAGGGTTTAAAAAGGTGTTCATGTCAGCAAGCAAGCAAGCAAACAGAAAAGCCAGTTGAAAGTGACAGATTGATGGAAATGTTTATCTGAAAGTAGGGGGTAAACATTTCAAGTAGTTAGATAAAGACATTAGTTTGTTCTAAATGTAAATGTAAAACTATTGAAGGAGTACATTAAAAAATAAGTGTACTTGAAATGCTCATTTTATTTTATTTTTCCACCAGAGCCGACCACGGGTAAAACATGTCTGCCTAAAGCCCTGCTGAACCTTTACAGTGGACAGAATGTCACCATCCCACTGCTGGTGGACATAGCAGAGAAGACCGGAAACCTCAGAGAGTTCATAAACACGCCCTTCAGGGACGTCTACTACAGAGGTGTGGAAATAACCCATTAATGATTAACATGCAGTTAAACTAATCATTTGTAATTTATTTGGTTAAAAAATGATAATGTTCAGTTTGAACTTTGTTGGTTTTCACAAGTCTGTGATCTCTGTCTTCTTCTAAGCTGGCAGGGACAGTGTTTTGTTGAGACTTAGTGTAGGTTGCTTAGCTGGTGGTTGAAGCCAATTATGGAGAACAGGCCTGTATTTACAGTATGTCTGCATACAGTTGCTATTTAAAGCTCTGTATATGAGAATTTCGGCTATATTGTTGACAGAAACAGTAAGGGAAGTCTTTTCACCTTCAGGTTCCAGGAAAACCTTGCATTGTTTTTTCACCGAAGCAATGACTTGCCCATTTACTAATGGCACTTTCACACAAGTCAGTTTGAAAAAAATGAATCTGCTTTTTTTGCTCATGCAGGAAACACTTTTTACGTGACAACGTAAAAATGATTAAGGGCTCTGGTTTTTCTATGGTTTCTGACTCCATAACCTGCACATAAATATCTCCCTTACTACCTCCACCCTCTCATAACTGGGCGTCAGTTTCTTTATACTTTTGCTTTGGATAGCTGTGCTTTTTTTTGCTCGCAGAATGTCATATAATTGACATGATTAACTCCATACACCTAATGTCAGTAACTACCTCTTGGAAAACACATTCTTTCAAGCTGATATGTTTTGATTATTATCACAGCACACAATGTGGCAATTTGGAATAGTAATAAAATATTACTACATAGTATAGCATAGTATACTATTGCATTTCTGTTGTGCTTTGTTGCCTTGTCAGGCCAGACGGCGCTCCACATCGCTATAGAACGACGCAGTAAGCAGTATGTGAAGCTGCTGGTGGAGAAAGGGGCTGATGTTCACGCCCAGGCGAGGGGACGTTTCTTCCAGCCCAGAGACGAGGGGGGCTACTTCTACTTCGGTAATGACTTTTGTCAGCACAAGTCTGCTCACTGAAGGTTTCATTGTGCTTCTATATTTCTGTTTTTAGCAAACCTTGTAGTCTGTCCTTAAGTGATAAAGCACCATAGGCAGAGGGTCACAGGAGGAAATCTGGAAAACTGTTACTGTATTTTCTGCCTCATTCGGTGGAAATGATGTGGTGTGTCTGTGGTCTCTATGACTTCACTGGTCGCTCTTTTTTATTTCCATGCTGGCTCTGACTCTGTTTTACTCACAAGTGGTTACTCTGTCTTTGACTTCAAAGTTTCGTAATGTGTGCTACAGCAGATGCCAAGATAAAATAGTTACATGGTGGTGCATGGTCCTGGCAAAGAAACCTCTGTTTCCATGGAGAAATGAAGTGACATTAGACCCCACCCTTTCTCCTCTTTAACATGGCAGGGTCTGGCAAACACAGTCAGAATACGTCCAGAGGTGAGGTACGCCTTATAATCAAATGTTTTTGAAGTGTGAAAAGGCGTCATTAGTTGTGCTCCCAAAACACATGAAAAGACAAGCAAACAGTTTCAGTGAAAGGTGTCACTGTTCTGCAGTTAAGAAAAGTAAACATCCTCTGCCAACTCTCCTCTGGGATGAACCTACCTGAAGTAAATCAGTTTGTAAACTAAACTCAACACTGCCCTCTGCTGGCATCTCCGACATCACAGTATGTTGTACCCTTAAAAAGTACCTTTGTAAAGTTACCCTTTCACAAACGTGGTTCATTCATTGTCTATAGCCGTTGAAACAATCCCAGCTGACGCTGGGAGAGAGGCAGGGTCCACCTTGGAAAGGTCGCCAGCTCATTGCAACTCTGGCACACAGACAACCACTGATCCCACCAACTCACATTTACGCCTATGGGTGGTGCAGAGTGACAAATTAACCTAACCTGCACCCCCAGTGCACCACCATGCCTCCTTTATGTCTGTGTGTCCTTTTTATTTTCTAATCATAATTATAGCAGCTATAATTGATTTCAATGTTAGTTTCCAGAACCACCAAAAAAAAAAGGTAGAAATTACTTGTTATGGACGCTGTTTTATTTTTTATATAACCCAATTTTAAGAGTTGTTTATTTGATTACATTCATGCGTTATACTCCTCACTCATCACAGAGGAGATGATTTCTATTTGCACTTAGCACGGTTGTCATTCCCAAATCCCAGCGTGTCCGGGCACACTGTGAATAATTTGCTGCGGAGCTTTGCAGTGAGGTGAACAGGAACCTGGCAGGGCTGATGGCTAATGGGATTTAGACTCACGCTAACACTCTGCATGCACCCGTGCAAATCCATGAAGAGGAGCGTTTCTATGTGAGGTGACAAAGTAATCTGTCACCCATGGCAACGGCTCATTTTCAGCAGCTGCTTTTGGCACTCTGGCACCATTGCGCCCCTCCCTCAAACAACTGCTAATTGTGCTCTTTTCATAGCTGGGATTTAAGTCAAATCTTTGATCCACGTTTAGTATGCTTTGCAAAAACACAGAAACGCCAGCTATAGTTCTTAATTAACCCTCCTGTTGATTTGCTTATTTTAAATTCGAAATACACTTCCTTTAATCTCCTGAGACTTCAGTATGAATTCATACTGCTCTCTCCCTCTCTGTTTGCCCAGGTGAGCTCCCTCTCTCACTGGCCGCATGCACTAATCAGCCTGACATTGTGCACTACCTGACTGAGAATCCACACAAGAAGGCCGACCTGCGGCGCCAGGATTCACGTGGAAACACGGTGCTGCATGCCCTAGTGCACATTGCGGACAACACCAAGGACAACACACGTTTCCTCACAAAGATGTATGACCTGCTGCTAATCAAGAGTGCCAAACTTTATCCAGACTGCAACCTGGAGACGGTGCTCAACAATGACAGCATGTCACCTCTCATGATGGCTGCCAAGCTGGGCAAAATAGGGGTAGGGATGATGATACGTCAGTGTGATGAGCAGTATCAATATAATATAAGTTTTAATCAAGAGATTTCTACAGGCTATACTGTTCATTAATTCCCAGTCAGTTGCTCAGCTTCTCCATATTCCTCCAGGTGTTTCAGCACATTATCCGACGTGAGGTCAAAGATGACGAAGTTCGTCATCTGTCACGTAAGTTTAAGGACTGGGCTTATGGGCCAGTGTACTCCTCCCTCTACGATCTGTCTTCACTGGATACATGTGGAGAAGAACCGTCTGTGCTGGAAATCCTCGTCTACAACAGTCGCACTGAGGTGAATAAGAACATGTCATTCCAAATTTTAAAAAATACAGCTGAAATTTTGTTTGTCTCAAGATCAGAGTATCAAAAGCAGCAAAACACCAGGCATAACATAAAAATGTGTGAGCGCATCAAAAATCCGAGTGCAGTCAAAGGTTCTCTGTGCGTACAAAAATTGGGATCGGTGTCATGTTTCTCTCCTGTTGTCAGAACCGTCACGAGATGCTGGCAGTGGAGCCCATCAATGAGCTGCTGAGGGCCAAATGGCAGAAGTTTGCTGCTGTAACCTTTTACATCAGTGTGGTTTCCTACCTCATCACCATGATCATCTTCACCCTTGTGGCTTATTACCACCCAACACAGGGAACGGTGGGTGAGAAACTACTGAAAGTGTAGGCATTTTCACAGTGTGACACAGGAGCTGATGAATGACGATGTAAAACTGTTGAATGTACAAAATGCAGCTGAATTTTCAGGACACAACATGCGTGCATTTTTCCTATGCATGTATTTGACTTTTTTCATATATAGTTTTTGTATGTTCTGGTTTTTTTTTATGTAGGCCAGGTTTGCTGTACAGTAAATAACATTAGCATTAATGTGTGTGTATCAGAGGAAGTTTGCTCCAAACGACCATTTAGTGCACTATATTAAAAGGAAGTTTCAAAAATTCTTGGCTTTTCCCCCCAAACAGTAGATGAGGAGATTGATGTCTGTACAAATATGAACCTACAGGCAGCAGCTCAGCTACTTAGCTTAGCATAAAGACCAGAAGCAGGGAGAAACTACCCAAAGTTTAAGAACTCCACCTGGCACCTCTGATTGTCTTCTATTGTAACCAATTACATATACATATATAATCTCCATTGTTTGGTTCTGTCAACTGAGATGCATTTTGTGTATATTACATTTTATTGCCAGGATGAATCAAAATTAAATGAATGCCACTGATAATTTCTTCTTTCTTCCAGCCACCATATCCCTACACAACTTCCTCCGACTACCTGCGCATGGCGGGAGAGATTGTCACCTTGGCATCAGGAATTTTCTTCTTCCTCACCAATGTGAGTCATGTGCAATGATGCCTCTTTATCTTGAATTTCTCTTGGGATCAAATCTATATGGTTTGATCATTGGTTGCTTGCTGCTGTCTTCCATTCTCTTGCATCAAACTCCTAACAACAGTGTTTGTCATCATTATGGAAATGTTTCCCCTGCTTTTTGCAGATTAAGGACCTCTTCTTGAAGAAGTGCCCTGGGGTGAAGTCTTTATTTATTGATGGATCCTTTCAACTGCTGTAGTAAGTCCTCCACCACTGTCCTTGCTCCCCCTCCTTCTCACCTCTGCCGTACCTCATGCTGACTTTTACTCGAGGCAAATTTTGCATCCTCCTAATTGAGTCATCTAATTAATTCCTCAACCTCCTCCCTGGCATGTTTTTGTAGTTTACATCTTTAATTAAGCCCAGGATACAAACAAAGAGCAGAGAAAGTCGAGCCCCTCTCTGAACTGTGTTGATTTAAATCATTAGCAACATGGCTGTGATATCTACTTTCTGTTAAATATGCAAAATTCCAGCAGTTTTGCTGCCTTCACGTATCACCGCAGTATCACAGATTTTATCATTGGAATTAGTTCTTTGACAAACATTTTCTCTGTCTCCACTAGCTTCATCTACTCTGTACTGATTGTAGTCACCGCTGCTCTCTACCTGTCTGGCATTAAGGCTTATGTGTCTGTGATGGTGTTTGCACTTGTTCTGGGCTGGATGAACACTCTTTACTTCACCAGAGGCCTGAAGCTCACTGGCACTTACAGCATTATGATACAGAAGGTTAGGTAATGGAGAAAATGAACCTAAAATGAATTAAAATGGAACGCCATCACCATCCATGTTTTTTAACACTCTTTTTATATTTGTTTCCCAGATTCTTTTCAAAGACCTTTTCAGGTTTCTGCTGGTGTATGTGCTCTTCATGATTGGATATGCGTCAGGTAGGCTAACTCTACAGGTGTATGTCAACATTGCTGAAAGGATAACACTTTATCTGTCCATTGATGTTAATGTGAAACTACAGGCTGGAAATTTATCTTAGCTTAGCATAAAACAAAGAACAAATAACTCCATTTCCAGTTTTTATACTCAGCTAACCTAAATGTCTAACTGTTAACTTAAAGTGTTTTCCTCCCTGCTTTCAGTTTTCATGATATGCTAAGCTAACATAATTTCTATTCGACCAATACAAAAAGCATAGTGTAAAACTGTCAAGTTGTGGTTTCTACAGGAGGATATGTGCCTGACTTTAACCCTGCCTCCGGTGTTTATGTTAAGCTAATCATCTCATATTTAATTGACAGACAAGAGTGACATCAGTCTCCTTGGCAAGAAAGTGTAGGGAGCAAATTTCCCAAAATATTGAACTATTACTTTAAGTGGTGACACATAACCCAACCTTCTGTTTCCACCCTTCAGCCCTGGTGTCCCTGCTGACAGTGTGTCCTCCACCGGGCACAGTGTGTGATGGGGACTGCCCCACCTACCCCAATTGCAGGGACCCAGAAACTTTCAGTACTTTCCTACTGGACCTCTTTAAGCTGACCATTGGGATGGGAGAATTGGACATGATCCACAGTGCACAGTACCCTGCAGTCTTCCTCATTTTGTTGGTTACCTACATCATCCTCACCTTTGTGCTGCTGCTTAACATGTTGATCGCTTTGATGGGGGAGACGGTGGGGGAGGTATCCAAGGAGAGCAAGAAGATCTGGAAGCTTCAGGTAGGCTGGAAATAGGGTTAGGGTTTAGGGTTAGGGTTTATTTGAGTGTCTTAAATAGTCTCATTAAACACGTTTACATAATGTTTACTCCCAGTGGGCAACGACTATCTTGGACATCGAACGCTCTTTCCCAGTTTGCCTTCGCAAGTCTTTTCGAGCTGGGGAAATGGTGACTGTGGGGAAGAACTGGGACGGCACACCTGACCGACGCTGGTGCTTCAGGTATTTTTCATGAGCCATAAGCACAGTCACTTAGCACCACCAGTGAAATTTTGCAGTCAGCTGCCACACTTCTTGTTATATCAGGGTGGATGAGGTGAACTGGTGCCACTGGAACCAGAATCTTGCGATAATCAATGAGGATCCAGGCAAGAATGAGACCTTCCAAGCCAATGGGTTGCAGCAGAGCGTCAGAGCCTTGCGGAGAGGTGGGATCCTCGCCATGCTCTCATGAACAAATTCATAGACAAATATACTATATATCCACTGTAACATATTCATTCAGATAAAAGTAAATCCTTTCTCTTTTTATCCCCCTCCAGACCGCTGGTCCACAGTAGTCCCGCGGGTGGTGGAGTTAAGTAAGAGTCCGCGGCCTCGTGATCTGGTGTTAGAGATGGAGCCACTGACGTCCAGACATTGACGTCTGCGGCTTACTAGTGCGGACGCTCTTATAAGAAGACAGCAGAGAGCCATCAGCATCAGTGAGATCGCTCTGCAGGGGACAATTTGACCAATAAGTGTACTAATTTCCACAGATCTCATGTGCCTCCTGTTTGGAGGAAGCTTAGTAAATATTACATTAAGACAGTCAGTGTAATAGGACAAAGAGGACTAAGCGTGCACTAGATGCAATGTCTTAAAGAATCACTGATCTCAAAACACTAATAGAGTTAAAAACACCAAACACTAGCCCTGAGATAAAACATTAATGACACGGTGAGCTGTAGTTTTTTAAATTTGTTTGTTACTTGTCACATAAGAACAGGGGGCTTATTATGAAAATGTGCTGTGCCTCTGCTTTTCAGACATCTGCTTTTCAGACATGGCTGATCACTCAGGGATTTAAGAGAGTCAAGATATTTTAGCATTTTCAGTCTCATTATCATGTTACGTAAACACAGAATCTAATTGTTAGCAGAAGCATAATTACTGTATTATTGCATTAGCCGTGTAAACAAAACCTCTGGTAGAAATGCCATCTACAGATATAATCACAATGGGAGATATTTGTTGAAGAGAATGTTACAATAAATATTCATAGACTTATAGAATAGAATCAGCTTTTATTTGCTTGCTTTATATTTAAGAGGTTCATATATGATGTATTATAAAGATTATATTGTATATGCTAATTTGATTTTTTATTGTTCAGGCTATAATTTGAGTATAGAAACATTTCTTTTAGAAAGTATATTGTCTCACCATTTTCTATGCTGTATGAATCAAATACTTTCAACACTATGAAAGTCTCAGGCTTGGACTGCAAGCTCAGGCAGGACAGCTTTCATTTGAACTGAAACAATGTGCTATGACAATTTCTGATTTGTGCATTATTATATGAACACAAAGACATTGTTCTGAACAAGATGGGCATGATGAGCAGGTTATAGTTGTCAAGCAAATATGCAAATGCGAGACAATAGCCTTCCATGTTATGGTTTGTCTTTGAATTTCCAGAGTTATTGTTCCTTTGCAGCTGGGGTATTTGCATAATCAACTCTCAGGCCTTGCCATTATGTTCTTCCCCCTATTTGCTGCAGTTTTTCATTGCAATTGGCTCCTTGCCCTATATAGCATCTTGTTTATGCACAACTACTGTATGCATGCATGTATTTGTGTTATTGTACTTTATGACAGGGTTTGATTAAGAGCAGATAGACCCTGCAATTCATTCTCCTTAATTCATTGCAGTTGAAGGTCACAGGTCATTGTTCATTATGTTTACATTGCTTTTATAAAGAGACACTTCTATGCATTTTTATATTGATTGTACCATGCTGCACAGAACAATAAACACTGAATTTATTTTATAAACCCAACAATAGTCTGGCTTACAATTCCTGAATAGATACAAGATTCTTTTTTTTGTCGAAGAAGATTTTGGCAATTAGTGCTTGAATGAATGACTGCATTACTTTGGTTTTGGATATTTGCTACCAATCAGCATCACATAGAATTTCCTTAATATTTATTACGATGGTTTCACTGTTCAATCAAAAAAAAGGTATGGAAGCACTGTGAATAAACGCCAGTGTCCCACATGAATTTGTGAAGGAAGGTGAAATAATAAAACATGTTTGGAAAAATGCTGAAAACCATAAACATTAAAAAGAAAGAATAGTTTCATATGGAAAGATTTTTGCATTCTCTTTCAATTTGTGCTTTTCCAAGAAAATATAAGTATAGTTGGACCAACCTTTAAACATCTGTTTTTTTTAAATTGTGTGCTTAATTCTCTGCATTTTTCACCAAATGTACATTGATTCTACTCTACATTAACACCCGACATCTATTCTATTGAGTTTCGGTTGCAGTTCCTCTTGTGGCCTGCTGATGGCTGCAGAGGTCTGAATTCTTCTGCTGTGTTGCATGTAGGGATCCCAGCTGAGGCAGACAAGTGTTTGCCATGTCTACTCATGCTGTTACTGTAGGGCACAAATGTATATACGTATATATATTTTTATTTTAGCCATAAATTCTGCATTATCAGTGCTAACTGTTATTACCCTAATAGTTTATAGTTTGTAGAATGCAGAACACTTATGAAGCATTTTTTCCAGTGGAACTGAGGTGTCTTTGACCTCGCTGTAACACATGGCCAGTAATTATGGGCTTTTGCCTTCCTAATGAAACCACAAGCTGGCAACAGTTTATGAACTGCTTCATTTCCTTTCACCTTTCATCATTACACCTCACCTTTCCTTTTCCTCTGTAAAATGTTACAGTGGTGATTCTCACTCGTGATAACAAGAGCCTCACCCCTCACCTCCCACCCTCCTCCTCCTCTTCCTCCTCCTCCACCACTCGCCCCTCTCTGAGGCCTGCAGAACTGAAGGACACAGGGAATCTCTCGCCACCTCAGAGAAGAGGCTAATCCTCTTTGCCCCAACTTTAACTGGGCCACTAATCCTCCAGGTTTATCTAAGCAGTGAGCACCTAGCGCTGCTGACAACTTGGCCTGCCCTCCTCCCTGCAGCCTGTTAAGTAGGGCAGGGCTTGGTCCTGCAAGTGTCACTGTCAGCAACTCTGGAACCGCACACTTGCACAGGAAGTGTGAGCTGTTAACAAAATGGCTCACTTGCTTGCAGCACGTGTGTGCTTGCTGCCACAAATGTGCCTCTATAAACCAAGTGACAGCCAAGGAAGATCGTGTTGTAACGGTCCTCATTTAGTAACTGCACATAAGGGAAAGTTGACAGTCTCAGCTAAAGGTCATAAGTAAACTAACTAGCTTAGATATTGGCAGCACAAATTGTTCAGCTATTGTCCAGTTAAGCATTAAGGTGTTTAGGCTGATGAGTCTCAAGTGGATACTGGGCTGGACGTGGGCCAGCTCATTCTTTATTCACTAAACAACACTCCAGACTGTCTGATGGCTTCAAGTAAAACATTCATTGTATGCCTGAGGTCCAAAAGCCTGGTACAAAGAGGCAAACATCCCTACATATAAGTCACACTCTCACTAATCGTTTCACCAACTAATACCGCAAGAGATTCTCTAGGCACTGAATGACTATCTAGGCTAGAAGATAAAGCAAAGTTAAGACTTAAAAATCAACTCCTGGAACAGTTTTCTCACAGTTTTAAGTCTGTGCTAATTTTCTACCATGAAATAATACCTTGGAAATTCCTTCCATAATTCCAGGTGAAATATTTCACCAAGGTGTGGTATTTCTAAATGGAATGAGTAATCACTGAAAGCACTGCGAGATGAGGAGCCGGAGACATATTGGTTAGGTGGCGTGTGAGATGACCTTTCAGTTCATCTAAGATGAAACGAGGCTGCTGAACCCGAAATGATTCAGAGTGTCTAAACTGACAGGCGAGGGCACGGCCGCAGTAGAGCGTCAGCCTGCTGCCCGGCCTCTATAGGCATCTCTCATGATTTATTGTGAAATTGCCATGGACTCAATGTGGCGTGCAGGTGAATGAGTTTTGCTAATAAGAGAAGCATTTCTGCTCCACAGAGCTCTTTTTCTGTTTGAGCGAGCGTGTATGAAATCAGTGTGCAGTCTCCCAGTACCACACGCTCTGGTGGAGGCGGCTGGCTCATCAGTCTATGGCTTATCTGATGTTTCAGGTGGTTGTAGCGGCTAGGATTGAGGAGAGGAAGGTGGAAAAGGCATCAAACTTGAGTTTTCAAAGGCACCTCTGTTGTTAAACATTTAGCTTGGGTTGTGTTCCTTATCTTCAGGATGAAGACTTGTAGTAAGTTCATGCTATACTGGCAAAATCTAAAAAGAATAAGTTTTTTAACATGAATGCAATTTCTTTTAATGACTTAAAACTTAAGCACTATTTTGTCATTTTGGTGCGCTTTTGCTTTGATTGGTGGAGTACTGCAGAAATGGTTGTTCTTCTTGGAGGTTTTCCCCTCTCCACAGAGCAGCACTGGAGCTCTGTCAGAGTGACCATTGAGTTCTTGGTCACCTCCCTGACGAAGACCCTTCTACCCACACCACAATCAGTTTAGTTGGCCAGCCAGCTCTAGGAAGAGTCCTGGTGGTTCTAAACTTCTTCAATTTATGGATTATGGAGGCCACTGTGCTCTGTGGGACCTTTAATGCAGCAGAAATCTTTCTGTACCCTTCCCCAGATCTGTGCCTCAACACAACCCTGTCTCAGAGGTCTACAGACAATTTCTTTGACTTCATGGCTTGGTTTGTGCTCTGACACGCGCTGCCAACTGTGAGGGCTTATATAGACTGGTGTGTGCCTTTCCAAATCATGCTCAATCAACTGGATTTACCACAGGTGGACTCAACTCAAGTTGTAGAAACTTCTGAAGGATCATCAGTGGAAACAAGATGCACCTGAGCTCAAGTCTGAGTGTCATGGCAAAGAGTGTGAATACTTATGTGCATGTTACATTTTTTGTTTTTCATTTTTAATAAACTTGCCAAAAAATGAAGCAAACTTGTTTCACTTTGTCATTATGAGGTATTTTGTGCAGAAGTTTGGGGGAGAAATTTAATTTCATCCATTTTGGAAATTGCAAAAAAGTCCAGTCTTCAAAGGAGGGCACCTTGTCTTTCCCACTTTGGCAAATTGCATGTAAAGAGACTTATCTTGCCTTCACTGCTGCTTAATAGCAGTTTCTCAAAGTCCTCATCCAGGGAAAATGTCAATCATTCCTGCAGTGTAAAAAGGTACTTTTCCTCTTTTTTTTCTTGATTGATTACCAGGGTGAGTGTTGTTTTCCAGTTATGGAACAAAAGCACATCCTTCATAAAATGTGAGGCATTCATGGTGCCACACATACTTGCTTCAAAGATGAAAAAGGTCAAGTGAACAAGGATTGTTAGGGGCTGGCATATGGTGGTGATGTGCAGAGTGAATCCTAAGACTAATATGCTTATCTTCATTACAGTAAAGGAGATGTTTACATTACAGGAGGAAGACAAGAAAACTACGGCTAATTAGCAACAAGGCAGGCGTAGAAGTCATATGCTTTATTTACTTATGTCAAACAATAATACATAAGAGAGGAGAGGTCAAATGAAAACCAACCATCTACATTAAAATAAAGAAATTTCAGTCCTGAGATTGACAAAAAGCAGGGAACAGACAAAATATCTACCGTGGTTGTTGGGATGGAGGGGGACAGTGGCAGTTTCAGCAAATTGAAGATGATGGTTGTGGGGAGATTAGGGGGAGATTGCAGAACTGGAGAGGGGGTAGAAGGTAAGCAATCACTGGGATGCTTGGCTGTAGGCACATTCAAAAGTTGAAAACCCCACGACTAAAGGATTTTACAGCTTTTTTTTTTCTTATATTCAGACTTCTTATTTCGAAATCTAAGACTCATATATTATCATTTTCAAAAAAAAAGCAAGGTATTCTTTACATTTTTTTTCATCCTGAGGAGACAAAATCATTTTTTAAACATAAATACAACACTGCAGGGAGAACAATAAGAGAGATGCTTTATAGATTTCCCATTTCCATATATATGATTTTCTCAAGGTTGCGGCACCCTCAGACTTTGGCAGCGTTGGTGCATTTGAGATCATTCGGGAAAAACAGCCCTGTTTGTCCACAGGAACATTCTGAGAGCCACACAAACAGTAAAATGAAACAGGAAGAAAAAAAGCAAAATCCCCAGACTTTTGTGTTTGGATTGGATACAGAACTATACCCACCACATGAACTAGATGAATATTTGGAGGCCATAAGCTTTTTCAGCTGAACATACATAGTAGTGACGCTGAAGAAATAAAAAGCTGTAAGCTCCTGGAATTACAACCTGCTGCATTGCCTTTTAGAAAAGGGCTCTGGGGCTGTGCGTTTGGAATAAAAAATCCTGATTTATTTTCTGATCTGTGCTGATTTTCATCTTCTGTTGTATTTAATAAATGCTTAAAACCGTTAAAAGGTTCTCACCCGGTTTTACTTTGTAGTGCCAAAGAGATGGCAATGTGCTCAAACTCTGTGGCAAAACACAACATATTTCTACTGACATTGTGCAACACAGCTATAAGGCTGGTGGGTTAACTATGTAAGCCTTCTCAGGACCATCTGTATTATTGATTTAAGTATCTTCTTGCTAGGTAGGAGCCAAATGGAGATGACTGGCCTCATGACTTTATCTTCTGCAGACATTAGGAAGGGATGCTGGGAAGGACTGAGAGCCCCAGGGGCCCAAGGGCAGCCAGGGGACATGAGTGAGGTTGACCAAAGCAGTGCGGTGGAGACATGAGTCCCCCACCCACCTACTCAACCACCTCCCTCTGTCGTCTGTACGTTAGAGAAGCAGCGCCAAGACTCTACAGAGCGAGCAGCTGCCTTTATTTTCTCTATCCCTCCCTTCCCTCCCATACCCTCTGTTGTGAGAGTGCAAGAGCTGACCCTGCTTTGAACAGGTCCATCCGCTCCCCATCCTTCTCAGTAGTATTTAAGGTGCATAATATGCGACTAGACCGTTGCACTGGGCAAAGGTCTTCATGGACTTATTGGGATTTACTAAGGGATTTTTACAACCAGCATAAGTCAATTTCCCTCTTCTTTGCCCTTAGGCTATCCATGTGAGCGTCTCACTGCCCTTGAAAACATGTTAACAGTCACTAGTCTGTAGCCACAGAGATATGTCATACAGGACATTCAGACGATGTATAGATGGTGTAATTTATCATTTCCTGGACTTAACTTCAAATATTTCTTCAAGCATTAAAAAACTTAATTACAAATGAAGATTTCACTTACTAGAATTTAGTCATTTGAGGCACAATAAGTCTTTCAGTGAGGAATGTGATTTCCTCAGAGCTCGAATCTGAATATGAGGCCACAGAGCCAAAGAGGGGAAGCTGAAACCAGCACCAGGAACATGGCAATTATCCTGATTACTGATGCTTCGAGGCTTCTCTGACCCCAAAATCCCTGCCTGTATCTTTCTCCCTCTTTCTGTCTTTTGCTGAGATCTGTCACATTGCACAGGGCCCCTCAGCCAGGCAGGGAGCAACCATGTATAATCCAACAGAAAACAAATCCCCTCGATCAAACACAGCCCAGCTTTTAAAGCAGGCCTCTGAGCCCAGGCGCCATGGCGGGTTGCTGAGGCCCTCTGAGACGCTGTGGAGGCTGTGATTTAGCACCCCCCACCCCCCCTTACAAACCCTGCTGTCCTCCCCTTCAACGCCAGCCAGCCAGTCCTAACCTTCAGTTTGTTTAAGCACTGCTGAACCCTGTTGGCCCCGGACAGGGGAGGGTGGGCTTAGATAATGACACGCCATATGCCACTCTGCCTCTGCAGCTGAGTGAGCCGTGCATGGATCAGCCCAGGCACAAATCTATTTGAAATTTAATTCTATTATCCTAATATGAGCTAAGCGTCCATTGTCCAAATCGGGAATTGTGGAATGGACCAGAGTTGCAGGGCTAAGATGCATCCCATCAATAGGAGCTCATTAATGTATGTAAAGGACTGGGGTGGGACAGACAGTTTGGAGCCTCTCCAGGAGGAAATGTAGCCTCAACACAAAGATGGTAAAATGAGCGAAATACCACCTTGTATTTAATACGGTACAATGAAAATGACTTGAACATTTCTGCATAAAAATTGCAAGTTGCTTTATTTTGTGCCATCGTTTCCTTGTTTTATTCAGTTGAACTTGGCTCAAAATGACCAGTTTCCTCTCAGTACCCAATAGGAAATCCCTTGCTATTTGAAAAGGGTTTGATTTCAACCCTTTGAGTGAATGAATACTCTCCACTGGCAGTGTCCAGCAGCCAAGTGTCACCCAATATTCCCATTAGCAAAGAGGCCTGGTGCCTCAGACCTCCACTGGTGGGAAAGGCCAGACATCAGAAACCCCACTGCCTCAAGTGTCTCCTCTTCACTTCAACATCATGTGACAGGGTTTAATGCTTGGATGCAGAAGCCAAACTGAGGGGATTTAGGGACGGAATCTATCTGTAAATCTGTCAAAATATTTCTACAAGACAGAAAATATGCTGGAATCACACTGTGGCTGGGGTATTAAGCTGTTGAAACAACATGAAAATTTTTCACTGGAATGTTAAGGAGGCTTACTGTGCAAATTTAAGCCAAGGGGCTTGGTATTCTTTCGACTGAAATCTTTGTCAGCCTTCAAACAAAGAAGCGTGTCTACAAACACCATTGGCTCAAAATTTAAGGCTCAAAGTTAAGATTAAGCATGGGTTATCTTAAGGGAAAAACAGATCTATTTATGGAGAGGAAATGATAAAAGAAAAAAATGTATTTACTGCTTTTCATTTCACCCTCAGTGTTCAGAAGTTAATTTTTTCTGTCCTTGATCTTTGGAGGGCCAAAGTGTGAACAGTGAAAGGCAGAGGTTCTCATTGGCAGAGGTTTTATCGCTACAGTACAGTAAAGGATCTACATCATGCTCCATTCTGAATCTCACAGAGCTGCAGAAACAAGGGCCCAATTTCCCACCGACTTCTGAAGGACATGTTAAAAAATAATGACAGACTTCAAAGCCAAAATGTGGCTTCTTAATATATTCTTAAAGAAATTTATTTTACACCTCAAAACAAAAAAGGATAGGGATTAGGGATGTGGTACACAGGGAATGTATTGACAACTGTAGTTTACATTTTTTTGGTGTAAGCTCAGAGAAAAATGTTAATACAGTCATAATAATTGCACTTCATAAATCTAGACTGATGCCAGTAATTCCCCACAACAAAGCTCCGGCTCTCTCTCTCTCTCCAGTTACTAAATTCAATTTACCATTGAAATTTGACGGACAAAAGAAATGCTAATTTAAGACCAGAGGACTGCTGCACTGATCCAATTTTTCTCTTTCACTTGAGTCCCAAAAGGCAATAAAACATTGCAGTAATTTAAGTGCAGTACATTCAAGGGAATCTCACAGTCATAATAAATATTTCACTGCTCTGAATCATCAAGTTAAGACTGGCCCGGGCAAAATTTGGCCCAACCAGGGACTAAAATGGACAGAGAAAAGCAGAGAGCCCCATCTCATTTCATCTGATACCAGAGGACAGGGCATGATTGTTTTCATTTTGTCTTTGTTTGCAGAATTAGGGGTGGACAGTACCACCAAAAACAGGACTTCCATTTGTTCCCTTTCTGTCCTTATGATAACATTTGACAGAAGTAGGGATGCAGCATTGTCACTACAGGAGTCGTGTGAGAACTTGATCTCTACTCTAGCTCCAGAGAATACCTAAAGCCTCCGCTAAAAGGGAGCAAGATTTGCCAAATATCTCCCCTGCATTATTCAGATATGATGTTTATGATGTTTATATACTGGTGAATACCTTTATTGGTCTTGGTGGTACAAATTTTGTAATGACACAATTGAACCCCCCCCCCCCAAAAAAAAGTCTGAGGATTTTGAAGAACACAAACTAAAATGCACACACGCGCATGCACTCAGCCACATACACGCATAAACAAACACGTAAGGTTATGCAGATAACCTCCCAATCACATTCTTCATTGTAACATTTCTTTTTCTGGTATTTTTTGCGACATTTTCTTCTTAAATAAGTTTTTCAAGATTTATTGTAGATTCCAGTGTTGGTTAGGAAAAAGAGCTCTCTGACCGGGTTCTTACAGAACCAAAGCAGCGACTATGCCTCACACCAGGACATAAGAAACTGCACATCAGCTTGAGGAGGAATTATTAAATCATAAAAACAAAAGTGGAAAAAACAAAATAATGAAAAAAAAAAGCATTTGAGACACTTTTCCCCATAGCAGCCGATGCATATAATATACCTACAAATATATAAAACAACAAAAAATAGGTTCAAGTTTTCAAGTTTCTTAAATATATCATATCCAAACTACCCAATTCCAAACTTCAAAGTTAACAAGATTCAAGCAGTGCAATTTATGTATCAATTATAACAGCAATAATAACTAATGTTGTACTACTCTTTTTAATTCAACCTTATGATCCATGTACAAACCCACCCAAGTACGGCCTATAGTTATACTCCCCTTGTGTATCAGTACATTTGTGAATCTTAATGTGTTTGTCTATGTGTGTGTTTATCTGCGTACTGTTATAGAGTTTTGGATTTTGAGAGCAGCCCTAAATTTCGGCCCTTTTCAGACCATTTCAGTGACAATCTACACAGTAGCTTCATCCTTAGTATTTGGAAAGGGGATAAGAGTGGCGTATGCACTTCATGTTCAACCTATGATTCTCATCAAAAATGTTCAGGCAAGTAAAACAACAAAAAAACAGAAGAAAGAAAAATCAATCCAAAATTCCTATTGGCAAACCACACAATGGAACATCTGGAGAATCTTGAAATCCCTTTTCTCTCCCACTGGCAAATGCTACCACCTTTCATATTTGGGATTCCCACAGTCTGCCTTGAAACCACCAAACCTAGGGTCACACAGCACAACAACTGCTCTTCTCTAAGCTCCCACACTAGTTAAAGCACTGCCACTTTCAACAATCCATACCCAGAAAAACATCTCTGTTCTGTAACTTTGATTTTCTTCATAAATTCACAACTCTTGATTCTCTTCCTCCTCTTTTTCCCCCTCTATCTGTAAACAGGGAGGCGGATGTGTGCATGCTGGTGGTCTAACAGACGTGGCACTGACACAGTCTCGTAGCCTTTGCCAAGCATCTGCTCCTTGATGCAGGGTGGGTGGATGTCGTTGATCAGGTACTCCAAAGACTGCAAGCTGCTGCTGAGCACCGATGTGTTGCACAAGCTCTTGCTTGGCAGGCTGCAGCACAAACCTCCCCCGCTGTCTATAGCAGGGTGATGATGATGATGGTGGTGGTGGTAAAGGTGATGGTGATGAGGGTAGCCCATCTCTCTGTGCCCTGTGGCTGGCCCTCCTGTGGAGGAACCCAAAAGCTCCTGGGGGTTGTAGCAGTCACTGTCAGGTGTCACCAGCACACTGTTCCACGGCGGGGCAAAGTATTGACCCACTGAAAAATTTCCATGCATACCCACACAGTTCAAAGGGGAAGAACTGACTTTTTCCAGACCGCCTCCTCCGCTGGCACTCACTGTTAGGTGGTAAGGTCTGGAGGAAGAGGAGGACACTTGGGTCGCCATAATCCCACCCCCTGGAGCACAAGTTTCAGGGGACTTGCTTATGGCACCTCCTCCTCCGCTACCTCCACTGTACATGCGGAGCACAGCCTGTTGTTGCTGCTGCTGCTGTTGTTGTTGTTGATGCTTCTGCCAAAGGATATAGTCCATACCATCTGTGTACACACCAGTCTTCATTGCCTCGGCATTTTGAGCTGGCAACCCGGGCCCTGTGTACACCATATTAGCCTGGGGACCCATTCCTACCACATAGCCTCCACCTGAGGAGCTAGAAGAGAGCCCCATGACAGTTGTGCCCTGCTTGGAGGGGCTGGAATTTGACGGCGCAGTGGCAGCCCCTTGGCACACCTGCTGTAGAGCCTGGGCCTGGCAATGCTGGTTGATCTGGTAGATGATGCTCTGGATGGAGGGGAGGTTGGACTGTGCAGGCAGGGCCAGGCCCCTGCCCCCTGTTACAGGAATCACTGAGCCAGCTACAGTGACATTTGGGGGAACAGACAGTCCAGGGCCTTCCGGAGGCTTTGACGGCCCAGTGTGGTATACCATTTGGCCATGGCCACCAGCTAAAGTGCTACTACTAGGGGGTGGGTATGGGGCAACAGCTATGTGGGCTGGAGAGAGCTTAGTCCGTCTGCCTTCAGAGTTTTTGAGAACACCTTTAGAAGGGACAAATGTAGATGTTGATGATGATGACGATGAGGCGGAAGCCTTGACAATGGCAAGCAGGCCATGGTAGCCCCCTGTATGGAGATGTGGGTAGGGACTATAGCGCTGCCCTGTGGTGTCATATCCATTCACAGTCCGGTTAAGGTGCTTGTGCTGGGGAACCCTGATGTTGGTGGGGAAGATCTTAATGGACAGAGGGCTGTTGGCTGTCTTCTGAGCATAGGCGTCAAGTTCTGCCGCAGTGGGGTAGCGTGGGGAATGTGTGGGCGCCACCAGATCACCTGCAAGACAAACAGAGAAAAAAGTATGAGCGAAATGAATGCTTGAAATAGAAAAACAAAGATGCCTACATGTGTTTAAGAACAGAACAGCAGACCAAGGGTTTAATTACAGGATATCAAAGGGTCTGACAGCAATGACAGCCGCAAAGTCAGATCAATCAATCAATTGCAATAACCACCACTCTTCTCCAACAGTAAAACCTGGCAGCATTACAGTGACTACATCTAAAACAGATAGTGTTCAACAAGAGTTGGTGAATAAAACCATGTGCAAGCAGAAGAAACACGGTTAAAGAACACAAACAGAGTTTGCAAAATTGTAAATCAGGGCTGACATTCATTTATGTTCCATCACTCCCCTCCTCCATTTGAGCTTTCATTCCATCTCATTTTCACACCCTCCTGTGGAAGTTCATCCCTAGACAAATGGATCTTTTTAAAAACTCATTCTGTCAAAGCCTGGTACCTTAGGCGCTGTTAAATCAGTCCATTGTGAAATTAATTCGGACTCTCTTTAGCATTGAATTGGGTTAGCCTTGGATACCAGGCAGGGTGGGACGAAAGGGAGGGTAAAAGCTTGTTTAATTGCAGTGGCACATTTGAGATTTATAAGTGGTATCACTTACTGGGTCTTACCCTTGGCCACAGAATTTTCACATTTATTCCATCCATGAGTATGTGAAGAGGCCCTCACAAAAAACCAATTAAACATCTACAGGGAATTTCTAGCCTGGTTAAGGTTAACTATGTCAGACCAGAGCAAAGTCAAGAATGCTGGAGTGCTGCTATTTGCAAACTTGGTCAATGATAAAACAAAAAAAACACCCATTAGTTTTCAGATAAAGACATGCTAAAAAGCAAATCAAAAAGCCAAAGCACTGTATCGTGAATCAAGCATAAGACAAGCCAGTGCTTTGCCTTTGTGAGACCAAGAAATATTTCAATATGCCTTTGTGCTCATGTAATGTAAATTAAACTAACATGTCTTTAGTTTACATTGATAGAATAATAAACAGCAGAACAGACAAAAGGTAGGTACAAAGACTTTGCTATAAATATACATGTAAATGATCTGTACTGTTTGCCATTTGAAACCAATTCAATCCCAAAATTCAATTCAGCAGTGAACGCGGTGAGTGAGAATAGCAATGGCTCTCGCTCAATGAGCCAAGGCTTGGCCATTGTGAATTGAGGTGGCAAACAGGAAAATGGCAATTTCTAAAAACCCCACCATGTGTCATTGTTTAGGGGCTGGGCATGGAGGTGAGGGGCCGCGGTGAGATTGGATTTAAACGACATTATTCAGGCAATTTCATGGCTACTTAGCTCAGTGTAACAAAAAGGGTGGGGGGCTGGGAAAAGAACTCAATTTACAAGCAATATATCAGCTGCCATAAATGACTTGCAACTCCTTAAAAAATGACATTTTTATGCAAAAGCTAACAAAACGCACAAAAATTAACTGCCACAACTGTGCTGTCAGCAAATGTCCGGGCGACCTAAGGAGTCTGCAGGGTGCAGGCTGTGACTAGGACTCACTCCATTTCCTTTGCGATTGCAAAATCATTTTAAAGAGACTCCACAGCCAAGTAGTCACAATTCTCATTTCTTTGCTCCCATTACAGAAAGCATGGGGAGTTCATTTCAACAACCCTGTGGGTCTCCAACTGTGAAAATGATTAAATCTACAAGATCCATATCATAAAAGAAATAAATTGGGAATTTAACAGCAGAGGGGAGAGACTGTGAATATCCCAATCCAAATTTAGCGCACGACCTATTCCGGTCAACTTGGTTCATCCTGCAGGAATCCTGCTTTCTAAATCCGAAACACTACACTTCAAATTGGAATTTAAATTTGTAAAAACAGCCAGCCTTTAATGACTTTGTTTTAATCAGAGTGAGGGAACCTGGTGCCATCCTAATGGGCGAGGCTGAGTGTGCCAGGCCAGCCTATCTAAGATCTAACCAACCTTACTGAGGCAAAGCTCTGCTTCCCCGGTGACAGCAGTGCCATTTGCTTTGATGTTCTGACTTGCAGTGGAAAACTGACAGAAGACTTATTTCATTTGCTCAGAAGAGAAAAACATGCTCATTTCAAAGCACATTGCTGATCCACATGCAAATGGAATGGCAGCATTTTTTCTGATCTTCTTTACATGAGGGCAAAAAAACCCCGTCTTTGATCATCACATGGTCTAAATGAGGAAAGATACTTGGCTTTCAGGCATATCAAGGGCCTGTGCCCTGCCGCCCCTACAAGCCCCCAGCTGCAATATGCCCATCATTCCACCTAATTACTGCCACATGAGGAAAAAAAACTATAAAAACAGCCAGGAAATTCATTAAAGGGTGGCTAATTCTATTCCTTCTCACTGACTGAGTCCATATTTTCCATGCCTGAGCCTGCATTTCTTCAGAGAAAGAGGAGAAAGCCCTCTCCCTCCGTCTTTTCACAGCTTGGCCCTTGTTTGTCAATAGGCAGAGCCTTTGGCACACCAACCTGGCATCAAAGGGTTTCACACTTCACAGGCCACAGGGATTAGAGGCCTTTCAGGCCTACAAAACCCATCTCAGCTCCACAAAGGCTTCCGGTTATTAGAACCCACAGGCATAAAGGAAGAAGAGGAGGAGGCAAATGAGCATCTGGATGCTTCTGATTCCAGCTTCCTCCTTTAAAAGTTCCATGGTATAAATTTTATAGCAAAGTTGATTACAGTAAGTATGGCCACAAAGTGAGGTGCAATTTTACTCTCATACACACGCTGTTATACACACTGTGTGTTTGATGTGCAGGGTCTCCCCATCTCTCTTCTCCAGAGCAGTAAGTCTATAAGGGAGGACATGGAGGTTAAAGGAGAGAGTCCCTTTTTTAGGCTGGTGCTCTGTGACTTATTGGTTTAGGCTGCAGTGGATCATGGCTATGAGCAGCAGCATACAGATGGTGCTGGCTGATAAACGCTTTCTGAGGCAGCCAACACTGCCTCCTTTGTGTGAGCCCTCACCTACTCATAAGGTAGGGGGGGCTTCCTGCACCTGTGCACAGTCTCCAGCGTGGTCGTGCATGCAAACGCAATGCACGATAACAGGAAAAAAAGAAAGCCAAAAACATACAGTCACACATGCATACACACCCAAACCTGCATCTGCAGTTGTGTGTCTCATTTACCATCAGTGGAGCATGTTGTTATCCTCTGCTCAGCACTCTCTCATGAAATGTAGGGCAGGGACAACAACAGGTGCCTGTGCGGGCGACAGCCTGCAATGCCTCCTGGGCTAAATGCTTCACACTCGCTTCATTTCGACATGCGACAGCCTTGTAAGGATTAATTATTTCCCCTGGGGATGGAAGAATATGCTTTTTCCCTTTCTGAAAGCAGGAGGCTACATGCACTCACAAGCACATGAAACAGGCTTGCAGTAAATGAACAGGGAAACCTGGGCTGGCACTGCTTTTACAATAAACAAGGAAAAAAAACTTTCACATGAAAGGAATGTAAACAAACCAAGCATATGATTGAACTGGCAATGGAGATGAGATAAAAGCTCAGGCAAACACATGCATTAGTTCTGAGAGATCACGCGCCAGGGAGCGGAGATGGCAGGGAGGCAATTAATGGGCTGACCTTCGTCCTTAATCACCCAGTGCCTGGCACACAATGCCCATGTGTCAGAGCAGCACATCTCTAAATGCCACCCCTCATTAGCACGATGCACGCAGTGAGAGAGGCTATCTGTGCAGTGTTGCACTCTCCAGCGGTCAGACAGAGATAGCAAGGCTTGGATTGGATAACATGGCAGCATAGAGCTGGACCGAGCTGCAGTAGGCCATGATATGATCTAGAAATCCCATTTCACTTGGAGGATGGGCACTCTCCTTTCTCTCCATTTTTGATTGGCATGAAACTCCCCAAGCGCAACGTCCTTGGTGTACCCCGTGCTGTCACTGTGATTGCATGTGTGCTTCTGTGTATGCACGCACATGTGTGTATCTGTGTGCGTTTGGTGAAGGGGTACCCAATTCTGAACACTCAATTAACACTCCTTTAATTAGCCAGAAGTACATTTTGAATTCTGATGAACTAATTTTCTTGGTGCGAGGGTGGAGGAGGAGGTGGTGCTGGCGGTGGTGGTGGGCTGGTAAAGATGAGGTCCACTGGGTACAAAACAGCAATAAAGAGAGAACTGGTTAGATTAGACTGTAAAAAATCCATTAAATTCTGTGCACTTCTTCCAAGTGAGAGGTCAAATTGTGTTGATCACAAGAAGCAAAGGCAGTCAGAGAGAGTATGAGAGCAGGGAGTTAGGTGAGGTGGAGGAGGGGGTGTAGCAGGGGAATGAAGAAAAACGGAGAGGAGATAGGGAGTCAGGGGCTGTGAGAGAGTGCAGCACCAAATCTAGAGGACCACGAGAATGCTTTGCATTTTAATTAGAGGTTTAAATGAATAAGCAGAGGCAAAAGTCTGAGCGAACGGCCTGAAATGCCCTTGCTCCCATTTATTAGTGTTCCAAGTGTTCTAAAATTATGAGCAGGTTGAAGAAGTTTCTTCTTATTAGTGGAGAAAATGCTGCAACACTTCAAAAAGCCTTTGGCCTTTTCTCACTCATTCCTGCAAGCCTGCATCCCCACTTACAAGACGCTTTGATCCCCTCTGACCGTGTACATTGGTGAGCAGTGGGGAAAAATCGCTTGTTTAAAAGAGGGGAGAGGACCGTTTGCTTGAACCGCAATTAAGTTTTCACAGAACAACGAGTGCATAGTACACATTAACTTTGGCCAAACAAACAGAGCCGTCTGTGATGAGGTTAGGGCAAACAACAGGAGCAGAGATTAACCAGAAAGATGAAAGAAAACAAGGGGTCAGCTTCAGTCCAATGTCAACCACGTTCACTGGCAGCCATTTTTCGTCTGTTAAATGTGTGTGAGCCAAGAGAGGACATTAGCTGCTGTACTAATCACGATCAGCTGTCTTTCTTTCTTTTTTGGGGCGCTGAGGGTGAAGGTGTGGGGTTCTTCAATTATGTGGAATGCGTTTTAAACCACTAGCCCAGCAGGATGCTCCTTCTTTCCACAGTCTTGTTCCACATTCCACCACTAATGGACACTTTGCCCTCATTATAATGAAGTTATTCAAATTAATAATTCATGGCTGAAACAGTCCTTCATGTCAGAATCCCTCGGCTTGGAAAAAAAGTTTGACCTGTCAAATGTGCTGCAGTCTAGAGAGGGCAGATTCAGCTTCATTGTTCCATGGGGGAACCCTTGACCTGCAGCTATTGTTTAGCTCTCAGCAGATAGGATCAGGGTCTATGACATCCTCTCCCCATCTCCGTCAGCCTGCTGTAAAAGGACAGGCAGGCGGGGGGTGGGGGGAGCCAGAGGCAGCTTCACGTCCTGAACAATACCTGCCTTGTGCTAATGGAGGTGTCATCTGGCACAGGGCTGATTAGTCAGCGATTACAGCCAGGCCTCGATTGCCGTGACAACTGCTGCAAACACAATGGGCCCTGATAGAGCCAGCTGTTTGGCCCTCTGCAATTAACCCTGCATCCCACTCGTCTCCGGCAGTGCGCTGTCTCTAATTGACTATCGGGCACACAAAGCAGGGGCTGTCGGCCAGACCCCCTGGACATAGCCCCCCGCCCCTCTGCAGAGGTAGAGATGATAATAATAGAGGCGTCCTGTGGACTCGGCCGCCAGTCAATCAAAGCCTCAGTGCCCCACAGGAGCTTCCTGAGGAGAGAGGGAGCGGAGGAAGCACATGTATGAGCCAGTGATCAACAGGGTAGAGCAGCCTTGCAGGGGGGCAGACATGTTGAATATGCCCTCAGCCAGAGTACTAATCAATTCAAGTGCACGTTAGGGGAAAGGGAACCCTGCTGCTTGCTTGATATCAGAAAAGCCATTTTAAGAACACTCATCTCCCTCTGTTCATCTCAAGGTTGATTTTCTGTACAACAACTCAGAGAAAAAAAATCAAGGCAATTATTTGTCAGGCTTTTGCTATCTATAATTGCAAAGATAAAAATCAAACCACAATGATTTCTCAGAGGATAGAGCTGTCTGAATTCACAGCTTCTTGTGTCATCATAATCATCAAACAAATGCATATTGGAAGACAGTGGAAAGAAAGAAAACGTGGTCTTCTCCACCAAACTCATCCCTGTCTCCTCTAAATTCTTCACACTCATTTTTGAGAAGCTTAACTTGTCGATTGTGATTTTGAATATAACTTTTACAATTCAGTATTTAATTCAGTATTTTTTGCAAAGTAAACAAACACAGTCACATTGTCTTACTTTCACATGTGGGACACATAGTAGCAAGAAAATAATCGAACTGAATGAATCACCATGTAAATAAAAATCTGTATATTTGGACAGCCTTTTTCTACAGGGGGTGCCATACTGCAGTCATACAGCGTGCTTTTAACCTGCCAACATGTTTCACAAATAGCAAAGAGGATAATGAGAATGTTAAAGCAATCTGGACACTGATCCTTCACAGGCACGCAGACATGGCACAATGTCAAAAATGGATTTAATCATTAAAAGAGATTTATGAAAAAAAAAAAACTTGGACAAAACTCCCAAATCTAATCTTTCATTTCATTAAACCCAATCTCATCTACGATTTAATCTACCTCCTGCACAAGCAGATGGAAGAAACACCAAATTGAGAGCCTAATTTGGGTTTCCTCCTTGCACAGACTGCAGCATGAGGTCATTTTGTTAGCCTGCAGTGAGGCAGTACACGTGTGCGGTTAATACAGTACACTGAGACACTGAGAGATAAGGTCCACAGGTACAGATAATACTAGGAGGGAGAGGAAGAAAAACAAGATCCGTTTTCACCTTCTGCACAACATCTTTGTCTTTTAATATTATTTTACAGTTGCACGTGTGCATGTAACTTGGCGGTGGACAAGGTGTCTGATCAAAACAGCTAATTAGGTTTCTCTTATAAAGGTTTCTTTCCGAGAAATTGAAATATTACACCACCGGGACACTGTCATGTTTACATTTTCTCGTTAAAATTTATCTCTTAAGCCAGATGTTACTGAATCAGCTATGAAAATTAATTAGCTGGTTTGATGTGGCAACCTCATGCTCCTTCCAGACAGACCTGGTTTTTATAGGCTGTAGGGGAAATTACTGAGAATTGATTGATCCTGAAGGACTCCTCTGTACACATGACCTTGCAGACAGACACACACAGACAGAGAAAAACACACACCCACAGATCCTGTTTTGATCAACAACAGTTGATAAAAACATTTTACCCTCCAGTTGAACCTGACATCCTTTCTCTTTGGCAGCCCCAACATCAATAATCATTAACTGTCAAAATCCAAAAACCTAAATAAGATGCATGCATGTTCTTTTTTTTGCTTTATTCCAAAAAGAAGGTGAATAAATGTGATACACAATTAAAACTAAGTGGAATCGAAGAGGACAAATTACATTTTATGTATTACGTCTCAACTCTTTGATCAAAAAAGTATGAAATTACAAATAGCTGAATTCCCCTTTGTGGATCTCTTGATAGTTTTGCTGCTCGTTACCTCTTTACCTCTTTATATTTTTTTTGTCTCTTCTTAAGCTTCATCTAACTCTTCGTCCTCCACCTCTGTCTCTTCATCCTCCACATCTCCGTTTCTCTGTCTCTTCCGTCTCCCTCCCTGAGTAAGTGAGTTTCATCTGGGGTGCTTGCCGGGCGAAATCACCTCAGGGCGAACACTTTATTATCTGTAGTCAAAGCGTCACCACAAATACCATTCTACACACACAAGTGTCACTTTCCATTTGTCTGCACTCTGGCTGCATTAGCAGAGCCTAGCCGGCCCACAGCCACGTCTCAAACGCGCCCTGCAGAAGAAAACTAACAGCGTGGGAAAGCGCTCGTCCTGCATTCCTGCCCCATTAACACCAATGGCACCACCACAGCCGACCTACCGCCTCTCTCTGGAATTAAAAACATTGTTATCAGCACCAACCTTTGTGAAGATTTGAGAAAACAAAAAAGATAAAAAGACATTCAGGCAGACATCTTTCAGTCTTGGCCTTTTATGCTGTGTGCAAGAAAGCATAGCATACATGAAATTCATTCCCTCTAATTCAAAGGACTTTTTGTGTGTGTGTGTTAGCTGCTGATGATGGCCGACTGTCCGTCAAAACAACACCAGTGGGTAGTTTATGTCCTCTTTGAGCCGCAGAGGAATGCAGGCCAGCAGCAGCCATATCAGGCCTTTTGTGAGACACCCATGCACCAAACACACACAGAAACTGGGGCAGCATGTTAAACTCACACCACACGCTACCTTCCATAAACAAAACGACCAAACAAAAAGAACGGACTCCATGTTTGTTCCCATTGATCACCCCCCCCCCCCCCAAAAAAAGCGAAAGAGCAGTTCAATAGAAAAATATCAACCCTGAATATTTCACATTATGAACACAGCCACGACCTCATTTCAGACGCAAGTTTCGCCGGGCTCTTTCCATCTGAAATAATTTATGGGCCTGGATGGACAACATAATGGATTATAAATGGGAAAAATAACTGTATTCATCGCAAAACTGCTCTCTGTTTAATAATCAAGTTTGGCCAAAGGGCTTAGTGGAGTGCACAGTCCTGTATAGATGTGGGGGGGGGACCTAGCCCCCAGTTTTGTAGGCCGTCTATGATGAGCCAGCCCACAGGCCTGCCTGGGCCACCCTCATTGTGCATACAGCATGGTCTAGAAAGCAGAGCTTTATCAGCAAATACCCCGAGTCAGCACAGGCAGCGGGGTGGTTATGCGTTGCGACTGGCACACCAGCCGATATTGTCATGTGCGATTAGGCCTGTGCTCACGAGCCTGTGAACTCATTCCTATGGCATCAAAGTCAACCCCACCCCCTACTCGCCTCCAGTTATAACACTGCCTCTCTGCTGCCCTCTCCTCCTTCTCTTGTTTTTTTTATTTTTAATTTTATATTCAGCCCTGCCACTTCACAGTATACCCTCACTGAACCTGGTGGAAAGCTATGCTCCAGCGCAAACAGATACAGAGTCAAAATACAACAACGGGTTAGACTGCTTTGAGTTCCAAAACAAATCTCTGCAGCTTAATTAACTCAGTCCAGAAGGGTCACCCACAAGTTAGAGTTAGCTGGCGCGACCAAAAAGCAGCTGGTGCCAGTTGTTTTGTCTTGGTACACTTCTCCAGATGACATGGCTGATAAAGATGAACAAAGAAAGGCTCACAGAGGAGAGAAAGACACAGTGTGAGGCCGGTTATGGGGAAAAAATCAGAGAGGAGAAGCACAGATTAAACCTTTCAGCGATGAGGCAGAGAGGAGCGCAGGACACGGAGCCAAGAAAGAAATACAACGAGCGAAAATCCTAACCTGAAAGATTAATGTTGTGCCCTCCCTGTCCTGTCGTTAAGAGAATATGCCACGCTGTGACACTATTTTCTCAAAGGGATACATGTACAGCCAAGAGCAAGCAGCCTTCACAGTCATGCACAAACTCAAATGGACACAGCAACAACACAAACACTCACACAGGTTTGGAGTAAAGGACCCCAGAGGTAAAGATTGTAAGCACAAACAGAGATAAGAAAAGGAACCAGAGCAGAGAGCAGAGATGGGAGGAAAAAACTGAGAGAGTGGGTTGAAAAAGGGAGAGATGAGGGGAGGCTGGAGGCGCCTGGACAGGCCTGTCAGACTGGAGGAAGTGCTGGTGCGCAGGCCTGCAGGTAAATGGAAGAAGAAAGGCGCCTGCAGGCTGCCTGAGGCAAGCCTGGGCCCTTCTGTTCTATCATTTAGGAGACAAGTCCTCCACTGATTCCCAATTAATATTTAACACTGCACAGACAACAAGGCACTCGGCTGCAGTACACATGCCAACAAGAGGAGAGGAGAGGAGGAGAGGATGAGAAGAGGAGAAAAGGAGAGAGGAGAGGAGAGGAGGAGAGGAGAGAGATAGGAACTGATTGGGGAAAGCGATACATAAATGGAGTTTTCAGTAAGATGAAAACACACTTTTGAAAGACTCAATGTCAATAGAGCTGTGGAGGCGGAGATTTAAGTGTTGCTCAATGCTGAAATCTTTAATCCTTCTTAATTAATATACTTTATTTCATCTTTCTGTCAGAAACATAAAAACTATAAATCTATTGAGTGAAGTTACTCTCCATATTCTAAGCAAATGTGTGGGGGTCACGTCTTTGTGGCTGACAGAGCTTTCAACATTTCAATAAGTAATTTTGTTTTCATGTAACCTGGTAGGTCATAACATTTTCACTGCCAGCAACATTAAAAAAAAAACAACTTTACAAATTATGCACTTAGATGTCTGTAGATTTTCCTCCAACATTTGCATTAGTGAAAAGTGGTTTTTTGGAAATCTTTTCAAAGGAGCAGAAGTCACAATCTCACTCAAACATGCAAATAAGAATGATAATTTTCTCAAACCTAAAATGATGATACATCCAATGTGTGTGAAGATGGCCTTCATGAGACTGAGCCTGATGAGCAAACCACAGAAAGTGTAGTAAAATGTCCCACAGGAGCGAAGATTTCAACATTGTGCTGTGGTCAGTTTGCACTCCCATGTTGTCTCTGCCAGCCACTCTAAGTTATTAGAGTAGACTGAAAAACCACAGCCAGAGATGGTATTAATATCTGGTGCAAGGTCACGGCTGGTTCGGACCAAAACATCCAACTCTACCAATGTCGACCTGTAGTTGTAAGTTTGTTATTAACACAACATTTCCAAGTAAGTGAGTTTTTCCAGTGAAACAGCAATCTTTAAAGGAACTGAGCTGAACTGATCAGTGTTTACGTCCTGTGAATTTTAATCATTAGAATATGTGGACCAATTTACTAAATTGAAAATTAACAGAAGCAGCTATGGTAGATGTAATTTATGTAACAAAACAGTATGACCACAAAGTAAATCTTGCTGAGTGTACTTTTTTTGATCACTTATAAAACAACATTATAAATATTCATATAAGATTTTTATTCATTCTCTTAAATGTGCTGTAATGTCTTGGTGATTTTGGGTGAAGTGACTGGACAAAAATAGAGTAATTAAAGGCTGGCAACCTAGTTAAAAAGGACAATAAAGCCTTTCTTCCTGCTTACACACTTTGTAATTCCAAATGTTGGACCAAAACTAAATTTGTATTTTCAGTTTTGAAATGAAGAGACCACTCAAAAACACTAGAAGCGTGCCAGGAGCATGGAACACCTCCTGAACGCCTCTCATGGTCAGTCTGTGGTGGGCTCAGCTCAGAGATGGCACAGGCTGCATGTCATTTCCTGTGGGACAGCAAGGGACTGCGTACACTCTCTGTACCCACGCTAACATCCCCCAACCCACCCCCATTCTCTGGCACGTGAAGACAGAGGGTGTCGATGCCTTGCACCTGGGACGCCCAAATGCCAGCTCAGAGGCTTTGGAAGCAGGAACCTGTTTTTCAACCCAAGTCCTGCTGTGACCAAAACTAAAGCAGAGCCCCTCTTCCTCAAGCTCACCTCCCATGGCAATAAGATTGCTTTGCCCCCTGTGTTCACAGCAGAAGGCAGAGGGCAGAGGGAAGGCATGGCTCTGTGGGACGCCACCATCCGGAAATGATCCTCCGTGTGCCAGCGCTGAGACGCCAACATGACAAAAGAGAGGTTGTAGTATGCATGAGGTAAGACTAGTACAACCACTATCACATGGCTGTCCCTTTGAAATAAAGTGCAACTGTATTAACGTTCTAGATTTTGCAATATAGCAACGTGATGAAAGTGTGAGCGACACTTTTCATGCGGCTATGCAAACCCAGCGATCCCCAGAATGAGCCTGCATAAGTAGGCACTCAGGAGGAGGCAGGCCATGGATAGCTGTCAATCACCTTTCACTGTGAAAAATACCTCATGACCTCTGCTTCCCTGCTGCAGTCTGTGGAATAATGGCAGTCTCCGTGGGCACTCAGTGGAATTCCAAATGGGAGTTAGAAACAAGTTAGTTCAATCAGTGGGAAAAGGTCAAGTGCATGCAGATTCTCGCTCCCTCGCGCTCTCTCCATTCCTTTTCTCCCAGTTCCACTTTATGCTGCCCTCCTACAGGGTGCTGAGGCAATCAGGGAAAAGGTTGTTATTTCTGCTGATGCTCGTGACCACTTTTAAATATTCAACTGAAAACGCTCTCCTGTTTTTTGCCTCCCCACATAACAACAGTTAAGAGTAATGTGCTGCAATTTGATATGGCCAGCTAATTCCCCTGTTATGTCTCGCACCGGCTCAGACAACAGTGGAAGAAAGGTGGCTGGAGGTCATTACTGGGGCATATTCCCCTCACCCTGGAAGTGTGGCTTAGGAAGAGAAGCTGCTAAAAGAAAAGCAAACTAATGGCTCTGTCAGCTCAGCTTGCAGAGGCACAGGGCTATTAGGAAAACTACAATCCCCAGGTGAAGCTTCGTGTCATGTCCTAAGGCTGTGTGTGACATGGGCGGGTTGTCTATGTCATTCAAGCTGGAAGAGGGCTAAACCTGGCCTGACATTGCATAAACCTGAGATATCAGGCCTTCTGGGAACTACACCTGGCTGATTGGCACCACAGGTCTCTTGGGTGGTGTCACAGATGGTAACGGGTCTTTGTTACAAGTCATAAATTCCGGACTTTTAACAGGAGACAAAACCGGTTTTCTGAGTTTGGTTTCACCGCAGTTGCATTCATAATGGTTTTGAAATGGCTTCTGTCTTAATTAGGGTTACATAAGCAATTACAGTGTAACCAAAAGTATGTTAGATCACTGTGCGGATATGAATCGCGGCCAGGCCCTGCTGAGGTTAGACACAGGAGGAAACACCCATGTTTAGCCCAAAGCCTGACCCAGTAACAGGACAAATATGGGAGTGGCAGTGACCTGTGTGGTTTACGAGGGCAGAACCTACAACTGGTTCCATAAATAAAGAACCTAAATGTGCACACCCTGTGTGACAATGGCATTCTTCAAATGTTATGCCAGGTACAAACGAAACCATTAAGTAGTGAATAAACAAATAAAAACCTGCTGAAATCTGAAAAGATATTATTTTGGAAAATAGCCAAGCAGAAATATTCCCATCAACCAGTCAACTGAGGGGTTCTGGACCTGTTATTCTTTAGCTGACATGTGGCAGAGTAATTGCTGTCTGGACCAGGAAGAAGACGTGGGAGCAGTGGGGGCTGTTGGGCCTCCTGTCCAGCCATCTCAGTGTTACTCATCATCGGCCTGGTGCACCTCCCTCTCCCCTCCAGGGGCGGGGCTGCTACGCTCACCCCTGCTCCCTGGACCTTCAGACCCAAAGCGGAGGACGATGATCAAGGAGAGAGATGGGTAGCGAGGGAGGTCGCCGCTGGCTTAGGTTGGCCGGGGTCAGTGGCATCCATTCACCCCTCTCCCCTTCCAGGGTCTTTCTCTCTCATCTGTCTGGATGGGTGCCCTCTCTCTGGGGCACAACACGATGAGAGGCCCTGGCTCCACTGCCGTCTCTGCCTTTCATGTCTCCATCTAGGGCAGTGGTAGAGAGACGTGCAGGGGAGTACGGAGGAGGGGGCAAGCTACAAATGTCACCCATAAGGGGGGATTTAATTAAAAATGACAGGGGCTGGCGCTGGAGAGTGCTGCCACATATGTGTGGAATTTGGGTGCAGTGAAAGCAAGTGCCTATGATTTATAATTCAAGTAATGTTCTGCACTCTTTTTAATTCTACGGCCAAAGAAAAAAATTTCAAAAGGCCGTCTCTGTGAGGCTAATCCAATATGATATTTTTAAGGGCAGGCGGTCAATGGCTTTTTGAAAAGCCAGCTTCTCTGTCTCCCTTTCTGCTTCTCTCTCGCCCTTCTCCACTTGTCTGTCTTTCCCCACCTCCCTCTCCCATTTCCCCCTTTTCTCCCCCTTGCACTCCCTGCTCTACAGTACCTCCCTTCTAACCCCCCCACCCCCACTCCCTCACCCAGAGTCCAGACACAGAGCGGGCTGTGATAATGGAAACATCCCGCTCTCCGCCTCCCGTTTCTCCCGCTAAGCTCTGTGCGCTTGGGGGAAATTGATTGTCTGGCGAGCCGATCTGAACGCTTCCAGCTGATGGTAGAGCCAGTTAAGTCCTTTTTTATTGAGGGTATGAGGGATTTTTAATGGGAGTCGCATCAATGAACTGTGCAGCCACTCTGCATCTGCATGCAGGGGCTTTTTCTAAAACCCTCTTCGCCCTCGCAACCCAACTGCTCTGCCACCACAGTCCTCACACACACACACACACACACACAAACACACACACCCTACTTTTCTGTAAAGGACAGCAGATGCAAATGACACAGCTCACCTCTACCTCACTGCCAGGTAATCCCCCTCCTGTGCTCTCACTCACTCTGTCTCTTTGAGGGGTGTATTCTGGTATTCAGCCTCCTGTTGTGAGCCCAGGTCACCTTACCCACAACTCCCTTCCATGTTGGCACAAACTGGGCTACGAACAATCAGTCATGGGGACCTGCTCAGCATGGTGACCTGAGTGTGCCCACTTCTGCAGCCAGACCCACTGTCTGCCTTTCTGCACCCCTTCTGGGTCTGGACAAACAATTGCCGTTTTGAGGCCAAGAGCTGCACAGTGGTGGAAATCCAACACTTGCCCCTCCACCCTCCCTCTCCAAGGACAGAATGGAGGCTATTATGTTCAAACATCCTCATTATGAACCTCAAGTCAGTTGCTGTGGTAGTCTTTCAATCAAAGGATTTAACAGGTGGAGAAGGAGAGAGGGAGAGACAGAGAGAGGGTCAGTAAGAGGGAGAGCAAAGGGAAGACTGGAGGTTGTTCTTTTTCTCTATTGATTTGAGTCCTGACTCCCGTTGGCTGCTCCTCAATGAAGAACCCTGAGAGGAAGTGGGCTAATCCTGCAGAATTGGAAGGAGGGAATCGATTAAGACGACTGTTGAGTACTCCCTCCATTTCTCTCCCTTCCTTTCCATCTTTACATTCGCTAATTCTATTTTACACAGTTTCTCTTTGTCCTCCCTTTCACTTCACCTCTCTCTGAAACCTCATTAGTGAGCTGAGTTGAACCCCAGTCAGCTGAAGCGCTGCCCCGTCCAGCTCTATTTATCTCTTTCATTCCCTCTCTGTTTCACACACACCTATACAGCTCCATATGAAACATCCATAAAGACCAGCACAAGCAACTCCAGATCTGAGGACAGAGGTAGCACCCAGTCACCTTGTTGTTTGTGACTCTTCTCTCCTCTGTGGGAGGTGACTGGAGTGCGATGTTGAGCTGCGAAGTAGCTAATTGGCCAGTGAGGAGTTGAGAAGGAATGCAGGCAGTGCTTCATCTCTTTGTCAGAGCCAATCAGACTCTCTTTAAAGCCTTTCACTGGACTGGTTAGAGGTCTGATACAATGTTCCGCTGACGAAGAAGCACAGAAACTGCTGTTTCCACTAAGCCTGTCTAAGCTGAGGTAAAAACTGGTAGGTTAGTGCTCTAGTTCTCTCCATCTGCAAGTCCTTTTAATCGGCTTGAGGTAGCTCTTAGGCCTGCCATGTAAACAAAGGCCACTAAAGACTCCAGGGGCGTTCAATAAGGAGGCAAGACCTTTCTTCCCGTCACCAGAAACTCTCACTGTAAAAGGCTTATCCAAAGGCTTTAACAAAATTAGTAAAGAGAAATTCACCTTCCAGATGCCCGACTGCCACAGCTCTCTCTAATCCCAGACTGGATAGAACTAGTTTTGCCAGCTCTGTGGCAGTTTTCAGCCTTGGCTCATCACTGTCCCTTTACACCATTTTGTGAGTGGACAGAGGGTGGTGCTCAGAGAGCAAACAGAGCAGCTGTCATGCTTTACAGGCGGCCGGCACAGCCAGGGCCAGACACTGTAAATGTTTACAGACCCTCAGGGTCACCCAGGGCCAGTGAGGCACGTTAAACACTGCCTGTTCAGCCCCGTTGCCACGACTGCACAATCAGCACAGCTAAACAGCCCCCCTCACAATGAGTAGCCAAACAACATGGCAATCCAAGGTCTAAGTGCAAAGCGAATGAAACTGTTTAGAATTCCTCAGAGTAGTGAGTGAACGCAGCGAGAAACCGGAAAGTCTATTTTACTTCACTTCACAGTCAGGGTTAACTAAACGTTTCCATCATTCACCGTGATCAATAGATTAAAAACAAACAACAAACACAAGCCTCTCTCATTCCTGAGCCGTGGACGAGCTAAACTCCTGACCTCCACCGTTCCCTGCCATTTTGTTAACTCACATTTCCGTCCGAGGGCTTGCGGGGGCTCCAGGGTCTTGCTGGCACACACCGGGTGCTGGGGTGGAGGGTTTTGCCTCCTCTGCAGACAGGCCAGCATGGCGAGGTGGGCACAGTATTACAGCCGGGGGAGTTCTGGGGCCAACCTGGAGCAGAAAAGGAGCAAGAAAAAGAGAAAGAAAGGAACATTGAGTAAGTTAAGCAGGATGATTCGAGGTCAAAGCTCCATTGCTGTGGTCGGTGAGCCGGCAGGAGCTGGCTCTGGGCTAGACCAGCTCGATTTCTCACCCAGGATTTAATTGGGAACGCATGCCCACAGCTGCCTGCCTCTCAGCTCTGTGTGCTGAATGATAAACACACACCTGCACTGGGGCAGCACGGTTGACACGGGTTCAGAGCACAGTCCAGGCCAGTCACTCTTCAGCTTCAAACAGCACATCCACACAGCCATTCAACCGCATCTCCTGTCTATGAAACCGTCCTCAAAACAAACACACAGGCACACACAGAAAATGGCAACACTCAGACACATTCCTTCCAGGGCAGTGTGTATGTGGTGATTGATGGCGTTATCTATGGACAGCAAAAAAAAAGAAAAAATTGTAATGCTGAGAAAACAGCAGTCTGTCTGCTACAACTTAACATGCAACAGCTCTGGGGGGGCTGTCAGGAGAGGCCTAGGGGACTTAGCAGTGTCTGAATGTATGTGCAGTTGTGTGTTGAACCGTATGGTTGTGAGTGTGTATGGTTGTGTATGTGTGTGTGTGTGTGTGTGAGCGAATGCAATGGGGTGGGAGGGAGAGACTGCCAACCGTACATCAGGGCCAGTGACGGCACTAATCAATCTCCCTCTAGGCCATAAATCTCCAGCTCTACACTCCCGCTTTTCCCCACAGCCACCTTCACTCAGGAACAGGAGGCAGTTGCTGCTAGTTTCCTCTCAAAAAGCCCATCACAGCCCCAGTGGAAACACAGGACACAGTTTTTATATATAAATATATATAAAAAGAAAAAAGAAAACCCAGAGCTCCCTCGCTAAGAACCTCAACAATCGAGTAGCACGGAGGGTATCATTCATCAGCAACATACCAGTGTCACATAGCACAATGATGACTGATTACAAAGTCTTCTACTTGGATTATGTGCCAGATGAGAAGGGCTAAAGCAAAGCATTTTGGTCCAGAAAGTGTTTTTATATGATAAGGATCGAGATTCACTCCTCTGTATTTCACTTAGCAGATATACTTTGGTTTCCAGGAAAATGTGCTCTAACTGTACTGAATAAAACGCTGCAGAAGCCCACAAGCCACTGTGGCCTTAGTCTTAGCTCTGAATGTGTTTGAGTCTCTGGTCCAAAATGCATCGATATGAAACACTATCATTTCCTTCTGGGTTGGTCTCCTCCCATATTAAAACAAAGACCAGAGGCAAATATTTCATCTATGCTGTCAGCGCCACCGTCTCCTGCCATGATGCGTGGCAGATTATTGAAAAATGATTTCTCATGCGCCTGTCACAGGCTTGTCCTCTGTTATTTATTTTCTCAGTGAATCACTAAATGAACATTTAGCCACCTGCCATCAGTCCATTACTGAGTTGTATAGATTATCATTTTAATATGAAAGAAAGCAATTATAATGATTACGAGATAAATTAATGGCAGTATATAAAGCGCCAGCTCCTGTTCTTGCTCATTTAAAGAACAAAGTCGAGTATAGATCACCAGCGAAAAACATCGACACTAACACAGGCTGTGAATCAAACCAACCTTTACCAATGACTAATGTTCCTGATGTATTTGACAAAGGTGATTTGATTAAATTACATCACACATGTGCAATATATTTATTTGCAGTTTTCAAAATTCAGATAATTCACATTCGAGATTATTATTCTGATTAAACACTGAATTTACTGTAGCATAATTTAAAGTTAAAAGAACTGACAAGGCCCCCCGTTTACTGCCACTGTTTCACTGCACCATTTGTCACAAATACATTTCTTTCCTCCACAGATAAAGCAAAACCTGTATGGACTGAAAAATGGAGAATAGAAGCATGATAGACAAACACAACACAATTTACTGCCTATAATTAAAGTAGACTGACTTTTCCTGGTTTGAATATTTAAAGATTAGAAGCAGGTGTTACAGACAAATGCATCATCCCTCCAAGGAACTCAGTCTTTCACTCACAAAAAAAAGCTTTTTTAAGTAGGCTAAAACATTCTGCACAAGACATTAAGTTTGACCTCAGATCTCAAGGCTTGTATAACACACTTAACACCCTATGTCAAATATGTATTTTTATAACCTGTCAGAAGGAGCACAAAACAACACTTTAGCGCAAAACCTGACGGTGTGAAAATGATGTTTTTTAAAAAAGCTTCTCCCTGATGAATGTAAGTAAATTAAATCTTTAGTCATTTCTTGTTCATTCCACAGTGCTTACTCTCTCTCTCTCACACACACACACACACACACACAAGCTTATTCACACACACACACACACACTGCAGATGGAAGAGTGGGGCCACTCTATTTCTTGCCAGGTGCTTGAGCAAAAAAGGTCGCTTGCAGTGCCATTTCCTCTCACACACAGGCAGGCCTGGCCCAAACACACTGGCACTTTGAGCTCATTACTGGCTATTCACATAATCCTTTCTCTGTGTCCTCTCTGTGAGGATACTAATTTCACAACGAGCCCATGCTCACAGCCCATTTGTTAAAAGATAGTGGTTGAGAGAGAGGAAAGGGACACATGGCGTAGATTGAGACTAAAAGCTAGTCTTAACAGGGGATACCTCCACAGTTTTCCCCTCTCTGAAATGAAAGACAATCGTGTAACTACCCTCCATTTTTCTCCATTTGCTGCTCACCAAATGTATTCTGAGGCATTATGCTTCGCTGAAAGAGACCCACTTTTTTTCAATTCAATTTCAAGAACCAATTTTCTCCTATTATTGCCTTTAAGAGCGAAGCAGAAGGAGCAAGTCTTTGGCTTGTTTGTCATGTCCCCTTTCCCCTCATCTCCTCCTATCAGCTTATTGTACTACTTAGCAGATGTCTATCAGTGGTAGGAAATTATCTCCAAACCAAAACCCGGTGACCCGTCATCCAGCTGTTCTAAAAGAGGCTGTGATGCCCAGGAGGTCAATCCCTGTCAAGGTGCAGGAAGATGTGTCTGAACGCATGCACGCACGCACACAGACACGCATGCATGCACGCACGCACACATGCACGCCCTACATGCTATTCGACAAACCACCTGCACTTCACTCCCTCATCAAATCCACTCACAAGTCTCCTATTACACCAGGGTGAGGATATCTCAAAAGCCAGGATGTCTATCGGCTCTTTCCCGTTCTGCTAACGCTGCTGCAGGGTTTGCAATGGGGGCGGAAGATCAGTCCCGTGAGATGAGGGAATAAGCCGAAATCAAGAGGCGGTAGGCTTGGCAGAGGGCTATTTCTAAGTTAAAAGGTTCTTAAACTGCGGAGGAGATCAGAGGAGATGGCTCCCTGCGCCCAAAGCTGTCTGCCCAGATAAGCATCCTGCCAAGTGCGGGGTGTAACAGGGTGGTCATGGGTGAATAAACGGAGTGTATGTGTGTGTTTTGAGCTACACATGTTTCAGGTGAAAGAAAAAGCGTGGCAGCTGATACTGGGGCTGGGTATCAAACCTCAATACTCATGGGCTGGCCTGAAATGTGCCTCAGTATCAAAACCTGTCTGGTGCCAAGATCAGATTCTTGTTTGATTATTCTTCTGTCAGATTGTTCTCATATGGCTTGTCTAGTTTGACATCAGTGAACTTTGGGTTCTTTTGGCTAAAGAAAATTGGGTGTTGTAGCACTGGATCCGGCGCCAGCATTCAGCGCTAATGCAGGAAGTAGCTTGTCTTCAGTGTGGTGACTCTGAAAGTTAAGAAACCTGACAGGCAGGTAGCATGTCTGACTCAAATACAGGGAAGTGGAGTCTACTCCCATTCCAACTAATGTTAGCCTTCTTGTGAAGTGGCATCACAATCTTTTCCTGTTTACTTGCCATAACTGCAGTCTTAACATGACCTTTTTTTGTCTGGCGATACTGGTTTTATAAACGTGCTAATATTTCTATGTTCTATTTCTATGACAGCAGAAGTTTCAAAAACAATTTCCTGCCCTCGCAAATATTATCCTTCAGTGATTTTTTTTAAAAATAGAAAACCAATCATCAAGCTTCTATAGAGGTCTGACTGTCTCGAAGTGTCTGCAATAAAACTGTCCCCGAGTTCAGGACCAGCCGTGGTCTGGGAGCCTGGCAGACAGCCGCCACAATGAGTGGAGGTGGGGCTTCAGCCTAATTGAATGGTGACCCTGCCGTCTCACTGTGGGACGCCCCATGCAGTGCTTTTAACAAGCTGCTGTGTCTCCCCTCTTAATAAGCCCAAACAAGTTAATCCAATCGACACACTCAAACCCTTTCTTTTTCTTTAACAAGGCACTGCCTCTACCCACTTAATCCCCAGCTCCCCCCTTCTCCGTCACCATACCGTCACATGAATGGAGGGAGAATGAAAGGCTCCATTAGGAAGGACTGGCAGTAAACCCCTTCAGCTCTGCACTTTCCATACATCCACACTAAATAATTTGCACTCATACTGTATGTTCAAAACACACACACACACACACACACACACACTAATGCTCACATCTGCCTGATATAGAACTGGTCTGCATGGACATGGTACACAATGAGAGGGTTATGTTCGCCGACCCTGATCCACAAACACACCTAAAAAAAACCCAAAAAAAAACACACAAACAAAAAGTCTGAGGGGACGTTTGCCGACAGGCACACACTCTGGGACATAAAAAAGGCATTGTTAACAAACCCTCCCAGCTCCACAAACAAGAGCCACTGATTCCCTAACAATACAAGCCCCTGGATGCACTCACCCACCAGTTCTGCACAACCTCACACCAGCACAATAAATAACCTGCACAACAAAAGGCTATTGTGTGTAAAAGCCCACAGTTTAGGCATTATTGCCATGAGTCGAAAAACATATTGGCAGCTTAATTCTATATTATATATATATATGTTATATATATATATAATATATGTGTGTGTGTGTGCATGTATGATACAGCATGTCACTGTTATTGGGGCTTACACAGCCTTGCATGTCGTACAGTCACATTTATAAGAGGTTTCTTTGCAGATGAAGGGCATCTTGGCAAAAACACTCAGCTGTTAGCTTTCCATATTCCAGTCAGCTTCAATAGCTTCACCCACGGGATGAAGGGTGAGGAATGTCTGGCAATCCAATAGCAGCGAGTCGTCTGTCATCTCTAATCAAAACACGCCTGCCTAGACTAATGTCAACCCTGTAATAGCAATGAGGACTAATTGACTTCACAGCCAACTGCTGCATCTTTGTGCTGGGCTAAGTTTCATTAATGCTAAATAACAGGCTCAGAAGGCAGTGAGCCATCATGACTATGTGGCAACCACATTTAAAATGTAGAAAATGCATGAGCTGAAGTGAATTAAGATGAATGAAATTTAGATTTAGCTTCATACGGAGACAGTTTTGAGTGTGAACATGCAAACCAAGCTCTGGTTGGGTGTCTAGCAAATATTGGCATGAGGACCACAGAGAGTCCTATAATAAATTGAGATGAAGCTGCATTAAACTGCATGTTTTTGGTCACTATACCCTAGCAGCATTCTGCGGGTAAAATTAAAGCCTTCCAGGTTAATTAGTACAGAATTTCCACGAATCAAATGTTGTTGTTCAAATAAAGACCAGCCAGGAGGTAGTTTTGATGGTTTAGGGTTGTTGTTTGTTTTGAGGTCTGTCAGTTCTAGTGACCAAGACAAGACCCCCTCTGAGGACTAGCTCACAGTCTTGGCAACTACCCCAGCACCATGAATTAATAACATCTTCTGTTTCCTTAAACGATGTTGAAATTAAAAATGTTTCCAAATCTTTGAAACAAGGCTTGTTCCTCAACTACAGAGTCTACTGAAACTACTAAATAAAACAATGCGTCTTCCACTGCAAACCTAGGAAACAACCAGAGACTGCAATTCTCTTAAGTATTACATGTGCAGCTTTTGGTAGGGTTTACCAAAGGATCTGTTATGTAAGTAGTTTTTACACCTACTCTATAGGTAAGAAGTGTACAGGGGCGTACAGTGAGCTAAGCCCCGATTAGCTTTACAAACAAGTACCCTTTGACAGATGAGCAAAATGCCATGAATGTAGGGGAGAACCTACGGCTGAGACGGGGAGAAAAAAATTCCTGTAGAGGCTTTGAGACCTTTGAACTCACAAAGCTTGAAGCTCGGCCACACAGTATAAGCAGCAGTGTGACAAGAGTTCAGACACATCGTCCATCCCAAAAAAATGTGCATTTAAAAAGCAGAAAATATTTTCTTAATTAAACAGGGAAAAACAATCAGACCTAAAATATAAATACAACAAACAAAATCCACAAGCCATAACTGTTGCTGCCTTGTGTTTTTAATCGAATTTTTTTAAAAGTTGTGTGTTCAGTCTAAAACGCAACACATGCTTGCAATCTCACACTGGGAGGAGTCCTTTCTGCAAAATCTGTTCCAGCACAGTACAGCCGAGGTGCTCCTACAACATGACTGAGCCTCTGCGCTCCTGCTGATGCCAGCGAGGGAGTTTGAGCAATGAGAGCGTGGCTTAAGATTGTCAGACAAACCACAGGGGAAACACATCCTCTTCTGCTCTTATTGCCTCAGCCTCTCTTGTATTGTTTTCTAAGGCAGCGGCATCAGTTGTAATCTAATACCACTTTCGCACAGAAACCCTGCGAATGTTGTGACATACTGAACAGATGTGGAGGGAAGCTCTGGAGTTCATATTAAACTGTTGATTACAGATACAACTGCTATCTGATGATTGCTGTTAATTGTATACAAAGCTGACTGCATTAAAAAGTAAATACACCATTATTTTCACAATTTTTCCCGCAATTGCAACCTCACCGGGCAGGACTTTCAAACATAAATCACAAACCCTTCACTACAACTTCAGCCAAATGTGAAAAATGAGCTGCGCTTTCTTGGTTTTCATGCTAGGCTTTATATTTTCTCAGTAAACCTTATTACACACCATTTGTAAAGCACTGTTGATATTGCAAAATTTCTTATCCCAATGTGACACAATCCTTTATTGTTCCAGACAGGTCCATTCACGGCTTAACACAACAACAATAAAACAAGGGTTCTCCCCCCCCCCCCCCCTCTACCCATCCTACTGTGGCTCACTTGAATATTCAAACAGTGTTCATTGTCTTTTTGTGTTTTGTTCATTGTTTGTTGTGCTGTCATTCCTCAGCTTGGCTCCTGAACTTCAAAGAAAGGCTTATGTCAATTTATGATGAAATGGAGTGAACAGGCGAGAGAGATGAGGAAGGGGGGAGAAAACCTTCGCACAAGATGGCCCTACCTCGAAATGTATGCTTATTAATGGGTGTTCAATAAATCAATGGAATATAATTAAACTCAAACAATGTCATTTCTTCTCTCACTTGCTGAAGCCCGACTCCAAACATCGCTTTCTGCAGGGCCTAAGGTGACCCCCACTTCCCATGGTCCAAAAGACAACTCTGCCGTCTTTCACTGGAGGGTTTCATAGATCCAATAGTCAGTCATGCATAGCATTAGTTTGTTTTGAAGCCCACAAGGCAATCAAACAGCACACTGCTGAAATGTTGACATTGATCTCATTTGATTTATCTGCAGTGTGACAAAGCCATTTTTGCTCAGCTGGATATTATGGACTATAAAAGAGAGGATGACACAAGTGCTCACAGCTAAGCTAGTTGGAAGAGGAAGCAGGCACACCACATATTTTCTTCTCATTGCAGTTTCTGTTGCTGAGACTCGCCAGCCTTTTCCCTTTACTCCATAATGTGTGCTATCCAGCTGTTGTCATCCTGCTCCCTCTGAAAGCTGGCCCTGACCAAGCCAGCAGAGAGAATCCAATTGGACAGAGTGGGAGGTGAGGCTGCAGTTGGTAATCACCTGCTGGCTAAAGGCACAGATGGCACAAACATCAGCAAGATGCTCGTGCAGCAGCAATCCAAGAAGTCCTTCTGACAGGCAGACAGACAAACACAGAAACCCGAGAAACCCACAGCGAGCTGAAGAATTACTGCATGCAGATTTGATGCAGAAACCTGGCAGCCTGGCAGCCGGAGAGCTACCTGAAGTGCAAAGAGTTAAAGCATTGATCTCTTGTTTCCACAGGCAAGGTCTTGGTGTCACTGCTCAATGATTGGGGAAAGTGAAAAAGTGGGCAGGTCGTAATGATTTAAAATGGTAGATGCTTTCCATGACAAAAGCAACCTGATAAGGGCCCCCGTTATCAGCGAGCTTGACCAGCCGCGGAGAGAACTGAGAAGCGAGGTCATCGCAGAGATAACGGCACATGTGCAGACTGATTATCTCATCCCTTGATACATTTTGTTGCTCCTGTAATTTATTTTGGTAGATCGAAGACTTGCCCTCTGTCGCAGGTCTCAGAACTGCACTTCAAGGAGAACACGGTCAGTGTACACCTGTTAAGATTTATTCTTGAGCTTCCGTGACTTTAAATCTTCTGACACACTGGAGACAGTCAATTTAAGTTTCCAGCAGGATTAACAGAAGATATATGCTGATACATTTAGCTACAACAGTTGGAACAAATGAGCAACTGTCACTGAAATCAGGTGCAAATCCTGTTAACTTTTCTCTATGGGCTCCAGATGAAGGAAGTCGGACGAAGACATTTAGTTTATTGATGCTGCTATCAGAGATTTTTTTTATGGTAGTGAAGGCTCCAAACACATCAAACATATCAGAGTAAAAATGCCCCAGAGACATCCCTCTTTCTGAAGACTCCCCTGCAGATGAGCTCCTTCTGCTCTGTGTGTTAGTGCTTGGTGCCTTGGTTTGTCCTTCACAAGAGACAGGTAACACTGCCAAGACCCAGTAATTAGTGCAGATGGAGACTGTAATACTCTCTTCCCCTCCCTGCAGAAATGCCAAGGGAGGCAATCTATAAATTCCTGCATATTAATGCAATTTAAAACCACTCCAGACACCTTGCTGGAGGCATGTGATAAAAAGGTGAAAGGCAGACTACCTGGCACACAGCTGCTGATATGTCAGTGACATCAGTCCTGTCAGCAACTTCCTGACACTACATCCCCCAACACAACCACACACACACATACACACACCAAAATAACTTGATAATCTGTCTCCTTTTCTCAGAAAATGCTCTCCAAATCCTGACCTTAGGCCTTACAACTGGGTCTCTATCAATAATTAAATGGTAATCTAAAAACCCATTTTAGTTGGGTCATCTTTCTGCGCCATTGTCCCTGCTTCTCTTCTTCCTCCATCTATTTTTTCCTCTTTCTGTAAGATCTAGTTAGAGATTCCATTAGCATGAGAAAGCAGGCTGGTAATTGTCTTCACCCTACTGAGTGATCCCTGGATAGAGGATTAGGCAGAGAGAAAGCCCTATTTCAACTCGGAGCACAGATGCTGCCCACAGCCACCCACTCCAGATTAGATTAGACTGCAGAGGGATGAAACAGACCGGGAACTTCAAGCAACATTAAACAGAAAGCGTGGACAGGAGGTTAAAACCCAATACACTTTTGTTCACCTTTCACTACCAGCTGGTGACTCCCCCCCTCTGACCCCACATTTTCTTTTTTCTCTCTCCTTTTTTGGAAATTTTATTTTTAATCTACTAATATGCTTTTCTGCTGAAAAAAAGATTGGGGGAAGGCAGCTTATAATTTCTCTCTCTCTCTCTCTCTCTCTCTCTCTCTCTCTCTGATATATAGAGAGTATTTAGAGCTGAATCTCCCTAAATCATCCCCCTGGGCCACCCTGTCCGTCACTAATCTGCCCGCCGCCGCCCACTCATAAGGAGGTGTCACATTTCTGGCACTCTTCCATGGGATAAGCACTTCAAACACCAGAGCTTCTCCTCTTGACCTTTCCACGGAGATGATCGATTAAGCCCATTGGATTTATTCCATAAACAGGCAGCCATTACATCAAAAAGGCAAGGAATTTACCTCAGAGGCAGAAATTAAAATCTATATAAGCTTTGTGAGGTTTCCATTTTTTATTGGCTTTTTTCAATCCACTTCTCGCAGCACATTAATAAGCACAGAGCGTTTCCAGAGGTTTTGGTGTCTGAATCATTGCAGTTCTCTACCTGTAATTATTGAAGCCAGTCACAATGACAACAGCGAAATTCAACTGGTATCTGTACTCCATAAAACCTGTGGAGCATAAAAACTGTTCAGCTTGCTCCCCTGCCAGAGTTCGATAAAGTGGAGTACAAAAAACACTGAAAGGTTTAAAAGTAAAACAATGCAAATACGGCTGCTTTGTTATAAACCGCACATGTAAAGTCTTCACTCTGCTCTCCACCTGTCCAGGAAGCTCTGCAGGGTAAACCAGGGAGCACCAAGGCCAGTAAAAGGTCTGGTGTTCGCTTGCTGCATGAGCCATTAAGTTACAACACTGCAGGCTTCCTGTTTTCATGCTTGAACACCTTCTTTCAGCGAGGACAAGACTGAACAATCTTGAGTGGAACACCAGGGAGGAGAAACCTGAGAACGCAAAGATTATTTCAGCGACGGAATGCTTCAAACCGCAATAAATCACACGTCACTTTGAATCCCACTCGTGAAAGTTAAAACAGGAAATCTGTTTCATTTCACCAGAACGAGCGAGAGCTCCCTCTGAGGAGCCTGACCAGACTCCTCCTGTTTGTGATCACAGTGGCCAGCGAGCTCTGCTTCAGCTCTGAGGGACTCCTGCTCTATGGTAATCATATCCTATTTGAATAATGAGGCAATACCACCACTCCTGCCACCCATTCCCTCTGCATCCTTGACTGGACTCTTTGATAGACACTAATTCTAGCTCCATCTATAAAGCTCCTCTCATGCATTTTTAATAGAATCTATTACTTTAGGATTAAATTATAAAAGACTGTCCTCCTTAAATTTTTAATAGTTTGCATAATTGGTATCAGGGCCTGAATGCGAACCATAAAAACCCAGTTTGTACAGGAGTGAGCTGCGGAACGAGCTAGACAAAACCGCACAGCACCGTTGCACACAAATGACACACATGGTGTGCCACCATCACAGATGAGCACACATCTGCACAGGCTCGTGCACGCTCATATGAGCAAGGCCATTATACACTTTTGGGTTCATTGCCGTGGAGAATAAGGCGATGTGAGCTCAGCACTGTGAATGAAGGGGACAATAAGGTCAGGGACCACAAGAACTGCTCTTGGCTGCTGAGGTCTTGCTGGAGGAGTCACCTGATGGAAACGGCAGACATAAACCAGGTGTCCACAGACACCTGCTTCCACTGATGTCAACTGAGACCACAACGCTTGCTGGGGCAAACAGCAAAAACTACTTAGCAGGTTTACAGCCTTCCTTTATCCCCACAGTCTCTGATAACTGTGTTCAGTCAGCTTAAATGGAAATGTATTTCCCTTCTCTGTTCCTGCTTCCAGGCAGATCAGCCATGAGTTAAATGTCAACTGCAGTCTTTCACTCTCACTCTCTGCATCTCCAGCTCAGCTCTTTCCAATAACAGACAGAGCATACAGGAGAGCAAATGTGTCTGAGGCATCTCGTCTAAACTAGAGCCCCCTTAGAAATCTATGCACGTCACCGTCCTCCAAATTAGCACCACAGGGACACCCCCCTCACCGCCCCCGCCTGCTGGCGGCAGCTCTTTGGCATATCTGTACCGGGGAAAATATTTCACACTGTATGAATTATTAAGTGCGGGGCCAGTGCTAAGCAGTGTGGAGATAGACCAGTTATTCACAGCTCTATTGGGACGGATGCGTCGGAAACCCGGGCTGCTCGCCTATCAGATCGTTTGTCACGAGCGATAGACAATTTACAATGAGAGAGTTTTTCAATTTATTCATTCTGCTGTCACTGCAGTTTTCTACCTCCACTCAATCCACTCAACAACCCCCCAACTCTTTTAACTCTGTCTCGTCTAGTGAGGGGCTCCACGCCTGAATCGGCCGCCCGCTTCTCTGTCTGATACTGTTGCTCACTTTGTCTTTTCTTAGCCTGAGGAGGAAGGTGGTGGAGGAGGTGAAAGAGTTGTGCAAAAGACATGAGGAGAGTGATCCCCCTACTTTAATCATCTTAACTGAAGTAAAAGTGTGTTGGGGACATCCTGTGAAAGCTGAGGGGTTCAGGCCCCAGTGGTGAAGCTTTAGCTGTGTCATAAAGGATAAAAGAACAGGAAATAAGTCAGATGAGGGTGCTTGGCTGTGCCTCTTCAGGATCCCATTAGATGAAATAAAAAGAAGAACGGTTTATTTAAGTTAGTTAAGTCAAAAAAATAGACATGATGGATATAAATACAACTATTTGGCTCTGTATTTTTAATAAAAGCCAAAATCATCCCAAACACTGTTCTTTTTCTTTTAGTTGTGGGGAATTTTATTCAGGAGAGAGAACAGGATCCTAGAGGGCAGGATCCTGCTTATTTTCACGTAAGAGTGATTTCTAAATAACAGCTCCCACGCAGATAGACAGAGGACCTCAGCAAAAACGTTTGGCAGACTGCAATTTCAACATTAATTACCGTAGGTGAACCAGCAGTCAAAACAGCCACAGATTTGTTTTTGGTTTCTTTTCTCTTTTTTTTGGCTCACAAACACTCTCTGTTAAAGAGAACGAACCACAGAACAGACACGCCTCAAAAGTCTAAGCAGTGCTTTTCCACTATTTCAAGAGATGGGGGCTCAAATTCACGAGAGACAAAACACAAATGATAATTTTCTTTCCTAAGCTGAATATACGTGAGAAATAGAAAATGGCATCAGCAGCTTTGTTGGTCTAAATGCTCAGAGAAAGCAGTTTGACCTGTAAAGCAGCCCAGAGTGTTTCCCTATCTGTGATGTCCTTTGAAAGCCTGACGCAGACGGGTTGCGCTGAATAGGCCTTGATGTGAAAGGCAGAGATGTTAGATAAATGTCTTCACAGCCAAGGCCTCTGCCCTCTTCCTGATGATGCATTCTTATACTCAAATACCCACTCCCCTTTTACACACATGCACACACACACACATACAGAGAGAGAGAGAGAGAGAGAGAGAGAAAGAGAGAGAGAGAGAGAGAGAGAGAGTCACACAGAAACACAGACATCCAGTGCCAACAATTCCACTGAGGGCAGCATTTGTTTAGAGACAAGGTGACCCTGTTGCCTAGGGGCCTGTGAACAGGCACAATGAGGGCCTCTCATCCTGCACACACCCAGCCGGCTGTGTTGGGCTGATGACGGGTGGAAAGGGTGGGGTATGAGGAGCATCACAACACCCTGCTCCGACAGTTTTAAAACCCTATTCATGAAGCCCCCTGAGATAGCTCCTTTCACACCCCGCACAGACGGAGCAAAATCCCCGCTTGTAACCCAGAGTCACGCAGTCAACAGATGGAGCGGCTATTGAGTAAAGGATCGCGTCGGCATAGGCGGCACCTCATCCATCCCAGCTGGAAACAATGGGGCAGCAGGTCAAGAGTGCCGTCTCCAGGAGGTGGGGTCAGGGAGGTGGGGCGTGCTTTGACACAGCAGAGCTATGCAAGCGCTTTGAAACTGGAGGAATTGAGAGAATCCATTTTTGATGACAGGCGGAGGGGTGGAGGCTCGTGGCTGCATGTGAGGCACTCGGGCTGGTTGCTGGGGATCAGACGCAGGTGGAGGGGGGGTTGTGTGTGAATCTGGGACAGCAGTGTTTAACCTGCAAACAAGAACAAAAAGGCATCCCTGCATGCACACGTTTTGCATGTTCAGAGGAAACACAGGCTCACTGTTTCACGCACATTTCAAGGTGCGTTAAGACGTGCTCGCTTGTCTTTGTGCACAGAAAGTGGCACATAAAGCTCAGAGAACTTCACTGCTGACAAAAAGCACTGCAGTGAGGCTATACACACAGAAAGCAGAGAAAACCTTTAACACTGTAAAACGGTTGCAGTACCCCGAGGACATTTTTCTCGCAAAATACTAAAGTGGATACGCTTAAAACCGGTGTCAAATATTACACAACCAGACCACAATTTGTTCTAGCGAGCACATAACTGAAAAACAAACGCTTTAGCTCACTGCTTCTTTATTTTTCTCAGACTCTCTGTGTTCTCACAGCTGAATCATGTGAGATTACAGGTAGGTGCCAGACTAAAGCCTATATAAACAGTGGTGTTATATTGTTCTGAAGTGGTTATTAATGGGTTGGTTTGTTGTATTTTCACAGTGGACAAGCAACTGTGAGCCACTAACAATGAACAGTTATGCTCAAGCACTATAAGGGGTGTGCATGCACAGGTGTGTGATCACACAGTTGATCACAAAGGAGTCAGAGCTCCCTGTCGAGGAAAGTATGTCGGTTTCCATCGCCCAGCTGTCCTGCTATCACATGGCTCTGACCGAGTTTCATTGGCCAGAGACAGGACAAAAACATGAGGAAGGTTTACAATAATCCCATAACTTCAGTATCTTTCTAACTACTGAGACGCCAAGCACTGCTGCCACACACGTGAAAGGTTTGGTTTATGGGGCCATTTTGAATAGGAAGGCACTCATTACAAAGCAGAAGGTGTGAGAAGCATTGAAGCAATTCTCCATTAACAACCACTTGACAAGAAAGTACTGAGACTCAGAAAAGACTTTCTACCGCTTGGGAAATGTTCACATATCACACTTAATTAAACAAAAAAGCTGAGTTCATGAAATCAGAGTGCAGAAAGCCTTTTGAAAGTAAAGGCAAGACAGATTTTCTGGGTTGTAATAAACATACATTTGTTCAAGGGCAGTGTTAATTCCTTCACACTGGTGTCTCCTTCAAATACAGAGAGGCTAGGGGTTGAGCTGCTATTCTTCCTTCTGTAGGTCACATCATAATACATCAATGGTTTGCCATTTCAGAATATGCTGCTATGTTATGCAGTTTGAGGCCAGAATTGAAGGGGAATAAAAATAAAGCGCATTTCAGTTATGCTGAAAGGGATCAATAAGTGCATAGAAAAAGAAAATGGCCATAAACACAGAGGCTTTTATTCAGGGTGCCACAATGCAGATGAAAGCACAGTGTGCACCTGGAGGGCAAAGCTGAGAGCAACAGAACACAAGAGAGCCCACAGAGTTATCAGATGGGGCGGGAGAGTGCTGGCGATATTCAGACCTCAGCACCATCTATCTCCACAGCAGCTATTAGATTTCTAATATTGTTGGTTTTAAGGAGGCTCGGGTTTCCTGCCACAATGAGGCAGACTCAGCCCCAGTTGCCCCCTTTTCCCTTTCAGTGTGGTCTCACAAGGTCCTCTAGGTTTTCTGCAAACAATACTGCTGGGCTGCGGCCCTTATTTAAAAGATTAATAGGATGCTGTCTTGGCAGAGGGGCAATCAGTGAGGTTTCTGTGACAGCAGAAAAAGTGTGAAAACAAGGCAAAGAGGGGAGACCATTGTCACTGTTACCAACTGGCTGCCGCAGCTCAATTGAGATAGCTGTTGCTTTCAAGCCCAGCTGTCAATCACAGCAGCAAGCATCAATGGGGTAAATTTGAATGATAAAACGATAAGTCATGAGCAGCCGATTTCCCTGTCATCAGGACAGGGGGCTGTTTGAGTGTAACTCAGTATGGGTGGAGAGATTCTACTGCAGCCATATGGAATTTGGTTGTGCCTCCAGTTGCTGGCTTTAGCCCTCAATCATGACAGAATGTGTAATCACCAAATGTCTTCCTCTCAATCCCTGTTACAATTGGCAGCACAGTGCTGTCACTAGAGATGGGGGAACAAAATGGAGAGCTGACTAAAAGACAAGCTTTAAGTGACACTTAATTTCAGATACCCAGGCATTCTCTCAGCTCCAGTAAACAGGATCCATCAAACTTCGCCCAGAGCCTGCATGAGTCTGCAGCTGTCTGTGGGGAGAGGCACAGTATGCCTGAGAGGCCCTCGGTTACCAAGAGGACTGATGAAGAAATCAAGTCCTTGAAAAGTTCCTAAAACAACGAGAAGAGGCACTGGAATGATTGCGACAATTTAACAAGCAAATTTTCATCTCATCGGTGTCTACAGCAGTACTCCAAAGCCCACCAAAAAAAAAAGAGCATGAAGAAGCTAATGACCTCAGAGAAGACGACAGAGAGGGTAAAAATAAAAAACAACAGCAAAAAAAAATACAAAAAACCACACAAGTGAGCTGGTGAAGAAGTATGAGAAAAACACTGAACAGCTGTTTTCTCCCTACTTCCCTGTGCTCATCCTACGAGGGAGTCCCATGCGAGCTCCCTGATCCTAGTTTGTGGCTGACAGAGGGGACCGCAGTGCTGTTCATCTCCCTACTCACATGGTTCTCGGGCCCCCCTCGCCGCCCGCCTCACCGTCACTCTGCTGCCAGGAGGAAAAGATGGTGAGGAGGGGGAGCGGGGGGCTACATCAAGGAGAGACTCTCCCAGTGGGTTCTCGTCAGTTCCAGGCCATTGCACCTTGCTCGCTGGGATTTTGTTTACACACACACACACACACACACACACACACACAGACATGCAGAGGTAGATGACTATTAATGGATACGATAATGTGTTGGGGTTTTTTTTTAGCTGTACAGTCACATGTTTTGTTTTGTTGTAATACGAATCGCTTCACTAACAGATCGCTGTGACAAAAAAACAACAGCGCAATGCCTCGCAGAGCTTATTTAAGTGGCACAGGAGCAGATAACGTTCAATCAAAACCCAGTGATACGGTTGATGCGGTCAGCAGTAATGTGCAGCCAAAAGGCCTGACACACTTCCATGGCCTTTGGGGACGAGCAGAGAACGGCAGGCTGCCCTTGTGCGTTCAGTCTCTACAGATGTTGCCTTGGAGAGCGGCTGCCTGGCTGGCTGTAGTGACAGCTGGACAGCTGTTCCTATAGACGCAGCCACAGAAGCATGCCACGGAGATGGGGGGTGGGGGATACTGCTGTATGTTTAGTTTATCTGTTTGAGGTTCCCAGGACGTGCATGGCTGTCAGTTTTAGCAATGGTGCATGAGCCTGGATAAGGAAAGACGGCACTGAACAGGATACAGAGAGAAAGCACAGATGGGTAACTATCAGACACGACTGACATTATTTGAAGAAGTTCCATGAACCAAAAAAATATAAAAAAAAATCTTTTCTGTAAATTGTAATTTGTCTTTCCATAAATGAACAGCCTAATGCAACTCCAACTGGCTGCACTGGCACAAGTCGAGACATTACATTTGGTCCACGAGTGATTGATCATCATAAACAAGTAAAAGTTTCATATGAACTTCACAGAGAATTTCAAATATTTTTTTTTTACTTGTTCATAAAAAGAAGGAAGAGGGAGAAGAAAGGAGAGAGAGAGCAGAGAAGAAGAAAGAAGGGAGGAAAAAAATCTATTTTCAAAAAGCAGAGAGGATAATTGGCCGAGCATTAAAATGACTCTGGACTTTGTGCCAAAATCAGAGTCTGCTGGTGATGAAAGGCAGTTTAAATTGGGGTCGTGTTCAGATATTATACCTTCATCCTGCCACTTAAAAACACAGTTACCTAAAATTATAGAGACCTGCTTGAGAACAGTGCAGATTAAAGGCAGCATGGAGATGAACGTCCTAAAAAGTAAGACTTGGAAAAAAAGCAGTGAAAAAGAATTGAAATGTTGGAAAACACTCAGTAGTATTAAATGTCACCTGCTGAATAAACACACTGCAAATCATGTGTTAAACAGCTTGGATTGACGCCAGTCACTTCTGCCAAAACTCTCATTTTTCCCAAGCAGGCAGGGCCATTCATTATGCCACAAAAGGTCAGCAATTTGTTCAACTCAATAAAAATGTTAATAAAACTAAGAGCTCGCAAGAAGAAGCACTCATATCCTCTGGGCCCCCATTAAAAAACATGTGAATATGTGAAAGTGTGTACGGATGCATCTATTTGAACGTTGCCACTGCAGCATTACGTAGGTCAGACGTTGTACAGCAGCGGCAGCTTCCCGGCAGGAAATATTACTTTGGCCTAATCGTAATCCCGGTCAAACTCCACCAGCAGCTCAGCACAAAACAGACATAAACACATGCCGACATACACACACGTGTACAACTCTGCAACCTACAATAACCAGGAGATGATAAGCGACCCCACCCTCCCAACACACACACCAAAATCTCCTATTCCCCGCTCATGTCTTCAACCTGCTCTGCTAAATGAATGAAAAGACCCATTAGGCAGATTTCAGATGCCAGCACTGGGCTTATAATTATATATGAAATCTTTTAGAGGAAAAAGTGATTACTCTGGATGCAAGTCTGGAAGTGGATGGGGGTGGGTTATTGCTAAGCAACCAGTCATTATCCTTCAGAGTGGAGCGAGGTGACCGGCCATCCGTCTAACTCCGGTGGCTTGCCTGGCTCCTGTGCGAAGCCCCCACCACCGCCACCACCCCTCCTTTTCCTCTGCCACTCTCTCTCTCCCTCTTCCTCGCTCTCTCTCTCTCTCTCTCACTCTCGCTCTCTGCCGTCTCCCCGTCCGAATACAAACAGAGATAAAGAACGCTGCAATCGCTCTTGACACACAAATAGGTTAACACAATAAAGCCGGCTTTGCCTGGCTCACTCGAGGGAGGAAAGCAATTCCAGCAGCAGGCAGGAGGTAATAAAACAGGGCTAGGAGTGTGTGTGTGTGTGTGTGTGTGTGTGTGTGTCCATACATGTCCTCATGTCAATGTTCCTATGTTTTTGTATGTGAGTGAAAGCAGGCACACAGAAGCTCTTCGGCCTGAGGGTCTAATATCCCGCAGATTTTCAACCCTTCCTTGACACAAATAATCCCACTGAAGAAAATGACGGAAATTCCAGGCTATTCCTCCTTATGCATTAAGGAAATTGTGGGTTTATATTAACAATATAGCTGACCTGCACCAGCCCTATACAAACACATAATCGTTTTCCTATGGGTCACATGGCAGCTCTCTTGTAAATGGCCTTGGTTAAAATTCAACAAGTAGACTGAACGAGTTTTATCTGTGCAAGCCTCATCTTACTCTCCTCGATGCGTCTGCCAGGCCTGGCAATAAGAGATAAAAATCTCCAGAGTTTTATTAAATCGTGTTGCATTCACGCTGAACTCGCTGAAAATGGTGAGGTGGGTTTAGCAATTACAATCCGTACCAGACAACATTGTTTTCTCCAGTCAGTGGAAATTTCATTACCTTACAGTCACCACCTTAGAAATGGGTAATAGCCTCTTTTTGTTACAGACACAAGCCGTCTGTGGGAGGTGTGACACCCCATAAGTGTTATCCATTTGCAACAATACGCGTCTAGCCGGTAACAGTACGGATGCTGGTCAGCATAATGTTTGTCGTTTTTCAGTGATATGGAGGAAGCAAACAGAGGAAATAGCGGTCAATAGCTAATTCCTGGATTGGGTGTAGTGTAATCAAATGCATTGAACCTTAATACATCCATACAGCTGACGTATCTCTCCTCAGGCTATTATAGACAAATGACGTAGGTCACATTTCTCGCATGTCAATAAACAGAGACAGGGGAAGCATGTTTTCCCATGAAATGGCTGAACTATGAAAAACCCCAATTAAAGCTTCTGGAAAAGTTTCACACGTTTTAGGTCATACAGGTTATCCATCTGTAAGTGTCAATCAATTCTCCTGCTTTTCACCCGCTGTTCCTTCGACCAGGTAATCAAACAGCAGAGATGTAATGTGGTGGCCATTGTCAACAGGGAATAAATTACCAAAGCATGAAGAGAAAACACCTTATCTGTCTGATATATTTCCTGCTTCTGCAGAAAGCTACAAAGCCCGAGGGAGAGCAGTCAACCAAAATGCAGGGAGATGGAGATTAGGATGATGTGCAGTTCCTTGTTCCATTAAAGTTTGATCTTCCTCAATAGCCGAGGAGAATCAGATATCTTCCATTCAAGATTAAAGTACGCCAGCATAGAGGGAGAGATTAATCAGAGGCCTGCATGAGATAAAAAACAGCCTTGCTTCTGGCATGGAAAACAGTGGCAATAAAGAGTTCAGCTGATAATGTGAAACATGGCGAGGCACAATAGCAAATCAAACAGCATGTATGGGCTTCCCAAACAAATCAAAGCGCCGACTAGACTGCGATACAGTGGCTGAAGAAGTACAGCAGGGGCTGATCTGATAGTAACCAAGGCCTTCATTTTATTACTGGTTGAGGTTGAGGAGGGCACACTGAGGATTTTCCCATGTTGCTCACTGTCGCCAGGCTCTCATTCCCTCTCCTCCTCCTCCTCTTCTCCTTGAGATCAATGGCGCTGGGGTGATTTCACAGCAGCCTGCACTGTCACCCAGAACAAATCAATGTGACCATGAGGAAGGCAAGAGCGGCATTGTTTTTAAGGAGAGCAAATTCGCTGTTGGAGAGCTTGTCAGATTTGCTTTATTCTCTTTCTTCCCTCAAGAACACTTTGGAAGGAGCATGCCTCCCCTCACTTCTCCCTCGCTGGGTTATGGAGCAAACTATAAACTGCACAGCACTCAGCTCCTCTATACAAGTGTACTCATTAACCACCTATAAACTGCACAGTTCCTGTTGACTATATTTTTACATGCCCAAAAGCATTTCCAAACAAAAAAATGGACTAACCGTCCTAACCTTTCCAAATTAAAAGGCTATACATTAACCCCGAGGGCCCGGCGAGACGTGACTTCCATTCAGTCTGACAGGAGGTGAGAGGGGAAAGAGAGGGAGGAGGTCGGAGGATCATCGCTGTCCGTCATGTGCTAAGTGACTGCAGATAACCCTGATGAAGAGCTGCCAACGTCTGCCCTCGCAGCAGGTCAGATCACAGGAGCAGAGCAGTGGTCAGGTAGAACCTTTCACTACAGCCAAAATAACAGGAAATCATCTGCGGAGCAACAAGCAGAGCACCACACAGCGTCTCACTAACATCTACCACTCATCAGAATCACTGCAGGGGTGCATGTATGTAATCACATGCCTCAAGTCTATTTTTGAGTAGCTACTCCACATCAAACAAAAACATGCTTGAATTGAAATGCTTAAGTTCCTGTGGATGAAAACAAGATGCCTGGGCTAAAAGTAAAGCTGTGGACGATTACTGAGACATTTTAGTCGATCTACTGAAGATCTTTACATTCATTTGCACGATATGAATTTTATTTATTTACACCATTTAATTGAAATCTCACGGAGCAAATGCACCATTACACAAGTTTTTATGAATAAGATGTAATGCGCCACGTTATTACTCACTGGGACAAGGTCAGTGACATGGGGGAAGCTGGTTTACAGATGTATCATATATACAAAGCAGATGATTTGAAAACGGAGAACCAGCTGTTTGCCAGGAGGGACCCTGAGCCATGTGAAAGAGTCTGCATGGATTACGTGACCCCGACACTGTGGAAACATCAAGAAGCCGGGGACAAAATGAGAGCTGCTCGTCTGACTTTGTCAGCACAGCTAATAAGACTGAGGGTCAATCATCCAACAATATAGTCTGCAGTTTGATGTACTGTGGCAACAATGTCAGGCAGGGAGGACACCTCACCTGCAAACACTAACGCCACAAACGGAGCCATCCCTGCTAATAATGTCAAATCCCATCAATACCATCATCTGCATGGAAAAATGAACCTCGCTTTCACCTCTATTTATTCACACTGTCTGGCTGAAGGGCGTGTTTGTTTCTCCACAATCATTTGAGCGAAAAGAGTTTGTTTTATGTTGCTTTTTTCAGGCTCTTGTCTCCACATCCTGAGCACTGATGTGGTGCTGCTAGGATCACAGAGTTTGTATTAAATTGTGTAATGTTGTAAAGTACAAGAAAGGGCATGTCTCTTTTGTTTGCTTCCACATGAAAGGTGTTAAAACAAAGACCGTTACAGACTTTTCCTGAAATGCAACACTTTGATCGGGTAGCTAATGAGCTGCTGTTGACATGCTTTGAGACAAAACGTTCATGTTCCTTTAAGTGTCCGATTTCCACGTAAAAAGCTTTGTGCTTTTCTGGGATATCAGCTAATCCCAGAATGGATGTCCTTTCTTTTCTCTGACAGGAGGAGAAAATGTTGTTTGTGATTATTTGCATCCACAGTATATATTTTTTAATAAATGGAGTGAACAGTAATTCTGTTTTTAAAATATTTCATTTGTGAGAATAAAAAATAAGCGCGATGGTTCACACAAGAATGGACATGCTTAGCTTAAACACTTCAAGGATGGGATCTTACTAACACACACACACACTGTATCTACTATTTTAGTCATCTTAAGTGCCAAAATGAGTTTTGCTGCCTGTGGGTAGGTGTTGAGACAATCAAACCATGCAGGGATTAAAAAAGATTAATACACAGTGCAGGAAATTAAACTTCAGCGACTTTAACGATATTCATGGGTGGAGCTTATTCACTTCAGGCAGCCACTTTAATAAGCAAGAAATACAGAAAGGATCCCAATGCTATCAATCAACCAAACTGATATGCAATCGGAGTTGAAAATTGATAAAAATGCTCGGCTTCTTGGATGCCAAAATGTGTCCTCCACTTTCCGTCTGTTGCCAGCATAAATGAGCAAAGTAAATCAGATATTACTTTAGTAAATTTAGGCTTTTGTAATTTCACCTAAAAGTAAAGTGGGATAGAATGCATTGCTGGTGTGACCAGCGTTTATGCACTACAAGTTTCAAACCTACAAAGCACTGAGATTTTCAGCATGTTTGTGGACTTTTGCCTTTGTTAGCCAGTAGAGAGCAACAGGAAACTTTGTGGAGGATAAATTGTGAGTTAGGTCTTGCAGCAGGACACTTCAAGGTCTAATATTTCAGAAAACACAGATCAAACACCAAGCCGGAAAATAAAGAGGCAAAACAAGAGCTACAAACTCCAAAAGGTAATTCAGTGACCTAGATATTAAAGCTTTTCTGCCATTTCTTTCTTCCCCTGCCTTGTCCAACCATCATGTTGAGTTAAGGCAAGCATTATGCTGGGAAGACTATTTGTTTAGGTGAGGAGCAGCCGCAGAGCTAATATGAGCACAATTTGCTCAGCAGGTCACAGGCGCAGAGTGGAGGAAGTAAATGAGGCAGTTCTGCCCCCTCGGGGTGCAGCCCCTGCCTCATACATCACTGGATGTTTTATTCAATACAGCCAGGAAGGCTCTATGGCAGGTGCCCCGACTGTGGGGGCGCCTGCCCTGCTGTAGGGGCCCATATTACATTCAGCGAGCTGCCTGTCTGCAGGGCTGCTGGGGAGAGAATGACTGGAGCCAGTGAGGAAGATAAATTTTGAGGATGCTTGTAGTCTAATGATAAAACATACTGTGTGCATCTTTTTCGCTGCACAGTCAGCATAATGCGCAGGCTCATTTATGTGCAGTGTGAGCGATGAAGTTAAATATTGCAAAGCAGCCTCAGCAAAGCCCCCCCCAAGGCTCAAAGTTCACATGAGTTGAAACAGCCTAAACTTTATCGACCAACATTCATATTCAAACAAAACGTGGACTTCGGTAGCATTCAATAATCACACTTTTCTTTTTTTTTTCCTGTTTTTTGCATTCAGGACCTGGGCTGCAGAGGACAAATTTGCTGAAGAATTCACAGGACAGTGACAAATTGCCTCCAGCACTCAATGCAGCACAGAGCATCATCCATGTCGCCGAGCACAAAGTGAAAAGTTTTACAGTATTACGCACACATCTCCTTGAATTTTATGAGTTCCTTGATAAAAGCCTGTCACAATATGTAGGCGCACTATAAAAAGAGATTGCATATCATTAACACTCCGGGGTGAAAAAATCACTAATTGCAGCAGACACTACAGCCGCCCTCCCCACACGCAGTGTCGCACGGGGGCGTACAGATGAAAAATTCGCACCTTTTGCTCCGAACCGCAACTCCTCCAGTGTCACATATTCCTGCCTGCGGTGCCTGCGGTGCAATACCCTCGACAATACACTTAATTGCTACCCATACTTGAAAAGACCAATACTACACATCAAAGCAGTTCCTAAAGCCATTCGGGAGCGGCTCTCTAACAAGTCGATTTTTACAACACTTCCTTTATTGTGGGTCACGCATGAAAACAAAGGGTTTAAATCTGAGACATCGTTATGTGAGCAGCGAAAAGGGAGCATTTACAAACATTCGTTATTTTCTGCTGTTCCTCTGTTTACCATCCCAAAAGGATTCATCGAGGCTTTGAGAGAAACTACGTTAATGGTTATGAAGAATGACCCAGACCATTCTGAATGCGAAAGAGAAAGGAGAAAGAGAAATTCACCATAAAATATATTTACCATAAATTGCTCCGTAGTGCAGACTAGAACTCCATGCAGATTGTAGCATTCAATGAGAAATCTGCCTCACACTTCTGGGGTCCAAATTAAAAAGGATTCATTCTGTTCTCCAAAATCCAGCAGCAGCTTTGTCGATGTCAAACGTTGATTAAGTTTATCCTCCTCTTTCGATGGTATGCAAATATACCGGTGACCCTGCGAATTAGATTCCACACTACAGCCTCTAGCATGCAAAGTTAATAAGGTTTGCCTTTTTTCTCGACTCGGCTGCCAATTTCTGTCGAGGGCAAAAGCGCAGGTCGGCAATTTCAGAAGCGTTCTCGGAAGGATTGCGCACCAAGTGCGCTTCGGATTTTTAACGCTTAGCCTCCGGAACAAAGTAAAGGCTCCGAGTCGGTCTTCTTCTCGCTTGTAGATACCCCAAAATAACAGGACTATGAATCGAAAGACTGGATACTTGAAGAGCTACGCAGTATTCCAAAATCCACCGCTGTTACGCATGGGTTTAAAGAGGTCCGCCTGCTCACTATAGACGACCTTAGGTGAAATATATCATGCAGATGTTAGTAATATTATCTAGGCAATATTGTGTGAAGGTACCCTGAAAGAAATCAAGGCTGGGCCAGAGCAGCTGTCTGAAATATCCTAAACTGATGCGATGCACAAAAAAATCCCGGTGATCAGACTGTGCTCCGTCCGTCACTTTCTCCGTGGTGTCGGCAGGCTCTCTGAGATGTCTTTGCCTCCGATTCAGACTCAGAGTTCCAGCTGAGGCTGTGGAGTAACCTCGACAGCAATGCTCCGAGATGATCTCTTTGGTGTATTAACCAAATAAGAAATGATTACGACTGGATAAAGAGCTAGCTGCTTCAGGCAGCTCCGGGATACGGTCCTGCCCTTGTGCCGAGCTGCCGAGACTGACAATAACCCGGAACGCTGCAGACTGTCAGGCTGCACAGACCGCCCACCGACCAATCACTGTACTGAGGGAATAGAAACATTCCCACGGGTTGGCCAATCATCGGTAATTGAGGACTGTTACCATAGAGATGCTCGGCGTCTAAGCGTCTGAAACCACGTTGTTTATTCGCGGAAAAAGAAAAAAAAAGGCTCTAATATAAATTACTGTGGCAGAATGCGGAGTGAGATCTTTAATCACTCTTTTATTCCTATCAGAGGTCTAGTTAGACTTTAAAGGCTCTGTCCCTTAATGGGAAGACCTGGGCTCAAACCTGCAGGCAGACGTGCCCTTGAGCAAGACGCTGAATGAGTTCAAGCTGCAGGAATGCTGCTCTGTGGCTGGTCTACAGGGAAACATAAAGTGTTATTATGCAACCAGAACACAATTAACCGTGATTAGCATGCGAAATCAATCTACTGTTTATGAATTGGTGACTGTAAAATGCCATTTAACTTAATTGGTTTGAAACTCCTACAGGACAAATATTCCATACAGATAACACGCCTTGCAATAATCAGATATGATATCAAAAGTTTGGTTGCTTTCATCATCCGGGCACATAATGTCGCTGAACGCTCATCATTTCTTGCAACAGCTCTTGCATAGTGACCCTGTATGGTAAATCCAACTGCCTCAAAATAGCACCTAAATATATTCCAGCAAGACAATCTTTTAAAAAGTGTGACATACGTGACTGTCTACTTAAAATTCCTTCACTGACTCCTCCAGCTTATATGAGTCACGAGAAACCTTGCAAAACACCTATTTTTTGCAAAATGTCATTACAACAGTGGGGAAGTGGAGGGTTTACTTTGACAGAGGTCCTAAGTATTCTTCTTCTCCCTCTTCTTGCCAACTGTGTCCAGCGCACACAGACCCCGGGACACACAAAGGCAGTACAAGCAATCACACATCATGGACTCTCATAATAAGCTGACGCTGGGAAGTGGGTGATGCAGCACTCAGCTTATGCCAGTGCTGATAAGAGCCTGAAAGTATTACCTCGGTCTGGCAGCCCGCTCCAAGAAATCCATCCTGAGCCAGGTCATCAATTCTGCCCTATCTGATTGCTCACCAATCCCTGGCAGCTCCATGTCGCTGTCCTGGCTGTTGCCTTTGAAATTCTCTCTATGACTTGCACTTTCATGCTAGTTCTTTCTCAGAGAAATAGCAGCATACTGTATGTACATATGTAGTCTTTTGTATGGTCTAACACCTACATGACAAAAAAAAAAATAAAATAAAACAGTGAAAAGTGTGCCTGGGAAGGAAAAATTTCCTAAGCATTTGAGCGACTTAGGCAATCCCTTAAATGTATTCGCTGCAATCACATCTCCCCCTCATTACTGCAGTGCCCTATAGAGCATACATTAAAACCCGTGGAGCTCAATCATATCACCTACACAGTGTGGCTGCACAGTCAATCAAACAGATGAACAATTAATTGAAAAATATTCAACCAGGGCCGTGTTGTGCTCCAGTGAGGCAGGCAGGCAGGCAAATAAGCCATTTGATTAGCTGATAAGCAGATGACTCAACAAACATTCAAGGCATGTTTACTGTGGTTTGATTAGAGTGCGCCCAATACGCAGAAGATTGGACACAAATACGTTGTGAAAACACTCAGCTGTTCCAATCCCCAAGGCAGCATGAGGGCACATAAAAACAATGAATTATTTATGGAGGAGACTAGTGAAATATCACAGTGGATAATTTTCTGTGGGCTATATTAAATGCAGTTTTCAGAATAATATGTCTGAGTCTGTGCATTTCCAAGAGAATCATTCCCAGTGACAGGATCTAGAGCCTGGAGATTGGATATGAAATCACATTAGATAATTCCCTGCCAAAAAAAAAAGAAAGAAGAAAAAACAAAAACCCTGAGCGTTTTACTAAAACACCAAAGCAAGGGTGATTCACATGCTAATTGAGCCTCCTTCTTTCTTAGTAAATATGATCAAAGGGTATTTGCTTTGTCTCTGTTTTAGGTATTAGCTTTGGTTCAAAATGAAAGACCTCACTATCAAGGAACGCCTGCCTCATCTGAAAGACGACTCACAATACCAATAAATCTAGGTTCAGCTTCAGTAAAAACCACCGCAGTTTCTGTTCGAATGGGGAATCTCATAAATAAAGCTCTTGTACGCCCCATCCCGAGCTAACATTAGTGTCTGTCTCTGAGCTGAAAGCCTTACGCCGTTACAATTTGTTCCTGAAAGTGAACTCAGTTTAATTGAGCAAAGTTCAAGTCTCCACAAACAGCAAAGTAACAGAAAAAAAAATCGATGGCAGCAGAGGCATGGAAAAAAGAGATAGCATTGATTTATCTGCCATTGATTCGTGGGGATCGCTGCATTGTGCCCTCCGGGTTGAAATGCACGCTGTCTGCCAACTGATGGGGATGAATCTGAAAAGGTGTCAAGTGGTTAGAGGACACAGAGGTGGAGGATGAGATCGGGGGCAGCCAGAGGTGGCAGGGGGGACGAAGAGTAGACTGGAGAGGGAGCAAGGGCACAAAATATCAAACAGAAGAAGGCGGTAAACGAAAGCCTTGATAAGAGAGGATAATGTTGCATGGATGACACCACCACCGTGTGGGACTGAGTCTCCACAGTCTTGTGTTAAATGTCTTCGACAGGAGCAAGAGGAGATCAAGATGAAAGCCGAGCTGAGCGGAAGAGCAAAGGGCCCAAAGCCGAAACCATCACCAGTTAAAAACCGAGACTTCCCTGTCCTGTTGACAGCATCAACATCTTAAATGAATATAACACAGTTGACCCCTGTTTCAGCGGTTATGAGCACCGCAGAGGGCCGTCTTCACTTGAATCAGTGTGAAGTCAAAAGCTGTTGGCTACAATAGCACAGTATGAGTAAGCATATCTCAAAATCCTGCTGTTGTAAGTGACGAGACAAGCATCTTTTGCAATATTTTAAGTCTCAGCAATTGGCCAATAGATGACTCCCCAGAGACTTTATACTGACAGCCAAATGGTGTTGAGAGGAGGGGAAGCCAGGACAGAGATCAGAGGCCAGAGCAGCCACACGGACCCAGACGAAGAAGTGTTAACTTCCTGAACTTTGGTACTTTTACAACATCCCTCTGTCTTCTCTGTGGCTGTTGGCAATCTCATGTCCACACTGAAAGTGAAGGAGAATTATGTGTTTGTTATTGCGTCCTCTTGCTTGTGGAGCAACCTTCACAAAGATGTTTGATTGGAATTTTAGAAAAACCAATAACACACTTTCCTATGACCTTGGTATTTTGAAAACTGTAATATTTCAAATGTTTTATTCTCTTTTGTTTGTGCGTATGTGTGTTAAATCATCACTGCTTTGTGTTAAAGGCGTAATAAAAATGTAGTTGACTTGACAGAAAGCCTGTTACTTGTTACATTAACCTTATCTGTCAACAGCCAGTAACAGGAACGCATAGACGGATAGACATTGGACGGACTTCCTGCTGCGGTAAGCGTCCTACGTCATTTCCTGTTGTTGTGTGTTAGTGGTGGTACGAGCAGCTCCGTCTGCGCTTTAATTTAAGATCGCTTAAGTTGTTCTAATATTCGCTGTAGCGAGTAATTTCACACTGTTACCCTGATCACCTGTTCTAGTCATAGACTTCATCACTCACTTTATTAATTTGACGCTAATCTTATAACCGATTAGCATTTGCCAAATTCCGCTAAACTAGCTTAGCCTGTTCATTAGCGATGGCTTCTCTGTCTCCCTCTCTCTCTCCTGCTCTCTCCTGCTTGGTGTGTCAAATGTTTAGTTATTCCTCTGCCTCCTTTAGTGAAAGTGGTAAATGTAATAAGTGTAGTTTACTTGTAGCGCTGGAGGCGAGGCTTAGTGAATTAGAAGCACGGCTCCGCACCATGGAAACAAAGTCTCTAGCTACTGTTGTTAGTCAGCCCCCATTAGCCGGTGCGGACCGATCTAGTGTAGCTCGTAGCCTGCCCCCGGTAGCTCCCGAGCAGCCGGGAAACCAGGGAGGCTGGGTGACTGTACGGAGGAAGCATAGTCCTAAGCACAAGCCCACGGTTCACCCCCAACCTCTTCACGTTTCCAACAAGTTCTCCCCACTCAGCGACACACCCGCTGAGAAACCAACTCTGGTGATTGGCAGCTCTGTAGTCAGAAACGTGAAGTTAGCGACACCAGCGACCATAGTCAAATGCATTCCTGGGGCCAGAGCGGGCGACATTGAATCTTATCTAAAACTGCTGACTAAGGATAAGCGTAAATACAGTAAAATAGTAATACATGTCGGCGGTAATGACACTCGACTGCGCCAGTCGGAGGTCACTAAAATTAATGTAGAATCAGTTTGTACATTCGCAAAAACTATGTCGGACTCCGTAGTTTTCTCTGGACCCCTACCCAATCTGACCAGTGATGATATGTTTAGCCGCATGTCATCATTCAATCGCTGGCTGTCGAGGTGGTGTCCAGCAAACAATGTGGGCTTTGTAGATAATTGGCAGACATTTTGGGGAAGACCTGGTCTCATTAGGAGAGACGGCATTCATCCCACTTTGGATGGAGCAGCTCTCTTATCTAGAAATCTGACTGAGTTTCTTATTAAACCAAAACCCTGACAACCCAGAGTTGAGACCAGGAGGCAGAGTTGCAGTCCTACACGCCTCTCTGCGCTTCCATTACAGTTACCCACCCAATATCCCATAGAGACTGTGTCTGTCCCCCGACCACTTAAATTAATTGAACCAAATTCAAAAAGAGGAGTTATACATAAAAATCTAATAAAGATCAACACCAACACCTCCACAGCTACAACTGATAGGAGAATTAAATGTGGACTGTTAAATATTAGATCTCTCTCATCTAAAGCTGTACTAGTGAATGAGTTAATATTGGACAATAATATAGATTTATTTTGCTTAACCGAAACCTGGCTTCGGCCAGAAGAATATGCCAGTTTAAATGAATCCACTCCCCAAAGTCATATTAATACTCACATTCCTCGAGACACCGGCCGAGGAGGTGGAGTTGCCGCCATTTTTGACCCAAATCTATCATTTAGTCCAAAGCCCAAAGTCAACTACCATTCATTTGAAAGCCTTATTCTTACTCTCTCACACCCTACCTGGAAAACAATACAACCAATTTTTATTGTTGTAGTGTACCGCGCTCCTGGCCCATACTCTGAATTTTTACTGGAATTTCCAGAGTTCCTATCGAGTCTGGTCCTTAAAACTAATAAAGTTATTATTATGGGTGATTTCAACATCCACGTGGACGATAGTAATGATAGCCTTCGCGCAGCATTTATCTCTCTCTTAGATTCAATTGGCTTCTGTCAGTGTGTACATGAACCCACTCATTGCTTCAATCACACTCTTGACCTTGTTTTGACATATGGTATAGATGTAGAACATTTAACTGTCTCTGAACAAAATCCTCTTCTGTCTGACCATTGTTTAATAACTTTTGAATTTATACTATTTGACTTCATACCACCAAGAAAAAACTCCTACACTAGATACCTGTCTGATAGTGCTGTGGCTAAATTTAAAGAAACAGTTCTATTGTCATTAACTTCAGTATCATGTCCCCATATGAGTGAACAATATAATAATCCCTCTGAAATCGACCATTTCGTGAACAGTGCTGCAAGTTTACTAAGGACAACTCTAGACTCTGTTGCTCCGCTAAAAAAGAAACTCATAAAGCAAAAGAAACTTGCACCCTGGTATAATACAGAGGTTCGCAAATTAAAACAAAATGTGCAAAAACTTGAGAGGAAATGGCGTTCCTCCAAACTTATTGAATCTCGCTCAATCTGGCAAGACAGTCTTAGATCATATAGGAAGGCCCTACGAACTGCCAGAGCAGCCTATTACTCCAAATTAATTGAGGATAACAAGCATAATCCCAGGTTTCTTTTCAGCACTGTAGCCAGGCTGACAGAGAGCCACAGTGCTATCGAGCCTTGTATCCCTGTGACCCTTAGCAGCGATGACTTCATAACCTTTTTTAACGACAAGATCTTAAACATTAGAGACAAAATTCAGCACCTACTGACCTCAGCTGATCCTGATGTAACATCAAACATTAGTGTCTTAGAACCAACAGTAGAAACAGATATTCATCTTGACTGCTTTTCACCTATCGATCCCCATCAGCTATACTCACTCATATATTCATCCAAGCCAACAACATGCCTCTTAGACCCCATCCCTACCAAACTTCTCAAAGAAGCTTTACCCTTACTTAGCACCTGTCTATTAGACATGATCAATCTGTCCCTGATAACAGGCCATGTACCCCAGTCCTTTAAAATAGCTGTAGTCAAACCTCTCCTTAAAAAACACACACTTGATCCAGAGGTTTTAAGCAACTATAGACCAATATCTAACCTTCCATTTCTTTCCAAGATCCTTGAAAGAACAGTCGCCAATCAGTTATATGACTTTCTTCAAAATAATAACTTATTTGAAACTTTTCAATCTGGCTTTAGAGCTCATCATAGCACAGAAACAGCATTGGTCAAAGTCACAAATGACCTCCTCCTGGCATCAGACAAGGGATTTATCTCTGTCCTTGTACTGTTAGACCTTAGTGCTGCATTTGACACCATTGACCACTCTATATTACTGCACAGATTGGAACACCTAATTGGCATCAAAGGAACTGCATTAAGCTGGTTTCAGTCTTATTTATCAGAGCGATTTCAATTTGTTCATGTTCATGATACATCGTCCACACTCTCAAAAGTTAGTCATGGAGTTCCCCAAGGTTCTGTCCTTGGGCCAATATTATTCAGCCTGTATATGCTCCCCATTGGTGATATTATTAGGAAACACTCCATACATTTTCATTGTTATGCGGATGACACGCAATTGTACTTATCAATGAAACCAGATGAAACAAATCAGCTAGTCAAGCTTCAGGCATGTCTTAAAGACATAAAAACCTGGATGACCAGCAACTTCCTACTTCTCAATTCAGACAAAACCGAAGTTATTGTTCTGGGCCCCGAACACCTTAGAAATAACTTATGCAGTGATAATGCATTGATAGATGGCTTAGCCGTGGCCTCAAGCTCCACTGTAAGAAATCTAGGAGTTATCTTTGACCAGGACATGTCCTTTAACTCGCACATTGCAAATATTTCAAAGACTGCATTCTTTCACCTCCGAAATATCGCAAAGATTAGGCACATCCTGAGTCAGAAAGATTGGACCTCCTGCTGCGGTCCTGCTGTCGTCCTGCTCAAAACCTACTGCAATTACTACTGTTTAGTCATAATCTGATTTAAATCTGTTAAGACTCAGTACAGCTACTACCATTATTGTCACTACCATTGTTATCAAAATCACCATAATACCTTCTGTATACTTCATTGTCATTATCATTATCTACATTTCGATACTTCTGGTATTATTACTGCTGCTATGCATCTCTGCTTGTGTGCTCCTTCTCTCACGCCCCACCCCCTCTGCCTCTCTCCCTTGCTCTCTCTGTCGCTCTCCTGCTCTCTCTCTCTCTCTCTCTCTCTCAACCCAACCGGTCAAGGCAGATGGCCGCCCATCTTGAGCCGGGGTCTGCTCCGAGGTTTCTGCCTTCTAAAAGGCAGTTTTTCCTCGCCACTGTCGCCAAGTGCTTGCTCAAGGGGGAATGTTGGGCTCTCTCTATTTTACAATTTAATTAAAGAGTTTGGTCTAGACCTGCTCTAATTGGAAAGTGTCATGAGATAACTTTTGTTGTGAATTGGCGCTATATAAATAAACTGAATTGAATTGAATTGTTCCTGAACAGTTTCGGTTGAGTGTGATTTTTGGCAAAGTGCTTTGAAACCTTGTTTTTATTCAATGTGCAGTTTAAAGTGAAGCTGACTTGACTTGACACAGAGATTTTTACATGTTTATGTCTTAAGCTGTTTTCTTGAACGGCATTTTGGTTCAGCCCTCGAACTCATTTGGTTTCCTGTGTGTGACCACTCTAACGTACACACAGGAGACTGTTTGCAGACCGGCTGAGTTGAGGTTATGTGGTGCCTTGTATTTTTGTAATGACTCTGCTTTTGGGTGGTGACAGTTGCTGTCATTCACGGAGCCCATGTTTCATTTAAAAAAAAACCAAACAAACAGTAAATTACTGCAATATAGTTTAAGAGAAAAAAAGCAAGCAGAAGCTGAGTTGGAAACAACAATATCTAGACTACTTTCAACTTCAGAGCAAACAAAGAGCAGATGACCAGAGACAAAACACTGTTTATTTCACATTGTCAGGTCAACGCATCTCAATTAAACAGAAGCATAAAAGTGCTCGGTGGTCAGGCAGAGTCTGACCACTGTCACATCTGGGCCTGTTAAATATCTTGGCAGCTAAAAACTGAAGACACATGGGAGGAGACGCCCAAACTATGTCGTGTTGCTACGTCTAATGCAGCAAGTTATGTCCCAGTAACCGCAATATTTTGAAGCTGTCACGAACTTTGCGAGAAAATAAAACACTTTTTTAACACCTTTTCCTGGAGTTTATCAGCACCTTTAAGCTAGCTGTATCTCCCAGCAGCATATTAAAGAAGACACACATACCCATATTCTTTGATTTATTAATTATTAATATAAATGTGCTGAATATAAATAATTTACACCAAGTTAAGTGTTTGCACCGTGATATCCCAATATGAAACAACACCATTCTGCAAAAACTGATGTACCCAATACTAACAACTCTGCTGATGCCACTGTCTATCAGGCAAGCCACTCACACTGTGTGTTTACGTGGTGGCTTTTCCTCCTCACAGCAGCTGGTTAAGGCAGGTCTGCCAAGAACACAGCCATTCTTCCTGTTGTTTGAGAGCTTCACATGTTGCATCTGCCCTCTCTCCATACAAAGCAGAGTCAGCTCGGCACTGGTGTCTGTGACAGGTGAGGGGCCACACTTTGTTTTAGTTAAGACCTACTTTAATGAAATGCACCCGAGAGAGCAGCTAAGACACACACAGAAGGAACATGCGTGCAAAACATAGAAGTGCAACGTAAGAGAAAGCAAACAGAACTCCCTCCTGTGTGGTGAAGGATTGTGATGATCTCTGCACTAATTAGAAAGCTCAACCTTACAAAAATGTCACTATAATTTCAACAGAAGGTGACTAAAGTCCTTCTTCAGCATGTCCTCCATTTCACGCTACATTTTGACTGATTTAAATGTATGTATTGTGTTCATTGTGGAGTAGTAACTTAAGTAAGTACGCTCAAAAAATAGTGAATTATGGTGTGGTGTTGAAGTGCGCTGTTGTCCCATAATGTAATGAAAAACAAATCTGGAGGAGCTGTTCACAGCTGGAAAAATAATAAATTAAATTGAGAATTGTGAGCTGCAAGAGCTTTTTGAAAGACAAAAAAAAAATTAAAACCTTGAGAAAATAGTTTGACAAAATAATTTTAACTCAAGGTTACTTAATGGTATTTTTCCAGAGTTTTCAGTCGTACTCAGTATAGTATTAGTTTGTTGCATGGAATCAGAATGCAGTTTTGGACTACTGAATTTCCATTGACAAAATGATTTAAAGTAATTGGTTGACATTTCGAGAAATACAGATTTACACTTTCTTGCCAACAGATAGATGAGAATAGTCCAATGTCTGTCCGTTTAAAACCAAAGTTGAAGCAGGATGATAGATGGCTTATCTTAGCATAAAAACTGGAAACAGTTCCTCCACTTTTGGATTATGTGCCAAACTGGGAGCACTAACTTCCTGATTCCCCTTCTGGTTATGTTTTGTGATTTTTTTTATGGTTCAAACAAACAAGCTAAAATGTGTTTACTGGTCAACATTCAGTGCTAGAAGGTGGAATTTTTTTAATCAGTGCATAAAGCCATGTGTGTACAGATTGGCATGTTCTCTATAATGTTATAACTACTATAAAAAAAAAAACCCAACCAGTTCTTGAAAACAATAGCCTCGTCCGCAGTCAGGCACTTACATTATGGGTAAAGCTGGCCCTGTTGCCAGTTACTGTATTCTGAATTCCTTGTGTTGCATTTTGAATTGCTTAAGCTTGTTCATTTCAAGTTGTGAGGCAGCTGGTTGAACACTGTCCATGTCTCTCCATCTCAGTCAGTCAGGCTCCAGTGGACAGAGGGACCATCATCCTCTGCTTTGCGCAGTGCTCAGCTCTGCCCAATTTTGCACCTCCGTTCGCAAGTGATAGAGCACTATCAGTTCTGACAGCTCCCCAGAGCCACTGGGATTTGAGTGCTCCCTCCTTTCACCCACTCTGCACCCCCAAAACAGATACACAATCACATGCGCACACACACACACACACTCACCTCTTCTCCACTGTCTGTCTTTTAAAAGGACAAGGGCTGGAAATGAAAGGCGGAACAAAAGCTGTCAAAGTAAAGAAAGAAACAGAGAAGTGGGGATATCTGTAGGGATGCTAAGGACAATGGGATACTTTGTCCCTAGTTTCATTATTGGCTTGTGTTTAATTTGAAACAGACAGCTAATCACATTAGAGACAACCTCTCCACAACACTTGAGCACCGCTGTCTCCTGGAACCAATCGGCACGCTGAAACTGTCTCATTGGATTCTTGGTCCAATTACTTAACTCCATACAAATCGTCCTTGATGCAGCTGAATTGTGAAGCTGAAATTATTGCAAAGACATTAATGCTATAAATGGAAAAGTTTTAACTACGGGAAGCAAAAACATAATGATAATGGCAATGATGGCAATCATTACAATAATGATAATGATGACAATGATGATATTAAGCTTTCCTAGCTTATTTTTAGTCTTTATGCCTGCATTTGCCTTTTTGCAGGACTTTTTTTGTAGCCCTGACAGATTTTGACTGACTCAGTTATAGGAACTATGGCACAAAAGTGTTAGAGCTTAGAGTGGCCTTCCTCTAGTTGACTTTATAAGCCGTCAAAAACACAAGGTGAATAAATACAGCATGTATTTATTCCAATACATGCTGAAGACATGCTAAATCAGTGCTATGATGTGAACAATGGATCCATACCGGCATGAATTTTTGTGATAAATGCATGACATTATACTTTTAGAGCTCTGCAGATGCGCCACATAACAATATTTCTTTGTTCTCGCGATCATTAAACTATTTCTGATTAACAGAAACAGACACACGGTCCACAAAATCAAAACATTGAGATGAAAGATTCCACAATTTGCGATACAGTCGACAGGAGTCTGATGTTAATTATCTGTCGGTTCATCACTACAACTGACCCTTTTGCATACAAGTAGTCACACGATCATTGATCGAATATAAAAACCTTCATCATAGCTCTAAAGTTAAAAATCTCACAGTATTAACTGTGTTGTAGGGGCTGCTTCACAGACACAGACACAAATAAGCAGACAGAAAAATATGTAAGAAAATAAAGGCTGTGGAGGTCACCATGAATGAGAGAACAGGTTAAAAGTCTGTGTTGGAAGCTGGTTAACAATCCCAGCAGGACATCTCAGCTCAAAGCACAAAGAATGAATGAGATCAGAGCATAGAAACATGCAGTCACCTCACATGGGAGGAGAAACCAGCCGAAATAAGCTGCATGCAATTAGCCGGAGTTAGAGGTTGCTTTGTAAAAATTAAATAGTCCATTTCCCATTTCACCATGACATAAATGACTTTCCGAGTGATTTGTATTTGCTCAGCTAAAATTACTCGGCAGAGGAAACTGGACCCGAAGACTCCCTGAGAAATCCAGGTGTTCATTTACATGGCCGTTTGCCGCTTCATGTCTACACATCAGCTGCTGGTTAAAAGGTGCACAGACAGAGGTGAACACTCAAAGCTAGACTTTGGAGGCTGGATGTGGATTATAATAACACCTTGACCTCCATCCAGCACAGCACACTCCTCTCTCTCCAGCTGTACTGTCTCCACTACGCTTCAGTTCCTCCACAGATTTCTTTTTTTCTGCACCCACCTGACTCATTTCTATCTTTCTCCACAACTGCTTCTAACCTTTTGACTCTTAATCCCTTTTTTGTTTCAAGGAAGGATCTTGACTGCATTATTCAATATTCATATTTCCATCTTCATAATTCCTCTTCACTCAACTCTGCCCTCAAAAAAGCTGCCTTTCTTTTGCTTGGTGAATTATTATCCCATCTTCTGTGAGACCTTGCCAATCTATTAATCTAACTTGCCATTTACTGTCTTTTCTCTCCAGCTCTGTTAAAGGTTGGCTGCCTCTCCTCTCACTCTATCTGTCAGTCAGTCTTTGTGTGCAAATCCCACGTCTTTCTCCCCAGACTGAATTATTCAATTTAGATGCCATTTGTTTCACAGTTGGCAATGGGGACTTTGTGCACTCTCGTCTACATAAACCGTGGTTCTAATCGCCAACTGCACACACCCCCCTCGCCCATTTGACTGTATTCTCTCGCAATTCAACCCCATTTTGATTTCACATTCATTTTCTGTCCTTTCCTCTAAATTAGTAGCATATACGTGTGAAGAGGGTTTTAGGAGCTGTTGTCTCCGGGGACAACTCTCTGTTTCACACATGGAAATCAATTTGTCGGGATGAGTGTTTCACTGAAAGGTTCCATTAGGATTCACTGTACCAGTGGGGAAAAAGTTGAGATATCTGCACCCACGACCTTACTGCTTTTAAAATGGTTCCTCTGAAGGCACCACATGTTGACTACAAAAGTTTTTCATGTACAGAAAGACATTTACAGAAATGTTTCTATTATGTTAAATAGAACTTTAACAGAATAAAACAAACAAATGCAACAAATAGCACAAAGACACACATATTCTTACATAATAAAAGCTGCTTTATCATATGTGAAGGCCTGCATTCCCTGTTTTCACACAGAGAATGGATATACACGTCATTATTGAACATAAATATAGGAAAGCTTTATCCTGTTTTCATACATGTTAATGAATAAATACAAATGCAAGGCCCAAAAAAAGAATAGGTTCAACTAAACAAAAAACAAAACATAAATAAGGGGTCAATAAAAGCTACTCTAAGTCCATTACAGCTCTTTATAGGTCTGAACAGGAATTCAAAGGAGAGAATTGGCCTCATAGGAACACCCAGTCTTCACCAGTCCATTATGCATACAGTTCCTATAACAATCATCCCTACATTTCTGTCTAACAGTTCCAACCTACTGATATAAAAAAAAATGTGAACATTCATGACACAGATTTTGCAAAATTAATTAGCTAAATTCCGCAGTTTATGCCATTTAAAGTAAAAGATGTGGGCACATCTATTCAAATGTAAATGTCTCCACTGATCCCTTCATACTAAAATGGTCAACAGTTGACCTAATGCTTCAATAATACTTCAAAGATTCTCTCCTCTACAGCTATATTTAAAATGTGAATCAATGATAGTGGCTCTTTCTGGTGCCAGTAATGCACTCTACTACCTTGAGTCTGACAAACATGTATACGTCTAATCTAATCTCTGATGCCATGGTTCCCAGCTCCTCTAGCAACACTTCTGCTCCAACTGGAAATGGAGGCAATCCGTTGCACAGGCAACAAACGTCTCTCCTGGCTTCTGTCATGCATATCCCTTTGAAGAAAGGGCAGGAAGTTAAGGAAGCTGATCCAGCCACTTTGCAGAGTGGTATGACAGAGACAGAATTCAGCAAAAGGTGGAGAGGCTCTTTTCTCAATAGAGCTGCAGGGTTGTCTCGCTCTCATTTTCATTCTCTCGTCTCCAATGTTCCCATCTCTTCTGGAAAAGATGGTCAATACAGTGTGGAAATATTACAGGCCAAATTGCTTATTGGCTCACACAGAGACGTGAATCCAAAAGCCACTTTTGTCAGGTACATTTTAAATTTTCCAAAACCAAAACACATTGTTCTTTCATTTCAGGAAAAAAAAATTACAAAGAGGACCCTGGTAATAACATTCAAAGCTCTAATAGTACAGGGAGGAAAAAGGAAGGACTGGTCTGGCAAATTAAATCTACGAGAGCCTCTGTGTACCCAGAGACCCTCACAGGGGCATTTTCTCCTCGGTGGCCTTAGAGCACCCTTCCTCCTAATGGAAGGGAAGCAGAACAGATGGGACACAAATTGCACTTTCATACACCTCAAGGTTCAAGGCAATTTCCCCTCTGCGCCTGTGAAGTTCTCGGATTGCCTCTCCATCCTTTGAGCCTTTCACTCTTCAAAGGGGTTTGGGTTTGTTCAGTGCCCTGACTCATATACACACACACTAAAACATACTCTAACACCAGCACGTGAATACACACACACACACACACACACAAACTAACCTAAAAGCAGTTTTCACATTTGTCACCCTATATGTTTTCATCATCACACAGTCACTTGTGTGACTCATTAGGGACTGATACTATCAAAGACATTACCTAAATAAAAAGATCTTATAAAAGAAGCCTTTGTTTGGCCTGGCAGACACTCTGATGTCACTCTGATGAGTGCACTCTGATGTCCTTTATAATGTAGCTTGCTTTTTTCAAGTCATTACATGTCGCAGGTATTTTTGCAGTGCATAATGACGTATCACCATCATGATAGGTTGCTATCCGTCTCTGTTTCCCAATCTGACTAACCATGAGAGGCAAAAGGATTGCAATGTATCTGAGCGAGTGGATTTCCTCTCTTTCATTTAATGTTGGCTGTACAGTGCGCTGCAGTTGAATGGCCCAGGTGCTAGCAGAGCTGCTGAGGAGGTAATAAAGGACTTCCAGCAGTATTGTTTACAGCCCCATTAACAAACAAACATTAGGGCCTATTTGACTAAATACTGCTGACAGAGAATATGGTGATCAATCACCATGGCAACCATCCCCATTAATTAATATTGGGTTCAGAGATTTAGGAATGTGCATACATTTTTTGTCTTGTGGTGGTTGTGTGTGTGTGTGTGTGTGTTGGGGGGGGGGGTATTTCGTGGGTGGAGTTTCCACTGCACCATCTTTCATTTCTGGCCTTTGTCCGACACTGGCAGGAGTAGCCTCGCTCTGCATACCAACCAAGGGGTTAACTGTGTCCCCAAAGCAATTATAGCCAATTGTGGAGCTAGTTGGCAATTAGTGGATTAAATGTAATGAGTCTGTCGTTGCCATGGTGATGAGATTTTTCAATGATGCTTGTCAAAATGAAGAGCCTTTAAAAAAAAAAAAAAAAAAAAAAAAGCCAGTGGTTTTAACAGACGGAGGAAGAAAGGTCCAGTCCATTTAGTGCGATCATCACTTTGGGTTTGTTATTGAATGTAATTAGTTGTTTTCATGTGAACCATAAAATGAAAACAAAACAAAAAAAACATTGTAATTAACCTGCAGAATCAACGTAACCAGTAAAGAAGGCTAAGCATAACATGAACCCTCATTTGTAGATAAGAGCACCTGGTGTGGGCGGTTTGAAAGCTACCATGAACTCATTTTGAAGGTCCCCAACTGTTCTATTGTGTTTTTGAGCTTCTTTGTATAATATACAGAATAAGCTTCAATCAGGCACATTTTAATGTACAGAAGGCAAGACTCATACAGGGGCAGGGTTGTATTTTGAACAAGTTGTGTGCACTCAGCTTTTATGTTGTTCACTCAGCTGTCAACCATAGTTATTAGACTGTTCAGTCATATGCATATTGCACATATACAGTGCCATCTGTGCTTTTGTCCCTTCAGGGCCAGAGCTGACATATTACAGTGAGAAGACTCTTATTGAGTAGTATAATGGATTCCAAACTACAGCATTTCATATCCCGTGTAATTTGATCGCTATTTAGTCTGGATATCTGATGCCCATTCCTCTCCCTTTATGAAACCGTCTGTGCAAACGGGGCCAGAATCCAAAAATGATTTATGACAGATTCATGAAGAGAGGCCAAGGGGAGAGAAACAGATTAGGTAGAAATCTGGAGAGATAAAGATGAGACGTCTGTCTGCTGCTGAGGGCAGCGAGACAAGCCCTGTCTGTATCAAGCTCGGGAAATGTGCTCAGGGCCCTGACAGACAGCATCGAACCATCTCAGAGCTGACACAGACATCATCTTTCTTTTCTTTTCCTAAGGCAAGGGGAGAACTGTGACATTGCCAATTATGGAGTCCTTAGGTGGCCATCTTGTGCTTTATTTAGCTGTTTCAGTGAATGTATACAATCCTGATGAATGGTCTTGCAGACACTTCTTCTCAATAAACATGTCATCATGTTTCTGACCAGGTAGTGACACAAGAGAATTGTATATCACGCCCAGAAGTGTGAGCACTTGAAAGCGTCTGATAGCAGCTGGAAAGTAGAGGTCTGATCCTGTCAGCTGAGCAAATGAGGAGTGGACAACATGATTTATCCAGTCTTTCACTCTACTCAGCTGCAAACGTCGTGGCAGCAACTGGAATCAACAGCAGCAACTCAGAGTGTTCAGATAGCATGCAGATATCCCTGTTAAAAAAAAAAAAGCAAACAACCACTGCCTGGCATTCAAAAACCCTTATCATTCAGACACTGTCGGTTTAAGTCATATCACCATTACATCACCCAGAGCACAGGGTTGGTCAGACTTTGACATTTGATCACACTCAAAGTGTTGTTGTTTTCTCACTGTGTAAACCAGCATTTGTGCTGACAAATCAACAGTAAAACCGGGCTGATTCAGCCCATTTCTCCAGTTTTCAGCTTCCATCTCCTTTTCATTTCTCCCCACCTCTCAGGTGTGATGACTGTCAGCCATAATGCCGGTCAGCGTGAGCCCGGCTGCAGTTGAGCAGAGTGCTGGAAGGCCTGTGCGATTACCCCTGCCCCCCTGCTGCGAGCACTGCAGCGGTGGAGGGACTGAGAGGGAGAGTGGTGAGCTTTTAATACCATGCACAATAGGGCACCTCAACCCCAGACAGGCACCATATTTACACTGAGCTAAGGCTCTCCCTGAGTCTTATGACAGAGCAGGCGGAATGATCACCCCTCGCCTCGCAGCCAGGGATCCATAATTCATGAGAAGAGGTGGATGGGGTGCAAACAGGGCATGCTTACAGAGGGGGGGCCGCTGCCTGAGGAGTGTGTCCTGAGCCCTGTGTGTCTAAGTAATTAAATGGGATTAGGTATGCGCTGAACCCATTTTCAGAGAGATTGGCTGGCAATGCCATTATTATTGGAAAGGATCAGAGGGGCTTATAGGCATTGGGGAGAAAGGTAACTGAAAAGAGAGGTTTGAGGAGATTTATTAAAAGAAAAAAAACTACTCTCAAATGTGGGTGGCAGGTTGGGGACAATCATCTTTTACCTTCCTTTTCCCACGTAAAGGGACAAAGAGGTGAGAGAGACTTGGTCCCGTGGTTGAGCTTCCTGTGGGGGGGTGTGGAGAGACACGTCAAAGAAACCACGACTAACTATGTCCACAGACTTTGCACCTCTGCTCTGCCCCAAACATCCGTTTCTAATTTGTGTGACAATGCCAGTATGGATGGCACCTGATTTGCAAGAGGGTGCCCGAAGCAAAACCCATTTGAATAAGCACACATCCGAGTTATCAGGGATCAGGAGGAAGAGCTCACAGGCAGACAGGGCGCTACCTCTTTCCTCAGTAGCTCAACACCTCGATACACTCGGCTAACAATGTGTCTCTGTGTGCACCTGGACTGTAATCCTAACAATGCAGCTAACAAAAAGGTCCATACACAATCGTGTATTGTAACCCAAACATCTTATTCCTAATCTGAATAGATGGTAAATCCCAGCTATTGTGCCCTACTGAGGGATGATTTCCTCTTGCCAGAAGAGCTGAAGCAACTTCTTGTTTGTGCCTCCGTTTTCCCTTACAGAGAGAACCTTTTGGCGACAGCAACCCTGGGAGAGATGCAGAAAGCACATCCCCTGGGGAGAAAAGCTGCCTCAGGCTTCAGAAAGCCTATTTACAACAAGCTGTGCTTGTTACTTTCATCAAAATAGAGCACTGAGCTTTTCTCCTGCCTTGTTTTTTTGTGCTTTTGGCAGGAGGTTGTTATTGTAAAGCATTGACTCCATTGTGCTCAGCGGTGCGGTGAAAGTCTAGCTGTCCATGGCCATGGAGAAGACAAGAGAAGAGAGACTGTTGGACAGAAGACACACCTTTCTTCCCCCAGACCTCGGCCTGTTTTATAGAGTTTGAAGGAGTGTCTTTGGGAGGAGTAGAGAAACCTGCTATGTCACCGAATTTTCTCAACCTTTGATCCTCAACTGTACTCCATCAAGTTCAATTAGAGGATTGTTGGTCTCTGGCGGGCACGTTTGTCATAATCTATTGGGTATGGCGCATTCCAGATGTTGAAGGAGAGGACAGAAAATCAATAAACTGGATTGGGCTGCCAGGCCCGTAGGGAGGTCTCCTTACCCTGGCTTGCGTGGCCCAGGCTCAGCTCTACTCCATCAAGCCTCTCTTTTTACTGCAGTTTGGGCCATCAAATTGAATTTCATCAAAAGCTCTCAACAAAAAAGGGAAGATATATAGCATAAAGCTTCCGACTGCTTCTGATGCCCTCCAGTCAAATATGCAATCACATATACTTAATGATCAAGAAGGGCTGCTGTTTGCTTTTGATTTTATTAAAAGCAAACACCATCTGAGGTATCACTCCAGTAGTCTTTACTCGCCAGTAGAGAATAGACCCTGACTCTCCTTGTTATCACAATCACACGCATTGCATGGTTTCACGGGTAAAATTCTGAAATATTTCACATTTGTGTAACATTTGAGCGAGACAAAAGTGATTTGACAGATCTTTTGATGCTGCATGTTTCTTGTTTGCTTTTATCAACCCTGAACAGCAGGAACAGAAAGGAACTCTGGGAGGAATCAAGGTCAATGACTCCTTGACAATCGTTCCATCTGCGGGGTGTTATCATTTCATTACCTGCCCACGTCAATAGCCACTGCTGTTTTCTTTTGGACTCCATTTCCATAGTAACTAGTGATTCATTGTTTGTAAGGGGCCAATCATTCTTGGACAATTGACTCTAAATGGTGCAATATCAGTGGCACTTTTTCAGCTGTCTGAAAAGTCTGTCTGAGTGTGTGTTTAGAGAGAGAGAGAGAGAGAAAGTGTCTGTGTGTGTTTTAGGAGGACAAAGCTAAAGGCGATACATACTGTCAATTGTTCCTGAGAGGTAATAATCATTCAAACAGTATGCCATTCTCCCACAAGGCGGACAGAGATTTTCATATACGTGACTGACTGTGTAGCTGATCTGGTTATTGTCACTGTCACCATCAACCCCGGTGCTCGCTCCCACTCTCTCATTTCCCCACCCCTCCTCTTTTTTACCTCAAGTATGTAGAACAAAAGAGAAAAAGAAATATCACCCCAAGGAGGTGGACCACCTACAAAATCTATAAAGTCCTCCATCAAAATCAGCTCCCTCGCTTTATGAGGACATTAATCTGCTGCTGCAGTGCTCTGCTCTTCAAAGCACCTTGACAGTGTGATTGTCCCTTTTTTTTCTCGTGGCTGCTGTTTCACGTGTGCTTTGTTATACAAAATCTCAAAAGTTTATCAAACGGAGGGGAGGCTGTAAGGAAGAGACAGCGCCTCAGAGAGAAATAAAGGATGAAGATGAAGAAAAGACAAAGATAGATAGAGAGGAAGAGAGCAGGGAGGAAAGAGCAGTGCTTCTGAGTAACAGCCCTGCCAAAATAAATCCTCTACGGGAAAAACAAAACATCCTGTGAAATAAAACTCTGGCATCCCCTTCCAAAAATGCTGCAACCTTCATCTATTACTCTCAAGTGTCAGATAAATGTCTGGAAGAGATGGAGAAGTTGTCCTTGCAGTTGTGCTTTCTCTGCCTAAACTCTGCATGTGCCCTCGCCCCCACCAATATACTCCATGTGTACACACCCACACACACACACACACACTTTTATATAGTAGCTGGGCCAGTCAAGTGAGAACATCTATGTTAGACTCTATACTGGTTTAATTGGCTGTCTGCAGGTGGGGGATGAGTGATATCTGTCAAACTAGTGAGCACAAAGAGGAGACAAAGTTAAAGATCCATTATTCCTGTCGGACTCCATTGTCTTCACATTGGTCATGATAAATGCAGCTCACGAAAGCTCCCATCCGCTATTACAATCAGATTCATCTCTGGCTGTGCTCAGTGGCCCCAGTAAAGTCTGCCACAGACATTATTTACGACACACAAGGAAAGCTCTGCTCTGTTCTTCAACAGCCCTGCCGTTGTGGAGAGTGTTACCCGGAACATGAGTGGAGCCGAGCCAAAGCTCTGTTTAGTAAATAAATTATGTGGGTAAATTAGGGGGGCAGGAGACAAAAGCGGGACCCTATTCCTGTTAATTATGGCCCTGGTTGCCTTTGTGGGACTCTTCAGCTAACAGGTAAGGTCTGGGATGCTTAAGTTTGCAAGTGGGACTGCAAAATCAGGCTCCTCTGGCTGCTGGAAAGAGTGCTGGGGGTCTTAAGAAAGGATCTCAGACACAAATTATGTGTTGTCGATAGAGAGAAGGCAAATAAAATGCGTGGAGAATTATCTTCACTAAGGAGGCTCCACTCCAGTCGTTTCATTTAACAGCCTGTCCTTTTTTTTCTTTTTTTTTTTTAAGATTCACTTCGTAATCACAGATGAGAGATGTGCACATCAAACAAGACGAGCGACTTTGGTCTACACAGCTGCCTTATAAAAAGCAAACAAGCTATAAATAAAAGAGAATTTTATAGAGGGGCGTCTGTCGGGCATGTGGGGTTGAAACGGGAAGAGAGAAGTAGAAAGGAAAGCAAAGGATAGGAAAGGGGGATCAGCAAGACATGAGAAATTGCAGTGCATGACATTACCTATTGTGAATACAATGTGATGCTATTTAAATGTGATGGTAGGAACAGGTTGGCACAGGGTGGGGTTGGTGTCACAGCTTGTAATGAGATCCTTTGATGTGGCAGATAAGGGGGAACTGAATAAGGGAGAGGGCCCTCTGGGGAAGAGAGGTGAGAGGACACCAGACCACAACCACCACAGAAAAGGAGGGGAAAACGGGGGAATAAAGGAGAAAAGTGTGGGTGGAGCCAGGAAGTAGAGCCCAGACAGGACAGAAAGGGTTCTTCACAGCTGTTCACTAAGCTCGGATCCCTTTAGTTACTGCTGGTATGTCTGTCAAGCTTTCAAGCTCTTGCTTACTCATTCTCATTTACTATGACAACCAAGGCACATTAAACATATCAGATTTTCCCATTTTTCACTGGTGGCTGTCGATTTCAACTGATTTCAACGGTTGCTGGCTTTCCTCAGCTGTGTCTGGCTAGTTACACTAACAATAGCTCCATGAGTTAGCTCTACAGCTACATATGCCTACAGAATATTGTGGTGAAACACTGAGGATGAAGCAGCATGTTGCAAGCAAAAGGTCAGCATCCTCACTAGTTGCTATCGAAGATGTGGAAAGGAAGAAAAATCATTGTCTGTCTCAGAAGGACTAAGAAGCTCCTTAGTCCTAATTTTATGCTGTATGGGCCCTGACACAGCAATGCTGATCAATGGGCCATTGGTGAACTTCTGTGGCCCTAGTTTTCTATGGTGTTTCCTGCATCATTGGCACTCGTCAGTCATTGTCTGCAGCTTTTAGAGAGATTGAGTGGGTTGGATCAGTGGCAGAGGCCATCGGTGACAGGTCACCTGACTGTTGTTGCCTTGACAATGAAGATCAACAAAGGGACTTCAAAGTAGTGGAGTGTCGCACAAGTGGGCCAGGACATCCATCCTGGATGATTTGATGACAAGTGGACACGTGTAAATGCACCAAAATGCATGTGAACCCAATGAGATCAATCACTCAGATCACATTCAGAGCTGGTCTGGCCTGCTTATGATCACATTCTTATAACAGCATGTCCACAATGTATTCTGGGCCACAGTGAAGCACGGGCTACTCAACTGACATCCATGGCGAAACAAGAAGAAGAAGCCACAACAACAGGCAAAATGGATTACACGCTGTCTGATTTCCATTTGGTTCACTGTAATGCAAATGATGTGTTTGGGATCTCTTACCTACCAAGGTAAGCAGCAGATGTTTGTGAACACACTGAGTATTTCAACTGATTTCACCACAAAACTAATATACTGCAAAATCCCTGACTCCCTTAAAAAATCATGCAATTCGGAGAGTTTGCGAGTGAGGAGAATAAAATTTGTAAAATGGCTACGGCTGATTCTTACATCTTTAGTGCCTTCTTGTAAATATACATTACAATACGTTACGTTGTTTTTTTTCCTTCCAAAAATTTGTTGTGGTTTCGCTGCTCGTCTGCTGCTACACGTCTAAAGTGCATCTTATCAGCAAACATTGAGTAGCTGCCTGCGCCCATTGATTATACGTATTTCAAAATTTACACAGAAGTTCTGAAAGATGAAAAGATTTTATTGATGGCAAACATGTTAAACTTTACAAAGATAGGAAACAGTAACAACAGACTGTGGAGAAAGTCACCAGACTCCCTTAATAAATCACACAGTTCTGAGAGTGGTTAAGTTAGGAGATGCTGTCTAGGACACATTTTAACTACTGGGGCCTTCTTGTAAATTTGGCAGATGTTATACATTAAACACTTTCTTTCTTTTTGTTAACAATATTGTGTCCTTTTGGTCCCAGCAATGTTTATTATATGTTTATTTGCATCCAGAGAGAGGAAGTGAGATACAAGTGATCACTTTAGACGCATGTCAATAGGCATGACACTGCCAGGTGTAAACGGTTTTAGTGAACAGTCAATTAAATTTTATTCAGTGAACGTGAATAAAGAAACACATCCTTCATCAAGCATTATGCTTTGCTCCGGTAACTCTGTTTGTTTGTGTGTTTGTTTCAGCACACATACACACACTTGTTCCCTGACCTTAAGAGCTTTATACTCACTCCAGGTGTCCCAGTGGAGTCTGGCTGGGCCACTCTGCCATTAACAGAAATGTCCACCTGCTGTCTCAATGTAGCCTTGGCTTGCTTTATTTTTGACAGAAATCAATCAGGCCATCACAAGCAATCGTCAGCTTACTATGTGTCTGGGGGCACAACCACTGTGCACATGAAATGCATGCACTCACACGCTCACAAACAGAAAGCCTGAAAACAACACGCAGGCCCCTGCTTGATGTTTTTTGATGGCAAACAAAGTGCAAAGACAGAAAGGAATCATTTGACAGAAAGAGAAAATGTGACAGTGTGTATTCGGAAGCCTTGTACTTTTGACACGAGCGAGTGAGGCTGTGTTATTGAAGCTTACTTTGATGGCAAGGGCAGAACAATAATCAAGACCTGTTTCTGAAAACACAGAGGAATCTCAGCACAAGATGTTCTTTCTCATTGAAAACAAATTGGTTTTATTATCAGTGTCACCTCACACGATCCTACATAGCAAGAGGTATAGGTGGTCTTTGATTTTTGGGTATTCACAAACACAGACTGCTTTCATCTCTAAGAAGTTTGTTTTCCCCAACTGTTCGAATGTTGTGCGTTAGATTATTTTAAGATGGGGTATCTTGAGTTGATGAAGGTTCCTTTTGTTCATATCTCACCATCAGCACAGGTGTGGGATTATGGTCACGCTAGTCACCCAACAGAGCTTGTAGTTTACTGGGCTGCTGCCGACGAATTTCAAATGTCATAATCTATTATCAGCAGCCTCCAAATAATCAGCGACAATCTCCTCCCATTGTTCCATTCAGACAGTCCAGAACACACCAAACAAAGGATAATAATCTGCAGAGCTGCTGCTTTGTAATACAACAAATCAGGAAAGTTCCCGGGAAGACTGTGAATAACACATAAGGTGAAATAACATGAAAGGGCGTGAAGGGAAAGTCAAACCCCTACTTGTGTGGTGTAGACAACAGTAGGATATTTACAGTCAACGTCTGGGACGACGAGCCGCGTTTCACCTGGAGACCCATAAGCTCGCAGGATCATCAAAGCAACAACTGCCACAACCTGGCGTGTGTGGGCCCGTGTGTCACACCTCATTTCCCCCGAGTCTTCATGTCTGTTGGCAGGCAAATGACTCGGGGCAAACATTCACATTTACACACCAGAGGTTACGTGCCTTTTCTGTGCTTCACATCAGTTGTGCTCCATATGGAAATGTGACTCACACATACTGGTAGTTAAAGCAATGGCAGCTCTGATTTACAAACTTGTGTTGGTGATATCATTGCAATGAATGTGAATACATTTATTTAATTCTTTAATGTTGAGTGGATGTCAAACTACGCCTTAGTTTTTATCTTAGTTTTATGTTAATATTAACTTTATCTCTTATATCTTATTTTTTTATCAGATACTGATCAAGTCAATATTATTAGACTGTACTGAGTTTACATGTAAGGTGATGGTGATATTTAGAAATACGGCATTGATATTGACTGGCATAATAATTGCAGGTAATAATAATATTGAATGTTTTTTGTAAAAATTAAAAGAACTGAGAAATAATGTGTCCACATAGGCAGACTTTTTTAGAACTTTGGACAAAGTCTGTTTCCTGTTATGCTAAGCTAAAATACATTTAACATGCAAACACGACAGTTTTAATCTTCCTCATCTACCTTTCAGTAAGAAACCAAATAAATATATTTCCGAAAATAATGAACTGTTCTTTTAGTTTGACATTCTGTTAGCATAAAGACAAAGTAGTGTAAAACAGCTAGCCTGGCCTCCTGCTTGTTTAATTCGTATACAAACAGAAATTTGAAAAGTAGCAGGATGTCAGTCCACAGCATAAACATAAATGGATGATACACAGATGCGACTTTAATAACTTCATGAGTCATAAACCAAGGGGCAACAAATGCGTCCAAGCCGTATTCAACGCCAGTGTTACTTGGAAACACTTCCTTTGTCTTTTTCTGTATTTGCAACACTTTTCTGTCCTCTGTGTGTTGTGAATTTGCTGAGTGTTTGTGTACTTGGTTGTGTTTTGTGTACACAAAGCATGTTTGTGTATTTACAGAGCGTTTCCTAAATGCTGTGCAGGTGTTGTCAAATTGATGAAGATGCCCTCTTAATTTGCTTGCGTTTTGTCTATTTGCATGTGTTTGATGGGTTGCAGAGCACCGAGCTCTCCAGTGCCAGTGTAGTCTCCCATTTTGTCTTCACGCTGGGCCAAACAATTCCTCACTTCGGGTCCAGAATTCATGCACAGACTTCTGACTGATATCATCTCCTTATTTCATTATGTTTCTTTACATCGATCTACTAATCTCTTACAACATGTCACCTATTTATCAAGCAATCTATGACTACACTTCACTCATTGGTCCACCCATTGTGCATAAATGGTTACTGGATAAGTTTCTCCAAAATCAAACTTTTCTTCTAGTTTTCATGGCAATATTTTGTTGCTTTCACAAGCTGTTCTCTTGTTTTATCACTGGGTTGTAAACAGCACAGAGTCTCTGGGTCACTGCGGGGGAAGGTGGGGGGTCCAGCTGTGAAGCTATGGTACAAGTTTCACTTCCTGCCCTCCATCCTGACAGCAGGAGAGAGTCTCTAAGTCTTCCTTTCAACAAAAACCCCTCCTCTCAGGCCCAGGTTTCCACTCTGCCTGCCCTGACATCCCCCGCACGCTGCAGCTGTGACCTCAGAGCTCTTTCTGCACCGCATGGTGGGAGGAGGTTACACCGAGTGGAGAGCATGGCATGCAGGGTTGGTCTCTGTAATGTAGGCTATTTTTGTGCGTTCACTCTTGATACTCTCAGCTCCTGCATTTTCCAAAAACATCACAGATATGGTTCTCTAATGTTACTGTTTGAAGTTCAAAATATGGGACATATGAGGCATTATGTGCCACAATTCCTCTTGCATTCTGCAGTTCTTGCAAGCATGAAAGTGGTTACCGACATATTCCACAATATATCAGATGGAATATGAGAAATATTAGTATCTATGTATGTGTCTGTGTACATGTGCATTTCTTTTCTATGTTAGTATATGCATTAAGTATATATTCACATGTATGTATTATTGAAACTGCTGTATAAATGACAAAAATCAACAAAACACTGAATCAAGTTGACCCATTGAAAAGGAAAGAAGCACAGAAAGCAACAGTTTTTAGCTCATAGTTTTGATGACTCATTGTTGATTCCTACAAGAGTGATTTTGTTTTCACAGGAGTTGGTGAACAAATCTGAAGCTAAAAGGTGAGCAAATGTTGAACTTACATTCATCAGGTGGTGACAAACACCACCTATGAATTTGCATGTTGACCTGGTTGAAGAAATTGGTAAGAATATTAATCTCTGTGTAATTTCATGTCACTAACAACTTTTAAGATACAAAAATCAAATAACTGCCTCAAGTCAACAGTCTTTGGCATTTTGTGTAAATCTACTGAAGCTTTGGCACCTCCTTGCCGCCACCTTTCATTAAAGGTGGCTTCAAGTGCCATATAGTGAAAAATAGAAAGCAGTCTTCTAGTAGTAATTTTATGGTTCACAGTTAATAATATTACCAACAGGTTTTTTTTTTATCAAGGAATGATCAATATATATGCATTATATGTATAGAAAAGTATAAGTATTTATAAATCCATCTCTACCAAACACGTTTAAGTCAGTGCAGTTGTCAGTAGTTTGGTGCAACAGCAGAAACCTTTCAGCTCGTCTTTTCGTGCGAGTGTCTCTTGAGTTGATGACCTCTGCTACTAGATTTACTGTGTGAGGTGAAAACAAGCTCCTCCAATTCCCACTGATCACCACAGGGCAGAGCACTCTCCTCTGTGGCGGTTGGGGTCATAACCCATGAATTTTTAAGGTTCATATATGAAAGGGCACAGAAAAATAGATAATTCATCAAAAGGATTGTTTTAAGGTTTTGCATGGAGAACAAAGGGCTCTGTAAATCATTACTAATCAGACCCCTGAAAGAAAATTAAATCGGCGGAAGAATCAATGGTCTTGGATCGATAGGTGTAAAGGACAGCTGATTTGGCTCCAGAGAGCTGTGGAATTCCAGAGGCCATACAGGAGGCCTCGGATCTGTTTCCACTTTATAGCCACAGCTGTCAGACCTCATTCGCGTCAAGATGAACCGCCGTTTCTGAAGGTAGCTCAGCTGGGCTTAACTAAAGCAAAACCTTAGAGGGCAGGACAATATGGAGCAGAAACCAGTGTGATGGAATCTGACTGGATAGACAGAAGATTAAGGTAAGATTGCCCTCTGTCTGTCTATGCCTCTCCGTGAGCCTCTCTGCTGCTCTTCCTCTGGAAGTGGATGGATCCTCAGTCTGCAGATGTGCAACAGATGGCTTCAAGTTCGCTGATGGCTCATTTCCACATCTTTAAGGTCACAGACAACGGATTTACCAACAGCAAGTGCATTTATCACTATGAATGACCCCATAATTTCAGTAAAACATAATTTAGACAGATTGGTATGACATTTTGGCCACACTAAGGAAAACATTATGATTAAATTAATGATTCATCCCTTCTCTCAGCTATCCATCTATTCTCCATCCATCTATCCTCCCATCTGTTTTGGATTTTAAATTTTTAGATATGCTTGCGGCATAGCTCTATGGATGATAATGTCGGTCTGTCAGTTGGTTGTTCCATGCACCACTTTAGTCCAGATTGAATTATCTCAACAACTGTTGGGTTGATTGCCATGCAATTTTGTACAGACATTTACAGCGCAGTCCTCAAAGGATCCGATGCCTTATTTTATAATTTATTTACAACAAGAAGTTGACATTTTTGTTTTTAAGTGAAGCATCTCAACAAATATTGGATGGATTGCTGTGAAATTTTTGTACAGATCCAAGGATTAATCTATGACTTTGGTGACCCTCTGACTTAAATTTGTTCAGATAATTTGGTTGACAACTCACATTTTCAAAACTAAAGAAATTACCCATTAGCCTCAGCCATACATTATGTATGATTCCAGTTTGAAAATGTTAGCATGCTAACAAGATGGTAATAATGTGATATTATAATCACTAAACATCATCATGTTAGCATGCTGACATTAGCATTTAGCTCAAAGCACTGCTGTCGCTAAGTCTAGCCTCACAGAGCTGCTAATGTGGCCGTAAACTTTCTTTGTACAAACTCTGGCTTTTTATTGCTGACATAAAAGCCAGATTTATTTTCAGTAAACTGCTGCTTTCTGTAATGTACATGTAAATGACAGTATACATTAGGTAAATTATATTTTTACTGCAACTAAACATGACTAAAGAAACACGTTATTCTTGAAAGTAATAACATTAGAATAGAAAAGAGAGTAGAGAGAGTTGCGGTATTAAAAATGCAATGTTACATTACATTAAATGAAACATATTGGAAATAATTACCTATCTTCATCCAAGACCTGCTTCCATATTAACTAGAGGACATGCATATTTACTCCCACATGCACATCTCACACAGTGTCGACCTCTCTTCGTGTGTTCCATGAGAAACATAGTTGTGAATTCCACCAATGTTTCACCTTGTTAGAAGCTTACAATTATAGCACAGACCCCTGAGGCAAACCTAATCTCAAAGTGAAGGGAAATCTTCTATCATATCAAGTGAAATTACTGCAAGCTTTTCTCAGCCTATTCCGATAAGATACCGATCAGCCAAATAGATTGCCTTTTCCATTATCTGCCGGGAGATCTTGGAAGGCATTGGGTAGATAATTTGCTAATGTTTCCTGTGACCTCCTGAGATTTAAATTATGTCTTTGGCTACATGTCAACTCAATCCTTCTGTTTACCAGGGAGCAAGCACTCAAACGGCCATTAATATTCACTGCAACATGACTGTCTTTTCACATATTTCTCTGCAGCATCTACAGACTCAAAGGAGAGTGGTCTCCATGTGTCTTGCTGAGTATAGATTGAGCTGGCTGAGTGCCTTACAGACAATGTAGGTGCTCAGAAGAGAAAGAGCCAGAGAAAAGAGGAAAAACAGGAAGAGTAGCTATAGATGATGGAGACAGGAAAATAATAACTAATTTAGAAAGTGGATAATCACCTTCAGCTGCCTCAGATGTCGCAGAAAACTGGGCTACTGAAGTCCAATCCACATTTCAATGAACAAGAGAAATCTACTCTTATATTCCTGCATTTTTGAAGTCAAGTTCAATTATTCTAGGTTTAATTAACAAAATGTAATGAGCTGCTTTGATGTGGGAATTTACAAAAATGAATGTGGTAAAATACTTTTAATAATAGAGCTACATTTTCTTTCTCATTAAAGCGGGTGCTTAATTCTGGGCATGTTTTTTTATCCTAAATACACAGCAGCACTCCATAAACAAGAGAGGTGAGCCCACAAACAATTCAATTTCATTAAACTATGCAAACATGTAAGGATAAAAAAAAAAAGACTAGGGCTGATACATCTTGTCGTGTTCAGTTGCTGCACTCCTCCACATCACTAGGAAATGTAGTCAGTGAAATTTACACCACATTTTGCATTGGATCAGTAGTTTATGTTGCAAGAGCAGACTGACCTGCTATTGTTGCGAATAAAATAGCAGCAGCTCAGCGCTATGGGAGTGAATGTCCTACCCCTGGCAGAGTATGTTCTCTGCTCCTACTGATACATACTCCACTTCTAAACAAATTAACTTTGATTATAACAAGGCCCTCCCAGGTGGAAACTTGTCAGTAAGTCAGTCTGATCTTTCAAAGGGGACTTGAATTACCAGCAGGAGAAGGGAAAGCAAGTATCACACTCTGAGCACATACGCTGCTGCGCTGTAACAAACCTTATCAGAACTGGCCTGACAGCGACTGAATGACAGCTCAGATTCAGCTGGCTTGTATTACACAGCAAGGAAAAGGAACACTAATCAAAGAGAAACGAGGGCAACCTCCATTTCATCCCACAGTCATATATTTTAAAACCTTGCTCAAATTTTCATTTAGCCCAGCACCACCCCCTCCTTCTGGACTTATTAAATCAGCTGGAAGCAGTGCGGCTCTGTCACACACAGTATTAGAACGCCATCCCCCCTCCTATTACCAGGTGCAGCCCTGTGATTTAAAGCTTTGATTCTGTTCAAATGACAACAAAGGTGAGCCCAGAGCTGACGCTCCTAATTCATCATTCCCTGCTTGATAAGAGCGGGATTAATGCTTTTAATGCGACGGTCGCAGGCAATCATCCATTTTAAAGCTGGCTCCCTGGAGGATGCAGCTAAAAAGGGAAAACACCTGAAACACAGGGTAGAGAGAGGGCACATCACAGACATACACACAGATATGCTGAGCTTTATAGGGCCTCTTTATAGAGTCTGAGATGGTGCCGGCCTCCTCCTCCGACCAGAAGCCTGCCCTGTGGCCTTGGCCTGCATCCCAGGAGCAGATGGTTGCAAGACCCGAGGTGAAGTTTGACCTAAATGCTGAAATTCAAAATTCAAAAAGCACCACCATCGCCCTGCCCAAAATCCAACCTCCTCATATCCTCTTCCCTGCCAGGACCACCGTAGGGGGTGAAGCTTTGTGATAGAGTCCTTTGACCATTTGGGATCTGTATGCAAAATACCACAGTATTTAGGACATGTTTTCCTGCCTTAATAGCTCATTATGTATTCACTCCATGCTTAATTTAACATCTGCTGACTCCTCCACCCCTGCTCGATACCCTCTAACTTGTGCAAACGCATTGGGAGTTGGAATGAAAATGATCCATTATCCACATGTGTCTGGGCAGAGTGAACTCTATCCCAGCTGTTTCTTTCTGCAGCCGCGATCTCCGCTTTAATACGCTCTGTCTCCAAACCAAACCACTCGTGATGAGAAGGCAACTGTTGATCTCGAGAAAAACAGGCGGGGTGAAATCTGCTGCTGTCTCTCACCTGCAGTCCCTTTTCCCACTTTTTAATGTGCAAACCAAACTGCTCTGTCAGAGAAAGGTCTGGCTGAAGCTTAGCTTATACAACATGGTGCGGGCCTCTGCAGATGGCGTACAAGCTACGAGCGTGCACACTGGCATTTATGCTAAACACTCTGCTTGATACTTTATTCCTACATAATGCAAGGGGTCGAATAGACATTCTGCAAGGAAGTTTTCCAGAAGAACATCAGAAACCAAACATGGGACAGCTCCTCAGTGCCGAGGATGTGTTGATCTATTTGTGGCTATTGTGTGCATGACCAAGCGCTGTCGTGTTGTGCTCAGCACAAGAGCCATGATGACGTTATTTTTTCACGCAGAGGAAACTTCATCAGGTATAAATCCAGCTTGAGCTGCCTCTATCAACAGAATTCTGTCATTCATATGCATGCAGTAAGGGCCTTTAGGGAACAATGTATGTGTAATGAAGTGTGGTGTCATCTTCTTAAACAGATTCTGGGAACAATAACGGGAAACAGGTCTCCTCCCCCTCAGATGTTGTTTTTAGCCCTTTACCTTGAGTTTCAAGACTGATAAACAAGCCAGTGGGTGAGGAAAGGGAGAAAGGATCAGACTAATGTGAATTAATTGGACACTACAAAAAATAGTGCCATAGCACAAATTTAAAAAAATGTCCAAAATTAGACATGCTAATTAGGGACAACCCTGTGATTATGAATATGTGCTTTCATCTTGAAACAAACGCATTATTTTTTCTTATATTTCACATTAGTTTTGCTCTATATGATACATTTAGCACCACAATGTGTTGGTTTGTGTTTTATTTATTTACATTTTGAAACATAGGAAAGATTCATGAGTACAGATGTGATCAGTGTCCTGATGAATATGGAATGTAAGGATTTCTTCTCTGTGACCAGCCAAAATGTTTTAAAAAAAAGAAGCCACTGAGGCTGAATACATTTGAATAAATGTATTGAATACATTTTATGTGGATTCCAAACTTGGAAATGTAATACTGTGGACAATTCAAATGGAATTAAATGTTGCTGGTTTCCAATCTGTCTCACAGCAGCCCTTATGGTAGTGTTATTTGTCTTTTTATACAGAAGGGAGCAACACATTCCAGTTTCACCTTGATTTATTGTATATTGTGTGCTTTGGCATTGGAGTCACAAATTATCCAGTCAAATTCAGTCTTTTTATTATCACTGTTTCTTATTACTACAGGTACAAATGATTCTTTGTGGTTATTAATGTCTTTTCCCCAAAACTTTACATCATCCAAAATATCCAATAAATTGATTTGAGCCAACACCAAACTGATGAGCATGTGATAACACCCAGGCTGGCTCAACATCCTGACTTAAAAATCAGAGTCGCTTCAGCTGTCGGGTGTCTGATGGCTCTAATGTCTCCGTAAAAGTATCAAAGGAGGACCCGCAGCTGATGTGACCCTCAGTAACCTCCAGACAGGAGACAGGAGAGCGCAGGTGTTGGGCTGACCCCACGGCTCAGAGTCTGGACATTATGTGTAAATCAGTCATCCATTTTATTCCACGCTGTATCAAAGATACACTTTGTTGAGCCCACTGACATGTTTCAAGATACAAGCACTGAAATTTGGGGCTTGCCAGATTATCTTAAAGGAAGATAAGAAGAGTCAGGCAACAAGGATGACTCATGGATTTTACACAGTTTCTTGTGTAATTGGCCTGTGAGGGAACTGTGTCCTTAGGTAACTGTGAGAGTAAACGTTCATTTGTACTACTGTCTTCTCAGCTCAGTTGTTACTGGAATTGCCAGACAGTCTGCACTTTTGCCTGATGTATCTCATCTGATCAAAAATGTAAAGTTCAGGAAAATAAAACCCAGCACAAGAGCTTGTGATCACTTCATCTGCATTCACTTTAAACTAATGAACTTTTTCTTACTCAACAACGTAACTTTTGAAAGCAGTGGCATGTTGCTGTGTGTGTGAGTATTAAGCACTGAGTCTAGGAACAACCTACACAGTGCTGCTAATCAGGGTTTCGGGCCAAAGTAAGGTGCTGCAGGCCGGAGCTCTATGAGCTGTGATGTTTCATTATTATCCCCCTTTAGCTACAACGACAACACAGTAGGCTGCTTTAATTACTCTCCATCAGTAGGGGAGTCAAAGCCACTTCAGAGACACACTCTAATCCCCCCTCCCTTCTTTTTTCTCTGCAGGGCACTCATTGTCTCCTAAATATCATTTCTCTGAGCTCTATGCACACTATTGGATTAAAATGTGGAAGTTTTGCTGAAGGGGAGTGCGGGGGTGGGGAAGGGAAGGGTGGGTTGGCATTTGGGTATTTGAGCTTAGCCCGAGGACCAGGCTGTCTCTGGTAACAGCATTTTAGTTGCATCTGCTCTGCAGCCCACAGAGGAGACTCGCGTCCCTGTTCCTCAGTCAGCCCCACAGACACAGATTATGGCCCTTTGTGCACAAACAATCATCATTATTAAGCTCTTCGCATTTTAACCTCAGAGTTGTTACAGTACAATTTCAGTTTGGAGCAACGCTGTTTTCTGTATTTCAACCACTTTATGACCAATATGGCTGTACATACAAATCACATTTATGTTCACATGCACTGATAAATCGTGTACTCGGGCAGTGCTGTGACACAACAGAGAGGCATTTTAAGAGATAAAAGCTTCAACATGTCTTTGTGTGCTTAATTGAAAGTAGGGAACGAAGGTTGGTGCAGTAGGACAGATAAACTGTTTGATGTCAATATCTACTCAACCTCCATCATCTGTCAGAGTTTTACAGCTGAGTTAGTATTTATTTTAGTACAGTTATGTTAGTACTCATTGTCAGCATGGCCATTGTTTTATCACTGTGCTTTACAGTTGAATCTGTTAAAAACTGATACTCAGTCACTCTTCAAGCCTACAGGAGGATTGTTATGTTTATACCCCAAACATACAGTTTGGCCCAGATCATTGGTTTTTTAATCAGATTGTCCACACCTTGTAGGATTCCCTCTCTATACCTTTGTGTCATTCTTCTCATTAAATACATACGACAGATAAGAGTGCATATCTGACATCAGTTTAAGTGCTCCAGTCTGTATGAGACTGCATGTTTTTCCCACCTATAAAATGAAATTAATTAATTAATTAATGAAATTTAGTTAAAAGCATGATGAAAAAATAAAACTCAAACCCTGGAGGAAATGTAACAAATCTAAATGCACTGATGAGGGGTCAGTGAAGGGTTTGATACTTCTGTGAATCATATACTTCAACGTCTGCAGTCCCCACATCTGCGCCCAGACAAACACCTGGGGGAGAGTTTGGACTGATGTTTTAGGGGTTTTTTATGAGGGAATACCCATTGAAAGAATGGTGTCCGTGAATGCCAAGTTGCTTGTATAACTTCTCGTGTCACTTGGCTAAATTCAAGTGATTCTGATTATATTGGATAAGCTGATCATCAGTTGATAGTGATATCGACATTGGAGGTTAACAGATAAACACTTAAGATTTACAGGCTTAATATGTTTTCTACTGTTTTCATGAAAGCAGAAAGAGAAAGAATTAATGAAATCAAAATTGATATTTAGCACCACTTACACAAACATATCATGAACAAAAAAAAAAAAGTATGTGAGCGTAAAGAGAAGGCAATCTTGTTAAGAAAAGTGTAACTGTACTGCAGTAACTCCTCTGACACAAAAGGCTTGATACTCCTACAGCTGTGGTGACTGCCTCCCACTGGAGCTGCCGGCACTGAAACAAGAAGTACGCTCTGATGCCATTGTAAGGCATTTTGGAGGGGAAAAAATAAATAAATAACAAAAACGTCCTTTCTGTGAAATGACTTGCAGGGAGTGTCTCTCTACAGAAGATAGGATTTGAGCGTTCACTAAACCAGTTCAGAGGGGACAGCACGCATTGTGTTCTTTTACTGCCCATGATAAAGCAGTATTAGAATTCCCTCTTCCTGCTCCTGTATACATGCCAGGGCTCTTTGTTACACTGAATGTGGAGCCTATTCATCTCACAGCGCACAACACAACACAGTAATAACACAGTCATGAGTTTGGACTTGATGTCAGCGCAGGGCCGCTTCTGCAAGCAGGAACCAGAGCTGGCATAGCGGGTCCACCTCACTGTCTCCTCATTGCTCAGTTGACCGCCGAGGCCTGCTGACCTCTGCGTGGCCCCACTCCAACTCTAACGCTGCTGGGTCTTTTACAGACTCAACAATAACAGCCATGCTGTTTAATGCCAAATCTAGGTTAACCTCCTGGCCCCACTTGGCCCCTGCCTTCTGTGGCCAAAAGAAGACTGGGTTGATGTTTCTTGGAGCTATTTGTTCACAGCTATTGATGTGGAATAATATTGGTATAACTAGCTGTGGAAAGCATCGGCAAATTCATTTTTGCTTGGCGATGTTGATTGCCACATACAAACAAAGACATTACAGCTGCCCCATATTTCTCCTAATATACTCTATGTTGCTGTGCATTGTATTCTACTTTCTTTTGTTGCATAAATATGACGGTATGGCAACATGGCAGCAGATGTTGTGAGCATCAAACAATACAGAATGGGTTAGGAGCTGTCATTACATGGGAACTAGGTCACCATTCAAGCCTTCTCGCTTGCATTGACTGTTTCGAGTGACTATTGATTTTCTGACTAAAGCAATGACTTCATTAATATCACCATTAGTCTGCCATCTGACACAAATGGGTAGCTTGGCTGCAGGGCCACACAATAATTCAAGTGGATATGAATCAGAGATTGGATGAATTAAACATACAGTACGTTTCACAGCGAATGTGCATTACACATCATAAAATTGGAAAAGGTTGTAGAGCTCCTTCACTCAACCGTGTTCAAACAAAATCATCAGGAAAAAAAAAACAAAACAAAGTCAATGTTACCGCTGCCTTCGCACATACAAACAGACATTACCAGCAAATTCTCCTTTCACTGTTCAATTTAAACTTAATCTGTAAAAGATGAGAGAAAAATCAACAGATCGCTTTTCAGCAGGTTTTCAGAACAAAAACAACAATGAAAGAAGGATTATTTTCACTTTAATCCGGGGGCACCAGCTTAGCTAAAACAAAAGCACGACCATGGGAACGCATGGAGGAATGAGAAGGCTTGCTCTACCCACCAAACCCAGCTCTCCAGTAAACCACAAAAGAAGAACAATGAGTGTGTGTGTGTGTGTGTGTGTGTGTGTGCACAAGTGGAAGATAGAAAGGGAAACGGGATTTGAGATCTATATTAAAACTGCAAATAGCTTTTAAAGATTAGTGACGGGCAGAAGGAGGTGACAGCGATGGGATATGTGAAAGTGGATTGCCCCTCCCTACTGTGACTATTTTGATAGCAGAAACGTTGACAAGCATCGACTTGATTGTGAGCAGGCAATGTGTGCTGAAAAGCCTTGACAAGTTTCTTTGAGGCATGTACAGATCTTTTGGTGACTGAAAGGAACACAAATCAGGATTATGTATTACATAGCCACATTCAAACAGCTGGCATTAGGAGCTCTGAAGTGTCTGGCAAGATGCTGTTGTTCACGGATGTGCCTCCCTCTCTTTGTGTGTGTGCTCTGTAATTACCCAGATCTGGGCTTTTAGAAAACCATTTCTTATTAAGGCATGCAACCATGACCAGAATACTCACATTCTGCACAACCTAAATGTTTTACTGACCGTTTAGTGAGCAAAAAGTCCCCTAAATTTGTCCAAAATTCAAACTTTGTGATTCTGTTTGTAGACATTTTTATTTTGTTAATGAACATAATTAGGCATTCGTCACACCACGTGCAGCTTTTTTTATGTGAGTGCATGAGAGGGTGTCTTGTACCCTGCACTTATTTAAACTGATCGCCATGGTCATCACAGGCTGTGTAGTTGCTCTGTTGTCAGAGATGTGTCTCACTCTGCAGCATTTGTCAGGATTAGACAGGAGTAATCCCTAACCAAACTCCAGAGGATGTAATTTGGAGATATGTGCTGGAACTGAAACTGTGTCGGCTTACTCCCACAAACCCCATCTTCCACCCCATCTGAGCCATCTAACTCCTTTTTGCCAGCCTTCAGACACATCCAATATTTTGAAAAGGTAGAAATTGTAAAATACAGACCAAAAAAAAAAAAAAATGCTGGAAGAACCAGAGCTGCCAAGTGCCCTTCAACTCACTTTCTCATCCTGCTCCTGAACAAACCCTCCTCCGGGCAGGTGGGGTGCTCATGATGTCAGGCCCCATCGCTGATATCCGTTCTAATATCCCTCAACACTTGGCTGTCACATCACCACCCACCATTAAGTCATCGCTTGTGCCCGACACAGGGGCCGATCTGTGTGCTCTGGCCCACTCCCAGCCCCTGTGCCTTTATCACACCCCAACCTCTCTGTGACGGACAGGACTGATCTCCCCTGCAGCAACCCTCCACCCCGCCAGTAAAAGGACAGCAGTGGAAAAAGCCCCCCAGGGCCCACTGAGGATGGACTCATGAATCAAACATGTGCCTGAAGCTTCCTTCTTATCACCGAGGTCAGCCCAGGCATTAATACGCCATGGCTCGAGGGAGCTACCTACTGTGACCTCCCCCAGTTTCCCTGAACAGAAGGGCACGGTCCTCAGGAGCCGGTCCAGTGAGAGAGGGCCTCCCTCCGACACAGTCACTTCACATTACGTCCACACTCTGAGAGAGGGGGCAAAAGAGAAAGATAAAGACGAGAGTGAACTAAAAGAGGTGAAGAAATGAAGCATGAAAGATCAAATAGACAAAGAAGGAGAGGAAAAGAAAAACAATATTCCTCGGTGCAATGCTGGGCAGGGTGTAACACGTGGGTAAAATCGACTGTGTATACAGACCCCTTCAAACACCACCAATCTTCATTGGCCAGACGGGGTGTGATATATGTGACTGTCTGCCAGCGTAAATTAGGCAGTCCAGCCCGCTGTGTGGTAAAGCATGACGGGGCCGGACAGTGCACTAACTCAGGCGGCCTGGTGCCATGCACACCAGCTTCTCCCTGCTTTGCCGTGCCATAAATCACCAGCTGGGGGAAATGAATCGCTGTCCGTCCGAGCTGGATGCACCAGCTGGCACCGCCATCACCTGACCAGCAGGAGCCCATGCCGACACTGGAGCGGCTGAAATCAAGAAAAATGAGGCATGGAGGCAGACGGAGCCATACCCCTGCGCTCTCTCATTAGTCTCCTCTGGGCTTCCTCCACACTGAGCTCGTCTGAAGTGAAAGGGCACACAAAATATATTTCAGAGTGTCACCTGAGGGGAGGGAAAAAAGGGGGAAGAAATGATCACCCCTGGTCTCCTCACAAATCTATGTAGAACTGAACTGGCAGACAGTATTAGTGTTTCTGAATCCAGAGCTCTGGGAGACAGCAGGAGGGACTGCAGCTCGAGGGGAAAGTCGAGGCTGCGGGTGGGGGACAGCTTTGTGTTCGCTCTTATTTAATGGAGTTATTTTACTGAAAGTAATGACTCAACCCTATTGGGACTTCCACTCTGCATTCAGATGTAGTTAACGGAAAAACATGTTGATGAATAGATTTTCACTTTTCAGTATTGCTGAGTTGCTGGTGGAGGGCCCACTTATATGCTGACCGCTGCGATTATGAGAAGCCGTGTGGGCGTCAGAACTGAGGCACTCATCAGGAAAATGGGTTGAAATTACATCAATACAGCCACATAGAGAGTTGGAGAGATCTAAAATAATATATACTTGATCCTCTACTATGGACACGGGGCTGCTGTTTACCTCTGATGTCCCGAATTATGGATGCAAAACATTTTTTTGCAATAATCTCTACATCACTTCAGATAAAGCAGCAACTTTTCAGCGAGAGGGCAATCAAAGTCAGAGACGGATACATTTGCATTATGAAAATAGGGCAATGTAAATGAACAGATGCAGGCAAGATTGACTTTAAATTTGAGGCTTGTGATACAACACTGGGCTGCTGTGAATGATTGGCAAGGCCAATTTCCTGTGAACCCCCACAGCAGTTTTAGCCTAATTTCATTGGTCCTGTGGAGCAGCAAGTCTATCACTGTCTCAGATATAGAGGATTAGCTCCTCTTTCCTGCTCAGATGAATTTGCCTGTCACGGTGTGGTGATGAATGGCAGGAAGGCTGAGGAAATGTGCTGTGGGCTCATTGGAAGTGGCAAGGTGAAGTCTGGCCTGGCAGCCTGCCCCAGGCTCGGACCTCACCGCAGTTGTGACCCCCCAACAGATGTCCAGGTGTACGTTCACATTTCAGCAGCCAGCTCATCAGTCCGATGGTCGGTCAGTAAGACCACAGCATCAGTCTGACATCTGTTTTGACAAGGAATCCGATTCCATCAGCATGTCTCAAGGTCCCAGGGTACAGCAGATAATGTCCACTGCTTCTCCTCCATTCATATGAAAAGGGTATGTTTAAAGGTCAGGTATTTTTTTTAAGAACTTGCATCTGCATCCAGCTTAAAATCAGCACATTGGATAACAAAAAATCTATTAAAATTAAGCTCATTTCAGCTCAGTCTTTACTATTAATAATGGCCGCATGTTAGGGAAAAATAATTACATCAAGCACAGTTTTATTGAATGCTGGTTCAGAGGTATCAGTTCTTTTAAATATTCCCATCATGCCTCTGTGGATGGCGCTCAATGGCAACAAAAACAACAGCTCTCCATTTCCTGTCCTCTATTCTGCAGCTGTTACTGTCACCACCTTCCACCCCCTGCCCGACCCTCACCACACCTCCTCCATTTCAGCTGTAATCATGTAGCCATGCAAATGCTCTGCACTGAGAGGTTCGTGTTGCTCTCTCCGGGACATCATTCCCAGCTGCCTGAGCCCTTGAGTTGACCACCCAGGGGAGGGAGAAGAGGAAGTCATTACTGCTATCACAGTCAGGCACAGTCCCTACACTGCCAGACAGGCCCTCCAACTCATAAAGTCCTTGACGACTTCACTAAAACATCCAATTTCAGTCAGACCCCATTTATAATGACGAATAGAAATCAATCACCAGCACACGGTCCTCCTGAATCTGTCTGCTTATTTGGTTGCCCAAAATGGCGCAGGAAAAAAAAAAGGAATCTTTTTTCCTCTCCAATGCTGGTATCCTATCCACATCTCCGGGATATTCATAATTCATCATCTTCGATTCCTGACATCTGCCACTGATTGTGCCGACGGGTTGGCTGGAATTAGCCACTCCTGGGAGCGGCGTTAATGTGCTAGTGGGCCAGCACATGCACCCCGGCTGGGGAGGGGCTGCGGGTTGGGTGGAGGATTGAGGCCGGAGCGGCAGGAGCCTTTCACACTCCTAATGTGTAATTAGGAGCCATTTTGGAGCGCTGCCTCACTCCACTGAAATTAGCTGCCTTTTATTAATCAGGCAGACCAGTTCAATGGCACGATGGGTCCCCCTATAATCTAACACAAAATGTTGTTCTTAATTACATAGGGAGAGAGAAAGCACAGAGAGGGGCTGCAGCTCCTGCATGATCCCCTCGGGTTCAATTTCTCAAACGCAGAATGCAGGCAAATTGAACATTTACTGCAGCATAGCAGTCCACATGCTGTGCTAAAAATAATAGTCAATATTATGTCAATCATTCTTCCAACCTGAGCATTACAGCCTATATTTGGAGTGTTTTACATAATGGTTATATACATCATACCAAGCATGCAGAGAGCCAGACTCTCACAGCTGCACAGTCCATGAAACCATTTGCATTTGCCGAATGTCAGCTCCACTTGAATGAGAGATCACACATATTATGTGATTACAAGCACTGGTCCTCCTTTGGAGAGTTAAGTGCTCTGACCTCGACCATGCTCATCAGTGCCGATGCCCTCATGACTACAGATGAGGACTAAATACTTTGGTGTTTATTTTCAGTGGTTCTGATATTTTTTTTCTCCTTCTCTCTTCTTGCTACACATCTAGTGGAAAAGATCACAAGTACATGAAAAGCAGTCCAGGAAGACTAAAGTAATTACCAGATTCCTGATATGGATGTAATACATGATTGTTAAGGACAGGATACTTTAAAATGTGTTCAGCGAGAGTTGAATCATCTCTTGAACTGTTAGAGTGATTCAGAATTATGACTTGCTTAAAAATGAATACATTTCACTGCAAAATACATGAATATACAGAGATGAAATAGACTGAGAAAAATCAAATTTGATATTTAAATGTAGTCTATTTTAAAACTTTTTGAGACATAACTAACTATAAGGTAATTAAAAATATTGTTAAGAAAATAATGAAAATAATTTTTCAAATGTGCTGAAATGCAATAAGTTATTCACAAGGATTACAATCAAAATGCTGTCTTGCTTTAAGGACAAGGTGACAAGACAATTTGAAAATTATCTGCAATCACATTTTTAACTTCTACCATTTCATTGACATTTTAGAATCACATCATTAACTGTGTATAATCTGAGCTCACCATATTACAGCAATCCTTCACACTGATTAACATCCCTCCCTCAGTTACACTGCTGCATGTGCTGCCTCAAAAAGTGTCGTTTCCTATCCATTTGTGTCCTGTTTTTAAAAAACACAATAATATCTTTCATAACAGTCACAGATTTTGTTGGCTAATCAAAGAGCTGATTTATTTCCCAGTTCTTTAAAATTGCTTCTTCCACAGTATTATCCTCCTGTAAGTCAATGCAATCATGCAAAAATGGCCACTTTTGAGTTTCTACTGTTTAACAAAGGCCAATGCATATTTATGAAAAGTGTTCTTGTGCCAGCTATCCCTATGATCTTCTAGGAAAATGCAAGAGACAAAACATAAGGAAAAGGCCTAAAATGGCTACTTGACTAAGGTTCCTCTGATGACCAAGGACCCTCAGAAGCTCATAAACAAACAAGTATGATACAGAGAGTAGGCCCAACACTAATGTGTACCCCCCACCCTCATTGTCCCGCTGCTTTCACTGCAGCAGGACAACCACAACCCTGATGTCATCTCTTCCTGCAAGGCTGAGTTTGCTTTAGCATTCAACAGAGCGGCTGTGTGAGAAGATGGCCTGCCACTCAAGCCTTATTGATGGAATCCAGAACAAAAAAAAAAAAAATCTGATGTGGGGTCAATGAGTGAAGGTCCTGGCCTATCTCTGCTCTGCTTGAAACTGTGTCCAGTGGAACAGCAGCTGTCATAAAGTGCTCACTGGGTCTGGACAGCAGTTCTGAAAAATGGGGAAAAATGTCAAAACAATGTATGGATACGCAAGGACTGAAGGCCAAACTGTTTTATGCAACGCCCTCTAAACAACACACACAGGACACATTAACTTAACTTTGGAGCCGAGTTGTTTTAAATAACAAAAATAATGTAATTCTGATTAAACAAGTAACCAATCATACAAAAACCACTCTGATATAATTAAGTCACAACTTCAGACAACAAAAAGCTCTAAATTAGCGGGTTTTTACATGACTGGGAAACATAGTGTATGAAATCATATCACCATATTAACATAGACATTTTTCAGTATCATAGTGTGGTAAATGTTAACTTCAGGTTAACTTCAGTGAAATACCATATTCCATTTCGGTGGTGGACAAAGTATTCAGAGCCTTAAGTAAATGTATATAAAAAAACAAGTAAAAGTCTCACTTTCAAAATCATACTACAGTAAAAGTGCAGGATTTAGGAGTGTTTCTGTGGGAATTTTTTTGTCCATTCATGCAGTGGAGCAACAGTGAGTTCAGGCACTGATGTTGGACCAAAAGGCCTGGTTCACAATCTCTGTTCCAGTTCATCTTAAAGGTGTTGATGGGGTTGAGGTCAGGGCTCTGTGTGGGCCAGTCAAGTTCTTCCACACTAAACTAAATCATGTCTTTGTGGACTTTGCTTTGTGCACTGGGACACAGTCATGCCGGAATAGAAAAGGGCCTTAACCAAACTGTTGCCACAAAGTTGGAAGCATAACATTGTCCAAAATGTCTTGGTGTGCTGAAGCATTAAGATTTCCCTTCACTGGAGGAAATACCACAACTGAAATATCACACCTGAATTCAATAATAAAGAGGTGTCTCTGAATACTTTTGTCTATATAGTGTATAAGCTTATTCTGAATTTGTTGGCAGAAAGATATTTCAAACAAGTTATTTCAAACAAGTTTTGATGGGGCAACAAAAGAAAGGGAAAGTTATCGAATACTCACAAACATTAGTTTGGATTATTCGACATTTAAACAGGTTAACTTCTAACACATAGTAGTACCCCACCCCTCCCACCCTCATCAACACCAGCCACTGAATTTAGGGACATCTTCTACTTTATTTCTTATAGAAAGAAGATAATAATGGCAGAAGTGGCACTGTAACAGTTGGAGTGTTATAATTAGCATTCAGAGTGAAAGAAGGATCATGTGGCTGTTGGCAGAGTTTCTAAGTTCTGGCCCAATGGACAGAGAGTAAACTCCACAGGGGAGTCCCCGGGGAGCGAGACATGCTGGGTTTGAGAGGGGTTATTGGACTGTGCTGTCTCTCTGACTGTGAGCCACCGGGGACTGGAGCAGGGGCGCCTGATGGTGCACTGAAGCCTGAGTGTGACACCTGGGCTGTCTGTCACGGCCACAAACACAGACAATGTGACACTTGACAGGATAGGAGTTGAGGCTGCAACACCAGAAGTCAAGACCCAGCTGACAGTAAGGATGAGAGGCATGCAGCTCAACTCAATAATTTCCCAGACACACTTAAATGCAAGCCTGTTTGTCTCCTTCCTCCTTCCTCTTTTTTATTTCTTCAGCGTTCATGGCCCTTTAAATAAATCAGGGTCCCGAGGAGGCTGAACCCATCAATTAGAGTCGTCTGATGAGACTGTGTGTGTATTAATCAACAGTGTGAGGCGTGTGACAGGCTGAAAAGAGACAGGATGAAGGGCTGCAGTGCCAGAGCGCTTTAAGAGGAGCTCTGCCGAACAGACTCTTAAGATGAATTTCCCAGTCTGCATCGCTAAACTAAACTGATATCCAATTATGTTTCCCCACTTCAACAAGCCGACGGAGCAGCTGCGAGCAGCACAGACTTGCGGTGTTAGAATTGACCAGGCGCGAGGCAGAGAAGCTCAGGACCTTGAAGGAGATGTCACAAGGAGGCCGGAGTCAGCCGCTTGAGTGAGCGATGGTCCACACGCTTGCCTGAAAGCATGACATTGCCGAAGGGGGAAAAACACCATTTTATCATTCAGTGCGATTCGCACCCTCTCTCCCTGTCAAACATGCCATATGTCCCCGTCACAGGTCGTCTTGCTGGCTTATCGAGTGTGACAGGGCTATTCACACACTGCTCCCAATCAGACACCATCTCCTGCAGAAAAAAAAAAAAATCACCACCATAGCACAGTGACAGGCTGTCAGGCAGAGGGCACCAACCTCCACAGGGCCTTGGCTGAGAGTCTGCCCATCTGGGGGAGGAAGGGGGAGGCAGGAGGGGAGCAAAGGCCAGGGGTTACAATGGGAGACACAGTGCAGGCATCCACACATCCACACACCTCATACACACTCACACTGGTGGCTCTTTTCCTTTGTTATTCAACCAGCAACAGGGCAGAGCTGAAATTCGAGCCCATACGCATCAAAGCATCGAACGAAAGCTTCATTTAAAAGTTGTAATAAAGATTTTATGGGTGAGAAGTTTTAAGTTCAAAAATGAGTGTTTCAGGTTGAGTCTACGTGATGATTTCAGCAACATTTAAGATAAATGCAACTGCTCTGCTCACCTGTTCCCAGCCTTTTCTCATTTACCTCATTGCTGCACAGCCTGTTTACATGACATGGAATTATTATTGTTATTCAGCACTGTTATTCAACATTTACTCCTGAGACACGTGTTATTTCTGGGCAATCTATGACTCAAGAGGATTAATAAAACACTATTTTATCTTATCTTACTGTACACCAGACTATCACAGTAATATGTTTTATATTACACTTCACATATTTTATTTTAATCCAATATTTCAACTTGGACACATTTTTACATCTTATGTCTCAGATTCTCCTTTTCTCATTTCCTTTCTTTATTTTCTTTTTAAACATACAGCATGAGCATTGTTGTAGGGAGCCTGAGAACAAGAATTTCATTGCCAGCGACTGCTTCAGTGTGACTGCTGTGCACATGACAAAAAAAATAAAAACTAAATAAAAGAACTTATGAAACTCTCTGTAAGAGCTCAGTGAAAACTGGCTTGACATTTCACTGGGTAATGTAGAGCACTGTGATCGTGAAAACAGGTTATTTGCCTGACAGGAAACTAAAGTGGTATGTAAACCTTGCCTGGGACTTCACACTGAAACCTGGTCAGCCTATTTTCCTAACCACCAGACCATAGGAGCCCCTTTAATGTGTTGCGTTAGTCTGAGGCTACAGTCAGGACAACCAGAGGTCACTGAAATCCATATGTAGGGCTCACAATCTCACAGCTCTGAAGATGATTTGCTTCTCTCAATGCACTTCTAGAGTCTGCAAATGTTTACTTTGATGCCAAAAGATCTCAGCGGTACTCAGCCACTTGGCTACAAACACAATCACACTGCAGATGCCGAATATATTCACTAAGTGAGCAATCAGTTGCAAAGTGGGCAGAAAATTACACTTACACTCCCACCCCCACCCCCAGCCATGATAATATGCATAGAGAAATAAGTCAGAGAGCAAGAGAAGGAGCAGAGGGGCAGAGGGGGAGAAATGTTATCACCTGATCGGTCTTATCTTAAAAAGCGGCGGGATGTGTCACCTCAACTCTTCAGAAAAGGAGATAGAACCCTCCTAGCACATTTTTATATGAAAGAATTTCTGTGAAATGATTGCTAATCTATGCAAAAAAGCAATCAGTGACTCATTCATAATGCATGAGCAACGAGATACCAATTTTGCAACGCTTTCGGATTATTAGATGTTATCGTGAATGCAGCAGATGAAATATGAACACTCCTACCTGTCCCATTGTAATTACATGACTGCAGTGGTCGACAGATACACTGGGAGAGGAGAAAATATGAAGAAAGAAACGCACAGAAAGACGGACAGACAGACAAGCAGACAGAACATCCATTACCATCTGACTGCAGCTCTAGATGGGAATATTTGTTTCTAACAGCTTTATGTATCCATTTGTGCTATGATTTATCAACCTAAAAGCTGTGGTTTTAAGTACATCTGGCTGACATTTTAATGGTCCATCAATCACACAGTGTCATGTGATAACAGTTTGAGATCATCCTCCTCCTAGAGCCTCTGAGAGGAAGAAAAAAAAAAAAACTGAATCCAATAAATTGGCTGCAATCCCAGGGAAATGATGAGAACCTATTTCTAATTCAAAGCAAGTTCAAAGTATGAATGTTAGATAAGCTGCTTCTTAAATTAATGCAAATCAAAATTCATTTAGGATATTTTTGTTCTATATAGACCCTAATACGCTGAATATATTTCTGTTTCAGCTCCAGTTTCTGAACCGCAGTTTAAAGCCTGACAAATATATATATTTATATAAAATCCCTGTTTGGATTACTATCTTCAGATTAATAAATGGAATGTATTATCAAAGTATAATATGTTTCTTGTACCAGAGCCATAAATGCACACACATCCCAAAAAAATGATACACAGCATAAGAACGTGAAAGTAAACTGATTTAAAATGTCTCCTGTTGAACTATCAAAAAAAGAAAAGGAAACCTGATTTATCCCACAATACTGGACATTTTCTCCCAATTTGACAAAAACACCCCAAACAGGCAGAATTAAAGTGCTGAACTTTGATCTTCCCAGCGTGCTCGCCGTGGTCTCATATGAGGCAGAGACCTGCAGAACATGCCACGGCCTCTCTCTCCTTCCTTCTTCTGTTTAAACATAAACATAAACCCACAGTAGCCTGACTTTTTTAACTTCAGTGTGTCTGGATTGCACCTGGAAGCCTTGTGAAAAGCGCTGACAGATTTCACACTTTTACATTCTGCGCAACTTCGACACAAGGGATTTGCTCTTAAAATGGAGAACAGCAAGGATGAAGGGTGGTATAAAAATCAATGAGGCTTTTCAAAGGCAACAAGAAAAACCACCGCCTTAGCCTGCAATTAAACAAGAGCGCTCCTGGCACTGAGGAATGAATGGTATGTTGCAAGTGCCCTCGACTTCACAGAATCAATTACTGGATCAATACAACGACATGATACAATTCCATGATGGAAAATGGGACGTGGACTGGGAGTCGCTCTGTGTCGTGTGTTTCAGATGTTTACAATAACACAGCTCAAGCAGGTCTGTGGGCCCATTTTATAAACACAAGTGAAGCCCAGTTCTAGACCAAACAAATCCTCCAGGTGGAAACCTCTCCTGGAGTATTTTGTCTAAAGGTAAAAGCAAAGACAAGGTCCCTAAACTGGGGGGGGTCAAGAAGACCACAAAGACTCAAGGGGAGGGGGGTTCTGACGGGGTCACAGGATGATTAACAGGAAAGCAGAAAAATAAACATTCTGTCACACAAAATCAGGTTTGTTTTTGTAAGATTTTCCTCTAATGGCGACTTTATTGTAGCCATGCTCTCAGTCAGTGTGTCGGACGTCAGCCCAGACTGAAACTATTCATGGTCCCCGGATTATTTTGCCTTTTCTTTCAGGGCCACCAAGAGGTTTTGCACAGACATTAACAATATGCTGCTCAGGATGAATTGTGATTGTTTCTGACTTGCAAAACTAATAAGATTCCCATCAACCTCAGCTGTCCTTTGTGTCTAGTGTTAATTAGCAAATGTTAGCAGGATAACATGCTAAACTAACATAATAAACATTACTAAACCTGCTAAACACCAGCATGTCAGCATTGTAACTTTTTGAATGCTAACATTAGCACATTTAGCTCAAAGAACCACTGTGCCTAAATACTGCCTTCCAGAGTCTCTAGTAGTATAGCTACAGTATTACATTCTTGTGAATACGTGAATTACTGCATTGATTTTTCCTCTTTGTACCTCCAAAACCATTCCAAAGAATATTTAGAACAAGGGAAAGAAGAGCTCCCGCTGTTTCATTGCCAGCCAAAACCAAAAAATCTCCATAAGTAAGGTGTTAAATGAGTTCAAGATGGTTAATGCTGAAAGCTGTATTCAAACCGCAAATTGGCTGGGACTAAAACAATTCAGTGCTCATCTCTAAAACTAAAATCCTTCAAGTTCTCTGACAGAACCCTTGTATCCCGCTGTCTTAATTGGACCCCTGCTATCAACACCGTCCACCACCCCCCTGACTAACTGAAAGGGCAAACACCCCCAGGAGGATCACACAGCCCATCATGACTGAGGGGAGCTCATGATGCTGATGTTGCCTCTTGTCAGTGTGCCCATATGAATGCTGGGAGAGGATGGCTACACAAATCTTCCCTGCAGTGGACAATTGCCCTTCCCCTTTCAACACAGACATCACGACAAAAATTACAATGCGCACGCACAGAATCTTCCACAACAACAACTGACAACATATTGTGATACAGAGAAGTCATATATTGAATTCCTGTTAGTAAAACCAGTGGCCAACAGCAACATTATATCTTGTCAGTCAGGTCTGATTCTCTATTCAAAGTTAATGGCTCCTGACAAGCATTTCAGCAGTCGACCGAGAGACCAGAGGGAATGTGCCACAGCGAGCACGGCCACTCAGCAAATTCACATTTAACATTTCATTCCTCCTGCTTGGACAGAATGAATTATACATCCTTGATTCTCCCACATTGATTCATCCAGACAAAACTCCCTAAACGTTAAATGTTAAATGATTTGTCCATCTCCTTCCTGGCTGCTAGGACAGCACGCTGTTTTCACCGTATCTCTCCGATTCCGACATTCTCCCTCTATCCTTGACCCTTTTCTTCACTCCCTCTGTTATCTGAAATAATCTCAGGGCCTCTTTAGATTCTATTCATCAGAGCAGAAAGAAGCAGGCGCTGACATTGATAAAAAAAAAAAAAATACCATCTGTGCCTTGCAGGGGTAAAAGAAGTGAGAGAGAATGAGACGGAAAAGAAAGAGAGGGGCTTCAAATGAAACAGCCTCTGTTGTCTCCCTCTTGTCCCCCCTCGTCAATGCCATTTCAATTGAAAAGCGCAGTGGTAATTAAATTCCAGCAGGGGTTAGGGGCAACTGTGCGGCACACTGACAGGGGGCTGCCCTGACATAAAGATGACACAATTCAAGAGGACAGAGGGGGCCAGGCGGAAAAGGAGGGAGGGTGACAAATGTTGTTTATTCACATACACTGCCAGATTCCTACTACTCAATCTTCATGACATTTAAAAAATAGAAAATGAAATGGATATTCAGACTCAGTTGAATCCCACACTGACCTTTTCCCCAAATCTGGGATATTCTGAACAGATCCACGTTCTGTATCGGCAGCTTGTGCAGAATATTTTGTAATGCTTAGGAGGATGAGCAATTAGGAGGGGAAGAATTTAGGAAAGCTGGTATGTGCGTGTGTGCATATGTGTCAGCACAAATGTGTGACTCACAGAAGGATGCTGGTTGTTGTTGATTCACATTATAGTGGCGCTAATCCAGAGGCTCCAGAGAGGCCACACATTCCTGCTGTCCCCATCTCCCCATCCTCTATTAGCAACGCAACACAGTCAGCCAGGCTTTAATTGAAGAAATACAGGAACAGCGCAGGGCATTGCAGAATTATGTTTTTTTTTTTTTCTTTCTTTTAGCCAACCCGTAAGAGATACTTTATTATGTTTTTGGGAGAGAGAGGGAGATTTCAAATTAATAAATCACAGGAAATTATTTGGTTTTATCTTCATTTTACATTAAAACACTTCCAGCGTTAAAAGAGCACTGCAGCAAAAAAGCAGCTTACACCAGTGGGTATTATCATAATTGCGAGGGCCAAATTTTACATTAAAAGCAAATAGCTATCAGAGTCTATTTATGACATTATTACTTCCTGGCCTCAGCTTATTCAGACATATTCTTACCAACACTGTTGATGATTCAGAGAAATATGAGAGCAGTCACTTTCATAAACCTCTTTGTAAAAATGAGAAGACTAATGGAAACGATTTAATAACAGTCATTGGATTTAGTTAAAGAATAATAATAATAAAAAAAACACTTTCATTTATCAAACTTTTCTTCCATTATCATTACCTGTGAAATTAATTCGGCAAACTTGCTATTTCATTCCAGAGGTTATCCAACAATACTCCATGTTACAGCGCGAGTGAGCAATTAATTACGATCATTTAATCCATTAAGATTGGTTGGCCTTCCTGCTTTAAACATTTGGATTAAACTATAAATTAATCCTGCCAGTACTTCACTTTGGCATAAATCAATTTATCAAAGTCTCTCACCATAAATCCAGTTTCATAAAAGGCATTTGTGCAACTTTGATGCCATCTAGTGGACAAAGTATTAAACACATATAGTTGTAGACAAGCATGTTTGACAAGCAACCACTTCACGCAGTGCTTCACAAAACAATTAAATCCTCTTTATGTTCACCTTATTGTTCATCAAAACCATTGGACTGTCAGTCAGTAAAATCTATGATTAACACTTCAGGAAACACGGTCCAACTCTGCTAAGAGTGACACTTTCTTTGGTCCACTTGGCTCACTTCATTAGCTGAGCGACGCAACAACACAGAGACAAACGGCCCATCAGTCCTGTTGCTCAGTCACAGTCACACGCGGGTCTCAGTAACGGCTTAAAATCTCCAGAACTTCCTCCTTAACAGAAAGGAGAGAGTGCTGCTGGACACCCGGACCGCCAATACTTGTTTCCCAGCAGTCAAAGCCACAGTCTCTCAAGTCCTGCACCGTAGCCTGGACGACAGAGGAGTCGGTTTCTACAAAATAAAACAAGTCATAAGTCACGTCGTGTTCGGCTACAGCTATACATAAAAATTCAGCAAAAAGACAACACTGGAGCCGCACAAAAACCTCATCGCTTAAGTCTACAAGTCACTTTGAAATCTGTGAGATCGTGCCAAGCATCTGAGAACATTAGAGACGACAGAGAGCAGAGCTGCAAACACTTAAAACAAATAAAGAGCATTTAGAAATCTATTTGGAGGATTTTGAGCTTATTGAAATTCAGTCTGCTACAGGCTGCAGGCATAAACAAAGACTCAACTTGCATGTTCTTAGCTTGTGTGCTTTGTTAAAGACGGGATGATACAAAGTTTCCTCGTAGCCCTTTGTACAGTAGTAACCACACACCAAAGCCCTCTCATCACTTCCTGCCAGTCAAGTCATTGTTTCAGAGAAGAAGGGTGAGCGAGCATTTGAGGAAAACGCCACACTTGTTGTCAGCAGGAGCCCCGACAGTTTGGCTCATCAGGCTTCCCTCAACAAACTGAATTCATTATAGATGGGACAAGGTCAGCCAGGGACACAAACAGAGACAGGCTTAGTAACTAACAAAATACAATCAAGTATAGAGAAAAGGGGATTAGAGTATACAACTGCTGTCATTAAGGCCTGTGAGAGCATAGTGTTGAGCTCACAGGTCATTATGTTTGCATTGTGATGAATGATACAGCAGTTGTTTTCTTTCATTCCTCTTCTTTACACAGAATTGTATTTGTTGGTTACTAAGCTCGTGTCTCTGTTTCTGTCCCATGCTTATACCCCCTTTGGGTGCGGTACACCTGTTCTGTGTTAGACCATTGTCTTGACTGTCTGGTATATGAGTGATTTGCTGTTAACAGCATTCATGCTCTGAGGAAGGCTTATGCCTAAAGTCCTTCAGGAATTCTATTTTAATATAACTGAAGTCTCTACAGTTGTTTGCTTTAATGATGTGCCATCTGTTTTTTTCATTTTGTGAAGATAAAATATGTTCATTTTGGAAACAAAAGAACCGCTGACTTTACCATTATAGAACATTTAGAAAACACACCGACAGCCATAGAGAAAAAAATAAATAAAATATTACAATGTATTACAGTATATATTATTACAGTCAGATTAGCTGCTAATCTGAAAACACCCTGTATCTTCTAATTGGTTATACTTTCAATAAAGTTCTGGCTACTTTTATATCCTAGAATGTGATATAACTTTTAATATTATTCTGTTAAATTTCTCAAAACATAACTTTGTTAAACTCAATAATTTTTTGGACACATCTGATTAAAAAATTATAAAAGATCTATAAGAAAATATTAAGAGTGCTAAACACGCTGATAAAAACAATGTCTTTATAGTTTCACAGACATTAAATATTAATGACTCCCCGTCCTGTGAGTCTATTGAAAATATTGCCAACAGCACCTGGTCTCAGAAGGGTGATGCCACAACCTCCACCACCAGCGCCGGTTAGCTTGCTGTGGAGCCCTTTGGCCAATGTGACCCGGCACAGTGTGTCCAGAGCAGGGTGTCCCACCCCGATCACATTAAGATGGTGCTGGTTAATGTCAATGAGTTCCTATAAATGACATGAGGCCACTGTTGTTAATACCTGTTGCTACTGGCAGAAAACTAGAGAAAAAGACATGTTACAGTAAAAAGGACTATGGCCTTAGGTTTTACTTCGGTTAAGTCCCAATTGCATATGTATCATGCAAAATGCTTCACATAATCTAACGATATCTTGCACCTCTAGAATGTTGTAGTGTTCTCCTGTGATGGGCTCACTGGTCATCTCCGTGAGGACTTTCTCACAAGTGCAGGAAATGGCATCAACTGAGTCCAGCACCGGGCTCATGATGGCAGGAAACTACAGAAAGGAAAAACAAACACCAAAAAACATCACTTGTGCACAGCTCTTCTACACAGTTGCATACATGTACAGGCTGTGAAATGGCAGGTTTGACTTTGGTTGTTCTCCGGCGTGATCACAACACTGCCACAACACCATCCAGGCCTATCTCTGTCTGAGGCAGAAATATGCACACCTGCTGATGTCACCAAGGCAACAGCACACAGGGGTGCTCGCTAAGAGTTTAATTTCAATATTTTATGAAGGCGCTCAACGCCAGGCTCCGGAGTATCTGCCATGCAAAAGCACCGCCTATTATATTAATTACAGTGTCTGCAAGTAACACACGGGGGAGCAGAAACCATTTAGTACCTTGTTAATCTTGTCCTTCACCCTGGCAACAAGTACCTTGGTGCTACGTGGTACTTTGGTATTAGTGAGAAGGATTCTTAACAGTGGAACCCTGGAAGTAAAGCAGACAGATCAGTTACAGTTTGTACAGACATATTAATGTGAAGCCCTGTGAAAACCATTGTGCATTTCTTTTCTAACTGACTGTGTACCTAAATGAATTCAAATTAAAAACGAGTGTCAATACCTGCTCAGTGGTATTATCTTCCCGGCCAAGAATCTCAGCATGCCACCTAGATACAGGGAAATCTAAAATCATTAAATAGATAATCATCGGCGACGATAAGAACAGAGGAGGTACAATACTTGTGTGATACCTTTTAAATGGTGCTCTGTGTCAAAGGGAGGTATAACACCATATGTCCTGTACCATATGCCAGATTATTGCAGGCCTCACCCCATGTTCCTACAGCATTGTCCACTCCTGAGGGATTACCGTGGATGATCATCTCTCCTTGGAAAGCCCAGCTGTTGATTATCTCCAGGTCCTCCTGACACCACCTGCAATTATTTATGAATTAAAGGAGATACGGTTGCATATTGTCTGTGGTGAAGCGATCATCACAATACAGTACGAAATATTTCACTGGAAATACATCTCAACATTAACTTGTGTCTTTGATTTTCCAGGAGGAGAAACATATTTCCTAAGCCTAAGCTTAACCCTGATGTTTGTAGTTGTGATTTGAATTTCTGCCTGTCACTACCAGGAACTCAGCATAGAAACAAAGACATCAATGCATCTAACATTTTGGTAGGCACAAAATGAACATCGACGTCTTGCAACAAAATGCAATCCCCCATATGGAACATGTGAGGAGTAAAATCACCTCAGTGATCCCTTTTCAAAGCATATTCATCAAACCTATTAATGCTTTCCAGGCACAATAACATAAAAGAGGCCTTCTCTAAATATAATGTAATTACCTGGCGGTGTGATCCCACTCTTTGAGAGGAGGGGGAATGACTCCACTCGCACAGAGCAGGGCTGCAGCTAAACACACAGAGTAGGCAGCACTTGACCCCAGTCCTGCTCCGGTCGGCAGCTCCGACCACACAGTCACTGTCACACTGGGCAGCTCACTGAGAAAAGAAACATTATAAAATGCTGTATCTGTGACCTGTTGCTGTTATTGAGAGGTGACTGCAGATGGTTTAAGAGAAGAAGAACAAAATTTACTGCGCAGGTCATAGAGTTGCATCCTCAAATGAAAAAACAAAACAAAACACAACACCTCTGAGTATTACCATTCACAATCAATGTTTTTAATTAATATTTTTACTTTTTTTATATTATACATCAAGTGCTAGGTTTTGTGTATACACTGTATGACATTAACTGGTACAGTTACAGTGATCTGTAAAGACTGTCTAATAAATAGTTACTGTATCCATACACTTCTAGAGGCAACAGAAACTTGCTGACATTGCTGTCAATGTCTGTGAGGGAAGCTGCTTTTTGGCAGACACGAGAATGCTCTAAACTAATTGTCCGGCTCTTCTCTCGAGGGGAAAACACATCCAGACTTGTTAAAGGCTGCGGTGTGGCCCAGTGCCAGACTCTCATTAGTGGCCATCCTGTCAGAACCCATCACCTCTCTCAGACACGGCAGCACCGTGTCAGCGCCGATTAAACCTCCAGACAACCTGCAGCTCTAATGTTCCTGAGCATCTTCCCTGTTCACAGCTGTCGGGCTTGCTAAAACTAACATCCAGCCTTTCTGTTTCTCCTTACTGTCTTCATTGCAAAGGGGGATATATTTTTTTTGCCAGTTGCACTGAAAACGGACCTCAGCTTCCTGAACATCAGTCGTGTGTACATTTTTACAAATAGCGCGTTTTTCAAAGCACTGAAATGACTGGAGTTTCAGTTTTAGTTTTAGAGTAATAAAGAAGAAGCGCCAGAGTAATGAACCTTCAGATGGAGACAAATGCTTTTTATCTTAGTTATATTCTACAAGCTGAACAATTTAGCATAATTTAGTTTCAACAACCAATGTAAGCTTGAGCAGTGGTCACAGAGGAAAGAATGACATGTGTAGTGGCAATTTTAATCTCTTTGAAACTGTCCTCCTCTGAATTAACACCCCTTCAACACCCGTCTTCTCACCCAGATACCATTTGTCCACGTGTACAAATACACAACCCTGCAACATCAGTCCTAGAGTGAGACGGGAACTCTCACCTCTGTCTTTAAAGTCCAAACCTTTTAAAAGAATACACAACTCGGCAGGAACATCCTGGGGTGAAGCAGACAATAGTGGTAACAGAACAAAGAGGTGTGAAACATATGCTGGGGTGTGCGTCTCTATCTATAAAAATGTAGTTCTCCCCATGGTTGGGGTCTTTCCTCACTCTGACTGTAACTCTGCGTGACGATTGACCTTCTTTTGCAAAGGAATAAAAGATCTTGTAGGCCGGCAGAAGTCTCTATTTCATTCTTCACCAACAGGAGAAAAATTTCCACAACACATGTAATAAGCAAATTATTCCCAGCATAATACAGTACAGAACACGACAGTAAACCATGCAAAACATGATAAATAACGATAAAATGCAATTATTTAATAACAAAGTCTGTTGTGTGAACACTAAATACTATTCAGCTATTGTCTGTAAAAGACCAAATGTTTTCAGGATTTTGTAATTTTTTTTTTTCCCCAGAGACTTAAGCATCTGACAAGTGAGTCTCACAAGCAAAGGACTGGTGACATGAACAGAGCAGTGAACATGTCTCAGTAATCAAAAGTAACATTTTACAGCTCAAACTCTCTCTTGCACATAACTAATAGCTTAGTGGTTTCTGCTCTGAATTATCTAGTCAAAAGTAGCACTACAACTCTGCAGCTGAGTGTGCTCTCTCTTTTTCCATAGCAAACACTCTAAAGAACAGTAGTACAATCTCACCTTGATCTAAACAACGAGACGTAGATGTAGAGGAAGGCTAAGGTGGCCATGTTGCAAGTATCCAAATTTCCATTGGCTGCACCAACAAATTCACGCAGTCTCCTCACAAGTTCAGCATCCAAAGGTTTCACCTCCTCTCTGTTACCTGTTAGAAGACACAGCAACCATACCACTCACCAAAATATCCGAAAAATAGCACACAATTCGATCTGCAGTTATATGAAAAAGTACATGCGAGATGTTACAATAAATATAACCCTGTATGTACTGGAATATGGGATGCATGATGCAGGTGCAACTGTACAAATTATAGTATATGCAGGTGCTAATGCTCTCCAGTGCTGCATCGTTCCTTACCACAGGAAGAAGGAAGAAACTGCCTCAGTTCAGACAAGTCCCAGCAGAGGAATAAGTCAATATTTGGGAGGTTGAGACAAACTTTGCCAGTAGTGGTGGCTTTCAACCACAAATATGTTCTCAGGTTCAAACTAACCGCAAGAGCCACCTGTAACAGAGCAGAGATCACAGTGTGACTAAATGGACAGACTTCTTCAAGTTTAACCATTCACTTCACCTGTATATGCACATTTTCCAAGGCACACAATAGTTTATTGTCTATTGTGTGTTTTTACTACTGTCAGGGTAGCTACTGGTTCCCATATCAGTACAGCAGGACAACCATCTAGCAGAGATCTACTTAAATGAATGTGGCGACTGCCACTGAGCGAGGAACATCATATTTAAAAACTGAATGCATCTAAGTTTTTGTGGAAGACTGGCTTAACATGCAAGGTTTTGTTCCTGTAATATGGCATGCTTTTTGCTCTAACTAACATACCAGGTTTAACTTAAATACCTCAAACACTGTATAGTCTCTGTACTTCCATTTTACCTTTCCGTGTACAACTGCATGCTCTCCGTGGAGAATCGCCTTCCCTGGAGCAGATACGAAGATTTCCTTCACTTTCATTTCTGTAACAGTTTCCACAATGCAAAAAATGTGTCCAGGGCTTGGCAACCTTCAAGTTCAACTTGTCACTGAGAGTATTATTATTAGCTAGCTTAGCCACCTTCGGCGAATGCTAATCCTCTGAGGCGGCAACAAACAACCGACAACTCTGTCCCACAGTTTTGCGCTTTTCATGAAGACTCGATGACTTTGAAGACTTTAACAAAGTGGTTACTGCTAACAGAACTAGAAGCTACTCCGTGCACAGGCTCTCCTACATGCCGTGATTAAACCAGGTTAAAAACACAGCTGACACACATGAGGAGAGACGAAATGGGTTTGACGTCCAGTATCCAATCGGCGCCGTAGCTGATGGAACAGATCTTCTTTTGTCCAATCAGCGTCCCGCGATTCTCCCCCCACCGGGTGAGTTGACCAATCGTGCGATGAAAATGAAACGCCCAGAAACTACGGACACCCCAGAGGGACAAATGTATTACCCAATCTCGTTCACATTTGCGGTAGCTGAGATCCTTTAGCCTAAATATGGCATCTTTTATAATCAAACCTGCTTACTTCCGTTGTGTTTTAAGGACAGGCAGGTTCATAAGCGAGCACGGAACATTGTGTTCAGACAGAAGGTAGTTGTGCATGATTGTTCTTTGTCAAAGTACTTGTGAAATGTGTTGAACTCCTGCTATTCATGTAACCAGGTAATATAGCAAAGTGCTAGCTAGGTAGCCTCCTCAAGTACTGTAGAAATTAAAGCCAATTTTAGCACTGTAGCTGAATTATTTTTATTAACCTGTTTGAAACGGAAACGTTAAAGACTCAGTGAAACAAAACATACAATTACTATGTGTAACTTGTATGCGTTAATGGATGTCTTACTTGTTTGTGTATATCAGGTATGAGTCCTTGTCTTTTCTTTTTCCAAAAGTTATGCCACTGAAGGAGAGAACAGGATTCCCAAAATATACACCAAAACCGGAGACAAAGGTTGTTTTTTCTGTTTCATCCAGCAACACAATACGTGCTACAGTATCGTAAATATTAACTGTAACCACAGTAAATAGTTCTTACAAAAGTCGACTCATTTCTTGCTGTACCCCAAAAAGGTTTCTCAAGCACATTTACAGGAGAAAGGAGACCAAAGGAAGATGGTGTTTTTGAAGCCTTGGGAAATACAGATGAGCTGTCATCAGCTATAGGGTAATATTTGCACTGTTTACTATGCAGGATTTCCCTAAAATACTGATATTTAAAGATGTATTAATTGTTTTCAATCACACAGGAATCCTACCCTCTGTCTGTGTTTTTTTTTAAATTTCTTAGTATTTTGTTGTGTTTGGGATATTTCTTGGCAAAAACAGTTGACTGTTGAAACTTATTCCAAGGTCGTCAGATATCAACAACCTGGGAATGAGCCCAATAATCTTGTTTACTACACCTTTGGATGGTGTGTTTATAAATAGCAACTAACAAATTCTGCATAGCATACCTGTAAAGCTTGTTCTATTATCTGCCTCACCTGAAATTGAACTGTGTTGAATTGTGCATTGCAGCATGGCCAGAGAATTTTGCCTTGACAACGGACACACCTTCACATATCAGCTGGACAAGGTTTGATTTTCATGTGCTATTTAGCAACGTCCTTCATTTTAAACAAGCCAGATATAAGATTTCTGACATTATTTTGCTTTTGTCTTTATTGCAGATACAGTGCATTTTACAAGATGTGGGCTCCAATATTGCCACCCCTCGATCATCTGCAAGAGAAAGTCACATGAGTATGTATTTGATGACTGGTTTAAGGCAGTAAAATATGGCGTTTCATGTGCTTGGAGATCTCTTAGGTTTATTTTTTCTGTTCTGTTTTTGTAAGAGAGAACAAAATTTACTGCTCAACCAATTGTAGAACTGGAAACCTGGATTGATACATTTACAGAAGAACTCCCTCCACTGACCAACTTCATTTTACCTGTAAGCTCATTTGTACACCTCTAAGACGCTGAGCTCTTACGAAACCAGGATGTTTCTGTTGCAGTAACACTTGTGCTTTGTGTGTGTGTGTGTGTCAGTCTGGAGGAAAGAGCAGCACAGCATTGCACTTAGCTCGGACAGTGTGTCGCAGAGCAGAACGCAGGTTAGTTGAAGCGCACTCTTTTCCTTGCTGAAAATTACCATCACTTTTCCAGCCCACTTGGTTCTGACAGATTTTTGTTCTCGTTATAGCGTTGCTCCAATTGTGCGGTCAGGGGAGACAGACCCAGATGTTGCCAAGTTTTTGAACAGGTCAGTCATGTGCTTTGAAAATAGTATGAGAACATGGTTGCTCTTAACATTTTTGACAAATTTCCCAACATTTTCATGCAGACTCAGTGACTACCTCTTCACTGTGGCCAGATATGCAGCAATGAAAGAAGGCAATGAGGAGAAAATCTACAAAAGACACGAATGACCAGGAATAAGCGAAAGGCCGAATTTGTTTGGGTTTTGGGGGTGGTGCTAAGTGTTTAATATGTATTGTAAATGTATTAATAAATATGAATGACATTCAGAAGTTTTTTTCTTCATAAAGTTTAAGAATATTATGAATCTGTGGCTAATTCTTAAACCATCAAGCCAACAATTGTACCTCCCTGATATTTCATTTTGCAGTTAATGTTTCATCAAGCACACACATTCAGTCGAGCTTAAGTACGTTCATGGCTCTGCAGCAGACGCACTTTAAGTCTTATTCTGTTTACAATTGCCATCACCTAGACATATAACAACTGTGGATATTGCTCTTCCTCTGTTAGATGTGGCTCTATCCCAGCAGTTTTTGTTCTCATCTATTTTTAATACACCAACAATACACTTGCATGTCAAAACTGTTCAGGTCTTGCGCTCGGCGTTCTTCCAACATGGCTCTGTTGTCATCTTCCCACACAGTCACAGGATCTGGCACCAGCCCTGGCTCTTCTGGGACAGGGTGCTGGCCCATGTCATTAGAGACAGATTGCGGTCCTCATAGGGTGGATAACGCAGATAGGTTACACACTCAAACCGCGTGCTTCTTAGCAGGCATGATTTCCTGTGGGAGAAGGTATCGAAGCTGTGGCGGCCATGATAGGAACCCATTCCACTGGCACCTGTCAAGAAAAGTGTTTAGAAAGCTGATAAATTGTAGGATATATTCTACCACTGTCTTTGGTATAATTTGTACTCTGATGCCACCAACTTACCAACTCCACCAAAAGGCAGAGCCACCATTAGACTCTGCAGGACACTGTCATTGGAGCAAAAACTTCCACTAGAGGTCTCACTCATTAGCCTTGAGATGACCTGCGAGAAGGGCCAACATGTGATCAGAATGCATGACCAACAGGCTCAAACAATGAATACACTGTGTCTCCACTTTCATTTCTCACGTACCTTGCTGTTACTGGAGTATGCATACACACAGAGAGGTTTCTCTTGCTTATTTATGAAGTCAATTGCCTCATCCATGTTGTTTACAGTCAGAACAGGAAGAACTGGGCCAAAAACATCCTTTTGCATGATAAGATCTTGTTCCACTACTTCTGTTAATATCGTTGGGGCTTCGGATAGAAAAAAAAAAGTCTACTTCAGCATTAAATCTAATGTATATGACACAGTTGGGTTTGTTTCAGAAAATCACGCGCAGAGGATGCTTACCGATATATTTCTCTGCTTCTATCACTTGCCCACCCACAGCCACCTTGCCAGATCTCCACAGCATGTCTCTTGTGCGGTTGAAGAACTCTAGATTGACCATGCGGCCATAACTGCGGGACTCTTTGGGATCAGAACCGTAGAACTGCATTAGGCAGCACTTCAGGGCCTGCACCAACCGTGCTTTGACATCCCTGTGGCACAGGATGTAGTCAGGAGCCACCAAGCTCTGTCCAGCATTGTGAAAACGTGCCCAAGCAATGCGCTGCGCGGTGGTGGCAATCTCACAGTGTTGGTCCACATAACACGGGTTCTTGCCACCCAAAATCAGGGTGACGGGTGTGAGTGTGCGAGCGGCAGCCTGAGCAATTCTGCTGCCTTCCTCTCTGTTTCCTAGATGTTGGCAGACATCCTTAACAACTTGAGGTGAATTCATTTACATAAATAAATCACAAAATTTATTTAAAGCTAAGTTTGTCTTTACCTGTAAAAAAAACATGGTCAAATTTAAGTTCCACAACTTCAGGCAAGTCATTTGTGCCTGCAAGGATCACATGGAAGCATTCCTTGAGGAAAACAAGATCATTAGGTCAGATCATAACATTGTTACTGTCAATACACAGATTACAACTGCAAAATCATAGTCGCAGAGTCTACTTTGGAGTTAGCCAAGGATAACAGAAGGTAAATCTTTCCATGCTTCCAGAACTGAACAATCTAACCTCAGGTTTCATCAAAACTTCTGAGTTTTTGAACAATGTCCTCTTTACAAGCACACAGACCAAATGCTGTTCTGGTCATTAGATGCATATAAATCAGTCATTAGTTATTGGAAGTTAGTGAACTAAAAATCCTCAACTATCTATTTCATCAAAGTAAATACTAAGCATTCATTCATCCTTTTGAGAAAAAAAAACTCTGCTGTATCTTGTTAAATGAAAAACTACCAAATAATTACTCACATTGTCGAGGTAAAAGGGGATGAGACGGTGAAGTAGCTCTGCTGTGTGAGCGGTGCACTCAGAGGGACTGATGACTGCACAGTTTCCTACACAAGTTAACAAAATATCATCAGTGATCGTGTGTGCGGAAAAGTAATACTGGAATTAAACAGAATAAATGAGGGTCTTGAGTGTCTGCACCCGCTGCGATTGCCCCGACCAGTGGCACCAGGCACATTTGGACAGGATTACACCAGGTCCCCACGATAAACACCACCCCGAGCGGCTCACTGACCACCAGACACTCGTCCAAAGTGGTGGACTATACCAGTCAAGCAGAAAATTAAGTTAGCAACAAAGCTTTCATGACTGAAAGTGGGCATCAGTGCACAGGTTGACTGACACAAAGAGAAACATCAGCCAACTTTATTCTCACAGAAAGAGCACAGCAACTTAGTTTTAATCTGCTTTGGCGACACAATACATTTCTTTGTAGCAGCCAGACGGAATGTTCATTCCAAAAAGGTTGTGCAAATCATGAATAATCCCAATAACATTATTAAGTATTTTTTTGGGGGGGGGGGGGTGGCTTCACAAACAGAAAAGGCTCACCAGGTTTCTTTCCACATGCTGTGGCTGCATCCACTTCTTTAGGTTGTTGATGGCATAAAATGCCTCGCTCTTGACAAGAACCAGTTCTGACACAACTGTCTCAAACCGTGGCTGGTTTAAAACAAAAAAAAGAACAAAAAAAGAAAGAAGACAAACTCTTACAGCTGTCACTATCTCATGTTTTTAACAAGCACAGGCACTACAGATGACTGCTCCATCCCTCACCTTATGAAGGTCCCTTCCAAGAGCATCCACAAAGTCACACTCATGTTCCTCCAGCATCTGCACCACAGCCTCCAGCTGAGCCAGTCTGAAGCCATCCTTGAGGGTGCGTCCAGCCTGAAAGGCGACTCTTGCCCTCTTCAGCAGATCTATGCACTCCAGAGGGTATGTCTTCAAACATGGCTCCCCCAGCCTGGTCCTGAAACAGCAGCCGTGCCACCAGTTTTTAAACACCACAGGACAAGAAACACACATCCACAATCCGCAGGTCATCACCTGTACCTTCTGCATGTTATCCGGCCATTCCTCTGACAAGCATTGCACGCCCTTACTTTTCCACTCATGTTTATTTCAGTCAAGAATCCTCCTCTGCTGGCCTTTCTGAATGCAGTCAGTGTGCAGTTAAGCCTATGCACCAGTTAAGTAGAAGCCCCACTGGCAGGGACCTTAGTGAAATTCCTAACAACTCCAACCAATCAGGTGATGCACATAAACTAAGAAAGCTGCAGTCTAATGAACCCTGGCCACTCCAAGGCCTTTTGCAGAGGTGAAGCAAGGACTGTCTAACTCACTGTCCCCAGTAATTTAGGGAGATAAACACACTTTTTTTGCCTTACATTTAATTTACTTCACCACAAAACAACATGAGTACAAAATGAATTTGACACCTTCTCCCATGGTGCACGGAGAACGGAAAAGAGTGTAAAGAACTCCAACTCCTATTATACATTACCTTCTCAGCGTCTTGAACCACCGGGCAGGAGAAGGGCTCGGCGGGCCGCTCATGGTGATACTGCAGGTTCAGACAGCTGCAACTGGCGAGGAGGAAATTAGCAGCAGCGCTCACCTCTCACCCGGGAACAAAGGAGAACACAGTCGGTCGTGCGCATTTACACCATAATCCGCCATGCACGTTATTCCGGCACAACAGAAAATGTGGTATTATGACACATTCTCAATCCCACAGGCTCCTGTTAATGTTTTTAACGTGTTACTTCTCTGCCCATGCGCAGTCCCACAGTGGCGTCCCAGACTTCCTGCCACACTCAGCAGGTGTGTGTAATAAACTCGCTAATTAAATGTTAAGAATCAGAGTGAAGAAAAAAAAACACCCCCCCCTGTGTTAAACGATTTAAACTAAATGTTTTATATTACACCGGTGTACATGATTTAACATTACCGTATCCCCAAAGAGACACTTTTAAAGAAGAGATGGAAAACTGTGACATGAATGATGAGAAGATTTCAAACATTTTTTATTTGTATTTATTTTTTTTTTTTGCAATAAAAGGGTGGATATTCAAAGTCAGCGTCAGCAGTCCACTGGTACATTTAAAGCCTAAATCCTACTCTTGACATCATTTAAAACAGATGAGTGACCTCATCAGACGAGACAGACGAGCTTGTGAGGTATCTTCCATCCCTCTTGCACATGAACACGCACTCCTGCGTCAGTCCATTCGCGGTGTTTCCACGTCTTACAGGAATAGGAAAGGAGGAGAGCTGCAGCGAGATCCTCCGAAGTGATTTGTCAGATCTTAACATATTTTAATCTCATTAGTAGACTGCAGGTTTATTCAACACTGTATAGTGTGTGAGTAATGACCAGTATGTTTTATAGCAAAAGTATCTATACCCATTTCTGACAGAAAACGCTTTTTTTTTTTGCATATTAAAGAACTTGGTTAAGATTTGATACTTTCTTTTCACCCTTTCTTTTAAAGTTACAGTCCTCTTTCTGGTTCATGACTAAATCGTATCTTCATTAGTTTTACAATGCAACTGAACCCTGTGTAAAGTAATATATAGGCTTATAAGGTAACATTCACCCTCATGTCCCTTTTCCCCAGCAGCCACAAAGAGCAGACACGTGTGCGCCTTTTCCATCCAAGGGAACATCAAATCAAGCAGTCACATTTGGTTAGTGAACCAGTCCATGACATCATGTTGAGAGGTTTTTCAACCTCTAATTCTTTTCTAAATGGCTTTAAAAGTTCAAAAAGATGAGAGTTCATCGCATGAAATCCCTCCTCGGTTGTTGTTGTTGATGGTGTAGTGGTTGAAAAGTGGTTGAGTTGCTGCACTTTTTTTATGGGTCGAAGCAGACAAGAAGTCCAGGTACACAGTCCCCGTTTTTATGGCTTGTATCCGATATACGTGGTTATTGGTTACTGTCTGATGTGTGAGCGAGGGGGGGGGGGTGGGGGGGGGGTTATATGAGGCACTCAGCATTATTCAAACATGTAGTGAGAAATATTCATTTTTTCTAGTATTAAGTACAAAGACTAACATCAATGATTAAGTTTACTTTTCTATATTTTTGTGTGGAGGTCAAACACAGATGTGTGAGAATGGACAGCTGCGTTTGTTTCACTGGGCAGATACAAATAAGTGATAAAACATTTCCAGTTTTTGTCTACTCAAAAGTCAAATGCTACAGCAAGGGCCAACAACATCCCATTTTTTGTCATGTCCAGAAATTCTACTGCTTCACCAAAACTGAGGCAGATGTTAAGATTTCCGAATGTAGTGAGAACAAGAGGGCCGACTTCTCTCCCTCTCTCAGGTCACTGCAGTGTCTTTTAGCGGAAAGAAATCAAATGAGGTCAAAATGACTTTACACAAAATGGGATACAATGTAATAAACACAGGGACACTGTTGTGAACCAATCCTCCTTCATGGAGGTCGAACACAAGACACTGATTTGTCTTCCGTTTAAAAAAGATGCCTTAGGTTCAGCAAAACACTTTAAGACTCATCCAGTATCATCTAAAAGTTGATTATATAATGGAGTCCAAGCTTGTAAGTATATTAACAATGCATCGCTTGGTTTCACTCGAGTGAGTCGACCAAGTGTCTAATGGCTTGCATTGCATCTGTATTGCTTTCCGGTTCGCTTAGAATGGGAGTGTTAGAGCCGAGGAAGATTCTGCTACGCCTGAGAAACAGAGATCTAGCCACTGTAACTCCGTATTTCATTAAGTTAAATACACAACATTGAATTTTGAGGGTGGAAAAAGGGAGATACTAAAAATGAGATTGTGCTGCAAGAAACAGCATCCTCTTTGATGTGAGGGAGTGGGCTGAAGTCGACCAGAGCTCATCCAGTTTAAAAAAAAAAGAGATAAAAGGAGAGTCTGTAGGTCCTTCATGATCCCCATTTAGTTTAGGTGATGCCCTTTTGTTGTGACCGGTCCAAGCCTCGTGTTTCATTCAGGCTCCTTAATACAACACTCCTGTGAAGATTGTTCTGATGCAGCAGAGTTATGAGAGCTCGAAGCCTGTGTTCATACTGATAGCGTAGCGCAGTTTGTCACGCAAGATGCTCTTCTTGCTGTAGTTGGGCAGCTTGAGCAGGTTGAAGCACGTTGATGAAGTGGGAAGTCGACCACCAGGCTCCTTCTTTCGGATAGTGAAAAAGCCCCTAAGAACACTGCCCAGGGTGTCTCCAGTGTCCTAGACACAAGAAAATGCTCTGTTAGTACAAACGTAACACACGGATATACACACATACAAATGTAACTTATAAGCAGCACAGATTTTTTTCCTTTACTATTCTTACCTGATCATCTGAAACTTCCACACAGCGGATGGAGAAAGGTGGTTTGAGGTAGGCAAAACCTAGAAGAGGTGGCCTTGAGCAGCTGGTAACAAACTGTGAAAACACATTTTAGATGAGTGATGAACCACCTTGCATTTGAAATGAAAAGCATTTGGCTGTGAAGGTTAAAAACAGTCAGCAACTTACTTTAAGAAACATAGCCCTCTCTTCAGCACTGAAGTCACTGGACAGGATGTCCCACAGCCAGATGATGACACGATGGCTGCTGTGAAAACCTCCATAGTAGACAGTGTGTTTTCTGAGAGAGACAGGAAGAGAACAAAGATGAGAATCTCTGTACCCAGGAAGCACAGATAAAGCAAAAGGTCTGTGGTGACTCTGACATCCCTTCTATATTTTGGATACATTTAGTGAGGAAACTTAGATTACAATGAGTATGACTGTTGTGGTTGCACGGCAAGTAAAGAAGAAGAATTTAGTCCTCATTAATGATGTTTTAAAATGTCACATACTTGAGGTCATCCAGATCAATCTCAGCATTGTCTCCTGAGACAAGACGCTGAACTTCAGGCGTGGAAAACATGTGCAGCCACTCCGGATTAATGATGCTGCGGAAGCCCCGAATGAAAGCAGCCGTTTGCTCCTTAATCTGCGTGTGCATCCGGAAATGAGCCATGAGGTGGATGTAGCTGATCCTGCAGGAGATTGCAGAGTTAGGCAAGAGTTGAAATTGAGTTCACAACAACCACCAAAAGGAGAGAAGTGAAAGCTTATTAACTGAGTCAGTACCCATTAATTTTTTCAGTCTGATATGGATTTACATACTTGTTTTCATTTGTGACTGGCATGGTTTTCCCCCCAGGTATCAACTCATGACACACAAGCTGTAAGGGAACATGAGAGGTAGCTTTTAGGTTTATGGATGTCATATATTTATCTACATTGTATCATATCCTTCACATTCTCTGTTCCTACCTGTCCCATAACATCCTCATCATAGGATAACGTCAGTCCGAGATCCCCTACATCTCCATCATAGCGCTGAAAAAAATAAAATGAAAGATGTGAGATGAAAATGGGACAAGGTACTGAAAATTTAAATTGTCAAAACGTAAAAAAGTAATTCTATCCGACCTTGATGGAAGTGAGGTTCTTGTAAAACTCTGAGTCCAGGGAGGGCAGCTCGTCGATGGAGCTGTAGAAAGTGCTGTGGTGGTGACCCAAGACTTGACTGAGGAAGAAGGAGGCAAAAGGGACATCCACAACAATGCCCTGCGTCCACAGAGGTTACAGTTAGGGATGCACTGAAGATTAGCTTAAAAACTGGGCGTTCAGAGAAGACAGCAACAATTGAGGGCATTTCTACATAAAAATACCTCATATACAGCTTTCCCGAGCATCTTCCCCACGAACTCAAACAGCTGCAAATGATTCTCATGGATGTATGATGTAGGTGAAGGATACAGCCTTTCATTTCCACTTGTAGTCTACAGAAAATAAATAACAAATTAAATCAAACTGTCAAATCTCAAGTCAGCAGACTAAAAAGGCCTTTTCATTTGCCTGATTTACCTTGAACAAATTGAGGGCAGGATTGAACACCTTCTTAATTATCTCCTCTAGAAACTCTTTGAACACACCATCCTGATCAATACCGGCCTCGTCTACTCCCAGATCATTGACAAATTTCACACGAATGACGCCTTTTATAGAATTTGCTGGTAATCGGCGAAGCTGGTCATATCCATCCTTAGGACAGGAAACATGAGTGTTATTATAGACCAACTGGTACGGGGTAGCACTGTACTAAATATGACTGATATATGGACTCCATACCTCTAACATCCGTGAGCGACGGATGGTAATGTGGGTGACATGTGGTGAAGCAGAGCTTGTCTCTATCAAACCCAAGTTTTCTTTTTCCTTTGTGACGATGTTTCTGAAAAGCAGCACCCTCTAAAATGAGAGGGAGAGTGATTACACAGCTGAAAAAATGAAAACTCCACTCTGCCCTTGAATTTAAGGATCCTGTTTACTCACATTTTTATGCGGAATGACATGTGGGATATACTGCAGTAACAGCTGGGCTCTTTTCTTGCCTTTTTCCAGCTCTTGGAACAACAGGCTGGGCTTCAGGTCCCTGAATGCAACATCGCAAAGATGTTAAGGAGAGGATTTAAATTTAATCACAAAGCAGTCTATGCTTAAACAGAAGGCCAGTGTGTTTAGAATATCAACAGCTTTTCATTTACTTGCGCAGCCAGTGGTCATCAGGGGTGAATCGACGCCTGCAGTCACGTTCATAAAGCACCATCAACCAGCCGTGAACACTGTGGAACAACTCCAGTTTCTCTCCCTTAGCATTTTCTGTTAAACACAAAATACAAAACATCCTTTAAACACAAATATTTCTTTTTTCAATTATCACGTCAAAGATTCATTAAGCCACATACGCACCCAAGATTCCATCCCATATCATCTTGTACACAAAGGTGTTCAGAAATGAGGAGATAGTGAGGAGTTCTTCTATCTTGAAAGATGTTTGTTCTTCATAGACTTCAATGTCATCCAGAATTCTGTAGCACAATAACAGTGTGTCATAAAATTTTGCTGATAAACTGGGCAATTTATGCACAACACAGTTGCTGAAATTACGTGATGAGGTGCCGTGAGCAGTCGCAGAAGAGCATGAGCATCGCCAGTAGCTGCTTGGACTCTTCTGTGTCATTGTTCAGACACTCCATGAACAGTTTGAGGCCTCCCTGAGGACCGAGCTCACAGATGAAGGCCCAAAGTTTGGGCAAAAGGTCATCAAGATGTGTCAGACCTGCAGAACAAGAAGGAACATACAGTGACACACTCAAGGATGTTTCCAAAATACCATATGTTTGTATAATATTTAAAAAAGACTGTGGTACTGACCAGTGAGAATCTGGAGTCGTATTTGTGTCAGTGTAGACAGAGCAGTCTGATAAAGCACACAGATACTGCAAACCTTCTGAACCTCAGCTGAGTCGACTCGCTTCCCCCCGACTGGTTTCAGGATGTTACGCACAGAAGCTGACTTCTGAAATGCCCGCTTAAAGAGGTCTGTGAAAACACAGACAGGTCAGGGATACAGAAAACCGTCAACCCCCTTTTAACATTAAACTCATCAGATTGTGAAATACAAGAATAGAATATAAGTTTAGGTTTATAACTCACTTTTAACTGGTAGATTGTTTTGTGATGTGCTGGGCTGTGGGGGTGGGGGAGTAGGCTCCTGACTCTCCAGCTTTTTAGAGAGGACGTCGCTAAAGAGCGTCCGAATGACAGAAACGCCCCACAGGTACTGAAGCTGTTTAGTGACCAGTGGCATTGACTCATTCAGGCTGCAGAGAACGAGAGAAAAGAGGAGGCAGAGGGGAGACAAAGTCAACTACAAGCCACTGGCATTAGGTAAACAAAAAATTATGCTTTAAAGGCATACAGCATGTGATGGCTTAATATTCAGCCTATATGGGCAACTAATAGTAAGCTATAGCTTTTCCTCAAGAAGGACAACAGCCTGAACAAGCCTAGCAGTCCATTTCCTTCCTCTGCTTGCATACTTTAGGCCTCCTGGGAACCTATTCTCTATTCAATTTTCATTGCATAAGCAACTAAATTGTTTCACTGACCCGTAGTCTACAGTTTGGGAGAACCAGCCCAGGACAGAGTGCCAGTGGGTAAGGTTGGACTTCTTTTGGGATACATATCTCTGGCAGTAGGACAGCATGTCAGTCAGGTCCTTCACAAAATGGTTTGCCTCCTCCTCAAGGACCCTCTCATTGAGGCAACCCAAGTGGATTAGGTTGCCTAACAAACATTGGAAGGATAGAGCCACAACTGTCAAATTAACGGTTCGCAGGACACATGATGATCCTCTCATTTGTACATGACTAGACTGCATCAACTGAAGTGCAAGCCCAAATATTCATCCAAAATACTATACCAAGTAAACAGAGAGTGTGGCTCCCCTCGAGACACACACAGATGTCCATACACTGTTCTTCCCGACTGAGAAAAAGAATGAACTTCCGCAGCAGGTCATGCGTCTGGATGGACGTCATACTCTGTTGGGACAGAGCAGATTTCAATACCTACTCTGTAATAATTCAATCAATTCAAACAATAATACATGATACATAATTGGGTCTTTACCTCTGGAGTAAGGACACTGAGATGGGATACAACGGCTGGAACAGACATGATGTGAATGAGGAATGATCTTAGCAGGTTATCAGAGAAGTGAGCGGCAACGACTGGCCTGAAAAATATTGGATTTGGTTAAAAGGACAGCCTGCAACTAAAAGCACAAAACTTCAAAGCAAAACGAATGTAACAGAACCGGATATAACTTTACGTATTAAAGCTAGAATATTATTATTTTTTCTGGCTGTTACAGTCATGGAATTACTGGCTCCCAGCTCACCTTAGTGACAAAGTGAAAATGGCTGTCAGAGTGCCTTTGGAGAGAGACGGTTTAGAGCGAGCCAAGCCATTGGTCAGCAAGATCTAAACAAGAAAAGTTAACATTACAACTAGCAGTGAAGAAAAAAATAGATGGCACACAATTTCATTAAATTGAATAGATCAAACTGAAAAAATGTCAGCTGCAATACTGAACCTGCAGAACAGAATAGAATCCCTTTTGATTGAGATGGCCCATGATATTTTCACAAAATCTCATCGAAGCAGGTCTGAGAGCTTCCCCTAAAATAATGCAGAATGATATGTTTTGTCTTTGCAGAAAGCATGACCTGCAGTAACAAAAGGTATGTTTATAACTTGGCTCTAGACTTACCCTTCCCCCTGACTATCCGCCAAGTTGAAGTGTCTGTGAAGGTCAACAGCATGGTGAGATAGAGCGTTATCAGTTTATTGTCCTGAAGTATGTCTGGCTGCAAATGACAAAACAAACAGTGATGGGTAAAATTAAAATCATAGGAATATCAAAACAAAACATATTCTTCTGCTTCAAATCAGGACTAACCTTTAAATTCTTCAGTCGCTGACAGCAAGTCCACAGAATATCTTTTATCTGTTTGAGCCAGGGAATAGTAAGGTCTTTGGAAAGAGCCAAGGAAACATACCAGACCTGAGGGCCAAATGCAAGAACAGTGAGTGACAAAAATGACATTTAAAAATTGTTCGTACGTGGAGGGTGTACACATCTATACACTCACTTTAGGTTCATTTTCAACCTCCATGCTGGCAAGGATAGCACGACAGAGCTTCTCAAACCTCTGTGAACAAAATTACAATCATTTAAGTTTCACAGCTCGAGACAAGTGGATAAATTACTGCTGTTATATTTCCAACAGTCTCTACACGGGTGGAGAAAGAAACTTTGTTGTGAAAGTGAACTACTTGTGTACGCACCAGCTTATCCTCTTGCTGATATATGAATAGCAATTTCCGAGCAATTTTAAAAATTGACAGTGCATTTCTTTTTGACTTCCCAGTTTCAGAAGCTAGAAAATAGTCATCAGTCTCCTTCCTGAGGGGACAAAGAATAACAATATTAAAAAAAAATGATTACATGAACACAAAACTGAGTAATAATTATTCTATCTATGCAAAAAAAAAAAAAAACTTTTTACTTATGAAGCTCATGGCAAACATACCGAACTAAAGCTCAAAGCTCTTCAAATCACAGGCGACTAATGAACCTGCAATAAATAAAATTGGAGATTACCTTATTTGCTTCTTGAGTCTGCATCGACAGAGAAAGCTCCTGACCAGGGCTTGGATGTGCGTTGCTGCTCTCTCCTTGTCTTTCTGTCCTTTCCTTTCCTCCCTGGCCTGTCTGGCTTTGTCCAGGAACTCGGACTTGGAGCTCTGAGACGCAGTAAACATCGTGCACCCTGGAAAAGGAGAATTTCACCCGATGAATTACATAACGATATCCCTGATCATCCGCATGCTTGTATCGGAGACATTTAAATAGTGGCTCCCGAGCACACATTTGTGCTTTATTAACGTTGTCATTGTTATAATAGAGTATCGTAACAACTGCATGTCATCAAACTGTTTTGAGTGAGCATAATAGTTGAATTTACCTGCGATATTCCTTAAATGGAGATGCTGTCTGGCCTTTAGGCTCACCTGGGGCTAGACCTCACTAATCATTTGGTTGTCCTTGAGATCCAAGAGGAGGAAAGACAAACGAAAGATGAAGACTAACTTGCCATCTCTGGAGCAGCGGGCGATGGAGGAGCTGGAATAGTTAGCACACAGAGCTAGTTCGCCGGTTATCGGCTTGATATTGTCGTGGGGAGAATCTTTTCGCTATAATTTAGAGATATTCGACATCATTGCGGAGTTAGGTTTGATCGAGTATCAATGACAGCCCGAAAAACACGGGAAACATACCGTTTCGAAATGTAAACAATGAGAGGAGATCTGTACATTGACTGCAGCCATTAATCCCGCTGTGTCGCATTAAAAGACTCCCGGGTAGTGTTTGTCCACATCTATAAATCATTTTACGAGACTATTCATCGAGAGAAGGTCTGGGACATCCCAAACTATTTTAATTCGTGTTGCAACAACACTAATTTTATTTGTGGTGGTGAATAATGCTTTAGGACAGTGTGTTGGGTTGGTGATGGTGGGACTGTTATCACTGTTACTCCTTCAACAGCGGAAATGTTCAGAACACTAATGTAATTAAATCTTTTTTCTTCGGTGTATTAACTAAAAGTTGTAGGACATGGAGAGGGTGGGGTGGTGGGCTGTATTATTATTTATGTATTACTTGGGCACATCTTGGGCACTGTTTAACATTGTGTAAAATTAAACAAAATAATGTTACCTGCCCCTTTAAACGGGACGTTGACGTCATTTTCACAAGTGCGCAGCGTTGGACCGGAAGAAAGTGGGTGTTAGCTGACTGACGTTAGCAAGCTACAATTAACAAGTCTGCTTGGGTTCTATGGTAAATAGCCTTTTATGTTTTCAAAAGCGATTACAGATACGCTAGCAACATTATGCATGGAAAGTTGTTTAATATCATGTGTCAACATAGGTGTATCTCTTGTTTTGTCCTAATAATATAGGTAACTTTTGTTAATGCTAACTAGCCAGCTAACTCATTAGCCGTGCTGGCTAAAATCAAATTACGACCGACTTTTCCTAGCTATCCGACACAGGGATGCGGTTGAGTGTTTTACTTTCTTACATATATAGCTGAAAAATACCGGGAATAGTCGCACGGATATAGTATAATTGGTTTTAATATCAGCTTTGCTTTCAAAAAGGGGAGCAACCGAGCAGTGACTCTGAATGGACTCTGTCCTGTTTCAGCTTTTTTTTAAAAGGTTGTTTTATCATGGCAACCTGAACCTGAAAAGTGTCTCCTAAAGTTATAATAATAGAATGATAAACCTCCTATACGTTTTTCATAGGTTTAAAGGTCACTTTTGTTTAAGCCTCAGCGGAGGGTCACTTTTTGTTGTTACAATTTTTCAAAATAAAAAACAAAAAAAGGCTCCTGTGATTCCATGAAGAAGCCCTGTTGGTTATGTGTATGCGATTTTATTAGCATTTTTCTAGGAAACCTTTTATGACGATTTTAGAACTGGGGGAAGTCCCCAAGAAAATGCACAAGTCATTAAATGTGTTTCATTTAGCGAATTAATGGATTAGAGTGACGATATTTTACACTTTCTTCAACAAATCTCATAACAATACCAGCAATGAATTGATCTTACTAATGTTAAGCCTGCTAAAGTTTATTCGTCTGAGCCATTGACTTCTATTGTTGTCCATAAACGATTAAAACTTGAGACATACCCTTACAGTGGGTAACATGTTTCTTAATCACATTTAAAATGGACACTCTTAATTCATTGGGATTCAGTCTGAAATATACAGTTCTGCTTCTATAAGTTCTTGTGCTTTGTAAATAATGAAATTCTGTATCTGTAACCTTGTATAAGGAATTGCATCTTAAGTAACAACAAATGGGCTTGGGGCCTAGTTGTTAGGGAAGTCAGCCTTATTCTAAAAAAGGAGGGTATATACATTAACATTGACCTGCGTGGTAATAGTCATTTACCTTTTTAACCCAGTGCCCTAAAATGAATCCAGTGACATACGATCTAAGTTTATGTTTTGTGTTGTGCTCTCTCAGGAAGAGATGTCAGGAGAGAGTGTGGTGAGCTCGGCAGTGCCAGCAGCTACAACCCGGACAACATCCTTCAAGGGCTCCAGCCCCAGCTCTAAATATGTGAAGTTAAATGTGGGCGGGGCACTGTACTACACTACAATGCAGACACTAACCAAACAGGACACAATGCTCAAAGCCATGTTCAGTGGCAGGATGGAGGTCCTCACAGACAGTGAAGGTGAGCCTTAAATTATATGCAGGATATATGTCATCCTTGTACCGACAGTGATCTTTTACTAAATAATATTTCATAATTTCTTACCTAAGGCTGGATTTTGATTGATCGCTGTGGGAAACATTTTGGAACAATCCTTAACTACCTTAGAGACGGGGCAGTGCCGCTCCCAGACAGTCGACGGGAAACAGAGGAACTGCTTGCTGAGGCCAAGTATTATCTTGTCCAAGGCCTAGCTGATGAATGTACAGCTGCCTTGCAGGTAACATCACCAAAGAGCTGTCATTTAGGCAGGGCAGTATATTAATGCTTCATCTATCATCATATCATTAGAGTTTTTGTTAAATTAACTCCACTGGAATATTAGTAGGTAATGCTTCTGTGTTTTCATACTGTATAGCTCACCCTACTGCTGATAAGGGAGAAGTCTCTTTATTTTTGTTTTTTGGCTGAAAAAAAACTAATTTATCAGTGCATTTTATATACAGTTTCTGTATAAACATCAGTCTCAACATTTTTGGGTGAGCAAAGAACCATCTTCGCCACTGTGTTCCACCAGGTGGCATCTGTTCTCTTGTATATTGCAGTTTTGCTGGTGGAATTTTTTTTTTAGTGGAATAACAAAATTTCTTTTGTTTATGTTCCAGAACAAAGAAACTTATGAGCCCCTTTGTAAAGTGCCTCTGATGACATCGTCTAAGGAAGAGCAGAAGCTTATTGCAACCTCAAATAAGGTGGGTTATGTTGTGTTTTTACATAATGTGCTGAATTTATAGTGTTCTGTATCAAGAGGAAGTTGTCATTGATATTTTCCTTTCAATATGCAAACTTCTTTGTCTTCTCAGCCTACTGTCAAACTGCTGTATAACAGAAGCAACAACAAATATTCATATACCAGGTGAGACCCCTTGAATTGATATCAGGCACCTCCTTATAGAAGGAAAGAGCAAGTTGTATTAATAAATTACTATCCTGTAACTCTTTTTCTTTACCCCCCCAGCAATTCTGATGACAACATGCTGAAAAATATTGAGCTGTTTGACAAGCTGTCATTGCGATTCAACGGCCGGGTGCTCTTCATCAAAGATGTGATTGGGGATGAGATCTGTTGTTGGTCCTTTTATGGCCAGGGGCGTAAGATTGCTGAAGTGTGCTGCACCTCCATAGTTTATGCCACAGAAAAGAAGCAGACAAAGGTAGATATGTATTTGTAATATGCCCACTCTGAAGACTTCTTTGTGAGCAAAGAGCTACAGTATGTTGTTTAAATATCTCGCTAATGTCTTGTATAACATTCCACTTCTCTGCAAGGTGGAGTTCCCAGAGGCTCGAATCTATGAAGAGACCCTCAACATCCTCCTGTACGAGTCCCACGATGGCAGGGGTCCCGACAATGCTCTTCTGGAGGCCACAGGGGGCGCTGCAGGACGATCTCATCATCTGGATGAGGACGAGGAGCGAGAACGAATTGAGCGTGTTCGTAGGATTCATATCAAACGACCTGATGACCGCACTCACCACCACCAGTGACCTTTTTCTTTCTACTCGACCTGTCAGCCTGTGTCTCTGACCCTGGACAGTCTTTTGCACCACGATCGTGCCTTACATCACCCAGCGCCTCTCTGTCTCACTTATTTTACCAGCTTTTCTCCAGGAGACTACTCTGAGATGAGTGTCATACAACAGTGTGTAGTGGTGAAGTGATTTTGTGAGTGTTTGTGCGTCTGTTTGTCGTTCTTGTCTTGTGGTCTGACAGGCTGCAGTGTTTTGTTCTGTTTGTTAGTCATAATAACTTTTGTCACTGTTTTCTGCTAGTGTGCAGGAGCCAATAGACATGGATGTTTGCATCCAGTACTGCAGGCAACCACAGTTTTACCTGAGTTTTTGGAAGAACAACAATATGGTATTGTTGGGTATAAACCTTGTTTTTTGAAGTCCTAACTGTGTTAAATTCAGGAGATCAAGAATTATGTTGTGTAAGCAGCTAAAAATCAAAGTACATAATTTTTGCTTGTCCTCACTGTGGTTCTGACGGGTCCACTGACACGTGACAGAAGTTTGCTTTTAGACCTTTCTGTCTGAAAGCCTTTAGAAGGTCAGGTAACATTGTATGAAGAGCAAAACAAAATCTACATAGGGAGGAGGTCAGGGTGCATGAACAGTTCAAAATGCAAAATTTTCACCCAGAAGACTGTTTACGTCATGTGTGAAATCAAATATTAACTTTTTAACCCAAACCCAAGTGTTTTCCTAAACCTAACCAAGCAGACTTGGCACCTAAAACTAACCAAAGTGTAACTATTTCACAACATTAACCATATGTACTTCAGAGCAGAAAGTCTTGCTTGCAGAAAGTTCTAAGACAAACAACTCTATCTCTGCATTCCACTGTTAAAGTCATCAGTGGATTAACAGGGAGTTGTATACAATGGGGCCACATGGTGGCACTGCTTTACTCTTAGAGCAGACCTGGGCACAAAGGGCCGGTGTGGCTGCGGGTTTTTGCTCCAACCAACCAAGAGCACACAGTTTGACCAATCAACTGTCTGAAGACAGAGATCAGTTGATTAAATGAGTCAAGTCTGGTGTGCTGCTACTTGGTTGGAAAGAAAACCTGCAGCCACACCGGCCCTTTGTGGAACAGTTTGCCCAGGTCTGTCTTAGAGGATGCTACAAGGCAATTCTGTAGCCTTCAGATAATAGCAATTAAACCTTTTTAAAATGTAATAATTTTTGATACAGTTAAGATATCGTAGATGGATGCAACATTTCACTGTAGTGCTTCTGCTATATTTTAGTTTTAACATTTGTGCATTTTCACATCACTCCAGTGATCATTATTTTCAGTGGAGGGAACTTGAGCTGTGACCTGACGTGTTAAATGTACTGGGGTGATTGAATGATGGATGCTGAGGTTGGAGTGAACGACTGTAACTGGAGATCCCCCTGGCAGGAAGGGAATCCTGTCTACAAGCTTCTAACAGGGAGAGAAATTAGACCTGTCCTTCATCGCAGCATTCATCAGAGAATGTACTGTTTGCACACAATAGCTTTGAGTTGAATTGTCTAACAATCACAGTACTTGTAGGTCTGTTGTACAGAAGTGAACATATATGTATGTTTTATATTTATACATACTTTATCACAAATAAATTTCTACAAATATTCTTTTGTTCGGTTTTTAATTTGCATATTCCCATTATCAGTGACCATACAAAATTATGACACATATGGCTTCATTTTCAGAAATTAGAAGTACACATTCTTTGAAGCAGTTTGAATAATGTTGACTGTTTTGCATATTAAAAGAGTATTGTAGATTTAAATGTTTAACTTATAGTCCAGTGTGTGTTTGCTGTATACAGAATCATGTTAAAACTTTAACCTCCTCTCAGAGTTTAATATAGAGTGTATATTGATGAGTACAGATGAGAAATGTGCAGTGTACAACAAAACAAGTTCATTCAGGGTTTCTAAAGAGCTGCTGTTTCTGGTCAGATGTGTTTCCTTCAGACATGTTGATCTCCCCTTGGGGGACTCTTGATGAAATATGCAGGGGCTTCTTGTGTGTCTTCTCAACCCCACACGTTACCGTGTCCGAGCTCGAGTGGCAACCTGCAGCGACAAACAGCTTGACCCATGTTGTATCCCTTTTGATTCATTTTAGAGCAGAGCAGTGCGCACACTCTTCATATAACAACACTCATCTCACCACCATGAGGTGTCCATTCTTGGCCTTGTATACCATTGGTTCCTGTCCACTACTGAAGTCCACTGCACTCTCTTTGCCTGCCTGGATTTCAATCTTGATGCTGAGAATCATCACAGACACACACAAGTGTTTTAGAAGGAAGCACATAACAAATCCAACCTCTTCAGTTCTCTCTGAAACGCAGACTCACCTGCCCTGAATCACTTTGATTGCATTCTGTTTGTTAGCAATGATGCAGAGTTTGGTCAAGAACTCAAACAAGTGCTCGCACTGCATTACAAGGTCCCCCTGAAACAATAACAAAACCATATACAGTCCTACAGATGGAACCTTGATTAGAAAAATATCATTTTGTATGTGGCTTCAGGAAAATCTTTCAAGACTGTATGATTCAACAATGTACAAAGTAATGATTCCTTTCAATAACAATCAGTAGGATAAAGAAGCTGCCTTTATCTCTTTTAATTAGTACTAAAAACAAAACATCATACTCAGTTTGTTGCACCAAACAATAAATACATTTTCTCAGTGTCATATTGTCATCCAAGGCAGAAAATGAGGCAGTTCTGAAGAGCCCAATTATCTGCTACATGTCATGTATATCCACTTACCTTCTGTTTAGGGTCCTCACATGTTATGTGGAATACGATGATGCTATCAGTCAAGTTACTGACTGAAATACCTGCATGAGTAGATTACAGTCAATATGAAGGCCAATATGAAAACATCCCCAGTTGCAGGTGAAATCTATAATATGATGTTGTCCTGACCTTTGAGGGAGGTGTACAGCACTCTCTGTTTGATCTTGGCTTCATCTATCACATAGGCAGCTGTCTGGGTGAGGATGAGCTGTCGTGGCCTTGGTTTGAAACCGTTCCTGTCGTATTTAACTATCGGGACGCTGTACTGCAGAAACGCAGAATACAACACAGTGGTTTGTGTTTGATGTAATGCTGTATTGTTTGATGAAATGCTGTACATTTTAATACCTTAATGCGCTCATTGCGAATCAGCTGGAGAACCCTCATGTTTATGTCTTGTTCGCCTTGAATGAAATAAAAATTAAATGAAAAATGACTGTTCAAAAGAAAATGGCACTGGGGGAATGCGTGTGAGACTTACTGACTCTGGTGTCCACAAAAGGTTGAGCAACACTCTGCGGATAACTGTCCTTTTTGTCCTTGAAGATGGAGCTGGTAACAAGCTTCAGTTGAAGCTGGAGGGACAAAAAAAATCTAAATCAGATTTTTACAGAAAGACCATATGATGATCCAGGCCTAGATGACATGCTTTTACCTGTGCTTTCCTCTGGGGTGTGATACCTCTCACATACTTCCGCACCATAAGACGGTAGTGAAGCTTACGCAGCATCTCTGATGTCTAGCAAGAACAAAAACACGGACAAATAAAATGTTAGTTCACATTTAAGCTATCTGAAAATGAAGTTAAGCAACTGTTGTACCTCTGTGAGGACAGAAGGAGGTGATAACCAGGTTGTTTTGTCCAGAACGGTCTTTGGCAGATTTCCTTTGAGCCTGTTCAAGTAACTTTGTCTCACAAAGGCCAGGTACTCCGAGTTATCGGTGCTTTTTGCTTGCCCTCTGTTCATGTAACCTTTGATGAATCTAAAATTGATTTTAAAATATTGTGTTGGTTAAGATGTGACAGTCACCTTAACAACAAGTGAGTGTCATCTTCTTTCTTACTTCTTGATGACTTTTACAGCCCAGGCTCTCTTGTCTCTCTCCTTCCTCGCCTGCACTCCTCTCCAGCAAGTTTCAATCTTAGTGGCTGAAGAAAAAAGAAGAAAAAAATAAAATAAAATAATGTGTAAATGTCCTTTAATCACATTATAAAAGAGCATAGTGCATTTGGTCCGTGTCATGTGTTTTGGCATTTACCTGCTTCTTTCTGTTTTTTGAATTCACCCTTTGCTCTGTATCCTTTGTATTTGGCCTGCAGCCTCGTTGCTGCACATTCAGAGCACAATATTGAAACACGGCGAAACTCAAAATGACTGAAATTAATGACAAACAATTCATCTGTACTCACCCAGTTCATGTTTACATTTCTCAAAGGCATCCTCTGTGGCGTAAAGTGTCCTCGGATGACGGATGAATATTTTGGTGCTATAAGAAAAGGAAAAAATAAAACTGTTTTCGGTGTCTCCTGGCTTTAAGTGAAACACACGGAAACCCTGTCCTCACCGTCCCATTTTGTACTCATTTGGCAAGTAGCCCAGATATTGCACCAGCACTTCCACTCCATCAGCAGGCACTCCTCTCCAGTGAGGCCAGGTGGCAGGACACAGGGGTTTATATCTGGAAAAAACAACCACTCAGCACTGGAGAGGAACTGCTTAAAGTGAGGTTTATAATTTGAAAATCAAGCATAAGGTCCAGGCTCTGTGGCCCTTCATACCTCTTTAAGAAGACCTCATATTTGCGTCTGTATGCAAAGCCAGCTCGTCTGACCCGGAGGTGCTCCATCAGACCCAGGTACTTCACCTGGTGCCTGATCAGCGCCTCATCAAGCTGACCTGCGTTTGTGTGAAAGAGGATTCAGTTCAAACATTTCCACCCTGTTATCAAAACAGCTGCACGTGCCTTCTATCAGTCAAAGTACCTGGATGCTTGGACTCGTTTGATTTTAGACAGCGTATGTACCAGGCCTCTTTAGCCATGAGGATCTCTGTCAGCTTCAGCAGGCTGCTCTTAAACTGGGTCGCCACCTACAGACACAACACAAGGGTCATAATCCCCAACAGTTCATCTGTCAGATGCATATGGCTTAACGATGACACAGTCAGACTGCCACTGACAGACAGAAAATGACCTGTCTTTGTCTCAGTGGTCACTCCATCTACACCACTTATTGATTTATTCATTCCTCTTTCTAACTTCTACATTATACACATTTTTTTCCCTTTTCAAAAAGTATGAAAACATGTATCACATACAGTATGTTCACTATGAGCCACAGTCTTATGTGTTTTATTAATGAGCACCGTTAATCATTTAGGGATAGTTAGTGGTAGTTTGTATTATTTGATGTCCTATTTGTAGAAGGGGTTCTCAGGTTTTTTTTTTTCTGAATATATGGAGAGAATAAGAATATTTTCCTGATGAATATTGTTTTATAATGTGGGCTGAAATGTTGATTCGATGCCAAAAAGTCCTCCACAGACACATTTGAAGGATATGGAGGTTGAGGGGTCAAACATTGTGAGCACTCACCGTTTCTGGTCTTCGCCTGCTGTCTCGATCCATAACGGAGAAGCACTCTCTGACTATGGCATTTTTAGACTGACAGATCAGCTATGAGAAGGAAGTATATCACACATAGATCATAAAGCACCAGTTTACCACAACGTGTAAAACATTGTTTACCAAATATCCTGCATTGCCCTTGTGTATTATTCCAGCATGGCCAGTGGGGACATGTGGAGCTTTTTCACAACAGACGGCAGTGTTATAATTCAAGTCAAAAATTTCTGCTCTGAAAAAAGACCAATGAATATAATTTATTTTTTGAACAATAAACAATAAATTAATACACTCTGTGCTAATATAAAATATTAACTTGCAGACTTACATCTTTTATGTTTCTATATAATAGGTCATTGTTTTTGTCCAGGAAACCTACAATATCACAAAAAGACAACATAAAAATGGCTGTTAGTTGGTTAAAAATGTAAAATGATGTTTGAGTAACAGGGCCTGCCGCTGTGTTTTCTTTTACCCACAACACAGTAGGTGACCTCGCCAGCATAATGCAAGAGGCGGAAATCTCCCCTCTCCAGAGTTTTACGTGTCATTTTGTCAGCCAGTTTGTGCCTGCAGCCAAAGAGGTGGAGAGAGATGGAGGGATGACAAATGAGAGGCCTTGCAAATCAATCCTAATCCTCTGCTTCTATTGGCTCACTGTCGCCTCGCTCACGACACCAGCCAACAGAGTGCTGACGAATAGCGTGTTGAGGGGCAGCTTTGAATTACATAATATCATCTAGATGGAGTTTGTATTTAATTAAAACAAACTGTTAATTATCATTTGTGCAAGTCAGATAAAAGCAGATATGATTGGTGTCCAGTTGCCACATCATTATGTAATTTCTAAAGCAATTAAACATCTCTTAGATATTCTGTAGGTGGATGTGTGAGAAAATTAAGGGTGGGTTTCAACTCACGTGACAAAGTGGGGGTGATTTCCCATCTTTTCTTCTAGTCTCTCCAGGAAGGTGAGATCTGTGGCGTCTCCTGGCCTTAAACACTCCTCATCCTGCAGGATCATTGTTAACACACGTTTATACTGCATTGCACTCCAGTGTATTATATTATACTATTTCTATTCCAGCAAAAACACACCAATATTGATATAATTCCTCTGTGTTTCTCCTCAACCAGGTCACAGATGATCTTGTTGTTGAAGAACTGCACCGGCTCCCACTGCGGGGAAAATGATAAAAAACAAAACTGTGGCTGGGACTCTATTCAACACCAATTAATGTAAACATGCTGTATCATAGTCAGTGATTCATTACGTTTTTGTTTGGGGTTTACAAGATTACCTCAATATCCTCTGCTTCATATTCTTCCTGCTCAGCCTTCAGTGTCAACTGGATAAAAAGCTGCTGCAGCTTCTCATTGCAGTAGTTTATACAGAACTGCTCAAAACTGAGGAAAAGAATCACAAAAAAGCTGAGTAAAAATCATCACAGGAGAATTATTCAGAAAGTCATGAAATTTTCACAATGTATATTGAGAAAAACTCATTTTGGATAAAACAAAGTCAATAAACCAGCCTTCATCAGGGTATCAAACTGAATCAAAACAACATTTTAATAACAGGAAATATTTCTTTCTACCTGTTAACATAGAAAACCTCAAATCCATAGATGTCCAAGAGCCCTATTACAGTTTTCCTTGAAGAGTCCTGATGAAAAGTACAAAGCCATAAATGTCAGTAAAATCAGAAAAATCCTCACTGTCTGGGATTTGTCATGTATCTCACACTCTTCCTGTCACCTTGTTCTCTATGGACTCATTGATCCTGTTGACCAGCCAGGTGAAGGTCTGTCCATAGATGGCTTTGGCCAGGGCATCTCTGGCATAGATGGCATGATCATTTGTGAAAGGGCTGAGGACCTTCACAGTGAAACACATCAAAGCTAAATTTCAAACATGACATTCAAAGTTTAACTAGAAAAATAACCTTGTCATAAATGAAAGCTATCTTAACATGCATGCACCTACGTGATCTTGTCTTGCTTCAATCTTCCTGTACGTGAGTCCCTCTTGAAGACTGTGAGCATCAACTCCAAGTAGCTACAGGGGAAAATAACATCAAGTGAGTTTATTCTTTGACTTTATGTAAAGATTCTGGATATTCTTTTATTTCCTTTCTATTTTCTTACATTTGAGACCCAGCACAGCTCTGCACTGTTGTTCAGGAGGACATGGCCTTTACTGTCGGAGTCAAACTTAACATTCCCCAAGTGGAGAACGCTGGCGATAATCCCAAACAAGTGCTGAACAGAAAATTTGTGAGTGAGCGCAAAACTAGTAGGGAAGAGTGAATGTTTTAAATCAGAGCATCAGCAACAGCCTCCAACTTACGTTCGTGTTGATCTTATTGATGTTGATGATTTGCAGAGCATTTTTGACTGTTTTCCAGTCATTTCTGTCATTTATGGAAGACACAGTTGCACACTCTCCCTGCCAGGAACAGCAAATGTAGCCACAGGTTTTCTATAGTCTCATAAATATTCACAAGACATAAATGTTATATTATTAAAACAGGCCCACAGTGTTATACATACTTGGGTTAGATAGTTGTAATGCTGAGAGTCTCTCTTCAGGCCCAGCTGCTGCAGGAGGTCCTCCTCTCCTCCCTCCACTAGCTGGTAGAAGATGTGGAAGTTTCTCTCCCCGTGATTCTGATGCACCACCCTTGACTTCTCCAACAGGTAGTTCAGGATATGGCCTCCGACCGCATCCCCCTGTGGGCATCATGATCCTAAAGACAGCAGCTGTACAACTTGCAGGAAAAACACAGCCTATATGGTCCAGGGAGTGGATTTAAAATAAAAAAAATCTTCCTAGAAGAAAATATCCTCTTCTTGAAAGCTGGTTTTTCATTCTTGTTGTTTTTGGATGAACAAGTTCACCCTTGAGCAAAATTCTAAAAATCTTCCCTTTGGGTCCTTTTTTAGGCATCTTAATTTTTACATTTAAACTGAACATTCAGGCAAAACATTTACTGTTAAATTTAGTTTGTCATTTTTATTTCTTACTTCAACCACAAGTTACTATATATACTCTAAAAGCACCTTGAGTGTTTTTCCCCTAATATTTGGATAACAGTGCAAAGAGTTGCTGCTGAGGAGTTTAGCTTATGGTTTCTGTACACATTTATAAGAACTTCAGTGCAGTCTGAATGAAACTAATGATGATGTATGACTGATAATATAATATATCTCTTGGAAACTCTTCTGTGAATCTCTCCCTTAATTCTTACCTGGCTGTCAAACTCTATGTCCATATACTTTCCAAATCGACTTGAGTTGTCGTTTTTCAGTGTTTTTGCATTGCCGAAAGCCTGTGAGGAAACACATCATACAGACTCATTCATTTTAACATGATGCTGCTTTTCAGTACGTCATTACAAGAAAGTAACCATCAGACCTCAAGGACGGGGTTGGACATGAGCATTTTGTCCCTGACGGTGTTTAGTAAAGTGGTGCTCGGACAGCTAACAGCGTAATACTGCAGAATCTTCTTGGAGGCCTCCGTCTTTCCTGCTCCACTCTCACCAGAGATGAGGATGAAGTGATTGTTGAACTCTGCCAGCATGGTTTGGTAGGCGTTGTCTGCCAAGGCATAACTATAGGGATGCAGTCATAATATTTCAAATGTGAACTGAAGAATACTTGAAAGAAAAGATTTTCATTGTTTAAATCAGTTGTGCAAATGCTGACAGACACACATATGTAGAAACATGCACAGTTTTCATGCATATAATACACTCACATGTGTGGAGGAAGTTCAAAAAAGTTGACACCCTTGTAGAGTTCCATCTGTTTCTTATTGTAGATGTCCAGCTCTTTGTAGGGATTGACAGACACGAGCAATGTGCCAATGTAGGTCTAAGAGAATGAGTTAAAGTGATCATATTATTTCTTATTATTATGCATTTGTTAACAGCAGGTTCTTTAGAAGTCCTTTCTCGGACTCACATAGATGAGGTCTTTGCTGAAGCGTTTCTTGAGGTTGCTAAGGAAGGCCGCCTCTGTGGTTTCATCCAGAAGGACAAAATCCTGGATTCCAACCCGGTCTCTGGCCGTCAGGGCGCCCTCCAAGTCCAGCTGACCCTGTGCACCAAATTGTATCAAGCGTAAGGCAGCCAAATGCACAGCTTAAGAGCACATCACATTCAGTTCTTCACAGTATTTCATAAATTTAAGTTAGTTGTTGTTCTAAACTTAAGAGGAAGCAAACTGCCAAAGTGACAACAACATGTGAAACACATTTTGCATGCATAACAATGATTATTAGTATTTTGACAAATGTGGCTGGATGAATGAATGTTTGAATAAATGGCTCTGTGGGGGAGGAAGAAACTGAAAAAAGCACCAGAAAAAAGCACAAACATGGTCCCTGTAATTCTATTGAAATAAGAGGTCTGAAGGTCCTCTGTGTCTTTGAAGCAAAGATCTGAGATTGTGCAGACGAACAGACAGAAGCTAATGATCGCTACACAGCACACAGGGACCTTGGCTGGCAGCCCATAGTTCACTAGAGCTGATGCACCAACCAAACACAACACAGTGTGCAAATGGACTCGGGGAGCCCAAAACAGCGGCACATTTAAGATGCATAGTGGGAAAAATTCCACCAATCTGTTTTGCATTCTCAGCACCAACACTTAGACCAAAGGTTTTCACAGCTTTTGTTGGTTTTGTATTTTTTTTTCTCTCTCCATTGGAAGCAGAAGTCCTTTGATTCTCAACTCTCTCTGTAAAAACATTAAAAAAGATAATCCATTGGATCTAATTGACACAAAGCCCTTCGCTCCCCCCTTCTCCCCTGCCTCTATCCTCCGCCTATGGCCCTCATTTCTTCTGAGAAAGGCCAAGTGTTTTTGTCCTGTAAATACCACGGAGCAGAGACAAAAAAGACGTCTTTAAAATGCAGTCTACAATCCATTACACAAATTCCCCCTGCATATCCATTCAGTAATTATTCATTAGAAAACATTTAACGTCACAGTGAATTTCACACTAGGCAGTCGAAACACAATAGAGGAGATTTGGCCTATTTTGGGGTGAGGAGCTGGGGAGGGGTTGGCTGTACAGAGGAAGGGTGAAGGCGAAGGAGGGGGCGGAGAGGGGAGCAGTATTTGTCTGATCTGAGAACCTCTGAAACGGGGCCGTCTTGAGACAACGGGACAGACTAAATAGTGCAGTAACGGTCTGTGCCCCGCTGCTTGCTGTGACACTCATTTAGTGTGCCCTGAGGGTGAACAATAGAGGCTTGTTCTTAGCAATCCTGTGCTGTAATTTGGACTTCATTACTTTGCTCACACAGGGCCCCATGGTAGGACAGAGAAGACTAGTCAGATGAGAGTGTTTTTTTTCCACCTGTCAGGCCCGCACCCCCAATGCTCTCAGGCCTCTCCTCAACAATACCCCTCACCCTGTGTCCCCACCAATAACCCTCGCCCGACCCCCTTCCCATAGCTGCCCCTCCCAGCCACCCACTTTAAGCCAATGAGACAGGTGAACAATATCATTGAAGAAACCCTTTTTTGGACGTCAGAATCAATCTGGCGATGTGATGGTAGTGGTGCTGGTGTGGGGTATCTGTGACACCCCCTTTCTTCATGGGAACAAACTTCTCTCAGGGCAGCACAAGCAGACAATATGGTGGGACAGCGTGACTTAGGGATCTGCCATACAGTATTACAAGTAATAACATGGACAGATAAGCTCCTGTCAAGAGGAGGATTAATGAATTCACTGGTGATATAATAGTGCTAATGTTTCAGGTTTTCATTTAGTGTACTGGTGAAATCTAAAGGCTCGTTGTTTTCCTTTCAGGTTTTTTTTGGTGTCCTGCAGGTATTTCTTTTTAAGAGAGCTGTCTGCAGCATGCATAAGTGTTTCTAAAGACACTGTGGTAGAAAGGCCGAACACTGACTGGGCGTTCTCAGCGCAGGAGGACAAGACAGTCTGAGCTGAAGAAAGCACCTGACTATACAAAAAAAGTTTTCCTCATGCACGTGTTATTTTTAGCCTCATATAATCCAAACCAACTAGGTTGTAATTCTAGTTATAATTAAACGGCCCCATCTGATGCACAACGGAAAGAATGATTATATAATGAGTCCACTAAGCCATTGTCAGATCAGGTAAATTGCCTTGCTAGCTCAGAGCACAACTAATTGTATTTTAATTAAGAGATGGTCCCTCATCTTGGTCTAGAGTGTCAGTGTTGCCTGAGACAGAGTGACCTCATTTGTGTGAGAAGTAGAGGTGGCTCTAGAGAGGGACGGGACGGGACGGGATGGGGGTGGGGGGGTTGCTGTTAAGATGCAGCAATTTACCAAACAAGTAACAGGAAATCTATCTCCCTCTTAAAGAGGATTCTGTCTGATTCTCTCACATGCTTCTCCTCTTAACCCAAAAGGTCAGCGTAAGTTGCTTCAACGTAGTTTCTGCTGCTAAATGTCTCTCAATAAAAAGAAAACAAAAGCTGGAATAATGGAAGCTGTTCTTAAACAAAACCCTGCACAAATAAAAATCTATGTGGCAGGCAGAAATGTTCACACACAAGGTAAAGTTTTATTCACCTTACATTTGAGTTTTTTTTTTCTTATTCTGACTCTCTCCTGGACAGTGACAGATAAACAAATGAAATGTAACGTTACCCTGAATAAAATTACTGATTTCTTTGGGTTTTAATATTACTTGATGGGAATGTTTGAGATAATGTAAGTACACAACTCAGTAAAATATAAAAGAAACGTTCAGTTGTTTCTAGACATTTTAATGAGAAATGCTACATATCTTTAACATGGACTTACACTCAGCCTCCGTTTAGATTAGCTTAACACAAAAACTGCAAATGGGAAATCAAATTGTCATTTTTACACTTCAGTTTTTGCACCAATTAAACAAACAAAATCAAATGTATTAATTAGTGAACATTAGAGATGCTGGTAGGCTGGTTTGTTACCTTTGAACCAATCCAGTCTTTGTGCTAAGCTAACCTGGCTGCTGGCTATAGCTTCACATTTTACTTGGTATGTAAGCAGTATCCATCTTCTCATCTCTCCAATGAATGTCAAGAATGGATGTCAACCATTTTTTTGAGAAGATGATCAGTCATCTTAGCTCACACAGTATCACTAAGATCATCTTTAACCTTAGCTGCCTATGGAAAAATACCACTCACAGAAAATGCAGGAACACTGAACTGTCAAGCTTCCTGCACCAAACTCTTAGACAGCACATAAAATATAGGTGCAAAAAGAGCACAGTATAATTTTTACAACACAAAAAGAAAGTCAAACCTGCATTCCTGAAGCTGTATTATTCTGCTGTCAAATGCAGAATCTCAACGAGGATCCAAACCCGGGGCAGAAAAATCTTTCCTCTGCAGAGAAGTTACACAAGAGGAGAATATCCTCCTGTGTTTGCTTGCATGGAGACAATCCGTGAACCTGCAAACACTGGATGGTTGGCAGTTAGTTGGCAAATGTCCAGGATGTGAAATAGTAATAAAAAAAACCCAAACATTTACTGTCCTGTGCCCTGGTTTGTGTAGGGGTCATTCATCTGGTATGCTGCAGCAGCAGTGTGAATGATGCTGTGTGTAGGCCTTGCTGCACATATGCTTCTCCACATCATCCTGACCCAGGCTCAGGGCACTGTGGGCCGGGTGTGCTTAATCATTCATGCCGTGGAAGGTGGAGGGACAGAGATCTTATTCAGTGCTTACCTGGGTATCTACTGCTCTACTGAGTGTAACCTAACGATACAGAAACAAGATCCAAACCACACCAATCCAACCATCCCCCTTCCCTCTTTTCTCCTTCTCTGTTTCTCCTTCTCTCTCTCTAAGTTCCATTACATCACTATCAAGAGCAATTAAAGACCCCAGACTTTGATAAGATGGATACATTACAGGCTAATCACCAACTGCTTTATTACTCAGTGTAACAATGCTGGTCAGAGGAGCACCATTGTTTTGAATGGCAGTCTGAGCTGCCAGTGATTAGCGCACAAGTAAAACGCTACTGGGTTGATGCCCAAATGCAATTACCTCATTTTTTGCTTGGGTGAAAACAATGATCAAATAACCTTCTTATTATAGCAGTAAATGTTTGGGCGCAGGTTGTATTAGAGAGTGCACAGTGTGGAGATGAGAGGGGAAAGAAAGATGTGGAATGACAAAGGCCAACAAAGGTCCCTGGACAAACCTAAACCCTCAAGCCAGTAGGATGGCCCTTAAGTCTGTGACTGGCCTTCTTCATCAGTTTCAACTTTAACTTTATTTGCCCTGCAGCCAGGTAAAACACAGAGCACAGACTCCAACATAAAACAAGATACAAGTGATGTAAAACATCAGAATCAGCCTTATGGCCGAGTGCATGTACACATATGAAGAATCTGACTTTTTTCATTGTTCTCAATGCACTTGGACAGGAATAGGCGTGGGCTAAAACCTAAGAGCAAGGACTATTATGTAGGCTACACAAGAATGTGAATATAAATGACCAACAACATAAAGTTCTGTTATAAACAATACCCAACTAACAAGCTCACATAAAATACTGTACATCATATAATTAATTGCTATTGTAGTCTTTGCAAATGACATTAAAAAATATGTGTAATATGCAAAATATATGCAAACCCAAACTTATTTGTTTTGACCTTAATGCTAACATCAGCCAAGCAATATGCTGACGTTCAGCAGGTTTTTCAGCAACATTTGATAGTTTGCACCAAAAAGTAATTTGTTTAGCCAGTATTTGGTGACATACATAATGACAATCCACAAGTGTTAAGACACAGAAACTGCAAATGTCAGCCTGTTGCTGACACTAGAGAAAAGTCAGGGATTCACCAAAGTCATTAGGATTGATCTACAACAAGAACAAAGCTGCATGAGTTTTACTATGTAGTTTAAATAAATCCATTTTTGCTTTAAGCTAAATGTTTAATCACTTTCTGACTCACTTGCTGAAATTGTTGTGATGATATTAAGGATAATATATTAAAGGAGACATCACTATTTGTTGGAGGATTCGGTATAGGGATTCTAACTTCATGTAAGTATTTTAAGAATAAAAACTAGCACCCATTTTTCTTTTGTATACAAAAATGACTTTGCCTTAAAGTAGCTTCACCTTGTGCAGAGAGACTGGACGGGAGTAGAAATGTGTTTACATTTGTAACCTGGTAACCAGCATGAGAAAACACACACCCCTCCGATGTAACACAGGTGTCCGCTTTCTTGGCTCTGGTGACCTAAATGTGAGAAAAGATCCGGTTTCACCCAATTAATAGAGTGTTTAATGTTTGGAAAGCTTTCAGTCGATTCTCTGCGATGGGTGACCACTTGAGTGTTCAACATATTTGAATTATTCACTTTCCTCTCCAGAAAAGTTGTCAGGGTTACCTCTGCCGTCGCCCCACCTCTCCCCCGGGCCCAGCAGCCTGGCAATGCTTGTCCAATCTTAACAAGCTTTGTGCTACCCACTGGGCTCTGATTCAGCACGAGACCCGGCAAATCCAATTACACAGGAGTCAGAGAGGTTGATTTTCCCATTATAGATTCCATGCTGAGAATGAGAGCTGATGATAACACTCACATCACACCACTACTGCCCCCTCTCTTTCTTCTCTACTACTTATTTTGTCTCCATTTCACTGTTTCCCTCCTTTTATTTCTCCCTCTCTTCCTATCTAATTCCTCTTTTCCCAAAGACCCTCTTTCTTCCCCTGTCCCTTTCTTTGGATCTCTCCCTCTTTCATAGGCCATTATTCTAATTTTTCAGAGCAGCGTAACGAAGCCCGGGCCCCGTCATCATTTCAGTACCAAGATGCTGGGTCAGTGAGGTTGCTTCATACCCCACATGGGACAATTTTTCGCTTATATGTTTATTCTGTCATGCTTAAGAGACATGAGGAATATATAACATTGTGTCGGTCTTGTGATTGTGTTTTCTCATTCTGTTCCATTTTTATCTGTACTGAACCTTTAAATATTTTAATGCATTACACTTGATTTGACAATTTTCTTTACACAATGCCAGCTTGCACACCAGAAATAAAATATTAGTCAGCTTGAGCAACTTCTGAAAGGTCACTGCAAAAACTAAATGCACAGTAATTCAGACAACTTGACTTAGGAGTGTCTGAGTGTCATCCTTAGGGGACATGCTGTGCCTGCTGTGACACATAAAAAAGTTGCTGAGAGCTCTTTTGGAAATGAAGATCTTTTACACCCAGTTGGTTGTGAAAAAGAAGAGGACTTCTGCTCCATCTTGCCCCTTTGGGGCACTGAAAAGGGACTGACCTCGCCTCAGACCAGAGGCTTTGGTGTTGACACAGGTCACTCAGAGGTCAATACCATTACCCTCACTAAACCTTCAAGATAGAGTTTGCTGTGATCTCTCAGGACAATAGGGCTGTGAAGTCCAGCGGTCTGTCCGGAGGAGTCATCTGCTGTGTGGGACAGAGAAGTGATGATGACAGGTCCTGCAGGGGGATTTTTCCTTGACCAATACTGACCGACACTTGAAAATTCAAGGTTTTGAAATTTAACCGTGAAGAAAAAAATATTCAAATCCTTTACTTAAGTAAAATTAGTGACACTGAGGAAGTACTCCATAGCAAGAAAAAAATGCTGCGTTTGAATGTTGCTTAAAAGTTAGCAAAATGTAGCATCAAGAGTAAATTGTACAGAAAAATGCCCACTATGACTGTTATATTAAGATTTAAATGTAAAAAGAAGGCTGAATTTCAAGTATAAAGTAGCATTAAATGGAAATACTAAGGTAAAGTACAAGTACTGTATGTCACATTTGTACTTTAGTACAGTGGCCTGCTCGTGTGAACTTAAAATGAGCTTATGATACAATGATAAGTCTGCAGCATGTTGAGCTCAATCATTTTAAAGGGTCATTTCACCGAAACAAAAACATATGCAATGTCATGACTTACAAGGACATGTGAACATTGCAATGCATTAGGCACTGTGTGCTCTGATCCATTCTGCAAAGCAATGCCTGAGTGAACTGCTTTACATTTAATTGAGAAATTTCTCTGAATAAAACTGAATCTGTTTGCATGGCTAAATGTTGCTAGGGATTATATGTAATAAGAGTTTTTTGTTTATTTAGTCACATCATGAATGCAACAGTGTTGAGCTTCATTTAGAAGGCTGAAATGTTATTACTATTATAATATTGTAAAGAAAAATTTTTCCCTCCTGACTATAAATATGTGACGGATCCACATAAACGAGCAACGTTAAGTGAACACCTTACTGCTGATGTTGCTGTGAAATTTGATCGTTTTGTTGCGTCTTCACTCCATGGAGGTGTAACTACACTGAAGCCTGTTGTATGTCGTCTCTGACTGACTGACTGACCTTTGACAGGGCAACCTGAGGCCTGACAGTCTGGACACTCTGCTGTGCTCGGGTTGAAGCTTCAGTGAGCAAACAAAGTCTTTGGCAGGACACTGATGCTGTGCCTTGGCTAAGCATGGCTGACAGCAGCTTCCTCTGTGTGGCCAGAGGGTCACTTTGGGTGACGTGCTGTTCTCGGGGGGACACTGTGTCTCTGCCTGCAGAGGAGATTAGAGGGGTGAGCTGACCTCGTTCTCAGAGGGGCTGATGTGTTTTGAGTAAACACTTGGTGCAAGACAAAAACACAGGCTACAAACACAGGCCAACCCTCAGGCGGTGATCCCTTTGTTTCCCCATTAGCCCCGAACAGGCATGAGAAGGGAAAGCCGTCCCACTGTGTTCCTGAGCTGTAGGGAGTCCACGTGCTCACACACAGTCGGGTCAAGCTCTCAGAGCTGCCCACAGGTCATTGCCATTAACTTGACACTAAACCTCCTACTACATGGACAAAAATAAACATTTTACACAATGCATATGGGGGGGTCAACTGTAGCTCTGGAGGTGGAACAGGTCGTCCGCCCAGCAACCTCAGGCTCCTAACCAAAATGCAAGAACACTGTGACAGTAGATCATTAAAAAGTAGATCCTCATCAGCATTAACTGCAAGACCCTTACCTGAACATCTGCATGCTAACATCTGAAGATGCAGCTGCTGAAATGACCACTGACATGATAAAACACCTCTCATGTGAGGCCAAAAAAGCAACACTTCTGCAAACTGCTTATCTGTTCTCTTGTTCTGTTATAAAGTATAACGGATATTGTCTGTTGTTGTGTTATTGTATAGATATAGTATCATAGATCTGCCGCTACCACTGCAGTTGAGACGTTCCCTTTGCTTAAATACATCAGTTTAACTTAACTTTATGAGTGAGGTGCCAGGAATTCCAGATGCAAAGTGTAAATCACAATTACAAAGCTACATGACTGTCATATCAAGTTGGAAATTAATTTGAACTGTGAGTTTAATTAAAAGTCTGGCAGTTACTCTGTTTGTAAGTGATTATCAACACATCTGCATTTACAGCAGTGAGCAGCAGTAAAGAAACAACAGAAAATTATGACTCACGCCAGGCATGTGCAACATGATAATTGCTTAACAACACCACAAATTACAACAGCCATGACCATCAGACTAAGAACAAACAGTCACAAACAACTTTTTTTTTTAATTGCAATGCTCCTACATTGTGTATCCAAGAGCGCAGCAACTAGCATCAATCTTGCAATTATTTTCTCTGTTAGTCAATCAATCAATCAGTCCTGTGTCATCAAATTGCTTGCTTTATCAGAGTAGCAGCTCTGAAAGAAGTATTCATAACCTTGCAATGTAAAATATTCCTTTACAAGCAAAAGTCCTGCATTCAAAGCTTAACTTGAGTAAACAGACAACAACAAAATGTACATAAAGAATCACAAGTGAAAGCACTCGTAGCAGTGGGTGCTGCTGTGAGCGTTACACTGCATTACACTGATCTGTCAGCAGTGCTCCAGTGCTGTCGTTGATCAATGTAGAGCCAATGTTGATCAATGTAGAGCCAATTCTAAGTGCAATATTTAGCACAGTACTTGAGTAAATGTACTTTGTTATTTTCTGTCCTAAACCCAAAGATATTCAGTTTACTATCACAAATCCTCACAACTGAAACTATACATGACGATTATGCAGATTATTTTCCTGTTAATCGACCAATCATCATCACCATCAACAACTGTTCACCCACAGGACATCACACAGTATGAGCAGAATCCCGTGCCTTCACATCATAACCCCGCGGGCTTTAGGACCTCCAGGATCTGCTCTCTGAGGATGGTCTTGTTTTTGTCCGTTACGTTTATGCATGTAATCATTGATTGTGCCTATTGTGACGGGCCGATTTACCATCTGTAGGGTCCCATGGGGCTGATCGCCCACTGCTGTCACCGCAGCCTCCCTACAGACTTGAAGGAATTCACCCTTAATTTCCGGCCGCAAATTTTAATCTCCAACAGGTTTCACATTCACAAGTGTGCTGCTGAAAGATCACACCTGCTTGTGTTATCTCATTCAGCACAGATTTACTTAAACAATCCTCTCCGGGAGGATCTTTTGTTATTCTGTTTTGCACCGTGGAAATGTAGAACAAAAAAAGTGAAATATGGGATTTGGAAAACCATTCATTAAAATTCTCTTTATGGTTTTGACTTTCTCAGAAAGTGTAGAAAAAGTCCTAAAACAGACGGCACGTAGCTTGTTTATCACACTTCTCTTTGTATTCCATACCACATAAAGATTGATCCTTCATCTAGACGTTCAGGAACAACAAAAGGTCAGACGATCCTTAAAAAATATCACATCAAAACTGTCACCCATTTTCTCGTTGTAGGACAAAGAGATATGCTTAATGATATTTTTCATGTGTGAATTATTATGTAAATTATTTGCCATTTTGCATACAATTTATTGAAACGCACATGTTTAACGTGATTTTTACAGTTAGGCTTGAGTGAGGAGGTATTTTCTGGATCGGTTCGTGCACTGTGTGTGTGTGTGTGTGTGTGTGTGAGGTGAACCTGCTCTCTAGACGAGTGTGAGGCTTTGCCGCCTCCTGCTGCAGCCCACCGGCCCCCTGCCCTCCCTACGCGCCTCCCCGGCTCTTTTTCCCACTGCTGAGAGGAGCAGGACGCGGCCACAGCGGCGGGAAGCAAATTATCTACAAGCACTTCCCTAAAAGAAAAAAAAAAAGTTCACACTCACATACACAGATGCCAACACAAGTAGCGACTCACACCGTCTTAGACCTGATCGAGGGAGCTCACTGGGAATAACCTGACAGGAGGATTTGGTGGAGCAAAATGGATATTTAATTTTTATTATTCTTGATTTTTTTGTTTGTTTGTTTGTTTACCCCTGGTGTGTGTGGGGGTTGTTTTTTGTTGCTTTTATTGCGTTTAGTCCGGTTTAACTATTTTCAAAATACTCAAAAAAACAAAAATAACCATTTCCATCCTATTAGCCTTCCCAGGACTTATAGGCCTGAACTCGTGTTTTGTGTTTTATTAAGACGCAAGAGGCGCATCAGCCACTGGAGGGACAAGTGCACAGGACGGCGTGAGACAGACAGGGAGCTTCCTTTAAATATATCATCTTATCTCTTGAACAATCATCCAATAACAGGACTGCAGTGTCTGGGTGGAGTATGGCCTGACTTTTACTGCAACAAACTTGTGTTGGGTTGCCGTTGGATGCGGTGGAGGAGCGCACTGTAACGCAAAGGTCACCCCCAAAACTGAGAGAAAAATAAAATCTCGCTGCTTGGTGTGGGATTAACATTAACAGCAACTGTCAAACTCATGGGATCCTCCTGCCCCTCGGGCGACTGGGAGTTCCGCTGAAGTCTCCACTGCGCATGTCAGAGCGCTGGACAGCTCCAGAGAGGGAAATTTAAAAACGGTTTTTTGAGAATCAAGTGCAGCACAGTGAAATACAGTACAGAGGTTCGCCACCGGCTTACACATCCTTCAATATCATCCAAAACAGGTGAGTGTTTTTATGATTTCTCTCTTTCAGCATCACAGTCTTTGTGCGTTTATTGTCTTTCTTTGACAATATTGACACTTTAATGATTTTTAAACTATGTCATTTTTTTTCTGTAGGCATGCTAAATGATAAGCCATTTAAATCTCGTTAAAAAGGTCATGCAAACACGAGAACTGAATGCTTATTGAATACAAGCTGCATTATTCTATTTATTATATGTCTTTTTATTTAAATGAAATTAAGCTAGTTAGAGTTAACGTTTAGGAATCAGCTACAACAAAGACATGCTGATGACAAAGAGAAATTTTACATGTTGCTATCAAATGATTTTTGAATTGGTTTATTATTATTATTATTATTTATTATTCCTAGCACAGAGTGTTCAATTTTAGCATTTTTTTATGGAGCAATTTTCTATTTTCAGAAATAGCACACGTCCCACCATGTTTATTTACTGAAGAAGTTGCTGTTCAAAGTAATGTTATTAATATTGGAATAATTTCTCTTACATGACTTGTCTCTTTTAGTTTGAACAAACACTGAATGGGGCAGAAAGTGTGTTAACTTTTTTTTTTTTCCACTGAAGAGTTACCACATATCCCAGGAAATGATAGAAGGTGGAATTACATCCAGGATGTCAGGAATAATTGAGAATGCTGGGCATCATCCGTCTCCACAGGACTACAGGTGAGACTTCTGATTCGATCTAAACATCCAGACAAACAAGCTACAGAATCTTCTAGCACTAAACGACATGTTAGTTTTTGTTGCAAATTGTCAAAAACACTCTGGATCAAATCTGAGGCGCCCCAGCAGATAAAAGGCATATTTTCTATTAATCAGACCCTTTAAGGTGTTTCCCAAATGGCCGTGGAACAAATTGTCTAACCCCTCTATGTTTAAACTAAAGGTAGATGGACAGCTCTTTTTGTGCATGGGGGGGATTCATGAAAAAGGAGAGAGAGGAGAAAAAAATCCTGAAGAATAAATGATTTTCAGTCTGAATGGATCTGTCAGAAACCATCAGCTCTGTTTACACTCCCGCTGTCGGCACACGGAGAGCCTGAGCCTCTTGGCCTGCCGGCTCAGGGGGAGGCTGGGCGCTCAGGGTCACCAGTGTGCTCAAGTGGCTCCCAATTAGAAGGGGGGGGGGGAAGTAGGAGGAGGGGGTGCAATATTTTGTGTTGTTGAACCTCTGGGAAGGCTCGGAAGATACATGGAGACACCAACTCAACATGTTTTGCATCAGTGAACAATTTCTATGCTGCTTGTAGACAGAGAGGCAGGAGGGGAGGTGGGAACACCACCCAATGATTCATCTGTTCTGTAGTTTCCAATGGACAGTTTTAATAGATCTGTGAATCAAAAGTGTAAAAGACCAGCTAAAGCAGGTATTGCACTTTGTTTTGATTCAACTTGACTGTGGGCACACTTTTCTGTTTTTATTATGCAAAACCAAAAGGAAAAAAGTCTCTGCAATTTCTCGTAATTTCATTCAACAAGTCTCAGACTTTCAGATTGTTGTGCTTGAACATCATTTCTTCATTTTGTTAAAAGTGGAAGAACAGCCGCAAGGCTGAGACAAAGACGAGGTACACTAAATGTCAGAGCTCCAGCTGAGATACTGTGATACTTTGCAGTGTGTTGAACTTCAAAATGCCACCTGCTTCGAGGGGCTAATAACTGCAAATCACCTACTGGTGCATGCAAGGTGTTTGAGGACGTGTGCTCCTGATTCCTGGCTGCAGTGATGTCACTTATTTAGACGGGAGACACAGAGCCCTGACCTCAAACTACGTTTCCACCCCCTCTGGCCTGAGGCTCCGTTGATTTCCCCATTTAGGGAGGACAGGAGAGGGTGGGGAGGTGGGGGGTGAGGGATGGGTGGGGGTGGTGGTGCTGGCAGTAAGGAGGCTGGAAAGGGACAGGGAAGCAGATGGCATCCTATTTGTCCCTCTTATGTTAGGGCTGTCATTCCAACAGATTAATGCAAGGGTCGGGTAAAGAAAAGAAACGACAGAGACAATCAAGGAAGGGTCTGGGGAAGACAATAGGGCCACGTGCCACTGGGCAGATTTGTCGTTTGGGACACAATAGGTGATCATTTTTCAATAGACAAGGCCAACTGTTGCAGGCAACATGTGCTGCTGTCCCATGTTTCAAACGATCTCGTGTGCTGTTTACTTATGATTCAGCCAATGGTTAAGGCGAGAGCGTGGTCACCTGACACAGGGTTGATTTTTTTTTTTATTATTAGGAGATTTGGTGTGTGTGTGTGTGTGTGCTGGGGGGGGTTACTCCTACACTGTCCACAGACACACAAAGTAACTGAATAGTATGTGTTGTCATAGCGACCCCAATTACTAAACCCTTCCACAGAAAGTACGTGTGTGAGGAGAAGACTGGAGAGGATTCAAGAGGATTCCTCTCTTTTCTTTCTTTCTTTCTCTTCGAAGGTTCGCCACATAAAAGACATAATGACCGAAAGCTTATTGGTACTGGCAGCGCACTGGTTAAACAGAAAGCCTACTTTTATTCCATTTTATAGCACAACAATTATAAATTTATGGGTTGAAAAAAAAATCTATTACATGCTACATAAAATGAATTTTGGACTATTTTTTGAATTTGTGTTCATCATCAGCCAGAAAGTATAAACAACAAGAAAAACAAAGATTGCTCCTAGAAAAAAACCCAAAACAATCTCAACAGATGATTTACTCTGAATGGAAAGCTTGTTTAACTCCTTCATTGTTGATTAAAACTGCCACTGCTAAATAACACTTGTAGTTAATCTTCTTATTGTAAATCCTGGATGGCATGGCTAATACACGCCTTCGCTGAGTAGCTTTCATCTGTTTCCCCACATTCAGACTCATTACAGTGGTTTTGACTTTGAAGGACAAAATGCTCCATTAAGTGTTTAGATTTAAATTCCACTTCTGGTTTAAGTGCGTCTGAGCTGACAGCCGTGTTAACCCCCCCCCCCCCCCATACTCAAACCTCCCCCTTCCTCCTCTTTCTCCCTCGAAGGCTTCTGACCACGGACCCCTCCCAGCTGAGGGAGGAGGACCTCCCTGGGGACCTGCAGTCTCTGTCATGGCTCACCTCTGTGGATGTGCCCCGACTGCAGCAGATGGCTGATAGCCGGGGCCACAGTAACGGGCCCTCCCAGGGCAGCTTGCTGGAGCAACAGACAGGTGAGGTGACAGTGCGACATTCAAAAAAACACATCATCTTCCTGATTGGATGAATCAGGACTGCTGGATTCTTCTGGACTGGATAAGAATATGAGATTGCAGTTTTTGCCACTGGAATTATTGTACATTGAAACACAGGGACAGTGAACCTCTGAGATTAATTCAGATGGGATTAATGGTGGGATTACATGAGGTGTGAGTTATGGGCTTCTGCTCTCTTAATATTGTGATCAACAGATTTTCCTAACATAATGAAATTGTACTTAGAAGATCAATGCACGGACTTTATACTGAAAGGTTAAATTGCAAACTGTGCAGAAAAGAGTTTTCAAGTCTGTAAATTGTTCTAAGTAGCCGCATGATTCTGTTTTTAAATAGAAGCTGCTGCTGAGCTTATATGTGGTATATTTTGGTACTACGAGCATCGCAAGCCAGCCACCATTAAGCCCCATTTTGCTGTTACAACAAACATCTTCACAGCTCAGAAAACACAGCATAAGTGTGTGAATGAACAGAAAGCACTTCAGGTGAGGAAAGATTTCAGTGAACTTTCCTTCAGTCTAACAACAGTTTGGCTGTTCCATTTCACAGCTCAGCTGAGCAGCATGACGATGACAGCGGGTCAAGGCTCCATGCTCCACCTCCAGAGCAGCATGCAGCACAGCCCTCTGGGAATCAGCATCGTCAACACACACAGCGGGAGTGTGAGTTTGAGCAGCATTGCAAAAAAAAAAAAAAAAAAAAAAAATTCTGCATGTTATGTTTTATGATAACTATAGGAGTGACTGTCAAATATCCCTGAATGTGTTTTGCAGATGTCTCCATTCTCCATGAATGGGCTTCCCTCTCCAGGATACCAATGCCCTACCTCAGTCTACCAGCCTGCACCCCAGCAGGTGTACTCTCTAACCCAAACTGGACAACAGGTGCCTGACTATTAACACATAAAGACACTGACTGGATCAGCACGGTTACTGTGGTCCTCTGACTACATTTATATAGAAAGCCAATGAATGGGGACACTTTGAATCACAAACTCTCTGCCATCAGTGTAATTGTTGTAAATGTTATTAAATCTTCACGATTGGGATTGTGCTTATTCCTATTGCCTACATGCTCCTCTGTTGTGAATACTGCTTGATAGTGAAAAACAGACAAATGATCATCTGATCTTTCTCTCCTCCTTGTCATAGTGTTCAGCTGGTGGGCTTTATAGCAATGTCTCTTTCACCAACCAAAGTCTATTCACACAACCTCGTCTGGCCCCACAGGACCAGGAGATGCAACCCAAGTCTTTCCCCAAGCCAATCTATTCCTACAGGTCAGACCTCATGTATTTAGTTAAATGAAATAATATCCACCAAATCGCCTGAATATCCTTTGAATTACATTCAACTCATGATTTTCTTTTCAGCTGTTTGATTGCCATGGCTCTGAAGAACAGCAAAACTGGCAGTCTCCCAGTCAGTGAGATCTATAGCTTTATGAAGGAACACTTTCCTTATTTCAAGGTATGACATTAATATTACAGAAAAGGATGAATGAGTGCATGCAGATAAAGAATGTGACTGATTAAACGCTACTCCTCTCCGTGCAGACTGCACCTGATGGATGGAAGAACTCAGTCAGACACAACCTGTCCTTAAACAAATGCTTTGAGAAAGTGGAGAACAAGACGAGCAGCTCATCCCGTAAGGGCTGTCTATGGGCACTGAACCCTGCTAAAATTGACAAGATGGAGGAAGAGATGCAGAAGTGGAAGCGCAAGGACCTGCCAGCCATCCGCCGCAGCATGGCTAACCCTGGTCAGAAACTTATTTTGGCAAATGTAAAAGGTCTACTCCCCAACCAGGCAATTAGTCATCAAAAATCATGAATCATTAGTCTGATAATGTGTCTTTTTCATCCTGCAGATGAGCTGGACAAACTGATCACAGACCGCCCCGAGAACTGCAGACGTAAGGCTTTAGAGCCTGGCATGACCAGGCTGCCCAGCTGCCCGACTGGCCTCCCTCTGCCTGTCCCAGCCCAGATGCAGCCTCAGCCTATTGTGACGCTGTCCCTGCCCTGTTTACCCATGCACCAGCACCATCAGCTTCAGGCCCAGCTCCAAGCTCAGGCCCGCCTGGCCCCCATGTCCCCTGCCCCAGCTCAGACACCTCCCCTCCACACAGTCCCTGACCTTTCCCACAGTCCAGTCGGCCAGCAGCCCAGCAAGCCACCAGACGATTTCTACAGCGTGCAAGGTGATACACATACAGAGGTGGATGCACTGGACCCAAGCATCATGGACTTTGCCCTCCAAGGTAAAACAAGCGTCAGCTCCTTTTTCGTCTGTTAGATAATTGAAGTTTTGCAATCGGCGCGCTAACCTCTCTCTCCATCTGCTTAGGTAATCTGTGGGAGGAAATGAAGGACGACAGCTTTAACCTGGATGCTTTGGGTACCTTCAGTAACTCCCCCCTCCGACTATCAGACTGTGACTTGGGAACAGCCAACCTCCCTCCTGTCTCCAGTGGAGCAAACCTGCCGCTGTCAGACGCACAAGTGACAGGCCTCTACACGTCCTACGCCTCCCAGGATCCCCTGTCCTCCCAGTACATGGTCACCCCAGCCAACAGCAAGCCCATCGCCCTGTTATAAACCAGTTGACCGGTCTCTAACACAGTCGATCTGATTTATTCAACCGTCTGTGGATATGTGTGGACCCCATCTGAGGTCAAAATCTGAAATTCTTGTGTGCGACTATAAGTACACATTTTCTCTGCTTTCCTGCAGTCAGATGGGAATGACTTGGAGAAGGATGTTTTAAAATCATTTCACATAAAGCCCACAAGAAAAGTGCTCACTAAGAACTAAAACTGTTGGTAGGAAAAAGTAAGACATAAAATATCTAGCTTTGCCAAGCAAAGACTCGAAGCCTGTGTGAGTACGAAGACTATGTGGAGATCTACGCTAGCATCCGCAAGTTTTTTCTACTGTTCACGCTGCGTTTTAAAGTCCTACCATACTGTAGCTCCCCGTCTCTTGTCTGTTGTATTGTGCTAGACATTATTGCTGTGATGTTTTATTTATATTTATAAAAAGGCAGCTGGAGAAGGTGATGACTCTATCGATCTTTTGCTGTATATATTTGAATGTTTCAAAATGCTATCGCCACAGAAAAGCTTTCTTTCGACTGTATTTACCCACTTCATTCCAAAATGCCGACGTGCACCAACACTTTGAAGAATCCAGATTTTACACATTATTCTTTTATACGCAGTGATTAACGTGTCTCAGAGTCAGATGTATATTATGTCCATTAACTTGATCATAATAAAAATCAAATGGGTAAATAAAAGACATTTCTTTTGCCAAAAAATATCTCAGTGGCATTTATTAACAAACAGAGAAAACAGAGCAAAGAGTTTCTTTACATTCAAATGAAAATTTGTGGCTGATGTTGTGATCAGAGGTAAGGCAAATTAAAGCCATCACTTGGAGGTCCATCATGATGATTATTGTCCAACCTGAGTCTTATGGATTGCAGCATTATTTCAGTGACATAAAGCAGAAGTATCACAGTCGCTCCTCTCATTCATTTCTTAACACACAAAACAGCATAGAAACACAAACAGACTGAAAGTGAGAATGAAAAGACAGACGACTGGGTCCAACGTCAACAGTGAAATGACTCAACTGCACTCGTCAGAAACAACTTAATCTGCTTCTTAATTTTCATTTCTGCATTACAACACTGGTAAAAAGTCAAAGTCAATGCAGAAATGATACAGAATCGACTGATTTCACCACTTCTGATTCTCTTTTTTAACATTTGAAAACTCATCAGTTTTCTGAGGTACATTCAAAGATGAAAAGAAATTCTTAATTTAATATCTTGAACTGAAAATGACGTTCAGCACCTAAGTATGAAGCATTTGACTTCATTAAAACTTGCATAATAACTCTGGCCTCAATAGACAGCACATTAAGGCGATTTTAACACTGATAATATCATTATGTACAATATACAGCCAAGTGAAAAGTGCATTACAGTCATAGCTTGTGAACCTGAAAGTTACTGGACTGAGCAGCTGAAATGACTGACTGTTTACCTCACGAATGTAAGAGACAAATGCTGCTGCTCAATCAACAGTGGAACGGAGCACAGCAGTGGTGATCACTGAGGAATAAGTCACTTTGCTCATGTGTGCGTTATTGCAAAGAATTGGCAGATAACTACATTTCTTTTCCTTTACCTTTACTTTTTCTTTCTTCTTTACAGTACAATCAAACGGGAACAGGCCATTTAGCTTTAGTTAGATTTTAATAATATAACCTGTTAAATCCCCTCAGCTTAACTGGTGCTGGTGCTGTCCATAGTTGCAAGCAGATGCGAGAGCTTGGCCCTCTGGGATGCGGTGATGTTCTGGCTCATGTGAATGATGCAGTCCATGGCTACTTCAGGGTTGGCCTGCACCAGGCTAGAAGACAAAAGCTTAGCTATTCAACATGTTGGAATAAATTATATCAATGCAGTTGTAGAATATTGTAGGCCATTTTAGCTAATCAACCCAAGTAACTGAGCGGTTGTGACACTTTTGGCTAGTACTCAGGTTTATGTCTGCTGATGTATAGGTTAATATTCCACAGCTAAAATCCTTTTAATATTTATTGAGAGGTGACACATGGCTTTGCAGCCTTCAAATTATTATGGCAATGAAAATAAACCCACATTTTAATAGGTCACAAAATCTGTACCTGCGGATGTGTTTCATAGCGTTTTCTCTTTTCAGGTACTTGATGTTGTCTCGGATGGCTGATCGAGTGCCGTCCTCCTGGGATAAATGCTTCTCGAGCCACTCAACTACTGCTTGGTTGTTGTCCCACAGGTAGGCCTGGAGAAGAAGACAAGCACCTTTAAATCTCTGATTAGTTTTAACAACGAAATGCTGAAAAATCAAAAGCACATGATTAGTGAGCCACAGGCACAAACCGACACTGGAGTGATCACACATGCAACATCTAAATATCATCTACACGTGTGCAAGAGCTCATCATTTTTTCAGTAGTTAACAGAGGCAAAAAAAAAACTGATAGCTTTTGAAAAAATTCAACCCATTAGTCCTCCTTTAGGAGTACCACTTTAAAAACATTTACATTTAGTGCATTAGCAGAGACAGAAGGCTTTAACTATCATAACGTACCTTGACTGTTCCTTCCGTTTCAACAAACCAGCGCCGCAGCATAGACTGCATGTGCCCATCGCTGAGGTCCTGGTTGGCCTGCAGAATTTCACACTTCACCACCTGCTCCCACAGGAGGCGACGCAGGCGCCAGTAGAAGAAGGTCCGCACATTCTTCCAATCCAAAATATCCTGTCAACAGTGTCAAAGGACACAGTACAACCAATTTTAAAAAGCACAAAGCATACAGTCTCTAGATATAAGTTTGGTTCTGCTAGTTAATAACATCACAGTGTTTATGAAGTCCTCACTCACAGTGATGACACCCTTCTCCTGCATTCTGCCCGGGGTGTCGTGGAGCTCTACAAACTGCACTGCCACCTGGTGGTAGATGGGCAACAAGAATTCCTCTCTTGCTTTGAGTTTCAACTCCAGCTCTCTGCACTGTTTGTCAGACAGGTCTGGGGAAGCTGATAAAAACAGGAGACTTGTCTGTAATGTTATGATCATTAAGCTGCACTGCAGTTAAAAAGGAAATAAATGCAAGTGCAAAGAAGGAGTCTTTACCAAGCTGCTCAACCAGGCCAGCATAGACTGAATCTAGTCTTCTCATGGTCTTCAGGAGGTCCTTCCTTCTGAATTTGATCTCCACTGTGCCTTCAGCCTCCAGCACACCACCTCTGAGAATACAAAGCATAACAACAACAGTGAGATGACAAAAAAGCTGAGACTGGTTATTCGCACAAACACCTGTTGCTTAGGTTGGGAACTCCAGGCTGTAGTCATTAAAGAAATCATGACTGCTACATTTACCTGCTCTCCTTGTCCGCATAGAGCTCCATACACAGTGGATTGATGGTGGGGTCTATCACCACCCATGAGCCTCCTCTCAGCTCAGCCTGTGGTGGAATGTAGACCAGCACAGGCTGATGGAAACCATGCAGGGAATCCACGATGTAGGCTCCAAACTTCAATATCTGGTCATACATATCTGAGAGTGTAATGGACAGAAACAGATTTCTTTTTCATTTTTTAATATTTATTTTATAATATCAATGCATGTAATGCAGACTCTCTTCAAAGCGTAGTGTTCCTTCTATACCCTTCATTCCACCAGAGAAGCCCCTCCAGTTGGCAAACACCATGAGAGGCAGATGCTCGTGGTTGAAGTCACAAATGGCCTGAGCGGTTTTAAAGGCTGAATCTGGAAACCACACCTGGCCAGCCTGCTGCAGAACCTGACATCAACACACAAAAATGTGGGACGAGGTGAAATACTGCAACATAATCCATTTAAATCACCAACATCTGGTCAGATTTACTCACTTTAGATTCTGAATCCAGGTTTGCAGGATCTGCTGGGACCGTGAGCTCAACTGTGCGTGTTTCAACAGCGATGACACCAAGGGGAATTCCTCCTAACCTGTTTTCATTCAGCAGAGTAATAGATCACGTTACATGCAAGGCTTTGAAAACACTCATTGACGACACACTTAAGTGTCTACACTGCGTGCAATACAGATTTACCGTGCTCTGCCCACTACCACCGTCTGGGCCCAGGACCCCATGATTTCCATGAAAGAGCCGTGGTCGAAGAATCCGCTCTGCCAGGCGCCTTTCACAGCTTAAGACAACAGTGGAGGTAAAAATAAATTGATGAGGTTGATCACTGACATATACAACACTTCTTAACACTCACTGGGATGAGGTCTCCCAGCCAGCATCCAGCGGGGGTCATACGGTGCTTTTGTAGGAATAAATTCTATTTCTCTGTCCACTGGATCTGTAGTTGAAATCACAGGCACAGGGGATTGTTTGTTCTGCAAGGAGAAGAGGAGCCATAGTTAGTATTCTGAATTACTGCTGTACTTTAATAGCCTTTAAACCAAGCAACACAAACTCTCACATATTCAGGCAAACCTTTGGCATATAGGAGAGCCACTTGAGGATGGTAAAGACACCCTCAAAGTCATCTGGCACAGTGGTGTGTGTGACTCCATTGTTGTGCATGATCTGGATCCCTCCCAGCTGGTTGTTGGAAGTATAGACCTCTCTGCCCAAAACCTGGACAGAAGCAAGGACTTCAGTGCTCAAACTGTAGTCTGTCTGGCCTTCCTCTCTCACTCTCACTTGTTCAACCTCTTTCTGTACCTCAAGTTGCATCTGATCATTCGCTTATCTTGAAACAACTTCTTACATGAAGTCACCAGTATTTATTAAGCCCATGAAAGATGTTGAAGGCATTTAAAAAGAAAAAACAAAGCAATTTTTTGTCTAGACAGTCATCCTATTTGGTATACTTTTTCCCTCATTCTTCCTTTTTTGTCTGCCTTCATGCTGCCCATAATTGCTCCAAATTATCCCACTGTGCAACAATATTAACAATAACAATGCAACAGATGACATGCAAAGCAAAATATCCTTAAGAGTATGGGAAGGCCAATAATAATCCTTAATAACATGGATACTGATTAAACCAACAAACCTTGTTAAGAGCGCCTGCTCCAGTCAGGATAATGTGTGAGTTTTCCACCTGAATCACTCTTTGTCCCAAACGGACTAGATATGCTCCGATTCCAATAGCACGGCATGTCACCTGCATAAAAGAGCACAAAAACAAATCAGGAAAAAGGCCCAGAGGTTCACGTGGCCTCTTTTAACTCAGAGCAATCAGATCCACATTCTCACCATACTAATTGTAATGATCTCCTCATAGGCCTGAGAGGATTCTCCAGCAATGGTGCCAGAACCTCGCAGGTTCTCAACCCCAAGACCGTCGTTCTTCCCTATGATGTCAGTGATGATGTACCTGTAACAGACACAAGTTAAAAGCGTCAAATATTTCAACTGGCTGAATTTGCTACTTTGTGCGAACAAACAACCGATGATTTATTCTACCTGGACTCTCCACCTTCCTCAACATGGTGACAGTGAACAGCATTGGTGGAGCTGATGCGTGTGTAGTCCTGCGGTGTCAGGTAAAGGTACTTGAAACCCTATAGAGAAATGAAAAGAATTTATAATAAATAACATCAATCTGCACACATGCATTTCACACATACAGTATTCCCTGTGGTCACTTCCTTGTCTGGTGTATAATGCAAACATCAGCAGAAACACATTTGCAAGCTCACCTTGTAGGGGTCAGTGGGGTCAATCCAGGCCACCTGGAACATGTGTTTGATCTCTTCAGCGAGGCCAATGCGCGCTCCACTGTTGGCTGCGATGTAAATGCGGGGGATGCCCTCAGCCCGAGCCAACTCAGAGGCCTTGAGGAACAGCTCATCTTCTTGAGGACCAAATGAGCCAATCATGTGAGTGATATCATTACAGATCACAATAATATCTCTGCCCTCTGGATACTCTGGAGTCTTCATCTTCATCCTGAAGGCAACCATTCCCACCTGGTGAAAAATAGTTACAGTGGTTAACAGTATCCTCACAATTAGAAAGCAGGAACTGAAACAAATGCTCTAAATAGCTTCCTACATCATTGTCTCCAGGCAGGCGGTTCATCTGCACAAGCCGACCTTCAGGGTCCAGAACCAGCTCAGAGCACATGAGCACATCTTTAGGGTGTTCGTCCCTGGGACTCCACAGTTTAAACAGTGCCTATAAAAAATTTTTCAGTATGAGTCAGACACCTTATGAACCACAAAAAACACAAGTAAACCAGATTCAGCGAGTTAGCAGTACCTGTCTGAACATCTCAGGGAAGTCATAGACATATGTAGTACCCAGAGTTTGAGCCTGAAAGCGCTTGGCCTGGAGCAGGTCTTTGGTCACATATGGAGTGTTGATAAGCATGCCATGCAGAGGACCCTGTTTATCTCCATATGAATGGAACATGATCTGAAAAGGGACACATGATGAGGAGAAACAGTGAAAATACAACCATAAACCTGCCACACAGAAGAAATCACCTGCCACATATCTTTCTTTTGGTTCACATTTAATGTCACAAAATACTACAGTCCAATGGCCTCACCTGTCCAGAACTGGGGTCAGTGACCTCCTCATACAGACTGATGTCCAAATAATATCCAGACTCATTTGTGAGAAACAGGCGGACAGGAATGGCTTTGCCAGTTGGCGTCAGACGGATGTTTATCTTCAGCTCAGCCTGCAGGACTCTCAGCTTCCAAAGGCGGCTGCCGTAACGCATCACCATGGAGCGGACAGACTGCTCTATCTGAGGATCCCAAGAAGAGGAAACCACTGAGATAAATCTGATAGCTACTCAGAAGTCTGTATAAATGGTCAATTCATTGTGGACCGAATAATGTGCTGGACACTGACTTTAGAGGGATCCATAATGACAGTAGGGACAAAGTTGAGGAAGATGTGGTTGCAGTCAGTGCGTGTGTTACTGAAGGCCACCTCCAACTCATCCATGGCCTCCAGCAGAAGACGTTCTCCCTCATTTTGAAGGTACTCAAAGGATGCTTCCTGGTTGTGTATAAAAGGAGATTTAATCACTAAAATAACATTACCAATAAGCCAACATTACCACCATTATCTTTAAAAAGACATTCAAAATACTTTTCACCCTGGGAAAACAATCAGAGCAAATACTAATGATAACAAGCTGTACATTTCAGTTGCAACGCTGACCTTTGTAATGAGATCTGAGTGGCGGATGATAGCTCGTACGAAGAAGCGGTAGTCAGTGACTTCTGCCCCCTCCTGCACACGAGCAGCTCCGAGGTAGAGGTGCATCTTGTGGTTGGCACAGGGAACGGCTGTCAGGTCAAAGTTCCTCATGCGGTTAAGCTCCAGCTGAAACGCTAAAGCTGGCTCCAGATTACGGTAAATACGATCCTCCTGGAACTGAGGAGTGGCACAGATTGCAGGGGGTCATTACCTCCTCAGGCAGCACCATGTCAGCACAGTCAGCTCACTGCAATCTGATTATAAATTCTAGATTTGAATTAGATTACAATTGAGAAAAACTTACCCCATCTCTAGCTCTGAAAGTGAAGAACTTGGGAAATTCTCTCTGTTGAAATGACAGATCATAACAGCAGTAATGAGATACAAAGCAAGTGTTTTTTCTCAGTAAAATATGTTTACTTGCAAGTGCTACTGAACAAAATTAGTGCAGTAACAGTGATACTCGAACAAAATCATACTGTTGTATAAAAATGTATGAACATATATAGATAGGTAGATAGATATACACTATATATAAAAAATGTTAAAAAAAAGAGGACATTTTTATTACTTTCAAGGTAAAATAATAACATAAAATATGAATACTGGACAATTATTTGTTCCATTTACTACTGAGACAGCTGCTCCACAGTAAAGTTATATGTATTTCTACTATCTGTGATCTGCTGTACATAAAAAGAACAAGCGGAACTTTACTCAGAGTCGCGAATCATTTAAGGCCTTATCCAGAACTTCCAAAAATAATATATATGAATGATACAGTTGGTCCAATTAAAATAGTTGTGTTGTTACCTTCTGTGCAATCAAAAATGTTATTCTCCTGATCCCATACTCAAAGAGGAGAGCTTTCTGTGAAAACAAAAACATTATTCTTAAATATATAATAAAAAACTAAAACAATATAAAACATACATACATTTAACACATTCATAAGAATCAGTCAAGTGTTTAGAAACTATGTCAGGACGCTAACCTTTGACTGAGCAAAGCCAGTGAAAGCTGTGACCAAAGCATCGTCATCTTCTGTGTCTGCTGTTTTTATGGACACATTTATGATGTGGATTGGGTTCTCCTTCGTGTTCTGTTATGGGGGCGAGGGGGGGGGGGGAATCAGTGGCTTAAGAGACACAGATGACAACAACCTTTTACTTGATAAGCCAGTGACCTTCACAAACCCACAGCTCTCACCTTGAAGTTCTCCTCCTCATAGAGACCAGAACAGGACTCTGAGAAAGGAGCACTTTCCAACAGCGGTTCTGCAAAACTGGAGAGAACTTCATCAAAATTCCTGAAAAAGAAAAAGAAATTATTTTTCACTTTGATTTGGAAATCTTTGCCATAAATTAATAGCAGGGAAAGGAAAATGATCAGTAAATGAAAAGTGACCTTTTAAAGTCATCAAAACACTGGAAAGCCACCATGGCGCCCATGCGCTGGCAGGGTGGTGACAAGGCTCCATCCAGGAAGAGCTCACTGCCCTGCCGCCTCATTTTAAACTGGCCTGATCCACAGACCGGCACAGGAACCCTGAAAACGTGACACACACGCACACACACAGTGACAGCAAAGACAGGAACACAGAATGATCACATAGAGAGGTTTGCTATTGGGGGAAAAACAAAAAACAAAAAACACTGAACAGCCAAAAGTACAAATATTCATACAGAGAGCAATTAAAGCAAGTCTGGATGTTCTTACTAATTAAACAAAAGGCAACCAAATTTTACCACCCTTAAATCCAATTCTAATTACTGTACATACAGTCAATAGGTACATTTCATGTATTTAATTGATAGGGATTATAAATTGCTGTTGTCAAGAGCAATTGTTACCATATCTCATTGGGCGTTGCAAATCAAGAATCAAATTCTGATGCTGGAGAATACAGGCTCCCCAATTGGTAGCAGTCAACAAAATCGCAGGCATCAAGTTTTTTAAGAGGAATGTGGAATAAATGAAACATGAACCTCTCAAAAAGCTTAATTTTACTGTACAAGTTGAGAGAAGCAAAGAAAACATATGTAGAAGCTCATCTAAACAGTGAATTATGAAGGACTTGTTAGAGGAGTCCTTAAGCAAATGTTTCTGTTTTCACAGGACAGAAGGAAAGAAAAGCAACACTGTGCAGTCGACATGCATTGCTGTGAGACAAACACACGATCGGTTGGTTTGGCTGGTTGGGGAGGAGCTTTACTCTACCTGCTCAGAGTAGGGCTGCTCCCTCTGAAATAAGATGATTGACAGGTGAATATCAGCAGTGGATGATGAAAATGCACCTCAACCTCAAGGCATTATGATTGGATTACAGCACCGTACAAGAAGCTATGCACATTCACATTAATGTCCAGTTCTTCATTCAAAGTTAGCCAGAAGCAGTTACAGCAGTTTATAGGCCATTGTCCATGTGCACCTCTGGGTACACGGTAACTTTCAGTTCATCTTTACTGACCTATCTATCGCCAATGTCATGTTTTGGAGGTGGTAAACATTCACCAGCAATTAAACAATTAGGCAACAATGTGTTATTCGTCTGTGGCTTAAGACTCTTTGCAGCGTAGTTAAGTGAGGAAAGCCCTGTTACCGGTTCGGATGCGATGATGGCAACATGAATTGGAAGTCTACGGCACACGTTCCATCCTGCAGCTGGTGATGCTGAATGCTATTTAGCTCATAGGCGATGTAAGCTCTGCGCACATACACCTGAAAGTCAAACCAGAACAGGTCATATTCACTAATTAAGAAATAAACATACATAAGAAGAAAAAAAGTCCTCCATGTGAACCCACTGACCATACCTCCAAGGCAGCCATGCAGACTACTTGATTGGAGTGGTAGAAGAAATTGGGCAAAACATCAAAAATTGAGGTTTCAGAAAGAATGAGTTTCTGTGCCAAAGAAAAAATATGATGTGTTATTCATTTTGTATTCTGGCTTATAAAAAATTGATGATTACAAGGATAGTTCTCCACACAGGGCTAACCTTCAAGTTTTCTGGACAAAACTGGTGACCGTACATGTCGATGGCCGACAAGAAGATGGACTCCACCTGGTTGTGCCTCAGTTCGTACGAAGGTAAATGGGATGCAATCAAGACCTACAGTATGAGACATTTGCAAATATGATGTCAAGTATATGCAGATGGGGTAAACTGACTGTAAAAAAGGTTGCAAAATTTCTTGAAAATTGAGAAATAGTATTTTTCAGACAAGACTGATCACAAAAAATACCATTTGAATCCAAAGCAAGGTATGTCATCTGACAGACTACCTTGATTAAAAACAATATTTTAAAAACAGACGGAATAGTGTTTAACTGTGATGCTGGCAGTCTTAGATATTACCTGTCTGGCTCTCAAGGCCACCTTTGAGTTCTCCATCTTGCTAAGCTGAGTGAGCTCGTTCAGAATGGCCATCAGCTCATCTGCTAGCATTGGATCCCTTCCACACAGCTGGTCCTACACAGTTTACAAAGTGTCTCTCAATAAAACTGAATCGTCAGGAGGACTGTTTTAATTCCTGCGTGTCAGTGTCAAGGTCGATGAAGGACTTACTATGAGCATTGTGACTAAGACGTTCTTCTTGGAGACCTGTGCATGAGAGAAGATGTACTGCAGCACAGGACTCATGTCAGGTTTGTACTTCTCTCTCAGGTTGATAACACACTTGTCATAGTGAGCTGCTCATGAGAACAAAAGCACAGTGGCATTAGCTATGACAAACAAACCACAGCGAAGATTAAAGGAAATGAGTTTTAATGTCAGAATGAAAATGAGTTTTCATTCAGACTTTAGTGTATTGATATCACCTTGCTGAAACTGCGTCTCCACTTGCAGGTATTGCTTCAACAGATCAAGAACCACAGACTTCATATAACCACGGATTCCACTGCGGTACCTGCACCAAATTCAAACGTGTTAATTAATGCAACACCAATATCATATATTATATGTTATACATTATTGCTGTACAAGAAAAAGCTAACCTCTGTACCAGTTGAACAATGCTCTGAGTGTTCAAGAAGAACACCTCTCGGTCAGCCTTCCTCTGCAGGGTTGCTGCGTGACTATCTAGAATATTTGCAATCTGGAATAAAAAAGGGGAAACTTTATCGTATTATGCTGGCAGTAGCGATCATTTGCGTTAAAAGAACTCTTGTCATGTCCCGGTGAATCTCTCACCCTTTGGCTAGGGAACTGGGAGAGGACAGAGGTGATGTTACTCGCATACTGGGCCATGACTTTACGGATATCCTTCTCCACACCAGGAGGAATTCGACCTGCCACACTCGTCATGATCTCCTGAAGTTCCAACAGCGGCAGCGAGGGGTCCCTTAAAGTCTTCATCAGTGTGCCCAGCCACTGTTTCAGCTGCAAACACGAACGTGCACATTTTCTGATTTTCTGATGATATCATTTAAGAATTTGCAGTGGCAGAGAACCTGCTATGTACCTTGCTGCTGAAGTAGGGCTCTTCAAGGCAGTAGCCATCCATGACTTTACCCAAGTTTTCCAGCACATTGTGAAACACCTGGTGAAGCTTTTCCCCCACAATGGGTAGCGGTTGCTGTGGTGGGAGCACAGCCGTATTAAGTTCCACCTAAAACAGAGGGTGAAAAAAAAGAACTCATATTATCTGTAATTAACAAGAAAAACAGTAAACACGTGAGACACAGAATATAATTATTTGTTTGTCCACCAGACCTTAATAGAACAATACTTGCAATTTTATTATTTTAAGTAAGTAAAGTAGTAAATCTGGACAAAGTCAGGGCAAAATGTGCTAAAGATGTGGCCTGAAAATCATGAAAATAAAAAAATGTCATAATATGGTGTCAGCTATAAGACACAATTAAGAGAACAATCAGAAGTGGAGATTTTCCATTTATTTACCCGGTGTATACTGCTGGGGTCATCCAGGTCCATATGGGCCACCACACAGCCGGTCTCCAGAACTGCTCCAGGTCTCTTGACAAAGTGGATACAACCTGACTGCTGCACAGTCAGCGTCATCACCATCTTCATCACCTGAAATCGCAGCACAAACATCCAGTCAATACAAAAAATTAAAAAAAAAAGAGGCACAGCTTGCCTTATGAAGTCGGTGTTACCAGAGGTCTACCACACTCACCTCAATCTCTGCATAGGTCTCTCCTGCACAAACATGACCCCCATCTTCAATCATGTACTGGAGCAGTTTTCCAGCAGAGGGTGACCTCAGCACTGTGGGATCCTTCTCCTTCTCAAATACACAAGTCTTGTTGCCGACAGTGATGCGGTAGCTGTGAGGATGAAGTAATTCAGAAAAAAAAATGAGTGGAACAAACAAATGAATGAATCCAGATTGTAAAGATTCTCTTGCTCTTGCCTGTCCACTTCCTCCTTCATGTAGGTTGTGTGGCTGCTGCCATCATAGGACAGCAGGAGGCCTCCATCGCTCAGCCTGTGTACATCTATCTCAATGTTGGAGCCGTTCATTATGATGACATAAGTAGTTGGGGATTGGCGGGCGACCTGCAGCCAACAGCAGTGACAGCTTATTGATTGAAAAAGGTGAGATATTGAGTTAAAAAAAGGAAAATGTGAAGGGGATAAAGCAGTTACCTTGAGGCAGTACTTGACTCCTTCATATATCAGGTCCACGTTGACAGAGTTGAGGAGACTGGCTGCGGGCAGTACTTGGCCTCTACATGAGGAGCAGATAATGTTTGGATCAGTCAGTTACATAACAGACAATAAGAACTGTGGTGAGAGCCCAACAAGCAGGGACTGGGTCGACTGACCTTTCCAGTGAATGAAGAAAGTCAGACATGCTCTTTCGGAAGCTCGCATCAGCAACATGCAAAGCCCCACAAACAATACCGAGCATGGTATCTGGTCTCTCCGCCTGTAGGAAGAACATGTGGCTTAATGAAACAAAGAAACTACGCAGGATTTCAGAGACAAAATACCTGACAATGTAGGGATACATGGGATAAGGTCTTCAGCCTCCTACCTGAACCTTCTCTGCAATGAGATGATCCAGCCAGCCAGTGTCAATGTCATTGTTTCTGAAGCTTTCTGTCTCCAGTAGCTTAATAAGGTATTCGACTGTGGTCCTGAAGTCGCCTCTGATTGACAGCTCCTTCATAGCCACCACCATGTTCCTAAACATGAAAATATTACACAGATAAACATGTATACACTGTGTTTTAACTTAATCATTAATGATACATAACATAATATGCACATGTATGATTATACAAAATTATACTTTATAATAGAATTCAATTTAAACTTCATAAGTAAATGAATGCATAAGTTACAAAAGTATACTGCATAATTGCCAGTTTGTTTTATGTCTTTGGCAGGTCACAGTGTTCTCCACATTGTGTAATTACATTATGGGTAGTTACAACATTAGGGCAGATACTGCCTCAGTGTCGACACCTGAAAGCTTCGATTGTGAAAGATAAGGTGCCATTAAAACAGCAAAAGGGGGGCTTACGAAATGGCTTCTTCACGGTTCTCGCCCCAGGAGAAACAATGTCCAAACTGTGAGTCTGCAAATTCATGCAGGCCACCAGTTGCCCCCACGCTGAAATAACCCCAGACATTTTTACTGCTGCGGAAGTTCAACTCCTGCACTGTGCCCGAGCTGGGCTTGAACCCCTGTGAGGGCAGACGACAAGTCAGTGGTAAAAAATAAATTTACACAACAAAACTGCGTGTTCTGAGTGTCGATAAAATCAAGCTTTACCTCATCTGGGTTCTCACTGGTGATCCGAACAGCTATGACGTGCCCTCTTGGACTTGGCGTGCAGTCTGGAGTCTCAAAGTTAATGATGGTGTCACCCCAAGGAGTTTCTCCATAAAGCAAGCGGACGTCCTTAATTCTATGAAGGGGGATGCCCATTGCAATCTATCAGAGATGAATGACAGAGTTAAAATGGGGGGGGTTGATCTCTAGCTACAGGTGGCAATGATATAACTCCTCTTCACTGCATCCATTGACAAGACGTGTACCTGAAGCTGAGCAGCTGGCAGGTTTACATCACCGATCATCTCTGTGCAAGGATGTTCCACCTGCAGACGAGGATTCAGCTCCAGGAAATGGAAGCTTCCATCTTCAGAGAAGAGATATTCCACTGTACCTGCACTCACATAGCCCACCATCTTGGCTAGTCGCACAGCGTACTAAATCAGAAAGAGGAGGCAAAATGTGAATTATCAAACAAAGTTAATTAGGATGGAAAAATAGATGCAGCAACCTAAACTGACCCGTTCCATTTGTTCAAATGTTGATGGAGCGGCTATGGTGGCAGGAGCCTCCTCGATGATCTTCTGGTGCCTCCTCTGGATGGAGCAGTCTCGTCCAAACAGCGAGATGGCGTTTCCATACTCGTCAGCCAGTATCTGAACTTCAAGGTGTCTCGCATGCTGAGCCAGCTGCATGATGAAGATAGGTGAGCCGGGTACTTCTGTCTGAACCTGCAATCAAAAAACATGTTGTGAGAATTGCAACAAATTCAACTGTATTAAGTGGATTCAAAAACACAAAGAAATCAAGCATTAGGCTATAAAATGTAAGAGCACAAACCTGTCTAAAGGAACCTGGAAAATCATCAGAACTTTCAACTTTGCGGATGCCCTTTCCACCTCCACCCTCAGAGGCCTTGATAACAACCGGATAACCAATTCTCTCAGCCCCCTGCAGAGAAACATCACATAAAACACAAGATAGCTAAAGAATGAAGCTTGAAACAGAGTCCATCCATCCATTTTCTATACCGCTTATCCGTCAGGGTCGCGGGGGAGCTGGAGCCTATCCCAGCTGACTACGGGCGAGAGGCGGGGTTCACCCTGGACTGGTCGCCAGTCAATCGCAGGGCCAACACACAAAGACAGACAACCACACACTCTCACACTCACACCTAGGGGCAATTTAGAGTAGCCAATTAACCTAATGTGCATGTTTTTGGTATTGTGGGAGGAAGCCGGAGTACCCGGAGAAAACCCACGCAGGCACAGGGAGAACATGCAAACTCCACATAGAAGGGCCCAGACCGGGATTCGAACCTGGAACCTGGAACCCTCTTGCTATGAGGCGACAGTGCTAACCACTGCACCACCGTGCCGCTCTTGAAACAGAGTCATTTAGGTAAAAAAACAAATGTGTATAAATTATTATGATGATGTTGTTAAATGTTTAAATATGCTTACTGCAAGCCCATCTTCCACATCTTGAACACAGCCCTTTGTGTAAACCTCAGGAGGAACACTGATTACATTGCCCAGTTTTTGGTCTTCCTCAGCCCAGTCCACCCTCAGACCTGGAGCACCATGACACACATGGACACCACAGAAAAAACACTGTATTTAATCTATACAGATGCACAGATATGAGCTTTAAAATGACTCATATCACAGAGTCCACAGTACAGCTTGTGCTGCTATACATTATGTGAACTGAGACAGCGTGGGAGGTAAAGCGTCACCTGATCCGCTCCATGGTAGAGTGGGAATGTCAGCACTCTGAGCCACAATGGAAGAAGCCACCTTGTCCCCTAGAGCCCACATGGCTTTACTGGATGGCCCTGAGAAAAGATCAGTCACATCACGATGACACAGGTATAAATAAACCAAATTAAAATAACGTGAACATTCACTGGTTTCAAAGTGGATTTTACCTAAGAATGATATCCCTGCTTTGTTCAACAGCTCAGGCAGTTTGGGGTTTTCTGAGGCATGACCCCATCCAGCCCACACAGCCTGTTAATACACACACACACACACACACACACGTAATCATTTATCACAGTTTTGCATTAACAGAAAGAAAACTGTTGTTTAGATAAATGGTGAAGAATACCTGCACTGGGATTCTTTTAGCAATGTCCACTATCAGCTCTACGTTGGCATAATTGTTGTTGTTGGGACCACCAGGCACAGGAACATAATGGTCTGCCATTTTAATGTATTCTGTGAGGGAAAAGAGCAACACATAATAATTTATTCAGTGCAAACTTTCATTTTCTCTGGCCCTCATTCAGGTAAGCAACTGGTGATAACTGCTAGGTAATTAAAAAAAAAGAGAGATAAGCATCAGGCTAACAATGACCTGCATTAGCTTTCAAGTCTTCAGGAGTCACCATGACCACAAAACGAATGGTCCTTTCATTGCGAAACATTTCGTAGGACCAGCGACGGATAGAACGCATACATTTGACTGCAGCTATACCGTTGTTGGCTATCAGTACCTGCAAGGGAAACAGAAACCAGAAATGATCTGTCATTAAGCAACAAAAAATAAAGACTCAAACATACACATGAAGTCTGTGTAGATTTTCATTCATTCACTCATTCATTCATTCAGTCAGTCAGTCATTTTGCTTAGAAGAGCTTAAATTGGGGCAACTGGATTTCAGTTTAAAACTGAACTGGACCTGGAGCCCCAACTTAAGCTCTTCTAAACATACACAGGAACTGATTTTCATTCTTACTTTTTCAATGACACGGGTGCCACCAAACCGAGTGACAAACTCAGCAGGAGAGGCCACAGTGAAGTCCCTCTGTAAATCCATCTTTCTGTGTTCACGTCCTTTTTTCACCAAGTGAAGACCAGACATGCTAGGCCTGCAGTGAAAAGCTTGTGGTTAGCTTTCTTTCCCAATGACATAGCAAAACACAGTAACCTGGGTGTATTCTGTTCTGTGTATCAGCTGCAAGATATTTTAAATAATCCAGGAAAATGTAGGCTGCACATTATCCTCGTTAACGTCACAATGCAAGCAGATTTGAAGAGAGAACAGACTACAAAGATCCTCTACAGCCATGGTGGTAAACAGCTGAACAAACGACAAGCAGCAGCTACTACAATGGAACGACAGCACTGAAAATCAAAAACCTAAGTCAAAGTTCAGTCTCTCTCCTCAACACGCAAAGACAGACTGTGGATCAGCCCATTTATTTTCGAGCTTATCTTCAAAATCACACCTAACTGCTGCTCTTCACCACGGTTATGTTATTCTACATTGTACGCGGTGCTTAGAATTATTGATATGAGTTCAGTGGAGTCTACAAGTCTTTCTGTATTTTAACCACTAATAGTGTGGTCCACGAGGAATTTAATGAGACACTTTGCTACCTGGCTGTCAAACGAGCTTCATTTTTCTGTTACAAATGTGGCTCCTTCAATGTTGTTTTACTGTTTCACTACAGACTGACGCCTGTTTAAAAAAGAGCAGTTCAATCATCATATCTGAAAGCAGCAAAACTGAAATTCATTGACACACTTACTGTTTGGCATCCTTTATAACCTAAATACCACCAGTACTAAAGCACAAAGAATAAGCCACATTTAGAAACTTTTTAGACTCAGACAACAAACCCAAACAATTCACTGAATGTTTTGTCAGACATAATTTGAATAATTAGTGCAATAACTAGTTAATGTTATGTTCACGACTATCAGCTCGCTCCTACCTTGTTCATTCCAAAGTCTCGTCGCAATTGCACCACAACCATAGAAATTTTGTCCCATGTCAAGATATCACTGAGCAACACCTGTGTTGCACCAGTGAGCTAAGATGTGAAGTTGGGTGCAATTCTGTCTGAGTGTACATGAACTTTAAACTTAAGACTTACTGTTCACTTTGCAAATACTGATTACACTCCGTTATGGAACTAGTTTTGATAACCTTTTCCAGTGTCATGCACATTTGATCCACTTTTTGATCTTCTGCCAGGACGTGAAGCGTGACATCGCAGATATAAAATCTGACGTAGAAACTAAGAGGAGGATTGCAACTTGTGCGAAAACATGTCAACTTACTCTGGTCTGTTTTCCATTTCCCTCCGGTAGGGTAAACATTACGGAGGGTTTTTTTTCTTTATTTCCTCAAACTTTCATGTGCCAGGGCAAGCTCTGTTAACTTACATAACTGCTGTATTGCCCCACAAACGAGCTTTCCGGTTCACAAATATCAAAAACATCTGCAAAAGTTGCTGGAGTATCTGCCGTTGTTTCATGCAGTCATTATACATGGTTTCATTCCTTCAGCTGTATGTATGCGATAACTGTCCACATAATAAACACTGCAGCAATAGTATCAAATTACAGAGATCAGTATCAAGCTTTTCGAGGCTCTTACCTTTGGAGATATGGGAATAAGTCATTTCCCTCCATTGTAAGGCCTTTTTTATTATCCCATGTGCCTTAGTAGTGAAACTAGATTATAAAATGTAGGACCAAAACAAAGGGACCTCTACAAAATGTTCCTCTCCGGCACTTCCTCCCTTTTCTCCTCCCACATTTGCTGCAAAATAATCTGAAGATCCCCTGTGACAGATCACAGACTGTTCCTTACGAGTATACACAGACAGAGCGAAGGCCCACACCAGGAAAAACATGTTCATTCTACTTCATTTATAAAAGACATTAACTAGCATCAAGGTAAAATCTGGAGTCAACACTCAAACCTCCATGCACACACAAATTAAAATAAATTTTTTCCCCACTGATTACTATTTAAAAGTGCATTTGCTTCAGCTGCAAAATTATGCAGCTGAACTGAAGGTACATGCCTCTAAAGTTGAGATTTAGCAGAGGAAAATTCCTTACCTTACTCTACTTCATGATGCACAGCTTAATGCATCAGAATAAGTTAATCCAATTAAGCATGTCAAGTTGAACACGTAGCTGGGTGCACCAAACAACCCCTCTGACCCACAATCATATCATATACCATTGCTGGATATAAAAATAACCGTCCACTATGCAGTGCCAAAAAAATAAAGTTAAAATAAAAATTTATGGAGAATCTAGAAGCGTTTTATTCCGCTGTGTTGTGACCTAGAGTCACACCACAACTCTCAAAGTCATTTGGTTGAGGCTCTTGTTCCAATAATAGTGCCAGGGTGTTTGGTATGCGACAATAACACAGGTCAGCTCGGCGCAGTCAGGTGATAGCAGACAGCGCATGGAGAGCGTGGTGACGCTAAATAACTCCGTTTATATTCACACTAGTATTTGACGTGAGTGAGATGCTTCCATGTCACATGATGGAGTGATGAAAACATGCCTGGCCTTAAACAGCTGACATTAAATTCACTTAAAGAGAAACAAGATCTTACTTGATGCTTGAGGAGCTGCACTGTTGCACTGCAGAGGAAACCCGCTCGGGAGAACATTTGTGGCTGGAGGTCAGCGGCTGAGAAGCTCCGCTTGGAGGTTTGGCCACTAGACCTTCCTCGTCTGAAGAGTTATCCTCTGACGCTCCGAGAATGAACTTGAGGCGTTCCCTCGCCTCGGGCCCTGAGCTGAGCATCGGAGCATTGGCTTTGGAAGGCTTCTGGGTGGCTGATGACAATGACGGCTTTTCTGAATCTACCTCAGGGGACATCTGTAGAGCCTCAGAGTCCACTGTTTTGATTTCAAGACCTGCAGAGGAGCTGCTGACCTGAGGCCTGTTATCCTCATTGTGTGTTGATGTAGTAGGAACTGTTGACAGGAAATGTTTGCCTGGATGAGAGGACTGTGTGGCAGACATGTCCTCCTCGTCTGCAGGCGGACCACCACCCGACGGAGATTCCTCTCCTTTCACAGGCATCACTGCTGTCTTGGTATTAATCCTCCACAGCAGCAACAAAATCCATAGGATTAATCCCAAAACTGCAAATGGAAGCATTCACAGACATCCTCCTGAGACTGCAACAACACATCAAACAGAGTATTACAACTCACACAAGACAAGAAAGCCAGCTTAAAAAAGATCATCATCGGACATATCTTTCACCTTACATAATAATAGCTTCTGTGGCAATAATATAATATATATTATTTTTTATTTTTTCATAATTTGTCCAATGTGGGGCACTGACAAGGTTATTTTTTTTAAATGTAAAATGTCTCACTAAGCATATATCTTTGTCAAAATGCTTTAATAACCAAATTAACGGCATGTTAATGCCATGTAGCACTGCTGTCTTCTAGTCTGAAGACGTTACTCTTGAGCTGATCAGAGGTCAAAAGCTCTCTCAGGAACAGAGGCATGCTGGGTAACATGAGATAAAACACGTAAATTCAGCTCAATTTCAAAAGATAAGAGAAAACAGGTACCAGAGATACCAGCTCGCACCTGTAATAACAAAACCAGACAAAAAAAAAAATATTTTCTGTTAAGTGTAACCATTAAAATTTTTATTATAAGCAATAATTAAAATTCATAAAGTCATATGCACACTCTTATTGACCTTGAGTACTTAAAAAAAATCAACAACAAAAATCAACAAATCAAGATATTTGTGCAATTTAATATGTCAGCAGGGCCTGGCAGCCTACATTTCCCAGCCAGCGTTCAGAGAACAGACTGGTTGTGACAGCTGACATGAGAACCAAATGCGGCTGCTTCATTTGGGCTAAAGGTCAACACTGAGGGAAAGAAGGGCGAGGAGGAGGAGGAGGAGGAGGTGCAGGCATCACGATAAAGAAACCATAACAAAGGATGTGAATCAAATATGGATCCCTCATACCAGCCAAAGTTTGTATTTCAAATTAAAATTAAGAATAAATCAGTGGCCAGTCCATGTGAAGGAGCCACTGAATACACAGACAAGGAGGCATTTGTCCTCTGGAGCCACTTTGACTTTGACAAAGGAAAGGCTGAGGCATCACTTTTTAGATGGAGTACAATGTCCAAGAGAATATCTTTTTGTAATAAAGGTTCTGTGAATTTTTAATTTCATGTGTCATATTTTTAAAAGCACTTTCAAATTTGTCTTTTGGACGCCATTACGTCTAGCACTGAAAGTTAAAAACTTACTTATTCTTGTCCTTTTCCATACCGACCTCAACCGACTGTCAAGTGGACACAATAAGCCACACACTAAACGTGGCTTATCAGCTGCAAACTGACCTTAACATAGTCCACTGTACTGTATTCTTCTCACAAAATATAAAGGAAACACAAACAAACACTAAGCAAAAGCAAAGCAGGACGTTAATTCTGCTAGAAAAAAACGGGTGCAAAACCTTCGACCCAACGGGAAAATGAACCTGTTTTTAACATGAGATATGAGGTCCACTTTTGGAAGTAAGATATATTTAAGGTGCAAATGGTTGAAGCCAATTTGAAAAAGCGGTATTAGATTGTAAAAAACGTGTCATTTACACTCACCACTACAGATAACGGACAACACTGCTCAGTCGTTGTTGTTGCTGCTGCTACGTTTAATGTTAACACACCAGGCTAACGAGCTAGCTGACAACAGAACCACTGATTTTTCAATAACTTCACACAAAACAGAGTAAACTACTTTCTTCACTCTTTGTTTATCTCCTCCGAGACCTCAAACTCAACGTCAACCGCACTACTATTAACATGTTCATTATAATAATTTTCATGACAGCTGCAGCAAATGTCAAAGCAAAACGTACCACCACACCAGTTCCTCTCAGACCCCAACCGTCCAACACCTCCTCCTCTCTGGCATAGTAAACATATGTTGGGGTAGGGGGGTTCAAGCTCCTCCCAGGAAGGAGGAGAGCGTTCGAAGATCGTGTAAGAAGAAGATGTTTCAGTCTGTGGGTAAAAACAGCAGTAGGAAGCCGACCTAAAAGGTCTGCAAAAGTACGCGGTCCCTGAAACTCTCTGCTGCGTTCGTGTAAAATGGGATGAATAAAAAATAGTTATGGTTAGTTATAGTTAGCGGGTTATGTGCCTTGTGCGCTGGTGGGATGCAACTACCTACCAAGTACATTTAGTCAGATTTTAAGGATTTTAACTTTACATGAGCATTTTGTTCTAATGCTACTTTTGACTTCAACTTCATTGCAGTTCAGAAAAAAAATATAAAAATCAAAAAGGCTCAACTACAGTCAGGGTATTTGACAGCTTTACTAGTTATTTTAATTTTTTTGTGGTTTTGTTTTGTTTTTTGTATGCAAAACATTATGAAAATGTGCGAGTACAGCTGAAAGGATTTGTCTGTTAAATTAATTGTAACCTGTTTTAATAATCGGTTAAGTTTTTTTTCATGACTAGAACATTGCTTCTCAAATCTGAGGAACATTTTAAGAGCGTGGCTTCTTACTTTACTTTACTTTACTATCTCCTGTGGGCACACGCGTAAAAACAATGTTTACCTGATTAGTGGTGCCGTGCTAGTTAGCCTCCTCACAGCCCTTCAACGGGTGCAAAACGTTCGGTTTTCGCGACTCATCGTTTTAGCTAAACGATCTTCGTGCTTCCTTCTCTCCGCGCTGCTCTCGCGGCAACTGCCGGAACGCGCCAAAATAAGAAAACACTCGCCGTGTCAGTGACAGAGAAAACCAGAGGAAAGACATTTGAAGCAATTTCACAACCAGATTCAACAGATTTATTAAATGTGAATGGGCCTTTAATTTATTTCTCCGCGTTGTAGCCGGCAGACCACAAGAAAAGATGGTTCTGCAAAACAGTGGAAGGTACAAAGCGGACCGAGGACAAAGTGGAGGAGATCAGGAAAACCAGTGAGTTACTCTTTCGTTTAGACTGTCAGCCACATCTTTTAAGCGCCCCGGTTGATGACAGAGAGAAACCATGAGCTTAACGTATCTGTCCTGTGTGTGTTTGAACAAGGGACGATGGATCCTCGATGTCCGCCCTCAAGCGGCTGGAGCGCAGCCAGTTCACCGACGAGATGGACGCTCGCTTCGGCTTCGACAGGATGAAGGAGCCCGGGGAGAAAACGGGCTGGCTGATCAACATGCATCCTGTAAGTCTGCTCGGGATCGTGTTTGAGGTTCTTCAAAGTGTTAAGGAGAAAAGGTGATAAATAAATCTGACACTTTATTCCCACTTGTAGACAGAGATCCTGGATGAAGACAAGAGGATGATCAGTGCTGTGGACTATTATTTCATACAGGAGGACGGAAACAGGTTCAAGGTGTGTTGGAAAGTGCTGTGACACACAATTATAAAAACATTTGAAAAATGTTCGTCCACCCCACATTTTTTTTCCATTGCTCTAATGTGTCCCTGCTGGGGTTTCTTCTGTCTGTAGGTGGCTCTTCCCTATAAGCCATACTTTTACATTGCAACAAAAAAGGTAAGTCTGTCATTTTTTTTCATATGTCACTCAGACATGTTCAAAGACTCTTTACTTAAAGGGTTTTATTTCCAGAACTGCGACAGAGAAGTTATCTCATACTTGTCAAAGAAGTTCCAAGGAAAGGTGGCAAAGCTGGAAATTGTGCCAAAGGAGGACTTGGACTTGGTGAGAGTTAAAAAATTGTTAAAGTTTTTCATATTATAGAACCTGTTTGTTCCGGAACAACACTAACGGTGTTGTTCTGTACCGGCTTGGTCTCCCTAGCCGAACCATCTAGTTGGACTGAAGAGAAACTACATCAAGCTCTCGTTCAACACCGTGGACGACCTCGTCAAAGTCAAGCGTGAGATCTCCCCGGCGGTGCGTAAAAACAGAGAGAGGGAGCAGTCCAACGACGCCTACACCTCAATGTTATCAAGGTAACACCCACCACCCGTCCCAGTAATCTCTAATAAGGTTATTTCCAGTTCAACACTGATCCGTTCGTTGGTTCCTACAGTGCCTTATCAGGTGGAAATGTGACGTCAGCAGACGAGGACGGGACGTTGAAGAGTATTTCAGACCAATTAGACAACATAGTGGACATGAGAGAATATGACGTGCCCTATCATGTGCGATTGTCCATCGACCTCAAGATCCACGTGGTAAAGACTGATCCCAATTTTTTTATTTTTTTAAGTCGTCTAAGAGACACGTGTTTTGCCGTTCTAATCTTTACTGTCTCTGTTTCTCAGGCTCACTGGTATAATGTTCGATACAGAGGCAACGCTTACCCCCCAGAGATTGTACGGAGAGATGATCTCGTGGAGCGACCAGTATGATGATTTTATTCATTATGTTGCTGTGTGGGATCTGTCGTTTGTTCAGTTTTGCGTTTGCCGGTGACTCTTACAAAGCATCATTTCTTGTTCTTCTTAGGACCCTGTTGTGTTGGCTTTCGACATAGAGACCACCAAACTGCCACTGAAATTCCCAGACGCGGAGACCGACCAGATTATGATGATCTCCTACATGATCGATGGGCAGGTGAGTTACGTTTCCGTCACGTGTTTATAACATGTATTATTCTGTTTTTAATCCAGGTGTCTTTTTGTTTTCAAGGGGTTTCTAATCACAAACAGAGAGATCGTCTCTGAGAACATTGAAGATTTTGAGTTCACTCCCAAGCCCGAATATGAAGGGCCTTTCACTGTTTTCAATGAGGATGATGAGGTGGGTGCACAACAGTGGATCTGCTACAGTGTAAATAAAAACAAACTGAAGTGCTGCAAAGTATTGAGTATAAAATGTAATGCTGCGTGGTTGCATCAGTGTAATAATATGTGGTAACTTTGACTTTGGCTGCAGGCGGCGCTTATTCAGAGGTGGTTCGATCACGTTCAGGAAACCAAGCCAAACATCTTTGTAACCTACAATGGAGACTTCTTTGACTGGTGAGTTGCTGCTGTTTGTGTAACACAATAACGTGAATTACTCACTGTCCTGTGGTGTTTACCCGTCACCCCTCTCACTTCGTTTCCACTCTCTCAAGGCCTTTTGTTGAAACCCGGGCTGCCCTCCATGGACTGAGCATGCACAGGGAGATCGGTTTCCAGAAGGATAGCCAGGGAGAGTACAAGTCCAGTCAAGCCATCCACATGGACTGCTTAAGGTCTGCACAACTCAGACACTGTTAAAATGATTCCTGTGTGGTTAATGTAAATATACACTGAAGGGTAATGGTTAATTTTAGACTAATTAATTGTCCTCCCAACCTGTTTCTCCTCTGTGTCAGGTGGGTAAAGAGAGACAGCTACCTGCCAGTGGGAAGTCACAATCTGAAGGCAGCAGCAAAGGCTAAATTGGGCTATGACCCAGTGGAGCTGGACCCAGAGGAGATGTGCCGCATGGCAACTGAGGAGCCACAGGTACAGAAGTGGACTTCAGCTTGGAAAATTAAGAATTGTTCTGAATGAGCTTTTGTAATTTTGTTGACTTTTTTCTATTCTCTGCGTTTCTGTCAGACTTTAGCCACCTACTCTGTGTCCGATGCTGTGGCCACATATTACCTGTACATGAAATACGTTCACCCCTTCATCTTCGCTCTGTGCACCATCATCCCAATGGAGCCTGATGAGGTTTGTCAAAGGCAACTGAAATCCATAAAAAAAATAAATAACATGCATTTTGATTATTAATAATTGTTGCTTTTCTTGTATTGTCTATCTGTTACCAGGTGCTGCGTAAAGGTTCTGGGACTCTGTGTGAGGCTCTGCTCATGGTGCAGGCCTTCCACGCAAACATCGTCTTCCCCAACAAGCAGGAGCAGGTCTTCAACAAACTGACAGACGACGGCCACGTCATGGACTCTGAGACCTACGTGGGCGGCCACGTGGAGGCGCTGGAGTCTGGAGTCTTCCGCAGTGACATCCCCTGCCGATTCAAAATGGTACGTCTCGGTTTAGATTACAGCTACAGGTTTTCTGTTCCACTAGTTTTTGTTTTTTTGTTTTGTTTTTTTTTTTTTTTTGGCGTGATGATTTGATTTCCGGTGTGTAAACAGAACCCAGCTGCGTTTGACTTCCTGCTGCAAAGAGTTGAGAGGACAATGCGTCACGCCATTGAGGAAGAGGAGAAAATCCCCTTGGAGCAAGTCACCAACTTTAATGAGGTTTGTTGGCTCTACTTCTTCTTCTTCCTTTTTTTCTCCCTTTGTCGACCCAGTGTCCTCAGCTTAAAGTAATTAAACACCTCTGGTATTTTCTCAGGTTTGTGATGAGATCAAAAAGAAGCTGACTTCCCTGAAGGAGGTTCCAAACAGAATCGAATGCCCCCTCATTTACCATCTGGACGTTGGGGCGATGTACCCTAATATCATCCTCACCAACCGCCTGCAGGTGAAAGAGAAATCAAAAGAAAAACACATGGAATGAAACATGTAGAAATGCATGGAATTCAATGCTTATATTTTCTACTTTTACAGCCATCCGCTATGGTTGATGAGGCCACCTGTGCTGCCTGTGACTTTAACAAGCCTGGTGGCTCCTGCCAGAGGAGGATGACCTGGCAATGGAGAGGAGAAATCAGTAAGTTTGTGTTGGATAATTGTGTTCTTCCTGTTCCAGATGTTGGGTTAAATCCCCCCACTACACACACACACACACACACACACTTTTCCCTCTGTCTGCAGTGCCCGCCAGCCGCAGTGAGTTCCACCGCATCCAGCAGCAACTTGAATCTGAGAAATTCCCGCCATTTTACCCCAACGGTCCACCTCGAGCCTTCCACTCTCTCAGCAGGGAGGAGCAGGCCAAACATGAGAAGAAACGCCTGGCAGGTGCTTACTTTCTTTCTCTCTTTTTTGGCTCCTTACACTTTGGCTATAAACATTGTGAATTACTGTTTGCCGAAGCATAGTTTGACCTGTCTTTTCTTTGTCTCAGACTACTGTAAGAAGGCCTATAAGAAGATCCACATCACCAGGCTGGAGGAGCGAGTCACCACCATCTGTCAGAGAGAAAACTCCTTCTACGTCGATACTGTGAGAGCTTTCAGAGATCGACGGTACGAATTCAAAGGACTCCACAAGGTGCGTTTTGGTTCACTTACATAACAATTCTCCTCATGCTTTACAGTATTTTCAATTCACTACACCTTCACACATATCGAATTTACCTGATGTAAAGTACGCACCTTTCACATGACCTTTTGCTCAAGGTGTGGAAGAAGAAGCTTTCAGCAGCTCAGGACAGCGGAGACGCTGCTGAGGTGAAGCGCTGCAAAAACATGGAGATCCTGTACGAGTCTCTTCAGCTGGCTCACAAGTGTATCCTCAACTCTTTCTACGGCTACGTCATGAGGAAAGGGTAGGAATCAGCTTTAGTTTACGTCATTCAAATCACCAAATGTCACCTTACTTGGATCGCTGCATGAGCTTTTTGTCCTTTGCTGCTGGTGAAATCAGATCTTCCTGTGTAATAAACAACTGATGTCACTTCTGTGTGTGTGTGTGTGTGTGTCTCCATCAGGGCGCGCTGGTACTCCATGGAGATGGCTGGCATTGTGTGCTACACTGGAGCCAACATCATCACTCAGGCCAGAGAGCTCATCGAACAAATAGGGTGAGTGTCATCTTGATAATGTGATATCTGATTATAAAAATTACCTTTTTTGCTCAGCGCCAAGTCAACTCCAGTCCAGGGAAGATGGAGTTGGATGGCATCCACTGTTGAGTTCTTGCCAACTTTTCGTTTTGAATCCAGCTCCTGCAGTACTGTTTTTATCTTACTTTGGTTTGCTCCTACATCATGTGCTTTAGTAGCAGATATTATTTATATTGCAGGTCAGAGTAAGAGTTGCATAAATGAATCATATATTTAACCAGATTCCTAATCTAATTTGTGAACTAAAAAAATAGTTACCGGTAAGTTCATTTCCATTTCACACACATATCATGTCCTTCACTTCTCTGCGCCTCAGGAGGCCACTCGAGTTGGACACTGATGGTATCTGGTGTGTCCTGCCCAACACCTTTCCTGAGAACTTTGTGGTGAAAGCCAGTAATGAGAAGAAGCCCAAGGTGACGATCTCTTACCCAGGGGCCATGCTGAACATCATGGTGAAGGAGGGATTCACCAACAATCAGTACCACGAGCTGGTCGACCCCGCCTCCCTCACATACAACATCAGGTCAGAGAACAGCATCTTCTTTGAGGTGGACGGACCGTACCTGGCCATGATCCTGCCTGCCTCGAAAGAGGAAGGGAAGAAGCTGAAGAAAAGGTAACGCAGCAGTGAGTTTAGACTTCTGGCCCTGGTCAGATAGGATGGATCAGTTACCAACATCAGCGAAAGGGCTGCGTGTCAAATTAAAGTGTTTGATTTGAGGTTTCTCTGTTCATTTTAGGTATGCTGTGTTTAACGAGGACGGCTCCCTGGCTGAGCTGAAGGGTTTTGAGGTGAAGAGAAGAGGAGAGCTCCAGCTCATTAAGATTTTTCAATCATCTGTGTTTGAGGCTTTCCTCAAAGGCACCACTCTGGAGGAGGTGTACGCCTCTGTGGCCAAAGTGGCTGACTACTGGCTGGATGTTCTGTACAGCAAGGTAAAAATCTGTGATTGTGAAAGCTCAGTTAATGGTGTTTCTTGTTCTTATCCTCTTCACGAGACACTGATTGATTTATTTCACCTCTTTTGCAGGCTGCAAACATGCCAGATGCTGAGCTGTTTGAACTGATTTCAGAGAATCGTTCAATGTCCAGAAAGCTGGAGGACTACGGAGAGCAGAAGTCCACTTCTATCAGCACAGCTAAGAGACTGGCTGAATTCCTGGGAGACCAAATGGTGAAAGATGCTGGCCTCAGCTGTCGCTACGTCATCTCCCGGAAACCAGAGGGTTCGCCTGTCACAGAGAGGTGAGACAGCAGCTCTGGAAATATACTTTAAGACTTTAGGGCAGTGGAGAGTTCAGATCGAGCCACTTTAAAACCATTTCATGACCAGCTTCATTCCCATCACTAGTAAACTATGACATCACAGTAGAAATTCTTAGATATTGTGTATAGGTATATTGCTTAAAACATGAAGTTTAGTATTTGTGCTTTGGTTACAAAACCCCATGTTCAACCTTTCATATCAAAGCAAAACAGTGTGAGGTGTGGTGACCTGTTTGAGGTCTGTTTTGACCTTCTATCAGCAGGCATTTAGGTGTCAATAATACACTCTATGGACAAAAGTATTGGGACAACATTGAGAGTTGAGTTGTTGGGTTTCAGCTCACGGCTCTGTTTGGACCAGTCCAGTTCTTCCACACCAACCTCATCCAAAGCATGTCTTTATGGAGCTTGTTTTGTGCACTGGGGTGCAGTCATGTCGGAATAGAAAAGGACCTTCAACAAACTGTTGCCACAAAATTGGAAGCATAGCATTGTTTCCCTTAACAGGCCAAGCACAACCCCTGCAAAACAGCCCCATACCACAGCTGAATTCAGTAGTACAGAGATGTGTCCTAATACCTTTGTCCGTATAGTGTAATTAATGACAGCTCCTTTGTTGTCATGAGAATACAACTTCATCCTCTTGCATTAGTCAGGCTCCATTGAGTTCCTGTCTGGATGTTTTCTGTCAGAGCCTCAGTGTGTTCTGAACTTTCCTTTTATAGCCATTCTGTCAGATGTCCAATAGGCAGACAGGTCAAATACATCAGCTCGGTTGAATCCCACATGCCATGATGGTAGATGTAATACATTCTCTGGACCAAATAAAATTATGTCGGAATTGCTTTCTCAGAGTTAAATGTTTGCGGTGGGCAAGCAGCTTTACCATAAGAGCTTTGAGTTTGACACTGACACACTTGTTCCTCTCCGTCAGAGCCATTCCTCTGGCCATCTTCCAGGCAGAGCCCAGTGTGAAGAAGCATTTCCTTCGTAAGTGGTTGAAGATGCCCAGCCTGCATGACTTGGACATCCGCTCTGTGAGTGTTTAGACAAAACATAAACATTGCTCTTGAATACAAGCTTTTAGTTTTCTGTGTGAATATGCTTGTGTGGTCTCTCTGAAATTAACATTTCTGTTGTGGCCCTTTTCAGATCCTTGATTGGAGTTATTACATTGAGAGGTTGGGTAGCGCCATCCAGAAAATCATCACAATCCCTGCAGCTCTTCAACAGGTAAAAATGATCCACACGTTGGTCTCTCTGGCTGAGGTCGATGTTCTGGTAAAATCTTAATTGTTTCTGTTCAACATCAGGTGAAGAATCCGGTGCCCAGAGTGAGGCATCCTGACTGGCTTCACAAGAAACTTCTGGAGAAAAATGATATTTACAAGCAAAAGAAAATCAGTGAGCTGTTTACCAGCGAGGGCAAGAGACAGGTTTGTTCACCTCTCAGCAAAATGTCCTGTCAGACTGTCAACATGGAAAGATTTCTTCTTGGTCATCAGTGGTCTGCCAACAGCCCATCTTATTGGCCCATTATTCACTTGTTGTTCTTTTTAAAATGGCCTCTTCTGTCTCAGGTGGCCCATCAGCCTCTTCAAGCGGGCCAAGCTGCAGACATAGAGGACTTTGGAATGCCTGCCAGACCTCTGCAGCCAGCCATCCTCATCAGCACCAAGCGGAAACGGGCTTCTCAGGGAGAGGACAGCCAGGTGGAGTCTCAGGATGTGGAGCTCACCCAGTCCTGGAGGGAGATCCTGGGGCCCCCTCCGCCAATGGGAAAGACACGGGTAAGCTAGCCGGCAACAAGCGTTCCCACAGAAATGTTGCAAAGCTTTCAGAAAACATGAGGACTGGCTCTGTCTGCATACAGGAGGAGCGTCTGGTGTGGCTACGTTACCATAAGAAGAAGTGGGAGCTGCAGCTGAGGCAGAGGAAGGAGAGAAAGAAGAGGAGGAGGCTTCTTGATGGCGAAGCACAACCTGTAGGGGGAGGAGTAATCAGGGATGGCCCCACCACTGGTCTAGGAAGCTTCCTCCGCAGAACAGCGCGCAGCATCCTGGACATGCCCTGGCAAATTGTGCAGGTGTGGGGCAGAGTCACCTCCATTATCACCCTGAAGTCACTTAACAACTAACAAAATCCCCCCCAAAAAAACCCAAACATCTAATCTCGTGTCTTCTTCGCTGTCCCTGTCAGATCGCAGAAACGAGCCACCCTGGTCTGTATAAGCTGTGGGCTGTGATTGGAAATGACCTCCACTGCATGAAGCTCAACATCCCACGTGTCTTCTACGTCAATCAGAAGGTCCCGAAACAGGAGGAGGGGGTCATGTACAAAAAGGCAAGTAATAAGAAAATGCATTTCAGTTGCTGTACATGGCATGAAAGCGTGTGTTGTTACACTAAGTTAACCCAATAAATTTTAACTGGCTTCAGGTGAACCGCATGCTGCCTCGCTCCAACATGGTGTACTACCTTTATGAGTACAGTGTACCAGAGGACATGTACCAGGAGCACATCAATGAGATCAATGCTGACCTCTCTGCTCCAGACATTGAAGGGGTTTATGAAACACAGGTATCATATGTGTGTACACACACACCGCTCAGTTACGATGCTCTTTGTGTTTTTACCATGTGTCTGAGACCACTTTGTATGTCACTGTAAACAGAATGAAGCATTAATGTGATCTCTTGCAGGTCCCACTGCTGTTTCGTGCCCTGGTGCAGCTCGGCTGTGTGTGCATGGTCAATAAACATGTCGTGAGGGATCTGGCCGGGAGGGAGGCTGACACTTTTGACCTGGAGCACCTGGAGATGAGGTCTCTGGCTCAGTTCAGCTACCTGGAACCTGGTGAGACCTGTCTCACATGTACTGGTCATTTATAAGTCAAAATGATCTCATGTGGATTTTTGTTCCGTTTGTTGCAGTTACCGATCGCTGATATTTGGCCTGATATTGTGGGATCCTCCTCATGAGCTTTGTGATATGTAACAAGTTTTATATCACTGTTATGTTCCTCCTCTTCTCAGGGAGTGTTCGCCACATGTACCTGTATCATCACAGCCAGGGTCACAAGGCTCTGTTTGGCCTTTTCATCCCCTCCCAGCGCAAAGCCAGCATCTTTGTCCTGGACACAGTAAGAACAACACAGCTCTTTATTTCTTCCACAGCCACCGCATTGATATATTGATTCATATTTTGTCAAGTGAGGCTCTTCCCGTGCCAACAAATGTATGTTGTTATGTTGACAGCCTAATAATGGGGTTCTGTCTGTCTCACAAGGTCAGAAGCAACCAGATGCCCAACCTGAGTAACCTCTACACAGCTGAACGCACAGCTCTCCTTGAGAAGACGACCGAGGAGCTCCTGCCACCGGAGAAACACAACTTTGAGGTCCGAGCTGAAAACGACGTGAAGGCCATTTACCGCGCACTCCAGCGCATACTGCTCAACTACAAGGTGAAATACACCAGAGCTATTTAAATATCTGATTATTTTCAAATGATCATATAAACAGACTTTACTAATGGTGTCTGCTTTGTCTGTTGCCATTGACAGGAAGAGCGTCGTGGTCCGACACTCATCGCCATGCAGTCAAACTGGGAGCTACGGCGGTTGGCTGCAGGAATGCCGGTGCTTGAGGAGTTTCCAGTCGTTCCAGTACATGTGATTGATGAGATCAGCTATAATGTGCTGGACTGGCAGCGCCACGGTGCCCGCCGAATGATCCGCCACTACCTCAACCTGGACAGCTGCCTGTCACAGGCGTTCGACATGGCCAGGTATGAACTACATACTGCAAGCGTGGATTTCTTATTCTCACTAGAGAAAAGACCTGGAGAGGATGGATCACTTTCTGACATCTCTACTTTGCTGCTCAGATTTTGTTTCAAGAAACGTGAGCTTTTAAAACTCATGTAATTTCTCATTTTCAGGTATTACCACTTACCTGTGGGGAACTTGCCTCAGGATGTCTCCATCTATGGATCAGACTTGTTCCTGGCAAGACATCTACGGAAACACAACCACCTGCTGTGGCTTTCACCCACAGCCAGGCCCGACCTTGGGGGAAAGGAGGCTGATGACAGTCGTCTGGTGATGGAAAGTGATGACAGGGGCTCTGTGGAGATCAATGCTCAAGGGTGCTATTCCACAGGTACCCAAACATCTGGAACAAACTTAATTTACTTAATCTGAGAAAGATCATAAAGCAGCTGTGCGGTTTTGTATTTTTTCTATTTACAGATGACCCTGCTCCTGTTTTTAGTTTTGTTTTTTGTTATTTTTTTTTTCAGTGTGTGTGGAGTTGGACCTTCAGAGCCTGGCAGTGAACACCATCCTTCAGTCCCAGCATGTAAATGACATGGAGGGTGGAGCCAGTCTGGGTGTCAGTTTTGATGTGATCCAACAGGCCTCCTTAGAGGACATGATGTCGGGAAACCAGGGAGCCAGTTCTCTCGCCAGCTATGATGAGACCGCTCTCTGTTCCAACACCTTCAGGTGTGTAAACATCAGTCGTGCGTGACTATTCATGCTTCTAGTTGTTCCTCTTTGTTTAAGGAAGCTTGTCATGATTTGTTTTGGTGTTATGCTCATCTTAGTGTTTGCTCTGTGTTGTGAGAGCAGGATCTTGAAGAGCATGGTGGTCGGATGGGTCAGAGAGATCACGCAGTACCACAACGTGTACGCAGACAACCAGGTGATGCACTTCTACCGCTGGCTGCGCTCCCCCAGCTCTCTGCTCTATGACCCTGCGCTGCACCGCACCCTGCACAACATGATGAAGAAGGTGTTTCTACAGTAAGTGTTTTGAAATGATGGTAATATCTGCCAGACATTTTCTGTGCGTGTATTTCAACAAGTTGTTAATCTCTCCAAAAACCTGTAGAGCCAGCGCTGTTATCGTTTGATTTTTGACAAGAATCTCTCTCCATCATGCTGCTGTCATCTTTCTTCCTTTTAACTTACATAACAGCTCCAGTGTCGTCATCTTTTATTAATCTTTATTATCATTCTGCTATCAGATTGGTTTCAGAGTTCAAACGTCTCGGCTCCACTGTGGTGTACGGAAACTTCAACAGAATCATCTTGTGTACTAAAAAACGGAGGATAGATGACGCAATCGGCTACGTAGAGTACATCACCAACAGGTCAGATGTTTACCCTTCACAGGTCACACATAATAGAGAGTGTACATTTCTGCACTGTAAACATCCATCCATCCATTTTCTGTACCTGGCTAGATACCACACGAGATACCACATGAGAGCACCAACATCTCAAAGCAAAACAAATTTTGCATTTCGCACTGTTCACTCAATAACGACGTATTCTGCTCACAAAACTCCAATCAAACTGTAGCAGTACTGCATAGCCTGCTTCTCATCTTAGCTGTCCCGGCTTCCAGTGAAGCTCAGATTACAGCACACTGTTCAAGATGGCAGTAGTCCGCCCTCTCTTTACATAGCAAATAACTGTATCTGTATCTGAGCAGACTCCTAGACTAGACTAGAGCCGGAGTATTTGTATCTGTCTTTACTGGCCTGAAGTAAGAGGGGAAAAAAACACAGAACACAGCACAATTACCCATTAGAGCAGCTAGATGTTTGCCACAGATTGTTTTGTGGTCTCCATCATGGGAAGTCAATCTTATAAAGCAAATTTAGAAGCGGAGAACCGACCATTAGACTAATGGAAGGAAAAATGAATAGTGAATTTAGGCGAAACAATTTGTCACATAAAGCAAAATATCTTATAGGATTTTGGTTATCGTAGTGTTGTTATTGTATTGTACAGCTGAAACCAAAGGCTTTTCTGTTCATTGATTCATTAATGAGCATCTTCCTGTGTGTTTTGAAAAGCCATTACCCAAAATATCACAGTATTAGTATTAAAGTTTTTTATCAAAAACGGAATTTTTCTTTTATCTTTATGTGATATTGTAACTCGAGACATCCTAACTGTTTCTCCTCCAGCATCCACTCCAGAGAGATCTTTCACTCTTTGTCCATCTCCTTCTCTCGATGCTGGGAGTTCCTGTTTTGGATGGATCCGGCCAACTATGGAGGCGTTAAGGGCAAACTTCCCTCCAGCGTCCTGTATGGAGAGGTAATTCAAACTGAAACTTCGGCCTCTTAATGTGTTTAAGGGGAGAAAAGCAGATCCCAGAGCTCATGTCTTCCATATGTTTTTTTTTATTTTTTTTATAGGAAGGATCCAAACAGAAGAAAAACAGGCAAGGGGAGGGAAATGAGGAAGGCAGCGAGGATGAAGACGAGGAGGAAGCTGAGGAGGAAGACGATGATCGTGATGGAGAGACAGATGAGGTGGAGGAGCTCATTGAAAGCAACTGGAACATCATGCAGTATCTGCCCCAAACTGCCTCCTGTCAGAAATACTTCCTCATGATTGTCTCAGGTAAATAATATCAATCAATACACACTAGACTTTGTTTTTTCTTGCTTTTTTTCTCTCTAACTAACCAACTCGTACACACACACTCTTTGCATGCCAGCCTACATTGCAGCAGTCTACCACAGCATGAAAGAGGAGCTGAGACGTAACGCTCCAGGGGCAACACCGGTCAAGAGACGTGGAGGCAGCCAGGCTTCCCAGCAGGCAGTGGGGGACTTGAGTGCTCTTCCTGGTAAGACACTGTTTGTGAAGCTGCCTGAGGAACTTCACATTGCACTCATTAGTGTCGTCGCAGACTATAGTGTGTACACACTTATATTAAGGATGTGGAGCTTTCAATTTTAAGTACATAGATTTCCTCTCAGATGTGATGCTTGTTAATTTTTAAAACTCTGTCCCACAGGAATGATCTCCTTCTCCCAGGAATATGTGTCCAGTGAACTGACACAGAACTTCTTCACCATCACTCAGAAAATCCAGAAGAAAGTGACGGGTACCAGGAGTGTGACCCAACCCTCGGAAATGTTCCCAGTGCTGCCTGGATCGTACCTGCCGCTCAACAATCCAGCACTGGAGTTTATCAAATATGTCTGCCAGGTATATTACCAAGCATACCAGCTAACAAATCTGCCTTGAATTTTCCTCTCACCACACTGCACAATTTAACAAGATTTGAAACTGGTGCAATTCCAGCAATTCCATCTTTTCAATTTCATCTTTCATCCATTCAGGTCCTTTCATTGGACGGCAACATAGTGAACCAGGTGAACAAGCTGAAAAGAGACCTCCTGCGTCTCGTGGATGTCGGAGAGTTTTCCGAGGAGGCCCAGTTTCGTGACCCCTGTAGCTCCTACATCCTGCCAGAGGTCATCTGCCACCACTGCAATTTCTGTCGTGACCTTGACCTCTGCAAGGATCCATCTATGGCACAGGTGAGAGGGAGGAGCATTGATGGCCAATATGATAAATTGTGTCAAATTCCAGTTAGCTAAGTTGTGTTTTCTTTTCTCCAGGATGGATCAGTTTTGCCTCAGTGGTTCTGTTCCAACTGCCAGGCGCAGTATGAGACTGAGTCTATTGAGATGGCCCTGGTGGAGGCTCTGCAGAAGAAGCTGATGAGCTACACACTGCAGGACCTGGTGAGGTTAAAAAAAAAAAAAAAAAAAAACTAAGCTAAATTTTTATTTTCATCTTGCTCTTTCTCCATGTTTACTGTTTGCATTGCTACTGGCACTATCAAATAAATAAAAAAATTCCCTAAAAGAAACTTGAATCATCACTTGAATTACCTGCTGCATAACAGTCTTTGCAGCATTTTTTCTGAATCTGAAACCCTGGTGTGATTTTTTTTTTTATTTATTTATTTTTTTTTAAAAGGTATGTACAAAATGTAAAGGAGTGAAGGAAATGAACATGCCCCTGTACTGCAGCTGTGCCGGGGATTTTGACCTCACTTTCCCAGCCAAGGTTTGTAACTCTCAAATACATCATTCAGTTTAGTGATGAAATCTTATGGCATTTACCATTTGTTCTCACAGCTGTGTGGTTTTATTTTCTTCCTTTTCCTTCCATTTAAAGAGCTTCTCTGAGCAGATCACAGTGTTTCGGAACATAGCGTCTCACTACAACATGAGCTTCCTGGAGGAGACCATCGACTGGTTGCTTGTTATGAGCCCACATGTCGGCCAGAATGCTCTCTAGATGTGACATCTGCCCTCCAACGCTGCCTCAGCTGCATCTGTGAACGTTGTTATTCTTGTTCTTCAGCCTTGATGTTGTCTGTTTGAATTGCGTTGTCAGGACTCTGGTGAGGCATGTTGGATGAAAAAAGTCTTGACTGTAGATATATTTGAAGTGTCGCGATAAAATTATGTATGTACATGAATTTCAAATTTTGACTGTTAATAAATGTATTTCCAAATGTTCTTACCATGAGCCTGAATGTCTTTACTGCTCAATTACTTTGTCATCTGCCACAAAGGGAGGAAGCATAAATGTCCCGAGTGCCATCCACTCTGGGGTTCTTCATTAATCAGCAGTCACACTTGCTTAATTGAGCTTCCTCCTCACTTGGCGCTTATGTGCCTGTTGTGCTGTCCACACAGCTTGAGACCTGAACTGCCCTGACTTTACCCCCCATTTAAACAGTGAAACTCATTAGGCTGCTTTATCACAAGCTACATAATCGTTAATCGTCAAACTTTTTCTTTGGTGGGCAATTGTGATTCTTTTCTGTGTTTGATTTACGTGTTTGAGGAATTATTGGGCCAGTCAGAATCAGACTGAGCATTTTTCACAGTGATAATAAAAAAGATCAGCTGTTTCTGGATGGATACTTACTGAAGGTGTGAAAATCATTTGTTGGCGATTGCAGTGAGCAAGTCCGTATCACAATAATCTTAACCCATGCACCTCCATCGCTTTAACCTTATTGCCCTGCAGATGGGTGTCTCCTACACAAGTAATCACATTTCAGACTGATTTGAGGCACAATTAGATTCTCCTTAGAGCTTCTCACTAACACATACTGCACTTGGACAAATGCAGGAATGAATGCAGAAGTACTTAAAGGGTCTGTGACTAAAGCTGAGTAGTAAAACTGATTAACATAAGCACTACCTTTTAAGGCACATGAATTTTTGGCTCTGCACATGTCAAAAACACTAACATGTCACTGTCTATTGTGCTCCTTCATCCATCATGGGGGGATATCGATCTGTCAGACATAAGTCTCTTCACCACTGGCATTTGTATGCCTCTCAGGCTTCCAGATGGATTCACACTTCCCCACAATCTTGTTAGAGAAAGCATTTTATAGGAAATGTCTCCCTTATCTGATTATGGCTCATTGCTCTCCTTGTGCGTGTTCTGGCTGTTTCCTCCTGTATCATCTAGTTAGGCTGAACGCATCAGTTCGAAAGATGATCAAAATGAAGCAGCATATTATTTTATATTTTTCAAACATGAAGTGCAGTTTTATGTTTGTAATTGTGCAGAATTTATAAGAAGAAGAGGTCAACTTTTCTTTTATATATTGTTATGGTAATTCTTATGTCTAAAACTCAAGCTGATAAAAGACATACTGAGAAGATTAACACATTTCCTAAGTGGTCTTACTGAAGTCATCTCAAGTGACAGAGAAACAATTAATCGTGTTGTCCTACAGTTGGGGTCCATCAAGGCTTGATCTGATATATGAACCGAGTCCACCCACAGGCAGAGACTTTAAGAGGGCCAGCTGTCTTTCAGATGCTCCTCATTACAGCAGTTCTGTCCATTTATATTCCCACTAAAAACAGCATAGCGACTGCTGGCAGTCCATAACTGAGCTGTTGCAGACACCTGAGAAACCCCTCAGAGCTGCCGTCCTGCTGCCACAGGCCGCTGACAGAAGAGTCCATACTCTTGGCAAGCGCAAACTGAGGCAGCAGTGAAGAGGTTACAGCGGTACGCCGTCTGACAGGTCTGAATGGTTTGAGCCATAGCTGGTGATGTAGCTGAGCTCGGTGGAAATGGGCTCTTTGGGCTCCTTGACAACCTGCAGAGGACAGATACCCTTCACTTAAATATATTTACACATGAAAAATAGAGACAATCATTCTGCAGAAACAAAGACACACCGCAGAGCCAGAGTAGTTCAGACATTTTATGTGTCTTTCTTAGGTTTTTCATAAAACATTATGAATTGACTTGCCGCTGAATGTTGCAATTCAAATAAGCTTGCCTTGCCTTGTTCAATTAAAACGTCCCAGAAAGCCATGAAAGTGTGACAGCAAGCCAGCATGCACAATATCTGAAACCTAAGACCAAAGCAGCTAAAATGAATTTAGCTACTACTATTTTCATGATTTATTTCTGTGAAAAAGGCCTACACATTGTTCAGAAAATTCTCATATTTTTCGGGGAACCCTGTTGTCTCTAAAATGTACTTTTCATTGAAGAGGCAATCATTAGATTTGCTCATTACTCGTTCCATGGTAACTACTCAACATTTTGTGTACCATACTGTGAAGTGTTACCACAACAAGTACTTAATCACATTTGTACATATTCTTAAAAACTGGTTGTTGTCATGTTATTATCTATCCTGTGAGATATAAAACTTTTCTTCATCAGCATCCTCAGACGGCCCTGAATGCAGATGAGCCCACGTGTCAAAATTGATTATGTGATATCTTTCACTCACTTCATCAAACTTTCTCTCGCTGTAGACTTCGTTCTTGTCAATAAATGTCAGCATGATCCAGTCACAGATGAGGGTACACTAGATGGTTGAAATTAAAAGAGAAAAACTGTTTGTGGTAGAAAGAGTGTTTGTTACTTGAAAGTCTCAAGATGAGAAAATAATGTAGTAATTACTCACAATCCCGACTGAAGTCATAGCTGTCACCGTGCTGATGATGGTTGGGATGGGGCTGAATTTACCAGCCTGAAAAAGAAATGCAAATAATATAATGACAGTGAGCACAACAACAACACAGTGTGCTTAACTTAAATTGCAGTGATGACCAAGAATCCATTTACATGTCCGTGAACTATGACATCCAGACGGATACCATAGGCCTTGATGAGTGTCCGCGACTCGACCCCGTCTTTGTTGTAATATTTGGCAAACCTGGACAATTACACAGAAAACCACAAAGGTAAAGCTGAGGGAAGTCACTATAAGATAACATGACATACACAGTTTAAAATACTGATGCAAAAAGCTCACCTGTAATAGTAACCAGAGTTGACCTGATCCCTACGTAGAGCAAGGCGACGGAAGGCATATGTAGGTTTACAGTGTGAAGGATCAATGTCCAGATTACACTTCCAGTTGATGAAAACCCCAATCACTCCTCCCTGAGGAAAAATAGCAACGGACTTAAACAATGCTACATGACCACAAAGTGGGTCATTTTTAACATATCCATGTTCCATCATCAAAATCTATTTTTCTCAATATTTTCTAGAGTAAGAAATCTTTATGAATTAAAACATTAGCCCATTTTTGCATAGCAGAACTCATACTCACAGTCCTGCAGAGCTCACTGAAATTCTCCCTTGCTTGTTCTGCTATGTAGCCCAGACGGAAGTTTGGACAGTAGGGCTCTTTGTCCTCGTCATAATGACACTTGTTGAGGTATTTCTGCATGTCACGCTTGTTTGAAGCATCTTTGATGTTTCCCCTGCCAGCGACAAGAACAGAACTATATGTCTTCCAATGTCCAGAAATGCTGGCCCAAGTGTGCGTGTGTGCGTGTGTGTTTGTGTGGAGGTACTCTACCTTAGCACTTTAAATTTAGGGAAGTGGATGGAGTTCCTGATGAACACGGTGAAATTGATGGCCTCTACTAATGCTGGTTCTCTGTGAAAGACACCCACCAGTCAGAGCATTCGTATCGTATTCACCCACACGGTTCTGCAGCAGTTTAACCGACACATCCACCATTTTGTCAGATGTCTGTTCAAGCAGAACACGCTTCTTCCATCTGCTCCCCAGATGCCTTTGGCGGAGCATTATCTGTTGACCAAACCTAGCTGTCTGAATCTAATGTGTTGCTAATAATGTAATGTACTGTTAATGTACTGTGGGCTGGTTTATTTTCCATATTTTACTTCTGCACTTGCGGATTGTGCACAAGATTACTAGATTCTCTGGCTTTATGTCCCCTCGTTTCTTATTAAGTTTACAGTTAACATATTTGGGGACTTATCTTTTCCTTTTCTTTTTCCTTTGGGTTACCCACATAAAATCGACCTGAACTTGAGCAGTCAGCTTTGCAGATATTATCTAACATCTGCCTTACCTTACAACAGCATACTCCTCAATAGGACACCAAGTTTGGATCTCACAGGTTTTGAAGGTGTGGTTGTAGTACTGAACACATTTTCCAGTCCTTCTACCTGCAAGAAAGTGTTTAAAACAGATAACTAAGAAACTGTAGCAAATACAGACTAACCAAGCTTGAATTAAGAATTTGAGAGGAGTCAGAACAGTACCGTGGCCATCAAAGTTAACTTCTCCCTGGACACAGTCAGAGTCTGTTGTACAGTTGGCATTGGCAACATTGAAATGCTGAAATAAAACAGATTTTCAATCATGGGAAATGTGTCTGTGGTAACTGCATTTTAGTAGCTGTTATTGCCAAGAAAGCTTTTGTCAGCCTCTCACCTCAGCGCAGGTTCCTTGCATCTGATCATATGTAACTTCCCGTCTCAGTATTGTACTGATCACATCACCGCCCTGTGTGAAAAGCCACAAAGATCCAATTAGTCAGCAGGGTAAAGTCTGCTGTGAAGTCATAATGACGCTGACAGAGCATAGGAGGTGAAATTTTGCACTGCAGAATTTGTTCTGGATTAACCTCTGATGGTCGCGCGTACTCCACAGTGTCCAAGACATCATCTCCATGAACTGCGGTGCCTTTCATGAGCGTGTAAACTGAGCTCTCCGGATGGGTTTCACTCTCTTGGTAGGCTTTCTGACTTATAAAGACATACCTTCAGGGTGGTAGAACAGACACACTCAATATCACATTTTCTGTCATGACGTCAGTTGATATTGGAGGTATCAGATTACCCCGAATCTGTTCATCCCTTTTTTCTGAGGCCAAGAGAAGAAGTAAAGATGACGCACTCTGAACTCAAGTATTCTTCTAAGAATTGTTTTAGAATTTGAAACAATAAGATGAATAATAAGATCATCACAAAATAAAAGCATCAAGGAAAGACTAACTAATAATTTTTGACATCAGTTATGCTTCCAGAAATCATGGTGTTTATCTGTTTTCAGTGAATCACGAATGAGAAGCATTTCCGACAATTTGTGAGTTTGAAAAATCCGTAGTTACCTAAAAGAAGCACCAAAACTAATATAAGACACATACATAATACATTGTCTGATGACTGATGTATCGGTAAAGTTACCAGATCCTTTCAGTCTAGTAGATTGTCCTTTTTTAGCAAATACAGTGGGCATGCAAGCAGCCTGCAGAAAGATGAAGCTTACCAGATGAAATAGGTGATCACAAGACACTGCACTCCTCTGTATATAACTCCAAGAGTTTTGTTTTTAACCACCATCACTTTTGGTGTCTCATAGTCCAAGAAGCCAAGAAAATAGTCCTTTATAGAGCCATGTAGACCCATTATGAACTTATGAAACAATTCACACATACTGTCTGTGAAAAATCTAATTTATTTGTGATTCTGTCTCCCTGTATCTATCTTTTGATTTCTCTCACTTTGTTTTCCCTCACTCTCTGCTCCTGCACAGCTCTAGTGTGCATTACTCTCGAGCATCCTTGGCACCAAGTGGAGATAGAGAAGAAAAGGGGGTGGGGCTCAGAGGTGGATGAGTTATGCGTTTTTGTTATTGCCTCCAGTTGATAAAACCTAAAACTTGAACAATGTGAAACCGTGTTTAAAGCTTTGCCACTTATTTTAATACATCTTTTTTTAACATTTTCCTGAATAGTTCGAAAATATTTAATTATGTTGTTTGTTCCCTGTATTGATCTAAAAATGCAATTAAATAAAAATTTATTCTGGAGGCATTAGTGCAGACAAACTAAACATAAGAGTGCATTATGTTGATACATATGGCATGCCATATTTAATGAGACACCTTACAATTATGTTTAAAGAGAGACAGAGCTTTTTGTTTGTTTGTTCACTTTTTTACACAGGCGGACAAACGGCCGAACCCTCATCTGGGTCCTAATTTGTGCTCGCGTCGCACCGCCTCCTCCGCGCATGTCAAACGACACGTGCATCGGTTGCTGGTGTTGGTAGCTGTCGTTGTATTCGCTCGTTAAGTGCTTATTTTGTTGACAGTTAAAATTTCCCAAACTGGTGTGGAGGGTCACATATAAATTGTAAATGGGGGGCCTTCAGAAGAAAAAGGTAAGAGTTGCCGGCGGTCGATGTTAGGCTCAGGCACATTAACTGCCGTAGTATCACGGTTAGCTAGTTAGCTACTGGAGCTAGCTGTAGTTTGTTTTTTTTGCAACACTAAAATCTGTTAGATGCAGATGAGCGTTTACAGTCAAAGCATTTAGTTAACCCGATGATGAATTGAAGTCATATTGTTGGTTGTAATTTGATGCGATGACTTGTTCTTGTTTTCCAGTTTGAGAGGGGCTCTGCCACCAACTACATCACCAGAAACAAAGCTCGCAAGAAGTTACAGCTGAGCCTCCCAGACTTCAGGTAACGCTACCACGTTACTTGTAAATCCGTTATGAGCCAGAGTTATGCGATATGCATGCAATCTTTTCTGTGATTTTAAATCGATAAACAGTGCGTTGTAAATTTATTGGGTACGCATAGTTAACATTAAAGCAATGATTCTGCAACATACTTAGGTTATAATGGTTAGTCCTATTTAAACAGTTTTTGAGGGCATCTTCAGGGGCTATAGTTTGATGCTCTTGAGTTGAATTACACAGAGAGATGTTTGTAATATTAATAATAATAATTAATAATAATATGTAATATAGTCAGCGACTTCTGGCGTAGCAGAGAGGATGAGCAGAATGAGAATGAAGTGGAAACAAGTCAGTATAAGTAATTTCTGATCTCTTTGATTTTCAGACGATTGTGCATCCTTAAAGGCATCTACCCTCATGAGCCCAAGCACAAGAAGAAGGTGAACAAAGGCTCTACTGCAGCAAGGACCTTCTACCTGCTCAAAGACATCCGCTTTCTGCTACATGAGCCAATTGTTGGCAAATTCAGAGAGTACAAGGTACCACAGGCATATTTCAGTTGTCTTTCTGAGGGGTTTTTTGGAAGGCCAGTAACTGCCTGTTTTTGTCTTTTGAGAGTTTGAAGTGTGAATGCTGTGTGAATGTCATGTTATTTTCTTAATAGGTATTTGTACGCAAACTAAAGAGGGCTTATGGAAAAACAGAGTGGTCTGATGTGGAGAGACTGAGGGAGAACAAGCCGACCTATAAATTGGATCACATCATCAAAGAAAGGTGAAGCGTTGTTGTTCTTCACAGTCAGCATAGGAGGGCGTTGTTGAGCTTAACAGAATGTCTCTGTGTCAAGTCGCATTAGAGAGTATCAAGAGAAATGACTGGGAGTTGTGGGAAACTAAGAAAAAAAGTTTTAATTGGTTTTTAAAGTGCCAGTGAACTATTTTTATTTTTAAAATGTTTTTCACATTTTATCATTGTACTCACTAGTGCTCCTTTTCCATGGCAGGTACCCCTCCTTCATCGACGCTCTCCGTGATATCGACGACGCCCTCTGCATGTGCTTCCTCTTCTCCACCTTTGCGCGAACAGGAAAATGTCACGTTCAGACGATCCAGCTGTGCAGACGCCTCACTGTGGAGTGGATGAACTTTGTGATTGCATCTCGTGCTCTCAGAAAGGTGCCATTTTACAATACACAGCAACCATCTTTATTTGTTTGACATATACATAAAAAACAGTGCGGTTTATTGATATGTCTTGAGTTCATTGACCTCTATTCTGTAATGACACTTGTCTGTTCCTGATAGGTTTTCATCTCCATCAAGGGAATATATTATCAAGCTGAGGTGATGGGACAGCTCATTACATGGCTGGTGCCATATCAGTTCTCTCATGATGTAAGTGACTGATGAAATGCAATCCACAGTGATTATGCTGATAATAAACAGTCACTTTTTTCACTATTATGGGATTACACAGGCAGTTTACACAGCTCTGTGAGCATCATTAAGTCTACAAACTGTAACCCTCACAAGGATCCTTTAGGCAGTGTTTGCTGATGAAGCGTTACCTGTTTGTGTAAATGGCTGTTAAGATTCATTCACACTGACTGCCCTGAGCTGTTTGTGTGCTTTAGGGACTATAAATCACTATAAATGTTTACTCTCACATTTATTAATTTTACTATTGAGACTTAGTTCATCTCCCTCTTTTTTTTCTCCATTTTCAGCACCCAACCGATGTCGATTACAGAGTAATGGCAACTTTCACAGAGTTTTACACCACTCTGCTGGGGTTTGTCAACTTCAGACTCTACCATTCCCTCAACCTGGTCTACCCACCAAAGGTATCTTGAAGTCATTTTAGTAAAGTTAATCACATTCGTGACTATGTTGTATTTTATAATCTTACACTTTCCAAAAATATATATGTTCTCTAGTATTTAAATCTGTTATTGTAACAGAATTCAGTAAGATTCAGTATGTGACAATATGGCGTTATGTAAAAAGATAATGCATGCTAGGGATTCGTGGCTGCTTGGTCACCTGTTAGCACACCTGTACTCTGTTAACATCCTTCCTCCTTTTGCAGCTGGACAGTAAAACAGAGTCAGAGCTGAAGGAAGAAGATGTGGAGGACTATGCCATGAATTCTGAAAGCTACTTAGAGGTGAGGCATTTTCATCTGTTAGTGCACTTACTCTGATCTCTCGTGGTATGTAATCATACAGGTAGTTTTTGTCCTGTTTACTAAGCTGTTCACCTCATTACATCAGTGAGTTACAGTTAGGATATTGTTCATAGCATTATAATCTAACAGTACTTGGTTAACATTTAAGTCGAATAAAAGTTGAAATAGTTATGAAGCATAAGCCAGTTAACTGAGGTGTATTACCTGTCAATCTTTTATTGTACATGTGTAGCCTTAATTCATTTCAGGCCAAATGAACAGCACTGTGTTTAAGAAAACTCTAGAGCTTATGATGCTCAGTTTCAGTGAAGGGTCCCTGAGGGTCCCAAAACACAGCAGTTAGTGATTACATGAAGAATTTTCTTTGTAAATGGTATGCACTATATATACAGCAGTACCATTAAATGGCTTTAATGACATTGCATTCTAAATACAGACAGCTTTGCAGCTATAATCACTTCCACTTTTCTGGGAAGGCTTTCCACAAGATTTTGGAGTGTTTCTGTGGGAATTTTTGCACATTCATGCAATAGAGCATTTGTGAGGTCAGGCACTAATATTGGACCAAAAATCCTGGCTCCCAATCTCTGTTCATCCCAAAGGTGTTGTGTGGGGTTGAGGTCAGGGCTCTGTTTGGACAAGTCAGGTTCTTCCACACCAAACTCATCCAATCAGTCATGCTGGAATAGAAAAGGGCCTTCAACAAACTGTTGCCACAAAGTTGGAAGTATAGCATTGTCCAAAATGTATTGGTGTGCTGAAGCATTAAGATTTCCCTTCACTGGAAGTCAGGGGCTGAGCCCAAATCCTGAAAACTGGTCCCATACCACACCTGAATTCAGTGACAGAGTTGTGTCCCAATACTTTTGTCTATATAATTTATGATAATGGTGCAGCAATCACCAGTAAGAGTTGACCTTGTTCACAGTACAAAGTGATGGACCCAGGCATATGATGATGTGTAAGTGTATATGTAAATAATCGTGATTTTTGAATCGTGAATCGTGTTTTTCTAACCTTGTGCTTGTTGGCTGTGTAGAAACTGTCGGCTCTAAGTGCCAGTCTGGCACGGGTGGTATCTAGTGCAGAGGAGGAAGAGGCTGAGCTGGACCAGTTTCCTGTCGAGGGGGTAAGCAAACTTGTTTCACTGTATCTTCTATTTTTAAATATCCTGAGGAAAAAAATGTGGATAATAATATTCATGATGTTAAGAAAGGGCATCAAAACATGTTGATACACTAATTAATCTCTTGGGGCAGATGTGAGAGGTCACTTATTTTTGCCTTTTTATTGTGTGAGACTAGGGGATTACAGCTTCATGTTTTGTTGCTAAGGACAACATGTTTCACACCCTGGGAAGCTTGTTTTGCCCAGATGGTTTGAGGTTCTCATCCATTGGCTTTGTTCCACCACAGGGACTTTCCAGGAATATAGAAACCCTTTTAGGAACTGTAAAACCTAACCTGCAATTTAACAACACAGTCTTATTTCCAGTTTTGTTTGTTGTACAATAATGTGTCAGTACTCCACTGAGCAGATAATCATCAGGGTGGAGTTGGCAGTACTGTCCTTCCCAGCAACATAAACCTGCCTCAGCATGTGTACATTGTTCTTTCAGATTTGACACAACCATGAATTCAGCTCCTAGGTTTGGTTGAAATGACCATAGCTTAAGTTAAATATTTTATTGTATCATTATGATCTGTGGACTGTCTTCTTAAAAAGTATCAAATAATAGTCTCAAAGTAGCAGTAGTGTTAGAATAATTTCATGTTTTTTATGGTTATTATGGTTATTTTTAAATGGTTATTGTTTGCACGCCACTGAGACAACGTATGTGAGTTTGTGATAAACAAATAAACATATCTGTTGAGGACCTGACTTCATTTATATAAACACCAAACACTCATGAGCAAACGTTTCACAAAACGGTAGTGGTTGGCATCTTTTTGAAAGTGACATCTTTGAAGGAAAGCTTGTTATACTGAATCCAAATCATGCTTTTATTCAGGAGGACATGGAAAAGATGGAGGCAAGGGAAAAGGAACAGAAGCAGCAGGAGGCTCAGAAAAAGCTTTTTGAAGGCCTGAAGTTCTTCATCAACAGAGAAGTGCCCAGAGAGTCACTGGCTTTTGTGATCAGGTGAGTGAGAGCTGCTGCAGTGAAACTCACAGGACATCGATGTCAACCATCCATGTGAACCTCAAACCTTTTTGCTATGATTTTGTGTATTGCTGCTGCCTTCCAGGTGTTTCGGTGGTGAGGTGTCCTGGGACAAGTCTGTTTGCATTGGTAGCACATATGAGGTGACGGATGAGACCATCACACATCAAGTTGTTGACAGACCCAAAATTGACAAACAGTATATCAACAGGTAACAGGTGTTGTTTTCTTTGTATAGAACATTTTATTACCTTGTTAACAGAATGCATCACTTTTAATAGAAGTTCGTTGTTTAGTATCTTTCTGAATTCCGAATACTGCAAGTCTCTGCTCATTGATTGTGCTTGTTTCTCCTCGTACATTACCATTTCCTCCACAATGCCTCCATTCAGCGTCGTCTTTCTGCTCTCTTGCCTCAAAGCCAACCCTGTTTGCTTGTGTTTGACAGACCCCTTCCTCTTTCTTTATCCCGCTCTCACATCACTTCCATCATGTCTGGAAACTCCATCATAAATTTCCGTGTTTCCACTACATTCATTTAGGTGTGGTGGACTTCCACAGTAGGAACATGTAACCACTCAATTGATCATGTAATCTATAGAACAAACCAAAAAAAGCATAAAAAAATAACATGCCACTTTTGGCATTAGTGTATCGAAGTAGTTACTGATAAAATAAAAAAATCCTTTGTGTTTTTGTCAATATTTTTTAACACAGGCGGAAACCAGTTATGCAAAGTCAGCCCATGTCTGAGTAGGATAAGATGGGGAAAGTCTTTTACTGCTACTTACTACTTTTTGCCATTTGTTTTAGGTACTACATCCAGCCCCAGTGGGTGTATGACTGTGTTAATGCCAAAATGCTCCTGCCTGTGGAGGACTACTTCCTTGGAGTTACTCTGCCCCCCCACCTCTCTCCCTTCGTGGAGGAGAAGGACGGAGATTATGTGCCCCCCGAAAAATTAAATATCATGGCCTTACAACGAGGAGAAAAACCTGGTATGCAAACCCACACATTTCTCTGATGCCTCATCTGTCATTCAGTGCATGTAACAACTTTTCACATGCGCTTTTTCATCTTTTACAACATTGAATGATTGAACGTGGACTTGAAATTATAATTAGCACGACTGTGTATTTAGCCTACATTCAGTAGATGCAAATTGAGTGCATCACTGTAGGAGTTAAAGACATGAAACCTGTTATGTTGTATTTGATGTTTTGGTAATCGTAGAGATTGTAAATCCGAAGACAGCGGACACATCATTTACATATTTTGCTTCCATCATAGTCCATGAACAGGAGGATGACGAAGAAGAGGAAGATGAAGAGGAGGGTGAGGAAGAGGAGGAGGAGGAAGATGATGACAATGAAGAGGAAGATGAGGAAGAGGCAGAAGAGAAGAATCTCAAGAAGATGGAAGAGCAAAGGTCCCAGGGCAAGGTAAGAAGCTTTTGAATGTTGCCAGCTATGTCATTTTTTGTTTGTGCAGACCAGCGAACTCTTCATTGATTCGTCTTTTGCCCTTTTTTAGTCTCTGCAAGTCAAAGTGACCCCTGGGAAAATGAAGGTCGAGGACCCAGCACGTTTGGAGCAGGAGGAACAAGCAGAGGAGAAACGTTTGGCCATCATGATGATGAAGAAAAAAGAAAAGTACCTCTACAACAAGATCATGTTTGGAAAGAAGAGTAAAATCCGAGAGGTTTGTTCCATTTTGTTATTGATTGAATATGGATTCGTGTGTAGATAGGACTGTTGGTCCAGCCATGTGTGCAAATAATATTTCACGTTTTTAACATTCCCTCTTTTATTTTCAGAATCAGACGCCTTATCTGCAGTAGCGAATATTTAACAGTATTGTGTAGCTGTTGTGTGTAGAGCACATTCATGCCTTGCGATGACCTCCAGAGTTCACTGACCTCTGAAATACCTTAACTGGATTCACTCTCCTCTTACAGGCTAACAAGCTGGCGGCCAAGAGGAAGGCCTATGATGATGCTGAAAAATCAAAGAAGAAAAAGGCCAAAAAATGATCCTGCTGATGATGTGTTTGTCAGACCGACTTTATGTTTTTATCTTCATGAGGTAGAGTGCATTACAAGGTGACATGTCATAAAAACTGTAAGTGTGTGAGGGAGCTCTATGAGTTACATGCACAATGACATAAGTTCATGACAAAATGCAGGATGTGGAACATACTAATTGTGTAATTAGTAATGTATGTGATTATTTGCCTTTTATATTGCATGGACTTGTACGCAGGATATCCCTTCCTGTATTAAGATCTGTATTTGAAATGGTCTGTATTTTAAAATAAAAACATATTGTATTAATCTGGTTACATATGATTTTGCAACGATGGCCAAATTAAGCTGCCGGTTCATCATTGTTGGATTAGCTGCAGTGCATTTCAACATGGTCAGGATTGACTAACATGCTTCAGATTAGCGGTTCATCTCTAAATTGCACGTGATTTGCAGACAGGTATCGCCTCTCACAAGTGGAAATGCATGTCTGTGTCCCACAAGGCCCACGAGTCCACATCTGTTCAGGCTGAGGTCACTGCTGTGCTGCGGTTCTTCAGTAGTGACCTTGCGTTGAGTGGGGGGTGTTGATGGTGACGACGAAGGAGCATAAGCCCCTCTGCCCTCCTTAAGACGCTGCTGTGTTTGTGGTGGGCTGAAGGTCAGGCCAGTTGTGTCCTGCTCTCCTCAGTCTCCTCATTCAATCTGTGACACTCACTGCCCCCTGTCACCCTGATCTGCATTCCCCGCTTGCCCGCCCAGTCCGGGTCTCGGCCTGGCACTTTGGGTGCCTGCAGGCAAAGGCCCTTTTTGCTCAACAAAAGCAGCAGTGTTGTGTTCGAGCATGACGAGTGTGGGATGAGCAGCGCAGATCCAGGGAGCCTTCCATGAATCGCAGTCACAGCATGGAGAAAGACGGCTCACTCACACTGAAATGGATGAAGCGTTATGACCACATATTGCTACATCCTGGCTCGCAGTGCTAAATAGACTTACTGGTGGCTGCATGTTCATTCCATTCTCTATTGCAATGTCTGTGCTCTCCTGGACAAGAGATTGTATTGGGGAAAGGCAGGATCACAAACATACCATACAGTGTTTATGTATATATTAACTTACAGGTCCCAAAGTTAAAATGTTTCAGTTCAAATATGGCTGAAGGAAGAAAAAAAAAAGAGAAAATAGTTTGGTCTTTAATGAATGAAAAAATAGTGCCAGGCAGGTGCACAACACAGTTGCATGACAATCCAGGCTGGGCGGGCTGTTTGTTTAAATAATTGCCTAATCAGTGTGCAATATTTCTTACTGGCCCGTGTATGTTCCTCCTACAGCATGTATAGACAACAATGCCAAATAAGCATTTCAAACAATAAACACAGAACAGTCTTGATCAAGTGGTACAATTAGGGTCTTTGTGCTTTGGCTTTCTGCATTTGTTCTTTTTATACTGTTTTCCACCCCTCCTATCAGCTTGCAGCTCAGACTCCAGTGTCTACACTCAATAGCCCTCTGTATGTAGACACAGAATAGGGACTATAGAGCCTGTCTCCTCCCTTTCTCCCTCCTCTCCTCTCCTTTCTTTCGTTTTTTTTTTTCATTGCTCTCACTGACAAGTGTACGTCCCCTGACAGAGACCCTGACGTCACAGGTGGCTAGATGAGCCTCCCTGCAGTGCTTTATTCAGCGAGATCAGTTTTGGAATTGAGGGGGGGTGGAGGGTGGTGGCAGGTAGCCCAAGGCATCAGGTGTGCTTGCAGAGCAAAAGAGGAGAAGAGGAGTAGCAACCAGATGAATGAGCTCCATAGCACTCGACATGTGATAAGGGGAACGCCGGACTGTGCTGGGTCTGTAACAGCATGTGTACGTCAAGAACAGACATAAGAACGGCTGTAGGAGGGAGATCGACTTGTATTAGTCATCTGGAACTGGATGCAAAGGAAGAGGACAATGAAGCTGGACAAAAAACACGACAATTAGTTTCTCTTTGGATTCATGTGTGAAGGTAAGATATCCTTCTCCACTCTTGTGATTGAATTGGATTTTCTCTCCAAAATGATCTTTTGCAATATTGATAATTGTCTTTACAGTTGTATGTGTTGAGAAATTACTATTTGGCTACCGACCAGCACATCCAGCTATGTACTCATTTAACATGATCTGAAATTCACTGTGTTTGCTCTTAGAAAACAGTATCCTGTTGAGTTCCTATTATACTAGAAAAGTAAATAAATTTGTCTTTGGGTTCAGTGTACAGCTGAACAAAACTCAGGTTAAACATTTTCAGGCTTGGTGTGAGCTGTAATATTGCCTCCCAATGTCTAATCAGTGAGAGAACGTTTCAGGATAATGGATAAACTTACGCTAAATCCCTAAAGGACATACACTGAGGTTCTATGGCTCTTTTGAAGGGAAACTTTAGAAAACATGCTCCTCAACTTGCCTAAGACATAACTCTACCTTTTATTTGTCTAGTAAGAGATCAGGTTTGGAGGTTATCGCAGGCAGTAGGAGGGACAATGTCGCTCAAAATTCAGTCACCATTTTCAGACTGAATCGTTCTACCTAACCAGCCTTCTCCTCAAATGTCCTCCCAAACAGAGTGGCTTCTGATGGCAGAGAGAGCGCTCTCACATGCCACCATAATAGCCCCCTTCATGGAGTCCAGACAAACAGCAGAAATAGTCCTTTTAGCTGTGTAAGGTTTGTATTATGCTCTCATGATAAGACGGAACATAAAATATAACTCTTGTTCAAAGGACCAAAGCACACATACAGAAGAAACTAAAGCATGAGAGACTGAAAAGGAAAGGATACCGTACTTAAGATGATAGACTGGGATTTTCAAAAGGCTATCACTTTTACAATTAGATATTTATCAGTATCTTCAAAATAATCACTTGATTCACCTGTCTGATCATTTCTGTGTCAGTGAACTAACCATCCACCCAAATATTGTCAGCACTTGTTCTTCTGTATTTCTATTTTAGTTATTTTAATTATAATTACTTGTTACACAAAATGTAACATAAATGTAAAATGTAACATGTTACATAATACTTGATAAACTTTTTTGGTATCATAAAACACAATGCACTGATAAAATTTAAATGAGCCATCCCTAACCTCACTGGATCGACACGTCTCTGAACTTCTCACTTTCATTTTAAAAGTCACTAATTTCCACAGTACTTTATGGACAGTTGGACTAAACTAACAAGCTGTCTATAAAGTTCCTAACTCTAGCTCCACCTCCAGCCTCTCCAACAGTAATAATATATCAGTCACAGAGCATTTTATTGGAGGAAGAAGAGTTTCACTTTAAGTGCATTTTGCTGATAGGACTTCTTTACTTTTACTTAACAAAGATTTAGGAGTATTCAGTGTTTTAACATTTTAGTGACACTTTTATTTACGTAAAGGACCTTCCACCAACAAATCCTCCAACCTAAACAACAAGCAGCAAATATGTAACAAAAAATCTGTTTTCTGTTTTCCCTGCTGCAAAAGTACTTCGTTCATTACAGTTTACAGTAAACTGGGTCTCCTAGTGGTGAGCTCAGACTTTGTTTTTGCTGATAGAAATGGTTAAATGGAGAGAAAACTCAACTGATTATGCTGCCACTCAGTATCTCTTAAAAAATAAAATATGTGTAAAAATGCTTTCACTGAAATCTAATTGTCAGCCAGATTTAACATAATATATTAAAAATAAATACTGATAACCACTGTGATTGCTTTATGGTGGCAACAAAAGCAGAAAACATCATTGACCTACTCGTGAATACAGTACATCTCCTGAGACGCTGCTCTGTATTGGGGTCACTTTGGGTCACATAATGCTGCAAATTCCAGGTGGTGTGTGTCACTTTGTTTCTCGTGTCGCTGAGTGAGCAGGTGGGTCGTCTTACAGCAGTCTGCAGGGGGTGGAGCGGCGGTGTGGGGCCGATGCAATATCACTTTCCATGGTAATGCATTATTTATTTTATGGAGCAGCCGAAAAACTGCTGGTACCGAGGTTGGTCATTTCGAGTCCCAAGTATGTCATTTTGTAGCTCACCATACAATTTTAACTACACCCTGTGTTTAAAATGTTTATGAAGTGGACAGCAGAGAAATGAGGTTCAGTGTGAAACTGTGTCAAAATACATTGAGAACGTACCTCCCTGTGGGTAAATATTCTTGAGCACCTTAAATTATGGTCCACCTGATGACAGTACTGTCCTCTCCACGAGAAATTACAGTTTTTGAAGGTGCTATTAGAGGATCACTTTAAGATGTTTTACCCAAATAATTGTGTGCATGACAGCATCCCATACAAACAATGCTCTAATTCTTTCTTTCCTCTTCATCAGCATGTTATTTTTGAACCACTGCGCAATGCAATTCAGATTGATAATCTTTCTCCCAAACATTTTTGACTACATGTGGTGGGCATGATAAAAAATATGAAGCAATCCAGTACAGCAGGCCTGTAACAAATACTCCGTTACATAAATCATCACATGGCTGAATCAACACCTCACCACTCCAGTTTCAAATAAATTAATAACATTATAAGGTTCTAATGTGGTTATTAATGTTTCAGGCCATTGCACTGGATCGCTTTATACTTTATAGGCGTTAATGTTACCGTGTCCAGTCCTGTAGAAACCAGAGAACAAAGCTTGCAACTGATAGTCACTTACTCTTTCATTTATTTCCATGTAACCATATAAATAAATCAATGAATGTGTGGTCTCTGCATCCACAAAGCTTCTCTCTTAATAGCAGTTTCTATTTTGTTTCTATCTTGAGACGACAACAAAAAAAATGCTTCCCAGGATGATGATAGTAATGATGAAGGTAATGTTCTGTGTGTTTTTAAGGTTTGATTCTGTTGGACCATGACTGGCAAGAAGGGGAAGCAGTGGAGGTCCATGTGCAAAGGCCTGGTCCTGGGTACCCTCCTGACCAGTTGCATGATCCTGGTTTACTGCCTCTCCACTCCACAGACCCACTTCAGTCTGCCAGAGTAAGACTCATCACAATGGCACACATGAGTTCTGTAGAAAAACAGAGTACATTAAATTTCTTTGATACACTCAGTTGTTGTATTATTGCAGTTTAGAGCTGAAATTTAAGCCATTTTTCAAGCAAATGTGCCACAAGTTGGAGCAATGGATGTCAAACAAAAGGCAAAGGCTTTTCTGATTACAACTCCCCAAAGGTGTGACATTTCTTATTTTGAGTGAGATTAAATTCAGAGTAAACTTCATTATCAACACATCTATCATTTGATTGTTGTCCTTGTTTTCCTCTCTGAAGGGTTCCAGTGCCTTACTCGTGTGCCCACCGTCCATCCCAGGTGCACCCCAAACCAGCCACAAACAGCTCTAAACAAACCACTGGCCAGACCTGCACGCCTAAAGTGGATATCATGTTCATGAAGACCCACAAAACAGCCAGCAGCACCTTCCTCAACATCCTTTTCCGATTTGGAGAGAAGCATCGGCTTAAATTTGCCTTTCCTAACAGCAGAAATGACTTCTTTTATCCGTCTCTCTTCCAGCGCTCGCAGGTTAAGGACTATAGACCTGGAATGTGCTTTAATGTTATCTGTAATCACATGCGCTTCAATGCACCTGAGGTGGCCAAGCTACTACCTATGGACACTTCCTACATCACTATTCTGCGAGACCCTGCAGAGCTTTTTGAATCATCCTTCCACTACTTTGGCCGGCTAGTACCCTTTACCTGGAAGATACCAGGTGATGACAAGCTGACTGAGTTTCTACGTGACCCCCGTTACTACTTTGATCCAGAGGGCTTCAATTCTTTCTACCTCAAGAATCTGCTGTTCTTCGACTTTGGACAGGACAACACTCTGGAACTTGATGATCCGCGAGTAGAAGAGGGAATCAAATTCATTACTGACCGTTTTCAGCTTGTCATGTTGGTGGAATACTTTGAGGAATCCCTCATCCTGCTTAAGGATGCCCTCTGCTGGGAGATGGATGACTTGCTCTTCTTCAAGCTCAATGCCCGCAAGGGATCCACTGTGTCTAAACTGACCCCTGAGCTGAGGGCCAGGGCTCTTGAGTGGAACCCTATTGACTGGAAGCTGTACCAACATTTCAACCAGACTTTCTGGAAGAAAGTAGATGCATATGGACGTCAGCGGATGGCTGAGGATGTGGCAGAGCTCAGGGGAAGGAACAAGGAGATGGCATCCATCTGCATTGAGGGCGGTCATGCTGTAGAAGCTGGCAGCATCCAAGAGACGGCCATGCAACCCTGGCAGCCCATCGGAGAGAAGTCCATCATGGGCTATAACATGAAAAAAAATGTGGACAAGGCACATCGGAAGTTGTGCCGCAAGATGTTGATGCCAGAGCTTCAGTACTTAACAGAGCTAGGGGTTAACCTGTGGATCACCAAGCTGTGGGGCCATATCCGAGATATCATTAACTGGTGACTAGGTGTGCGAGCAAGAGGGGCCAACTCAACTCTGACAGACTGTATTATAAGTATGGGAATCTGACTGTGTGGCTGATAGAAGGAAAGGTGAAAGGTTTCTGTCATGTCAATCTTACGATCAGTCTCATTTTGTTGAAATGTATTCACATCAACTTGTTTGCATTTCATATGATTGTGCACTGTGGTGTATCTGATGGGTGCTTGAGAGAAAAAAAATACATTATAGACCTCGCAATCTATAAATACTGAACCAGTTTACTGCATGCAGGCAAGGCTTAGTATTGTTCTCTATGTTTGTGAGTGCTTGGGGATGTGAGCTAATGGAGTAGATGAATGAAGAATTAAGTTTAAGACTAATTTTATAAGCCCTTTAATGGAATAAAGACCAAAATCTTGCTATCTCTGCCAAATTTTTAGGGTGTTTGAACACGGAAAGAATAAATAGTACTTCATTTTGAGCTAAATAATGTCAATAATGTCTCAAAGTTTCAAAGAAACTGAAGACCCACGAAGGGCTCATGTCGAGATGCAAAGATGGCAAATGTAAGTATTATATCCTGCTTTACTGTCTATGGAGGACAAAATCAACCATGATTTAAGAAAAATAGATGAGCAAATACAGATCTTTCTAATCACAGATATTTTTTTTCACTTGTAATACCATGGAAAGCACAGATACAACTAATAACATTAACAATTGCTCTGTCCCAATACCCCGGACATGCTACAAATCAAATGTCATAAGCAGGCATTGATAAGAAGATATCTGTCATAAAAATGGTCTGATAAATAATATGCCCATCAATAAATTAAATAGGTAGTACAACACTATGCAATCAAGAAGAATAATTTTATTGCCCATTTATTTTCCTTGTCAGTCAACAAATGATATAGGTTGAGTCTGACATTACATTTTTCTTTTTCAAGGCACTTTGCCGTTGATATGACTAATCCTAATGACATTCGCCCTGACCTGGTGTTGTGGCAGGCACGCTGATGATGTGGTGGGACTTTGTTGCATGAGCCAAAAATAAAATTCACTGTTAGCCAAGTAAGGTAAATCCTATGTAGTAAGGCACCATGACAGTGACTAACAGTGTTAAATGCCACTTACATGTGTTTACACAGCCGTTCTAATAGAGAAACGAAAATACACATTTTCTGTTTCTGCACTATATCCCTCATTTATTGCTTAATTTGTCACCATTCACTTATGTTACGTTTTATCCACGTTTTTACCCATACTGTATTTCTATGCTTTTAGTATTCTGTTTATTGTGTATTTGATATGTCATGGTGTCAGTCATTGATTGATTCATTTGTAATTTACTGATTTTGTCCTCCATATACCTCCCCATTTCTCATGGCAATGTATCTTTTTATCCACAAAATAAAATGAAAATTACATGTAATATTGCATGTATTAAATGTTTTGTCTCAGTCATAAAACTGACAGCTTCAACTCTGTGACTTTAATTCTTATTACTGTCTGTAATGAAGGTTGTTCTTGGTTTCTAATATATGGATGTATAAGATATCCATCTTTGATTAAAATATATGTAGCCATTCTTGCCTAAGTATAAACCCGTGCTCGCAGTCGGGTCAGAAGGTCCCCGCTGGTTGTAAAAATAAAACAAAACACAAGTATAACAGAAAAATAAAAGTCCAAGGAGGGTGAGTATTTCTTATAAAAACTTTATAATCACAACAATTAAACACTCTTCAGGTACAAAGATGTAGTTCTTGTGTCATATTATTTATTGTTTCAGTTTGAACCTGTGTGTACACTTTCACACAGGTAGGACAGTTTATTGAGAAACATAAAAGACTAGTATATTATCACCGATTTCAGTGTTGTATGTACACACAAATGGTATCCCTAAAAGTTGTCTCTGAATGAAAATCTGATCAAAAGATAAAATACACATTCCAGATGCAGGACATTCAGCAAAACTTTGTAATAAAACACACACACACATACATATATATAACATATCTACACAAAATTAAAGTTAAGTATTCTGAAAGAAATACCACTAAATCATTCAATCAACTATTTCTTTACAGAGCAGTTATAAACCAGATATAAGATATTTGTGTTGCTATGTTGTGCAAAATTCCCTCCGACTACTTGCTGCAGAGCGCTGGACCAAAATCCAGACTTAGACCTAAAAATTTACATTTGCAGACTTGATTATTATTATTAGTGATTCACATTTAACATTTAAAATAGCTCATGTTTGTTTGATGGGCTATTGGAAAATGAGAAAGCCACGACCCTTAATCGGGTAACGGAACTTTGCCACCCTGAACTGGGAGGGTTAAAACCTTGTGTTTCTGTATTACAGGAAGTGAAGTACTCACCAGTCTCGCGCTCGGGGGCGTGGTCGGCCATTCTGCTCTTTAATGACAGCATTTCTTTTTCTTTTGCTATTTTAACGCTAGTTTTGTGGCTAATGCTTTGCCCGGAACTCGTTCACTTAGCATACATATTAGTTTAAGTACTACACCGTAAAGCAGATATTTTGGAGCAACGTTTATAGCTGTCGTTAACTTTTCATTCGCCGTAAGTGTAGCTGTTGTTTGTTTTGTAGCTCTGCACCGGAAAAAGCTAGCTAGCAATAATTATATTCGGTTGCTAATCTCCGTCCTTGATTGATTGATTCCTGTGTTCAGTTTTGTTCAGCTGTCCCTATCTTGTGTTGTAAATGCAATTAATTAACTAAAGAAAAAAAACACTAGCTGGCTAGCCAAGATTAACGTTAGCTATGCGGCTAGTGTTTTTAGCATCGCTGGTAGCTAACTGTTAGCCCTAATCCTCTAACGTAAATAAAGTGAAGTTAAGCTTTAACGCTATCTACACAGGTGATATCAGTGTCGGAAACATTGGCTCTCTTTCTTGAGGACTGAAATTAATGATGGCGCAAACCGTGGACGTCCCTGCAGATGAGTGGCCCTGAGAAACGATTCACCCGGATGACTTAGCAACAATGTCCTGTAAATCAACTAAAGTGGCCCCGAGTGTTGATTTCGACCACAGTTGTTCCGACAGTGTGGAATATTTGACGCTCAACTTTGGCCCATTTGAGACTGTTCATCGCTGGAGAAGACTCCCTCCGTGTGATGAGTTCGTCGGTGCAAGGTAACATATTGAAAGATGATGATTATGTGCAACTTCATCTGACTTCGCTGACTCAGACTGCATGTTTACTGTCTTTTATTCTTCCCGAACAGGCGCAGTAAACACACCGTTGTGGCATACAGGGATGCCATTTATGTGTTTGGGGGAGACAATGGGTGAGTAGCATTGGATAGTCACTGGAATTTTTCCTTTACACTTCTTGTCCACTTCATGATATGCCTGTATGTTTATTGTCACTGCATAGGAAGAACATGCTGAATGACTTGCTGCGCTTTGATGTGAAGGACTGCTCATGGTGTCGGTAAGATTACAGCGAGGCATCATAAACAAGCAAAGATGCAGAAACTGTGTGTCATGATTTATTTGCTGTTTATCATGATATTCACTGCAGAGCCTTCACCACTGGAACCCCACCTGCTCCCAGATATCACCATTCGGCAGTTGTTTATGGAAGCAGCATGTTTGTTTTTGGTAACCTTTTTCAAGCTTTCGTATTTCCCAATCAAATGTCATTCATCCTGCCCATTTTAAACCCAGGCGACACTGATCAGTTAACGCTGAATTATTATTTTTCAGGGGGCTACACTGGTGACATCTACTCAAACTCAAACCTGAAAAACAAAAATGACCTTTTTGAGTACAAGTTTGCAACAGGGCAGTGGACTGAATGGAAAGTGGAGGGGAGGTAATGTATTTCCTAAGGTGTTTAAGTTGTGTTTCTTGGTTAGATTTTTAAACTGATATTTCTTCAAAGCCAGTCTGTGGCTAATTATTTAAGCTTTTCCCTAAGCAAATATGGATTTGTGGTTGTTTTGGCTGTGTTGTTTTTTAAGTATTAATTTAAAAAAGACAGCTTGTACTTTAAATACTGGCTTTATTTTTTTTCATTATTGTTTTTGAGAGAGTTTCATTAAAGGCACATAACCAGGAGCACTAAATAGTGTCTTCTGACACCTGGAAACATAACAGAGGATATCAGAATTCAGCTACTGGCTGTTGTCTCTGTTTCAGCTTGCCAGTGGCTAGGTCTGCACATGGGGCCACAGTCTATAATGACAAATTGTGGATATTTGCTGGCTATGATGGAAATGCCAGGTATGTTTGACTTTTTTACTTGCTTTTGTCACAATTAACACATTGTTTTTTGCATATAATACTGATAGATATTTTTCCCCATATGCAGACTGAATGACATGTGGACCATCAGTCTGCAAGATCGAGAACATGCATGTTGGGAGGAGGCCAGTATAATAAATTTCATCATACTGTAACCAGAGGAACACTGAGTATAGAACACACAACATCATTGTATTGTATGTGTTAATGTCTCCATCTCGGGCTTTGTGTCCATCAGATCGATCAGAGTGGTGAGATCCCTCCATCTTGCTGCAACTTCCCTGTAGCTGTATGCAGGGACAAAATGTTTGTGTTTTCTGGTCAGAGTGGAGCCAAGATCACCAACAACCTGTTCCAGTTTGAGTTCAAAGGTCACATGTGAGTACACCCTGTGCTTGTGCCCATGGCTCCCCTCAGTCACTCATCCTGTATTTGTCAATATACATGGGACTAATTGTTACTCCACCTTCTCAGGTGGACACGCATCCCAACTGAACACTTACTCCGGGGCTCCCCTCCGCCTCCCCAGAGACGTTATGGCCACACTATGGTTGCCTTTGATCGACACCTGTATGTGTTTGGAGGTGCAGCTGACAACACACTGCCTAATGAACTGCACTGCTATGATGTGGATTCTCAGACCTGGGAGGTGATCCACCCCAGCCTAGATAGTGAGGTATGAGCCTAAAGGATTTACAAAGGGCTGCGTCAGTACGCAATGGAAGTGGAAATGTGTTTGTTTCTGGAATTATTAAACAAGAATTTGGTCTTCACTTCATATTCCTGAATATGTCTGTAAAAACTGTCTAAAAAGTTCATCTTTATTTCCGCTTCAGTAATCACTGTAATGGGCATTATGGATTTTAATGTGAAAACTTATCCACAAGGACTGATAATCGTGTGACTCTGGCTGGAACATAAGTACTTGGTAAAAGAAACAGTGCTGTAACAATAGTATAGATGTTCCTTTGGTGCCATTCTGGATATACAACAAAACACATCTTTGAATCAGTGCTTTTCAACAATCTCCTTACACTTTAAATTCAAAAGCTGAATTTCCTCCATCTCTTCCTGCTCAGATGCCCAGTGGGAGACTCTTCCATGCTGCTGCTGTGATCCAAGATGCTATGTACATCTTTGGAGGGACCGTGGACAACAATGTGCGCAGTGGAGAGATGTACAGATTCCAGGTTGGCGCCAAACACATTAATTGTTGAAATATACAAGCACTTAATATTTGAAATCATTTGTGGTCAAAACAAACATTGTGGCAGAAATGAACAACAATAAAGAAAAATACTAATAATAAAACAGATAAGACATGCTGCCAATAAGCCTGAGTGTAAGAAACAATAAAAGGATTTCTTTGAAGAGTTATGTATTGAGAAGTGATTTAAAAGATGTCAAATGCTTTTTCTAGGATAAACACTATGGATATTGTATACTTGAAAATAAAATTTGTTAAGAGAGTAGTTTTAATTCTTGTGTACTTATTCTTGTGTAATTAAAAATCATTTTTGATTAAAAATATATTCATCTTGCAGTTCTCCTGCTATCCAAAGTGTACGCTCCATGAAGACTATGGCAAACTGTGGGAGAACCGTCAGTTTTGTGATGTGGAGTTTATTCTGGGCGAGGTGAGTTTTCATAGTTGGTATGTGATTCTGAGAAGCTGAGCCATGATGCTGCTAATTAAAATTACAAGATGACTTTTACCTCATCCAACTAAGGTGATTTTCCCATCTGTTTGACTCCTTGTTGTTTACAGAGGGAGGAGAGAGTCTTGGGGCATATTTCCATAGTCACTGCAAGATGTCAGTGGCTGCGGAAGAAAATCCTGCAGGCTTGGGATAGGCAGCGACAGGTTAGTCACACAGCACAATTACACTTCATTTCCTTTGGAACAAGGGAAGGTATATATACAAAAGATATGTGTGTGTGTGTGTGTGTGTGTGTGTATATATGTTTATATATATATATATAGATATATATATATATATATATATGTGTGTATATATATAGGCATTTGTAGTTCATTTCACTCTATCATTCAAGAACACAAAGATTGCAACAATACTGTGAAATTAAGATCATCAGAGTTACAGGTAATCTCTACTCTCGTATCAGAATTAGAGTATTCCAGGGCGGATGGCCATGCATTAAAACATTTCCAACTGATTACTTTTTTACTGTTTCAAATCACATCATGCACATTTTTTCTCTAACTTTTAACTGTTAATGGGATGAAGGATCTTAAGTTACCAGAGATGTCTAGGTCTTAATTTAACAGGGATAAAAAGCCAAGCTGACATTAGTGTCAGTTTGGTTACAAACTGAAGCTGCAAACAGAAAATGAAAATAACTGACATGATATAAAAAAACAGTTGTAACAGTAAGATGTCACTGCTATAGAGGAACCTGAGCTGGAATGTTAAGCAAAGTGTTGCATAATCTGTGTGCAGAAGACTAAACACGAGAGCAGCGAGGAAAGTGACGAAGGGGCAGCTGGAGGCTCGAGGGATATCCCAGCAGGCAACAGGCCATCAGGCACACAGCCGCTGCTAGAAGTAACCATCAGGGAAGCAGAGGCCCAGCCTTTTGAAGTCTTAATGCAGTTCCTCTACACGGACAAGATCCAGTACCCACGCAGAGGTACCCCTCTCCTCATGGCTGCCCTGTTTGTCTGTCATCAGATTGTGACTGCAGAAAACCCTAAGAGAAAGAAGAAACACTGACAGTTTGTCCTTTCTTTGCTTGTCGTTGAAGGTCATGTCCAGGATGTTCTTCTGATCATGGATGTGTACAAACTGGCCCTTAGTTTTAAGCTTTCCCGCCTGGAGCAGCTGTGTGTGCAGTACATTGAGGCATCTGTTGATCTGCAGAACGTCCTCAGTGTTTGTGAAAATGCCAACAAGCTGCAACTGGATCAACTCAAGGTAGGTCAAGATCACCAGTAAAGAATAACTAGACAGCAGTTTAATTAATTTAATTAGTCTAAATTTTACCACCCTCCAGTGGTTAAAATTCAAGATGTCATCACTACAGCAATGTTTGACTTTCAAAACACTCTGCGGCTTTATGTTACATTATGTTTTAAAAGAGAAGTGCATAAGAAAAATAACATCATAACGTCATAACATTCATGCTAACAAATTATTTCTTCCTCTAGGAACATTGCCTTAATTTTGTGGTGAAGGAGTCACACTTCAACCAGGTGATCATGACGAAGGAGTTTGAACACCTGTCTACCCCACTGATTGTGGAGATTGTGCGAAGAAAGCAGCAGCCTCCTCCCAGGTTGTACTCAGACCAGCCTGTGGACATCGGGACGTCTCTGGTCCAAGATATGAAGGCTTACCTGGAGGGAGGTGGTTTGGAGTTTTGCGACATTATCCTGCTGTTAGACGGACACCCAAGACCTGCTCATAAAGCCATACTAGCAGCCCGATCCAGGTAGAGACAACACAGGTTTTAAGGTCTGCTTTGTCCAAATACAGCTGCTTAATACAGCTTGATGAGAAGCATGTGCCGTCTTTAGGTTTTAATAAGACCATTTTAAGGCATTTTTAGAAAGTTTTACTTCTTGTCTTGTTTTTTTCACTATATTATTTTTATGACCATCAAGGAATGTATTTTTCATCATGTATAAATGTATACATATTTTTGGGGGGAAGTGATTCAGTTTTCTTATCAATGTCCTATTCAGCTTAGTGATTTGTCTAACATCTCTTAATGTTTACATTTTTACTGCCCAGCTACTTTGAGGCTATGTTTCGCTCCTTCATGCCTGAGGACGGTCAGGTTAATATCTCCATCGGTGAGATGGTTCCAAGTAAGCAGGCCTTTGAGTCTATGCTGCGTTACATCTACTATGGCGACGTCAACATGCCTCCAGAGGACTCTCTGTATCCTTCATTCAGACTGCTTTATATTGACTTACCAAACTAAAAGTCTTTCCCAAGCAAAGCGCACTAGAATGACAACAATGAAAGTGTCTTAAGACATGTTTAGAATGAGTAAAGATGGGATGTGGAGTAAGGTATTCATTTCAATGGCATCTATTAAAACACCAGTATCTAAGTGGCCATTACTGTAACTTTGTGCTAATGGACAACATGAGGCCTTTAATTCATTCATTCATTCATTCATTCATTAGACGCATTAGATTATTTGCTCATTATACTGAGCAACTAAGTAGTCTAATGTGTAAAGTTAGGAGTAACCACAGGTGGCCAGAGTAGCGTCGTTTTGTTTTCGGCAAAATAGAAATCATTGAAAACATTTTTCACTGGAATGTAGCACAGAGAGAAGTTTGTTTTCCCCCACCTCCTTGACCTGTGATGAACAGCTATCTGTTTGCTGCACCATATTACTACGGGTTTTCAAACAACAGGCTGCAGGCTTACTGTAAGCAGAATCTGGAGATGAACGTCACTGTGGAAAATGTTTTGCAGGTATTTGTATTTTTTCCCAGGGGGAGGGAGGAAGTGACCTAATTGGACAGTTGCCCTCCCTCCCCCCACTCAAAAGACATTCTTTTTTTTATACTGCATACATGCCCATGAATCATTTCCTCAAGCACTTCTCCCTCATTATTTCCCCCATTCAGATTCTGGAAGCGGCTGATAAGACCCAGGCTCTGGACATGAAGAAGCACTGCCTGCACATTATTGTCCACCAGTTTATTAAGGTGGGTGGGCTTGTATCCGGAGCCCTTGGGGTTTGCTGCCCACTCACTGCAGCTGAGCTAACCCTGTAGGCCCGTCTTATTTGCGGGAGACTGACACCTTTGGCCTTCTTGTGGATCACCCTCCATCTTCTGCATAGAGAGAAGACTGTTTACAGCCCAGCCGGCTGTACAAGCACCTCCTCACATAACGATGGGGGTCAAAGTGCCACACTGATTATTGTTTGTTATTCATAGACACAGTGAAGTATTCAATTCTCACCCTCCTTCACTGGAGTTTTGTTAGTGTTTCTGCTAAGCTTCTTCCTGTTTGTCTTTATTTATCACGCATGAGCATTCAAATGCAGCTTATTGCTCTTTCTGCTCTCGTTGATTCATTGTCTTAATTTATGGCACATTTTTCATTTTTCATTTTTTGCTCTCCTCCCCTCCCAAAGGTATCCAAGCTCCCAAACCTGCGATCTCTCAGCCAGTTGCTGCTTTTGGACATCATTGAGTCTCTAGCTACACACATATCAGACAAACAGTGTGCTGAGATGGGCTCCGACATTTAGGATGACGCCAAGAGCTGGGCTCTTTTCTCCTCTCACAGAAGCCATATGTCTCTGCATCACCTTCTTCTAGCCATTCCCTTGTCCCCAACACACCGTACTTTTCCTTATGTTGGACCTCGCATGTCTCCACCCCCTCCTATCCATGCAGTGTCAAACTGGTCTTGTTTTTTTACTCTGCATCTTATTGAGGCGTAAAATCAGGAAAGCAACCAGATTTTAGCTCACATACAGTTGTTAAATGGTCCAAAATTCCCTTTCGTGTCTGGTCATTTATTTATTTTGATTACACAGAAGAAAACGTCTGTAAGTTTTATTCTGCTCAGTATTAATGCTGCATTATTTAATACACATGCAGCCGACTGTAATAATCCATACTTGTGATTCTATAGTAATTTACTTAAAGAATGCTAAACAAAAGTATTATTTATCTGAATGTGTTCATTACTTGTATTATTCTCCTTTGTAACACAGTTGCTGTGCCTGGATTTAAATGTAAGGAATCAAAATTATTACCTGACAAATAATCAGAATGTATGTCTGTCTTAAAGCTCTCTGTTTTACTTGTCCTTGGCATGAGTCTTTGTAATACTAATCAACTCTCACCATCTCACCATTATCCATACAGTACAGCAATGTGTATTAGTGACAGTACACTGTTATTAAATAGTTACCCTTATGGGTTTCATGTATTTAAAGCCTTAATAAATCTCATTCGCGTCGTACTGAATCTCCGTGTTGCACTCCAAACTGAATCTGAATCTCCGTGTTGCACTCATGTGATACTGAAGTATCTCATCATCAGTGTGCCTCCTTCACTGACTGTTTCAACTCTTACCTTATTATGTAAGTGTAAGTGTTGGCACAGCAGCACAGTAAAAGGTTCCAAAAGTTGAGTGAGCATTCCTACAAAATATATTTTGACCAATCACCAGTCTCTGCTGTGGGTATCAGACTGCCATCATGGACTTTCTGACAGGCAACAGCCATTTGTAGCCCTCAGCTAATTTACTTTGAGAGCCTACACTCATCCAGGCGGAGAGCAGATACTCAGTGGCTTGACCCGGCTTATATCTGTATCGCACTGTGATACTGTCTCTTACCCTGCCAGCTTGGTGAACAGTCTCATTTAAATGCCAAGGAACACTCAATATACACATATTCTGATATTCATCCCTGCTTTGTGATATTTGTGATAGCTTGGATTAACACCAAATGTCTCAAAGTAAGGAACTTAAAGACTTAAAAAATCAGAACTGATTTGGATTCGTCCAAAAGTCTTTATAACCTAATTACAGTAATGTCTTCACAGATATTTTGTAAGAATGAATATCAGCACAAACCCTAAATTTTTATAGTCACTTGCCTTAAACTAAAGTCATTGTAACCTATGTGCACCATGTGAAAACAGCTGAAGGTTAAGGTCTTAACCTTTCGTCAAATTAGCCATGTCCTTCAGAGGTTTCCGTTTTCACAGATCTGCGGACGATAAAGTCACACAAAGCCTCTCAGACTGAGCAGGTGAATTCCGTCAGCTTTTGTGAAGTTTTGCACTTTTTTTAGACTTTGGTCAAGTGAGCTTTTACTAAATTAATTCTATCATATAAATTGCTGCATTTAAGTTTGAGAATACTTTCCTTTAATGGGAGTCAAGACTGTTAACAGTCAAACTACTTATGAAGCAAGTATGTAAGAAAAAATACATTTCTAAAAAAAGTTATGCAGTATTTTTTAATGGCACAGAAAAAACGTTGACCCAAATCCTTTGGTGCTGGACTGAATTTTCTGTTGGTTGCCAGTTGTACTGCAAGATCTGTAAAAACCCTCAGTGGAATTCACAAAGTGTCGGACTCTTTTTGGGCCGCTGCAGTGAGCACAAAGTGCTATTCATAGTCCAGATACTCGAGACACTTGGCGAAATCAAAAGCTCCTCTTTCGATTTTGTTCAAGTCTTATCAGTGACATCAGTGAAGGAGTTCAATTGAAATAATTACAAATTTTTAAAAAATGGATTGAATTTCACAGCCACGAAGAAACAGGCCATTATATTCGTGTCTGTGTAGCTTTTTGATTCTTTTTCTTTTTTTGAGTGTACCTCCTTGCCCATGTCCAGCTTGCTCAAGTTTCATTTATTTAAGTCTGCTTGTGCACCCACACAGCCCAGAATCCCACTGGACAGATCTGGTTTCATCTTAAAACAGAGTTCATTGTTCACTGCAATGATACTGAAGACTGAAACAAAACAGTATGTCTGTTGTCATGCCGTAGTCTTGGATAATCTCCTCACTTTTCAGTTGCATTTTATTAAGGAGGCTGAATGAGTGGGCTGGTCAGGTTGGTCCTGTTACCTCAGTGGGTGGGACGGGCTACAGAGCACTTCTGGATCTGGAACCTGTTGCATTGACCTGCACACTTGAGACAGGAATCACTGCTCAGGCAGAAGCAAGAGATGGTTTTTCTAACAACCAAAGTCATGCAAAGAACTGCACTTTTTGTAACGTTTGGGGGTTTGGTCACTTCTCTGATCACCACCTTCCTGCCATTCTGGAAGACAATGAACTCTGACCTGAACGAAGTGGAGAACTGGTTCTCTGGACTGTGGCACACCTGCCTCTACACGGAGGAGGTGGGAATTCAGTGTAAGGCCTACGAGTCTGTCCTGGGGCTGCCAATGGACTTGCAGATCTCCAGGGTGCTAATGTCAATGTCTATAGGCACCGGAGGTTTGGCTCTGCTGGCTGTCTTCCCTGGACTGGAGGGCGTCGAGATGTGTGTGGGGCAGCCTGGCCTGAAGAGACGGTTCCTCATTCTTGGAGGGGTGCTGTCTTGGTTGTCAGGTCTCACCACTCTGGTTCCAGTCTCAATCGTGGCCTACACCACTGTGGCAGAGTTCTGGGACGAGGGTTTTCCTGACGTGATGCCACGCTGGGAGTACGGAGAAGCAATGTTCTCTGGATGGTTTGGCGGTTTGGCTCTGGTCATCGGAGGGACTCTCTTCTTTGTAGCTGTGTGCATGGGGGACTTTGACCAGAGGCCGCCAAGTGTGCCAAACAGCCCACAGTGGAAGCACAGGACAAAGAGCTACCTGAAGACAGAGGTGTTATAGATTTCTTATTGTCAACATGTCACCTGCACATTCATATACTTCATATGGAGGCCTGTCAGCTCGTACACTTGTGCGATGAGATATTGAAATGCTTTGTGACGTGCTTCAGTGACTGTTTGTGCGACCCCATCAAGAATAACGTTTTTGACTGAAGTACATCAAAAATTGGCTGTTGTATGTTTTATTTGTTCAAATACAAATTGTTCAAATTGTTTCTGAATGTACCAAACACCTTCCTGTACTCTGCATCTCTGGTGAATAGAGATATTGTTTTCACAGACTCTTAATGTGCGTATACAAGCAGCTGGTTGTTCTTTTAAAGTTCTAAAGGGATCGGAAGACTTTATTTACCAGTAGACATGCACCTACTGTGCACAAAGCCCTTCTCAGAATAAGATTAGAAATACCGTGACACATGCAGACACAAGGTGCTGACACTTGACAAATTTTGGTTTCTATTGTTCTCTGATGCTTTGAAAAGTCTCTGGTCACCAGAGACTGATGGACCAGACTCTGCATCAGTCATGCTCTATAAAAGGCTTCAGATGGGAAACACTGTTTTTTATGTGTATATAGAAATGATCACACATGCAATTGTTTTCAGTTCCATGTTTCAACATGCTTATGATTTAGAATTGCATTTGACACGATTCCTTGAGCTGATTTGATTTTTTAGGTTAGTTTGCAGAGCAAAATGTGAATAAACCCATTGTAGCTTGTAAATAAATGTGTTAGGGAAAGAAAGCAATGACATAATTGGAAGGAAAAACAACAGTAACCCAAATTTAGTCCTCAATAAAAGCACATAAAGATGTGCAGCCAAACAGCTGCCATGCAGTCCACACACAACCTGTCTGTTACTAATAAGAACTCTGAATAAGCATGAAAATGTCCAACATTAGTGGTGCACAGGGTCTCTGAGCCTCCTGTCTGGGAAGGAGCGAATAGTTGCATTCCAGTGCTGCAGCTCCTCTGTGTTAAATTTCGTTTCGGGGAGGGACTTGGCACCATCAGCTCCACTTAGTCCTTAATACATTATTTGGCTTTGGCCTACTGCTGTATATTCTGATGATTAGAAGTGATTTGAACCTTTCTTTTTGTGAATTTCTCCATTATCACAACAAATCACAAAGTACCGCAGAATAAATTACTGAGATCAGTTTGTATCAAATCTCACTGAGTCTAGGTTGTGTTTAACTTGTGCTTTTGCCAAACCGATCTAATTAACCGTCAGACTGAATCCAAACTAATAACAGCTGACATTAATATTTTGGCAGGCTATGATTTGATAGTTTAGCTCATGAATGATTCATTCACTTCTCTCGCCTCTCTTAATCTGGGTTTTTGGATGCTGCAGCTCTCTCTCTCTCTCTCCCTCTCTCTCTGGCCCCTGCAGAAGAGAGCTTGTAATTCACTTAAACTGAGTGATGTATCGGCAATGTAAGACACCCCCCCACCACCACACACACACACACACACACACACACACACACACACACACACACACACACACTCCTGACCAGCCTGATCAGTCATCTTGTTGTACATGTGCACACAGCCCACCCCTGGCCTCCACTCAGACATGCTTTCACATGTGCCTGAGCACACACAGAGAGCAACACAAACACACTGACACTAGAGTACACGTGCACATGCCAGGTGTCAGCACGCATTAAGAATACAGTGAAAGCCTCTCGCAAGTCCAGTTTTTCATTTGCAGACATTAGCATTCTAAAAGCAATGTAAGGCTGGCTAACCCTGATCACCACCCTGTGTCAGTGCTGTCATTATTTCCATAGAATCTGAACATGGATGATTATCAGGTGAATGACCTTGTCCCAGCACTTATTTAAAGGGGAGGCGCAGTTCCTCCCACAGTGGCAGCAAAAGGAATGGAAATATCTTAGGAACTCATTTCTATAGGACTCAGTATACGTTTTTAATCCTGCACCACCACCCACCCCCACCTCCACAGCTGAGATTTACTGCACCAACTGCACTTTCACTCTTTCTCCTTGTGATGTACACACACACACACACACATACACACACACACACATACTGTATGAGCTGTTTCAGTGTTCACAGTGTGAAGCTGTCTGAAGAATAGTTTGTTCTTTTATGTCTCCTGGTGGTCACTATAAACAAAATCAGGGACATGCTGGTAAGATTTAACAATAGCTGAGACTCCTCCTGCAGCAGTACAGACATGCAGCACAATGCATGCACAGTAAGGAGGCAGCGTGATAAGTGGGCAGTCAAACCAGGCAGTGCAGTGGGGAGGGCAGCAAGTGTTTGATCAGGCTTAACTGGCAAGTCAGGTCTTTGACATCTGAAGGCGAGGCTGAGAGGGTCTGAGAGAGAGACAGAGAGAGACAGAGAGAGAGAGAGTGTTTGGGAAAGAGAGGAGGGGAGGGGTGGGAGGACGAGTGCAGGGGGAACGGTGAGCATTCATGCTGTGTTAGCATCCCCTCAGCAACTCCATCAATACTGCATACAGCTGAGAAACTGGCAAAGGTCCTCCGTGCTGCATTTGCAGGCTTGACAAAGGAAAGAGAGCAACTCCCACGACCGGTCGGCTCAGTCTCCGCCGCTGGAAGGTGTGTGTGTGTGTGTGTGTGTGTGTGTGTGTGTGTGTTGGGGGGGGGGGGCTTTACGAGGGGCAGAGCACAAACATTCACACACTTACTCTCTCTCTCTCTCTCTCTCTCTCTAGAGCCACTGCTGCATCAAGAGGCAGAAGAGGAGAGCGGAGGAGGGCACAGAGGGACACACAGACTGGGAATACTCCAGTGGACAGAGTCAATCCCTGAGAGGGACAGGACTGTTGAAGACACTCGTGTGCTAATATGCTTCCGAGCTCCGCAGGGGAAGCTGAGCGTTAGGGAGTTTGACAGGATCTTGGTGCACCTGCTCCATGTATGCCGGTAAGCTGATTTATTGCTTTTACAGTCAGGGAAACTCAACTCTGTTTTGTCAGCTCCCGATGTGATTTATGTGATGTGTTTATGTGATGGATTTTGTCTGTACACTATGGGCACAAAGAGTACTTGTATGGAAGTTGTTTGCTCTGTGATCCAGATACTCTGGATGTCCTGTGGTGCAGTGTATGAAACTGAAATCACAATACACAGAGCCACACAGTAGATTTGAATTTATGGATCAGTTCTGCTACACACATAAAATATGAGCAGCGTACAATCATCTACAGGGCCAGTTTTTAACAATTAGCACATCAGTGACTCACACAGTACAGTTCACATTCTCTTTGTTTCTGTTAGGTGTTTACAGCTACTTACTTGTGTGTATGTGTGTGTGTGTGTGTGTGTGTGCAGACTGAGAAACTTGTCAATAGCAGAATTGTTATATGGAAGCACAGCTCCTTCGTGGGGGTGTAAACCCCCTCTGTAAACCACAATTCTAGTTTTCCATGACATCATGGAGAGGTTATGGCTCCAAGAAGCAGCCTAAATAACCCAATAGAAGTTTGTGGTGCCAATTTTAATCAGATTATTACATTTACAGAATATAACAAAGACAATGTAAAGTTTGGGCCAACTTTTGAAAGCAAGATTTTTCTGCTTTAAGTGGCACAGTGAACAATGTGGTATAATCTTTGTTTTCAAGAGCCACGTGGCATCTATATATTACGACAAACACCAGTGGTTTGTTTTTGAATTCCATTAAAAGCTTAGCTGTGTGGCCTCTGAAGCTTGTTAATGACAAAATCAACATTAGGTTCAATCCTTTGCGGTTATTAACACAGACAGTATACACACTGTCAATGGCATCCTGCATGGGCCGCTATGAAGCTCTTGGCATCCTGCCTGAAACATGGTAACAACCACTACCACTGCCTCTTATCTACGCGCAAACAATACAAACATCCGGACAAACTTGGTCAAGAATAGTGTGAATGAACATGCTCACAATGTCTAATTGTGTCACGTATTAGAGCTTCTTAATGGGGATTGTGATTAACTGTAATCCACTCTTTATTCTTTTATAGTTAAGATACGTAGGCAATGGAGTAAATAGAAGTCAGTCGAAAGCTTCTTGGCATTTTCAGGGACATCTTGTTAACTCAATTCATGAGGGTGCATAAATGCAACTTCAAATGTGGTCTGTAACATTTCTCCAACAATCAAACTAAGCAATGCAGAAATGCTATAAAGATCAAAGATTAAAACAATTCCACCGTCTTGCCCTCACAACAAATGCTTCTTTAAGCTGACGGCAAACAAAATGGATAACCACAAAGAGGCTGATGAGAGAGAGCACTTTTGCTCAATGGCTGGTTTACGCAATCAGGGGACGAATCCTCCGGCTTATCTTGTTATTTCACAAACCGGGAAAACATGCAAACTTCTGCAGAGGTGTGGTCAAATATTAAGAGCGCGGTTAGGTTGTGGTGAGTTCTTGTCCTTTATCAGCTGAGGATCAGAGAGCCCTAATCTTTAACTACATGCTGACATACCTGCCAAGCAAGCATTTAAATAAAACAGAGACCACAGTTTGGATTGTTTCAGGTGAAGGAGTGACTGAACCAGCAGCTCTTCTTTTATTCTGAACTTTCTGCAAGTCCAGGGACAAGGAATGCTGCAAAGTGACACGAAATTAACAGTTTTCACCACACGTGGATGTTACAGCTTCTGTTCTTCTGCTGCTGCTGTTCATTGGTGAGCATCAGGTTCGTTACCGGCGTGGAGGAGGGGTTCTTTCTAGAAATGTAATGTTGTCTTTTTGATGAGTGCCCTCATGTGGTGTGTCCGTCACATCACTGTTTTAAGTTTAAGTTTTGAATGACGGATGTGAGCCTCAGAGCGCAGGCACTTTGCTGCTCAACATTCCTTCTTTTTTCCACTCATTTCCAGTCCTCACCACCGACTACGAGCTGCATTTCACCAGTTCTCCCCTGCAGCATTCCAGTAACAGGTATTACATTTGTAGGGAAGTGAGCAAAACTGACAGCTTGTTTGCAGGCAGGATTATTAGCACTGCTTGGGGACAGGCCCAACCGTGAGAGAGCGGGATCTGCGTCATATGTTGTGAGGACCAAATCTGCTTAACCTACTTTAGTTTTGCACAAAGTATCTTGGGCTTGCTGGAACTCCAGGATGGCAGCCCTTTGCGATCCAATTTGCCGTTCATCAAAATTTCAGTGGTGGCAAATTATTAAAGGGGCAACATGTGAGGGAGAAGTCTTGCGATGAGGCATCTCTCTCTCTTTAGGGAGTGACTTGATATGATGCTCTTTGTATTTAGAGAAACTCACAACATCAAAGGCTCTGCTGTGTGGCTGTTAGCTGAATGCAAGAAAATGTTTGGCAGAGATGCAGAAATACAGTCCAAAAAGAGGCTTCAGTAGAGGAGTAAAAAGTTCAATATTTTCCTCTGAAATGCAGTGGACCAAAAGTGTAAAGTAACACAAAATGAATATATTGAAGTAACAGTACATGTGACACAAATTCAAAGCAGGTTGCACTACTTGAGTGCTGGTAAAAGTACAGATACAACAACTCAATCTCAGCTGCTGAGTTGTGGCCAGTCAGAGGAGATCTTTCCATTGCTCATTTGTTCTTAGGAACTTTTTCAAAGCAGTGCTCCATTCAACACTGAAGTTCAAGGACATTAAGATGTGCTCAGAATATCAAGCAGTCCTTTTGGTTGTACCTCAAAAGGATAATTTGGTGATGGATTACACCATGTTGGGTGATACACCTGCCATCCTGCGTCCTGCTCAGATTCATAGCAGCCAGTGAGCGTGTGAGTAACTAACTACTGCATGAGAGGGCGAAATACCAGAGCTGGCAGAAATGTGAGGGAAACGTGGCAACAAAAAAACAAGGGGGATTTTGAAACTCAAGGGGCCCCTGCTTCCCTTTAAGGCTCAGTGTGACGAGAAAGTTAATAGGTGTCGGAGTGCTGTTAATATTTAACAGTTTCCATGCAATATGCATGAACAAAGGTAAGAGTGTGTGTGGAAATGTTCCTAATTAGCACAATTGCTTCCTTTTTACAGGCAATAACATGTTACATACACACACACACACACACACACACAAACAGAAAATAATCTAGCGAGTTTTCCTTGCCAGTCTGGCTCCTGCAGACACTACAGAGCAACTAAAGCCACTTTTTGCGATAAATAAAACACAGTCAGTGACTTTGACCGATTAGATTAGGACCATAAAATAACTAAGGAGACAAACAGTGGCTTTTTGAGCGTCTTTCCAACCACCTGAGGAACAACAAACATCCGTGTGGCGTATCTCATGAAAGCTCAGTGTAAAATGTCAGACTTTACACTCATGTGGAGCAGTGCGACACAGATCTGCTGACGATGACACTCCCTTTCTGTCTGTGCAGATTATGTGGAGGAGCTGACGTGTGCCATGGCCAACCTGGACCTGCACTTTCTCATACACACAGTTTTGTGTTATCGTTACCTCCCGACCAAGCAGCCCAGCCTGAGGATCTGACAGCCCCTCCCTCGGCTCCCCCCTTCCCCCTCCATCCCTTCTTCCCTCCTTCCCTCCTTCCCTCTTTCCTTGGGTGTCCCTCATTCCTGGGCTCACCATGGGAGGATGCTTCTCCAAACCCAAACCAGGTAACCAACATGTTTCCTAATTATCTCAGTCAGGAGGATTTTAGTTTAGTTTGACAGAACACACACATGGACAAGCACAGTAACAGCTCTTGAGCAGGTGTAGAACAACAGGTGTGCGTCAGGAGTGGTCTCACCTACATGGAGAGGACAAAATAAAAGAAGCATCTTACAGTCTGATGTATTATGTACAATACAACAGATTATAACATGAAATCATCACTGAAATTGGACTCAAAAAGGTTTATAACTCCTCTAATAAGTAGGTGATCATTTTGTTTGTGCTGTTAATACTTTTAAGATTAAGATTTTGTGTTCATATTATTTTGCACACTCCTAAGGAAATATCCTACTTGTAGTATCTCCAGTAGGCTTAGTGATATAGATGAAATATTTCTCCAAATGTTAATATGAACATTCCCTCTTTTTAATATGAAAATATCACTAGAATATCATAATCAAACTCATGTTTAAACCATTACATGAAACTTAACTATTAGCATTGATTAGATAAGAAACCTCATTAACTCATTTTGTTAATCTAATCTTATGTAAGAGTTATTCATTTGGTCAGACATTTGTAGAACAATAACATGATAACATTACATAATTATTCTGCTAGAAAAGTCAATAAAATATTATGCAGGATTACTTGTAATTGGCAGTGTTGTATGCAGCAGGAAATGAAACTTAATTCAGTTATAATACAAAAAAGATTCTTCTTATGAGTCTAGTTGCAATACTTGTTGGTCAATACAGGGAAGACTGTCCATCATCAACAAAACATTTCTGAATATTGCACTGTTTACATGGAGGTGCGTTGTGGTAAAAATTAACAATTTGTTTTTTAAAAATGTATGTATATTTAGGGACACTTTGTTCAGTTTGGATAGTTTTCAAAGCAACCTCCAAATCCTGTTATACATGTCCTCTCATCTCCAACCTCCTCTGTTTGCACCGTAGTGCTTCATGTGGGAGGAATTTTAATCATCTCCGTGGCATCTTTGGTCAAGAGGATTACATACTGAGACATGAATAACCAAATATGGCGTCGCGTGTTGTGTACCAGTTTCAGTGTTAGCATGACTAGGAGATTATCCACCATGCTTTACTGCATGAGAAACTCATTTGCAGAATTTGTGATCAAATAATCTGTTCAACAGGCTACATGATGTGAAGGTGAAATCGTCTGCATACATAACTGAAGAGCCGCTGCTGATTGTCAGGCCTCTGAGTACTTATTTGTTGATGTCTATCACGGTGTGATCTCTAGCTACTAACAATCCAATGACATCTCAAACATGAAGCTGCCTGAAGTCTTTTATCCAGCTGGAAAAGATTCAGATTCATACATCTTTGTCATCTTTTCTGGGGGAGCTGCTGTCAACAGAACTTAACTTATTCGAAAATAAAGCAAACCTTGTATTAAAGTTAATTATAATAAATCGCACCTGATGTCTTTATAACTTAATGTTTTTTAATCAGGGAAAAGCAGGGCAGAGCAGCAGTAAATTGAATCAAAGTGAGATTTAATATGAATGTTCTTATCATTAAAGCGGAGATCCAGACCAGTTGTGACACCATGATTTTGTGGCTAAATCAGGGAGCAACACTGCAATATTAGGAAGCCACATCTGCAGTCATAAACTGAAAAAGTTCCTCCAACATCTATCTATGAGATAAAGATCTGAAATCACTTGCATGTTCAAAGGATTGTTTGAAAGCTTTGGACTGATAAAAGATGATATAAGTTTGTTTAACTTTTCATGAAGAATATAAAAGCAGCCCATTTTGACATCCACAACTAAAGTGTGAAGTATAAATGACCACAACTCCCTCTGAATATACAATACAAGTTAAGTTATACACTGAAGTGTAAGTGGGAGTGAATTGGCACCATGACAGGATCTACGAGGGAGGAAGGCGGAGGAGCTTGTAGACATAACACACTGTTTCCTTCATTTTCATCAGCATGTGAAGAAATGGAGAAAGGTTACCAATGCTGTGAAATGATACATAACAATCTAAACACCCTGCACTCATTCACATCAACAACAAAAAAAAAAGACAAACCTCAGACAAAATTAAAATGAAAGCATCACAGAAAATGTTTTGGTACTGAACCAAATAGCAGCAATAGCAGAAGCATTAGTGTGGCAATTTAGCAGCAGACATCCAGAGATTCTCTTTGGCTGTGGAAAGCTTTCTCTTTCTTTTCTCCTGCGATTGCACTCACTATTATGATTTTCCATTGATTTTAATTAAGACTTGCTCAGCAGGAGAAAATTCCAGCCAGATTACTGTGTAAGAACCGGATGATCAGCACATTTTTCCAGCCGAACAGATAAAGCCTGCTGCAGTGCATAGAGGGAGTTACACAACCGTTTGTTAATGTTCAAAAATACAAAGCAAGCAGCAGAGCATCACACGTCATCGAAGAAGACTGAATGTCTCCCAGAACATGCTAAGCATGTTCCTCAGTCTGTTTTCTTAACTGTCTCTCAAGGAAAGCAGCTAAACTAAAAATGTTGCTTTAAGCTTATACTTAAACAGCTTTCAAATGATGTTTGTGTCAGTTTTCTTAATGTAAATCTCTTATCATAAATCTTAATCAAGGCAATATTATCCTGTCAAAATTTTCTGATTTCAGTGTATTAATTTAGATACAGACGGATTGAGACCAGAGAGTGATTTGTTTTAAATTTAGTGGCAACATGTTGAGCTGCCTGTGAATTTTCCATATGGCTGGTAAATCTGGTATGACTGGCACTGCTCTGCGTGGGAGGGTTCCTGTGCTTTGAATGACAGCTTAATTACTGCTGTTTAAAATACATGTGTGGTGGGGTGTTTTTTTAACAGTATTTAGAAAATCTGAATTTTACATTAAATAATTGAATGATACCCGCAATTCTGCTCCCAGGAGGTATGGAAAAGAGAAAGTTTTGCCCTTACAAACGTCTCTCTTCTCCTGCTTCCCTTTGTTTCAGTTGTGAAGATGTCAGATTCAATTTGTTCCAAAGCTGGTGAGGTTTCTACCAGCTGAAAGGCAAATTACTCTTCTAAAGCAGTGGAGAAGGATAATGATAAAATGACAGAGGAAATGCGTACAGAAACAAAATCAGAAATCACTGATGATTGATAGTATCGGCAATCTGCCAGTGTTACTTAATCAGATTTAAATTTTAAAGCCTGACAGCATCATTTTACTTTACATTCTTTATGTGATTGCTTGCTTGGGTTCAGTCATGTGCTCTCAGAAGTTTTCTAAGTGAGATATGTCTGTGTTGTGCAGTTGAAGTCAAAGTGGAACTCTCCCTCCTGGAAAAAGAAAAAGAGATGGACGGGCTGTCACCTAATGGCAAAGCCAGTCCCTTTGCTGACTGCAGACCTAATGGGGCCCTGGGACATGGCTCTGATGACGACTCCACGCCGCTCCCCCTCTACCACAAACCACGGGACTATGTGGAGGCCTCCGTCTGTCATGTTAAAGATTTGGAAAACGGACAGTAAGAAAAAGAAAATCTCATCCACAATCGCATCCCAATCTTTTCCACAGTGCAACAAGTGCACAAACTCATGCACTCAGTGCACAAGGAGGTGAATAAGCAGTTGGATGCCATATTACACCAATGTTCTCATCTTTAAGGGACGGCTCACAGTGAAATACAATAAAACAAAATTTTCCTCTCCTTTGCACATGGATCATCAGTGCATGTTTGCTTATTAGTAACAAGACAAGGCGGTACAGAAATATTAAGAATATATTTGCATTCATATGGAAACAGTAGTAGAAACTAGTTTGCCCAGCAGAAAGCACTGAGAGGTTTACAACAGTAAAACTTCCCGCTCTGTACAGGCTATCTTAAAGTGAGATGCAGAGGGACCATATTAAGCCTATGGGATAACACTAAAAACTAAAACCTACTGTAAAGGTAGTGCAAGTAGAGAAGAGCCATAAAGTCATTGAACTCACTCAGTAATGTCAGACAAGGCTGATGTCCAGAAACTTCCCCACTGCAGCAAAATATAATATCCATCCATCCATTTTCTATCCCGCTTACCCGTCAGGGTCACGGGGAGCAAAATATAATAATAAAACAATAAAAAGTAGGAAATACAGACACTGTTGACACACACGTCTAGTGGGTCAGTGATGACGAAGAGGTTATTGATGAAGTTATGATACTTCATTAATGCAGAAACATATTTTGACTCAACTCTAATGGAAATAAATTCAGTCATATAGTGGTTGCGCTTGTAGATTTGCATATCATAAAAGAGTGGACTGTTGGCCTTGGTATTGGTATGCACTGAGTAACCTCCTAGTTGCAAGTGAATTCAACTTTTAATTTGTCGGAGGAGAATCATGAGTCATTTGTTAGATAATCTTGCTTTAATGATCTTTAATAGCCAAATTAATCACCCGTGCTGTTCATTCGGAGTACATCATTATTTTCACTGTGTCGTGTTTTCATATGAACTGTTTCTTCCAGAGTGGAACTCAAGACAGATTCTCAGCTTGTTCCACCTGTCAAAATGGCCTTGTGTGTGACTTAGTTATAAAACAGTGGTGAACGCACCCACGCAGCTTTTTGTGTGTCTGACAGGATGCGAGAGGTTGACTTGGGAAGTGGCAGAGCTTTGTTGATCAAAGAACATGGGGAGTTCTCAGCCATGGGCCACAAGTGTCCACATTATGGTGCACCTTTGGTCAAAGGTGAGCAATATCTTGTCAGGAATGATTTCAAAATTCTTAATATGTATGTCATATCACACAGCTGACATTCTCAGCATTTCCTGTCACTTTCAGGTGTGTTGTCGAAAGGACATGTGCGCTGTCCTTGGCACGGTGCGTGTTTCAACATTGCAACAGGAGACATCGAGGACTTCCCTGGGCTGGACAGCCTGCCTACCTTCCAGGTGACCTTCCCTGCTGGTGCTGTCACTTAACACATTCCCTGCCTTATCATGTCTCTGAGCACCATCAAAAAGTGTACACATCGACCATGTTTGTTTGCTTCAGGTCAGAGTTGAAAAGGACAAGGTGATCATTCGTGCAAACAAGCAGGTAAAAAAAAAAAAAAAAAAAGGAAAAAGAATGTGGAGAATTTGTGCAGAAAAATAAACAGACCAACTCATTGATCTGAGATCTCTTTGGAAAAAAAATTTCCAGGCTCTTCAGTCACAGAAAAGGTCAAAGCCCATGGCCCGATGCTCAGCAGTCATTAACTCCAACACAGGCTTCAGTCACGTCCTCATCATTGGCTCAGGTCAGTTTGTTTTTGTTCCTCTTTCTTCTCCCTCTTTCTTGCCTCTTCTCAAACAACAGTGATCGGCCTGCATTTTACTGATTTCTTCATGCCCTTCCTTAACCATCACCTTTTTACTGTTATTTTCATGTTGAACAATCCCACAGGTCCAGCAGGTCTGGTGTGTGCGGAGACACTGAGGCAAGAGGGCTTCACCGATCGCATCGTCATGTGCACCATGGACAGGCACCCTCCATATGACAGACCTAAACTGAGTAAGGTTTGTACACAAACCCTGACCACTTAAACTGAGACAGACATGATTCTGCTGACAAAGTTACATAACAGACTGCAGAGGTGCTGCTTCGCTCAGTGGTGCTAAAACAGGAGCTCTCTGGGGAAAGGCTACAAAGATTTACAGAAGTAGAAAGACGCAACTCTTCGACAGAAGTCTTAAAGGATGTGACTTTTCATTGCTATGAAAAGCTTGAAACAAGATTATTATTAATTGGATGGATGCATTTGTACAAATTCTCTCGCTTGCTTTTTGTTTCTTCTTCCTATTAATGTACTCTGATCCAGCATAACTTGTTGACACTTCAGTCTTTAGACAGCACAGCAGAGCAGCTGAGACTGCGCTCCATGGAATTCCTACAGGACCATGACATTGAACTGCTCACAGAGAAGGAGGTGAGAGGGAGTGGAAACTCATTAAATATCGCCTAAAGTGATAATTAATCAATTATCAATCTGGTAATTTCTGGAAAAAAAAAATCCAATGCATCATCCCGTACGCTTTAGGCCGTGGCAGTAGATGTGAAAACACGATCTGTGACCTTTGAAGATGGCTTGAGGATGGAGTACAGGAAACTGTTTATTGCTACAGGAAGCAAGTGAGCAAAAACTTCTGTCACATGTGATAATTAAGCAGATGAGATTATAAATGAATAATCATGTGATTGCTTCTGCTTCCTGCTTGAAAGACCCAAACCGATGAACTACAAAGGCAAGGACGTCAGCAATGTGTTTCACCTTCAGACGCCAGAGGATGCAAACAGCATCGTGAGGCTGGCCAACAACAAGAACGCCGTGATTGTGGGAACATCGTTTGTCGGTGAGGAAAAACACACATGTGCTGTTTAAGATGACAACATGACTGTACTGCAAATTTAAGGTATTTGTGCTTTACTTAAGTGCTATTTATTTGTCGTTTATCAAGTGATGTGCTTCGACTTACAGTAAAGTGTAAAGTGTGTAGCAGCTCTAAAGTGATCACATGATGAATCACATGTATTAGCAGCCAATCAGTGACCAGGAGTTACTCTGGATGTCCTACAATGCTTTGAAAAAAAATGACAGTCGCATTAAAACATGTTTGAAAAGATGTGTGCTCACCTGTTTCTCCATTGCGTCCACCTGGGATTTGCTCCCACACACCTCTGGAGCTCTCTTACATTTGAGGGGTAATTTTCATTAATTAAAAAATAAAAAGGTTTCACAATGTTCGTAATGTTTTTATTAGCGTCGGATATGTTTCTATTTATTCAGTTTATTTCTTTCAAATGTTCTATGATTTTGCATTAGCTACACCACATATTAACTGCACGCTGTGTTTATGTGGTGTGTTGACAGGCATGGAGGTGGCTGCAGCTCTGACTGACAAGGCTCACTCGGTCTCTGTCATCGGGATCGAGTCAGTCCCCTTTAAAAAAGCTCTCGGGGAGAAAGTAGGGAAAGCCATAATGAAGGTAGGGAGACACCCCTGGGAAATCAAGCTCTTCAGAACATGATGCACCTCCCCAGGACTGCCATCATTAGTCTCTATGGGAGGAAGAAAAAAATCTTACTAATTAAAAGCAAATTACTTTTTTTCTGGTCAGTATTCTGATAACCAAAAGATGGAGAACATGAATCAACAAGCAAGCAGAGACATAGAAATGTTTTCACACAGCTTCTTGTGTTTGTGGTGTGTTTTCTCTTTGCAGCTGTTTGAGGCAAACAGGGTGAAGTTCTACATGCTGAATGAGGTGTCAGAGATGATTGGCCATCATGGACAGGTATTCAGAAAGTGAGAGAAACAGCATGACATGATGCTCAGCAGCACCATCCTCTCTTGTTTAATGCACGATGAAGACGAGTCAGATGAGAAACACAAGGATATGAAGCAAAATTAACTCTTATTTGTGATTTAAATCTCCCGAAAAACAAATGTATTACTCTAAAAGAGTAAGTGAGGAGCTGAAGTTAACCGTAGAGACGAGTTTATCAGTCCGCTTCATCAGCAGTGTGGGTGTAGTTGGTTGGTTGATTTGATTGACAGTGCAACGCAAGTAAACCATTCCAAGATTTCTATTTAAGTGCTTCAAAACTTCAAAAGGCCATGTTTCAGCTCACTTTTTATTAGTATACAGTACAGCAGACACTAATTAGTTTACTTTAATATAGTCTCTATAATCACTTCATGTGAAATGAGCTAAGCAAACAAATCACCACTCACAGCAAGAGGTGACTAAACAAAAACATTTTCAGGGCCTTTAAAATCTCCATTCTGAGTTCACCAATTCATAGGACAAATAGAAGAGTGAAAGCTGTTAATGTATCAGCATGCATCTCTAGTACCTGACCTGGACGTGTTGTTTTCACAGCTGAAAGAGGTGGTGCTGAAAAGTGGAAAAGTCCTGCGGGCTGACGTGTGTGTCGTCGGCGCAGGTGATGTCAGAGATGATGTTGAATGTACCTTCGTGTGGTCACAGCGGCTGATGAATCTCCCTTTTGAAGAAAATGCCTCACATGTCTCCTCTCCTGCAGGAAGCATCCCCGCGACAGGCTTCCTGAAACAGAGCGGCATCCACATGGACTCCAAAGGCTTCATCACTGTCAACAAGGTGTCTTACAAAGCCTAAATCCTGAGTGAGAGACCCTTGTCCTACTTTTCCTATTTACTCCTCTAAACTTTTCTCCCAGATGATGCAGACGAACGCTGATGGGGTCTTTGCTGGAGGAGATGTGGTCATGTTTCCTTTCCCGCCACGCAACAACAAGAAGGTGAACATCCCCCACTGGCAAATGGCTCATGTGCACGGTGAGTGTGTTACAGCTCTATCCTTAGCATATCTGACGCTTTGGTGGTGATTTACATACTTAAAGACAAACATGTGAATGTGTTTTCGTTTTCACCCTCGCTGACAGGAAGAGTGGCAGCTCTCAGCATGATGGGCAGAACCACTGAGATCAAAACTGTGCCTTACTTCTGGTCAGCCATGTTTGGGAAGACCATACGCTATGCAGGTAGCCACAGGCCTCGGGTGCACCTTTAGTTTTAAGAGCGTTTGCTTCAGGCTGCCATGTTATCACATGTTATAATTCTGACATGCTGTAAGTGTAGTTACCACACTGCCATCTAGCTGTGAACTTAAAAGACCCGAGACCAGGAACTGGGCCTGACTTTCACTGTTTTTCTTGCTGCTGACAAAAAATATTCACAAATATGAATATAATGTTCTCCTTGTGAAGGTTATGGTGATGGATTTGATGATGTCATTATACAAGGGGATCTTGATGAACTGAGGTTTGTGGCGTTTTACACCAGGTAAGTTTTGTTTTGAGACAACTGATTACTCGAGTTTATTATTCCTAACGAACTTGAATAAACTAGAAAATATACGGTAAACTAGATGGCATACTTGGTTTTTAGCTTTTGTCATCTTCATGAGCTTATTTTAGTTTTTTTTTCTTTCCCGGTCCGTCTATAGGAGTGAGGAGGTGGTTGCTGTTGCCAGCATGAACTATGATCCCATTGTATCCCGAGTGGCAGAGGTCTTAGGATCCGGAAAGACGATTAAGAAACGAGATGTGGAGTAAGTCCCCTTCCCAGACTTAAATCTGGTCATGGTTACAATAGCTGTTATGTTCTTTAGCTTTTTCAGGTTTTACTGCGAAGAAAAACATGACAAATGTCATTATCACTGTGACAGAAAACACATCATGAGTCGCAGAGCTTGTGACTTTAATCACATGGAAAGTATTACACAAGCCAAATTAGTTGGCTTATTGAAACTACACGTCAGGGGACTCCAGAAAAACACCAGTTGTTATCTTCTTATTTTACTTAATTCATTTAATTTAGTACAAAATACAGGGTAAAGAGCAGACGAATATACTGAAGTTCTTCTACAGTATATTAGGTGTCCACTACTTTATTTGTGTTTTTGAGAAAGGGCAACAAAGCAACAGAATGATGTAGTTGTATAGAAGTTAAAATCTGTTATTAATTGAGAGAAAATGCTGACAACACTTTACTTTAACCAACTCATTATAAGTATAAGCATGTATAAATGTTTATTGTATTTATGAACAGTTTTAACTGCTCCTACGTATCATAATTATCATAATTAATGATTTGTGATTGCACACTTGAACAAATGTTTACAGTGTGTTAAAAAACAACAACTTTAAAGCTGTTTTTAAACTACACATGCTGAATAGGGAGGGAGGATGAAGATGAAGATGAGGGTGGAAATGCATTTCTACCCCCTTCGCTTCGCTGTGCACTGAATAAAAGACTTAAGGCTGCACTAGAGCAAAACTGTTATCATATTTTTTCTATTATGAGTGTCAGATTATAGTCCCTTTCAGGAACATTTCAATTCTTAGTTCTTTAAAAGTGTTGTTGCTGTACTTGTGTTACTTTATTGTTACTGCATGCATTTCTGTGAGTTTCCGTCTGATTAACCTGTAGTGTTCCTCACTTCTCTCATGTCTGTCATTTCTAACAATGCAATCTGAAAATGTGAAGGATGTTATCACGGCTTGGCAAGTACGGGCAAACATGAGCATTTTCTATTTTCCATTTCACTCATATTGGCCCTGTGTAGGGAGTTGTCAGCTGTGGACTCGATGAACATGTACACATGTCTCATGGAGGGGGGGTTTGTCTTCTGGCGGGTTTGCAGGACTGGAGACATTTCTTGGCTGATTGACAAAGGTTCTCAATGACTTGATGTCTGAAGGCCGCAAGGACAAACCCACAGTCCACCTCGATATGGACACTTATGGTGCTGAGATGCCGAGCAGCTATTATGGTCTGGACAAACACACACACACACACACTGGGGAGAGGACTGCTGGAGAGACACTTCCACTGAGGACGACACTGAAACTTTCGTTCCTGAGAGACATTTCAACATGACAAACGGGGCCATCTGTGCTCTGAATACACTCAGTCACTGTGTTGGCAGGTCCTTCATGACAATATTGTCATGCTTCACCACAAAGCAATATTGGATTCAGCCTTTGTGCTGCTGAAAGATGTATCTACCTGTACACTTTGTTTATAAGAAGCCAGGGATGGGCATTGTGTTTTTTTTTTTTTTTTGTACAAATAACATTGTAAATAGCTATAATCCTGAATGCACTGTAACAAAAGAAGAGCATATAATTTGAACTGAATTTTTTCTAAGTTTTAAATAACATATTTGATGGTATGCATACAGGCCTTACATCTGCATGGGATAACTTACTATCAGTTTAAAAAAAAGTGCAAGGAGTTTAAAAATATAAGCCCCTAAAAGAGAGAGTTTTCTGTTTAGATGCATCAACAAGCATTCTTAAATCGTCTGAAAACAAATCACTTTGCAGCAGAATCCTGAACGCCGCTTTAATTTCTAATAAATGACAGTTTCTAGGATTACAACATACCTCTTTGTACTGGTTGCCTTGCTAGTAGATTGCACAAATCAAATTCTAATCAGACTTTGATCACACAGTAGTGCTTGCACAATAGATTCATGTATTTTCTAACAAACAAATATCACCCCTTTAGACGAATCCTACAGAAGCTTAGGCTATTTTTGATAGCGTGCATCTCCATTATTTGTTACTAACTCAGGGAACTGAGGTTTGGGGCCTGGTCTTACTGGTCCTGGTCTTACTGTCCCCCCCACACACACACACAGTTATTGTAATTGTGCCACTTCTCTCATTTTCATTCATAATGGCTTACAGTAAGTTTAAACAGGGGTATAAAGTGGATGTTTGATTACATCCAGGTGTGTTGATGATCTCAAAATACTTGAGCCTTGACACGCAGCGTTTAAAAAAAAAAAAACAAACAAAAAAACAAAACATTGTCGTTGCTACAGCAAAGCCTGGAACGGCATTTTTATAACTAAACTTTGAAATAAAAGTCTTCCAACAGTAACTACTCACTGCGTTTTACTCCGTTTCCTTCTCCGTCTTACTCCACCTGTTCTTTGTGTGTGCATTCTTGACTTTATTAACAGAAGTAGACAGAGTAGAGGTCAGTAGAAAATGTTTAATAGTTTTTGTTTTTGCAGCAGTGACAGAGCATAGTTTGCAGCTTTATGACTGATTTCCTTATCTAAGTTGAGAGCACTAAAAAAAAAAAAAATCTGTTCAGTCTCTGTTTCATTACAATAAAAACACTTTTTTGGAAAAAAAAATTACACAGAAGAGCTAAATTCACATGAAACAAACAGAATATCCTACAACACAAAGATTTTCCCTAATGAAGAGGGTAGCTGGAAGGCATCTAACACACTCACACAATACAACTAAGTGTTCACAATAATATTGCAAACAGCCCGTCGAGGTCTTTCTACATTTTTTGGGTAAAAAAAAGCACCCCAAAGACTAATAAATATGTCTATAAACACTGGAGTGAAGGCAGAACGTGTCAATGTAGTCATAAAATTAAATTCTGTGGACAACACAGAGGGTTCAGTGCTCATTAACAACTAGTGGATGTGACAGACAGACTTCACTGCTTACCAGTTTTATTATACTGTTGTATTACAGTACCAAAATCAGAGATTTTGACTGTGGTTTACGCTAATACGATCACATTATATTCATTTTTACACAAGCACATCGTTTGGCTGTACAAATCACACAACAAAACAACCGTCTAAGTGTAGGACAGAGACTCTTTGGAGGCTAGAGACAGACTGCAGCTCGTATTAATGTGAAAGTGTTTGAGAAAATGTCCAACTGTAATGCCCGAGTCTTATCACAGCATTGGTTATTGTATTATTGCAAACGGTCAGAATGCAAACTCAAGTGCAGGACATGCTGGTATCTTATAGACAACATAACAGACTTCAGGAGAGTGCAGTGAGGCTTGAGGACTGTGACTACAAGAAGACATTGTAAAAAAATATTTGCTGGCAAAAAGCAGCTGCAAGTTACTACCAAAGAATTCCACTTGTAAACACAGAAAAAAAAAAGATTCACATTATGAAAGTTGCTTTCATCAAATCACTACAATCACAGTCTTCTGCACTGACTAGCAAAGGCACTTCTTAAATTGTCTTTAATCTTGAGATGATTAATGCTGGCAGTGGTCTCTGCTGCGTTAGAGGTCACACACAAACCTGACTGAGAAGAGAAAACCCCTGATCGCGTGGTGGATGATCATCTGTTTGGAAAGTCCAGCTGATTTAAGCGGCGAATGAAGCGCAGCGGTCAGAAGTCATATTCTGCTGCACACTGCTGGAGGTACCATTCGTACAATTTCGCCTGGGGAGTAAAATTAACTGTGTGAGATTCACAGCTGGGATGTTTCAGATTTGAGAAATGAAAATGCGCATTGGAACCTACTAGATTTTCATGGAAACGGCCCCTTCACATATTAGTTTTAACTGCCAACGAGCAGCTCAGTGAGCCATAAATCCGAAACAATGAATTGAAAGACACTAAAATGCTCTCCAGAGCTGCACAGTCAGGTAATAATTTTTTTCAGCATTTTTCTTGCACATTATACGTAGCAATTACGCATATTATTCCTGCAGCTTTAACTTCTATATTAGACATGACATAATGGAATGAAACAGTAATCTAACCTTCTTAGATTTGACGATTTCCTGGATGTAATCGTGGTACTCTGCCATCGTCCGCTTCTCCTTCTTTGTCAGAGTCTTATTACCTTGGCTGAGAATGGAGAAATCACAACTCTCAGAATTTCAATAATCACTTCCTGTCTGAGTGTGTGTGTATATACATGAAAACAAACAGCCTCTTTGACAAAACAGAAAAAGTTCTACTTAATTTCGATATTTCTGTCAGAAGTTAAGGTTGTGCATGTAACCTGGTATCCATATGGACAGAATAGGCACGTTTGTGTTTGTGTAAGGTTGCAATTTACAGTTATTTTTGTTAATGATTATGCTATCAAATACTATCCAAATCAGAAAACAGTGAATAGGCCATCCTTCTTAAACTCCTAAAATCCAATTAGAGTCAGAGTCTCACTGATTTAAAACAGAGAAGCAAAAAAATCTTTATAACTGAGAAGGTGGAACCAGTGAGTTTTGGACTTTTTGTCTGAAGTAATGACTTTAAAAACAAAGCGATTTTTCAAATGGCTGCAGATTAATGTTTTGTCCATTGACTAATTGATGAACCAGTGGACTGTTTCAGCTCTGCGTGCGTGTACATGCTTGTGTTGTACTTGTAACACTTACCGTGCAAAATATTTGGCTAGTAAAAGCAGGAGGTAGCAAAAAGCTCCGAAAAGGATCACAAACACAACTTGTCCATCTTCTGGTATCCAGTCCCATAAATACATCACGATTCCCTGTGAAACACAAGTTGAAAAGACACTCAAAGAAACAAGCACACTTTTGAGAAAAATTAGTAAAATCTGGGGTAAAATTCTAATAATCCGTGACTCTCGGGACTTACGGTCAAGACGGAGACAAACCGAGCTGGTCCTTCACCCAACAGCTCATCCAGCTGCTCTTTGGAGAAGGTGTTAGCAATAAAACTGAGGATTAAGAAGGTGGGAAGGACAACACCCAGAGCCCCACACAAGAATGAGTGAAGACGGACGCTTTTGTTGTAAGTCGCATCAGTCCTGCATACACGCGGAGGAAATCTGGTTTTAATATCATATTTTCTGTTGTGGGTATAAGTGGCAACTCATATCTATATCGTATACACATGATGTATTTAATCTTCCATTTAAAGATACCACTGTTGATTTTGCAACCGGGTTAATAAGCTTTAGCAATAAAACACATGCAAACCTGTCCTTCTCCAGTCTGCTGCTGATGGTGGAACAAATGAGGTCAGAATCTTTCTCCAGCTGATCCAAAGTCTTCTGCACGGCCTGGTTGATGGTCTTCTCGATGGTCTGACACACCCCATCGATCTGGTTCACACAGCGGCTTGGCTAAACAAGACAAAGGCCCGTAAGCAGATCAATTCTGGAATAACAGTACAAACATGTACAGCTGCGCATCTCAAAGAGGGACGGTCTGAAAACTTGCACAACAAATCCTGAGGGTGTTTTGACTGACAGCCATGTGCAGCAGGAAGTGAGGTCGCACTTGCTCAGCGAAAATAAATTGGATGTCGGGAGGGATTCACAAATCTGCCACGCGGAGTAGAGCTCTGTGGTTGTAAATCACAAAATGGCGCAGCAATAAGTCAGGACTGGGGCTGCCGCTGTCAAAGGTGGCTGATCAAAGGCCATGGTTTACAACCCCTAGCCCCTGGATAACTCTCCTGGTCATCGTGTTGCAAAATAAATCGTCCTGTTCCAGCCACCAAGACCCACCAAGGAATCTGGAGTGGAAAATTTACATTCAAGTATAATCAGTGACTGGATAGGTGAGAGCTTTAAATCCAAACTAAAGACCAGACCTGGATATGTTAAATGAAACACCGGAAACTGCTGCATTCTGGTGAAGGTTGTTGTTGTTTTCACCTTGTGAAACTGATGGCCAGTTAACAGGCTGAGATTCAGGACAAAACTCTTATGCTTTGAGTTTTAACCGTCACAGGAACATACAGAAAGCAAACAGTCTAACCTTCTGTGGGTTGGGGATGTATATTGTCGGCATCTCAAAACCACATTTGTTGAGACCTGGACGGCGACAAAGTTCCTGGACTATCTGCATCATCACCCTCTGCAGAAACAAACATTTATAAGTCTTTTTGTTTTCTTGGTTTTAGATTGAACTGTTGGGATTTAAAAAAGTTAAATATTAACTTACCTGTCTGTCGGTTTCACTCCCAGCTTCATCGGCCTTGCTGAGGTAGAACAACAGCTTGTCTCCGCATTTCTCACTCAGCTTCTCCACAATGTTGAGTGTGCGTTTGCAGAGCGCCTGACCCATTGGGTCGAAGAACACAAATATCAGATCGGCCTGTTCTCCTGCACAAACAAAAATAAAAATCCATTAGGGACACAACAGCTTAAGAGTTGACAGTTAAACTGCAAAGCTGCAAAGACATACCCAACCAGGTGATGGCGCTGTTGACATCAAAAGGGTAGACCATGTCCCCGTCCACCAAACCTGGTGTGTCCACAAATGTCACCAGACTGAACTTCTTCTGCTTGGAGGTGGAGATCTCAGCAGACAGATAGTCCATCACACCTGGAATATAAAAACACTGTGTGTGTGTACAGGTGCTTCCTCCAGGACAGATTCATAGTAACAAGGATAATAAATAAAATACACTGAGTCCCCACAGGAAGCCGTCGCCTCTAACGACTACATTATTATGGTGCTGCTGGAAGCCGCAGTGCAGTCGATACTTGGAACACCTGAGGGAGGCCAGTGGCATTAAAGATCAAGAACGCTGTCAACTTTCTGTGCTTGCAAGCTTGCATTTGCAAGTAGTTTGCATTTGTAAATGAAGTGGACAAAACGCACAGGGTGATGTCGATAAAGATAAGTATGTCAGCCGTTTAGGTGCATCAACACGTCGGAGAAGAGGCATCAGTGAAGTCCGGCTTAACTCAAAGACACATGGCCACACCCTCACAGATAAAACTTTCAACACATGAAAAACATTTGACAGGATTTTTCTCACCGTCCCCTCTGCGGAGCGGTCTGGTTGTCATGGTTACACACAACAGCTCTTCAACTGGCAGCTTTAGCATGGGGCGTGGGACATAAAGCTAGCCAGTGAAGAACGACTGTGAGGCAACGCACTGTGAGGCTACGATACTCCAACACAACCAGCCCTCCCCCTCAAACCCCCGACTCTGAGCAAAAGAACAGGATCACTATTTAGACATACCCCCACAACTGACTAGATAAACCCCACCCACATCCACACACACAGTCCATGGATAACACTGAGGCTGTTTCATAGGAAGAGGCAGGTGTTACCAGCCAGCACAAATCACATCCTTGTGCTGCAGCGAGCAGGGCCACTGCTACTGTGACACATTAGCATTCCCTCATGTTTCTCTTACATCAGCATGGCCACAGCATCTATGTATCTGCCTCGTATTGCACGTCCTAACATCCATTTCCACAGCATCGCAATTGTCGTTGCTCCAAAGGTGACGGGAAAACATTACACAGATGTGCAAATACTGCCAAGCAGCTACAAGTTAGATCTGCTGCTTTATGCTTCACTTAGTCAGGATTGTTCCAAACAGACACATGCATGCAATTTTGCACTACTAAAGAGAGAAGACTTGCAATTATGCATGTCCGTTTGAAAATAAATGAATAAAATAGCTCTGATAAAGACATATTTATCCCCTCCAGCTGAAGAAACTCCTGTGAGACAGGATTTCCTCAAGGAAATGAGGGTGATACTCGCCGATGGGTGCTAAGTTCCTCAAGTGACTGTAACTGAGAAGCCTACACTGGAGATCCTGTTCAGGCTGCTATAATGCTGCATTGACTAGGAGACTAAAAAATAACTTGTTGAACCAAACAGGTAAAACCAGAGGCAGTGCAAATATATCTAAAGGACACAAATGAACAACACGGCCTGTCTCTGTGGTGTAACAACAGCAAGTCTTTTGACCTGTGACTAATTCTCATGCAGCATGTCGTCAAAACTCTTGACAAAAGACAGAGTTAAACATCCTCTATGTAAGTTTAAAACAACATTAAGAAGTGTCTCCGAGCACATCCCAGAGGAGACCAAACTGTATAATCAGCAGCTACTCCCACATAAGGATATATGGTGCCTTTTCTGATGAGTCATCCTCAGTCGCTGTGACAGGTAAACAAATGCCTGATACAGTGTATTTCCAGAGGCGGCGATGGAGGTCAAACAAAAAGCCTGCTTGTATTCCGGCAGCAGATCGTTGGTACTGCGAGGCTCCGCAGGCCTGCAGAGCTGTTGCTGCTGCTGGAGTCTGGGCTGTGCCGTCTCGAATGGCTGTGACATTTCTCAGCAGCTCCTCCTGACTCCACTGCACTGCTGTCGATGGGGCGTGTGACTCACACGCCATACCGTGAGCGATCCGGTCCGCACCCAGTGAACCCTCACTGTGTGCACGCTCGCTGTCAACGCACACACATACATTACCCCCACCCCCACCCTCCACACTGATGCTCCCACTCAGACAGCAGGCACACCCAGACTTTCTGCACGTCTGCACGCAATTACGTCTCTTTGCTCGATGTGAGGGTAATCTCAAAAGCATCAATGTAATAAGAGGGGAAACGAGTGATTTAAAAAGAAAATCTGATACGTCAAAGCTATGACTCAGCGTTGAGTCATCAAGGTGAAGCACCTAAACTGCACCTCAGACTACAAAAGATGAGCCTGACATGTGATAATCAGAAACGTATAAATAACATACAGCCAGAATTTCTGTCCAAGCTACAGAATTCAGCTACTGAACCTGAATCTGCAACATAAACTTCGATCAACTTTAATGGTTTCCAGTATGAAATGTTCACGGGACACACAGCAGAGCATTATCCTAAACCTCAAAGGAAGCGATTACTGTCTGCAGCTCATAGTTACATTCATCTCCTGGTCACTCTTCCTCATGCTGCTTCTGCCTGTTGTTCCAGCCTATTTTAACACTCGTTCTCTCTCTCTCTTGATGCTTCATCTTGATACCAGCAGAGGAATAAACATCAGTAAGAAAAGAGACAGTCGCATGCATTTCTTCGTTGCACACACTGCAAAGGTCAAAATGTTAATTTGATTTTTTTTTTTTTTTTTACTTTACAGTCAAAGTCAATGAGAATTTGTTGTGCATTGAGGCTGCGGTGCTGATCTTATCATCATATATTTCATGCTGGTTTCATTATCAAAGGCAGGGAGATGCAAAGTCGCCCGTTTCATGTGATTATCCTCAGAAGGGGTTCATAAAACATGTAGTGAACTCTTCTAGCGACATATCACATTAGAAAGAGTGAAAATCTGCATACAGACACCAAATCTGCACATAATGACTAATTCATGAACTTAATTTCAGTAAGAGAAAAGTACAGCATTGAGGCACACTGTTTTAATACTGCCACATTTTCAGCGCAAACGTGGTTAACGCTTTACATAGGGCACCATCATGCGTAGCTGACGCTAAAACAGGGAGGAAGGGCTCACCTTTGAACTCAAGGATTGGTCGAAAGTGAGGGTAGAGGTGTAGAGTTGCATTCCCCTGTGAAAGAGTCAAAAGGACAACATGAGAAACAACCTGATGAGACGAAGACGAATCTGCAGTTTGCTACAACAGAGTCCTCTCTCTCTCCTCGGTACGTCACACTCGAGTCTTACACCAGCTGCTGTGCTGCAGCTCAGTGTGCTCGCTTTTAGCTTTTTCCTGAACATAGGAGATAATCCTTCCACTCAGCAGTCCAGCACTGCAAATATATTATTCATCTTCCTCACCTTCATCACGGCAGGAAATGAACAGAGCGGCAGAGGAAAAGGATGAGAGGGGAAAGAGAGGCAGGTGTCTCCTGAGCCTGTTTATGTGCTGCAAAGATGCCTCTGTGTGTGTGTGTGTGTGTTTGTGTGTGTGTGTGTGTGTATGTGTGTGTGTGTACAACAGAGCCTCTCATTGGAGCAGCATACTGAATGAGAAATCACCACTGACTGAGGGAGTGCCCTCCATTCATCGAACATATCCCTTCATCAACCTCAGTTCCCATTACTGAAGTCAAACATTCAAAAAAATCCCCCTTTCACAAAACTGAGAGGGAAACTGAGCGTGGATATGAAACGCTGGCAAGATCTGAAAATAAATTAGAGAAGCATTCAAATGAAGCAGGCCACACACAGCTGGAGGAGCCATAAGTTATCGTGGTTCTCTTTTCAAGCATTCAGCAGCTCTTCTGTTTCTGGGCTTTTCATCAGCCCTTACAGAAACTGAACATCAAGTCCTGCTTCATCAGTGCTGGAAACGTTGGCTGTCTTCATGCTGTTCTTACCGTCAGTGACTCTCTTTTGCGACCACTTGTGATGAAGGTGAACCCCTGCGTTTCAATGGCGACGCCTGTTTTCTGTATGTGCTCTTCAGCATACCTGAAATGAAAGCCAAAAGGCATCATGTTGTTTGTCTTTTAAAGGTCCAGCGTGTCAGATTTGCTGGCATCGAGCGGTGACGCTGCAGACTGCCCCTCGCCTCGCCTCGCCATCCCTTTGCAGGCCAACAAACGGTGGCCACTGAAAACACAAAAGGCCCTTTCTGAAGCTGGTGTTTGATATCTGTGGAAACATGGCGGACTCCATGGAAGAGCATCTGTTTCCTTATCTTATCTGACCAGCAGTCCAAAAACCAAAGATATTCAGCTTACAATAAAAATAAAGCAGCAATAATATAAAATTTCCTTGACAAATGTCTAAAGCAATTCATTCATTTTGCCGTCAAATTGTTGCCGATCTATCAACTAATCAAGTGATTATTTAATAATTTCACCACTAACACCAATAAAGGCCAGTTCATATGTTAGAGGACCGACTGTAGGTGGACCAGCCGTGGAAAAACATGTCAGGAAGCTTGATAATAAACACCTCAATGTCAAATGCAACCCTGACTCCAAAGAAGTTGGGATGCTGAGTAAAATGTAAATATAGACAGAATACAATCATTTGCAACCATCTGATGAGCCCATGTGGTGATCACAAGTCACGTGCACAACATGTGTTGCCCCCGTCCCAGCTTGTCTGAAATGTCTTGCTGGCATCAAATTCAAAATAAGATTTGCGAGAAGATTTACAGATTTACAAAAAGGTGGTGAAGTTGATGGGGTAAAACATTAAACGTATTGTATTTATGCTGTTTTCAATTGAGCATATGTCAAAAAGGATAAGCAAATCACCACACTCTGTTTCTCAACATCTCAACCTTTTTTTGACAACAATCATAATAATGCAAACTAGTGCTTTCTCTCCAGGAGAATCCCATCATTTCCCCTACAAACAAATGCTGCAACAGAAAAAAAATAAAAACAAACAGTCAAGTTATTGCTTAAACTAACGAAACAGCAGCTCTGGAAAATAACATGACAGTACATCAACAAGTTCAGACAGTCCAACTCGTCTGCTTACTCTCACCCTTAAACACAAACTGCACGTCAACAACTTGATGTTAAAAACGCCCACAGCCTCGCGGTGGTGAGATCAGTAACTGTCAGCATGACCGACAGCCGAGCTCCTCGTGTGGAGGTCGTTCAAAACACACTGCTGAACTAACTCAGGGAAACCCTTCCCTCGAACAACACCAGGACGGAGCGGTTTATAAGTAGTAGTATGTAAGTAGAGCCAAAATACTTCATCAGTGAGTCATTTAAATGTTAAAAGATTTGGGAAGTGACTCGTTATTTAAATTTGCTGCTTGCGTCGTCTCAAAAGTGAACATCTGCTGCTTATTTATACCATAAAATGAGAAAATAATCACAAGGTTAACTGACAAAGAAAAGAATCATTGTGACCATATGACCATATAAAATCAGCTGCTGTGCTGTTTGTAACAGAGTAGTTATCCACCTCCCAGTAATTCTTTGGTTGCACTGGGCCACTGCAGCACTGTTGCCATTAATCAACAATCAATGAGATTATCTGGAAACACTGGATTTACAGAACATTAGGACTTTATGGACATCAGGATTAAAGTGATGAAGTGTCAGTGATTTCACTGGTTATTAGATAATTTCATCAAGTTATTTTACCTATAAATGGATATTTATGACTTCTAAAACAGTGTACTATATCACAATATGTATGATTATGGAAACATTTTAGGATTTTATCTAAACAGCCCAGAATTGGGAATCATTGGAACTGAATAAAAGTATAATTAAAGGAACTGAACCAGGAAAGTAATAATTTTCTCCCCTTTTTATTTTCTATAGACTGGTCTGCAAAAAGCTTCTGTGAAAACGTTCAACTCTTCATTAGAAATAACAACAACAGCAGACCTTTCTCCTGTCAATTTTATGAATCCTTCAAATGCACATTTATCCCGTGGCAAAACTGCTGCATTTAATTCAAACTACAAAGCACTTTTTAAAAGTCATGTGGTGGTGGTGGTGATGATGATGATGATGATGATGATGATAGTGATGATATTTCGCACTTGTTACCAAACTCTCATTCACACACGGTGCGAAGCATGTGACTGTCAGGCAGCCTGGGTCAGCTGTACTGTGCTGTATTAACAATCAGATGTATTACCAGTTAATGAAGGAGCTCTTCCCCGCAGAGTGGTTACCCAGTATCATCACAATGATCTTCTTTCTGGGAGGCAGGAGCCGAACTCCAAGGCTGCTGGCAATCTTCACCAGGCCTGCAAACACACACACACACACACAGTAAGCAGATAAGCAGGTAAGCATCAATTAAAGTGACATCATCGCAACGTAATGCTTAAAAATCTGCTGTGAAATAAAATACAAATTCAGGAACAAAACGGCATAAAAACTCCAATACTTTGTCATTTTAAGTAAAAAAACAAACAATCAAACAGTAGGCCATACCATCTGGATGGTTAACAGGTGCATGGTTCAAAAAAAAACAAAAAACAGTAATCGGTTTGGTCCAGTAAAGCTGAAAAGATCTCACTTGTGGTGTCCAAAGAGATAACAACAAAAAACTCATAGGAAAGGAGATTTGAAGACATCACCTTTGTCTCTGAGAGGAGAGAAAGTAGCTATTTTCACTATTGTGGGGCATTTAATAGACTAGAAATCAATTAATTCATCAGCTGATCAGTCAGTAATTAAATTGTTGTAACCCTGAAACAAACAAATCATTTATTCCTTCCAGGAAACTGATAAACCCCACCTGAAAGTTGAGGATCTCAGGAGTGAAAGCAAAAATGTTTTTGTGTGTTTAACACTGATGCACTTCCGTTACACCAGGATGAACTAATATAATACAGTAACATCATCAAGGAGGCTCAGAGTGATCAGCTGAACCACACAGTGCGACAGGACTGAAGGCACCAAACTTCTCCAAACATCCCCCTGCTGGAGAAACCACAAAAGCAGGAGGACGTTTGTCTTGGGTGGGTGCTCATCCCAAACCTCCGCTGCTGACTGCAGTTGACCCTGCAGCAGTGCATTGCAGGGGGTGGTGACAGACCCAGATGTCGGCGCTGCCCTGCGCGGCCGCCGAGGAGCCACGCCGCCAGGCTTCAATGTCATGAGTTTGACACTGACAGACAGCTGATGCAGACCAACACCCACGACACGCATTTAAACCAGCAGAGTTTCAGCTCAAAGTTCACCACAAACTTCAAAACTGAGTGCAACTAAACCGCCGAATTACATAACAGCACGATCTGTGCGTGCTTGTTTCGGCTCTGCGGTCCCAACTCGGATTGTGACTCTTATTAATCCAGTTTACTGATTATTTACCGTTTTCGCTGTCGACATACAAACTGTGACATTCCTTCAGGATCCTCTCACTCGGTGTGGTGATAGCAGACTCCAGAGGGTTTGCCACAGACCGGGGCTTCCTACCCGACATTGTGAACTCAGGGCCACCAGTCTCTTCTCTACTGTTTCCTAAACCACCTGGGGAAGAGTTTCAGGGTTGCACAAAGACGCTCCTGCGCGGATGAAGCGCCCCCTTGCGGGACAATTCTAACACGACACCGGGGCAAAAAAAACCTTAACATAAAGGCTGGAGTCTGCTGTTCCAGGAGGTGGATTTAAATTAAATAATTCAAATAGATTTGTCGTCAAGCATAATGAACAAATATTTGTAGTTACATCATTCAGTATTCATTTGGACGAAATCTGGTAGCAAAATGTCAAAGTATGTTTCATGTTATACTAAACTCCTTCCAAATCTGACTCCCCTTTTGGATGTTTGAATCTGTTTTCTTCTGTGGTTTACATTCAGTTCATAATTTACATAACTAGTATTATTAAATACTTTTTGCAGTATTAAATGATTTGTTTGAGACTTTGTTCTTCTATTCTAGACTTTCTCATTGCTGGTGTGCTGTGTCGTATACCACTACATTTTGTTACAGTACACATTTGTATAGTGCAGTATACTGCACTCAGTTATGAATATGACAGTTATGAAGCATATTCAAATTGACTTCTTATTTGATACTTTTACTATTTATGTTGATCTGAAAAGTGGAGTGAAAGAAATCAAAACTGATAATGCATTTGAGTCTGTCATCAAATAAAAAATGAAACGTGTCTTCTTCTGGGGTGGGTGAATTCTTCAGAAGTGATACTTTTTAGAGGTGGTCACTGTATTTAGAATTTAGTCTGGTGGATTAAACATTTTTTTTTTTTATGATTTTACATAAGATGCAGATGGGTTTTATTTGGGTGGAGCGCGTTGAGCTGTGAATCACATGATGTTCCCAGAGCTGCTACAACTGCTGTCACATGAGTGCTTCTTTTATCTTCTGTGTGTGGAGCAGCTCCGGGATCAGTCTGAGGATGATGTCATAAACACACACTGTCTGCTGCTCATGAAAGACTCAAGAGAAGAAGTGAAGAAGAAGTGAGTGCGAGCGAATTCTCAGAGGCTCTTGCCAGATTAAAAGTTTTTGGCTGACAAACTTCTCAATTGTTCGGCTCATGTGTGCAGAGCAGCGTGCCCTTAAAAAGCCCCACAGGACTATTATGGGCATGTTGGCAGCAATGTAGAACAACTGCTATTAGAAATGCACTTGTGTTAAGAATTACAATAGTTGCTCTGTCGAAGATCTAAAGTTGTTCAGCCCAAATCACAACCACTGATGGGACTGAATGATGTTACAGAAAGAAATGGGTTTCAAATCGAAATGAAAGCATTTTTTTTACTGACCTGATGATAAATTTGGGTTGAGTGGCCTGTTGCCTCCATGCTTGAAATAAAAAAACACAGCAAAAGTGCCCTCTTGGGTGTCCTTTCAGTGGAGAAGCGATGATGCAGTGCAATAACTGGTGGCTTTAAAATGCAGAAAATGTTATGCAGTGCCCTCTGGGAAAGATGATGCGGCGCAGTCAGCGATGCCCTTACATTGAGAAAACTTAATCCGGTGCCCTCTGGTGTGTCTTTCCAGCAAACATGATGCAGGGCTGCCATGCATGCTGGAAACTTTCTTGTCCTTCATGTGCCTCTAAATGATGAACAGCTAATGGTTCCATACAGAGTTTATTCTTTAAATATGAATCACATTATATGTCCAGCTGGTATAATTTTTGTTTTCACCCCTGCCCCTCAGACACATCAAATAAAGGGTCCCATTCTATTGATTTAGACAACAAAGGGTCAGTGTTATTTCTGTTCTGCGGTCAGCCAGCCCTCCCTTACCCAAGGCCAAGCCTCAGCACCTCGCAGGAATGTACTTGAAGGAGTTAATGAGTCTGCCCCCTGGAGATCATATGCTGCACCTTCCATTAGGCTGCCATTATGAAAGAGCTTCAGCTGAAGTGGAACATCCATTATAAATGCTTCATTCAAACATCATTTTACGGAAGCTTCCAAAATGAATTTTGATCGGGCTCCTGTGCGGTCCAAGAAAGAGGTAAGTGAAAATCCATCATCAGTTATCACTTCCGAAGGCTACACTGAAAACATTAGTCTGTTTTGAACCTTCCAGCCTGATTACTGTGTGTGTGTGTGTGTTTGCTATCTGCACATCCAAAATCCTCATCATATCACATTAGTGTAACGTCGGCCTGGAAGATTCTTTTCGACTTGTATTTGTTTATTTAATGAGTATTCTTTTGTTCGAACACAAATAAAACACAGGTAAAAAAGAGAAATGTAGGCTAAAATCTGTATGTGACACCAATTCTTAGTAAAGCACCCTTTAAACGTTTTAAGCAATGGTTTATTGCTGGTTAAAAATTATTTTACATGCTTTGTAGATGCAGTGAAGTCATTTAATAGGAACATGTTTAGGGGTTGGTCACTTAGTTGGAAGGTTGTGAAGAAAAGCCCATTTGGTCACTGTTTGTCTTGTAGTAATCCTGCTTTCTCACACTTCAATCATGTCTTCACTTATAAATATTTAACAAGTGGCTAATAAGTTGTGCAGGTGTTATGCAAACAAAGTCCTGCTAGAGGTGGAAAACACCAGCAACAACCCAACAACCCAAACGTTGTTCTTATTAGTGGCGTATATGGGATGTATGAAGCATCACTAAATGATTCAGTAACAATTCAAATTCACAAACCCATAATAAAGCCTTGAAGTGGTACTACTTTCTCCACCCTGCGGTGTGTGTTACCGTGCCCTTCATAACCTAAACCTCACTGTGTGTGTTCTCTAAGTGAGTGTCCAGGCTGTAGCTGCTGCACATGTTCACATCACCTCACTGCCTGCTCTTCTAAAGTTTGAAACATAGGGGGAGTCAACACATCTGATATGGGACACGTTGTGCTGACAAATGCATAAGGCATATGATAGCTACATGAAGTCTAGCAGTCTGTGCCTTTTTATATCTTTATCCAACATTTATACATCATGATATTTTCGGGACATTTAAGGATTGAACACTGTCAAAAAAAGATGTGCAGATATGCAAGACGTCTCAGCTATAGGCAGACTCAGTGGACATACCTGTCAGCTCGCTTCATCCTCCTCCTCCTCCGGACCTCCACTGAATTACTTTGCATCCAAAGTTGCTTTATTTATTTTATGCATTTTGAGGACAAACAGGCATTTCTGGCACTTCTGGCTTTGCAAAGCTCCAGTCTTTCAGAGAAACAAACCCGTGCTGGATCTCGCAATTCGAAGCAGTTAAAATGCCGTGAAATCCCGATAAGCACGGAATAACGTGGCCGATTCCCTCCAGCCCGAGGTGACTTTATGACAACAGATCAGCTGTTTTATTCCCATGATAAACTCATCCTCGCGTCAAGTTTGCTGCTGCTTTAAGTGAGGGACAGTCGACAGGCAGTCGGCCAACTGGACGACACTTTGAGCAAAATGACCAAAGAATTTATGGATGAGTATCAACCTCTGCTCGTTAAAGAAATCAAAGACACAAAGTGGATTAAGGTATGTGGATCAGAATCAAAGAAGCGGTTTTAAACGAAATCCGCCACCGGTTTTACATCAGTGTCCGCTTGTTGTCTCTGTCTGTCTGTTTTATTGCAGTTTCCGAACAAATCTCTTCTGCTGGCTGCGTGTGCCGCCTGTATAGGAGGAACCTTTCAGTATGGATATAATGTATCAGTCATCAATGCACCCACAACGGTAATACTGTCACTGTCTGTCGCTGGACCACATGTAATGAAGTTAATTCATGGTAAAAGGGGCAGAAAAGACACTGCAGCGTAGTGCTGTGGCCTGCTATTAAAGTACTGAAGAGTTAAAGTATACAGCACTATGTCTTAATCAGTGGCAGAGAAGATACTCGTGTGATTTTCTTTAAGTAAAAGTACTAATAGTAAGTAAAAGTCCTGCTGTTTAAGTACAAGTATGGAAGTATAATCAGGAAAATGTGCTTAAAGTATTCAAAGTAACAGTAACTCAAGGCAGAAAACTGTTACACTACTTTATATATTATAACATTAGATCAGAGCAGGATTTCCCTGTTGCTGCTGTTTGAGGCGGAGCTCATTTTTAACTATTTTGTAAAGGACTTCAGCTATTAATCTTTATTTTTGCACGAAAAGAGACTTCAGTAAATAACTTTGAAATAACTTAATATGAATGGCTGTGAATGAGGATTGTGTATTTTGTCCCGTCACTGACTTTATAAGCACTTTGTTATCACAGATACTTAACTTCTGTTATCAAAAGAGTTGCTCCTTCATGTTTTCATACCTAACCAATCGACTGTAAGTGACAAATAAGCCAGTTGTTTACAGTCAAATTTTGTGGTTGATTTTCATATTATAAGATGCATTATATTTTTAAAGTTCTGTATAATATAGTTCTGTAAAGTTCTCCTTACTCATGTAACACTACTACAAGGATCAGTACCTACATACTTAGTCCCTGAAACAAATCTGAACAATAATTAATCCATCCACTGATCATAACTGAGGGACTCCAGTGTGAATAGTCTTTTTCTTTTCTGTACTGTGTACAGCTTCAGGTACTTCAGAATCAGAATCAGAATCAGAATTCCTTTATTTATCCCAGAAGGGAAATTCTTACTCGCACAGACGTTGCACTTGTAGTTTTCCCGACCAAGAAAGAAAAGTGAAAGATATAAAAATAGGATAAACAAAAACAAGATAAGTATAAATCTAAAAATGCAGGTATTTACATGTGTTTTTTAAAAATGTAAAAATACAGGTATTTACATGTGTTTCCTGTGTATTTATTCTTTCTGGATGCACATCCTTGCCTTATCCTTGCATGCTTTGCTCCCTCTATATCCTGTTTGCTGCTGTAACACTGTAAAGTTATGGGACTAATAAATGATTATCTTATCTTGTCTTATAAAAATCCACTCTTAAATGCAGCCTGTAGCTAAAGTAGCTAAAGGGGAGTAAAGAGTGCAATATTTCCCTCTGAGATGTACAAGTAATGGGGGGGGAAATGTACTTGTACTTCATTCCACAGATCCACAACTGAGTGATGTCTGTTCATGATGCATGCACAAATCTTTTTAAGATTTCACCCATTCAGTTGATTTTCTTTCGCCCGCTGAACGTGCACGCTGCATATTCCTTCCTTTGTCTCCAGTATGTGCACGATTTCATCAACCAGACCTGGAGGGAGCGTTACCAGACAGACATATCGGAAAATGTTCTCACCCTGCTGTGGTCCACCATCGTGTCTACGTTCACCATAGGAGGATTTATAGGAGCAACAGTCGGTGGGACGTTATCTGTGAAGCTGGGGAGGTATGGACGGAAAGTGTTTGAGCAAAATTATCCTGATTTCCATGTTGTATTTGATTTGTGAAGTTGTAATCTAATGTTGATTTCCCAGGAAAGGCGCACTGTTGACCAATAATATTTTTGCATTAATGGCTGCTCTGCTGTTGGGTCTGAGTTACCCAACTGGATTATATGAATTGCTTATCGTTGGACGTCTTTTCACTGGAATAAATGCAGGTAAATAATTCTGAAGCACATTTAAACACATCCCTGTGAAACACATCCTTGTGTTATATTTGGCTTCTGAAATGAGGCTCCAGTCGTGTTTTATTTTGTCAGGCATCGGGATTTGTGTTCAGCCTCTGTATTTGGGGGAAATCGCTCCAACTGCACTTCGTGGTGCCATGGGGACGGGGACTTCTATTTTCATCACCACTGGCATCTTGACTGGACAAGTGATTGGCCTCAAGTAAATGCTGGAAAATGTTTCATTTTTTAGCAGCACACAAAATATGAAGCTTTCCTTACAATCTGTGTCCACAGGATTGAATTTCTGCATCATGACTTGGATCTCTGTGTGATTTCACAGTGAGCTCCTGGGCAAAGAGGAGTACTGGCCCATTCTGCTGTCCACCACATGCATCCCAGCCTTCCTGCAGCTCCTCATCCTCCCCTGGTTCCCAGAGAGTCCACGTTACCTCCTCATCGACAGAGGAGACGATGAGGGATGCAAGAAAGGTTAACAGAGGCTACAGCTGCGCACCACTATTTCCATTTAAAAATCATTGCTGTCTTATAATTTCTTGTTCATGGTTTCTTGTTCATGGCAGCGTAGTTTAAAAGGTTGAGTACTGACTTTGTCTGGACTGGAACCACAAGAGGCAAAGACAGTCGTCTTTGAGTCTCTGAACTGTAACATGTGATCACTTTCTACGCACACAAAATGTGAATCTCAGTTTCTTGTCGCACGTGATGTGAAAGGAAACTGATTTGACGCATGAAATCTTCTGATAAGACTTTTAGGAACAGACCCTGGAGCCTGATCGGGTGAGAAGAATGGTGAAAGTGGTTAAAACTACAGCGTGAGTCATGTGCTTTCCTGTCTGCAGCCCTGAAACAACTGCACGGCGATAACTGTGAATACGAATGGGAGGATATCGAGAAGGAGAAGAATAATTTAGTGGGTTTCCAGGCCAAGAAACCCTGGGAGCTCTTAGGTGATCGCAGCATCCGCTGGCAGCTTCTGACGATCGTTCTGCTCAACGCTGCGCAACAGCTGAACGGCATCAATGCTGTACGTACATGATGATGATGATGATGATGATGATGACCCCGTTGTCTTGCAGGATTCTCTGTCCTCCTGTCTCTCACAGGGTTGAATCTATATCTGCAATTTTAATACCAAGCGTTACTAAAAGAAGTTTTTTTAAAAAAAAAAATAATGTATTTGTAATTTGGTTTTCTTGTCCACATTTCTTGTAGATATACTTCTATGCAAATTACTTGTTCAAGCAATCTGGTATTCCCTCTGATAAAATACCATATGTGACCATTGGCACTGGTGGCTGCGAATGCATCACGGCTTTAACCTGTGTAAGTATTAGTTTTACTTTTTTTATGTGCATTGCTTGAGCTCGCCTTACTTTAATGTTCTGGTGTTCCTTAATGCACAACAAGAGGCTCAAGATCTTTCTGATAAAAACCCAACAAGTGCATGACTTAAAACTGGAAAGTTCGATCACGGCTGAAACAGAGGAACACAAAAATGCAATAACAGCTTTATTATCCACCAAAGTGAAATGTTATCACATCTATAAAGAATAAAATAACTCAAATGGGACACACTGGTAAAAATAAAACAACAACAACAACAGAAACCATAAGCTAAAAGATTGTGGAGCAGGATTTAATAGAACACAACTGGTGATTGCCAGCGAAAGGTCAGAGGAAATGTTTTCCTGGAGGATCTTTGTGGTCTTGTGACATGCTGTGTGTCTCACAGGGTATGCTCATTGAATGTCTGGGGAGGAAGGCACTCATCATGGGAGGATACACTCTGATGAGCATCTGCTGCGTTTTATTCACACTGACGCTCACTTTTCAGGTAGTTTTAAAGCACGCAGGCACAGTAAAAACTCATTATTGCTTACTGTGAATGGCGTTTGATAATACTTTTACTTTTGTGTTTCTCTCAGGATGCCAGCCCTGCAATTCCATACTTGAGCATGGCGTGTGTGTTTGCTTTCATCCTAAGTTTTGGCTTAGGACCAGGTATCTGACTTTGAAGACTTTCCTGAGCAGCTGCTGTTGCACAGCAGTTACTGCTGACAGTGATTTCTCTTGTTGTTTCTTTGTCTGTGAAGGCGGCGTGACCAACATCTTGACCACTGAACTATTCACTCAAAGCTCCCGCCCTGCAGCTTACATGATCGCGGGGTCAGTGAACTGGCTCTGCTTCTTCTTTATTGGCCTGGTCTTCCCTTTTATTGTGGTAGGTGTCCAGAATGTTTGATTGACATGACAGTGTGTACTCATTTTTAACCGTTTTATCATTGCCTTGTGCATTTCGAACAAGGAAACAAGACTGAAAGTCCCTTCCCCATCCACAATGTCTTTTTCTTTTTGCTCCTGCAGTTGAATGTTTGAGCTTCAGAATGGTGTTGATGTATGTGCAGAGTCTGAAACTGAAAATTAATATGTGCTCATTGAAAGCCTGATTTGAAGAGGCAGGTCTGAAATAGCTTGGAAGACAATCCTGGTCCGATATTCAGCATACAGACATGTGATGTGGAAACTCAAATCCTTCGGTGCAGTGAAGCAGGAGACATCTTGTACTGAGACGTCGGGCTCACTTGTGTTGTCTCATGTTTTATTTACACAGATTGGGCTGCAGCATTACTGTTTCCTGGTGTTCTTGGCCATCTGCTTCTCAGTGGCAGCATACATTTTCTTTGTCATACCTGAGACTAAGAACAAAACCTTCCTCGAAATCCAGAATGACTTCCGGTCCTCCAACAACAAGAAGGCCTGCAGTGTTGATGGATCAGGGACAACACTGCTGTCAACCTCGATATGAAATGCAAACTGTGACTCAGGGGTCGAGCATGTAAAGCTTTCTAATATTTATGCTACAAATGAAATGAATACCTGACATAAGAATTTATAGTCAGGACACAGTAAAAATGTGGCATAATAATAAATGAAAATGTAAACTATGGTGCTTTGCTTACACTCCAGAGTTGTACTTATACTTATAATCTCATTAGTTTACCTACAAACACAACTTGAAATTATCTCTTTTTATCCCAATATTTTGGTATAAACATTATTGGTTTGTACAAATTCTCATTTTTCAATAAAGGTCCATTTCTAAATAACATGTCTCAACCAACGGGAACTTTTTTCTGTCATTCAGGCTGCCTGATGTTCCAGCTTTGCAGAACAAAGGGTTCACTGAAGTGTGTGTCGTGCATGTGTTCACAAGGGTAGAAAGGGTATTAGAGTGCTACAGTTCTTTTGTTACATGATTTGTGTAAAAGAGCCAGTGTGATACTGTAACTGTTTCATTGTGAATACATGTTCACAGTACCAACCTACACTCTAAGGTCAAAAGTGAAATATCCTCCTTGTTGTACCACAATGATTCTCTAATTGTTGCTCTTTCCAAAAATAGGATAATGTTTACTCAAATATCTATTTGAGTGAAAGTACAATTGCCTTAGATTGTACTCAGAAGTACAAGCAAGGGTCACACAGTTACAGTAATCCTACTCATTTCAGGTATTTGGCTCGAATTCCCAGCTCATATAAGCAGCTTAACTCCAAAATTAAGTTTGGTAGCCGTGAGGGAAATGGGATCAGGACAAATTTCTTTCTTTCACTGGAATACCCTCCTTTGCCAGTCAGAAGGCCATTCCTGTTTAAAGGAAATGTATGCTTTCTGATTAGAAACAATGAACCAAGAGTTGTAATCTGGAGAGGTGCATTAATATGAAACAGTCTATCTGTCTTAGTGGCCCATCATAGTGTTCTCATTCATGTCCTTCAGTGACCTTGTTCATGCATCCATGCTAGCTTTAAGGTATTGACTCAGTCAGCAGCGCACACCATGCAGGCTCAGATTAATCCACAAGGATACTCAGCACGCTAATAACCTGTGGGCCCCTGTTGACCCACTGTCCTTCCCTCCTCCTCTGTGCCTTCTTCAAATAGATAATACATAGCAAACTTCTCATGATGTTCATGATCTTTCCTTCTATTTGTGTGCGCTGCACTACTTGGCCTCAGGTCACACACTATGCACGACATAAATAGTTATAATAAAGACATTCAAGTTAGGATTTTGACACAGGGCCTCAACATGAAATAATAATCACGCAGGACTGTTTCAAGCTGTTCGTCAAGTGTTTCTTATACTAAAATGTGCAAAGAATTAATAATTAATTAATACAAAGTCAGCCTGGTGCAGAAATATCTTATTATGATAAATACAGCGCTCTATATCTTGTAGTTATAGTATCAAAAGAACTATGGCCCATGTGAGTTTTACACTTCTACAAATTATTATTGTTAAATATTATTGAATTGTTTTTACTCATTCGTTAATTTTTATGAAGCAGTTTTAGTTTGTGAAAATGGAGCCACTTTTAAGTCTAGTAGAGAGGATTTACTTTTTGTTCTTCTTTCATGACCTTTTGCTAATAAACTCCAGCCCAGCAGGTGGCGGTAATGTGTCTGTACACTGACTTACGAATACAAACACAGAGGTGGAGGAGGAGAAGAAGAAGAGGCCCCGCCTACTCAACATGGCGACTTAGAGAAGACACTCCACGCTCGTTTGTTGACATATACTCAAAAAAAAGCTTATGCTATATTAGCAGAATTACAATTAATAAAACTATGTCGAGACTCATCGTTAAAAATCTCCCGAATGGGGTAAGTAATCCGCCCGGATGTCAGCAGGCAGTTAAGGCACCATTTTGTTTCAGTCCACTTGAAAATCTAATCGTGTATCATGTGTGCAGATGAAGGAGGAGAGGTTCAAGTCGATGTTTGCTGCCTTTGGCACCGTGACAGACTGCTCTCTGAAGTTTACTAAGGACGGCAAGTTCCGCAAATTTGGTTTCGTGGGTTTTAAAGCCGAGGAAGATGCGACTAAGGCTCTGAAACATTTCAACAAGAGCTTCGTGGACACATCGAGAGTGACGGTATGGCTCCACTCATGGCCTCACGACTGAACATGCGCGTTCTTGATATTATTGTTGTTTCCCCATGTGTTTACACGGGTGTTGTCATTCGTTCTAGGTGGAGATGTGTAAGGCCTTTGGAGACCCCACTAAAGCAAAAGGCTGGAGCAAACATAGCCAGAGCTCAGGCCCGGACAAACCCTCCACGCCTGCTGACACTGACAGCAAAAAGGTACTAACAGACACGAATCAATCGGTGGGAAAACTGGGGGGAAATTACTTCAAAGTTTGAGCATTATCTCAGGAGAGAGCAAAGTCCAACCACCCTACAATTTTACATCCACCATGAGTGATTCAGACAAAATTTTCTTTTTCTTACTCTGAATAGTCACTGTATATTCAGCTGCCTTATAGGAGATTGATGTTAAGTTTTGCTGCCTTGTCTCTGTCAAAAAACTGTATATGTATTTTTGTTTGTGTACTCAGAAAAAGAAACAGAAAAAGGAATCCAACAGCACACTTGGAAAGGTGAGTAAATGTGTGAGTCAACAACATTACGTTTGTAAAAAAAGAAAATTAAATGTTATCTAATTGAGACTCACTTAAAATGTATCAAATATGGACATAATTTAGATTTGAGTGAACTTCATTTTCATTTCAAAGATTTGTCAGGTCATTGGTTTATTTTGTTCAACTTTGTCCACTGCGTTGTCTGATCTACATTCATTTACTTGCAATAATTTAGTGTTTTTAGGATTATTTTTCATTGTACCAGAGTGTAGCACAGTCTAATAATTTTTGTTTGTTGTTTATTTTAATTTTTCTGTTTATATGGCGTTACAAACGTTGTCTGGCCGCTTGCTGTCTGTGTCAGCTGGAAGAAGACCAGGGATTCAAGGAGTTTCTGTCAGTACATCAGAACCGAGGCCAAGCACCAACCTGGGCCAATGATGCCATGCAGCAAACAGGTGATCCTGACGGTGGACGAACAAAAAGTCAAAGCAAGAAGAAGCTTCCTTCAGACGATTACCTCAACTTCGATTCAGACGAGTCAGAATTTGAGGATGAGGAAGAAGAACATGTTGGCGATGATGATGATGATGATGAAGATGAAGGTTTGTAGTGATGGTTTCTTCTTAGTGTAGGTAAATGGAAACTATTTCCCCAGTTAGGGGTTGGATCTTCCTTGCAGAAAAAAATCTAAAAATCTAATCTATACATTTACCAGAGACTCAGGTACACAGTCAGTCAGTTTTGCATCATGTGTTTGTTTACCTTTTTCAGGAAACCATGTCCAGTTTACTAACAGTGTTTGCACTTTCTAGTACTGAACCGGAAATATTTAACTTAAGTATATTAACAGTCTCATTTAAGTAAGAGCAGTTGGTCTCCAGCAGTTAGTGTCCATGAAGCTGTGCATATTGTAGAAATAATAATGCATGCATATTAAAACAAAATATTCATAGAAATATACTCAACCAAAAGATGTTTCTCTCAGGTGCTACTAAAGAAGCGCTGAAGTCGGGCTTGTCAGATATGGAGTACCTGCGCTCAAAGGTGGCACAGACAGACAACATAATGGAAGAGAGCGAAGAGAAGGACGATGATGGTGAAGGTGGAGATGATGAAGGTGATGATGAAGGTCCTGTACAGCACACAGACAGCGCCTATGAGAGCGGTGACAGAGAAAACACGTCAAAGACTAAAACTTTAGTTTCCTCTGACAAAAAGACGCAGAGCAAAGTGAAGAAAAGTGCCAAGCAGGAGGTGACTGTTCTAAGACATCTACACGAGAAACGTTACACTACAGTGTTTCTATTCAGTTTGAACTCTTTTACACACATGTCTGTTTGTTACTGCAGATGGAGCCGGCGACAGAGTTCACTGTGAAGCTGAGAGGAGTCCCATTCAGTGTTAAAGAGGTGAGTGAACAAGAGCTTCCTGATTTCATAGGTGCAGTGAAGATGTTCCACTTTAAAAAACGTTCTGTATATTTCGTGCGTCTGGATGAATGACACCAATTTATTTGTTTTTATGTGTGGCATAAATAGCAACAAATTCGGGAGTTCATGACCCCGCTGAAGCCTGCTGCAGTCCGGATTGGAAAGAATGAAAGCGGAAATAGAACAGGTATGTTATTAAAAACATTTAATGTTCTGAGTTTTTTTCAGCGTAATTTACACCACAGTGTTTTGCAGGTAAATTACACTGTGGATAGATAGTTGCTTATATGTACTGTTTGTGTCTATGTTGACTGTACACAAGCCCGTGTGTCAGCGCACATGTCTTCTGTGTGTGTTTCAGGTTATGTGTATGTGGACTTGTACTCTGAGGAACAGGTGGAGAAGGCCTTAAAGAAGAATAAAGACTACATAGGTGAGTCATACTCTTATTTTTTGTCTACTTTTTGACTTCAGAGTATAAGTTGGTGTTATGGCTGTGACGGGGTGTTTCTCACATTGTTGAAACAACCAACTGACAGAAATCTAATCTGCAACTATTTTGAAATCGACTGACTGGTTGCTTTCATTTTCAAGCAAGAATTCAACAAATTGATTCTTTCAGGCTCTCAGATTTGTCTTTGCACTAGAGACTCTTGCACTGCAAATAAAAAACTAATAAAAATTGAGTCATTGAGACATGACATTTTGTCTTTATCGCCCCTTGTGTCTGTGATCATTTCTCCTGGCTCACCGTGACATCCCTCCTGTCTGTTTGCAGGTGGGCGTTACATTGAGGTCTTTCGCGTGGATGCCTCGGCAGTTAAGGGCAAGAGAGACCGAAAGGACAAAGAGATCGACAGAAACTTCACCAGGAAGCTCAAAGAGGACGAGGAGGAGGAAGATGTTGCAGAGTCTGGTCGACTCTTCGTCAGAAACCTTCCTTACACCTGCACTGAGGAGGAGATCAAAGAGCTTTTTGCTAAACATGGTAAGTAAAAAAAACTTTAAAAAATCACTTTCAGAAATAAACTCGGTCCTGTCTGAGTTTGTAACTAACAATTTTTTACAGGTCCTTTATCTGAGGTACACTTTCCTATTGACAATCTCACCAAGAAACCTAAAGGGTTCGCTTTCATAACCTACATGATACCTGAGAATGCTGTGACGGCTCTGGCTCAGATGGACGGATGTATATTTCAGGTATTTGTGATGTTTCTCTCCCTCCACAACACAGAAACACAACCTGAAATGGCTTCTGGATTTGGTCATGCAACAAATAAAGTTGAAGCTGATAAGAGACATTCACTCTCTCATTCTTTCAGGGTAGGATGCTTCACCTGCTTCCCTCCACAGTGAAGAAGGAAAAGACAGACTCTTCGGAGGCTGGTGGTCCTGGCTCTTCGTCATACAAACGGCAAAAAGATGCAAAGAATAAAGCTTCAAGTTCCAGGTATATGAAATAACAATAACCATCTGCTTCTAGTAGTTTAATTGAATTTGCTTATAAGGGTGAATTAATGAATGAATAATTTTATATTTGAGCTCAGTTACATGACTTGTCCATCTGTCTCATTAATTGCATGCTTTCTTGCAGTTCCCACAACTGGAACACCCTGTTTGTGGGCACAAGTGCAGTGGCAGATGCCATTGCTGAAAAATACAACACCACAAAAAGCCAAGTCCTGGACCACGTGAGTAACACTGCACTGCAATGATCGTCTACATTAATGCTCCTTATTACATGCTTCTCAACTGCTTCAGGATGCTCCATGTCCAGTTTGAGTAACACATCTATGAGTTCAGCGGTTAGCCAGACACCAGAACACACTGCACAGTGATTTCTGAAATTATGAGGAATGATTTCACTCCTCTTTCATGTTTAAAAATACTTTTAAAATACACCTTTCATGTTTAAAAAAATGTGACGATCTGTCCTTTTAAGTGCACTCAGCAGTCCACATTTAAAGTTTCCTTATACTCCTCTGGTGCCTCTGCAGGAGTCAAAGGGGAGCGTTGCTGTGCGGATGGCTCTGGGAGAGACGCAGATTGTTCAGGAGACTCGACAGTTTCTACTAGACAACAGTGTCAGTCTGGATTCCTTTAGTCAGGTATGTTTAATATAAACTCCGTCCATAAACAATTTCCATAATCCAGTTACCTTGGCTGAGGTTGTTTTTTTGCTTGTGCTGCACAGGCGGCAGCACCGAGGAGCACAACTGTGATCCTGGTGAAAAACCTTCCAGCTGGAGTGACGGTGTCAGAGTTGGAGGAGCTCTTCTCACCTCATGGCTCTTTGGGTCGAGTGCTACTGCCGCCCTCGGGACTCACCGCCATCGTCGAGTTCCTCGAGCCAACTGAGGCAAAACGAGCCTTCACTCGGCTGGCGTACAGCAAGGTGTGTGTAGCCTTTTTCCTGAAAAACCTTGAAAGCACCATGTGCTTGAAGAGAGGCACTTTAAAGATTTACACTTGTCTCTGAATGCTCTAGTTTCAACACATCCCGTTGTATTTGGAGTGGGCCCCTGTGGGAGTGTTTGTTGCAGCAAAACCTGAACCAGGTAAAAATCCCTAAGTCGTACTGAAGTTTAGTATTTTTGGACATGAAAGGAATCATTGGAATAATAAGAATGTATTTCTGTCTAACCAAGTATTAGAAAAGGAAGAAATGGTGAAAGAGGAGAAGAAGAAGGAAGTGAACGAAGAAGAGGAAGAGGAGGAAGAATCTGTTCCTGGTTCGACACTTTTCATTAAGAATCTTAATTTCAGCACAACAGAGGAGAAACTACAGGAGGTAGGCCAATTCATAAATACAACCACCTTCAGTTATCTTTTAATACCAACTGAGAGTTTGTTCACTGCGTTCACTTCGAGATGTTTAATAGTTTTCTCCACTTGCCGCAGACATTCTCCAAATGTGGGAAGGTCAAGTCCTGCTCCATCTCCAAGAAGAAAGATAAAACAGGTACGAACCATTAAAATGACGATCTTTCATATTTATAATATAAAAATAAAATTTAGCAGTGGTGTGTATTTGTATGTGTGTATAATTAACACAGGATTCTGTTCGAAGTGAAAATCTGCATTCTGTGTGTTTTCACAGGCTTTGCAAGACCAGTTTGTAAACATATATATGTTTTTATCTCTGTATCAGAATGAACAACCACCTAACAATGTTGGTTTTATTTCCAGGCAAACTGTTGTCCATGGGTTACGGGTTTGTCCAGTATCAGACAGCAGAGGCAGCACAGAAAGCTTTGAGGCAGCTACAGGTACTGTCCCCATGTCCTCTGTGAAGCTCTCCCAGCTTTTCTCTACAGCCCACTCCTTAGCTAATGTGTGTTCTTTGTCTCAACACCAGCACTGTACTGTGGATGATCACCAATTGGAGCTGAAGATTTCTGAGAGAGCAACAAGGTGAGATAAGTATCAGTCGGGTGTTAGTGAAGAGCTTTATGTAAGTTTACGAAGAAGTGCTTGCCATCTTCATTTTTATTAAAAGTAAAGTCTTTAGTAGTAAACCAGTTGCTAATTGTGCGTTTTCGGTATCTGTGTGTGCATCAAGTATCGCAGGCATATCATAACATATGAATGTTGCTGGAGGAAATAGGTACAGAAAGTAGAGGTATTATGGCCTGAAATATGCAAGAAGTATTTTGCTATTTCAAAATGTTGAATATATGGGTTTGTGAGTCAAAATTTAGTTTCACTTGCTATGTCACTATGCACTCTTTTTTCCCTGTCTGCAGGACGACTGAGGTGTCACGCAAGAAGAAGCAAGTTGAGAAGAAACAGATGGGATCCAAAATCCTTGTGCGCAACATCCCCTTCCAAGCCACTGTCAAGGAAATTCGGGAACTCTTCTGGTAGCTGTCACATTCACACTGCGTGCAGAGGAAGAAGAAATCATAATATTATTAAATTATCTCACTCCCGACTGTCTGTCCTTTCAGTACATTTGGAGAACTGAAGACAGTCCGTCTTCCAAAGAAAGCGGCAGGTTCAGGGACTCATCGAGGCTTTGGCTTTGTTGACTTCCTCACCAAGCAGGACGCCAAGGTTTGTGTATTGTGTAAGCTTTCAACCAAGTCTTTGTGTGGTAAACTTACTGTCCCCTAGTGCTACATCAAAGTGTGCACTGTCATAAATGCTATGTCTCTGTTCTCTTTATAGAAAGCTTTTGCTGCGCTGTGCCACAGCACCCATCTGTACGGGAGGCGCCTGGTGCTGGAGTGGGCCGATGCTGAGGAAACAGTAGAGACACTGAGACGGAAAACAGCCGAACATTTTCATGGTAATTTCACAATCCTTTGTTTGATGAATTTATAATAACCGCACTGTTTATTAATTTCTTTCTTCTGTTTGTTCTCCATGTCAGTGGCCGCCAAGAAGCAGCGAAAGGCAGAGGTTTTGGAGGGCATTCTGGATATGATGGAAACTGACGGGGTTGCGGACAGCTGACTTCCCTAAACTTCTGTTGTGTCTGTCGAAGCCTTGATACAGTTTTGATCAGCGTTCCTGTGTTTCTCTGTATAAGCAGGACTGTGAACGAAAGGAGAACCAGAGTGAGAACAGGAAGACTGAGGAACAAATTGTCATGAACTTATGAACTGGTTGAAGTTTTGTGAAAGTTTGAAAAACGCAGATATCTTACATTACACAGGTTTTGTACAGAGTGATGCCTCAAGGAGAGATGATTTGACTGATATTAATTTTTGTATAAAATTTTATGTCATGCTTTTAAAGCTGTGCTCGTCTCATGTTGTGTGTGTTTGTGTAAGTGACTGATAGCAACACGTTAAAAAAGAAAGAAAAGGAAATCTGATTCTGATTTCTGATTAAGCGGATGTGTTTCTTTTATTTTGAAAGCCCCATCCCTGGCAGGTGACCAGTCCCGCTCGAGGTCATGTGACTCATTTATGTAAACATGGCGTCAGGGCCAAACAAGACGCTTGCGGCTTTTTCAGCGGCTTTAAACGTTTTAGCAGTTTTATTCGGTTTGTGTTTAATGTGTGAGTCTGTTCGGGCCGAAATACGAAGCGCCGTCATTGATAAACAAACCGGGCAGCTGTCCGTCATCGACGGATATCGAGAAGATTTTGTGGCTTGGGCGAACTTCACTGATGACATTAAAAAATCAGGGTGAGTTGACTGCAGGTTTTGCGTTTGTTTCAAACTGGACGAGCTCGTTAGCTGTCGTCTTTGTTACTGGTCAGAGCATTTAAAACCCTTCATGTTGTACGGCCTACTATTGCGTTAATGCTATTCTGTTTGTTAACTTAAAATGGGTAAAAACAGTCCTTCCACTAACGATTATTTTCATGACCATTTAAGCGATTGGTTTTTTTATTCCATGAAACGTTGAAAATGTCTCTTCATTTGCTTTATTTGAACGGCTAACCAAAATATATGTTAGCCCCAAAGATATAATATCGAGTAAAACAACAAATCAAACAGCTTCAACCAGAAAATGTTTGGTATTTTTCTTCTTGCAGGATAATTCAGCTGAACAATTAATTGATTATGATAAACTGGTTTGCGGATTAATTTTCTGTTCACTGGTAAATTGAATTTAACGTTTCAGCTCTGGTGTATTCTCTTATCTGTCTTTAGCACTTCTGCAAATAGCATAGAAAGAGATATCCGAAGTAAAACACGACAGGAGAGGTCAACACAGGCGTAAGCTTATAGTGGACCTTTGTGTAAATTAAGAATGGTTGAAACCCAATAGTTAAGTAAACTAATTAAATAAAAATACATAGAGATTCAAGGAAATAGAGAAAAAGAAATTCTTCCTAGTTAACGAAGAAAAGCGGCCACACCTACACTCTAATATTGCTTCATCCTTTTCATTGTGCTCTCTTTTTTTAAGCTGGTCTTTCTTGGAGGTCACTACCAGCAGTCGGTACAATGACAGCATCCAGGCTTATGCTGCTGGTGCAGTGGAGGCAGCACTCACATCTCAGGTCGGCTTCATCCTGTTTGTGCTTGATTTTCCAGATTCATCAGTTAAAAATGTTTCATTAACTTAATTTACTTTTCAGTTTCATCTAAATTCAACAAAGACTTGACGTGTGTTTGTTTCAGCTCATCTATAAGCACTGGATGAACACACTCATGGGTTACTGTGGACCCTTCACGTCTCAGACTAGTTACTGTGAGCGCCTTAAAACTTACATCACAGCCAATCTGCAGTGGATTCAGGAGCAAATAGAGAAGCAGCCAAGTTCACCCTACTGGTACCAGGTACATAATTAACATCTGTAGGATTGATTAACTAAGGGCAAAAATAAGATGGTTCACTCTCTTTCTCTGCTTGTCAGGTGCGTCTGGCCCTGCTGCAGCTGAAAGGACTGGAGGACAGCTACAATGATGAGCTGTCATTACCACTTGGGTCACTGTCCTTCAACCCATTTGGCTTCCTGTAAGTGATTATCTCCTTTTTTTTTTTTACGAACCACACAAGATTCCGATGTAAGTTTCACATTGTCCACTCTGTCCAAATCAGACTTTTCCAACTGGGTGGAGATCTGGAGGACTTGGAATCGGCTCTGAACAAATCCAGCCAAACTCGACCTCTTGGATCCGGCTCTTGTTCCGCTCTCATTAAGCTGCTGCCGAACAATAAGGAGCTGCTGGTGTCACATGACACCTGGAACACCTACCAGGCCATGCTGCGCATCATGAAGAAATACACCTTTGCCTTTAAAGTTTCTCCTTTAGGTAGTTTGTTGATGCAAGTGTGTCTCCTGTTTATTACTGCTGCTGTTCTGGAGTCCCTCATTATTCACACTAAAGGAATAGTTTTTTGAAAGGGGGGGGGGTGCTTGTTTTCTTTCTGGAGAACAAAGAAAAATACCACTTCCTTGTCTGAACATGAGATATGAAGCTACAGTCAGCAGCCATTTAACTTAGCTCAGCATAAAGACCGCAAACATGGAGATTTTGTCCAAAAGAAACAAAATCCTGACCTCCTTGAGACCTCAGCCAAACTTGCTGTGATGACAAGACTCTAGTAAATAATCTGCCTCACAAAACAGCACTTCAGTGTTTTAACATTTTGTTAGCAAAAAAAGGTGAATAAATAAAAAATGTTGAACTGTTTCTTTTAATCATATGGCCACAAACAAGGGCTGCCCACCAGATGTTTCTGGTTAGTTCTTAAAAGATAATTTTAAAAAAATAGAAAAACATGTTTGCTCTTTTATTATTATTTGTATTTGTTATCATTATAAGTAGAAATATCTAGAAATTTAAATATGTAGATATGTAATTATACACTATTTACAATCTGAGCACAGGAAACAGTATAACACTTTGTGCAGGAAGTCATTCAGTTAAGGCAATTTGGAATCCTGCCACCATTTTGCATCTTAGCAACACAACACAATACAACAGGTTCTTGCTTTTGGTACATTGGCCCAGCATTGAACACAATTTGTAGTGCACTGGCAGTGTTGTTGCTGTGTATTAACACAGATTTTTATGGGGTTTTTTTTTTTTTTTTTTTTAATATGTGATATTCTTTTTCAGACAATTATCTTCTTCCTGGAGGAACTCAGGCGTTCTCATCTTATCCTGGATCGATCTTCTCTGGAGATGACTTCTATATCCTGAGTAGCGGCTTGGTGAGAGCTCTTTGTACTTGGCGTGATATAACTGATTGTTAAGAATGGGCAGCATTTTAAATAGTTGGGTTTCTTTTTTTTGACTTTGATTGCAAATTGAGTAATGAAGATGGATAAACCTTTTTTGTTCTCTCTCTATCATGTGTCTGCAGGTGACCTTGGAAACCACCATTGGCAACAGCAATCCTGCACTCTGGAAATTTGTCCAGCCCACAGGAACCGTGTTTGAATGGCTGAGGAACATTGTGGCCAATCGACTTGCTGTTACTGGCAAGGACTGGGCCAAGATATTCAGCGAGTACAACAGTGGAACGTGAGTTTCAGACACCAGAAAGAAAAAGGCTTATGACATTTTAACCAACATTATCACCACTGAGTACTGATGAACTCTCCCGAGCAGTTTGCAGGCTCTGTTGTCTACTGCTTTTTGCCCTTTGTTCAAAATACCCATTAGTGACAGGATTAGGCAAGATTTTGTGTGACCTTAAACAGTCACATGGATTGATAGGAGTGAAAGAAGAAAAAAGCCAGTTACTGTATAGACAAAAGTCACATGAGAGGTCAGTTGCTGTAATGGGTTCAGCAGTCTGATTGTTTGTTGAGTAATGCTGCATCAGTTACTTCAACAGCAGTTATATGGCTATACAGTAAATAAAAACAACTCATCATATCAGTCAAGACTGCTAGGTTTAAGGTTGTGTGTGTGTGTGTGTGTTTTGTAGGTATAACAACCAGTGGATGATTGTGGACTATAACTATTTCACTCCGGGGAAGACTGACATTAAAGAAGGGCTCTTCGTTGTGCTGGAGCAGATTCCGTAAGAGTTTTTACTTTATCCACAAACATATCACGTCTTGTCCACGTCTGTTTTGCAAAGCGAACCTTTTCCTGTGCAGTTTGTACATTGTATGTCATTAAACAGATTGTTTTTGACATCATTTCATTTAAATAGCTGATGAGAAGCAGCAATAAAAAAAATAAATTAATTTGTCGCTGATGAGCGTTTGCAACCATTTTTGCATTCTCTTAAGAACAGATGGACAATGCCTAAAACAATTCTTTTATTGCCGCAGGGGACTCATTGTTTACAATGATAAAACTCAGGAGCTGCTGGACAAAGGATACTGGGCAAGTTACAATATACCGTAAGTATCCAATTTTTATAATCCAGTTTTATGTTGAGCAATTAGTATAGACGACATTTGTTCTGATTGTATTTTATGTAAAATTATGTTATGTTTATGTGCGCTTATATGTAGGTACTATGTGGACATATTCAATGCCAGCGGGTGCAATGAGCTGGTTGAGAAGTTTGGCCCATGGTTTTCTCTGGACCAGAATCCTCGGGCTCAGATATTCAAGAGAAACCAGACGGCTGTCACAGATGTGGACTCAATGGTTCGCCTCATGAGGTCAGATCTTGTGCAGATTTGGTGGTGCGGCGATCTTTAATGTTTTATATTTTAAACTGAATGTAATTTTATTTGTGAGATGCATGTGTTTCACTTCAGGTATAATAACTTTAAAGAGGACCCACTGTCAAAGTGTGAGGGCTGTGATCCACCCGGGAATGGAGAGAACGCCATCTCAGCCCGTTCAGACTTGAACCCAGCTAACGGAACATATCCGTTTGGCGCCTTAAGGCAGAGACCACATGGAGGAACAGACATGAAGGTTTTTTTCCCCTCATTTAATTTGCTGCCATCACCTGTCTCTCTGTCCACACTTCTTTTTTGTGTGTGTTTGTGTGACTGTGGCAGGTTAAGGAGACGTTCGCTAACTCTGATGCATTGTGCTTGTTTCTGTGCAGTTGACCTCTTACGGGATGTTTCGTGACTATGGCATGGTGGCGGTGAGTGGGCCAACTTGGGACCAGGTGCCACCCTTCAAGTGGAGCACTTCCCCTTACAAAGACCTGATGCACATGGGTCACCCTGACACTTGGACATTCAAGCCTATAAAAGTCACCTGGACTCCATAATTGTTATCAGTCTGTCTGTACAAGTGGTATGATAGATATAAACACTGACAGTTTTGAAAAAGGGAAATGGTACTTTCATTCTGTGTGACATGACCTTTGTGAACACAGTAGTCATGTTACTCATTCTCAGTAGAGTGGCAATAACATTCTGGAAATCTTACAGTGTTGCACCATAATTAACCGCATGAAATTAAAGAGAGCTTTGAATGTTAGACACTGTGATCAACAATAACAACTTCACTACCCTACTGTTGTAAAGTGGGAGCTTCTTCATTAGATTATATCGGATTTTCACATTTTGTTTTCAGGATTTTTATTTCTTATGCTAAATGTGTGATGATGTCAAATTCGCTTGTTTTAATTCTGAGGGTTTCTACAGGATTACATCTTTCTTAGGAGAAATCACCAAGTATGATTGATACAGATGTAAATTTTCTGTCACTGTGGAGACAAATGAGTTGGATCATTTTTGGGAAATTACATGATGCATTTTATGAATAATTTTTTTAAAATATTTTCTAAATATACTGTGACCTGGTCTTTCTTTTTTAATTGATGAACACATACACACACACTAATTTAAAGGCTCTGTGCACTTGTGGCTGATTAGATCTCTGAAGCTGAGTTCAGGAAATTTGAGTCTGCAAACTCCCTGAACTAATAAGAATACTAAAGTGAAAGAATTTACTGGAATCCCTTTGTGCTCAGTGAGCTGTATCAGATCATATTTTGGCCCTGGCCTGTCAGTCTTCTATTATTACAATTGTATCAACAACAAAAATACATTTCAGCTATTTTACTGTATAGCTAAAGGTAAAAAAAATAATCTATATGGAACTCTATCATAATATCATGCAACTCTGGTGATTGGCTGGCTTGGTAGTCACGTGACATACCGCCTGCTCATCGTCATAGCAGCGTACTGTCGTAAACGAGCAGCGCTGTCGTGTTATCTTTCTGCTGCGTTTACTGAACCTTTAACAGCTTGAATGTCGATCGCTGGTTTGCTTACCATCAGGAAACGTGCATTTTGCTGTATTTTACTGAAACCTGCGACGTGATCAGAAAAGACTGCTTAAATTCAAGGTATGCATTTGTGTTTGACCTACTCACGTTTGAGATACATTATGTTAAGTTACCAGTGGTTGGTTGACCAATACGGTAGCCAAGTAACACGTCTCCTGCTTTGTAGTCTGAACCAACTACCCGGACTAAAGCTGTGTCACGTATCGTACTGTAAACTTTGGTTGTTTTTACAAACAAGGGAACTTTTTTCGTCATTGTCAATAAGTTTACAGATATACTGAATGGTATTGCTCTGTTCTTGGATATCTGCAAAATCACAAGACATATGCCAATTTAAATCCAAAGGATCATATAATCTGTTTTGAATGTTATTATGTCGAATAGGAGATACACTCACCCAAAGATATGGCTGAAATTTAAGGTCATTTGGGGATTGTTCAATCCTTCTGAATTATGTATCACACATTATTACTCCCACAAACACTGCCGAACAAAAACTGTGGCAGCTTCAGTAACTCAAGTGACTCTCTTCTGTTTACAGCCTGACACATCCCAGTTGTATGTGGAGTTTGATGATGGGTTTCTGGCACCCAGTGTCCAACCTTAGAGATTATATATCCCACAATCCTCCAGTGGTGACATTTTTCTTGTGTCTTTTGACTCTGGCTATCTCATTCATCTGCCTCAGCTCTGACATCTACAGTCACTCTCTGCCTAACCCTGACACATCAAAGGTATGCACTCATTTATCCAAATTATGCAGGTGTTTTTCGTGTGTGTTTAGATGATTGACCAGACCTTTTGTTTCTGTGTGTGCTGAGGCAATGCTGATGTGCAAAATATGCACTCTGTTCTGCTCCTAGGACTGGAACTATCTCCTGTCCTCCTTATCACAGTTCCAGCTGTGCATCAAAGCTAATTCTAGTTCACCTGAGCCCGTAACACCAGTTCCCTCACCTCCGATTAACAGAGACACTTTAGTTAACACAACAAAGACTCCTTCCATCATCAGTTTGCGTCTCAAAGTTCCTCTGACTGTGACTACCACCTCGAAGAGTGGCTCTCTTAAAGACCTTGGTCTACACACTATGTTGACAGCCAAGCAACTACATATTGGAGGTTTGTATTGTAGGGGATTGCTTTTGTTGTGAAATAAAGTATAACCATAAACCATAAATTCTCACCCGTGATTATTTGTTTTAATCCCCAGATAATGACATTGTTAACGTGACTCTCGAGCTTTTGTCTGGAAATGACACCTACACCTGCCTCATCATAAGTGCGCCAGCAGACCTCCTGCCTATGAGCCTGTGAGTTTGTTTTTGTCACACTCCAAAGTGTGTGTTTCTAAATGTCCTCAATTTAAATCACCATCTGAATGAGTCATCTTTGTGTGATTTTATACACGTGCTGTATACTTGGATGAAGACTTCCGCCAGTGTGCCCTGCATCTGAGAAAAACATTTCAAGCATCCACGTGGAAGCGAGCAGCCAACCGCTGACAGCATCACAAACCTGCTACAGTCTGCGCTACAAAAATGACCCTGCACTCACAGTCATGTTAACAAAGGTGAAGTTTGTCACACGGCAAACAACTTAATATTTTTAGCCATATTAAAGCCAGATACCCTCAGTCAGTCATTCTCTTCTTGTATGCTTTAGGAGGAGCAAACTGTGGCAGTGCGACATCTGTTGGAAGCCAGTGTGTGTCTGCTAGGAATTTGTTTGGTGCTCTGTTTAGCTGCTTGTCTGACACATTCATTCACACGCTGCTACCACTGGGACGGACTGGACCTACAAAATGTGACTGTAATTTCTTATATTCTCATGCCACCTTGTTTTTGTATCTTCAGCAGTGGAAATGTTGTAATTTTCTAATGTAAACTACAGAATTATACAGGTGAAAAATCCTACTAATTGTGGAAATATTACAGTAGTATTCATGAAACGTGTTATACAGGTTACATGGTTTTCACAATGTTTGTGTTCATTTTAATAAGCTTTTTTTTTTACACAACATCTTGATACTTCTGCATATGTTGTGAAATGAGCAGATATTGTTTTAAACTAACCTTATTGTTTTCATTTATTTGCAGGAGCCCTTGATTAACACCTGAACATTCTTCATCGTCTGCATCCTAAATGAATCAGTTGGTGGTTAAGAGAGATTAAGAGAGCAAAATGTAGCACTTCCTTTAAAGGAAGTTTTACAAAAGAAATCAGTTTATTCATCATGAGAAGTACTACTGTGTCTGTGAAAACTATTGTAGAATATCTTCTGTGGCTCTGGAGAAGACTTTCTAAGGCCTGAGAAATCAACGCTGGTTATGTCATCAGGGTTATCTAAGCTTGTACTTGGAGACTGCATATTTATGTAGGATCCAGTGATTTTTCAAGCTGGACTTATACAAGAGACTAAAAGTCAGGGTATTTCAGCTGCTGCTGCATCCGTTTTGACCATTTTTAATTCATCTGTCGCAGGTTTTCTGACTTAAGTGCAATCAGTGAAGCATCCCTGTTTTAAGAGACTGTGATATTGTACAGTATTCAAGTGAGAAACATGGTTGTAATAGAGGAATATTTAATGTATTTTGTAATGGGACTAAGGTGTATTTGGGACAGCTTTTCAGCTGGTAATGCCTATACTGTCGACTGGTCTTTCATTCACTACCCAGTCTGATATGTGCAGTGCATTCCAGGAGTTAATTGCATTCTGTTTAACTGTCTTGTCTACTTTTTTCCTACATTACCCAGACAGATTCTTAATAGCTTGTAGAGAAGTGGCATCAACTTATTGCATTCAGCTGAGTGAAAGCAAAGCATATTGAGAGTAAGTGTTTTCACAAAGAGAAATCTAAATCTGATATTTTTAAACTGAAAACAGTAATTTTAGTATGAGCAGATATGAGCAGATATTTTTGTGTCTACTTTTTATGCCCAATCGAAGTATTCTTGCATCCACCTACAGTGTATCGTATCACTTGCAAGGCAGTAGAAACTTTTAAGGGGTGAATGTTAAAGAAACACAGAAATGCTCTTTTTTTTCTAAGCAACAGATGGTACTTAAATGAGTAAAAGGCAAAGGGGTATGTCTTATAACATAAAGTTAATCAGCAAAATGTGTGCATGAAAATTACCAGTGCTCTGAACTGACATGTCCTTCAGTGAGTCTGATCAGGATTTTCATCACTAACACTCTGCCTTTAAACACTATTACACTAGTTTTAGTGTGAATGAAACATTAAGAATGAAAAATAGAATTCCTGTTGGTTCCTGTTGTTAATCTAACCAGGGAACTAAGGAATTCTTCTGCTAAATGATTTTTGTGCGCACACACACACACACACACACACAATACTGCTAATAATAATGTTTTGCAATTCTGACAATGGCCTGTTCTCATAAATAGTTGATTATTTCGGAATATGAATCCAGAGAAGTATTGTTTTCAGTTATATTAAGTGCAATATGTAAATCAACTTTGCACAGACACTGACATTTGCTTTAAATCTCTTACAGTGAACAACATGGCTTGTTGTCAAAATTTGTCTTAAAGGGTAGAATAATAGAAAAAGGGGGATCCAAGATCAAAATTTTAAACGAAAGACTGAAAATTAATCAACAACAAAGTTTATGGTCTGCAAGCTGATGTTTTCTGACACTTCATCATAAGCGGTGAAACAGGATTGTATGTTCAGTTGTTGTCAATCAATAAACATTCAGTAAACCTTTTTTTTCCTCTGTAAGCCCATGTTTTCAGCTGTATAAAATGCGTATACCTGCCGTTGTCTTGTACTTTTTAATGAAGCCAATTGAATGACCCACAGAGTTAAGTGATGCACCGCTATGTTACCTCGTTTGCGTAGAATTTTCTCCTCCAATCACCGTAAAGCATCTTTATACGTTACCTTCCTATTGGCTGAATATAGAAAAATAGAGGCGGATTTCTGCAGACCAGGGAGAAGCCTAAGTAACCAACGACGAAATGGTTGGATCCTCTGCGGCCTGGAGGATTGTTTCATGTTAGGGAAAAGGAAACGTATCATTACGAAGTATTTACTTCTCCTTGGACGGATTATTACACTAGCGCGGAGCCAGTACGAATGCGCCGTCATATGAAACAGTCAGCAAAGTCGGTGAAAATGACTTGATACGTTTGACGTCAGCTACATGTCTCCACAGTGTGAAGCTAGCTAGCTACCTTTAACGCTGCATGATAAACACTGTAGAAGGCGCTAATATCCGCTAGCTTCATCTATTAGGCTAAATTAAACGTTAGTAACAGTTGCCGCATAACATCTGGGATGTTTCTGACATATGCTCTTGACTGCACATGACTTGGCCTTCACGGAGACCTAGCTGGGCGAATAACTGAATTTTGTATAATTACTGTTAATTATGTTAGTCTTCATTGCTAACACCTTGCCTGAAGGCGCTCTTTGCTCTTAATTCTAAAAAGGCCTCCCACGTGTTTTTATGGGGAGGGGTGGTCTTGGGGGGGGGCGTATGACTTGTTGAAAGCGTCAACATGAGCTGCTGTCAAATTGTGTCTTTAATGGGGTAACGTTAAGAGATTTTGCAGGTTAGTGTTCAAGACCTGTGATAGTTTTCTTACTTTTTGTAGGCAGAAAACTCTATATTAGAGTTCAGTTGGACAGGACGAAGACAAACAGGAGACCAGGAAGAGAAATAATAGTGTGGTCATGGCCTACTCCAACTACAACAGTCTGAGCAGGGCTCAGCTTACCTTTGAGTACCTACACACAAATTCGTAAGTACTGGCTTGCTGGTGATTAATATGTGCTTATGAACTGGATAATACACATAACTATGAGAACTTGTTTTTAAACACAAACAACTTGGTTCAACACATCACACCAAGCCGTCAGTGCACACATTTTGTCTGTGCACTACAGAACTGAAGATGGAGCCAAGGGTCCTCATCCTTTCATTGCTACAGAACAAGTATATCTAAACATCTTCTTGTGACGTAGCCTGAATGAACTAACGGGATTCAAGTTTGAACATGTAGTGGTGCACCAATTCAAACATATTGTCAAAGCCTGGGCTCATTTCCAGATCTGCTACTGAGGGATTATGCACAGGTCCATGAAGGATTTAACTACAAGAGAAGGACTAAAACAATCAGTGCTTCTTTTAATCATTTACCGAATAAAAACCACCGTCGAGACCGCGGTGGACATTTGTCATTACATTTTATACATAAAATTATTAACCATGTAATTCTTAAATGGTACTGGAGAAAAGTTTTGAATACATGTGTTGCTTATACTCAGGTGAAACAGCATTCTTCTTTGTTCAGTCTTAACAAGATGATGTAAGTAAGTAGGAATATAAATATGAACAGGTGCCTGAACTGATACAGGCTATATAACTGAATAAAAATTCCACAAAGAATATTAATATGCAGATAAGATCCCATCAGCAAGTGTCTCATACACTCTGTCCACACCTCAAGTTAAATCCCTTTTAATGATCAAGTACAGTGACTTAATGAAAATCTGTGGCTTGTTTTTAGGACAACCCACGAGTTCTTATTTGGAGCCTTAGCAGAGCTTGTGGACAATTCAAGGTACGCATATTGACCTGCAACATGAGCTTATGTTTGCTGACAAATTATGCAGCTTGAAAAGCTATTATTAATCTGATATCTGTCTTGTAGTAAGTAGAAAGGCTTACAGTTGGTTTACTTCTTTCACAGAGATGCCAGTGCCACACGAATAGACATCTACACAGGTATATCTCAGAATAACTTGCAAATGAAGCATGCGCAGTCATTAATTGTTCCTAACATGTCTCTTCCATGTTCCTGCTATGCTGACAGAAAAAAGACCAGAGCTGCGGGGCGGCTACATGCTCTGTTTCCTGGATGACGGTATTGGAATGGATCCAAGTAAGTTCAAATTTATTACCAGAGAAATTACTTCAAGTTAGTTTGTATTTAATGATTAAACTGTGCTTTGTGTACCATTGTAGCTTTTCTGGTAATATTGTGTTTTGTATGTGAAAAATAAAAACTGAAAGCTTTCTTGTTTTAGATGAGGCAACCCATGTTATTCAGTTTGGAAAGTCAAACAAACGGTCCCCTGAGTCAACTCAGATAGGCCAGTATGGAAACGGACTTAAATCGTAAGACCTTCACCCAATTCTTATGATTATGGCATTGTGCATTCACCACATTATTGTTAGAATAATTTAGCATATTGAATTGCCTGTTTTCACAGCGGCTCAATGCGTATTGGAAAAGACTTCATCTTGTTCACAAAAAAAGACAACGCGCTTACTTGCCTTTTCCTTTCGAGGACTTTCCACGAAGAGGAGGGACTGGATGAGGTCAGAGTCAGCTGTTGAATGTTATTGTTATTAGTGACGGGTACAAGTAACATCATTATTATATGTGCCTAATTGATATCTTGTTTTGAATGATAAAGTTTGGGCTTGTCACACACCAAAGAAACTCTTAACTAATTAAATAGTAATAAGATGAATTAATTTTAATTTAAAATTGATTTTAATTTTAACACTATTACACTAATAGTGTTACACTCAGGCTCACGTTTTTGATCAGATTTTTTGTTCAAAATTTAAAATTGTTAAAAATATTAATAGTTTAGCATTTCTAGTTTATAATTTATTATAGTTTAATTAATTTCTTAAAATACAAAATGATAGACATAACAAAATATGCATACGCCCCCCTCACCCCAAACCCTTCATGGCTCAAACCAGACAGCCAAGAAGGCATTGTAAAAGTATATTCTTTCCTCATGTAGTTGTCCAGTCTGTATTGAAGTTTACTATACCATTGCTTGTAGGGAAATAACTGAGAGTCACCTTTTTACATCTTTTTGTGGATGCCTAATCTTTAATATCTGTGAATGAGGTTATTGCTGATGAGATGCATTTACCTATCAGTGTTATTTATTTATTTATTTACTGACCGACTGACTGACTGTCTTGGAGCTTCTCAAACATCTCCAGACTTAAATCAGGATGTTGATGTTCTGTCTCCAGGTCATAGTTCCCCTCCCCTCCTGGGATCTGAAGACCAAGGAGCCACTGACCTCTGACCCAGAGAAGTACGCCATAGAGACAGAGCTGATCTTCAAATACTCGCCTTTTAAAAATGAACAGCAGCTGATGGAGCAGTTCAATAAAATAGAAAGTAGCAGCGGTAAGTATATGAATCTGTGTGTCTGTGTCAGCAAGTTAACTGTTTGGTTTTAATGAAATTGAGCTTGTGATGATTGTCGTTTGCACCATGTGATGAAGCTCTCTATACATATGTTATATGAGTCCGCCTTTTTATTTTAAATGGATGTAGACTGCTAGTTGAGTGGTGTGCAATTGCATAAACCACAAAATCTAGTTTTGATATGCTTCTAGTTGGCAAATTACATACTTAACAGTGTTTATCATTCTTACTTTTGTGTTGTATTTTGTTAAAGGCACTCTTGTGATCATCTATAATCTGAAGCTGATGGACAACAGAGAACCAGAGCTGGATGTAGAGACAGATCACCAGGACATACTGATGGCTGGGACACCTGCTGAAGGAGTGTGAGTGTGGTTTATACTTGGTGTGATTCAGCTCCATTTAACCATTGGGGGTCAATAACCCGTAATGAAAGGAATTATAATTTGTACAGTAATTTTATTTATACCTTTATAGCATTGAGCAGAATTTTTGTCTCTCACAGGAAGCCAGAGAAGAGGTCGTTCAGAGCGTACGCTGCTGTTTTGTACATTGACCCACGCATGAGGATTTTTATCCAGGGACATAAAGTCAGGACCAAGAGACTGTCCTGTTGTCTATATAAACCAAGGTAATATGATAACACATTTATATTGCGTCTTAACACATTTACATTGTGTCTTTTCCTGCGACAAGACTTTAGTAAGATTTCTTGTTTTGTTTCACAGGGTTTACAAATACTCATCGACTCGTTTCAAAACTCGTGCTGAGCAAGAAGTAAAGAAAGCAGATCACCTTGCTAAGATTGGTGAGTTGGTTTTGAAAAGAATCTTTTCATTTCCATTTTGTTTTTGTGTTGTGACTCCCTCACTCTCATCAGTTAACAACTACATTGTTTATTTCAGCGGAAGAAAAAGCCAGAGAGGCAGAGAGTAAGCGCATAGCTCTGGAGGCCAGGTTAGGCGAGGACCTGTCAAAAGATTCACGGGTAAGACAAAGACAGCATTTTAGTGAATTCGTCAAATGCAGATGTGGTTTGCACATCTGTAAACAAGATTTTCAACAGAAACCGCTAGGATGACTTCAGGAAGATTTGTTGTGTATTCTGCCTTGAGTGGTTGGCATATTTTGAAGACCATCTTAATGTCCATGTGCAGGTAGACATGAGTTCACTTTTGGCATAAAATAGGATTCTTAACTGTGCACAGAGAGGGGCAGCAAGTGTGATAGGCTTATCATTATCAGCAGATTTTTATTTTATCCCCCAACATGATCATTTTATCACTCAGTCCTATTTAAGATTGTTGTAATGTCTCAACTGATTTACTACTGATGTCTCCCTCTGCCCTCTTTTCCTCTAGGCAATATTGAGAAAAGTTCAAGACTCAGCCATGATGCTGAAACGGGATGCTGACATGAAGAAAAGGATTCTCGAAGCCAAACAAAAGTATGACTGACAAAATAGTGAAACCTTTTCTCTTCTTTGCATATATACAAACTTAAGTCTTTGTTTCCCATAGTCTGGTGACTTTGGAAATTTACTTAAAAATTAAACATTTTTACTGAACAAAATTACATGTAATTTCATCAGTCGCTAACACTTTCTTGTTCATCAGAGCTTTAAAGGAGCCCAAGGAGTTGAATTTTATATTCGGAGTGAACATTGAACAGAGGGACCTGGATGGGATGTTTGTGTACAACTGCTCTCGTCTCATCAAGATGTATGAGAAGACGGGGCCCCAGCTGGAGGGAGGCATGTGAGTAATATGCACAAAGAGACTGAACAGTCAATGTTTGACCGATTAAGAAAAATGCTCACAGCAATGTTATTTGTGTCTTTTAGGGCCTGTGGAGGTGTGGTGGGAGTAGTGGACGTCCCATATTTAGTTCTAGAGCCTACTCACAACAAACAGGACTTTGCAGACGCCAAGGAGTATCGACATTTACTGAAATCCATGGGGGAACATTTAGCTCAGTACTGGAAGGATACTAACATTGGTGAGTTTCTCTGAAGTGCTGAATTTCTTTTTGCTGCTAAGGCCTGATCTTCACAATTCATGTAAAAAATATTATTGCGCAACAAGTTGTCAAATGACACCATAATGTACGTAAAGAGATTAATAAAATGACAGCATTTTATTCACAGATGTTGCATGCTTTGCCTAAAAACTGAAGCGCTAGGCTCCTGAACTAGTCAAAGGAGTAGCTATTGGCACTCACAGTTTCTTATTATAGGGCCGCCCAGATATCTCAGCATCGTGAGAATGAAACGTTAGCTTTAGTTAAGCATGTTACTATCCAATCCTGATGGCTGATTTGAACCTCCCAGTTGAGATGCAGCTTCTTTAAATGTAGTGAAGTTGGTTCAAACACTTTGTGCAAACACACTAGGTCATATCGTATCATCTGACCACAAGGCAAAAACCTTTGTACCTGTTTTGAGTGGCCACACTTGAAAATGGGTCAAAAGCCTGTCATAATCTCCTCTTGGTTGTGTTGCATGGCCCTTACATTCTCTCTAAAGTGTTCGCTCACCTGCAGAGCTGCAGTAAGGAGGAAGAACAAAAATATTTACTTTAAAATATGTACTTAAAATATGCTTTTTATTTTAATAAACAACTTGCTGCTTGAAATGCTGAGTGTCTTTGTGTTATGCAGCTCAGAAAGGCATTGTGAAGTTCTGGGATGAGTTTGGATATCTGTCTGCCAGCTGGTCTGCACCTCCGTCATCAGAGCCGAGATACAAGAGACGTCGTGCCATGGAAATACCACTTACTATTCAGTGTGGTAAGTTGCAGTAATAGATCTGTGCATGCACAAAATACACATTCATATGCATATTTTTATCCTAACATACGCTTACTATCTGGCTCTTTATTTTTAGATAAATGTTTAAAGTGGAGAACGTTGCCATTCCAGATGGACGCTGTGGACAAACGCTACCCAGACAGTTGGGTGTGTCTCATGAACCCTGATGGCAGCCAGGACAGGTACCCACAGAATGTACCTACAGTCCTGATTTGTGATCAATGCAGTGTTTCTTCATAATATTTATATAGTTTGTATTTTCTGTTTTCAGGTGTGAAGCACCTGAGCAGAAACAGAATTTGCCATGTGGAGTCCTGAAGAAAGACAAACAGACAGCTGAAGACAAACAGAAAGAGCTGGCAGAGAAAATCAAACAGCAGCAGGAGAAACTAGAGGCCTTGCAGGTACCTTGTCCTCCTCTCTCTCGTTCTCTTTCTCTCACTCTTTGTGTACATCAGGACATAATAAATTGTATTTCCTCTAATCAGAAAACCAGCACCGTCAAATCTGCAGCAGATGTAAAGAAACTACCACTGGAGGTCAGCATGAAACCACCAGAGAGCTCCTCTCAGGTAGTCTTCCTCATAGTCTGCTTTTTGTAGTTTTGTTAACTTTGAATCTTAACTTTGTCTCACTATTTATTTTTAAATTGTTTGATTCAGTTGTTGGTACAGGTAATATAAATGGAAATAAGGACAGTAACAGGAAACTTATTGTATCTACCCACACAATGTCTTTTCCTGCTGGAAACCACCTTTAATAATGGAAGAAATGTCATCTCAATAAAAAAACACACCTGAAAATATCCAGTAATGTACATAAACTGTAGAGGAAAAAAATGAGAGAAAATTGTTTGTTCTTCCAAAGTAAGTAAAAAGAGTACAATTGAACTACAGCATTGGTGTTGAAAATTATACTTTTATTTGTAAATTATTATACTTCTTTTACTTTTTTGCATTTTAATATTCAAAACAATTGCAGATAATTTCACTGATTATTTACAAACAGGAACTGAAATTAGTTTTATATGATCTATAATCTGCTGCACTGCATAAGCAGTTCAATACAGACAAACTAGTTCTTTTATATGGTTGATCAGTATCTGCTTTGTTTCTAATGGCTTCTCAACAAATTAGTAGCTCACAGCACTGCAGCTGGTGGTGATTTTGTTTTTAAGTCATAATCTCTCTAAAGCGTTTGTTTGTGTCTCCTTTTCGCATGTTTCAGACGACTAGGTCCACTGCACGTCCCCGCTCCCCGCCACTCCCTGCTCACCTCAAAAATGCCCCGAGTGTCCCAGCATCTCGTGCAGCTTCTCAGCGGCCCACCCGAACGCTTGCCCCTCCGCCACCCAGAGTCGAACCGTCCAGGTCCAGAGCTGCAGCAAAGCCTCTGCAACCTGCAGCAAAGCCTGCACCCAAAGCTACTGCCAAAACACGGGGCAGCTCACGGGTACTGTACTGGCTTTTGCCTGTATACCACTAGTACTAAAGGTTATGTTGGTCAGAATATTTAATATGGGTACATACACAAGTTTAACCTCCAAAACAGTCTGAAATAATGATATTTGCCTCCTTACATAGACACCTGCCAAGGCATCAACGGCCAAAACAGCAGCAGCTGGACCACGCAAGCGAACCCTAGAGCAGGAGGACAGTGAGGAGGAGGAAGAGGAGGAGGAGGAGGAGGAGGACGACAGTGAGGAGGAGAGTGAAGATGAAACACCACAGACAAAGAAATCCAAGATGGCTGCTGCAGTTGGTAACCGTGGGAAGGTGATAGAGAAGGCCACACCTCCCAAACGTGGCAAGTTGGACGAGGTAAACACACAGCATGTTTCATTTCAGTTCTCCAAAATGTACCTTATATAAAAAAAAATGTAAAAATTTGCAGTTCTGCATATACCATTCATGTGTTGAACTAAATCTTGTGAATCAGCCTGGTTGTGTGATGCATTGTGCAACTTGATGTGAGGACTGCTGTGACGGTGTGGGATGCGCGCTCTCTCCTGCTGCTTGTTGCTGTTCCTCTGTCACTTACCATTTGTCTCCCACAAGGGATTAACTTAGACAACATGAGTAAATGAAGGGAACAAAGTGAATGAGAAGAGAAAGAAATGATCAGAGTCTGCACAGTCTTGATCCATTTCAGATGAAGTGTCTATCAGAAACCTAAATTCAAAAGCTAATCAGGGATAAAGGTTACTCAGATTCAAGCCTTTTTGGTCAGTGGTATCTGAACATTAAATTAATAAATTAATCATAACTTTATTAACATTGCACCTTTAATTGATAGATAGATGGATATAATTTACTGATCACAGACTGGGAAATTACAGTGCAACAGCAGCATTAGACACAGCAACGATACTGTAAAAAGGAAAAAGAATAACATACAAATTAGGGGTGTAACGGATCACAAAATTCACAGTTGGGATCGTGTCACGGTTTTTGAGCTGTGGTTCGGATCATTTTTCAAATCAACATAAAGGAAAAAGCAGACCAGAATAACAAAAAAAACCATATATGTATTAAAACATATACAAAACACTTCAAAAAATATATAAACATAACACGCCTTAACAGTTTTGTCCACTAGCCTTCTCCCATCATCACTGTAGTTAAGGGGAAAGGCAAAGTGCTCCCTTACAGCAAGATGCTGGTGGCCTCTCTAGCTCTTGATCTCCTGGTCCTCCGCTTGCCACGCTGACACACTGCGCTTGTAACAGACACATGCAAACTGGCGTGCTCACGTCACCGTACGACTGGCTTTTTTTTAAGAAAAAAGTAATGAACCAATCATCGCCGTCCAGAATAAGACAGCCAATCCGCGGTACACGTGTTCTGAAACGTGGCAAGTAATTTGTATGGATCACAGGCCAACCGTGATCAGTAACAGCCCTAATACAAATTATGTTAAATTAGCAATATACAAAGCAATATAAAAATGTATATACAACAAACAAGCGGTATTTGTTGTGACTAATATGACTAATAATGTGGCTGGGGGGTATATATAGGCTGCAACTACCTTTGGGTTTTATCATTTGCTATGCTGCTGATCAGTGCAGATGTTCAGCTATATTCATCTTCAAAGAATGTTAGTACTGTGACAAAGTATCTCATCATCTAGGCATGAAGATATTTTCTGATTAGATACTCTGGTTTTTCCTTGGACAAATCTGTTTGCCAGAAGACTTTGAACTAAACTGCATCAAGAACTTTGAAGAATTTGAGTATTTAGAGTATTTAGATGACTAGCAAGGTGATGACACTGAAAGGGCACATATTGAAGGAAAGAAAGAATTACAGGCATTCTTGGATGGCTGAGTAGGTCACTGAACCTCCAATCAGTCCATCTGCTATTGACTTTGCAGGTCAACACATGCTCACAGCCTGAGAAGAAACTTTCTGCTCCTACACGGCAGACACCAGCCACACCAACCTCTGTTCTCAAATCCGTTCCCATGCAACAGCATGGGACTAAAGCTAAGGTAGCTTCTCTCGGTCCTTCTCTCTATTCCCCTTAAATAAGGCTGAGCTGCATCTACTTTCACAGCTTCTAACAATCTCAACAAGTCAGTCTTTCATCTGATCCGGGTGGAGGGTCAGAATATTGTCTAACAATCTTCCCCTGAAATCAAAGTTTTCTTATTCTTCTGTAACTCTCTCCAGTCAAGCATGCCGTTCTCTCCCCGATGTCTGAAGTCACACTGGGACTTTCCCTTCTTTTCATTAACATACATGTAGTTTCTTTGAACTGTCTTTCCAACAGACAGTTTTTCTTGGACTGCACTGAAGCTAATGATTGTTTTGTTTTTGCAGTTATCTGAGAAGTCCCCACAGCAGGAGCCAGAGAACGACACTAAAAACGCCCAGAAAGGTGAGCCGACAGGCTTCCCTGCACCAACATGTGACCCTCACAGAATTGCAAAAAGAAAGTTCCACCTGTGTATTCTTTTTTTTTTTTAACAGATAAGGGTCTACTGGTTGAAGTACGTGTCAACAAGGAGTGGTACACGGGCAAAGTTATTGCAGTGGAGGCAAATAAACAGAGTGTTCGTTGGAAAGTGAAGTTTGATTATGTGCCTCGATCCACCCCGAAAGACAGATGGTAAGATACTTTTTCTGTTTCTTCTGTGGCAAACTTTTCTGACATCTTAGGCAGTTAAAATCTAATACTTGTATGTTTGTGTGTGAAGGGTGTTTAAGGGCAGTGATGAAGTCCGGTTGATGCGGCCGCCTTCCCCAATCACTCAGACACCTGACACCCAGCAGGAGGCTGAGAAGGGGCCAGCACCCATGGAGCCAGACACCACTCAACCAGGGACCAGTCGAGAAGTGACTGACAGTCTGGTCGCCATGTTAAGGTGAGCTTATTACTGTGTTTTACTTGTGTTGTGTTGTTACCGCACACCTACAACAGCCTGGGCACATAATTTCAGAATCATTCTCTTAACACCGTGGTGTGTTCACTGTGGTGTGATTCATGTTTGCAGGACAATGCTGCGTTACTTCTTCCCTCCTGCCTTTCGGATCCCAAAGGACGACGTTAACAGCATGACAGCTGAGGAGTTGGTGGCCTTTCCTTTGGTGAGATAGACCAGAACTGAACCACTGAAATCAATTTGAAAGCAATAAAATTAGTAGAGAATTAAGCAGAAAATAAATCAAGTCCAGCGATGCAACATATTGAAATAATACTACTTACTTCTGGGAATGTGTTTACTTGTTCTTACGATTGCGTATGTTGTGTTGTTCCCTCTACATGTAGAAAGAATATTTCCAGCAGTATGAATCAGGTCTCCAGTCGTTGTGTAACTCGTACCAGAGCAGAGCTGATGCCAGGGCCAGAGCTGTGGAAGAGAAGAGCAACAGCACTGAGATCAAACTGAAAGAGGCAGATGAGAAACTACAGAAACTACGAACCAACATTGTGGCACTGCTGCAAAAAGTACAAGAGGTGAGACTTATTGATGCATCTTCACTTATTGATCATCCAAAATATACAGCCCCCTCTCTACCTGCCTCTTAAATGCAATCTTTGTTATATAATTGTCATTGTTTGCACAGATTATGCAGTCAGTAAAATAACATTTTTACACTTATAGGATATCGACATAAACACAGATGATGAGCTTGATGCCTACATAGAAGACCTCCTTACCAAGGGGGATTGAGGATGATATAGAAGAGAGGACATGCACATAAGCAGACTGTTTTAATTCCAGCCATTGCTTGCTGACGGCTCCCCCAGGACTCATGCTCATGTGCAGGCATGGCTGTGAATACATTGAAATATTTTCTATTGTTGATCCCTCCACTCATTAAATCTGGTTGTCATAATTTTTATTTTGTTTGGTCCAGTGTCAGTGAGCATTTAGTGAGCCTCGGTGCGATTTGTTTTTTTTTAATTTAGTTTGCGCAGAATCCCTGGTGTTTCTACATTTTTGGGTAGCCTTCTAGCCTGTGGTTTCCTCTTTAGACCTTTTCATACACCTGCTTATATATATGTTAATCTATGTTTAAGACAACCTATCCTGATTTACCTTTGAAATACTTTGTGTAGGTCTATGACAATATAAGCTCTACTCACATAGTAAGCTAATGCTGTGACAAAGTGCATACATTTGTTCCTAATACTGGTCTATCGTCGGGTGAGTATGAGACACACCAAGTGACTCAAGGCTCGACTGGAGAGTGCTCGGCCCTGCAGCCTGTACTTAAACATTAACTTTTATTTTTCTACACTAAAAACACTTCAGTGTTAACCATTATCTTCTTCCATCCTGGTCTGAGAGCAAACCAGGTTATTTTATGGTTGGGTGGTGCTTAACACCCACAAAAAATAACTACTTACTGGGTTTTATCAGTATGATTATTCACTTATTTCCCTTCTCGATTTAAGCTATTACTGTTCTGTGTTTATTTTTTTGGAAGGAAAAAAGTTTCATTTAATCAAAAAAGTTGCTGTGTTCATACTTATTTTGTGCCTGTGCTCTTCCTTTTGAACATATTTTTAACATGTCATTGAAATGTTTTATTAAATGGTGCATGCTTTGTCTTTCTGTTCTGATTGGAACAAAAGATTCTGTATTTTTGACAAATCTTTACTGAGAACAATAAAACAGGTTCAGCAACTCCTTTTGATGAATGTTGGTCTGCTGTTTTGATGCATTTGTACATGTTAAACAACAAATGTTGGTTACCACAGAAAGATCGCTGAATTTGCTACCACAACTGCTGGTCCAGTCAAAGTTTGCGGTGGTGAGCAAAAATCACAGGTTTTGGTTTTTGGGCTATTTTTCAAAAATGTGGTTACCTATGAAGAAAATTTCAGTGACTTTTATTATTTACATTTATGGTCACTATTTCCTCCAGTGCATTCATTGACACTAACTGCTTATAGTCTCACACAAATCTGCGGTCCCCTCCTTCCCCTCACTGGAGAAAAATAAATGTCACTCATGTTGCAGCCCATTTGATAAATATGATATTGAATATTCTTATTATTACTTATATTGCTGTTTTAAATTGTTTTTTTTATTTATTAAAAAAATAGTTACTGAAGTTGTATGATTCTTTTTAGGCTTCCTTTCTAAATTTATATTAGCATTTGTACGGGTTTTATGAGTAACCCAATAATCACATATTCGGTTAATATAAAGGGTAATCATCTCTAGATATTGTACTCAAAGTTGTCAGCGTCACCGTAAGATATAAGATTAACCACCACAGCCAGTTTTAAAAGAATCTGTTTCCCCTTTGTGGTGTGGTTTCATTTATTATGTCAGAGACTAACTCCTTTATGTAGCTTGTTAAAACTGAGGCCGTGACGTTGTGGTTGCTTTGTCTCGCGAGAGTTGGCACTGGTGTTCAGTGTAAACACGACTGAACCAGTGTCAGGTACGATTTTTAACGTTATCAATTCTCTTACACACACGAAGTTTATAAGTTTGACATCAAATCAAATTTTAATATCAGTGCAGCTATTGATAAGAATGGCTAAAAGTGCATGAAAAGTAAAGCAAAAGCATTTGCAGCTAGCTTGCTAACGTGCTGTTGTTGAAGAGCTCGGCTCTGGAAGAGCGAACAATACATACATACTACTTCTCAGTCTGATGAGATAAGCGCAAAGGTTGGCAACTTGTCGCCTGGATTAACAGATAAAGCAAGACTATAGTTGAATCAAATCCAATCAAATTGCTGAGCCAAATGGGAAGGTTTCACTGCACGAACATGAATAGGAACATGAAGGGGACTGGAATGAACTTTGACCCATTTCGGTGATCCTCAGCCTGCGTATCATCTTTCTGAGTTTCTTTCAGTTTAACTGTGATGTCGGTGAATATTTTGAAATTGCTCTTAATTGGTCTTAATGATAATGTAATCTAAATTGTTCCCGAGAGCATAACTTGTGGTTTTCAAAATGTTTCGTAGTGAAGTTAGCATTATCTTTACCTTTTAAAAATGTAAACATGAATTCTGTATTTGTATGCCTTTGTGACATTTCTAATTTAAGAGCAAAGCAAATTTGGCAGAATCTAATTAAGAGTATGAGGTGAGTCTTCATTCAGCCAGCCAGGGTTTCTCTGCCTGCTGACTTTACACAGTTAAATGGTTTATCTCACAGCACCATGCTGGTTCTCTTTTCTCCGCCCGGACCGCAGGATCTGAGCCATGTTGGTGCAGTCAGCCATACTGAACCGCCATGTAGCTGAAAGCTGCTGCAGGGTGTTGTGTGGTTTATCTCGACCGCTCGTCCACATAAGATCAGTCCATGTAGCTGAGCCGGGCACAAGAAGATCTGATGAAGAACAGCCCTGGGAGGCAGGAGGTGACCTGCCATTCTCCAGAGCTAAGATAGGATCTTTCTTCCAAGAAAAGCCGGTGTTGAAGAACCCATTTCTAGAGGATGCCTTGCTCAGAGGATATCTGAGGAGACACCTGCCCCAGGAGGTGAGTAGGAAGCCTTCAGCTGTGTCTTCAGCTGCTGTTGGAAATGTGTTATACAGAAATGTCCCAAAATGCTGCTACATTTGGACCCTCTGTACTGCCTCTGTACATATAAGTTGTCTTAGAGGCAAAGGGCAAGGGGTCACATTAACTAATCAACTTTTATTGGCAGTACATATATATATATATTTACATACACACATACTGAATTTTACTACTGCATTTATCCCATCCTTAGTTGAACACACACATGCAACACCCGGCAAACTACATGCAGTGAAACACACACAGGAGCAGTGGGCAGCATCAAGCGCCCGGGGAGCATATCGGGGGGTTAAGTGCCTTGCTCAAGGGCACATCAGCCAGCTAATGAAGGGGGGGGGTAGCATTTTATCGCATTAATCTCTCCATCACACCCAAATTTTTCCTGCCCGTCCAGAGGGGGAATCGAACCGGTGACCCTCCGATCACCAGCCGCTTCTCCAACCTCTAGGCCACGGCTGCCCCCATTTTATATGATAAACATATAAAATGCGTACAAATATACCTGGTTTAATCAATTGTTTAAAGCTTCAGTTACATGTCTGATGCACATTATTCCCTTAGTTTTGCTGCCGCAACATCAAATAGCTCATTTTCCGAATCAAAACTTGAGCAAACAACTGGATAAGTTCTATGTTGTCAGGCGATTTTGATCTGCCTCTTGTTCAAAGGCATTTTTCTCAGACCTGTGTGCATTTGGAGAGCGTGTGGCCAATGAGGTGGACGAGTGGGGCAGAGAGTGTGAGGTTACGCCTCCACGGCTGGCGCACTTTGACTCCTGGGGTCGCAGAGTGGACCACATCGTGACCTCTCCGGCCTGGAAACGCATGAAAGAGCTGTCAGCGCAGGAGGGACTGGTTGCCATTGCTTATGAGAGATCATTTGGGGAGTGGAGGTTAGGGGACTGTGGTACAGCAGTTCAGTAAACATTTTTAGCAGTTTCTAATAGGATAAGTTGTTCTAAATGGTGTGTGTGTGTGTGTTCCAGTCGTGTGTACCAAATGAGCAAGTTGTACATCTTCTCTCCCTCGGCTGGTCTCTACACCTGTCCTCTGGCCATGACTGATGGAGCTGCTAAAGTCATCCAGGTTTGTCAGGAAAGCAAATTATCTAATTAACATCTCACACTGTACAACCACAGTATTGTTGTTTTTGTGAGGTGACCTACATTTCTTTGAAGGCATGTAAACACGAAGCCTGTTTTTCATCATTTTATTTTTAATTACCAGAGCATGTGCATGACATAGTCTTGGCACTCTGAGATGTTGTCTCTGCACCTTCGGTTCAAATGTCCTCACGAGGAAACCTTTCTATCTGCTCTTGATCAAATGTCACTTAAACATTTAAAATGACAGCTTTGGTGTAGAAATATGGTATATAGTAGTTGTTAGGTGAAAAATATCAGAAAGCTGCATGTGAAAAAGTGTGTGTGTGTGTGTGTGTGTGTGTGCAACCCAGTAAGTTGCTGTAATGCATGTAAATGCATCCTTGTTTTAACCTATTATTATGAATGATGTTCTGGCCATGTGTGTGAAGTCTCTAGGTGTTTCATGGTCGGTAGATGAAGCCTACAGTCGTTTGACCACCCGTCAGCCTGAACGTTTCTGGACGTCTGGACAGTGGATGACAGAAAGACAGGGAGGATCTGATGTGGGTCAGTAGTGACGCCCACATTGTCTTATGTATATCACTCTATCCACTCGTGTTCTGGTGATAGTTAATTGATCTTTCGAGGAAATCTTTTTATACACTTACACACTTACTGCTTTTAGCTTTGTTGTACAGCACAAGACTAAGTATTATACGAATGGACCAATACCAAAAGTCGTAAAGTGGTATTGAGTACAGAGGTGTTGGAATAATTGAGCACAGTATCAGACTGACTTGTTGCATTTCTTCAGGCAGTGGCACGGAGACGGTGGCTGTTCCCCAGGCAGACGGTTCATACAAACTTCACGGCTTCAAGTGGTTCACTTCTGCTACAGATGCAGACATGACTCTCACACTGGCCAGAATACAGGACAGAACAGGAGCAACAACGCCAGTACTGCTGACTTCTGACACTCCTCTCACCTCAGTCATCACCCTTCTTGAATGACTTGCAAAGTGATTTTATTGCACCACACGTACGCTTGTCTGTGTCCCACAGGGTAGCCGGGGTTTGTCTTTGTTCTATGCAGAAGTGAGTAGAGATGAGGATGGCCGGCTGAAGGGTATAGAGGTTCAGAGGCTGAAGGACAAGCTGGGTACAAGACAGATGCCGACTGCTGAGTTGCTGCTGGATGGCCTGCAGGCACACAAGGTCAGTTATGCTGTACATTATCAGTTATTTCGGTTACGATAAACTGTGGACTCCTCCTCTGTTCTATGCAAGTATGATCAATGTCTATGTTATAGCAAAGCCACACTGGGTCAAGCGCAACTCAGTTTGTTTATACTAAAGCTTTGCTGAGTGAGAATATGCAAAACATTTCTGGTGTTAATCTGCCAAGTGGAACATTCACAGTTAACCAATCCTCCATAACAAAGAGCTATTGACTGCTAGAAGGCTGGATGTAGACCAGTTCTCGATGTTCTATTTGGGCTTTGCTATTTGGGTTCAAGGGTTGGTACATTTTGAGTGCTGTGTGGCACAACTCAGTGTAGTTGAAGTGGTAATTGTGAATGCAAATCAGCGCAGCATGGTTTGACATGGCGTGGCCCAAAGTGTCCCTGGAAAAGCCCCACAAATCATCTTTTAGATTCTTATAGCTAATTTGTTGGCAAATGCCCAAGGCAACTTGCATAATACCTCCACTGGGCTGGCAGACTACTTTTGACTTGCATAAGGGTTCCTGTTTGTACATTCACGTGTTTCACCAATACCCACAACACTGCTCACTCTATTTACTTTGTGCATTGTCTTTGACTTCTTTACATTTACAGCTTTCAGTGGAAGGGAAAGGTGTGGCCTCAATAGCTAACATGCTGACTATAACCCGGATACACAACAGCATCTCTGCAGCAGCTGCAATGAGAAGGCAGGATAGTCCCTGATCTACTGCTCTGCATGTCAGTCACCAATAACTCATTCCTAAAAACATGCTGTAAATAAGCTGATTAATAATGTGTGTGTGTTCAAAGGGTAGTGCAGTTAGCTCGTGACTATGCCACCCGCCGGACCGCCTTCGGAAAGCTTCTTAAAGACCACTCACTGCACATGCAGACTCTCTCTAGGATGGAGGTAAGCTTTTCAGGTTTGAACAAAACTACACAACTTCCACACAGTCTCCCATCATGCCTCACTCGTGCCTGCTTCTGACATGGACAGGTGGAGACTCGTGGAGCGTTCCTTATGGTGATGGATGTGTGTCGTCTGTTGGGCCGAGAGGAAAGCGGCATTGCGACCGAGCTTGATACACACCTGCTACGTCTGCTCACTCCTGTGGTCAAACTATACACTGGGAAGCAGGTTGCATTGGCAGCACAAATGTGATGAACTGTCATCCCGCTGTTTTCGTACCAGCCCTTAACTTCCTTGTTTTGTTTTGTCTCAGGTGGTGGCTGTGGTGTCAGAGGGTTTGGAAAGTTTCGGTGGACAGGGCTACATCGAGGATACTGGGCTGCCTGGGCTACTTCGTGATGCACAGGTAATATCACCAAAATAAACAATATTTTACAGTTTTTGCAATTTTTGAGCTTGCCCATCTCTTTCTCTCTCAGGTGTTGAGTATTTGGGAAGGTACTACAAATGTCCTGTCTCTGGATGTGCTGCGCTGTATGGCTCGTAGCTCAGGAATGGTTCTTCGTGCTTACTTCACCCATAGCAAGGTACAGATTCAGGGAATGAACCAACCAAACCGGTTCAGGAACTATGACATGAGTTGAGTTAAGTTGAACAGGAATGTAAAGTGCTCTTGTCAAATGTTCTTGTCCTTGAAGTCCCTGCTTGCAGGTGCATCAGGTGTTTCCTCATTGGCCCCAGCTGTGAAAGCAGTGGAGGGGGCTCTCTCTGAACTGGAGGCCTTTGTTCAGGTAGCGGCTACCAGAGCACCCTCCTACCTGGAGCTGGCAGCCAGAGACCTGGCATACAGCCTGGCTCGCATCTACGCGGGTGGGTACCGCAACCACACATGAACTCCTCTCCCTTACAAGAGTACTCCATTAACAAACACACACACACACAATACAGCCAATGCAGCAGAACCAGAGATACTGTCTTTTCTTGCTCAACACATTCCTCTTCTTTGTCAAAACCTTGATACCCACAATGCAACTCAACCGCCAACAGCTGGTCAGAGATTAATGTGTTATGCTAATAGCAGCTCTTGAGTCAAGAGCATCAAGCAGAGATGAGGAGTGGACCGCAGAGGTTTGGTACACTCACCTCACTTTAAGCCATAACCCCAGAGTTTTTTTCTTGTTCAAACTTGAAGTCTTCAGATACATCTGCCACTGACTCAAGTGACATCCTTGAGGTACTTTCTTCCATATATACAGTAGTGCTCCCCAAGACGCGTAAGCAAGCTTCGATTTGTGAGATTGTTGAAGTAGTCAACTATCTGTATGTTAACAGGTGCCCTGCTCATTGACCATGCATGTTGGAAAGGCGCCTCTCCATCTGACACCTACGCAGCTCTCAGGTAAGAAAAAGGGTAAAATTTCACTTCTCCTACTTAAAAAAAAAGATTTTAAAAAATTGCATCAATTCATAATACATGTTTTTGTTTTCCTTTATCAGATGGTGTGAACACGACTTGTGTCCCGTGGTCACTAAGCAGGCGAGAGGCTGCTACGATCCCAGCACTCCACCACTTGATGCTGCGCTGGTGTTTGACGGGCTTATTCAAGACTGAATGTTCACTGAATGTGCCTTACATTTATTCTGTAGTGGATGTAGTTACGGTAGCCTACTTTTTGTTTGTTTGTTTGTTTGTTTTGTGGATGACTGAGACCATTTTTGTATTAAAAATAATTAAGATCCACTTCTATATATGCATCACAAAAAATCACGAGCCATAACTCCACTTATAGCTGGTGATTGTAGCATATTTTCAGTCCACAAAATAACAAGAGCACAGGAAAAAAAGAAAAACCGACTGACGAAGATGCCGGAAGAGCCAAGTTTTACTTACATGCTGCATTCGAGGACTGTTGGGGAAGAATTTAAAAGGATATGTCAGCGTTAAAACAATGGAAAATACATTAATAACTTTGTAAGTTTGTACTATTTGTACGCCGCTTAATAATTTTATCTGTGACGACATTGCTTCGCTTGTGTTTTTATTATAGTTGTGTTTTATTGTGGCAAACTGTGTCTGAAATAAATGCAGTAGTTTGGGGGAATTAATAAATAAAGAATATAAAAAATATACACCTGAATTTTTTTTATTATATTACTATTTCATACTGTGCTTTATTTGCTTTTCTTGATTTTCTTTATTTTTCAGTATCGGTTTTGACTTTACCTGACGGATAAGCGGTATAGAAAATGGATGGATGGGTTTTGACTTTATCGTAACATGGAAATTCCGATTTTAAGGGGAGTCCTTAAAGGAAGCACATGTTAGCAAAACAGTAGGTGGGGTCTCAGGGGAAGGTGGATATGATTTACACGGACATTGAATCTCATCAACAGTCATCAAAAGAGATTTAAAGAAACGAATTGTATATGTGACAGTGAAGCTACATCTACAACAACGACGTGCATTTTGAGATTCCTTTTCCTCAGTTCTTTTTCCGGTTTAATTTCAAAGTCGGGATTGCAGGACTAAAACAACCCACCGCGGTCCTGTAAACGCAGCACCAGGATGGACGCGGCTCCAGGATAACGTGATTCATGGCTTTTGCTGTTTATCTGTCACTTTTGCTGGGTTTATCGTGTCACCAGCAGGTTACATCGGGCTCCCGGGCCCTCAGAAACCACTCTCGTGTGGGATTAGCCGCTTGGTCTTCAAACAACACACTAGCTAAGATGTTTCACAACAACGACGAGGTGGGTAGCTGCCAACGTTGTTTGACCCAGAACCCCCGTTAGTGTCTAAGTGTCTGTGCTGTCTGTTGACTAGTTAAAATTTGCCCAGAGCCTGATTTGAAGTTGGCATGTTGTTTTTTCCCCAGCGGTCACCTGACTGGAAAACTACAGACAGCTGATTAAGTTTGACTGTGTTTATAATGATTCGCCCCTAAACATGTATTACTTTCCAATATGATCGTGTCGCGGTAGCCCAGACACAGCTGGGTGGTCACAAGCTTATTGTCTTTGATTTATAATCTGAACTGGGGACAAGGAGATCCACGGCGAGATACTGTGTTTTCACTTCTGTCATTTCTCCACTGAGTTCATTTAGAAAGCAATGAAAAATTCCCATCACTGTTCAGCAGACCTCGTCAAGACTGGATTAAGAGTAATAAAGACTAAGACTATTTCTGATATCCTTCCTGCCGTTTAGAGACTGGGAAAACGTATAGTGTGAATCAAATCAGGACTGTAAAAGTTCAGTTTATGGCTAAACTGTTTTATTGGATCGCATTAGATTTTAGAGGTGTACTTACTGAAGTGACTGAACTAAACTGAATGAATGTAATCTGATGAGAAATTCATTTCTCAGTGTGGCAGCCGTTTCTTTGCTTTCTAATTGGCTTCTTGTAGTCAATGCTGCAAATCACTGAGCTGTTAAGCAGTCCCAGTGAAGTTCAGCTTTTTTAATTATTATTATTATTATTTTAAATCAGGTGTTTATTCTGCTGGATTTGCCCCAAAACATATATTACAGTCTGGTTAGTTTTATCCATTAACAGCCTCTCAACATATTTGCCAGAAAATGAAGTATCATGAAATAAATAAAAATAAATTAATATACTCCATCTTCCGCACCCACTCTGGTTACATGCTGCATATCCCCTCAATACTGTTATGTTGGCTGAAATTACAGGAGCACAAATCAGAATCAGAATCAGAATTCCTTTATTAATCCCTGGAGGGAAATTCTTGAATGGGTTAGAGTTAACACATTTCCAACATGTATTGGTTTCGTCTGGGCAAAATATTACAAAACGTGCACACAGTCTGTAGTGTGTGTGTGTGTGGTGTACCTGATGTATACTTAACAACAACATACACGCAGTGAGAGTAATAATAAAACATCCCATTAGTACGCTCATCTGGCCCTGCTCATAGTGATGTCTTTTACAGTACCTTCAGTTTATGGAGCTTTAACTTGTAAATGAAGTGTTATTTTTCACTTTGATAGATATGAGATGTGAGAAAGCAGTGGGGTTTTTTGGAAATACCGTAATATTTTGTGTGTGTCCTCAGTGTGACCTTGTGATGAATGTCAGCGCTGCAGACCGCTGTGCATTTGTGAAGAACACACCAGACTGTAGCATGGAAGATGGCTTCATCAACTACCTGCGTGTGGCTTTCTGTCTGCTTCCTCCCAACCTCACACCTCTCACCATCACTCTTTGTGTAAGACCTGTGTGTGTGTGTGTGTGTGGACAGTTGTCGCAAGCCAACATGACATGAAAGTCTGCATCTCAGCATCAGCTAAAACATTTTGAGGAAGTTAATTTTGCTTTGGGAGAACCGGTTTATTATCAAATCTCTGACTTACCAAGCTCAGTCATTCCAGTCTTTGCTAAACAATGTGTTTTTGTAAAAATGTGTGCACTTTTTTGAATTTCCTCTTATGCAACACAAATCAGACCGTCACACTGAAAGTAGCTTTAATCTGTCTGTGTAGAAACTAAATGGTTCATGTTACGGATTAGGAACATCAGAGTCCGTGCAGCGGAACAGGACCATGTTTACCAGGGGTCAGATTTCTTGTTTGTAGAGTACGACTCCAGCAGAGCTTCTGTCTTCTTTGAGTTCAGTGTTCAGAAAATAACACACCTTTTACTTTCTCCTGCATCTCCACAGATACTATGGCTGTTATTTTTGTTTGTCATCCTTGGACTAACAGCATCTAAATTGTAAGTGTCCCTCAAGTTGCCAGCGTCACTGTGTGTGTGTGTGTCACCGGGTTTCCTTTATGTGTCGGGGCAGCATGAATCATTTGAAATGATTAGTTTCAGCTATGCAAACTGTGCCTCTACATTTACAAGTCCACACCACAGCAGTCTACACACACATTCACACTTTCAGTGCGGTCAGCCTAATAGTCACATGATCTTGTGAAGTTTGTCCTCCTTGTGAGATTTCAGTTTGTTCTGCTTTTTCCACTCCGCCCGTCCTGTGCACTGCAGAAACGGAAACCGTACAGAAGCTGCTGCACGTTTAATATAAAATGTCCTGAACTGTTAAGAGGATATTTTGTAGAAATTCTGAGATGCTTTTCATCAACCTTTGCATTTCTCATGAACTTGCTCACCAATTTTTTTCAACTGTTCCTCCTCAGTTTTTGCCCCAACCTGTCAGCCATCTCTACCAGTCTGCACCTCACTCACAACGTGGCTGTATCCTTTGTCCGGCTCCACTGTACATCCTGCCTGAACAAAGTTCTCACTTTGTTCTTGTATGTTCTCTCATATAATCAGTGCAAAGCAGCCAGGCTGCAGTTCCTCTCAGGGCGATTGTTACTGTTTCCGTTTCTGCTACTAAATAATTATTTATTATTAGTTTTTTTTCCTTTTTTTTGTGAAGAATAATTTCCTTGACTGGTGTTTGTTCTGAGGGTGTAACATTTCTGGCTCTTGGTAATGGAGCTCCAGACATCTTCAGTGCCATTGCAGCCTTCTCCCATCCACACACTGCTGGGCTGGCGGTCGGAGCCTTATTCGGTAGGGCCGGACTCACACACTCTCACAAAGTCCCACAAACAGCTCAAGCTTTTTTTTTTAATATGATAAACAAGCTGTCGTCATCATGACTTCTCCCTCTCCCTTCCTCCCTCCACAGGCGCTGGTATTTTTGTTACCACAGTAGTTGCAGGAAGTGTGGCGCTGGTCAAACCCTTCACTGTGGCCTCCCGGCCCTTTCTGCGTGACGTCATCTTTTACATGGTGGCAGTGTTTTGGACTTTTGTCATGCTGTACAGAAGAACCACAACACTGGGCGAAATACTGGGTAAAGACATGCACACACACAGACACGCGTAGTTTTTTGGTTTCTTGATCAGATTGGCAGTTGCAAATTGATTCCTTTTCTTATGGAGCTGTTGAAGAGGTGTTTGCATTGTATGTGGATGAATAAACAGTCAGTCTGTGCGTTTAATATTTATTTTGTGAAATGATAGTACAACACGTGTAACACACTTCTATGACAGATTCTATGGTAGACCTTACAGAAAAGGATGTTTCTCTTTTTTTTCTTCTGTCCTCACACTTTCCAGCCTCAGACAGTTACTACCTCTGTCGAGCCATTTAGCTGACACAGTACAGTATATACAGTACACTGTATAGCAGTATACAGTGTATACTGTACTGTGAATGCAGCCACTGTATCACATTTCAAGAGCGCTTTCACTTCTGGCTCTGGTTTTTTTAAACACACTGTGACATTCAGAACTTCACATTGCTTATTTTCCTTTTCCAGCATATCTGGCCCTCTATGTGGTGTATGTGCTGACTGTCATCATCAGTGCGTACATCTACAACCGGCAGAAACACTCCATGAACACAAGTGTCCAGAACGTTGCACAGGTCCCAGGTCAGATAACACAACTCGTGCACACACAGACTAATAAAAAGAATGTTTCTGCCATTTCCAGTGGGGACTTCTATTTTTTCTTTGTACTTGCAGCAGATCTTTACTCGTCCGACTCGTCTGATGACGAGGTTCCCTGCCTGACTGGGAGGGGCTACCAGCATGAGTATGGTAGGAATGCAGTTAAAATACACCAGGACTTTACAGTATGATCAGGGCCATAACAGGCACGTATGTTTGTGTGTGTTTCAGAGTCAGAGTACAGGCCACTTCTGCCTTACTCTGAGTCCACCGGTCACATCCTGCTGAGCTCCCTGAACCCGGTGGACAACAGAAAGTGGAGGAGGAAACCATGGAGCTGGAGACTCCTCAAAGTACTGAAGGTGTGTGTGTGTGTGATGGTAGTCAGATGCAAGGAGCATCAGTCTCTTACTGAAGTAGTGAAAAGCTGTTTAAAATTGTTATTATAATGTAATTCTGTGCTCATGTCTGGCACCCATTAGACACCTATAGAGGTTCTGCTGCTGATCTGCATCCCTGTAGTGGACCCTGATAAAGAAGACAAGAACTGGAGACGCCCACTAAACTGCCTCCATCTGGTCACAGCTCCTCTAGCGTGTGTGCTCACCTTTCAGTCTGGATCATGTAAGTGCGTCACCTTTCACAATAAAGGCAGCATATAGAACATACTGCAGCACCCATAACCAGTTTTTTCACCTAACTAATGTCCAGTTGGAGATTATAAGATCCAGGGGCAGTTTCCTCTCTGGCTGCTGATTCTTCTGCTGGGACTTCTCCTCTCCGCTATTGTCTTCTGCACCACCACTAATGACCGTCCGCCCAAATATCATCCAGTAAGTATCTGTCAAGGCTGAACAGCAATATTTAATATGATAATATAACATGACAATATTTAAATGCTAACATCAGCTTGCTAACTTGCAGTACCGTGTCCACCATCCGAGTTTAGCATCTGCTATCTTGTTATCATCTGCTCCCATTTAAAGTTCAGATGAGGCTGACTGGACTGCCATTAGTGTTGCAGGTATTCAGTCATAAACCAAAGCACTGGACAAATAAATAAATGTGATCTGACGGTGGCACTACATGAAAAGTCAGGGGATCACCAGAGGATTCAGTCATCATCTGGGAACCATGAATGTCTGTATGAAATCTCATTGTACTCAATTCAACAGCTGTTGAGATATTTCAGTCTGGACCAAAGTGGTCGACTGAAAGGCTCACCAAACGACTCGGCAATAGCACAGCTGAAAACATAACGTATATATTCATCATTCAATCATCATTACATTCACTCTTAAAATCTCTTTTAAGAGATTGGATTCGTGTCGTGTTTCATTCATGCAGTGATGATGAAATATGTGTGTTTGCGTCTTGCTTTCCCCTCTAGCTCTTTGCTGTTTTGGGCTTCATTGTGAGTGCGGTGCTGATCAGCACAGCAGCCTCTGAAGTGGTCAGTCTTCTGCACATGCTCGGTGTGGTGCTGAGCCTCAGCAACACGGTGCTGGGGCTGACTCTGCTGGCTTGGGGCAACAGTATAGGAGGTGATATTTGTGAACCCCATTTTTCTTCTTGCAAAACATATACAAATATATGCTTGTATTTAAAACAAGCTCTCTTTTTCAGATTGCTTCTCTGACATCACCATTGCCCGACAGGGTTACCCACGAATGGCAATATCAGCCTGCTTTGGAGGCATCATTTTCAGTATCCTTCTTATATGAGAGCATGCATGTGTCAGTATAAAAACATAAAGACATGTACAACAGTGGCTGTTAACGACTGCATCCTTGACTGTATTTCCTTCAGACATGCTGTTTGGAGTTGGTTTAGGATGCCTGGTACAGATGCTTAAAACACAGTCTGATGTGGAGGTAATCTTATCAAACACACGGATCAAGAGCTTGTAACTGTGGTCAGACGTACAAAGAAATATGAAATGGTAGTCGTTCTGGAACCTGTGAACACGATGCATCTTTCCTCTTTCTCTTCCTCAGTTTGAACTACATGGCCTGTTGCAGTGGGTTCTTGCAGCATCTCTGGGTTTGTCTTTGGTCCTGTCCTTCGTCACTGTTCCACTATGCCGGTTCCACTTAGGTCGGATCTACGGTATCTTTCTCCTCATCTTCTATGCCACCTTCCTTCTCATTGCGCTGCTCACAGAGTTTGGCAAGATCCACATGGTATAGATGTGACACTACGGCCAGTCTGAAATGAGGAACGTCACCCCCGTAACGCAAAATGAAACACTGGAACAGCAATTGCAGACAAACAACATCCTCTTCTGCACGTAACATTAATGAACTATTTATACATAAATTAAAAAACTTTGTGCACTTGCTTTGATACCCTGTGGTTGGTTTGTGAAACCAAGCAGGCAAATTTATGGCAAACTGCAGACTGTTCTGCTCAGGAAGAGTTGAAACTAATCATCACACTGTGCCTTTATTCAAAGTCTTGTTTGTGCTGACTAGCGCTGTTGACGGCACTTTGTGAATCCAGAGGGAAAACACAGTTTGTAGAAATTTACTTTAAAACACTTAACTAAATGTACTGTAAATCGACATGTTAAAATGACCCTGTACAAATGTACTTTTGGGGAATTAAATCATTTTGGTTTGGTATTTGTTTTTACATGTTGGAGTAATAGTCTTTCCTTTCTTTCTGTGGTAAATTATTTTAAGCAAGCACTTACCAGCAGTATGATAAAGCAAAAATACTATCATAATAATCACTGACAAGTTGAACAGTTTAATAAAAACCCTTATTAACTAACTTTAATACATTACAGATTAAGAAGTTATATAAAAGTAAAATATTTAGTCTGTTGAGACATTAGTTAGGAGATACACTGTAATTGTGTTGTTGGGTTTAGCTAAGAGGAGTGTAATTCTTCATACTTTCGCTCTTCAGAGCGCTTAGTAGAAGTAGTGACTGTGTTAATACTGATCAGATGTGCCATAGAACTAAGGCATCAGGTTTAAGTACTACATGGGAGCTTACAAAAGGCTTACAGCAGTATACACATAGTACACAACATACTGTAGTAGTACCGACTCTCTGGTAATATTTGCTGCAGTCTTTGAAAAGGCCAAAAGAGGGCAGCAATCCCACTTCACTGGTCTGTAGCTCCAAGCGTCATTAACTCCTCTCATGCTCGTATTAGTCCACAAGATCCTGGACTAGTTTCACACTGTGGCAAAGACTGTGACAAGACTTGGACTGATGGGGCTTCTTAGAATTTAAAAAAAAAAAAAAAAAAAAAGCTTAGTGGTGCACATGTACTACTAGCAAACTGTGCGTTAGTTGATGCTGTGAGGTCCTGTCTGTGAGTTGAGCGGAGGCTCTGGGAAGGAAGACTGGTCAGAGACAGGACTGTCCACATCCCGCTCCGGGCTTTGGTCTGGCTGAGGAAGGTTTTCCCTTGAGTATTCTGCATACCACTCCTGGAGAAACAAGGCATGGAAAAGGTGAGGATGTTACAACAGACCAAACTACTGTCATGGTATGTAGGATTTATTTCTTGTTCAGGTTCTTACCTGAATCTCCTCCTCATACATTTTTATGCTGAGGTCGCTCTTTGTTCTGGACCTACGACCTTGGTACACCAGTGACAAGTGCTGCACACACCAAAGCAGGAAAGTCAGTTAGTGGGACTCCATAAGTAGAGCAGAGGATGAAGAGTAATTGTGCTTGCGTTCTTACCCCACCCCTGTCCATGGCTTGCAGGACTCCCAGTAGAGAGCTGAGGGAGGACAGCCCTGGGCAGGTCTGTTTGTACAACTCCAGAGTGGCTAGAGCTTCATCACGACTCACTTCTACTTCAAACACTATCCCGTTCTCATCTATGTACACACATGTTCATTAAAATTAGTCACTGAGCTCTAATTCACATGGCACACTGTCCTTTCACACAGTACTGGCAGCTTGATATTAATCAAATGAGAACTTCATCTAATTATCTGTACTGTAAATACTGAAGAATACTCAAAGGCTTTTGTCTTAAGTACAATATGTTCTGTAATTCTACATACAAAATCCACCCAGGCACCCAAACATACACAGCATGTTTCCATCACTTCAACGGACACTACATTGACTTACATTCATTTCTGGGACACGTACCACAACTGCAGTCACTACTTATCTAAGCCTAACCTTTACGCTAACCTTACACTACCCTTACACTCACTCTTCACCCTAAAACTGAATGGTTTTTGTTGCGTTTTGTCCCACGTTTTTTGAAGGTAGGTAGGAATGTCCCCACAGTGTGATTATGTAAACAGATTTACGTCCCCACAACGTGAGTAATACAAATACACTCAGTCCCACCCTCTAGGTTGTCCAGTGGTTCCCGGTTCTTGCGGCTGTAGTTCATGCGGAACACAAACGCATCCAGAATGAACGCCACAATGATGGTCATCACCACCTGGAGAAGGAACAGACATGATATCTCACACACACGCATGGTCCCATTCACACAGATAAATGCAGATGTTCTCATACTTCTACAGACATCATTAACACTCAGCCAACATAAAACTGCGCAGGCCTCACCATGGTAACTATGTAAAAGGTCATGAAGTAGAGCCGGCTCCAGTGGCTCGTCATAGAAGTGACTCCTTCCTGTGAGGGAGTGAACACAGCAGCAGTCAAACAGCTACATCTACCGATCAATGACAAGTCTGCAGGGTGGTGACTGATGAAGGACCACAGATAAATGACCCGATCTTACCATGGTGATGTACCAGTTATTGACCACAGTCAGTTCAAACAGAGTCACTGGAGAAAAACAAAACAAGAAATTAGACACCTAGAAAAAGCAAATAATCCTGTGATCAAAAGCAAAACCAAGTTGACCCTGCTAACAAGTTTTTGTCTGTGTGATATGGTCTATTCGGCTATGCCACAGACCTCCACTGTGAGCCAAAAACTATGAAGGACACGGCCTTAGTGACATGGCAGCTGTAGCTTATTCAGCCCCTCATACACAGTCGTGCATTATTGCACCGAATCTGCAGCTGAAAATAATCCTCAACAAATGCTTTCTCTAAAAACAACTTTGTCCAGCTGTTTTAGGAACTCCATTTTTAAACAAATGAAACTACATATTTGTGATGTATTTTGAAAGATTCACATTTTCAGAAGGAACCAATGGGCTTGTGGACTGATTAAGATTCTATGTTTTGACAAAAACAGAAATACAGAATATAATCAAATTTAACCTTTAAAAAGAAAATGAAAGAAATTACCAAAGCTGCTGAGAATGTTGTTGAAGTTATTCAGATAATAATAGCCTTCTTCCAACACTGTTTTGTTGCCAAAGGTGGTGTTGATCTGTTTGTAGGAATCTGCCACTGTGCTGGTGCTGAGAGAAAAGAAACAGATGGAATGAAGAAAAGTTAGTGGATGTAAACATGATTTATCCTCATGTATCACACAGTAAACTAAAATGCAGAAGACCAGAGTTAACACTCAAACAACCAGCTAATATGTACAATACTGAGAAATTAGGTGGATAATTTTGATTACTACGGACTATGCTAGCATGACTCACTTGCAGCAGTTGGGGTAAACCACGTCTGCAAAGAACTCCATCCCCACAATGGCAAAGGAGTAGTAGAAGATAATTAAGGTCAATCCCAGACTTGCCATCCTGGGGAAGAGCTCAAACATGGTGTCCAACACATTACGATACCTCTGCTTTATCTTAAACAACCTGTAAGAGATGAAAAAGACCAACACAAAAGAAAATGTGACATGGTGCCCCAAGTGCACGTACTTGGAAGTGAGAAATAAAAGCGTACCGGAGCAGCTGAAGTGGTCGGAGAACCACAATAAAATAAAATGGCTCCATATTGAAGGCAAGAGCAATCAGGCCCAGGAAGGCAAACACTGTCACTGAGAAGTCAAACCTGAACAGACGAGCACAGTTTAGGGATTAGCGCCAAAAACACAAAACCAGTGCTGTGGTACATTTTCAAATATTTTTTTGTTGAGTTTTCACAAAAAAGCCACATTAAAATTACTTAAGTTTGAGTAAGAGTAGGGTACAAGCTCTGTGGATTAAGACAGTTTAATGCTCACTGTAGAGCTCAGCATAAGTTTTAAGTTGGAAGTTTTGGATTCAGTATTACTCACAGATTCCACCCAGAGCTGAAATAAGCCATCGGTCCCAAACCTGTGATTTTCAATAACACCTCTACACCATAAACTGAAAATGGAAGAACAGAGGCAGAGTTAATATTAGTGCAAGTGCATATAAATAACTTTCACTGAATCTTGAATCTTCTATCATTAGCATATGAATATTGTCAGGATTTCTCGTGTGAGTGAGTGAGAGCCAACTCACTGGTAAGGAAAACAATGTAACTCCAGGGGACAAATCTGGACCAGGAAAACCCACCTGCAGAAGGAGAGGAAGGTGAGAAATCTACAGTGCAAAAAAAAACACTGCAGGTGTTCATGTGATGGCGAGAAATCTTACTATTCAGCGTGTACGTCTCCACGAGGATCCACACACCATTGATGGCCACCACAGCATCTGTATTCACAAGAAAGGGTTAAAAGTTTGACGACGACACACTTTGCCTCAGTATCTCTGAGGACAGCCGCGAGAGTGTAAATGATTACACTTACACATGGCATATTGGAAGGCCTTGGACTTCACAAGCAAGTTGATGCCTATTCAAATGGAGAAGAGAGCACTGAGAATAAGGAACTGGAGAGGCTTGTTTTTGAAGAAAAGGAATAGAGAGCTTGCCTTTGAAAATGAGGAAGGTCGTGTGCGGAAGGTCATCAAACCAGTGTTCTCCACTGCGTCGTGCCTGAACAACACACACATATACATGTAAATTATAAACAACTGAAAGGATACCAAACAGAGTGAATTCTAATTTAAAGTACAAATGTAAACTACTTACCTTCCATTTAAGACCAGTGACCTCATAGAACTTATAAAAGTCCTGTAAACTGTGGCAGAACAGACTCCCATTAGATTACACCGAATGAAAATGTAACACTGCAAAGAAAGGCAGAAGGATTTCAACCCAATACTGTTTGTGTGAGGGAGTCACCTGAGCATAGGAGCCCCTGAGGTGTTTAGCAATTTATATGTGAGAAAGCGGTCCCTTGCAGACATCCGAGGTCTGTAAAATCGCATCAGACCATCAAACTGTTTCAGCGACACGCCCATCGGCCTCTGGAGGGGAAAACAGCATTAACAGAGACAAACATAACAGACGTTTAAATCATTTGTACCAAAATATACAATCACACAATACAGAATGGTGAGGTAGTACCTGTCGGCTAACTAACAGCTGAAAGGCGTGGTCAATAGCTGAGCGTTTGTGGAGCAAAAGAGATTTAAACTTCATCTTCTCCACATCGTTAAACGTATCAAACACTACTGCCAAGAGCTGGAGGGAGACAGAGAAAATGTTGATGAGGTTGATGTGTTGATGAGTAATCGTGTGAAAGGTGCTGCTGCACAAGTACGTCAGACTAGACATCTTGGATGTGGTTAATTGTACCAAGTTCATGATGAAGTACAGCTCTATGGAGAGGTAAACAATGAAGAAAACACAGGACCAGCGGTTCTTGGAGTACGCTGGCATCATCACATCAGGGAAACTGCAAGAAAAATGGAAGCATGAGATGCAAGAGTCAAGAGATCCGAAATAAAAACTGTGAGGCAAAAGCATTCATGTTAAAAGCAGGAAGTACTGCTTGCATGTCGCGTGTGTGTGTGTAACGATGACTTAACAGTATTACGTGTACTGCTGTGCTTACTTTGCTGTGGTCAGCAGCACAAACAGACTGACGAGGCTGTTCTCCAGAGTGCTGAAGTACTGCAGCAGGAGAAGATTTAAGTCAGGAAATGTGACCATTGCACAAAATGGACACAAAGAGAACAACCACACACATTCCCAAACGTACATAATTCAAACAAACTATTATGAAGCAGACTTGAGACTCAACGTACCGGGTCAGAGGTGTTTGGAGAGAAGAGGCAGAAACCTGGGAAGTGACAACAGGACAGTCAAATAGACACAGTAACAGAAAACTACAATTTTCAGTAAAAAGAAAAGAAACTGCATTTAATATAAAGTAAAAGTCTTCTTACCCAAGATCGCAAATATAACCATGAAGAAGAGCAGCAGCAGGAGGATGTCAATAAAAGGTGGGAGGGACTGGAAGATCTGACGCAAGTTTCTGATTGGATGCAAGACAAGAGTTAAATCGGTGGTGTCCGTATGTTCAAGTGGGACAAAATAACAAGTGTCTAGCTGCTGTGAATGATCTTTTCTTAATTCTTTTAATTTTCTCAGGTATCTTCCAGTACACAAACAAACTCTGGTGTGAGTTAAAATTAGTCATTGCATACCTGCGCACAGCACCACAGTATCTACAGTCTACCAAGAAAATTGGTCTGAGAGCTCTGGTCACTCGCACGTGAGACGTTTGTCTGATAAGAACCACTATGGCCTCCACAAACTGTAGCAGCAACACGCACGTCTGTACAGGGAGACAACATGGACAATATGCAGAAACGTTGGCTGAATCTCAAATGATTACATGGGGCCTGCAGACAGCAGTTGGTCTAACACTAAGACAGCAAGCACCCTGCATGTTGAAGTGACTGACCCTGACCTCTGACCTCCCTGTAGAGCGAGGCAAGAAAAAAAAAAGAGTATTTCTCTGTGGTTACTGCAAGATTACTACATTATTACACCATCACAAAATACCATCATGTATTATTTACCTTCACCATTGTCCTCTTGTGTCGTATGAAGGTGTGGAAGCCTAACCAGCGAAGTTTCATGCATAGCTCAAACGCCACCATAACCAAAGCCAGCAGCTCCAAAGTGGCGTGGACCTGCAGAGGAATCAGATATACTTTACAGCGAACAGCGTGTACAAGCTTGTTTGAGCGTGTCTGTGTGTCAGTGTTCACTCACGTAGACATCCAGACGCAGTGAGGGCACGGCGGGAGCTTCACACAGCGACAGCATCATCAGCAGCAGGCCTGTCAGCAGCTCCATCATGTAGAACAGGTGGTTGTGGGCAAACAGGTAAGCCGCCAGTGCCTTTGGGTTTCGAGGGTGGGTGAAGAACTTATCATTGTTCTCTCCCTCCTGTATGTGAAATTTGAAACAGCAGGCAATGTAAGCTTATCATTTCTTTGCTTATTTGTTTTATTTATAGGATTTCTGCTCATTTAACTTATGCCCCACCAGTGTTGGGGAGCATCTGTGGTCTGAGCATGGCAAATGTTCACAGCGCCTTTTACACAACCTGTTTAAGGCCTTGTGCCATCATTCCACCTTGCCATACTGTGTAAAATGCACTAAGATAAAATGGCAGGGCATTCTGCCTCTGAGCAGGAAGTAGAGAGAGTCACAGAGTCAGTTAGCAACAGTTAGCAGCTAATTCAAAGAAGAATGAAAACCAAAGCTGTCTGAAAATTTAGGAGACAGCACGTTCTGGACTGAAAGCTGGGATGAAATGCATTCAACACATCAAGTCTTATGGATGAATACAGTGAGTTCTGGTGAGAAACTCTGAACACAAACAAAAAAGTTTGGTTACTGGACACTGGAACTGGACACGTTTTAAACACAATGAAAAAACTTCTGGATAACTATTGGTTATCAGCCAAAAAGTTTCATATTTGTCTGTCTTGTACCTTGGCTTATCTTGACTTTATTACTTGCAGCTGGTCATGATGTGAATATAGCCCACTGAACAATGTTTAACCATCTACAAGTAATACAATGTGGAGGATGTAATAAAAAACTAATATAAGATCATGTGAACTCCATGAGACCATGAGTGGCAGATTTACTGTACACCCAGTAACTAACAAACACCACAATCAACTGCTTGTGAATACCTGCAGGTAGATGGCTGCCTCTTGGTAGTTCATTTCCCAGCTTTGCCGTAAGGACACATTTTGGGCTCTGTGGTTTTGCGGCCCGGGTGTTGAGATCACAGCATTGTTCACTATGTCATAATTGCCTCCTCCTCCTCCATCTGGAAGAAAACGTCTCAGTGTTAGTGTATTGATCCTGCCCTCATCTATGTGGAAGAGCAACAAGCGGCAACCACAATAAATTGTCTTTTAATTTCAGCATTGATTTTTTGTTTAGCACCATATACAAGCCATACACACACACACAGAGTACATAGAGGGATATGTGCATACCCATGCAGCCTAGTTCTAACTGTGAGGCATAGGAGGAGATCACTACTGGACTCTCGTTACAGGTCTGATCTTCGTGGAAACCAGCTGCCTGCCCACATAAGCACTCCATTGATCAGTCTGGATCTGTCTGTGAGCCTCAGCTGAGTAAATGTATTAAGGTCCCTTAAATCCACCGTACAGGGGTGTGGGTGGGTGTGTGTGTGTGTGTATGTGTGTGTGTCATTCACAGTATGCTGGTCTTAGTCCAGCATCCACACACATCTGGAGATACAGATGGCCAAACATTCCATTCAGGCCAGATGTAAACTCCAGAAATACAGCCACAAGAGGAGTCCGGATGCGAGTTCTCACAAATCCAGAATTATCCAGGCCAAGCAGGGGGATCAAAGTGACACTCGAGACAGAAAACCCTTCAAAACAACCAAGAATGCTTAAGAAGTTCTGTACGTCTCTGACAACCAGTTGCTTCTTTAAGAAAAAAATTCTCTTACAGCAAACAGTGACAGTGAAAGGTGACAGTGAAAGGTGACTTGCACACTGAAATGACCCTCCTGCCTTCGCTGCAGATTTGAACTTTGATCCCAGTGCTCCCAGTCAGTGAGAAAGTGCCTTGTTTGCACTGACGTCACATTATCTATTGCATCTCCTTCCTGCCACAGACAGGATACAGACACGAGACAGCTAAACCACAGGGTGACTGAATCGTGCGCTTCCAGAGGAACTGCGACTTACTTCAAAGGACAGAGAAGGATTTTAGATAACCAAATAATACAGAGAAAGAATAGTGCCACCGTAGGACATAATTAGATTATGATTATCCTTTCAGTTTCCAAAGGAAAATAAAACTGAAAAAGATCCCCTCATAATCTAAAATGACAGATGCAAGCAGCCTTTTTTATAAATATAAATCACAGTTTCTTTCTTCAACAGGCAATTCCTCCTTGTGTCTTTCTGCAGCTGCATATTTTAATCCTGTGTGAGTCCATCAGGGTGCTCTTCCCACGCACTGTATGTCACATGTTTCTGCTTCAAGCACGACTCCTTGAAAATAAAACGCACTGGAGACCATACGCTCCTGAGATGCATTCACACACATTTTCCTTCCACCATGACAGCAGCAGATTCAGCTGAAGCGTGAAGATCAAATTCCATTCCAGCGGCAGCCTGGCTGTTATTCTGACAGGAGCAGACCCCGTGTCTGCCGTGTGCTATTCCAGCCCCTCATTTGTTTGAGAACAATAACAGGTTTGGAGCTCCTCGTCAAAAACACTGTGGGGTCGAGCTCACAGAAACACAAACAAGCTCTGCAGTCATGAGTGTTGTTCCCAGGACAAACAAAATCTAGTTTTGTGGTGATCTGAAGGATCCGGACCATCAGCAATAAACCTGAGCTCCACACTTCTATCCAGGCATGTGATTTGTCACTGAGGTGACAAATTCAGCCTTCTTTCACAGTGTCCAGGTTCAAACTCTCTCTCTCTTTTCTGAAAGCTCTGGCAGCAATCAGTAAAAACAGTATAATATCCTCCTTGTCCACCACTCCCAGATATCCTGAGAAAAAAACTCCTCTTCCTGTTCACCTCCAGAGCCAGAGAAACTGATCCAATAAGCTCTCACACACACAGACAGTTACACACAGGCTGTAGACATTCACACACAACACACACATGCTGCCTATGAGCACCAGGGAGGGGCTGAGTGGTGAACAGTCTGCTGATGAAGCAGTTTCTCTGATGGGTCATTTTGTAGCTTATATGTGAGGCATACAAAGGCAGCAGGACTACTATGTCGAGTGGATGCCTGGATACCCATATATACTGCGCGTGCCCCACACACATACACACACGTGATCTCAGCACCTGGTGGACAATCTCCACTAAAGCAGAGTGGACTGGGCAGGTAGCATGTAAAAGGCTTCAGACTGCACATCTGGTAAGTCGATGAACATTAACTTTATACCACAAAATATACTGCTGCGATTACAAACATATACAAAAACACTAAATAGTCTTCTACTAGCAACACTATACAGCTCTATAAATACTTGAAAGGTAGAACGATCACCACTTGGGCAAAAATAACTAGTAACAAAACATACCTTTATGTGCAGCTTCATGAAAGTCTACTACTTTCTGTGCACTGGACTGAATTCATCCTACAGAAGAAAATCCTCCCAAGTCTATGCTCGGTTGTCAATTTATTTGATGCACCTAACTCTAACTAATCTTGTTGAAGCAGTTTTAGGGATGTGTTGATTCAATTTTTGGGTCATTTTGGAGGCTGATGCTTGCATGGTGACGCTCAGTTGAGGTAAACAGAAAATTAGAAATACTAAGAAGTAGAATAAGAGTACAGAGAGTACAGTGCTGCCTCCAAAATGACCATTAAGTTTAATCAATAAATAAAACAGGTCAAACAAAAAATGAACACTATAATCGCCATGAAGGTAGGATTGATAGCAAGGCTAATGACAGTAAACTGCACTGGTTTGCCTTTGTGTACCAAACTGAGTGTGTTTTCTCACAAGGATTTATAATTTACTGGTATATGTAATATCATGTAACGACAGCAGCAACACAAACAGCAAAGTCAACGGTCATGGGCCTCGACATACATAAATAGTTTGCATAATTCCAGTAATGAGGCGATGAGTCATGAATGTAATACAATGGGATAAGGATTTGACAGTAAAAACTCACTTTCGTCTCCTCTTTCAGTCTCCTCGTTGAGCAGACCGCTGTTTGCTTCGTCCCAGGTTAAGATGAGAGGCACATCGTCGTCAGACTCCATACTAGCAGATAACAGGTTGCAAGCAGCCTTGTTTTGCTAACGTTTAATTACAGCTGATCTACCGTAAACAACCCACTAGCTAAATAAGTGCATGGTTTGTTGTGCAAACCGCAAGACGACTGCACATCCTGGGTTACGCTACCGTTAGTTATTAGCTAGCAAACCGAATAATTTTATACGCTGTGCTGAGATGATAGCTAACTTCAAGTTAAAATGTTTCTGGTGAGATATGCAACTCAGGAACAAGGTTAACGGCTTTCAAGTTGTGTGAAGCGGGCAAGGCCTGTTGGTTGCATTTTTGGTGTTTGTCCTGTCAAAGATGGCATCTGTCACCAAATCAACTGGTTCACTGTCACTCAGGCTAACAAGCTGAGACAGTCCGCCTGTGTCCATAACGGCATTATCACCGCACACTAGGGTTTCTTCTGAAGAACAAATAGTGTGCGTGTTCTGATAACATTTAAACGATTACTGAGTGCAGCGGTTCTTTAACCGGGTTAATCTTTCCGCAAACAACAGTATCCAACACTGACGACACTACAAAAGCTCTACAGATTCTGTGCGTACAGCTTACAGATGCAGCAGGATCAACAAACATTCGCGACACTGAAGCGATTGACGGCAGGGTGAGTGATCATGCCAGATTTTCAAAATAAAAGTCAATGTATCAAAGAGCGCTGTAAATACCCACAATTGAAGGATATCAACCTCAGTGACTTAATTATTTACCTATAAAATGAAAAAAAAAATACTATAATTTATGTATTTTTTTCTGCATTATATGTTGTCCGTAATATGCGCCAGTCATTTGATACTGCCACCAGGAGAAGTGGTGGTATCTTAGCAACAAAGAAAAAGTGTCAACAGTATTTTCTTCTGTCGGCCAGCATATGAATCTACGGGTAACTATATTGTTAAGCTATCTTGGTAGCTACAAGCTAGAGGTACAACTGTCACCCTCCTCTAAAACACTATAACGCGTTTATTTCTACAACTTTGCGTTAAAATCAGACGCTAATGTTCACTCATTTAAACTTCAAGTTAACTTGATGTTAAATGCTAATAACTTTGCTTTCGACCAATTCAATGTACTGATAGATTCCACAAATGTAACGCGAGTCACGTATGTAGTAAAATGTCACTAAAATCACTAATACAAGTCACTTGTTTTGGGTCCCATTTACTGTCGCAGTATTATGTTCAAATGTGTTAATATGTTACTGAATGAGTACAAGACTCTCCAAAATTGTAGTTCTGTTTAGAAGAGTACCAAGATTCCAACATTATTATTATTTGTCATGGTTTACTCTTTTCCTGTCATCTACTGACAGCATGTCTGCAAAGGGGGCAACTCTTCTGGCAAAGGCAAGGACCCGATTTGAAGATGGTCCACAGGTCCATGAACTGACACGGAAGAAGCCGCTCTCTATTGAGGCTCAACGCATCTCAAGCATATTGGAAAATTGTATCGCTAAAACTGAGATTGCAGCAACTCTGCCTGCTGTCCTCCAGTTAAACAGCGTGTCCGGTGTTGTGGACAAGGAGTTCAGCAGGGCACTTCGAGAACATCAAATACTGAGTGAAAGACTGGAGACACTAGAAGGCCTCAAGCAAGAGTCAGATGGGGAGCAAGAGGGAGAAGCTGGCCAAGAGAGCAAGAGAGCAAGAGCTCAGTTTGAGAAGGACATCAAGAACTCCATTAAGGATCTGCTCAGGCTTGTCCGAGCCCATCCTGATGCCATTTTTGGTTTGAGGTTGGAGTTAGGTATGGAACTAGGAGAGGGTGAGTACATACTAATTAGAGGGCTTGAGAAGTTTCACAACCTTATGGTAGAAAAGATGCTGACCAGCCTGGACGAGGAGGTACAGCTGGTTCTCTACAAGCAGGCGTCTTCATCTCCTGACCACGATCTGGAACACATAGTTTCGCAGGAAGAAGAAATCGCTACAGAGATTAAGGAAATAGATGCAAAGGTGAGGCACCAAGGCGGATGCTGAAAAAGAAACATTTGCATTCAAGAATCTAGTCCATCATGGGTGTAACTACCTTAGACACAACTAGCAAAGAAAAAAAGACTTAAGCCAAGGAATCCTCTGCTCTTGACTTTTTCGTGTGTTACAACTCCTTTCTTTCCGTTTCTAACAGATTTCTCACAAAAATCATCAGATCAAAAATTTGCAGAGTTCTCTGCAAGAGAAAAAAACACAAGAAGCAGGTATGTCATTTGGAAGCAAGCAGGGCCAGTCACATATCAAGTCTTCAAAGGTGAAGCAGACCAGTATACAGCAGGAAATTGATCAACTGAACATTCAGCTCAACAATTTGATGGTTGAAAACAGACAAGCAGAGCGAGTGCTCCAAGAAGTAAGTTTAGTGCATCTAATGTTTCACAGTGAATGTTTCATATTTTTCTGGTTGTCAGCAGTTACTGTGTTTTTTCCTCGGCAGAAAAATGAAAAAGTGGAGACCGAAATCGAATACTTGATCCAAAATTTTGATGAAGAAATAGAAGAAATCCAGGTAGAAACTTAGACAAAACAAAAAGTTTGCACAAGGTTACTGGAAAAGATAATTAAGCGTATAAATAGGGATGATATGTGTTTGATAACACATTTTTGTAATTTCTGATTTAACTTCTTCGTCTTTTTCTCTTTTACATTTTTATCTTTTGCCCCTCGACACTTTAACAACTGCCACCTGTCTCAGGCCAACCTGGAACTGAATGAAATGGATAATGAAAGGGACGAGGAGGAAATGAGGAAGCTGGAGAAACCCTTTTCTGTCCTAGAGTTGGAGTGCAACCAGATCCAGGAGAAGCATCGGCTGGCAGAAGAGAAGAGGAAAGAGGAGATCAAGGAGCTGGAGTTGAAGACCAGAGCTGCTATTTTTGCCCAGGCGTGGTGGAGAGGCTACACTACTCGCAAGGCCTTAAAGAACAAGGGCAAAAACAAGAAGGCCAAAAAAGGCAAAGGCAAAAAGACCAAATAATCCAATGACTAGTTTCATTACTCTGGTGCTTCACTGACACATCCTGTAGATCATAAATATTGTTGAGCAAATTCCAGTATACCCTATATTCACTGTGTTTGTCATGGATGTCTTGTGTTTGTTTTTTTTTTTAAATAAAGTGTATGTTTTTAATTAATATTTGCTGTTTTTGTGAATACAGACTATAAAGGAATGCAGTACTTTCTGACTTTTTGTGAGCAACATTTAATATGTGAATACTGTGCTGTTGTGGATAATATCAAGCAAATCATAAATGATAAAACGTCAGTGTGTAATGAAACATTTTTATTATTTAAAACCAAGGGAGTATAGACTTTTTTCTCAGGACTGAATTGAGTGTACACACTGTGACTGTGAGCTTTGATTCATCTGTTATGGGTGAACATCTTTATGATTCTTGTTGGTGCAATGAGATTAATGAACACAGCATAACTCTCTTCAACCTGAAACTGTAAACAGTCCAGATCAGCCAAAGTAAGCTGAAACAGGGACAAGTTTCACCCTGTTTCCCGTCAATGACCACAAGGTGGCAGTACAGGACCCTATGTTCTGAATTACCACTATCGACATGTCACCCCTGATGGAGAAGCTGCTTTAAAAGTGAAGCAAAGATACCACTGACCACAACAGTAAAGAAAAGACTTGATCCATTTCAGTCAATTTGACAGCTCTGGTCTAAAAAGAAGGGCCTGTTTTTTTCTTGTCAGTTTTGTAACATCTGACTTTAGGGTTGTGGGACAAAGACAAAGGGCACAGGGCTCTACAAAGAAGGATTAAAAGCAGTATAAGAAAAAATAAAATAAAAAAAAAAATTTTTATTACCTAAAACTACTTGTAGTTTCAGTAATTAACTCCACACAAATGGCAAAAAAGTGGATTAACTCCTTGAATCACTATGCACTATTTATAGGGTTAAAACAAGCCAATCTAAAATTACCACTATCATAACCATTTCAGAACATATACTCAAGTCCTGTTGATAACACTGAGGAGCTAAATGAATGTCCTACTGGCCACTCACTAAACCTACTGATTTCTCATTATGAGTAAATATATAGAAATTGCAACGTAAAACAATCAAGAAGTCTTGTCTTAAGTTTATTGAAGGTCAGTGTCTTCAAGGTTTAAGGTCAGTAAACTCAGAGTTTTACATTAAAACAACTACTGAACAAACTTTAAATTTGCCGTTCAACACCTGCTCAGCAAAGCTTCAGTTATGAAGAAGCATAGAAATTTAATCTTTTTTACAATGAGTTACAATGTGCTTCTTGGTCTTTGTCTGTTCATCACTGTGTCTTTGCATGAGAGCTTGATGCTGCTTCACTATGTCACTGTGGTCCTGGATGAAATTCTTGACCTTGAAGAAGAAGAAGACAGCAGGAAACAGTAAGTTGATCCTTTTCCGTTGCTCCGGCTGTTTGTCTCCATTTCTGCTCCGTCAGAGTACATACCTTGTCCAGCTGTTCCTCTGTGTCATTCATATCCACAGAGTCCTCTCCTTCTGCCGTCTCATGTGTCATTTCATACAGGTTGAGGATCGCCATCCTAATCTGCACCAGTTGGAGTGTTTTCTTTGTTGATGTTTCCACAATGTGGTCCCACCTGCTTTCCTGAATGTAGACAGGGACAACTGAATTTCATACAGAAGATTGTTAGGTCATTCTTTAAGTAAACGCTTTGAATCTTGGATTAAGTCTGATACCCATGTAACAGCTTCAGAACGCGTCTTCTCTAGCTCCTTGTGGAGCTGGGACAGCTGGTTGTTCTTATACAGCCGCATTAAGCGCTGCTGGTCCTCCAGCGTCAGCAGGGCTTTTCTCAGGTAGTTGATCTGCTCCTGCGCCTCGTTCTCCTGCTGACAGAACTGGTCTCTAAAGTGGAGCAGATTCTCCAAATGTCCCATGAGTGACAGCACATCTTTGAACTGTAACAAACACACACACACACAAAAGGTGAAGCCCCATTACAAAACATCATTACCAAAGCATGTCACAGGTTTGTCACAGTGGACCACCTCACATGAAACAAAGACAACGCCTGCTGACATCATACAAATTACTACAGTTTTCTGAAATCTAATGTTAATCTGTAAAGAAAAAGAGTCAAGATTTAAGGTGGCTTATCACCCACAATTTCCAGCTTTGGATAATTATTTGTAATATGCGGGCAACCGCAGGAGTCGACCTGTTAGGTTTCAGAAAAGGCTTTCAAATGACAGATTTACCAGGAGGATAACTGCTTACGACAGACCATTCCTACAGCCACCTGACGCCCTGTATGTATTATGTAAAAATCCTTGCAGTACCTTAACCATTTTGACCACACGCTCCATGAGGTCCAGATGCGGAGTGTAACTCTGCATCTGTTGCTGTTGCTCCTGTTGCCTCAACATCAGTTGATCGTACTGCTCCTTCAGCCTTTTAATGTTGGCCTCCTTCTCAAACCCTTCTTTCTTCTCCCTCTCTGCTTTCTCAACAGCTTGATCGAGTTCAGCCTGCCCATAATAATGAAACAGAGGGATTTGGTTGGACTGCTGCTTTCCAGTGAAACTGAAATCCAACATGTACAGGCTTAACACGGGAGTCGCGTGTGAAATGTGGCCCTGCTGTACCTTTTTGAACATGCTGGAGGCTGTGTAAAGCTCCTTCACTTCCTCAATCTTCTTCTGCAAGTCATCTCTGCGCTGTTGCAAACTCTGCAGCACCTACATAAAAAACACATACAGCAGGCATAAGTTTCATTAGCTACCAGTAATTCTGATGCATGGACAGTGAGCATTAAGAAAGCAAGTTTCATCACAAGAATTGTAAGGAGTAAGTCAGTGTCAGTGCTGGTTAGCTGCTAGACGTCACAACATGAGGAATGAGATCTTTGCATTAGACCAAGAGGATCAGGTGCTTGCAAAGAAAACCAGAAAATGGAATAATATTTCTACATAACAAATTTAAGGGCCAGAGCTTATTTCTAAATCATATTCTTCCATGCTAAAAAGTTACATTGCATCTACTTTTCATGACAGTAAGAGCGAAACACACTAAACATACTTGGATTTCAGTACATAAAGTTTTCCAGGAATAAAAATGTTACAGTCTTTGATATTGTACGATGAATCCATAAAGAATGTCCTTTCAAGAAAGGTGGAAAGATGGAAACGCTGGGCAAAGACATTCATTTACATCGAGACATAAAGCTTCAGAATACATATATTGAAAAAATAAATTATCAGTAATTTCAGTATCATAGCAAAATACATACAGTTATTAGTTTCACATCCAACTCGTTATCATAACAATTTAATGGAGGAACACATTTAAAAATGCAGAAAGTGTTTCTTTTGCTTCGGGGTGATTGTAGTAGCAGAGTATTTGTCTGCTTTAATTTAACATAAAATTGGGGATTGTTCATCTCTAGTATATCTTGACACACATCATTAATAATTTGGGCCTGATGTGTTTTTTTTTTCACATTAAAAAAAAAATTAAATTACGTTGTTAAATCTACTCATTGCCTCTCATTTAAAGATCCTCGAGTTAATGAACATTTACGCCAGAATAATTTCCATTCCTAATGTTACTTCAGGTTCAAACGGTTGTCTCGCTTCAGTACTGGCTGGAGCAGCATCAGCTTCCAGACTCTGTGTTGTTACAAATCATGCTTGGTGATCACAGTAAAAACTAATCCAACAAGTCCTGATCATACAGTGACATGAGGGGTTTTCACGTTACAAGGAAGGTTGGGTACCTGTTGGCGCGCATCTTTATTTGCCTCAAGGTCTTCTTTTTCCCGTAATTTCTTATTTAGTTCAACGAGGGCAGCGGTCCTACTTGAATCATGTGCCGTTATCACAGCGCTCTCCCCGGGAGGCAAACTCCTGTTCACACACAAGCATGGTAGAAAGTCATTAACATTGATGGCACAGATCGATAGAGGCAGGGCTTCACACAACTCACTGCGTTTCCTGCTCGTCTCGGGCGCCCCTGACGTCCATGGCGCTTTGTTGTCTTCTCACAGTTAACCACACAAAATCAGTGGTCCTCTCGTCGTGTTGTTTTCGCATGTTTTCAGACTTTCTGTGCTTGTTCGTCTCCAGCGTTCAAACCCCCCCTTCGTTTCTATAGCAGCCAAACACAAACCAGGAACTTTGAAAGGCGCATTCCGGCGTTTCGGTGCGAAGAAAAACGCGTCCCCAACAACTGTCAAAAGAAGATTTTTGTTCCTTTTAACGCACAAATCAAAATCTATTAAAAACGACACAGTCAAACATGCGCTTGGGTCTCTAAACCAGAATTAAGCTTAAGGTAACTTTGGAACACATAAATAAAAGTCAAGGGGTCAAGAGAGCGGATGACCTTCTTGCTTCTTTCCAGTGTTAATATAAGCGTTTTTCTCAGATTTTTGTTCATTTTTGCTACTTAACACATCAGTACAGTCCTGTTACTGTAAACCATTTAAGATGGAGGACACAAGGGCTCCCCAAAAATGAAGTCATAACATCTGTATCGCCCCCTGCTGTCGGGCCCCGCTATAAATCCTCTCCATGTTAACAGAGGAGACTTTGACCAAATAAAAATAACTAATCTTTTTCCCAAAGAAGGTTTCTGTCATTTTAGGTTCATTCTTATAAGAATGTGTTTCCAATGACTACTGCGCAGCTGTGGGCTGCAGATGACGTCATCAGCACAAGATGGCGACCCTCCTGCCCAGGATATTTTGGCTTTTACTCAGTGGAAGGAAGTGGAGGTGTGTCAATGAAATTGAAATTGAATGGTGAAATATATGTAAATACCTCAGACTTATGACTACTTCTTTTATCTTATGTGTGTCGGGGGAGGGGCACAGGCTCTAATCTGTCCATGCATACCACCTATATGAAAAAAACAACCTCTGTGATGTGACCCCCTGAAACAGTCAGAGTTTCAGACATTTGATTGTCAGGTGTTAGCACAGAGAGATGTGTGATTTTTTCACTTTAAGCACAAAAATCACACTTAATATCACACCTTTCCACCGCTGAGGCTTTGAACGACGCTGTACAGTGCACACGAGCACGTGGTTGCACACCATGCTTCTCACCATACACTGGACTGACAGACACAGGCAAACAGGATGACACTTTGCTGCAAACATGTCAGAAACAAGATCAGTCGTGTGAGTAATTTATTAAAGGATTTATTGAAATCTGACAAGCTGTTCACAATCTGTGTCCCACCTTGTTCCAGCTGTAACATGTTTGGAAGTAAAACCTCACCGTTAGTCAGTGGGTCAGCCATTACAAACTCATGCTATGCAGGCAAACATCAGCATTTTGACAAGAGGCTGTAAATGTGGGGGAGTACAGTGAAACAGCAGTGGCAGTGAATGGCAGTGAATATCCATAGCCTTAACTGAATCACAACATGGTAATCATCATAAAGTTCAACCAAAGCCTGCAGAGATGTGCTTTAATTCTGGCTGAGAAACCCTAAAGTTTCCATAGATATCAAATATGTCTGACAGAGATACATATAAAGGAAGCAAAACACAAAAGACACCTAAAATATGTGCATTCTGAATCTGAGGTAAATATTTCACTCAATGTGAACATTGTGTAGCTTCAGTGTAGCGCTGGGACAAGCTGATATAGAATAAATATCATAATTAGTTTGGAATAAGATGATTTTACCACCCTCTAGGAAACAAAATGGGGAAACTGAATGTTAAGGGTTTTCAGTGCCACCCTCTTTTTTATTTTATTTTAAACCATTATTTGTTCAGACAAGCTTCACTGAGAGTAATGTTCTCTTCTGCATTAACGCCCTGATCACATTCACCTCTGGAAGCTGCCACAGCCTGATCCTCTCCTCACAGAGCAGCTCAGCTGGAGGGGTTGGGGCTAAGGGACTTTCTTAAGGGTCCCACTGTAGTGCCCTTAAGAATGGCCAGTGAGCCACATGAGAGGTCTTTGAAGTGCTCAGAAGAAACAAAAAATCTGGGATCTTCATGACATTGTGTTGTGCGACACACTCAAAAGCTCTAAAACACCCAATAAGACTGATTTTGCGGTGAGACTGTTTTCTCAACTGATCTTCAAAGGTGCAGTCAAAGACCACTGGTGCTTGAGTCTTACAAACCTACAATAATATCCACCAAATGATGATATCCATGACTTAGTTAATGCCTTCAAAGGCTTGTTATCACCTTTAGATAAGAGCCATATCGGATTGGGTTAATGGTAATTTGACATTGCATGTTGTTAGCACAGAGCCATGGGGTGACAGAGGACGGTTGCATTAGGACACTTAATGGAAATGCTGAGTGCTGTTATTTTTGCATAATAATTGCCAGGTGTGGTGAATATAGCGACGTTGACAGTGAAAGCAGCAGAAGCAGGAAACCAAGAACACACACACACACACACACAAAATGAGCAGAGAAGATGGGGAAAGAAGAAAGAGAAAAGGCAGTGAAGGGGAAAACAACAACACAGATTGATGTAGGCAGAGATGCCGCTGTATCCATTTTTGATGAATGGGTGGCTTGGGGAGTACTTTATTAATACTAATGGAATGATGCTATTATAATAAAAGCATGTTGTGTCAGGTGATGGGCAAAGTGTGAGGCTGAGGAGATGGAGACATCACACCCATGTAAATACCAGCAGACCTTTTAACAGGCGAGCAGGACAAGGAGAAGAAGAAGATGAGTACCGTAGGTCAAAACATATAATGCCAGGCACAAAACCCTGTGAGGACAATGAAGACCAGTGGTTTATTTTTGTCAACCTTAATGAGACCCATTTTCTCTTTAAATGTCTCCCGACGTTGCATGTGCTGTTTCAGCGCACCAAAAGAGTTAAATTACCCTCTCTAAAGTGACATATTGAATCTAAACATCCATTTTCTTTAAATGAATGCACCATTACATCAAATGGAAGAAAAACACTGCCCTTCTGTGTCATTTGTAAACATTTTCTGTGCATTAGTGTTCATATTTGGAGATTGGATCTTGTGTAATATTTAAGTTTTGTGGGTTTGTGCTTCTTTGCACAAATAGGCTGAGATGGACTGACCCAGCATGACTGTGGCACTGAAGACGCTGAATGCTGAGCTTTGCTGAGGAACATCTGTTGACAATTAGTCACAGAAAGTTTCTTTTCCGTCATCTGTTTTTTACGAGACTGGACCAAGACTCAGGTGTTCATGAAACTACTCATTTCCAAGAGTGTCTGGATGTTTTATTGTCTTAGGATTGTTAGAGAGAGAACAGGGCTCACACTATTGATTTAATCAGCTCCTCTCGTGTTTCTGCACAGTCATTGCGTGTGATCGCACATCTGAATCTTTGCCAAGTCCTTTCCCCTGCTATTCTTCCTTTTGTTTTCAAATGTCACATTGCATGATAGTGAAGCCAGTGTATTTGAAATGACCAGCTTTGAGTTTGTTTGAGTTTGAGTTTGAATTTTAGTTTGTCTCTTTGTGAACTTTGACCTGATGATATTTGATGTGCATTTCTCTGGATAGGTTTGGTCACCATTTTATTTTGTTTTACTTACTAGTGTTCATGACTGATGCTTCTTCACATCTTGATTGTTTCATGTTTCTTTGGTGAAAACTCTCTCTTCTATTAGTTCCTGTCCTCATGTGGCTCTAAATTGTATTTACTCCACTTTCTTCCACCTTATACAGATGGAGGAGTGTTTTAAGTTATGGCTTTAAGAACCAAAGTTTTATTCTGTTCTTGTTTTTGTTGTCAGCTCTCTGTTTAAATTCCTAAAATGCAAAACTAAAAAACCCTGACTGAATAGTAAAGCCTAAAACAGGTAGCAAGTAAAGGCCCTGACTTGGCTTGCACATGCATCCATGCATGCATGCATGCACCACACACAGACAGACTCCCAACCCTAAGTGAGCAGGTAACAAACATTTAGGCATCCATAATTAAAGGTCAACAGTGTGGTGCAAACAGATATTGAGAGGAAGTCTGTGTTTATGCTAATGCCTTGTCAGACAGAGAGGCCAGCGACTCTTTGACACCATCTATTAATAATGAGACAAGATCGCAGAAATGCACTGGGTACGGACCAAACAATGCTGCCTCTGGCAAACAATGGGGTCTGACAGCAGGCTGAGTGAGCGCTTTGAAATTAGGCTGCGTGTGCACACAGTGTTCGGAGTGAGCGGAGTGCATGAATGGATTTGTTTGTTTATTGATGTTTGTGTTTTGTGTTTGTCTCTCAGCAGTGGCCTTGTCTGGCCTGTTTGCAAACATGCTTGTACACGAACGGCGACAAGCCTGCAGGGATGCACAGCCAACCAAAATGCAGGGAGAGAAGGAAGCCTGTGAGGGGATGCTGAGCCACATGGGACCCCTGCAAAAGCCAGTTAGAGACTAGCATGTATAATTTCAATTAAAATTCAAAAATGTCATAAAAATGCGAGACTGGGACTGTTTAAGGGATCCCAAAAACAATTTACCAGAAACAAAAAATCATGTATTTTTTTTAATTGTTTTTTTTTTTTTTTTTTTACATTTTTATCACAATTTTTTGCTTTTTTTCCCTTGTGAATCTTGACTACTTCCTCCTTGTCTGGCTGCTAAAAATCCTTCAAATGAAACAATTCAAAAATAAAAATCATTCATCAAATTATTTGAACTGCTCACAACACCTAAAGGCCATATATGTTGAGGTTGGAATTCCCTGAATTAAATAAGACACATGTATGACCATAGCAACGTTTAAAGACACTGTGGTCTAAGCTTTTAGCTAACAGTGTGGCTCTAGGGATGAAAATGTCAGTCTGTTAGTCGGTCCACCACCAGACTGAGCCAGTCAGTGGATGGTCCCAGCATTTGGTACACACATTCATGGTCCCTTCGAGATGAGTTATCATGACTTGGACGCTCTCCTGTCTTCTCAGCTGGCACAGAGCCCCTAGCATGTCTGTAACGAGGTTTTTCAGAAAATTTGAGCAATTTGATGGGAATTTTATAGGATGACTGTAGTATGTTTGGGCCATTTAAACCTGCAATAACTGAGTGAATACAAGTTGTGAACAAAGCAACGACATGCAGTATAATCTCCTTTTAAGTTGAGATGGTAACAGTTGCTTATTTACACATCCTGCAGTTGTGTTTCCACTCACCTGGTGAATGCACTTACAATACTAGTGTTTTATTGATCAAGTTTTGGTTTCTTTGAATCTCTAAACTAAATATCTCACCCCAGTATGCTCACCATCTAGTCTCTAAGTGTGTCTGTCTGTGTTTTGCTGCTGAGCTGACAGCGTGCACACAGTTTTCAGACCATTTTGCTAAAAATGTGCTGCAATCTAAAGCGACACCAGCACAGTGAGAGTGAACCAAAAACCAGGCAGCTAAACAATGAGCTTTCATCCATCCATCCATTTTCTATACCGCTTATCCGAATGAGCTTTCATTGTTTATCATTTGATACCCTGTTCTTATAGAAATGTTCATTATAGTTGTTCATTATAATGGGGGGCAGCCGTGGCCTCACCGGTTCGATCCTCCCACCAGACGGGCAGGAAAAATTTGGGTGTGGTGGAGTGATTAATGCGAAAAATGCTACCCCGCTCCATTAGCCGGCTGATGTGCCCTTGAGCAAGGCACTTAACCCCCCAATATACTCCCTGGGCGCTTGATGCAGCCCACTGCTCCTGTGTGTGTTTCACTGCATGTAATTTGCCGGGTGTTGCATGTGTGTTCAACTAAGGATGGGATAAAAGCAGAAGACGAATTCAGTGTGTGTGTGTAAAAATATATATGCTGCCAATAAAGCTGATTCTTCTTCTTCTTGTTTTAAGGCCATAAAAACAAACAAACATTCAGTGTTTCCGCACAAGAATTTAGACTTTATTTTTGATGTAGGGTATGAATATCTGAGAAAATAATTTTAAATCCCAGCTACGACACTGGGCACCTGCACAATAATGACCTGACAAAAGTGGGAGACTGCGAGGGGCCACAGTCGCTCTATAAAGTGAACGAAAGTCACAGCAGCCAAGTGAAGTCCTGCTAGTTGTGATATCATTATGTTGTGTGTCCTGTATAGACAAGGAGGGTGAGGTCAGGGGGTATGGGGTGTAATCTCTTGATTGAATAGGTTTGTGTGTGTCAGTATGTGCGTATGTGTGTGTGCATGTCTTTCTGTCTTGCTGGTTGTGTGTCTTTGTCTCAAAGTGTGTTTTGTGTATCTATGCGTGTGTGTGTGTGTGTGGAGGATTAGCGTGCCTCTCCAGTCCTCTGGCTGTAATCAGACGGGACACTGGCTCCATGACGTCCCGAAAACCCCCACCACCACCTACTGCGGGAGCGCCTCTATCCCTTTCACCCTGTCATGTGTGTTTGGCTGCGCGTCTTGGGACCTTGGCGGTATGTTAGGAGTTAAAGCAATTATTCTTGCTCACATCACAGTGTCCTTTTTAAAAACTTTGCTTCCACTGGGAGAGAATGACAGGAAAATCAGGGACACAAAAATTTTCATTTGGACCCCGATCCTGGGGTGTAACTGCCGCATGACATGCAAGGACAACGACATATCCTACATCTGCTTTTCCATGATGTTGATTTCTTTCACCAAGTCATTGAACAGGTCTAAAAGTGAGAGTCCAGCATGAGACGGAAAGATAACACAGCTCCATCGGGGTGACAGTTCGAGGGCCGTCAGATAAACAACCATCACTGATCAGGTTAGTCTGAGCCCTCTGACCCTGGACTGGCCTGCCTGCTGTTAGTTTGACCTTTAACCTCTGTCTTTGTCTTTCAGACAACACACAAGACAATCAACTGCCCCAACACACACACACACATACACTCCTATTTGGCCTCTTATCCTTGACAGCGCTTATGCTCATATTAAGATCTACTTCAGTGATTTCAGGGCTGTTTCAGCCATAAACTCTCATTTAGGGGGAAATTAGCTTGGGTCTCACTCTTGTAACTATACTGTGCTTAACAGCATTAGTCCATTCTTGTGGCTTTTAAATAACAACAAGGATGGATAGTATCATTCGAATAAACCTCCACCAGCCTACTTTGTTGCACCACATGTAATGGGCAAGCATTTATTTTTTTACATTATTGTACTGCCATTGTGCTGTCCTCTCAGTCCCAGAGTGCTTACTGGTTCTAATTACAGATACTCATGGCTCAGTATATTAATGTGCTGAAAAAAATTCAAATGACGTGTCCATCATGCCATTTTACAACAATCTTCCCCTCAGCTTTTGAATGCCACAAGCACCAACGCTTACCTGACCTGCTTTGACGAGAAAAACAAAAGGAAAAGAAGTCCTGCAGCCTCCATTTGGATATTTACTTCCAAACTTTTTTTTTCTATAGATTCAAGCTTTCTTTATTTTCTGTGGCATCCCAGTGTCACAGTTGTTTTACTTGTGCCATGCTGTCGCCCTTTACTGCCACAGAGACGGAGCACCATCAGACCCACACAGAAGAACATAATCAACTTTACCAATTACACTCCATCTCAGACCACTTATTCCTCACGAAATGGCATCACTAATGCTAGACATCACACAAATGTCCCTCAGTGTCCTGCAAGAGACTCCAAATACACATTTATATATTCAAACCAATAATTCAGACTGTAATGAAATAAGCCTTAAATAAGTCTTTGATGCCTTTTAAAAAGGCTTTCCAAGAGAAATTGCTCTGACAACAGCTTTAACATACAATACAGTAGAAACACAAACTCTCCTCAGCAACCCTCCCAGTTTAGATGTTAGAGAAGAACTTATGTCTGCGGGCCAAATGAGTGACATTTAAAAATGTCAGTCTTTTTTTTGTTGTTGTTGTTATTTTAGTGTGTTGTGTTTTGTCTGTGCACATGACAAAAAAGATGTGTGTGCATCTGTGTCTGTTAGAAACCATCGTGGACTAGTACATTTGGATGAGGAGAAGAAAAGAATATGTTGAGGGCAGGCGGAGGGTGTGTGTGTGTGCATGTGTGTGTTTGGTGGGGGGGGGGAGAGATAACGATAAGCACCACTTAGGCTCTTTGATCACAAAGGTTCATCAATCTACTGTCCGACCAGTGTGTCTGAGAAAGTCCTCCACAGATGGATTAAGATTCTTTTCACACACACACACACACACACACACACACACTGTGTTTAATATTACTATACCACTTGATTCTCCCAGCTGTACAGAGGTCACCACAGAGCTTTGTTACTGTACAAGCAAGCATGAAGCGATGCAATCCATCTTCAGAGTTGGAGGCCCTGGTACAGGACTTCACTCTTTCTCTCTTTCCTCCCTCCACCTCCTCCTCCTCCTCCTGGCCCGAGTTTGTCTGGAGACGAGGGGTTAAGGAGAAACAGACCCTCTGAAGAGCTCCCTGCTTAACCTTTGACCTTATGGTGTATGGAAAAGAGAGAGAAAGGAAGAAAGAGAAAAAGAGAAGAAGAAGAGAGAGGGAGGTCTGACAATAATCATGTAACTAAATGTAAATACACTCGGTTCAAAGTTTAATGATTTAACAACCTTTCTAAATAAATCTCACGTTATGCTCCTTTGTTCTTATAAAATGGGGGGTGGGGGTTGTACAATCTGAGCAGGTGTAAAGTGTAAGAGGTTAACTTTGCTGTGAGGGACACAGAAATATGAGATGTCAGGAGAGAGGAATGAGGCCAAACGGCGCTATGGAGGGAGTCTTAGGGGAAGGGGGCGACCACCAACACTCCACCCACACCTTTCTTTGTGCTGCACCCCAACAGACCCCCACCTCTCTCTGGGGCAGCAGGTTGTCAGTGAGGGGGTCCAGCTGGTGGAGACTGGAGATGCCAAACAACCTGTCAGAGATAAGAAGAGGCGGACAAGGTATACACAGCACCCCAGCACCCACACCACTCTGAGTGGAAGAGTTAGAGACACTGGGGTTCGTTATGCTCGATAAGACAGCAGTACACACTGTTACACAACTTACAATGCTCTCTACATTGTTGAATAAGATTGTTGGGCACTTTTGGAACATGCGTTTGGGAAAAGGTGCAGACTACTATTGCTATCGGGGCCTTCATATTGAAACATGCGTTGCTGAAACTGATAAACCGCACAGCACTTAAAAGAGTTTCCGCTCTGCTGAGAGTACTTTAAATAACCCAGTGGGAATGTTAATAGCTTGTCTCTGCTGTGTTTGTTGTCTCATCACAAAGAAGAACACTACAACCGCTTGAGTTAGGCAAAAAATCTCTAAAATTTATTCCATTTATGTATATAAATCTGTCGTTATTTCCATAGAACAGAAAATATTGTTTGTTTATCACAACTATTCATCACCATTTAGAGATGCAGGGTGAAACCAGAAACAAATATCTCTGAACAATACCGTCTTGTTTCACAAGTAAACAACAAACTATTCTTTACAAATCTAGAGTAATAAATACTATAACCAGGAACAAGATTATAAAAAAATCCCACTGTAACATACACTTGCGCACACACACACACACATGCACGCGCACACACACACACAAAACATATCAAGAAATAATGAGGATCTACTTTCTGCACACTGATGGTTTGTGATGTTAGAGCACCTTCTCACATGTTACTGCATGTAAAACGCCTGGGCAAAAAATATACACGTATATATAAAAACTGCATTACACGAAAATAAACCAACATCGCCTCGCTTTTGCACAAACGTCCCATGAATGTTGCTTTACAGTCAGCTGAAAGGAAGAAAGTAATGCTAACCAAATCTGCAGGGGAATATATTCAACCCAATCTCTCAAAGCAATTAATGGAGAAATACTGTTAGATTAAAAATGAAGAGGCTAAAAAAAAGAATATTTAAACAAGTCGGCCCATCAACATTATCACGTTTTACAGCACTGTGATTCTCTGTGTTTGCTGAGCAATCCTCGCATGTCAAGGATCAACACTGGACTCATGAATAATTCAGAAACAAACAAAAATGGGACAACACACACACACACACACACACACATATACACACATAAAACATGCTGCACTCCAGCTATGGCTGGTCAGCTCGGGATAAAAGAGAGACACACACTCATTGGCTCATCTCTCAGTGAATGGATAAAACTGATTGGTCAGCTGGGGGTGACTAAGAACACAGCAGTGACAGCTGCATGACGCTGAGTAGTGCATTTACCCAGAATGCAGTGGAAACAGTGTTTACAGGTCCTTCAGCCTGTAGCACGTTCTAAACAAACTGTTTATCTCTATGGTGCAGCGCCTGCAGCTACTACTGCCTGTCTCATTGGAAATTAACTCATAGCATCCTTGAGCTGAGCTGACATAGGCTTTACATACAAACACGCACACACAGACAACTCATGCCTTTTCTCCTCCACTGAGACTGAGCATGAAGCTGTGCTTTGCTCCACTAAAGATGAAAAAATGTCACCCTCAGGCTCTGCTGTGGGAGCGGAGATTATTTTGGTCAGTAAATGTTACTGCCTGTCTGACAGTGGGTCACAATTTACATCCTTCACAATGGAGACAGTGGGAGTCATTGAGAGGAAAGCAGCCTTGTGCTGTTTACGGTCGGGGCTCACAGTGCAAACATTTGGATGACACCAGTCATTGGGTTATGAAAAGACGATGAAGAACAACCTCTGATTGTGCTGCTCAGGCCCCTTTTTTTTAAATGTCTGAAGAGCTATGGATGTCCAAGCCGAGTCTTTAACAATCCACTGCTCGATCCAGCACCGGGAAGCAACACGACTAACAGATGACACCTCTTCACACAGCACAAAATCACACTTTTCACAAATATTTTACAAAGGTAATACCACATTTAGTCCGTATACGGTGCAGCATCTTTCAGAAGAGCAGAAAGAAGGGTGACTGAATTTGAGACAGGGAATCTGTGTCCACTCATCAGGTTTTTCTTCTGGTTCAGTTAGGAGGCTGCACTCCATTCTGGGACTCCACACCTGATGTGTGTGTGTGTCTCTAGTGTGTGGTAGAGAGGAGGAGACAGGTTGTGTGTGTAGCGAGGATACTCTCTGAGAGGAGGGCTGAGCTGCCTGCTGTGAATGGTTTGGGAGCTCTGAGATGCAGGTCCAGAGCTCTGGCTCTGATAGGGATCATGTGTGATGTGATCTCCCAGTGGCGGAGAGCTCTGGTGGGCTATAGCGCTGACTCGAGAGCCCTGAGGGCTGGAGCTGTAGGGAGGATGAGGGGTATAAGGTGGGTAAGGTTCCACAGGGGTCATGGCAGACGGAAGCGGGCAACTGTATGACCAGGATGTACAGCTGAGTTCATCCAGTCTGGGCTCTGAGCTGGCATACATGCATGCCTGACGCTGACCCATGTCTGAGCTGTAGGGGGAGTCGGTGAGACCCAAGGCAGGATTGTTGGAGAGGCCAGGTGGAGGAGGAGGGTAGGAGGAGGGGTGATAGTATGACTCGCCCTCACTTGGTGAGCTACCAGTGAAGGGTTTCTTGTACGGGTGCTGGCGGTTTCCTGAAGAGCAGTTCTCCTCCACTACAGAGGGAGACAGAGAGAAAATATTGTGTTGATTTTCCATTAGACATTAATGACGAGTGAGAACTGGGAAAGTTCCAGCTAAGAATTTCCGACTTGCCACAAAGCTGAGTAAGTTTGGCTCCTTTTAGAGTACATTTAACATTAACTAAAAAACAAACATGATGCCAGGGATAAAGTGCAGTTCATCTGTAAATGTTTGCCAGAGGAAAAGGACCATGTTTTAGCCCATTAACTACAAAGTACCTGTTTAAATGGCTCATTATGTTTAAGCAACATTTGATAATTAAGAAAAAAGCTTGCCTTTCTCAATGCAGTGGATTGAAAATATATTTCTGGGGTCTTAATAATAATATATTATATTTCAAGTGATAACCAGCTCTATTAACTAGAAAGTGTGCAGGTTGTACTTGTCATCAATGCTGACGATTCTGCAAAGTAGCTTAGTCCAGATGAAGAAGGTCTCTTGTGCCTTGATTCAGACAAATACATCATGTGGTGACATGTTTTTATGAAACGGCTGCACCAGCCTGAAAGCACAAATTTTTTAGCAATGTTTTAACAATGTTTTAGCAACTAAATATTTAATATTTTCATATATAAATGACGAGACACGGAAAAACATAATTCATTCAGCTGTTGCTTGTTAGTTAATCTGATGCTTAATACACATACTTTGCATCACAAGTTGAATGGCAGTCACAGCACAAATTAAGTATTTTTTGACTGTGAATGCAGCGCTGTTTGGTCACTCTTGATGAAGCATCCTTGAACGCACCACCAAGAGGAGTTGTCAAAATAGTTCCTCCCAACGACATTACCAAGAGGATGCTGTGACTTGACTGTGACTTAACTGTCACAGTTAAAGATTATAGCAGCTGTCGGGACCAGACATTTTGAAGAGTAAGAAGAGGAAAGAGGAAGAGGAGGAGCGGTGCATCATGACCACATTGAGCTGCCCAAAGAAATGCTTTGAGCTGACAGGAATTACAAGGTGGCTTCACGGATGACTATGACAAATACATGATCATCTGTCAGCAGAACAGCCCATAATTATTTCAAAGATTTTAAATGAAAAAAATCCCTGCCCTGCATGGTTCATTTGAATCAGCCGTGTTGGAGCAAGGACAAAACATGCAGGGCAGCAAAATGCCTTGCTAAGTATAAGTTGTTCAACCACCTCACACACCAACATCAAGTCATGATCTGGTTGAGCTACCTGTCGAGTGATGCATCACAGACTTCACGCTATAACACGATGACTTAGGTCATCTAAAGGCAGATTTCAAGCTTCTGTCAAAAATCCGGTTATTAAGACAAAATTCTGAGAATTTGTGTACTTTATCTAGAGATCACAGAGATGTTTATAATTTATACAAACACTGCAATCCACGTATACAAAGACCAATGACTCTATATGTGACAAAATGATGTCTAAAGATGCTCTATTTCCCATTGACTGAAAGAGTTAAGGACAGAATTCAAAATATTGTCAACATTTGATTTTTTAAGATATATTTCTGAAATGTACCACATTTCACTAGGTGTGATCTCATTTTTTAAAATTTATTTTCACTAACATTCAAGTTTAAAACTCAATACAGTTGCAGTAGCACCACGGTTAGTGAGCATATTTGTAATCAATATAAAGTATAAAGCTGCTGGAATGGTCCTTTAACCATCACCACCTGCAAATAAGCTGCTTCCTTATGCGAATCAAGGCTCTGAGGACAGAGGACATCAGTGTACAGATTCTAAACACTCCTGAGGCAAAATGTGACTTGTGATTTCTGAAGGCTGGGACACACAGCTTCCTCCTACCTTTCCTCTTGGTGCACTGGTACACCTGCGGCTGCTGAGCGTGCTGCAGGTGAGGACGAGGCAGGATGTAGTGTGCGGGGGCAGCGCTCAGCATCTCCTGGGGACTGCTGCTGTTCAGGCTGTTCTCACAGCTGTAGGGGGACCCGACGCACTCGGGGGAGCCCCGCAGACCCCGACCCTCCCCGCTGAACGGACTCCCGGTGGGGCAGACTCTCTGTCGGACGGTACTGCGGGGAACCACGGGGAAGTCCTTACTGAAAGGAAAAGAGCTGAGCTGAGAATCACAGCAAGAGCAACGATTTGCATGTGATGTTGCCACGGCTTCAGGTGTGCTGCTTCAGGTGTGCTGCACAAAACTCCTGACTCTGTACAACACAGCATCACTACAAGAAAGTCTGCCTGGTTGCCTTGTTTGTTCCCTTGTTTTTCTTGTTTTTCCTTTTTCTTTCAAGTCGACTTGGCTGCTCTCAATCCTTTCAGCTCCGATCTCTCTCTCTCTCTCTCTCTCTCTCTACACACTGCCCTCTTGGTGAACTCTGTGGTATGTAGGGGACAACAGGCCACATCTCCCTGACTCTCGCTGAGATAGTGACACACACGCTCGCACACTCGTGCACGCACACACACAGTCGGTGCTGTTGTGAGATAATTCGCCGCTCTAAAAATAAACATCCATCCGTGTGTCACTTCAGATAGACTCTCCTCTGCCTTCCACCAACCACAGCAGCACAATAACACAGGGGTGCTGCATTTAATACAACGCGCTCTCACTCCTCCTCCTCCTCCTCCTCTCTTCTCTTTCCTCCTTCTCCCCTCTTTAACAGCCTCTCTCATTGGCTTATTAAAATCTCTAAACTGCCTGCCACAACAGTGCTTGAATGGAGATTAGTTCAGCACGCAAACAAACACCATGTAGGGTCATCAGCTGATCAGCTGTGACAGTCGAATAGTCCAGCAGCAATGTGATCTCATCCATCAATGTGTCGTGTTTGTGCTGCACGGTCTGGATGAGGTTTCAGGCTAAGATCAACCTTCAGGTGACAATGGCTCCCAGCTCTTCATACCGCTTGGCACACACGCGCGCACACACACACACACACACACACACACAGACGTCTTAGACCATATGTACCACATCATAACAACCCTCAGAGAGGAGAATTGATTTCAGTTCCACAAATGCTCACGAGCACACAGAAAGCTGAACTCACCCTTGTAGCTTGGCCATGCGGTGCAGCTCATTGTCGTCGCTGCCTCTGAAGCCTTTAGCAAAAGGATTATTCTCTATCTTCAGCTGTGTAATCTAAGCACAAAACAGAGAAAATCTTTAACTCCAAGACACAAGCATTATGCTACAGGATACAGCCCCCCCCCTCACACCCAAAAAACCCACACAATTTCATGCAAGTCCAGACACACACAGGCACATTTGGTTTGTAACCGTTCTTGTCATTGACTGAAAGTCAATAGTTTACTATTAATCAGAGGCCCTGCAGATGTTAAAAGCAGCCTCGCTAAAGCTCTGCGCGGCCAACATTCCTCAGCGGCTGACATGTCTAACGGAGTGGACAGTGTCCTCGCCAGCTGACACAGAATAAACTGTTTATCCAAACAGTCGCCAGATTTAAGGATTTCAAGCCAATGCTTTTAGAGGTCCAAATCTTGGAGCTTTGATGTTAAGTCTCGAAACTTTTCTCAGTGATGTCATGGAGGGAAACCTCGATGCTGTGTGTTCATCACCCAGCGGGCAAGTGGACTGGTGCTCTGACACGAGATCGAGCCCAAACAAACTTTGAAGTGCTGATAATACACATTGCCTCCTCCGAAATGCTGGCTCAATAGTTCTTAAATGTTGGCAATAACACAGAAGTGTGATACCAATAGTATTTGTTACTGTTTGTGTGTATGTATGAAATAGAGATTTTTCATTTTTTTATTTATACACTAATTTATTACTCAAATATAATGGCTGAGTAAATAAATAACTTGCAACACAAAATTAATTCACGGGTTACTTTATCATACAAACTGTCATTACTGCTATAGTACTACTTCCACTAATAATGAATAATACAAATTAGTAATAAAATTTAAAATGCAAAATGTGTATTTTTCATCATTAAAATTCTGTATTTGTATGCACAAAGGCATTCTGATGAAATATACAGTTACAAAATTAGTTTTAACTGTTATTGACAATTGTTATTATTAAGTTTATACATGAATCAGTCCAGCCTGTGAGCACAAGTAAAACCATATGGTGTCAACTTTTGTTTATAAACAAAAATCAGTTTCTACTATTGTAAATAAATGAATGCAACTGGAAGAATTAAACACTTGTTGGATCTATTTTAAGAGCGTTTATGTGCTTGGTTTTGTGCACTTTTCATTATACAATAAATAAAAGTGAGCAGAACACAGGAATCTGTTTTGTCATTTTACTAACAAAATAAAATATGGAAAAAAATGAAGAAAAAGAACAATTGTGAAAGTTTGTAGAAAAATTAGAGTTGATATTAATTAATTTGTTATTCATGATTTGTTGGGAAACGCAATCGGATTGAAGTTATCTTGTAAAATCTTAACCAGCAGAGTGGCTCAAAGCTTTGCAATCTGTCTTGCTAGAAGCCGCCGAGGAAACTCGATCAGCCAAGATCAAGGGAAAGAAACAGGTCATTACAGTCCAACACTCACACACACTCTCTCTCTCTCTCTCACACACACACACACACGCACGCAGACACACACACATAATTTATTTTTGGACATGTTTACAAATACTGAATAAGGACGCATAAATAAAGAAGATGCAAATTGACTTTCTGGTTACAAACGACAGACAGTAATACAAACAAAGACAGAACTGTCTGTCTGTGTGCACGTGAGCGTGCGTGAACATGTGTGAGAGTTTGAATATTTTCATATGCTTATCTAAACACTGACAGATCTGACAGTAGAACACAACAGCACACGTGAGACTTTGAGATCAACTTCCATATTTGTTAGAATAAATAGGAATCAGGAACGCTTCATATCCAAACACCTGATCTAAATGCATTCGATTCCACTTTTTAAAACCTCCAATAATCTACTCCATAAAGAGGTTCAGAAAACACATAACACGGGGTTTGGGGTGGACCGTGTCTTGTGTGAAGCGTACCTTGTGGTTCTGGTAGGACGTCACAGCGATGAAGGCCGTCTCAGAGAAGACGTGAGTGCAGAAAGCTGTGTTTTTGGAGCCGAAGCCATTGTTCTCATCTGCCTTGACAATGTGGAGCCGAGGCTGGTATTTATGCATGGAATTTAGTATTATCTGCACGGGGAGAGAGATTGAGAAGGTGAGACTGACAGACAGTCATGTTTCCAACCGGCAGAAGCTGGGCCTTGGACTAGACTGGAGTCCAGGTGGAAGGTAAACCCAGTTCATATGCAGGTACACAGATTCCTTGGATGTCATTAGTCTTTATTAAGGGTCATTATTGTTTTCCAAGGCTGTCAATAGGATTAAAAAATATATTTAAATCATATGTCCCACATTCATATAGGAATTACTTTTTTCCTGATTAAGTTCTGTGCAGCTGAGGAGCCGCCTTAGCTCATACTTGATTTTTTCCTTAATTCCACGTCCCATATTTTGCAAACTAACACCAACAATAATAATAATTAGATGGCATCACCAATCATAAACCCGGCAGATTACTTCTGTAAAAAAAATTAAGTGAAAAGTAGCTTATTGAAAGTTGTTTGTGTAGCTTCTTGTTGATCCACATTTTTATAAATGTAAAAAGTCTGTACATGGCTACATTTGATCCGGAGATAACGTCATCAATCAATAAATCAGACTTAATTCACAGAGCATCTTTCAAAGGAGTATCCAATTCAAAGTGCTTCACAATCGACTGACAAAAAAGTCACAAAGCATTTAGAGACTTGGCAACATTCAGAGCACAAGGTGAACTATTTCCCACCACGCAGGAAAAACTCCACAGCTGCTCTTCAATCGGATCATGGCCCTCAGTGTGTGTGTGTGTGTGTGTGTGTGTGTGCGCGCGCGAGCTCGAGCACGCCTGTTTATCCAGAGGGGCTCAGTTTAATCGCAGTGACGTGTCCGCCCGTGACACGCAGGCCTGTTAGCTAATAGACTTTGGAGTCGTTGAAATCATTACAACCAATTTAACAAGCCCGAAAAAGAAACTTACGAAACATTACGCTTCTGTTTGTTTCCGCGCGCGTGCGAGGCAAAACGTGCTCGCCTGCTCTCGCGCCCTCACAGTGCCGGTTACGTCCTACGGAGGTAACAGTTGAACGTTGGACGTGGCGGGAACGTGGTCTCCGCCGTGCTGAGGCTGAAGCGTGGCCGCTCGGCCCTCGCTGTGATTTGTGCCGTGTTGTGAAGTGCGCTGACTTATCTTTTCGGAGGAAGAAGCAGAAGAGTGTATACGCTGTGCAGGTTGGGCCTTCCTGTCTAACTGAACCCGTCGACTGCAGTTTGTTTAATCCTTCTTCTTAAACTAAAAACACCACTCACGGTTAATTATCTAAAATGTATATTATGGTTATTTGATGGCTGCCGTAGAGCAGTTTCATCGGGAGATCTATCATATTATGTCCACATCGTGGGTGTAGACCTATTGTCTTTTAAATGACGTTTTTATAGATCCTACAAATTAAAGGGCTATTAAATTAGGCTATTGTAAATTCTCTCACACACAGGCCAAGTACATTTTTCTTGTTCCATGCGGAAACAGAAACAGCCTGTAGCCTAAACCACATTAACAAAAGAGGCTGCTATTAAGAAGACAGACTCACGTGTCCAAAGGGGTCCAGGTGGTTGTTGGTGAGTTTAAGCTTCTGAAAAGAGACGAGCTGGCGGCTCCAGTGCGCCCCAGTGGCGGGCGAGTCCGGGTGGACGTACAGCCTCCCGGGCATAGCCGGCTCTGCCTTCCCCGTTATCGACCTACACGACCAAAAAGACGCGGCAGGTCAGATGCTGATCACACATCGGCTCTGTGGGTGTCAGTGGTTTGCCTGACCGGCCGTGTGAGCTGCCCACCGGCGCCCAGTGGCGCTGGGAGGCCCGTCCTGCCGCCGGCTGCAGAGGGCCTAAGGCCTATCTGGTGCTTTAATTACACGGACACAGACTGCGCCTTGTTTACACAAATATCCACATCTGGACCTCAGATTAGCCGACTCAAATTATCTCGGTCTCTTCACAAAACTGCTGTGTTATTTTGCTTTTTCTGTCAGAGAAACGCCGTGAGGTGCCGAGCGAAAAATCCGAGGCCGTTAACCTCTCTGCTGAAAAGGTCCCACCATCACAAGATTACAATAACAACATGGCTCACAAATGACCAAAAAAGGTGCGATTTTAACTACTGAATCTGTGAATCGAGACACCTGGGTTAACAGTAGCTGAGGAGCAGACACAATAAGAGGGTCAACCTGTTTCAGTTGGTGGTTTTCGTTCACTTCATTCATTTTTAATCAGTGTGTGAAACGTTTAAGCCAACAGGTGAGTTTGTCTTTGTATTTTACATCAGTATATCTCACAAATAAAACTAATTAGGGACGAAAACAGGCCTAACTACTGGTGGTGGTGGTCTGGCAGTCTAGCCTGGGTCTTGACCTGGCTAAATGATACATAAATTAATGAAAATAGACTAATTAAATAAAATAAAATGACACGTGTGGTATTTTGGAAACAAATGTGTAGCCTTGCTTAATCACTCATAACCTTATCTAAAAATAAAAATTCAAATGATGGATCTCCCTGCGGAGTCCGTGGCCTGTTCGGCTTTCCCCCGCAGCACGGCACACAGTTCAATGGGGGACTTTAATCCGAGTCTGTGCCGTCTGTCCGCCCGGTGAACCCTTCTTAGATTTAACCGGCGGGCAGTCACGGGAGGGGGGGGTAACAGGGGGAACTAGGCCATCCCAGTCTGCGAGAAGGATCCGACCTTTACACAGGCGGAGACGGAGTGGAGGGTAAACCCACAACAACACGGCTTACGCAGATTTCTATTTGCAGAGGTTAAAGGCTGAGATTTCTAATGTAAAAATCAGGCTGGCCCATTTTTCAAAGAGAGCAGGATGGAGGCCTCAAGGCGATGCGTGCCACTGATTCTCCTGTTTTATTTATGTTATTTATTTTTAACCGAATGAACTGAAGATTGAGTGAATGCCATACGAACCATTTATTGTCTGCGAATTTGTAACGATGGTCATCCCCGGGCACAATGTCCATCAGGAGTATGTACTTGGTTTTGGGGTTGAGTCCTGTGACCTTCACCTTGTAACTTGGGAACATCCTCCTGTACAGGGAGGAAACACAGCCAGGGAAAAAAATTATCAGCAGTCCCTTTCCAGCACAGGCAAGTTTAAATGGTAAAATACCTCAAGTTGAAATAAAATAAACAGCCAGTCTTTGAGCTTTGAAGACAAACGTCCCCTGGAGAAGAAGGGGGGGACATGCACATTGTACATTTTGTCCCAAAAGAGGACCAGACCTGCAATTCATAAAAACCCACCTCGTTCATTCAAACCCCTACAACTTATTGTTTTTTAAAGACATGGTCTCCTAAAAATGGTAAATTTAGTATAAAAATTTTCTTTCCTCAACAGATAATTGTCCCCTCCTCCTACCTCCCAGCCTTAGTGATGATCATTTCAGTTCCCACTTCATCAAACTTGGTCCAGAGCTCCCTGTCATGAAGGAAGACTTTGATTCCCTCCATTCCCTGCAGAAAAATACAAACAGCTAACTGCAACTGCACAGCAACGTTTCTGCAAGTCAGATTAAAGCAGACCCACAAAAGGAAACACACTTTAGATTTTTTGACTTTACAGTAAAATTCAGTATATATACATATGGCAAAAGGGTGTTTTAATTAATGATTCAGCTAAGGCTAATACACAGTCAATTAAACTAAGTTGTTGTTTTTTTGCTTCGGTAAATTAATTTCTGAGGCAAAACCCGCAGAAACTCCTGGGTAAAGTTAGTTCAAATCGATAATTAGTCATTTGTAATCAATATTTACATTCTGGTCCGCGGTGCAGGTCGCTACCTGCTTGCTGGACGCTGTGTGGGGCGAAGCTGGTGAGTTTAGGGTGTAGGTCGGATTTTCCTGTTTGGTCTCTTTTGGAGAATCCATGCAGTCCGAGCCCGGACGCTCTGCAGTGCCGAACTGGTCCCCTCCGTTTGCCATGTCCCACTGACACACACACACACACACACACACACCACATAAATATTACGTACATTTGATTTTTTTTTAAATAAGAAATTGTTCCCTGACGACAATTTGAGTGTTTGGTTGTCAGTGAACATTTCTCATCGCAGTTACTTGTTTACAAGATGTCTGATCTGGGCCAGACCCAGTCTAAATTTAGGTTCATAATAAAAAAATATTAAATTTTATCCTTTTGCCATCTCTTGTCCCAGCTAAACTACGGAGGCCGTGTTGTACAGTTGATATTTGTCTTTGTACAGGAGAATACACAGATTTATTGGCACTTTGCACTTTACATTAGATCAGGCTGACTTACACTGTAAACTGACGCGATAATCTAACCCCAAATACAGACTGGTGGTCCCCTTGACCGCAGATAAAACATACATGAACTTGAAGTTTAACATTGTTTTAGGATACAGTTTTCCACTGCATATTTATGTGCTACTAACAAGCCAATTTTAGACTGCATTACCGTTGCATTGGTCATGTTAACCTCGTTATTATTAATATCAGTATTTTCTTTTCCAAACTTCAACTATGGTGACGGCTGGAGCTTGCAGTAGCTCGCAGTTTCACAGTTGACAGCTGAACTGTATGTGAAACTGCAGCCTACTGTTTGAAAATGGAAACCGCTCTTAAAGACATCAAATGAAAATAAGCTAACCACAGCTTGTGTGTGGCATGAGTGCGTGTGTATATATTTTGGATGGTCTCCCTGAGGGCTTCACCTCAAACGCGTCGCTCCGCTCTCCCTGCACAAAACACGCTCATCCTGCTTCTGCGCGCCCCGCAGCCTGCTCGCGTATTTTGTTTTGGATCTTGCTTTGATTTTCCAACTAAATTATTCTTTGGAAATCCAACTGTCCAGATGTTGAGGCGTCGCCTCTCAAAAATCCACCATGTTCCCTGTGCAAGCTCTGAGAAATCATCGGGTTGTTTCTCGCTCTGCTGTCCGTGTCCCTGCGCGCTGACCGCGGCTTTGACCGCTCCGCTGCCCCCCGTAACCGCTGGCTGCACTCGAGTTGAGATCCGTTTAAAGCGGATGTAATTTCCTCCTCATTTATATCGCTTCTCCCTTTATTGCCCTCGCGGATTCGGCGGCAGCCCTGATCTGAAGCACGTTCATCAGCTCCTTCATTACAAATGGAGTCCGCCTCAGACACTCTGCCCTCCCCCTTCTGCCGTCCCTGTGCTCCCATAGGTCTGCACGGTGCATCGGTATCTGCAGCCCAAAACACGGCTGCAGCACGGGCCAATCATACACACACACACACACACGCACACACGTGCACGCGAGGCACAGACCTCCACACATGCACGCACAATGGGTCGTGCGTGATTCATCTCTAAAACGCATTTTTAATAGTTATTAGCGTGTCTATGTGTCTCAGTGAGAATTAATCCTACTACGACCCTCTCGTTTAACATCCCAGACAACCCAGAATGACCGTTGGCTCCTTTTCTACCTGAAAGGAAAATCTGGATTATGAATCTAAATGTGTTCGGATCACGTCTCAGAAACTTGCTCTTGTTGTTAGAGTCGGAGAACGTGGGAATATCTTAAGCTATATAATATATAACAGGCCTAACCGAATTAATCGAACATTTTGGCCACTGATCTTTGAGGAAGACGGCTGTAGGTCACATTAAGATGTAAACGAAAGAAGTCGCTTTCACCCAAATTTTCAAGTAATTCACCTCCAACCCCACACAGGCTACTGAAAGAAGGTGTCCAATAACGATTATTTTCCTTGATGGATACAAAAAACAATAATCAATAACCTATTAATTCATGTGAGCGTCCTGTAACCTATTAACAAACCTAAATGTGATTTCCCAAAATGAGAAAAACCCCACAGGCCTGAGTTCACATGAGGGACACACCAACACTATACTGCATTGGACACACACATGTTGCCACACAGCAGATTATGGATTCGGCACAGGAAGCCAATAGGAACAGCAGCAGCAGCAGCAGCAGCAGCAGCACTTGGACTGGATTACTGTAGATCCTGATAACGAGAGGCATCCAGAATCAAAGGGGCTGAAGAGGTCACCGCGAGGTCAACATGCCGGATCCCTCCGTTACCCATTTCCACCCATTTCTTCTCCTATTTTCTCCCGTTTACACTCTCATCCTTAACACAACCTGCTTATTCGGAGTGTCTGCTGGCAGATTAACGCACCACGAACCATTTTCTGATTATTTGTTATTTAATTTACGTGAAAGATCTGTGGTGCTGACCATATCTCCATATTACAACAACACGTGTCGAGATTTATGGTCTGAAATTCTGTAGTTGTATCTATAGGCCTACATTTGGAAAAAAAAAATCAGACACAGCCCATAGGCTATGAAAATAAGCAGCCCACTATGTCAAAATATTATTGAATGTAGCACGAAGGGATTTTATGTGCGTAAACGCGCACCGTTTTTGTGGAACCTGCTGTGCCTCTCGTAACTGCAGCTCTTACCGCGTTCAAATATCAGATTCCCGGTGATGGAGCTCCGGTTGGCAGCGACTCGGCGCGCAACCTTTCCTGCACAGCGCGACAAGGAGAGAGAGAGAGAGCGCTGCACCCGGGAGAGACTGTGCCCGGCGTGTGTGTGTGTGCGTGTGTGTGAATGTGTGTGTGTGTGCGTGTGTGTGTGTGTGTGAGTGAGAGACAGAGGGCGAGACACTATAAAACAGGCCTGCCATACCAAGTAAAATATTTGCCGTTGTTGTTGTTGTTCTTCTGATTTAAAAATTGTAATAATAAATAAAAATACAAAAGAACAATGAGTAACAAATTTTGCTTAAACTACTTTTTTTGAGTACATTATAAAGTATCCAGACCAATGTATATTTTAGTAGTTATTTACTCTTTGTAATTTAGCAGCAATCAAGAGGATTGTCTTATTTTGATGTGGATCAGAGCGCGCTGGACACGTTGGTGTGTCGCTGCATGTTGACAGTAGGATGAGCTCCACTCTGAAATACGTTTAGCACGTTCATTATATTTGTATGCTGTCTGGAAATCAACTTGTGACCTTTTACAATCCGCAGGGCAATTACTTGACCTAAATAAACAGAAATAACCGCATGCGGCAAATCGAAATACAGACCTAAATATATATATTTTTTATTTTAACGCAGTTTAACAAGGCAAATTTTCCTCAGAATTAACTTTTCTCGACTCTGCAGTTGCATCCCGAATAGGCACATTAATTATTCATCTCTACGTTTTTAATCCAACAGGCCACAGAAACAGACGTTTACTTCAGGATGTTGTCACCAGTTACTCTCCAGAAAAAGAAAAAGTAAAAAAAACAAAAACAAAAGCAAAAAAAACTTATGAGCATTTATTTTGTAAAAAAAATAAAATAATAAAAAAAAAGTATGTGTCATTGTTTTATAATATATTTGAAGTGAACATGCTGTCTCGACCTCTCAGTGAAAATGAGGGATTTGGTTGTGCCGCTCTGTTCACTGAGCTTCCGGTCACAACAGAGTGCGTCAGCTCGCTGCAATCCGTTAATTTAGTCAGAAAATCTGAATTGTTTTTGTTCCTGAGAAATTTACAGTTTCTCCAACTGCAATATTTTCGAAAAGTAAAAACCCCTCCTTATTAGCTAAAAATACACCACAGAAAAAAAATGCAGTACAAATATAATCTAATCTAATTCCTTTTGACATAAATATTTTTTTTTCGTTATTCATAAACGCTAATTTTTAATCTGAGAAGCAAAAACATAAAATCATCAGATACTGTAAAACTTTTACAATCGCAGCTGTCGCATTTTTGATCATTTGTTTGGGCGAATTATTTGCTCTTTTCTGTTTAAAAATACCAAACAGTATCGATGAAAGCAACAAATTATCTTTTTAAAATCAACTCTAACATTCAGAAATAAACCCTTAGAATATACTAAATAACCACCCCAGTGTTAATAAATCATAGAAAATCTGAATTGAAGTTAAATTAATTCTTTATAAAACTTTGTTAGCGTTTTTCAAGTAACAGAAACCAGATAAACATCTCATTAACCTTATATCGCCTTTGCCAAAACAAAATATTTGACATTTGAAAACTCAGGTAGTACATGTTCTGTTCATTAATGTTGGGATTTACCTCAGTACATCTAATTAACACAACTTTTTGTAATTTTAATCTTAAAATGCTGAGTAATCAATCAGATTTTCAAACTGAGTATTGCTCTCTCAGGCTATAAGTCTTCATATGAGCCTGTCCCTCAGTCGCTTGATGCATGCAGAAGAAAAGTGAGAGGCCAAGGTTTCAATAATACCTGAAATGAGGTGGCAGTGGCGGCTGGACGGCTCATTATTGTCCCATCCTGGCTTCAGCTGACTGGATCCTCTGTTCTCTGTCTGGAGGAAGTGGTGACGGGGTCCCAGACCTCCTGCACTCAGCAGGTCTGTCTCACACACCTCCAGCTCGGCCAGAGCGAGTGTGTGCGTGTGTGTGTGGCATTAGAGGGCAAGGTCAACCCATTTCTCTGCAAACAATCACATCACACAGGGCAAAATACATTCCAACCCCCCCACCACCCCCACCACAACCTCCAGTTTGTAAGGTGGTCTGATGTGGGAACAGCAGAGGGTGAGGGGGGGGGTTTGGCAGCAGTCCAGACCTGGGCCTCCAGGAACACGTGAAGGAAAAGCTGTTCCACATTAATATGACTTCATATTACACATGTTAGGGATACTCTGCTTTCTGCACAGGCTTAGTGAAATGCTCTGCTCTTCTTTAAAGTCAAAGTGTGTAATCTGAGTTGTTGTAAATGTGCCCACAGAACAGATCAGCTCGTGATTTAAGGTAAGAGACCTCTTAAAACTCACAAAAATCAACTAATCCAAAGGTAGTAGTTATAAGCTTTAGAGCTCAAGTGTTGTGACTTGAAATTATGGGCTGTATCACAGGGATGTTCTTAGCAACAGTCAATACACCGATCAAAAGAAGTTAATAGCGTCAGCCGATTGGCACGCATGGGCAACTTGGCAAAAAAACCTACTGAGAAATATTTTGGTTCAGTGAAAAGCAAATTGTAACTTTGTTTTGAAAAGTTCTGTATACGTAAAGTTTATAATTACATTATTAGAGACAACGTTTTCTGGTGCAGAAAAAGCCACTTGAGATAATAATAATAATAATAATAATAAAATAAAAAACCTGATGTAACTTCCCTCTCTCCCACTCTTCATGTTTCACAAATAGTTAAAGCTCTGGTATCTGTTAGGCCCAGGGGTTTATTTTACAACAAATTTGTAATGATTTGAAACACATGATCAACTGACACTTAATTTTCCAGACAAGTAAACAATACTGCAGGATACAATGTGATTGATTAACTTTTGTTTTCATAACTGGAATTCAAACTCGCATTCGGTGAAAACGAAAATGAGGTTTTCATCAAATATTGCAAACAGTTTGTAGTTAGTCAGTGTGTATTAATTCCACACTTCTTCTCTCATAAAACCAATTTAATTAGGCCCCTAAAATGTATTATTGTTGGGACTTTTATTTTGAAGGGGATATAACTACCAACATAGGAAACTGTTGTGTTATGTCACTGTTAAGAAGCTGACCTGTCATTCTCAATTCATAAGCGATGTCATGCTTTTATACTGTGATTTATTTTGAATAGTATTATGGCTTCTGATTGGTTTAAAAGTGAGTGTTTGGAAGCGAGCAGAACTCACAGCATCTTCAGCTGCGTGCAAAGCAAGCCTTTCATTCGCCGTCTTTATACACTCCTTTGGTGTGTTGTAGCTCCCCCTAGCGGCCATCGCTTGCAATCAAAGGTATAACAGTAGGAGCCATGGAAAGCAAACAAAGCAACGTGATTAAGTCCAAAAGAAACACACCATGTAGTTGTCTTCATAATATGCACATTAGTTGATTGAGCCTGAGCCACTGAACAAGCAACAAAGCATGCAGCCACAGCGGGTATGTCGAGGAGAAAAAATCTAAAATCATCAGAGTGTAACAACATCAGGGGGAGACAGATAGAGAGCGGCCTAGTGCAGAGTCATCCATGTGGGAACATTAACATTTAGAGGAGCAGTGTGTCTGTTTGCCCTCGGAGCTGCCTGTCACTCACAGGCGTCAAACTGACAAACTGAAGTGCTGTGTGACCTTTACATTATGTCTGTGCAGAAATTCAACCTCCAGGGCTCATAGTGAGTCGCCATGTTTTCAGACTGTTACCTCTATGCACATGTACAGGCTGTGAAACAGCATTAGTGGTGCAATGAGAAACCCAGCAGAGGAGTCAGTTATAACGGTGAGAGGTCTTAGACCGGATTACAAAACCCTGGTCCAGTCCAATCCCCATCATTTTGTTAAGTCTTTAAACTAGCCAAACTTTCATCACCCGGCGGCCCTGCCACATGTTTCTGCTTGGATTTCTCTCAGTACCTAGAGGAGCTCTGTCTTTATCGGACTGAAAACTCATTTCATCACAGCTGACATTTCACGGGCACTCAGGGCCTTTTTACCTACCGACACAATTCAAACTGTCCAGCGGAGACACTTTATTTTTGCCGGACCTGCAGCAACACAGCTGCAGTGGGAGGTGGACGGAGGTCAGGACAAAGTTTTAGGCGTTTTACCTAATGGACCTTTGCAGTGGATGTGTGAAACACTTCACTTAACGCAGCCTCTGGGCACTAGATAGGCATGTGCATGTGTGTTAAAGGTCGAATACGGGCTCTGCCTGTGTGGCAGCTGGGCATATAGGAGAGAAAACAAAGATGAAACTTGAAAAGTCTTAACGCCATCACTTGCCATCAAAAGACAATTTAGAAAATGTAGTTGGAAAAGTTGCAACATGTGCATCACCCCACCGGCCACTAGATGGCGGAGTGTAAAAAGTCAAAATGCAACAAACTGAACTTGAAGAGTTGATCAACAACGCAAACAAGATAAATAAAAAGCATCATTTAATGTACAAGAGAGAAAATTGACATCATATGCAAGCAGACGAGTGTACACAGCTTAAGAAAACGGACACGTACATGAACACGGTAACACATCAATAAAGTCTTGAGGTGAACCTGAGAAAGGCTGAGACTGCTGGTGTAACAACACGAAGAGTCTGAGACATCTCATCTCAGAGGAAGCTGAAATATCTGCTGTGAATAACACTACTAACAATGAGAGAAGCAAAGTGCAGAATTACAATTAAATCACCAGAAGTAGTGGCACATTTTCCCCACATAACGCTGCAGTACGAAAATCACATTTACAAAGCTGTACTTTGAGGCTGGCAATACATTCTACTACAAGTACCATCTAAAACACTCCTGTATCATTATGGTACCCTGTTAAAAGGAGTCACAGTTTACTGACGGTTGATCTTTAAGCCAAGTATTAAAAGTCTCCTTAGTAAAATATAGTGCGAACACATAAAAGCTGCTGCTGACTCCATCTTCTCTGTCTGTACCTTGTTTTTTAATAAGACCTACTGGATACTTTCCCCCCCGAACACCCGATTAGATGTTAGTAATAAAATGCTTGTTAATTATTAATGAAGGAAAGTTGATGTCAGGCTTTTCACGTAACGTGTGTCTCAGGAAGAAAGGGGGAAAAACACTGCTGGGCTCAGGAAGAAACTAAAAAACACAAATTATTTGAAAGTATTTAGTGAATGCAAGCTTTAGCATAAAAATTACAGACGCTGATGTGTTAAAATGGCTTTAAAAACTCCTCTGAGAATACTTGTGGCGGAGGTGAAAACATGTTTTTGATGAGCCAAGTGCAACAGATTGAAAGCATGTGCCATAATTTGTCCGCAAGAACAATTAATAATAAGATTATTCAAGTTTTCAGAGGAAGTTGCACTAAAAACACTCCGTCTCACTTTTTCACAGTCCTATTACAAACACTGCGGCCCTTTGGTCCCCTTCCAGCTGGGTACATCCTTCGTCTGCAGTAAAGCTACAAGACCAGCAGGGGTCCTGAATCTCATGTCATGGCACTGAGGCGGATGGTCACAGTGTCACTTCATTAGCGGGGAATACTATCATTACCAGTCACATTTTAAAGCAGGTACCAACACTTGAGTCCACACAGGAGCCTGGACAGACTTCAGCGAACTAGACATCTGTGGTGCGGATGCCGTCGTCATCCAGGGTGAAGGGAAAGTTGCAGCTGGTGGGAGGCTGAGGCTGCGAGCGGTGCCGCCGGCGCCCACTAGCCACGTCTCCTGACGCTGTGAGGATCCCCAGTCCGCTACCTGAAGCTGCTGGAGTCGCGCTGGGGCAAGGGGTCGGGGTGGAGAGGGAGTTGGAGGAGGAGGAGGTGGAAGAAGAGGTGGAGGAAGAGGAGAGAGAGGGCAAAGTGGGCACAGAGCTGAAAGCACTGTCTTCATCCTCTCCATCAAGGATGGAGGGCTCACACGGTGGGATGGGCGTCCAGGGCTGCCAGCCTGGGGCCACAGAGGAGGACTTGACCAGCTGGGGCCTACGCTCATCGCTCTGTTGACCTCGAGATGCCGAGGAGGCATTGTGACTCCGGTAGAGGGAGGAAGCACGTTTAAACTGAAAAGCCTGCAATGAGAGAGAGAGAGAAAGAGAGACAACCACATCATCAGTCTCCGAGAGCACACAGGGAGGAAGGATTCAATATTTTGTTTTTGTGTCAAGAGGAGTGAAAACAGTTGGGTTTACCTTAGCTGGACCTCTGAAGTCCTGGATCTTCATCTCAATGTCTCTAATCCAGCCACGCATCTCCTCTGGAGAGTCTGTCTGTAGAGAAACATTACCAGAAGATAAAGTCTTGCAGAGGCATTGTGACTACTGTCATGGTTTGTGCTATTGTGTTGAATCACTTTTTATAATAGCTTCTAATTCAGTGCATATTTTTCTTACCGTCAATAAATCTCATGACAGGACTAAAACCAACAAAAAATGATTCTGCTAAGAAGTGTTGTTTGCTGTAGCTCATTGCTCTGAGTCATTAAAACTTGTCCCAAAACTAATCAAAACATACAAATGAGCCACACTCTTACATCCTCGTTGATATGACCTGCATTACAATGAACACGGACTCTGTAGTTTGTTTTGGGTCAGTTCCACATACACCGACCTGGTGCCATCCTGCTAAAAATAGTCCACAAGAAGCGTACTATTTACTCTTGTTTGAGTAATATTTGCCCAAACTCATCATGCAAAGCTGTTACAGGAAAATGAAACTATATGTATATATGGGACCCTTTTATAAGCATGAAACAGCAGGTTCAAGGGCGCGTGCCTCAGACAGTTTTGACGGCAATGAAAACACAGAATATCAGAGTGCGACGTTATATCAGTTGGTTTAGACCTGAGTGTTGTGTTGGTGTGTATGCAGTCTGATGGGTGATAATAACTGCAGCCAAGGAAATGTCTGAAGCTGTTAGAAAAGTGTCACCACTGCATAGTTTGTCCAAAAAAGAACATAAAAAAATTGACTGCTTCCTCTTAGGTGTGAATATTTGCTATTTTCCAGAGCCTTCTGAGATGTTTCTTCTGTGATAAGTAAATATCTTTGGACTTTAATGGGTTTTGGACTGTTGTTGGACAAAACAAACTTTTAGAGATTGTCATGGGCATTTTATTTTCTTTTTTTTTCTGTGTTTACCTGGAGCAATAAAGAAAAACACTCTTGCCAAATTATTCAGCAAAGAACCATGAGAAGACATATTATCACTGAGCTTTTCAAATTCTCAAAGAAAAAAAACACAAATTAAATGTTTACTAAATGTTTGTCATTCATTGCAAACATAAAATTAAAAGCGCTCATGCTTGCAGCCTTCCTTCAACTGCCCCTTCCAACCCCTTCCGACCCCCAGCTGTTCTCCCAGGGGGGTGGACGGCAGGATATTATTGTTGTTATGGTAACAGATGGCTGAGCCCATTTCACAAAAACAAATTTTTCATGATCCAAAAAAAGAGGCTGTGCCACACATCAGCAGCAGAGCATTTACAAACAACAACAGCAACAACATCAGGACGGATACACCTGGGAATACAGAGCCTCACTGCTCTAATAAAATAATTCATATCTAATGGTTGTCACACAGTTAAGACTACGTAGAGTAAAGAAGCTTCTCATTGGTTGGCATAACAGGAGGACAGGGTTGTACCTGAATGTAGAAGGTTCGGGAGCTGGTGATGATCTCAAACAGGTTGTCTCTCAGCAGGAGATCCCTGATGGACACACACAGCAGAAAATTATCCTGCTGAATTATACAGTAGCTAAAGGGAGATCTAAAGGGAGTTTCTGTACAGCAGATTAACAGTCAAATTCCTGGCTTGTGCAAACACATCTTCAACCTGGCAGCAGAGCAGATCTGTATGATCTGAGGATCAGATATGAAATATGTGCACAATCCGCCCTCCCGCTCCTCAAAAAGCATTTTTGCAAGTTGAACTTTGACCCTTTGGATATAAAACATCATCATCATATTAATCCTATTAGACTTTTGTGTGAAATTTTGTCACAATTATCACATGACCTTTGACCACCAAAATCTGATCAGTTAATCCGAGCAGCTGCTTTGTCCCAAATTTGGGAAAAAAAACAAAAACAAAAAACTCCTGAGATATCATGTTCAGAAGAACAGGATAGACGGACCAACACCCGGAAAACAGAATGCTGCTGTGAAGACATAAAAACGCCTCCTGCGTGACCTCCTTAGAAGCTCAAATAATGTTATATTAGGTTTTTAAAAATTACGATTACGTCCCATTAGATGGTGTCGCTGCTTCACTCATTGGTGGGTCTCTCTCCAAGAGGTTAGTCTGGTGGGCTAGCTGGCTGCGACATATTGTAAGTGGACAAAAAAGCTCAGTGGGTACACTTGTTGGTGGTAGAAGTGTCCCAGCCAGATATTATTTCACTGCAGGGACAAAGCTTTGTGCTTTTTCCAAGTTCACTGGGGTTGTTAGCTGTAGCTATGGTGATCTAGTGGGTAGCAGGTTTTTGAATACACAGCTTGTGCTGCTACAAGATGAAGATAAGAATATGCCCCCCCCCCCCCCCCCTTCGCTACTAGAAGAAAAAATGGTGCAACTTCTTGTGCAGATACTGTTGCCTGTTGTGCTGGTATTACTAGCAATACCATTATTAGCAAAAGCATTGCTGCTTTCATAAAGTATTGCTGCTTTCCAAGGAAAAGTACTGCATTAAAACTATTTGTAGATGAGATTTGAGATGAACTAATGAGCAATTATACAGCGTCTGGTGACTGAGTTGTGTACTCGAGGCTGTGGACAGTTTAGATTAGCACCCGATAGCACAGAGGTGCTATAGGGTGCGAAGAGGTGGGAAGAGGTTTTGAATGACAACTAACACTACATCAGCCTAATATATGGGAGGAGGGTCCAATACCCTCCTGACATACATAAGCGTCACTTCCGATGTGGCCACGCAGGAGGCTTTTCTCATAGTCGGACACGAAACAAAAGCTTTCTTATGAACCAAACAGCTTACCTGCAGAAAAATTTTAAAAAGGTATCGAGGATAAACCTTCCTGAATGTCTGATGCCATCTATTTTTTGTTTGTATTCTGAGAAACCTGTGAATGCTGTTGGTATCTGGCCACAGCGCGAGCTGTTCTGGGCAGATAACCACACGGAGGGAAAGTAAAGTGGTGGAAAAATTTGACTTAGTGATTCACATTTGACTCACCCTGACTTGACCAGACATTCGTGAACTTTCTGAATGTCCCTCAGTGGAATAGCTCGGAGAGGATCCTTATCCTGGAACACACGGACACACAGTTCAGACAAGGAAAGGCAAAGACCACAGCCACTGAAAAAACATCAAAAAGTCTGACTCCTCACCGTCTCAGATTTGTAGTAACTGACTGCATTGTCGTCCAGGGTGAAAAACCTCCTCTTCCAGCTCTTCCTCTGAAACGCACACTACATTTCAGTTTCCAAATGCAGCTTTTTTTAATTGAAACACAGAGTTAATTACTCATTAGGAGTTGAGTACTCACCACATTTCCCTGTTTGACACAATAACCGCACCTCAGTACGCCAGGCCTGTTGCCCTTCCTCTCTCTCCCTTCAGTCTCCTCGCTCTCATTCTGAAACATTGCATCATAACCGTCTTCCTTATCACCGTAACAATCATGTAACCGCCATCTTCAAAATATATCAGATTACACATGCAGCGGTTTCAGAGGCTGGGGACAAGTTGTTCTCTGTGTAGCCTTGCTAAGAATAAAAGTAACAGTGCTCATTAACACAAATCCTGGCTGCTACGATCATCAGTTTCACCTTCAACCTCGTCATAGTAAACTTAGCTTCCTCTTCATTACCTGGATGGGAGTGTGAACCACCACACCACCGATGATCTCCGCCTTGTAGGCCTGTCTCTTCCCTCCCTGAGTGTCACTGATTACTGGGGTCACATCGGACCTTGGAGGTGCAGGGCCGGACTTAGGAACCTGTCAGCACAGCAACAGGTAGGATAACATTAACTACCAAGACATTAATAAGTAGCACTTTGGCAGTAGAGGAGGGTTTGGTTCTTAATTGCCAGGCATCAGTGGTTTAGTTCCCACTGGGGGGTCTCCATGGCGCAGCAGTGCAACTGTGATGTGTTCTGCTTGGAAACACCCAACACAGTCTATGGGATTGTTGAAGCATTTTATCAGTCTTACCAACACAAACCATGAGCACATCTTGCATGGCGTTAAGTCAAAGACATGTCAATAGCAATCTGTGGACTTGCTTTGAAAAACCAAAGAGATCAAATCAGAAAGGTGAGCTTTAGTCTGATGTCAGTGGAATATTCTGTCATACTCACGAAGGTAAGATGTACAGCAAATAACTGCAACTGTCCCACGCTCACATACACATATACAGCATTTCCTCCAGTATTCTCACTGTAAGCTGCTCAATAAGACAAAATGCCCACCAAAAAATAATGAATAAGACAAACACCAACCATTTGTGCGTATGGAGAAGACAGTATAATAGAAATGTGTAATATGAAGGGCTTTTCTCTTTTGTAAATATCTATGCGAAACTCACTGGCCAGTAATTCACTTTCATTCCTGCACCAAGTGCATTCTGCTTTAGGAAGCATTTTTACATACACGTTCATTGACACAAAGAAAGCTCAGAAAAGGCGGCAGAGAAGGCCTCCTATCAAAAGGGAAGTGAAAGAGAGAGTGAGCAGCTGCTACTTCCTGTGTCAATGCGCAGGTGATAGAAAAAGAGAAACGCTCTTCTTTCATCTGTCGTCATGAGACACATGGCTGCCAGCAGCCAACAAGGTCCCGGTCATCTCACTGAGCACACACAAATATCATGCAAATGTGCAAGCTAAATGTGCCTGGCATGTTCATTTACACACTTTGAATGGTGTTTTGACACCTCAACCACAGTGACGTGTGTGTCATCACTCAAATTCATGCACATTCACAATTTCCTCATTCACTGAGTGTGTCAGGGTGTATTTGTGGACAACGTACTGACATTTTCACAAGCCTGGACCAAAATGGTTTCAGTCACGCCACCACGAACAGCAGCTTCTTGCCCTCAGGTGGAATTAAATCTCTTACCAATAAATGCCAGTTTAATATTATATTTAATATGTGTGTGTGTGTGTTGCACTCACAGTGATCTTGCTGGAGTTGTTGAGAGCAGCCACCCACTCCCTCATGTCAGTCACATCATTGGCTTGGAGGAAGTACCGCCGGGAAACGGCATTGATGACTGCAAAAACAGACACCAGTACCATGAGTATCCACAATAACCACATTACACGATTTAAAGGCATGTGCAAATAAAACGAACACCATTGTGCACAACTGCAGACTCATGACTCAGTGTTTCCCTGAAAAAACTCACCAAAGCAGAACTCCGTCTTTGGCTTTTGCTTCGCTGTTGCTTCACTCACCTGAGAAGAGGAGGAGAGGAGACGAGAGGAGACGAGGGGAGAGGAGACGAGGGGAGAGGAGAGGAGAGAAGAGGGGAGGGGAGGGGAGAGGAGACGAGGGGAGAGGAGAGGAGAGAAGAGGAGACGAGGGGAGAGGAGAGGAGAGAAGAGGAGGGGAGGGGAGAGGAGAGGAGAGGAGAGAAGAGCATACGAGGGGAGGGGAGAGGAGAGGAGACGAGGGGAGAGGAGAGGAGAGAAGAGGAGACGAGGGGAGAGGAGACGAGGGGAGAGGAGAGGAGAGGAGAGGAGAGGAGAGGAGGGGAGGGGAGAGGAGAGGAGAGGAGAGAAGAGCATACGAGGGGAGGGGAGAGGAGAGGAGAAGAGGGGAGGGGAGGGGAGAGGAGAGGAGACGAGGGGAGGGGAGAGGAGAGGAGGGGGGAGGAGAAGAGAGGAGAGGAGACGAGGGGAGAGGAGAGGAGAGGAGACGAGGGGAGGGGAGAGGAGAGGAGAGGAGAGGGGAGAAGAAGAGAGGAGACGAGGAGAGTTTAGACAAAAGAAGAGAAGAGAGTAGTGAAGAGAAGAAGAGACAAGAGATAAAACAAAAGCAGAGGGGAGAAGAGGAGACGAAACAACACCAGGAGACAAAAGGAAGAGAGGAAGAGGAAAAGAGAGATGAAGAGACAAAGGGAGAAGAGGAAGAGGGGAACGTAAGAAAAAAGGAGAGGAATGGAGACGAGGGGAGAAGAGACAAAAAGAAAAGAGAAGAGACAAAAGGAAACAAGACCAAAGAGGAAACAAGCAGACCAAAGAAGAGAGGAGGAGGAGGAGAAGACAAAAAAAGAGGAGAGGGGAAACATTTCATATATTTGACGTTCCTTTGACTGCAGGGAGGAGCTGACAGCACCGCGCTGCAGTGAAGCCAGATGTCATTATCTCTGGTTAGCTGAGCGAGCGCACTGACATCTGGAAAACTTCACAAAGTCTGCTCCTGCATGTCACTGCTAACACGTTAACTAGAACTACAGATAACTCTGATCTGTGCACACCATTTGCGTGTTTCTATTTGTGTGCGGTCGGTGAATTCCTGCATCCACACTTCTCACACACGCCTGTAGTTTATTGGACATTATGTAACTACGACCCGCAGCAAAGTGAAACGACAGGCAGAGGTTTACCTTAGAGATGTAGGTTAGTTTCAGGCTGCCAACAAAGCTGGCTCCACTGGGCAGGTTCTGCATGCAGAAACACAAACACACAGACCCGTCATTGGCTCAGAGTCCAAGGTTACATGGCTCCTATTGGTCAATTTCACTTCCTCTTGTTGTTTGTGCAAGTTGGTGTCATGCATGTGTGTGTGTTTAGCACCTGAGGGTTGTCCATATACCACAGGAGAGCATTTCCCTGCGTGTCGAGGATGAAGTATCGCCTCTGGAAGCGGCAGCTATTCTCTTTCTCCTCGATGTCCAGGAAGCCGCATACACGGTTCAGCCGGTCGAAGTACGGCATGCTTATGCTATGACATATCACTGTGGCACACAGACAGACAGACACTCAAGTCAGACAGACAATAAGAAACAAAGTGTAAAAGGGGGCAACAGAAGGAAATGGACTCATAGAACAGAAAGGCAGAGTCAAGCAGATGTGGAGGATAAAACATCTTTCATTTACTGTTCAGATACATACACACACCACACACACACACACACACACACACGCACACACATCCTGGAAGAAAGAGACATGCTCGCACTCAGCAGTTTTTCATGTGACGTGATTGAGGCTGAGCAGCAAACCCTGAAGCCTGAGGCTGAGCTGAGGCCCTCCACCACAGCCAAAAATTACAGACTGCACTCAAGATCTGCACACACGCACATTTCCACTGGCCAGAGAGGAAAGACGAGAGGGAAGGAGGGAGGAATGGGTGAATGGAGGGGGGGGGGGCACTGGTAAGATGTATTCATTAAGATGATGCCATGCAAGTGAATCACCGAGCTGCTGACTGACTGACTGGCTGACTGACTGGTTTCTAAACGAAATCAAAACTAACTCAGCTCAGACAGTCAGGAATGCTGACGAGATTTCAATGGTGTTTGCTGTCCATGAGAAGTTTATCCATGTGACATGTGTACATGAAAGTATGTCCACGTAAAGTATTTCTTTTTTTTTTGTTATTTTCTGGGGAGAGGCTCAGCAGATTTCTTGCCTCATGAAAGCTCTATTTTATAATCTCATCCTGCATGAGAACTTTCAGTCCCTCCACTGTTGTTTTTGGTTCATATCTGCAGACTAAACATAAAATAATCACAATAGCAAACTATGCACAGTCAGATGCACTGAAAACTTCCTTGTTTCCCTTTTCGTAAGTCCTCATTTTCCCCCAATACTTCAATTTAAAGGAAGGGCTGAAAAGTAATATTGGCTCAAAGGTAATATGTAGAACACATCTGTGACTGATTTTTTTTTTTTTTTTTTTTATCAGAACAAAAATTATACTGTGACAGTCATATAAAATATATGATCAGGACTGAATGGCTGAGCCCTCTGCCAGTGTTTTCACACTTGGCTTAAAACCATCGAAGAAATGGAAATGATCAAAATTTCCATGAAAACGTTCGCACAAGTCATGCAGCAAAGCACAGACACAGAAATAACAACAAACACACAGGCGGCATCTTCACTGTGCTGGTGGAACTCCTGTGAAACTATTTTTAAGCTGATGGTTTGGAAAATGCTTCATTTTGAAAGTGGTTTGAAAAACCGGTGGGTCGTCATTCGCGCACGGCTGAAATGGCTCAGAGATAAAAAGCATTCAGAAGCCTTTTGCAGAATCTCTAGGTGTAATGGAAAAGTCACAATGAAGCCACAAAAGTCACACAGATACCAACACTGAGACCGGCACACCCCACACACACACACACACACACACACACACACACACACACACACACACTCAGGCACACATACATAAAACATTTTGGGTATCAGAAAACATCTGGTTTAATGATTACAGGGAGAAGCAGTGGTGAGTTTGTGGCATCTTCGGCGAAACTTTACCAATAAATATAATTCAGACAGTTACGGCACATACGAAATTTAAAGCACTCTGGTTTTGTATAGCAGGACAGCACACATACTTTGTATATAAGTTAATGTAAATAAAGTTTGTGTGAGCGAGGACAGAACGCGGCGTGCAGACTGCAGCAGCGACAGCAGTGTCTTTGTCTTTTACCACATCCAGGCCAGTGAAGTGAAACCCACCTACACCCAGTTTACACATCTGCTTTATTTATGTAACCTCTTTTCTGATTAACAGAAACTGATTCAAATTGATGTTACATTCGGGCATTTTTGCCATGTTTGGGAACTTTAAATAAACAAACACAAAAGAATGGACAGAATCAATGCAGAACAGGTCAAGATGTCTCAACTTTGAGTCAAAAGCCACAAACGCTCAGTCCTGTACTTCCCTGAATGCAGCATCTTTTGCTGGACCCTGCCTGTCTTGTCAATGTGTCTTTCATTCTCCAACGCTGAGTTTTAACAATTTTAAGACTTCGAGCCCAAACCATATGTCCTATTTTCTCGGTCTTTCTCAGGAAGCTTCCTTTATTAAACAACACGCTGAATCGTACTCGTGATGATGATAATTAAATCAGTTAAACAGCTGATTGAAAATTATTCAGCCTTGATTTTAATTAATTAGTTGTTCACATTAACGTTCAAATGTTGCATCATTCATTCTCACTGGCTAAACTGGTGGTGAAATATTTTTGATATCATTAATACAATATAGATAGATAGAATGTTTTCAAATTATTCAGGGAGGAGGTGTTGTGACGTTTGGATGGCACTAGACCAGTTCAGTTTTTACTGTGAAGTGTGCCTGCTTTGATAACGATACAAGATATACCCGCTCAGTATTGTTATATTATTATTTTTCAGTCAAGAGGAGGGTCTATTGAACATTTTAACAAAGCCGGGGAGGGCCTTGGCTTTGCTGAAAGTGAAACTGAAAAGTGAATCTGCCCTACCCTCCAAAATTATTGTTTTACAGTGCGTTTTTAAAGTAAAATCCTGATTGGAAAAGCACAGCTTTAAAATAACTGTACTGGAATAAAAACTACAAGACTGGCCTCTGAAGTGTGGTGGACTGAACACACAAGTGGTATCAAAATATAAAATTTAGATTTACTTAAAAAGTGGCCATAAAGTGATTATCTTTGGGGGGCGGGGTTTGAACTGTTGGCCATCTGAAGGTGTTACCTTGAGCTTGAGAGACGTGACAGGCCCTTTTCAGACCTGTCTTTGTCTGTTATTATGTGAACCAAACGATTTCACACTTCAGTCTACTCTCGTTGCTAGTGACAACTGGATATTCACAGCATTTAATCACATCAGCAGCGGCGCAGGCACGAGCTTCACGCCGCCAAACGACAAGCTGGAAGATCCCGGGCGTGCACGTAAACGCAACGTGATTATGAGCGTGCAATGAAAAGTTTATAACGTGATCCGGCAGGATTACTCAGCGACACCTGACAGTCGGTACATTTATAATGCTCAGATGACCTGCACTGACTCACCAGATCCAACGTCTCGACAGCCTGCCACACCTACAGCACTGTGCCATCACATACACAGGCGTGAGGCAACACACACACACACACACACACACACACACACACACACACACACACAAAGTGCCTCTGTCAACTGACTACTTACCCGCTGTGGAGAGTCAGTGTGCGCCACAGCCAGCGCCCCGCACGGCTCCGAAGCAGAGAGGTGAGATCCGACTTTGGTAAACAGTTTGGAGCATGTTAGATAAAGTTCTACTAAACTTTCACGATACTCGTACTTTGACGAGGCCGGCGTGCACCATACTCGCACACTCTCGCCTGTTTGTTTGTGTGATCGGATTACAAGAGACTTGTCTTTTTTCCGGGTTGGACGTTTCGTTATTAGAATAAACCAGCCCCGGATGTGATCTATGCTTCCTCTCAGCTCTGGCCGGGTCCTCCTCCTCCTCCTCCTCCTCCTCCTCCTCCTCCTCTACTTTGCTGCTGAATCCTCATAAGGGGAACTCAGCGCAGCTCAACTTCTTAAAATGTTAACAGGATAAGCGATGCAGCAGAGGCTTCTCCTTTATATCTGTCTGTTTGACAGCTTATGCGTTTTTGATTGAGGCATGACTTTAGAAAATAAAATACACACACACATACACACACACACAGAAAAACACCCTCATCTGAACGAGAAGATCCATATAAATGAGCAGCTACAGGAAGAGGGTGTCCATCTGGATAACCAGAACACAGAAGAATAGTGTTATTCATACACCTGTCAGTGGAGATGAGCACGACAGGTGCAGGAGGATGTGCCTTAAGTAATTTTGCCAAAAGAGGGAAAAAAAACCCTGATGAATAATATTGTCTTTAAATTGCATAATCCTTGCAAATGTAAATTCAAAATGCCTTCTCTATATTGACTGAGAACCTACAGACATTATTGTGAGGTGTTTCTGGTGGAGGAATGATAAACCTCTCTAAATTCAATTTCTGCCAAAAAAAAAACCAAAACAACAACAACAACAACAACAAAACAGTCAATCTCAAAGCCATCCAATCTAAAATAAATAAAAAATAAAAAAATTGACCCCCAACATACGTATATGTGTGTGTAGGTGCATAATTTCTGTGTCCTCAGTGGTGGATACAGCTCTGAATAAAAGTTTTTTGTGCTAAAGTTAGGCCAGAAGTTAAAGATGTTTGTCTTGTATTTTATTGTCACATGCACTTATGTAAACAATTCAAAAACACACCTTTGTGGTTGTTCCTTACTTGTGCTCAGTGCTTTTTTAACTGCACTGCATGTGGCTGCCAGTTTCAGCCTTGTGTCTGATGTAGGTAAACTCTGGTCAAAGAGTTGTCTGAGATTGTCGGGTTCAGTGTAAGCGACTACACAGTGCCAGCTGTGATATTTACCACAAACACCTCTAAGCAAAACAAACAAAGATCACTTTCAATTTACCATGACAGATACATTCAATATGAGGAATCAAACCTCAGAAGCTTCATGAGTTTTGTCACTCAGAGTCACTGGAGGAAATTTAGGTGTTGATGAAGAGAGGTCCTTTTCAGATAATGAAATGTGTGTTTTAAGCTCCTCTCCAGGTGGTATTTGGCTTGACTACATCATAGTTTTAAACTTAAGGAATGCATCTTATTTTCTGAGCTTATTTCATGTTTTTATGCAAAGTAAGAACCTCAACATTAGACGAAGGCTGCAGTGCAAAATGTTCATCTTTTCTTTTGAAGCACCTCACCCTGAATCCTACTGAAATACTGTACCTTCAGCATTGCTTCACTATTTAATCCACCTTAATACAAAGGTGACCACAGTCTGAGTCCTGTGATGAAACTCCTGAGAGACGCAAAGAGCGCTCAGTGGATAAACTGGTCTGACACCCACCACCACCACCACCACCACCACCACCCCCACCCAATTTCAACACGTATGCCTAATCAAGAGTCTTGTGAGTTTTCACACGTGTACAGTCACAGTTTTGCAGAGCCTTTCACCTTTATGAATGTTGAAATAGCAAATGTCTGCATTTACAGAAGTGATTTTCTCCCCTGTCTTTTAGTAAAATTTGTGGCTTGTTAAGAGGAAGTGGTTGCACATCATATGACCTGCCTGAGGAGGGAGACCTACCTCACTTATTTCATATCCTGTGGCGACTGTACACAGTTGCAGAAGGAAGTCCTGAAGCTTCCAGAACCCTGCCACCACCTCCCAATTTTTTTCTGAAAATTACAGACTATCTGACAATTTTCTCCCCACTGTACATGTTACAATCAGGGACATTCACATAAACACAAATGTATTTTCCCTGACTTTGAAAGGTCAAGTGTGGGGTGTCAAATATCACGCCAAGGTTATCTTACCTGCTCATGAACACGCACTCAAAAATAAGGGTGTGATTGTATCTTTATTCAGACAAGCGTGCATGCAGGGGAAAAAAAATGCATCAAACACACCATGACCACAACATTTAGTTAAGACCGAGGCGTTAAACAGTCTGAGTTTCCTTTCTGGTTCCCATGGTAACGACACAGGTGAGTAATGTGGTATTATGGCAGCAAGTGAACTTTGCGCTAGCTACCAAATGAGACACCCCAGCACCTACCAAAACCACACTAGAGGCCCACTTGCTACACCAAAACAATACGTCGGTGTTCTTCACTTTGTACACATTTATTCTCAGGTCGCTTTACATCTTAACATCACCTGAAAGTGAATACACCACTACAGATAATGAGGTTGCTATTCATGTTTTTGATGATGGTGAAAAAAATGACACAGTGAAAGGCGCTGAAGGGGATACCCTCACTGTGTCTTTCTGTCGTCAGAAAGACACTTTTCTGTCTTATATCCTTTTTATTGTAAACTGGCATTAAAAATCTGTGAGGGACACAGTGACAAAGAGGAGAGATTGGATGGGCGGAAAGACAACACAGCAAATGACAAGGATGAGATAATGAATCACTGGAAGAAAAAGAAAAGTGGAGGCGTTCACAGCTGACTGAAGGCCATGCGCAGCAGCAGGGCTGTGATCAGCAGGACTGGGCTGGAGGCCAGAGCCCCTGCACTGTTGTGGTGATGGGCCCCGTGGCTGCGGCTCCTGTGGGGCCCGTTACAATCGTCACCAAAACAGCACTCCATCTTGGCTCCAGAGCTGCTGCCCTGAGCCTTGTCGCAGAAACCTTTGTACGTGCACGACTTCACCACGGTGTCTGGAAACGACAGGGAGACGCAGACGGACGTGTGATGCTCACAGTTAAACTGCCCTCAGCTGAATGAAGGCTGTGTGTTATTACTTATTACAACAACGTGAACCCAATGAACTCCCCTCTCCTATTCTCACTCTCTCTCACTCACACACACACATAGATATGCACATATGGAGGTTTGTGGTTATCATAAACAGCCCGGGTAAAACCATCCAGCAACCTCAAATAATGAGAGGCTAGCTTTATGATACACACACAGAGTTATTCACACTTGAATGTGTTATTCACACTGAGTAAGACAGAAGTCTGACTTTTGTGATATATCCACTTTAAAACCTCTTTTTTTCATCAACAGAGACAGCATGAGCACTAAGAGTGGCCTCACTGGAGCAGTTGGTCATTGGTCTCATGCTGACCTCCTGGTGAGGCTTTTACAATACTGGATCCAACCTAATCATACCTGCGTTGCCTGTTTACAGGGGGAGTGTGTGTTTACTCACTGGGTCCTGTGATGGTGGAGCAGGCATCGGCGTACTGAGGGCAGGAGGCGGAGCCCTGTCGATTGCAGTCGTCTTCGTTGGACGCCACACATGTGTGACATTTAAGAGCGTGGCCTTGGCAGACAGAGCAAGAGAGGACGCCTGACTTGAGACTAAGCATGTATATTAACAGGCGAGTGTAAGCATACGGACACATGACCATATGTTCTTATAGTCCATTCAGCCTACAGTGTGTCCATGGACACACTCACTTGTTGGTATATTGAACAGAGATCCACACATGGCTCAGATTCTTTCTGTTTTGGACTCATTTGCACACAGTCGAGGCTGTTATCTGTCACAACCTGTTCAATTGCGCAAGTGTATAGATTTTTCCACCATGCAAGCTGAATTAATTACCAATTAAGTCTGCATAGGAATAATTCAAACTTTTCATGTTCAAAACTGTGACAGATTTAAATGGAAAATGTCCCTAATTGTGCTGGCCTTGGGAAAACTAATCTTTCCACAAAGGTCAGTTTTTAGAAGGTCTTTTAAATCACAGTGCATCAGTAACAACGAGTTTGCTAATCAACCAAATCCTTCCCTCACTGCTGAAACCCCCCACCCTCGAATCCCAGTGTTGGTATCACTGAAATACTTACTGTAGCAGGCCATGGAGACGAACAGCAGCAGGCCGAGAGCAGACTTCATGGCGGGGGACTGATGGATCACTATGTCTTGAAGAGTCCGGAGAAAGAGTGAATGAGCTGAGAGGAGTCTCTGATGGAGGGGACGAAGTGGAGGAGGTGGGGGGAGGAGGGTGTTTAGGCATGGGAAGGTGTCTGAGGGCATTAAGGACTTATCTCTGTAATCTGCATCTATGCTGCACAGCCAGCACCCTGTGGTAATGGACTTACAGGGAGACAAAATTTACAGTTCAATATTTTGAGGTCACTTGTAAAGAGTATTGATTCTAAAACACTGTTTTCGTGACTACTTGAGAGTTTATAAAAGTGCAGATGCAGAACGAAGCTGAAGCTGCCCAAAAAAAAAAAAAAAAAAAAAAAAAAAAGAGGCTCAAGGTCATTATACACTCATGTGACCACCTCAGCAGGGATGGGAGTGCTGGGAAGTCCGATGATGTAAACACTGGACATCATTACAAGCACTGAGGCTAAAGCTGCAGCCATGACACACTGACTGACAGTACACTGACACACAACACACACACACACTGAGATAATCATTACCAACTGTAAAAACACGAGTAAGAAAAAAAAAAAACAAAACAAGAAAAACCTGTAGTAGAACAAAGTATATTTATGTTTATTTAGGCAAATGTACACTTAAGTACACTCAGTCCTCAGTGTGTCGACACGCATGTGAGATCCGCCGTTTCTAATTTTAAAGTACAAATGACAATTAAAGAAAGGGGCTAAAGCAGAAAAAATTTTGAGCTGTAATAACCAGTATTTTGAGTCCTCAATAAACAGTGACATAACACTGAAAAGGTTTTTCTTTAATCACACTCAGATTTCTTTAACCAATACTCAGATACGCAGTCACTAAGTCTTCACTAAAATCACTGAGCCAGACACAACTAGTTTTACTGGTGCGTTAAGTAAACAATCTGCATTCTGAGAAATATGAAACTATGAAAATAAACATGCAAGGAAATAGATTTATCTGTTGAATAATGATTGCAGTGCTGTAAATGCTCACCTTCACCACACGCAAGCAACAAAACCTCTCACAAAGCTGTCAAGCTAACTTTCCTTTATGCCAAGAGGTCAGTGTGATTACTTAGACACAGTGTTGGTTTAAAAGAACATTACAGACATATTTCACCACTTATTTGTCTCTAACACTTTTAAATATATTCAAACAAAATATAGAGACACTCTGGTTTAACTTTTTTCCAGTGGTCCAGGACCCTTCACACAGAGTATCGTAGTGGAGGTGATTTTATTCGCTCTATACACATCAGGATAAAATTCTCTTTCCTGACTTAGTGAGTTGGACAAGACAGTGAATGCCACACAGCTGATACGATGACAGGAAAGTCTACGATTGTCAGGTTATTATACTCCTCTGAGAGGCAAAGCAAACACTGTGAGCTGTTTGCAGCTTTAGTTTCACTGACATGTGGTCTTGACTCGTTGTGATTTCAGTGTCACTTCTGACAAAAACAAAAAACAAAACAAAAAAACAACAACAACGAAAAAAACAAAATGTCAAGGACTACTGGATTTCCTCAAACGATCCCGAATCCTTTCCTCCAGTTCTTGTGCAGTTTGACCTCATTCTGCCACACACATTACCCCTGAGCTTTGCTCTTTTAGAGTAAAATCCTTATCTACTATATAGAAAAATACATTTTATGGATTGTTGCTCTAATATAAAACAATCCTCGTCAAAGCCCATTGAAACATACTGTATGTCTACATGCAACTCTAAAACGACTGCCTGCGATGATGTCATCCTGCTGAAGGAGTAGCTGGGAATTTAGCCGTTAAGCCGCTGGGAATTTTAGAGTTACAAGCAGGTTGTTGCTGTTCACTGGCATGGACGAAAGCACGAGAGGCCCCGATGCTGGCCTCATAATGGGCAAAAAACTGCAAACAAAACAACGTGACCACATATGGCTAACAGAGTCCCAGCTCATACAATGTGCAGTAGTGCAAATGTAGTATACAGGAAGTTACTTCAGACATCTGTACATAAGCAGTCTGGCTGGCAAAGGGTATGAGAACTGCTTCTTGGCTTGAGGCATGCACAGGGCGAGACCGTCAGGCGGGACCGAGGGGACAGGAGTGGCTGATTCACAGGGAGTGTCTCTCAGTCTGTTCTTCCCATTTTGGCAATGAGCTCATCACAGATCTTGGTGAGTTCCTCGATCTCTTGATTCTATGACATCACAACAAAAGAATGAAGAAGTACATTCAATAAAACAAAGCAAAAAAGACAGTAAATATGTGTGCATCATTGCGAGGCAAAAGTTTCACCTAGCATTATCATGGAGGAAGATGAGGACATGCGTTACCTTCTGCTGCAGAGCTTGTTCCAGAGACTCGTTCTTCATCTGCTCCTTCCTCAAACCAGCGGTCAGCGCCATGTTCTCTGAGCTCGCTTTGGTACGCACCTGAGCAATCTCCTCATTGGCCCTGAGCGATACGAGGAGGGAGGGAAATCGACAAAGTTTTATGTAGCAGCATCTCGTAACAAGTTTGTTATAACTGACGACATGTCAGGTGGTAAAATGGGATTTCTTTTCAGTTTCTACGTACTTGTCTAGTTTCTCCTCAGCATGGAGTTTAAGTGTCTGGTATCTCTGCTCCTCCTGCTTGACTCTGGCCAGATACTCCTGAGCACACTTCTTCAGCACCTCCTCATTCTGTACGAGGAGAACAGCCAGGGTTATTTATGGTGACGCAGACAGAAAGCTTATGGGACTGTGTGCATCCATATACTTGTTAAGTAAAATTATAATTATGGACTTGAATATTAAACAGTGGTGATTCTTTTAATCTTTTCTTATATATGGATAATTTTTCCAAACACTGGAGGCCATTCTCCTTCTTTAGTGGCACACATTCACCTCTGGAAGCTGCCCAATGTAATGACCACAGCTTCCTGTTCGCTCATGAGCAGCTTCTGTAATCCATCTGTGGGTCAAGTGGGGGTCAGCATTTGATGGTAAACTGCTTTAATAGAGCAGTTTTCCCATAGCAGTTGTTGAGTAAGAGACCCGTGTTACTCGTTGAGTCTAGGACCTTCTACGTAAACCCCCCTGCTCGTCTCACCTCCATGCGGCCACTGCCCCTAATGGCACATCCTTTCCAACCTTATTCTGATCTTAATCCTCTTACAGGCCTCCAATTTGTGCTACTATCAGCTGATCACCTCAGCTCTCGAAACAGATTCCTTGAACAATGAACTTCTCCTTACTTTCTTAAAACCCTCCAGGGTGCTCTTCATGGTTTCATAACGCCGGAACATGTCAGAGAGAGAGCGTTCCACGGAGTTCAGGTCTGCCAGGGCGGCTTCCTTCTCCATCGTCACAGTGTGCAAAGCCTTCTGGGAATTCAGGTTGTTACGCTGCTCATCCTCTGAGACAAGGAAAGAAGAAGAGATCACTGTGAAGTGCAAAATAAGTTATTTCTTACATTCAAAGATTAGGTGAAAGGTATGTTTTGTAGTGCTAAAATCAGCACAGCAGTCAGTCAGGTGTACAGTTATATGAAAAACTGAAGTCTGTATATTTCGACGTTTCTACTCACCGATCATCTGAGCGATTGTCTTCTCATATTCTGCAACAATCTTCCTGTTATAAAACAAAACACATGATCACAAGTCCTACTTATTTCTTAACTAACCTTATGACAGACTGGTGGGTCGTGCAGATAACATTTACATCGCTGTTTAGACACCAGGTTCCTTTTTTTTCATATTTCATATTTTCCTTTTTTTGGGATACAAAATTGTGACATGAGTAACATCTAAATCTGCTCTGTATCACAAACCTCGCATGATCACAGACAACATCAGTAAGAGACGGCCTCTGATCCTTGTTTGTCAAGTGAAAAGGAAGCAGCAACACGTTTTCTAACCTCATCTCAGCAACTTCTTGTCTGCTGACCTCAAACTTTTTCTTCCAGTCGTTGGCTTCCACCTCTTTAGTGATTATCTAAAAAGAGATGTCTACTGTGAGCTGAACTGCACATTCAAAGAATCAAAGAAAGATCTGCATGCACGAAAGCAGACACACTGTTGACATATTTCAAGTTGGATGAGTGTGATAAAAGTGTTTACCTCCTCTCTAATGAGGCTGAGGACGGCCTGTTTTTCTGCCTCACTTATGCAGATGGAATCCAGGACTTGACTTCCTGTTTTCTCCATTTCACTTCCTCCCGACTTGCTCTTCAGTTTGCATGGATCCTCATACTGTTAAGGGCAGAAGGAAATCAGTTATGTCAGCCTCCGTCTTTCATTGTACATCCAGTAGTACAATGGTGGATAAGCCCACCTGAACATTTAAAGAATTTACAAGATATTCATGACAAAAATGCATAATTTACATCTTGTCAAATAGCGTCTACCAATACCACCATAAAACCTTTTATACACATTTTACCCACTTTTTCTTGTTGTTGGTTAATTAACATTATGACTTCCAATATTGTTTTTACCTTCTTTTATTATTACAGATAATTTTCAATGCAAACTACTTTGTTTCTTTCACAAGTATAAAATGCATAACTGCTGTGTTATTACTACTCTTTTCCCAGGAAACAGGAATCCCAGAAAGTGCTTATAAAGAAGCAATACAAAATCTTTCATGCAACTTGCTATGGCTTGTATCACCCGTCAGATCCGCCAACTGGTTTCTATAATAAACTGCAATTTATTATTTTTTGATTCACTTCTATGCAACCTCATTTAACACCATGGCTGTCAACTCTACTTGAAGATTTTTATTTTTGGAGTAAAACAAAATAATACAAACCTACCACACTAATTATGTTAAACTGAACATATTAGATTTGTCTCTTTGTCTCTGCTTCTCCTTCTCTCTGTCCCTTCCGCTTATAATTTTTCCATCAATCTCTCAAACTTCTCTGAGTCTCATTTTTTAACCCAATACCCCTCTTGCCTTTCAATCTGCGTTCTTAGACATCTCAACCCTTCTTCTCCTCCCCCCCGTCTCTCCGCACTCTCATTTTGTCCTTCCCAGGATTATGACAGTCATATTCTAATCTCCCGAATGATTAATCTAAATCCATCTGTCACCTGAGTACATGAACATGGTGACAAACACTAAGTATCTCCTGCTGTCCTGCAGCACAGTGCAGTCATCATATCAGACAGGTGACCATTCAGCTTTGGATATGATGCAGTCTATTAGGGACATGTTGAAATTAAGACACACTTTATTGAGGAAAGTGCATTTATAATGTAAATTAGATCAAATAAGAGCTTAATACATAGCAACAGTGTGACCTGTCTGCACTTGCTTTTCCCTGCAACATTTTAGTTTAACTAATAAGAGTGTTTCACCCCCACCTAGTGGTCACTGGTGGCTTCACAGTGTAGCTACTGTGACAGATGATGTGTGAGAGTCTAAGCAAAGGGACTCCTCATGGGACTGTACATGTAGGGAAAAGGGCATGGATGATCCCGATGCTCACTCACCAGAGAGCAGCAGTCTGAGTCCTCGGGTTTTGATGTCACGATGCAGTCGGAAACTTAAAAGAAAGCAATAGACACTTTAAAAACACCTTAGGGTGAGAGATGCTATGACTTGTAATTTAATAAGGTTCATCACATCTTTGAGGGCCAACGGTCTTCTGGGAACGCCAGAAACACCACTGTGCCTTTAGAAACATCTCCCATTGACTAAAGCTGCACCACGTGCAGCCTGAAGGCACCTGTATGATCATATAATCTGAATATGTTTATTGAGACCAAAACAGCTCTGCTCAAAAAAGGCACAGACATAGTGCACTGTTGCTGTGAACAGCTGTACTCTGACGGTGCACATGACCCACATAGTCACAAGTTTCAGGGTAAAATGACGTGCAAAGTTAATCATTAATGCTGTGCTCATGAGGCAAAGATAAATTCCCAAGGGAAGCTCAAGCAAGCTGTCTAAACGTTAACATCCAGTTATCTGATCTCGACACAATACAGTCCCTCACTGAGCTGGGTAATAACTGATCGCACTCTGGCATGTGCACACAAGCACAACTTTGAAATTGATCTTCACTGATCCCTTTTTACTCACTGCTTTCGTCCTTGTCTGGTTTGACACACACACTGCTGGCCAACTTCTCCTCGTCTGTGGCGTGGCCTCCATGATGGTCGTCGTCCTTTTAACAACATCAAACTGAGTCAACCACTCCGACTGCACGAAGGTTTTCAAGAGCTTACACTAACACAAGAGTCAGATGAACAGTAGACACATCAACACCTCTTACCTGTCCGCTGAAGTCCTTTTGCATCAGCTGGTTCTGCTTCACCTTACAGGAGTTCCTGAGGATGAAGGTCAACAACAACATCAGCGTCAACACTAACCAGATCAATATCTCTGTGTGTGTGTACATGTGGACTGGTGTATTGATGAGCAGGGAAAGCAGGAGAGACAGAAAAAGCCTTACAACCAGACCTTACTGCCGTGCTCTGTGCGTGTGCTCAGTTCACATGCTCTGCTAAAAGTGCTGAATTACGCAGAAGAAAAAGCAGATTAAAGAAAGAGACTGTTGCCAAATTGCGATGAGAGCAACAACAGTTCCACAGAGCATTAGAGGGAATTACAGGGTTCCCACCAACACACTCTCTCTCTCTCCTCTTCTCTCTACATCTACTCCATACACTTATTTTTCACCTTCATTTTGTGTATGAAGGAAAGTTTAGTTCAGGTGGTTGACAGAACAGTCTGTGGAATGAGCCAGGGCTTGGACTTGTATTGAGAACAGTGAGGACTTACGTTACAAACACACACACACACACCTGCACAGACGTTTGTACAGTACTTACAACAGAACACAGAGGAAATGGACTTGCTCAGCAGTCCTGATGCCACACAGAGAAAGAAGGGAAACAGAATGACAGGTTTGGAAAGAAAAGGAAGGGAAGGCAGAGGAGAGGACGGGACATGAGTTAGGTTTAATACAAGGTGAATGCAGGGTTATTATAGTTTAGAAAATTAAAGAAAAGAAAAAAAAAACAAGACTAAGGCGATAGGTGAGAGTTTTTGATCTAACTGGAGAGTAAAACCTTGTTAAAACCAAAACTCCTTAACAAACTTAACACAAATATGATAAAAGTTTGAGAGGTATTGAAAATACTTGGGTTGACGGTTCTTTTGCTGCATTATCATCAGGACAAATTTCAAGCCAAACGTATGGCTAAGGATGAGTTTCTCAAATATGTGCTGCTAAGGCTGCGTAGCAAGAAAGCCACCATGTAAAAATAGTTGCAAACAACAAAGGATGACTGAATTGTGACAATAAAATAAAATGTGAAGAGATTTTCACCTTTATCTTTAAGTTGCAATATAGACGATATATAAACAAAATTAACTTTATATGCAGTATATTGGCCTTTAAAATCGAACCCATTACGCAAGCATGAAACTCTGCTTTACACGTTTCACACATGTCAAAATACTCATTTAATTAGGGTGCAGTGATGTCGGGTGACGTCACCAACTTCTATCAATTCTGATGAAGATAACAGAGATGTGAATCAGTGTGAAAAGTGTAAAAATGCCACAAGAGGGCACTGTTTGACACATTATCTTCTCTTCACCGTTCAAGAAACATTTTCTGCCATGAAACACAAAACAGTTGCTATAAATATTTCATCCAGCTATGAACACTGAAAAATATCCCTAAATAATAATGTGTGGAATAATGGAGGCCAATTAAAAACAAATCCTCACGTGAACTGAAGTAAAAAAAATCAAAAATAGAACAATAACTCAAAGCAAAAAAAAGAAAAAAATTAACATTAAAAACTATAATAACGTTGGTGAGAAATGAAAGGATGCGCAGGAGAGAAACAACACACACAACAGGCCACCACAGCTAATTAAAATGGGAACACTTTGATCACTTCAGGTTCACTGTGCACAACAGCGAGTATTCATTAATGTTCCCTACGGCCACAAAAGAGCAGCGTTTGTTCAGCTTGAAAATCTGTGAGTCATATTAGTTCAGCCACCGACTGACGAAGACTGGCCTTTGTGCATGTTTGTCTTCTAATGTTTTACTCACGTGATATTTGAGCTGCTGGTCTCACAGGTTAGTTTTGTGTTTGGCAGTGCAGCGTCAGAATTCATGTTGCCATTGAGCAAGTCAGGGTCCACGCAAATGCCATGACCAGGGAGCAAGTTCGAGTCCGGGCTGGAGTCAGACGTCACCGGAGCCTCGTCATCCACCTCTGAAGGATCAGGTTTGTTTAGCGGGGAGAGGACGGACAGGGATGGGGGCCGGAGGGCTGGAGGCTGGAGCAGGAGAGAGCCAGGACTGGGCTTGTTGCTGAGGGTCAGGTTGAGGTTCTGGTCCAAACCAAAGCTGCTGTCGTTAGGTGAAGATCCTGTGAGATTGTTCAGGGAATCAACCTCTTGGACTGAAACTGGGCCCACATCCTGGTTGAAGTTCTTGTCCAGAGAGTGATTTGTAACATCAGGAAGAACTGTGAAGTGGTGGGGGTAAGAAAGAGCAGAATGTCACAATGTTCTTCACAATAAAAACATCAGATAATAGACACGTAATGCAGATCGAGGAAGAATAATAAGAATAAAAACAACATCAGCTCTCTCTGATGTTAAACCCATGAACCCCTAAATCTGAAACAACTTTTTTTTGTGTACTTGGATTCAGTGGAAACAAGCTGCGAGAAAAACATTGACATGTCATCATGCTGCATGCTGCAGTGTGTGGTGAGAAGAGATTTATGCTGGAAAGAGATGCCTGCTGCATCCAAAAACAACATCATGAGAGTGGTGAACGTGAAGCAAGACTGTGAAGCAAAAGCAAAATTGTGTGTCGGTCAGATAATTGAGCTTAAACTCACTATGAAGCTGCATAAAGCTTAGGTAATCTTCAGACTGGGTGATAATTCATTTTCTGTAGGTTCATCACTATGAGTGACCTCTTTCTCACTGTTACAATGTTTTCATGTTGTCATTTGTTAATTTAAAAATGCTGTTCGTTATAAGATGACAGGAAAGTTAAGTAAGATGCATTAATGAAGAGCATAAGCAAAGCAATGATAGGAGATACTTTCAAAATCACTTATTATCTGATCAAAGGGAAGTATATGCCTCGACAACAAAAGAGGACCGAGGACAGAACCTTGAGGCACACCACAGAGTTTCAGGTAAGAACACAAAGACACCAAACAAACAGCAACTGAGAAAATCTTATCAGACAGGTAGAAGGAGAAGCACTCCAGTACTGACCCAGAGAAAAACAGCTTAATCCTTCCTCCAACATCTATTTCAAAAACCCAACATCGCCATCCTGTGGCTACTTAGTGGTTTTATCTGTTATTCAGGGATTTAAACTTGAGCTGATGGCTTCTCCTTCTCCTGTCATAGAACACTTAAAATGACTTCTGGCTTCCTCTCAGAGCCCTTCACATCCTGTGTCCTCACACATCCCGTTAACAGCCAGCTAACGACCAAAGCAGCAGGCTGGTCTCTGTTGAGTCACACTGCTGCTGAAACACATGACTCTCTGTTACTGAAAAATACCCCCACACACACTTACACACACACACACTGTAAAACTCAACCACATGGAATAATAAAACCGTAAAAAACCTCTCCTGTATTCTCCTGTACTTCCTCTCAATATGCACACAACATGAATGAAATCACTGTGGTTTCACCTTGGGTGGGTAACAGCTTCTCACATCGTTTGTCGTGACTGACAGCTAATGTGTGACTTATTACATCACATTTATTCAAGTGATGCAAGTTTATGTAAGCTTCTGCTCAAAATCTCGGTACTTTCAGCCACACACACACACACACACACACACCCTTCGGAGACAGGGAACAGATGTAGAGGAACCACACCCAGTCAAGCAGAGTACACACCACCATGCGGCCTAGCAACAAAGACAACATCAGGCTTTATTACAGTTTCACAAATAGACGAAAAAGAGGAAAAGGAGACAAAAAAGGAAGTAAGACAGAAAAACAATGGGAGATAAACAGGTAGACAAAATTGCTTTCTAAGGTTTCAGCTATGTCCTATTTCAACAGTACACACAGTTGGATTATGGCCTATGGTTGCTCCTATGAACAGAACAGTAACTCCCCGCAAGCTGTTGGGAGTATAATTATAGGGAACCAGAATATCAGTTTCTCCACACAGTTGATCTTTTATTTATGAAACTAACCCAGATTTTGTACAGAGCATGTGACTGTTTCAGCATAAAAAGGAGACCGTTATTGTCTGCAAAATAGATTTAATAATACTTTCACCTCTCTGTTTATCATCCAGTACAGCGCCTCATGTGTTGTGATCAAAACGTGTCCAATTTCAACTAGCTGAGACATTCAAAACATGCAGACAAATTTCATCCTGATCCCACAGTGCGTGTGAAAATCAATCATTTTGATGAAAGCACATGGGGAGGGAGAAACAGAGTTTGCAAATATCACAGAGATAATAGCATTTGTTCCAGCACAGAAGATGCCCTCCAGATAATCTACTGGGTGTGTGTGGGTGAAAGCAGGGCAGTGGGAGGGGTGAGGAGGGGGGATGTGGACTGGACAGCAGAGGGCCTCTTAAGCAGCTTCAAACAGATCAGATTCATCTACGGCCCATTTATCACCCAATGTGCATGTCTGCGCTAAATAGGAGGAAGCTCTTTAACTGTTAACTCTAATGACTCTTCATACACTCTATCTGTACACATGACAAAAAGCTGATCCAAGATCTGTGTGACCATCAGAGGAAAGCAAGTTGAGATTGTGGTCAACACAGTAAGCAACACAATGCTCCACACAGAATAACAGCATTTGTATAATGATCATGCTGCATTCGTCTGAAAAACAAAAACAAAAGAAAAATGATCTGAGCCCTGATTGTAATATCTCAAAATCTGGGAAAAAAACAAAACAAAAAACAAGCTAAATTAGCTGCTGAAAATGTTCGTCTGTACTTTGCATGAACTGACCCTTTAATGTATGTCTGCAAAATCTGCAAGATTGCTTTACTGCACCGTTCATCTGGCACAGTTCAGTTCAAATCAGTTCAAGCTTTCTTACAATGAAAGAATGAAACGAAGGCTGATGAGATTTCCAAGCTTTTGATGTTTATCACATTTGTAGAAGTAATGGTGTCAAGGGGAAAAAAGGACCAATGATATCATTAGTGTCATGGTAAAAAAAAGAAAAAAAAGCCATTCATGGAGTATTAATACTTCCAGGTGTTGCTGTCTGACTTCACTCCCTGATCTTTAATAGTTGAAAGTTTTCACTTTTCACACCTATGCCACCAAAGTATCAGGCAGTTTTTATTCATTATTATCATTTTAATACTAATGTTGATACACTACTGAAGCATCAGAGCTTTACTGAAACCTTACTCAGAGAAAAAACCCCAGCTTGCTGCAGTGACAGGTGTACGGGTGTACTTCAGGGCACTGTCACGTAACCAAAAAGGGTCCGACGGGGTCTGTGTGATTACAGACTCCGTCGGACCCTTTTTGGATTGATTTTCAACCTGATGATAAATTTTTCAAGTCTAAACATTAAATAAAAAAAATACAGTTTGAACTTAGTAAAATCCACTGTCAGCATTCAGGTGTGACGTGCTTTGAGCAGTGTAAGAACACCTGATCAGCAAACAGCTGAGCCATCTCACCTGTCTGGTCGGAGTTGTCCACCTGGCCCAAGAGCTTCACAACACCTGGAGACTCTGCCTCTGGAGTCTCAAAGGTCCCCTCAGAGTCTGAACTGTGAAGAGAAAGAGAAAAGAAAACCTTAAAAAAAAACATCATGCACAAAAAAGGTAAAGACACAGAGAAAAAGAGGCCAAGAGAGAGCGAAGTCAGAGTTGACTTGAACTAAATGTAAACGAACGTGTACGAAAATGTGCTGAAACTGATATGATCCATAAAACAAAAAACTGTTCCTATGAAGTGATCTGGAGCATGTGATAAAAACAAATCACACTGCGGGGTTTAAAGCTATACGAAAGCTTCTCGAGCAGCTGCCTCTGATAACAGAGAGCCACGGAAAAAGGTGCTGGTCAGACTAAATATCTACATATATCTGCTAGAAACAGCAACTAAATAACGTGTATACTGGATGGCAATGATTAAGGCCCCTGGATGTGAAGCGTAAATATCATTGTAACAAATAAGCACTGGCTTTCCAATATCAATCTTCTGTTTTCTTCAAGTGACATAACAACAATAGATCTCACAGCACTAAGCAGCTCCAAATAAACAAACTGCTTTTATGTTAAAGGAAGAGGAAGGGAGAGAAGAGGAAGTGAAGTCCTACAAGGCCACCTGCATCCTTTGTCCCTCAATAAGGACACACTGTGCCCTACCAGACTCATTCACACACACACACACACACACACACACACACACACACAGAGTCTTTTGGTCTGCTGTGTCAGCTGCCTAGACACCCAGCCCAAATTTATTTCCAAACTGTGGAGACAAAAAAGGAAGGGAGAGACAGGGAGAGTGAGAGTTCATGTGGTTGAGAGTGTGTTTGTGTGTGCGTGTGAACTCGTTCCCAGTCACTTGAACACACATCAAACAGTCTGCATACTAATGAAAAAGAGCACACGAGGGAACAAACCTAACACTGCCAATGTCCAACCACAATCATCTCTGATATCAGTTCACACAAACACATTCACACAAGCTGGAGCTCTACACAAACACCACCATCCAGAGCTAATCCTCATATACATAACCCACCCCCAGCCCTACACACACACGCACACACCCACACAAACATTGGATCACGTCCCAGTGATGGCCCCAGTGGCTGCGATCTTGGATGGTTACTTAGAAACTAGAAATGGACAGAAAAAGAATCAAAAGCTCTGGAAACTGTGGCTTTCTTCCCCTTCCCCCAACTTTCAGCAACTGTTCCTCAACTGCCAAACAGCCTTCACGCACACACTCTCAAACACACATTAAAACAGGCTTAGACAGCCTGATCCTCAGCCTTTGGTTTCTCACAGAGAAACAGGATGCTGCACACACAAAGCAGGGCCTCACAAAACAGTCGTTTGAGTGTCTGTATTTTGACTAAGAATCTGTTTTTAGCCAGTGACAGCACGGACCAACCACTGGGGTCCAAGGCGTAGGAAAGAATCTGAGATTATGCTATAGCATCAGCCGGTCAGTTTGTCTGTCTTTGTGTGTATATATTCACCACCTGTCAGTATGACTCAGGGGAATCTGCAGTCATCACAAACCCCCACACATGGTTCACAAAATCAATCGAGCCCTGATTAAACTGAAGCAGATACAGAAAGTCACTATGTCCTGTCTAGATACTCTCACTTTTTATTTGTCACACAGACCCACCTGTAAGCCAGCTGCCTCTAACTCGCTCTCTCTCACACACACACAAACAATATGGCCTAGTCTTCTTACTTGTCTCCGTCATCCTGGGACTTGGACTGTCCCTCGTCCCCCGCGCCCCCAGTCACTGCTGACCATGTCCATTTGGCCCACTGGACTGGAGACAACCAGGACATCCCTGCACCACGTTGAGTCTTAAACCTGCTGCCACTTTCACAATGTAACAGTAAACTTCCTCTTCCTTTGTATCGGTTTAGATGGTCACTGCTGTCAATCAGGTTCTGTGATGGTTCATAGTCCTCCTTTCAATTGCAAATGTGAGACTCTCGAAAAAGAAGCAGTCGATCTGTCTTCTTGCCTCTCGTCCTCCTAACGTCAGCCTCTGTGTCTCTCTTGCTTCCTATATGGCTTGCTCACTTCCTCCTCTTGCCTAGACGCTCTGCTTTCCCATCCTCCTCTTCGACGCTCGTGAGAGAGAAACGTGTCTCACTGCTGCTGCTGTTTCTGTTGCTGCTTTGCTCTCCACAGCACTGACTCACACGGTGCAGATTACTGGAGCATCAATAGTCACTCCTCTCTCTGCTCCCCTCCCCTCCCCTCTCCCTGTCTGGGTGTACAATCAGCTGGCTAACAGACATCAGCTCGCTCAGGAGTTTATCCCCTCCCCTGTCCTTTTGGCTTTGTCGGTTGTATAGGGGAAAGAGGAGGGTATAGGGCAGCCAATGCTTTCTGTTTAAAGAGGCAAAGTCTGGTTACACTGGGACAGACAGACAACCAGATGTTTGTGTCTTCAAGAAAGAGGAGGTGAAAAGAGAGCAGGGGAAGAACGGGAGGAAACGATGAGGCCAGCAGTAAACTTTAAAGGATGTAAGTTGATGAGTTTGTGAGGACTGGAGCTCACAGTGTATCCTGAATTTATCTCATTGCTTTGGCATCTCACTGAAATTACACCTCGCTACTCCCCTACAACTATAAAGTAGAACGCAGTTAAGCCATAACTATCTACATTTCATCAGCTTCCAGGAACACTACATCCTTTAGGATCACTGATGCTTTGAAACAGCAATTATCTCTTACTCTTTTCTGTGAAAATTAAGTGACACGTGACTTGATGACATGTTTGAGCAGCCCACAATGATTTTTAAGAGTAATTCGAGTTGCTAATGGTCTGTTTACTTGGCAGCTCCAAGCAGAAACTGGGGATTACAGCGATTATGACACAAAGCTTTGCTGAAAAAGAGCACTTTTTTCCCAGGATGAATAAAGGGACACAAGAGCTACAAAGTCTGAAATATATTTTCAGTAAGGACTAAGACTGTACCCTGTATGTGTTCAAAAATCCACACAGATAACCACTGGGCTGGAAATTTAGCCCATCCATAATGTGTTACCAAATACACAGAAGATCTATTGTTCACTCCAGGATAGACAGCAAACAAATCAATACAGCAAACCTACATTCAACAGTAATGGTGAAACTGTGTGGATGTCTCTCATCACTGCTCACACACACTTTCATCCACTTACACATGAGCCTCTGAGGCTGTTCATGGATGGCTTATGTAACTTTAAATACAGGCTTTCACATTTATACATCTCCCTCTCTCTCTCTCTCCCAGCTTTATGATCACACACACACACATCTAGGCCAGATGAGATGTGTTCTTTGAAAAACATGGACCATGACTAATCTAATAGAGGCGAATAGTTGAGCCACAGTAAAAAAAAAAAAAAAAAAAAAGGTGAACGGGGGAAAATGAAGGAAGCAGCAGAGATGCATTTCTCGTTATTTGCACTTTGAGGTTCCTTTCCTGCTGTTTACTGCTCACATGTAGAAAAACATGGAAAAAAAGGCAGAAACTTACTGAGCTGGTCCACAGAGACGGGCAGGCAATAATGTCACACACTGGTGAACACAGAGAAAGAGTCTCTGTTCAATCTGCGATAGCTGGACTGAATAATTGAGCAAATTAAAGGCACGGCAGATGGAAAACAGGATGATCGTAAAGTGGGGAGTGTCAGATGGAGAGATAACAAGGATGTGAATATTTTGAAAACTGAGACCAAAAAGAAAGTGAGTTTTGGGGTAGGGCTCGAATCTGAAACGCTCTCTTGTTGTCCTTAAACATTCCTGACATTGTCTCCTTTCCCTCCTTTGTTTCCTTATTTATCAGTCTGCACAGCTGAGAGGACAAACCTGTCTGTCTTGCAGAAGACAAGATCTGTCAGAAGCAAACAAACCCCCCCAGGCAGCACTCTCAGACATAATGGGCATCATGTGACAAACTGTTTACCCTTCTACACCTTGAAGTTGTAAACTCTCTCTCTATGGACACACAGCTGGAGTGGACAGAGTGGAAATATCCTTGTCTCTCTCCCTGGCAGAGCCATGAGCAACAGACAGAGAAAAAAAGGAAAATAGAAAGAAGGAAAAGAATCAGCTCTTATGTAATATCTTGAAACCACAAATAGCACAGAGTGAAATGGTGGAAAAGCCACACACAAGGTACACCCACATGCAGAAAAGCTAGCTTAGCACACAGAGACAGAGTTCATCAATTAGATTCTGACTGATCGCAACACGTGCACTTATGAGCTAAGAATAAATCAGCAATGATAAACATGCCCACAACAGAGGAAATGTGATACAGCATAGCTATGTGAGCATGTGTGTGCGCACACTGAGAGAAAATTAGAGTAGCTTCTCAGCTATCACACACTGTTTATCTCTGCTTTTAATCCCAAAGCATGATGACAGAAGGCCATGAACCGGACAGTTTGTATAGCACCACCACCAGGTCAACGTTTTAACGAACTTCAACATGATGGTCCGTGACAAGCTATCTTCAAAGTTCACGGGTGAATTTACAATCCGTTTACTGTGATTATTTGTTGACATGCTAGCAACACAGCTGGTCTCTGTACAGCTGATACAAACCAAAATATCTCAAGAGTTCCATGAAATTTGGAAAACATATCTGTAATAATGAGAGGATGCACCCTAATGGCTTGTGTTGATCACCTGACTTTTCTGTTGCATCATCACATGGTGAAAATCGTAGTTAGTCCTAAAGCTAATGACCTTTCAATCAGCCCCATTTGGACTTTGTGTTTCATGTTAATTAGCAAAGGTTAGCATGCTAAACTAAGATGGTGAACATGGTAAACAATGCACTTGCTAAACCTCAGCACTGTTAGCTTTGCCGTTGTGAGCATGTTAGCATGTAGATGTTAACACCCAACACCTCTGGACCAAACTAAAGCCTCACAGAGAAGCTAACAAGGCCGTAGACTCTTTTGTCTTATTTGTACTCAGATGAATCCCAAAAAGCCACCTTCATGAAAACACAAAGAAAATAAATCATAACCTAATGACTGGATTCATGTGGAAATTACTGAGCACTTTCCCATTTTGGACACAACAGATGCTTTCCTCCACATTAGCCAAAATGTCAACTTTCCATTTTGATTTTTATTGTCCTCAAACTCATAACATCTTTTTGACAAGTTTGCTAAGAATAACAGGTCATTAGTATGTCGTCTGTCTAACAATTTTATATTTGCAGCATGTAATTGCAGCTTTCAATCTTTAAATTTTAGACTTCATCACTAACCCTGATTCAATCATAAGTTACATTCAAAATCATGCAGTAAGCGCCGTCTTTAAATGTTTACACTTTGATCGACATTTACACAACACAAACCTGCAACCTAATGACAGTGTCAGTGTCCATATTCACAACCACAACAGCTGTAAATTTAGCACAACTACATATCCCATGTACACAGATTGTTAGATTTGGTCAAGAAAAGCGTCTTACATGAGAGGATTGTTGAATAACGTGAATTCTGTTTCTGGTGTGTCTTATATCTTTTTGGGTTTCAAAAAGTGAAAACATCCATTTTTACCATGCAGTAGCTTGATTGAGGTGACAACCTGCAAGATTTTGTTAGGAAGGACAGATGGACTGGCTGACTGACTGTCAGTATATATAATAGCTCACAGCATCTAATCAGAACAGAAAAGCACTGCTAAATCATGTAATGTGCGCTTGTTCTATAATATGGCTCCATCTAGTGGTCGTTATTGGACTCTTAGCCAGATTCCTCGCAAAAATATCACAAAATAATATTGAAAAAACAACAATGTTTGATTCAGCAGTATTCCCCTTCAGTGCCTAGATGTCTTGATGAAAGAAGAAGAAAGGAGGTAAAAGGAGCTTAAGGATGAGTAGATGAGAGAGAGAGAAAGCGAGGGAGATACATAACAGGTCTGACGTCACATCTCAGAGCTTAAACAGAGCTGACAGGTTGTCTGGTTTGGCAACAATTTGAGAGAGGGTCACAAGGGTATTACAATATGAAAACATGCATATAGACACCACATACACTCTCACTCACACACACAGAGGTATGCGGTAGAGAAGGTAAAGAATCCGCTGATGATATTTTCTATCTTTTATTCATTTTTTATGCTACGGATCAGCATTATCCAGGGCACATCAGAATCACAGAGATAAAATATACAAAGAGAGACACAGATGCTCCACAAACTTTGATGTGCTTTTGGGAAGCACAGCTGCATTTACATCCCTGACATCTCTGCATTTTTAATGGAGAAGGCCCAATTAGCTGCAATCAGAGCAGAAAACAAGCACGGAGGGAACAGAGTTAGAAGCACTCGCCATGCTATAGTGAATCAGGAAAACTTAACTGACAGTGGCATGATAAAACAAAAAGGGAAAGAATGAGGGAACGTGATATAAAGAGAGGAGGGGTTTACTCGAGAAAAGTCATGTACAGACACCGACTGAGCTATTGTTCATGACTATGACAGGGACACAAGAGCACACAATTCCCAGACAATAGTGCATGTACATTGTACATGCATGCACGCACAGAGGAGGGAAACAACACACCCCCTACTGTTATACTTTTCATGTTTCCATTCACTTTATTTCCCTTTTTAAAATCAAGCTCAGTCAGATTTAACTTTCATTCAGACTGTCCTGTAGCTGTGTTAAATTGTTTTCGCTTCACACAGGGATATCTACATTATTTATAACATTGCACTGACATTGCAAGAGGGGGGTTTTCAGCCAGTAACTTCACCATGAGTCAGCAGCAGTGAGTTTCACTTTCATGCAAACCTTGTCAGTGCAGACTTACGAGTAATTACAATGTCAGTCCTCACATTTTGTGCCCGTCTTCATGTATTCATACTGTGAGTCTTCACAAAGATAAGTAAAGTTTTTCAGCCCACAGTGGCCTGAATTTGTACCACTGCAGCATGAAATGAGCTCCAAATGCAGGTCAGCCTTTTCCCCAAATGAGGGACTGTCTGGATGTTCAGGGGTTGTGGAGAACAGGAAGTCCACTATACATCAAAGACTGCTCCAGTTAAGACATAAAATGGATGATTAATCCAACTAAAATTAGATCAGAAAACTGCGATCCCACAGCAGTGGATGGCTTCCCGGTTTTCCCACGGGGAGGATCCCAACCCCCACCTGCCCTAACACAAACACAGATGCAAAGGACTACAGTATGCTTATGCGATGAGTTGGATTTTTTTTTAAAACACCCAAATAACAATTAGTATTGGATTAACATGGGTTTGGCAGCACTGCTTCTCATATTGACAAACACTTTTCTCCATGGCTCGAACCACTGAGTGAACACATCGATACTTGAGAAAAGAATGGCTGAATTATGGATTAGCCTGTGCATTTACGTGTGTCAAGAGAAAGTGTTCCCGCTACAAGGGGCTTACAGAAGCTTTTAAAAATGGAGATATAAAGCGTCACTGGGATCAGCTGGGAGAACAAAGTGAAAGGGCTCACTCCTCTGTTACAAAGGATTAGAAAAAAAAAAAAAAGAAGAGGGAACATGGCAGTTAAGCGCTTTCAAGCTCTGAAATATGCCTCAGCAACAACATCTTCATTCCCTTCCCCTTCAATCGCCAGATAGCCGCAGGCCGTACATCACGCAGGACTTTAATGAAACGCACTGCATGAACAGAAGAGGACACTGGGGTACCTGCTCGGACAGAAATAAACTGCACAGCTTTATCTCTTACAACATTGTAACTACAAAACACTAAACCCAATGTAAGAAAGGTTTGGAAGCCGCCTTGATTTCGGAGGCAAAACTTCAACAGCTCATGTTTGTTACATTAGCTTTTCTGCTAATGTCATCAGCTGTACCACTATGGATGTTCCTTATTTCCTTAGATTTGAATACTTAAATAGTATTGCAAATAAGTCGATGAGAGAGGCTGTGTGCAGTGTCGTACTCATGTGCTGATTTGGTTTCAGTCCAGCAGGGAAAGCCCGGGTCTAAAGGAAGTATCAAAGTGTCAGAGCTGCCCTTCAACTCTTTATTTCCCACTCCTCTCCCCTTTCCTAATACAGAAGCACTGAGTTCATAGACACGAGACAACACAACCTCAAGCAGCAAAGGGTGAAATTGATCCGCTCTTCTTGATCAACAACATCCACATAGCTGCTCTGGACAATCTCTGCCTGTGCAACTTTATGCATGAAATACATAAAGAACCTGCACACACAAACATACAAGCGTACAAACAATGAAGCATCTCGTCTTACATGCTGCTCTTCTTCCGCGGAGAGCTGTGGGAGCCCTTCCTGTTTTGGCTCAGGGAACCCCCCATTGGCAATGGCAGAGGTTTATCCCAGATGCTACGTATGTCCTTTTCACCTCCCAAGGTTCACCTCTGCCTCTCCTCTGACAGCGTCAGAGCCCTACAGCGCACCGCTTCTCATGACTGACTCGTTATCATTTAACCAGCTAGCCTCTCCTTGTCTTTTCTCTGTTGATGCTGTACAGCCTGATCTTATGTGAATAGCACCAGAGCTGCTGACAGTCCCGCCTCCTCGCTCTAAATGTCCTCTCTCTCTCTCTCTCTCTCTACACACACACACAGCAGAGGCAGATTACATTCACTTGGTCAGGCAGTGCATATCCTATAGATTGAGAGTGTGCATGTGTGTGTGTGTGTGTGTGTGTCACTGAGCCATGGGGGTATCTGGCAGGGGTTAGAGTATTGTTCAAGCTTGAAAGAGTCTCTTCTATTGTTAGTCAGCTGAATACCAGATCTGAGATCCAGGGGGAGGGATGGAAGACGATGGAGGGAGAGTTGGCGGCGTAAAACACAGCCCCACTTGTTGTGCCACATTCCCACTACCTGCTGTGACCCCATGCCCACCCCTGCAGACCCTTTTTGCATGACAATACACACACATACACTGTCAGAGCTCCGGGTTTGTTTGCAATACATATTCATTTCCTAAGCTCATCACTGTCTTTTGACCTCTTAACCTAAAACCAAAAGCTGGACTCCCTTCAAAATCAGGTCAAACAAAGCAATCAGTGCGGACAAAAAGGCTGATAAAAGACCGAATAACAATAACAGCTAGTTAGACACAAGGTTAGTTAGTCACTAAATGATTGGTCCGTTCACCCTATTAAGTGTCAATACATAAATGACTAAAGAAGGAAATCATACCTCCCGATTCAAGCCTGCGCCATCCTTTAAGTGCCTTTTGATAAAAATGAAAAATGGCTAAAAGCCCTCAGAGCACTGGTGCGCCCACAGCAGGACAGGCTCGCCTTTGAGAATAACTGAGAGGCTTTAGTGCATAACTCCCACTAAAATGAATCACATGGTTCACTACCGAGGTCCTAGCTTCAGAGTAACTTCATCACATCACATACAAAGTGGGCACAACCACACACAAACACACACAGAGCATGACACCGACGTGAGTACCTTTTACAACGACTGTTTGAATGAATATGGAACTTTTTTTAGCCATTACAGCTACTCTGATCACTTGTTGGCTTTTAACTCGCTAGCGCCGTACGTTAACAAATAAGGAACAAACAGATGGCCAGTTCAACAATGTGGAAAACAGCTCTGATCAACAGCTTAAAAACAAACACCAAAAATCAATTATCAAGAGTTCAACTTGCCTCATAGTTGCTGTCTCAGGTTGCTCGTCAATTCAACCGCCCCAAGTGATGCTGTGTTTTGGACACGACTGCGCATGCTCACGTGATTTTCCACATTAAGGAGCCGCAGGTTGTAAATTTGTAGTATATTCTTCTTATTAACCCCCCCCACTGTTTGCTTATGATGGTCATCAGCACTTATATTAATAACCTAAAATTAAGTATTCTAACTGATTTAGAGGAAGCTCAACATACTGCAATTCTGTCGTCATCCATTGGGTTTGAAATTCAAAGAACACAAGACTCTTGTAGTGGTTTATTGTGACACACATAACATGTAACCATATTCATAATATTCAGAGAGGAGAACTTTTTCATTTTTTTGGTATGCATCAATAATGTAGCGCCAAGTGCACAAACAGAGGATACAGGGACCATAAAGTCCTGGTTCACTGTTTAGACACAAAATGGACAGAAACAGACAGTTATGAGGTTCAAAGAAATGATGACATGATAATAATTCAGTTTTCAGTGCATTTGTAAAGAGGAAGGATGACATACAGGCCATTCAGAGCTTTGGTGGCGGGGGCTGTGGAGCCCTGTCAGTGCATATCATACAAGTCATTACAAAAAAAAAAAAAGTTAAATTACTCAGCACAGTTTCTCAACTTTGTACTCAACTACCATGTTGTTTTATATGAAGGCGCAGATCTGGAATATTTATAACACTGATATATAGATATCTCTTTCATATATTTTTGTATAAAATACATTTATTTGTTCTGAAATCCCATACTCCCACAAAATCTTGGACTTTATATAAAGTAAGGACTCTCTTATTAATGGGTCCATGAGAACTTTAAACATTTCGGAATTTAAGAATTGGGTCAGGGCCAGAAAATGATGAGAAACCCTGCTCTAATATAACAAAAAAAGTGCATGCGATACAGATCAAAAAGATTGTTTTACAGTATTGCATGGTACAAAGGAACAGATGAAAAAAACATGCATCTACTGGTCCTTAGACTATGCAAAAACTGGAGATGTCTAAGTGAGATGTCAGTCTGTAATCGAATAAAGAATGAACTGATGTTAGAAACTACAAAATAGTAGAAAGAAGAGTGGAAGAGGAATGGCACACAACTGGGGGGAGACTGGTCTTTCTGTACAGTCTGCACACTGTTTTAATGTACATACTGCATACAGAACATACACACATACACACACACACACACACACACACACACACACACTATGAAAACACAAGCAGCTTGACCTTTCATTGCATTGCGCTACTGCATTTATGAAACAAATCTTCATCAGGATTACTTCTTTTAGATAGTGCAGAAATACATACTTGAAGCTAAATAAAAATATGATTAGCAGGACTACATCTTCAAAATGAAAGAGAAGTGACATCAAGAGATTTTTTTTTTTACATTGCACACATGTAGGAGTAGCAGCTTTTTGGGTTTTAAGTGACCTAAATATTGACAGAAAGAAAACAGAGCTGCCTGGAGCAGTTGTAACAGACAACACATCAACCAGTAAACATTTTATAGTCAACCAAATTAAACCACCTGAACCATCATTAGTTGCATGACATGTGAACAACGATGAGTGAAAGTGCAGAGTAGAGTAAAATAAAGAATGACTCAAAAAAAGGAAAATAATGTGCGACCAGGAGCATGACAGTAATATTTTTGTGGATTTCAATCAGACAATAAAACCAGTTCTTCGATGGTGGTTTAGGAGTAGACACCACAACCGCAAAATTAAAGTTGACAGAGATATCTGAACCAAGATCACCTGACCGCAGCCAGATGGTCTCCACTGTCAAGGGAGCAGAGGGTGGGGCACTCAGGTAACACCCAAACGGTAAGGCATTCTGGAAGAGGATTGTGCAGCCTCTGGTTCTGTCAGCCGTCCTTCATTATCTCACTTTCAGGTTACTGTCACAATAAAAAGTCCACATTCATAAAACTTAATTACTGTTGTGGTTGCTCAAAAGCGACGCCGAGTTTGTCATAGATCTCCTTCAGTAGCAAGAGAGCTGTATCCTCAGATTCCCTACCAGATAGACAGACAGGGAAGGGAAAGTATTTCATGCACAGATCAAAATCAGGGCACTAAAATGCAGTACAACAAAGAGAAAAGATCAGCAAAATGAAATACAAATGAGCCCCCTCGGGTATGCATGACTCACCAGTAACACAGATGAGACTGGATGGCAAACATATATTCGTTGAAGCTTTCAATGGGTTTTTCCTGAAGCACAAAGTCGATCCTTCGCCCTCCATTCAACATCCCCACTTTAATCTCAGGGTGCTCTGTCTGCTCTGCTGACACTGAGGACTGTGCCTCCTCACAAACACCTTCGGGGACACAGGTAAAAATAAAGTAAAAAGATAAAAAGATGAGGATGTACAGGCAGACAACAAAAACACGATAGTAACCACCACCAAGTATTTGTTTTGGCTCATACTTTGACATGAACAAATCAGATAAAAGACAGGAAAGAAGAGAGTGTGCAGCAGGTGACTGGAGCTCACATTACTTCCAGTATTCCCAGAGTCAGTGACTCACCCCGGAGGTGAGTCACAGCAGTCGGTCAATGACTCACCTCTGGGGTGAGTCATTGACCGAAAATTACATCGGTCGAATTTGATTTGCTATTCGGTCGGCATCCATCACTATCAGAACCATCACATCTAAGCAATTATCTCTTCCTGACAAGCATATTTCAGACAATGATGTTATAAGTAAAGTAAAGTTGAACAATTTGTGCTGATTTTGATTAGACTGAAATATGAGATGGAGGGTGTACTTATCTTACAAGCTTTCAGAGAATTGGCTATTGGTCATTTGAAAACAGCCCTCTTTATCAACTTTTTGCCTTTGACCCCGATAAATGTCCGTGCACTCACACAAGATAGATGTTGAGCAAATATCAGTAAGGCGGGACAGTTTTGTGATGACTGATGGTATGTTATGAATTCTTGTTGTCTTAAGAATCTCCATAAAGACTTAACGCTCTGCTGGTGATGAACCCTGATGGAAGTGCTCGCTGCCAGCTTCTCATACATTTTAATGTCTAATCTACCTCTGCATTTGCTGGCTATGAATTCTGACATTAAGAGATAAAAATCTTACTCTCAAAATAAAATAAATTATATTATATCCTAAAGCCTCTCGTGTTTGGAATCTTGCACAATTATACTTGACAGAACAAATGAGGACTGTAAATGAAAATTTGTCTTTAACAGAAAGAGTGAAAAGTAGACACAAAGTTATTGTGTTATTTAATTGTACAGTCTGTCCTAAGAGCAGCTGATTTTTATTTGACCTATTTAATGAATCGAAAGACGAAATACTTGAGCTGTTACAGAAAAGGGCAGGACGTGTGCCTGCATGCAGCTTTTGTAGGTGACCTGCTACCGATGAATGACATGGCCCGCTGGCTCAGGTTCAGCCAATTACTCTTGTTAAAAAAAACAAGCGTGATCACGGCTATTTAACTTGTCCTGTTTGCTAAGCACATACCAGAGTGTTTCATGGGCCACTTACAAAAGTGGTTTCTATGTTAACAATCACTGAAGCAGTGAGTAAATCCAGTCATTTAGAACTGACAGCAGGAGAGGGAGGGAGGGAGAGAAGGGCCTCAAAGAGGGGCCAGTAAATTAAATGTTGAGTTGAAGATAAGAAGTACAACAGTGGGAGCATAGTCAATGGAAGGAGGAGCAGAAGAGTAGCAAGAGCCTGTGGCAGAAACGACAGACATTACATAAAAACTGCTCTTCATAGAGCTGACATGCCAAAGTAAACCATAGCAAGTGAATATCATCAGTTATTATATATATATATATATACATATATATATACATATTAACTCTGCAGGCAGAGCAGCAAGGTAACCATTAAAAAAAGGTAATGACTGTATTAGATTTTGCTTTGTTATGTTTATTCTCCAAATTCAAACCAGTGCACTTAAATGAAACAAGTAGAATAAAAGACAGCCTATATGGGCTCACAAGCTCAGCGAATCAGGAGAGTTTACAGAGAAAACCAGATAGAAAGAGTTCATTTTTCCATTTTCTCGTTTATGTTAGCCAAGTGACTAACCTGGCTTACCTGGGAAGTAATGCTTATAAAGGGCCCTGGGCCACTCCAGAATTTTAGTCCAAAAATCAGCACTTTTCTCTTCCCTCTTAGCAGAAGCAGTGGCTGCTGCTGAGGCTGAGGTTCAAGGCAATGTGGGAAGGAGTGTGGGAAGCAGGGGCAACCACCAGATAAAGCACAAAAGGGAAAGGGAGGACGGGGAGGGTGGCAGCATGCAGAGAAGGGTGAGAGGAGTATGAAGAGACTGGGTTAGACACGCTCTTGTGGGCACTCACACACACGCACACACATAAAAAACATTCACAAATACACAAAGGTAAATAGAAGTGCCTTTTCTACCCTGTGCCTCTTGAAGGTTTCTCTCTATTGTAGTTTCTCCTTCCTCCACTGAGGGCAGTGCAGCGACTGGCAATCTGGCGAAGGACTGCCACGCCGTCCGCAGTGATCCCAAAACATTGTTCTTCAAGTCCATGCTCATACGAGTCAAGCTGTCCTTTAGTTCTATTACACAGAGAGAAGCAGAGATTATCATTAAGCCTATGAAACAAAAGCCCATAATACATTATTGGTCTACAAAGACATGTAGAAAGAGGCAGACTGCCATACCCAGGTGCATCCTCTTGCGGCCTTTATGGTGAGGGATCAGCATGGGCTCCAGATCCACCTCTGACACAATCATGGGCTCTATCCGATAAGCCACAGGGTCATACTACACATAAATAAAAAGGAAGAGATGAATGTCACCAATGTGTCCTATTTGTTATGTTCTACTGAATGTTGTTTTTAGCACATGGGTGTGTTTATAATTGGCAAAAGTAACATTAGGCCGATGGGTTACTGTGTATTTAGTGAAACTGCCACCGGTGTTCTTGAGTGTTATTGAGTTGATTCTGTGCTGCTGGTAAATCTATCATTACATGACTCTAACCATTCAAAGGCAAATTTTGGAAACATTCAGAACTGCCTTCTTAATGCTTCTCAGAGTACAAATGGATAAAAGTCAAACAGTAGCAGTAAAAACTAAAAGTGGATGTTATCCCTTTTTGGGGCCCGAGAGCTGAATGTAAGCAGAGCAAATCGGCAATTACTCACTGGGTGGTAGATGTTGTAAAAGCTCTTGCAGGTTGGAAAGGTGTAGTTTGGATCAATGCGCTTGAGTCCACGAACAGTCAGGAACATTCCAATAGGAGAGCCAAAAGCAAAAAACGTTTGAGGGTGGAATGCCAGCTGTGGGTAATCAATGGATACCTGTGGAGAGAAATTGGGGTGAGCAACATTTGTGTCATTAAATGTGTTGGAAACTCTAATGATTTAAATACAGATTCAGACAGTTTTTTTTTTTCTGAGATAACACAGCTATTCAGACAGGATAGAGAGAAAAACAATGGTATTGGGAACATTAAAACTACATTTTATGACATCAAGACAACAGTCAGGGAGCACGGAACAGCGGGGGACCAGGGAACTGATCATTTATGCAACACAAGATGAGCACAGATGCTGAGTGTGGTTTTTGGTTATGTGACTCAGTGGGACAAAGATGGTGGCCACAATCACAGCAAAATGTAGGAAACCCCATTGCTCATAACACAGCCACTATTACACAGTTGCCAGGATTTTTCTCTGATCAGATCAGAATGTCTATGAAGAGAAACTCCAGACACAATGAGACCAAAGATAACAGAGGACAAAGTGTGAGAGCAATGGGGACACCATGTGAGACACACCTGTCCCTTGGCTATGCCTCCATTGGTCTGTCCAGACAAGCGGGGGAGGAGAGAAGCAGGAAGGTGATGCATCGAAGCTTTTATCTACTGGTACTCCCAAGCAAGCAAGTCATCATGTCTGTGTCCGAGTGCGGTACCTGTCCGATGCCCATGTCAAAGTATTCGTAGTCTACAGCACTGGTGACAGACTGCGCCCTGTGGAATTGGGACTGCTGCATCGTCTGTCCTGAAGGCTGGTTACCATCGTGATCACTGGTCACTGAAGGTGGCGCTTGCAGCCCTGGTGCCAGTCGTACTGCTCCTGTCTTACAGTACTATTTAGATTAAAAATATAAAAAGTTATTTGTGGTCATGTATTTTTTTGGTTGTTTTTTTTTTGCAAATAAAGGTTTGTTAAAGGTATGTGGCCTTGATATGAACGCTGAAGGTATATTAATACCAAGCATTAAAACCATCTAGTTAAACTTCATCTAGATTAAGTTCAGATCGAAGAAACATATAAACATAAAGGGGTTGTAATGGTCATAAGTTCCAACTCAAGAAAAGTTAGTACAATTTCAGACTGTGTCTGACCTCTGGAAGCCATTTCCTCCTGACGTAATTCAGGATCTTCTTCCGAGGTCCAAGAGGAATTCCTAAATCTTTGAGATCACAGTCTTGGCAAAGAGCCTAAAACGGAAGAGTCACAGGTTTGTGACTATACATTACAATTGGAATTGCGTTTGCATTCGTGAGTTGTTTGTGTGTGTGTGTATATTACCAGTGATTCTAAGTCTAGGTTTTCTGCCTGTAGTGTATCCAGGTACTGCTGTAGCTCCAGTCTAGTCAGAGTCTGCTCTAGAGTGTCACAGGTCACATGAATGGGTTCATCAGAAGGCACCTTAAGTGGAATGAAGGACAGAATGAGATGGATCCTTATGCAGAGATACGTGAAACATTTTTCATCAGTACACTGATGTCAACTTTTGCTGAAAATGTAACTATACCCCCTTCCTGGCTTCTGAATCAGTCCTCTGATTGGTCAGCAGGTCAAACAGGATCAGCGAACCTAAGGTATGAGAGACAAAAAACCCTTTCACATGTGTAGTCTATCCCTGGAATGCTCTGGAACATTTCCTACTTGGTGCCTGGTGTGAAGTGGAGCAGGGATCAAAATTCAAGGAAATCAGAGCTGCCAACTTGTTACCTCAAGCCTGAGACAGGGAAAATGTGTGTAGCTGTGTTGTGAATGAAAGCAGTAGCATTGTAACATCATCAGTTTGACCAAAGTTTCTCTATTTGTGCATGTCTAACCCAGGCTGTGGCCCACAACTGAAACTGCCCCGTTGAACTCTGGGTGTCTCTGTGTGAAGAGGGCATGAAGCCTGTTGATCTCTGAGGCGACTGTGTCCACTATGGTCTGGCAGTAGGTGGGGCTGTTATAGAAGAACAGGTCCAGCAGAGTGTCATTGGTGAAATGTCTCAGCCTGCTGATGCTGGGCAGGGTTATTCTCTGGATGTCTCTGGAAAGTGGGCAATGAGGGAGAAAATAAAAGGGTGGGAGGAGAGTGTTTCACAATTTACTGAATTTTTTGGAGACATAGCAAGTGTTGCACAACATAGAAATCTTGTTATTGTTTGTTATCTTGTTATCTGTTATCATACTTACTCATCTACTCCAGTGGCATCCCCATGTAGAGCACTGTGCCAGTTGACTGGGAGGAACTCCACTCTACCCACCTTGCCATCTTGCTGAGCGCGCTTATAATGAGAGGCCAGCAGGGACAGGGAAGCACTCCTGAAGTCATTTACTGGAGTAAGACAGAAATTAAGAAGAATTAAGAATTAGCAATCGCTTTATTGGCAGTATATACATTTTTACATACACACACTCAGTTTGTCTTCTGCATTTAACCCATCCTTAGTTGAACACACGTACAACACCGAGCAAATTATGCAACTGAAACATACAGGAGCAGTGGGCTGCCACTATCAAGCACCCGGGGAGCAAACTGGGGGTTAAGTGACTTGCTCAACGTAATTATACCCCCTTCCTGGCTTCTGAATCAGTTCTCTGGTTAGTCAGCAGGTCAAACAGGATCAGAGAACCGAGGGCACATCAGCCGGCTAATGGAGTGGGGGGGGGGGGCATTTTTCACATCAATCACTCCACCACACCCAAATTTTTCCTGCCCGTCCGGTAGGGGAATCGAACCGGCGACCCTCCGATCACAAGCCGCTTCTCCAACCTCCAGCCACGGCTGCCCAAATGAAGGAGTCATACAAAACACACACACACACGTATGTGTTCTGTATTTCACCATATTCACAGTCACACTTACCACACTGTATGATGGATCTGAAGCGCAAGTCACATGCCGGACCAATGCCATGGACCATAAAGACAAGGTGGTCCACTTTTTCTGGTTCACCTGGGAACACAGAGAAATATGAGTCCGACTGTGTGAGCGGTGTTAACTGTAGGTAATACTTTGTGAAATGGGCTTATACCCCAGTTTATGCCTTACTGGTACATCCACACACATACCATCAGGTATTTCTACAGAGATGCTGTCCACTCCTCTTTTGACTGTTCGAGGCCGGGTCTGCTCCGAAGGGGAGGACACCCACTCATCTTGCAACCCTATGGGCTGATACTGCATTATCAGCTGAAGAGAGGAGGATGAAAATAAAGGAGAAGAGGCTTAGTAGAAAGAGGCAATGTACCTAACAAAAAAATTATATACTCAGAAAAGCCTTGATGTGGCTTTGTCATGTATTTAATTACAGACTGCATGGTCATATTTTAACAGCAGGCTTTACTTTGGGATTGTGTAAGATGACAGTCTCTCCAGTGGGAAATTCCAGTTTCGTCTTCCATTCACCCAAGGTTACTGCAACCATATAAGCGTCCTGAAAAATTGGAGGGCAAGGAACCAACCGATATGAAAAGAGAAACAGGTATAGTTAGGAAGAGGATAAAGTGAGACGCTGTAGGAATGAGCAGTGTGATGGCTCATTGCCAGACTACCTCTAGACGTATGCTGAAATCCTCAGGGTAAGGCATGAATCTGGTGTCTTTATCTCCTTTATAGAACCAGGTACAGCGGCGGACTTCAGTGGGAGCTTGGTCCCAGTACACAGCATAGCGTTTCCTCTCCCTGACATGTACATCATAACGCTCTCCGTCCACAGCTACCACCACCTTCTCCTCCTTTTCTCCTACTGCACAGTAAAGACAGACACGTGTGAGCAGACACAAACAGGATTTATAAAACCATATCCTTAAACTAGATTCTAAGCAACGAATGGTTTGGAAATTACTTACAGCTGTACTCTATACTCTATGTACTCAACTATTTGCAGTGCATAATGTACATGTCAAGTATAAATACATGCTTACCACTGTTGCAGGCATTCTCTAGCTTGTCAGAGTCCTCTCTGCTGAAAGGAAGCCAGGAGGTGTTGTCCTCAGCTCGTCGACAGAAAAACCAATGAGGCTGCACTTCTTGATAAGGAGCTGGGACTGACTCCATGTCAAGTATCTCAAAGGACGACGTGGAAGAAGGAGAAGCCTCATCCACCACAGACGACACCTTTAGAAAAATGATGGCATCAGCGTTAGATACGTTTCCCTCTTTGCATCAGGCCAGATCTGTAGTTTTCAGTTTTCAGGTATTACTTGCAAGGTGATCAGCCAGTAATATATAGTCGTAGCTCAGACTTATATAAATATAAGTCTGAGCTACGACTGTGCTCTTCCAATAAGCTTCTATCAAGGAAACTGTGAATATCAGACAAAGTAATGGACAGTCTGGAAAGGATCAGGCACACAAAACCCTGTTTTCTTTACTCCCCTACAAGCTGCCTCTTGTCTCCTATTCTTTCCACAGCTACAGCGTGTGGACAGTCTTTTTCCACTGAATATCTTGCATTCAGAAACAATGCTGCCAGTAATACTTCGGCACTCTGCTGTTCCTGTTTCGGAGTGCTGAGAGGGAGAGCCTGCCACTGCTTGGCACAACAACAAACAAACACATACAGTACACACAGCTGCCAAATCGGGGATCTGATTTGCAGCGCCATGTGCATACAGCAGGTGTACAGATTTAACATAAGATTGAGAATTAACTGACGTGTGAATGGAACGCCCTTCCTAGGAATAAAATCTGGCTGATCACCTTGCAAGTAATACCTTCCTGTTTCTACATCTGGTAACACTATGCAACATGAAAACAGTCAAAGTTTCTTTAGCAAAGTACCTTAAATGATTCATAATACTCAGTTCATTTACATATGCTTCCAGTTTATCATTGACAGACAGACACACACTGACACTAGCCTCGGACATCATACCGGTTTTGTTGTCTCATATCACATGTGCATACCTTGCAGAGGGACAGTATGTCACATGTGCATACCTTATGCACACTGTTCACCCACTACACACATTCCCCCTCAACAAGCCCACCATTGCCACTTTGCCCTACTGTACTATACTAGGCGCACAAACAGTTTCTGTTTACATTTGGATTTGTTAATAACATTTACTGGGCAGTGAATGGTTTCATAAAGCCTTTATGGGAGCCCCACAATACAACATATGATTAGAACTGCATTTCATTACTACAGTAACACTTGCACTTTTTCAATTTCATAATCCTTTGGGAGGAATGAATTCTATTTATAACACTACTGATGTGACAAAGTATTTCAGTGCTGGCAGGGCCTTGAAATTGTGCAAGATCTCATGGTTTGCTGTATGAAAGAACAACAGTCACAGCTCAGTCAAGTTCAGGAGCGAAATAACTTTATATAAATAACTTTATTTTACTTTACTGATAAATGAGAAATGAGAAGACTGGAAGTCTGTTCACCATCAATGTATGTTTCCCCTTACATAAACATAAACACAAACCTAATCCTAATCCATCACCTCTGCAAAGTCTAACCAAACCTAAATCCTAACCTCAATTATGGAGGTCAGCACGACAGGAGAGATTCTGACAAACAACATTATTACACTCGTACAAAAAAAAAACCAAAAAAAAAAACACACACAGGCAGTCTCACCTGATCCTCAGGTGTGTTCACTGTTACCGCAGTCTGAGTGGGGTTGTCAAACAGGTCTTGGGTGTTGACGTTTGGGGCGGCCTGAGTTAGACCCCCCTCTTCACCAGGACAGTCTGACATTAGCTCAGGACCTGACCACAACCCTCAGCTCTGTACTGAGGTGGGCGGGGGGCGCACAGAGAAACAGAACCTGTAACAACCAAGCAGCACACACAATGAGAGCAAAACGGAGGCTTAAAGTCCATCGCCACATCATCACACTTACTATATAACATGTTATAGCCTGTACAACTATCAAGGGATTTATTAGTGATACCTGCAGCTTGGTGATGGGACAGAAAGCGAAACAAGCCAGATCACGTAAGCTCACACCCTATCAACGGTTTAACGGTAACTAGCAACTAATCCCGGCTCTCAGTAACTTCACCTTTCACGGAAATGGAAAAAGGTTATTTCTGTCACTGGTGCATGTTAATGTTCAAAATGAAACTCACACATCCCAGAGGCCAAAGGTGGTTGACGTTGGCTTATGCTTCTGCTAGCTGTGCGTTACTATGGCTGGACGGAACACCAGCGTCAAGTTTTCTGTTTGGACATTTTGCTGGTGATTTGGACGTTATAGCACAGTCGTTAAATTAAACTCACCGACAACTTCACATACAGCTAATGCAGATGATTTCTTTTCGTTGTTTAGCTCGCTCTGGCTAGCTCGGCTAACCAAGGACAGCCTCCTGTCAAACGCAGCCTGGTTTCTCGGACATATGACTATTAAGAGATTAACGATGACGAACGACCCCACTAACGGACAAATGAAAACATAAAAACAACAATATTGATACACAGAATGTTTACTGTGATGCCAAGGCTTTCAAATGTCGCAGTAGCAAAAGGTGAAAGACGTGAACACAGTGTCCCAAGATAAAGGAAAAAGATTCTCAAAGAAAAACATTCTTCGTTTAGTTCAAGTCAGTATTCGGTGTAATACGACGTAATTATGTGTTTGTTTGATTCTAAATCAAACAGTCACCGAAAACATCACCTAAAGTGTAAAAGAAAGGAAACGTCATATTAAACGTTAAATTCACGAGGCGCACGCGAATGTAACATACAACACCACAACATCACGAGGACACCGCCCCCAATTAAGCTAACGTCACGAATTTTTAATATTGAGATTTTGGTTGTTGTAATTCTGCAGCTTCAGCGAGACGGATGCGTTAAAATTTCAGATTTTTCCAACGTAGTGGAAGGTAATCGTAACTTAACGTATTTAACGGATAATTGCTGATTATAACATTTTACATAAATTCAGTAATTGTAAATGAGTAGGTGTTTTGGGGTGCTTGGGTTATATTGTTACAGCCTAAATCCAAATATATAGAGCCTATTTATCACAAATTATATGTAACTGATTTTATTCTGATGGTGTTCCCAATGGTTTGACATAATAAGAAGAATCTGACAATTATTGTATATCTTTTTTTCTCAGTGCACTACTCATATAATAAATTAAAATGATAGGAATGACAAGGTGAAGATTTTGAGCAGATGCTCTCTTGACTTTAATGTCCTCCAGCTGAGAAGCAACTAAAACCAGAGCTTAGCATATTGTAGATGTTGGATAGAATGTCAATCAGGACTAAACAAGTCACCTGACCAGCCTAACCCAGAAATCCTTGGACTGGTTTGAACTGAAATATACCCAGGTATGTGTAAAATGTGAATGTAGTAGGTGTAGGCCTCTCACTAAGATAAGCAGCTGAATTAAAAGTCATAGACACACCCATTTGTAGCAGGTTAACTGTCATGTGGTCGAATTTCCAGCAGAATGATTCATTATCATTAGTCACCACAGTGAATTGATCCATTAGAATTACCTTATTTTACTTATTTTCAATGAATACATGTGGGTTCAGAAAGTTGCATACAACTTAATTCCTCTGTTTCCATTCAAACGTGTACTCAGATTCACTAAAGGGACCACAACATTTGTGACATAGTGTGACTGGTCAAACCACCACCACACACACTTTATGCTTATTTCCCACCTCCCCTCCAGGGCTAATGGAGGGAGGGAAGAGTTAAACATGCCAGGGGAGGAAGAGTCAGTAGAGCTAAAACACATAGACACACCCAGTCCAACAAAGTGTGAGAGACATGAGCCTGTGTGGAGCAATAAGAGGGTGTGGCTTTTTTTTTCTTTCAACAGATAAACTGAGTTTGCCTTGTAGTGAGGGCAGGAGTTACAATCCTGTACAGGCTGCCGTTTACTTTCACTCAGCAGTCCGGCTGCACACTCCTACTCACTCTGTTCCCCTTGTGTGCTTTCTTCCAGCGGTTTGAAGTAAGTCTTTTGAGGGGAGGCAACTTCCAGCACAGAGAAGCACAAAAAAACACAAGAGGACCGCTCAAGAAAAGCTTCAGCAAGCAGCCATGAAGGACAAAGTGAGGAGAGGGGGAGGAAGAAATCAGGCCAAGACTGGTGAGAAATGTGTTTCCCTTTTTTGCTCCTCTTTCTCCCTCTGTCTCCCTTTTTTGTACTTTCCTCTTCCTTCTTTTTTTCTAGTGCCTCCCTCACTAGAGACTGTGAGAAGGGTGGAAGATTTAGCACTGCTGCTCTGAACATGGCTGCAGCCATTCTCTGCTTTCAGCAACTTTCGAATCAGTTGGTCTGCTGTGCACTTTAAACTTTTGTGGTGAAATTATTCACACAGACACACAGCCAAATCATCCTGATATCCCCAGTTCTAAGCTGTGATCCTTTAAGGAGTAGCTTTTTATTTAAATCTCCAGTTTCCCCCAGGGATAAATAAAACGTGTACACAGGGATAAATAAAGTATTCTGATTCTACACACTTTTTCTGTTCACCCAAAATCCTTCTGCCTGTTTTTGAAGTTTCAACAACCTTGTTAACGTTATGCTGTGCTGATCCTTTTGTCACACTCAAGTGGGCCTTCTACCTCTTTTAGCCCCTGCCACTCCCCTTTCTCAAGACAGGATGATTGAATTAAAGTGTGTGCTAGCAGATGCGACTGCCCTAAGGTGTTTATACCCCCACAACAGAGATAAGAATGCGAGGGCACAGCATTGTGATATATTTTTATGTTAATATATGTCATATGTGGAAGGAATTCTGCCTGCTTGTGTAGTTCATTGTATTGGTATGGTGCCAAAACAAACTTCTGGGGCTTCAGTGCAGAAAACAGTGCTGTTTCGTGTAGTAGTAAGGCAGCAGCTTCAACAGAAAAGACACTGATGGCTCCGAGCCTGCAGAGAGGAGGGTTCTTCCTCCATCCAATCACAAATAGAGACGCTATTATTTGGGTGCTTTCCAGTAGTAAAGTAGTCCCAGATTGACAGCAAAAACTGAGGTTTTAATGTACAATGAACTTCAGCCTTCAGCGATGTGTGCAAAGTGAAGTCAGATAAACAGTATCTGCATGCCTCCATGCATGTAAGCACAATCTATTGCCAAGCTATAGGTTTGTTAGTCTATGCATTTTAGCATTCTGCTGTGTGCTCACATGCCTGCGTTGGGTGTGGTTGTCCCTTCACCCTGAGATGACATGAAGTCCAATAGGCAAATTCAACAGGTTTAGTCACACTTCAGGTTGAAGAACACGCCGGGTCCTGCTCTCCCTCTGGTACTACGTGTGTGTCAAAGGCAGACACACCCCACTTTCCCTTTATTTGACATTTTCTTAACATAGATTCGCCCTCACCCGCAGGCAGTCTCGCACACACTGACTCTTTAGTCCTTCTCACTCATGATAATTTCAGGGGAGATTAGTGGTCTTGTTTGATTCTGCAGCAAAGAACAGATGATGAAATCTGAGTAATCATAAGTCATGGCTCTCTCTTATTCATTCACTCATTCAGTTATTCATGCATTGCCAATCACAGTGAAAGTGAACTTTGAAGTCATAGCTAGCTGCAAGAAAACCCAGTATGTAAAGAGGAGAAGGCAGGAAGACAACCACATCTATTTTGCTCCGTGACTATGCTCAGTTAGTTTTGTTTCTCTGGTTTCTTCTTGCAACAGATGTAATCAGCCGGGCTGGTGGAAAGGATGCAGTTATGAAGCAAGGTGAGGACACGTCGTTCCCTGTGAAGATCCAAGGGGCAGGAGTAGAGCCATTTGAGCTGCAGGTACAAAACCAGACTGTCGTTTCCTCTCTGTTGCCTCTTCTTCTACAAATATTAACACTCGACAAGTGATGAAAACTAACATTGATAGCTAAGACTACATATTGATAAATATTCATCATCCTTATTTTGTGCACTCTTGTCATTTTTGACAATGTAGAACTCTGACAGTCCAGAGTTGGCATTGTGCGCACATTGATCTGTCTCTATGACCGTGTGAAGACCTTGTGTGTTTTTTCATGTAATACTGTATTTTCTGTCAGTGTTAATGTTTGATGTACTATGTGCAATATTCCATGTTCTCTCTCTTATCTATATCTGTCTGAGGTGCCCTCATGGAAAACGTTGGTTTATAATCTATATTTTTGCACCACTTGCTATGTTAAACTCACCGTCTCTTTGTAGGTTCATGGTTTTTGGCATGTTCAAGATGCAGTAATGGCTCTGCTTTCGAGGGACGAGGTGAGTCCACGTTCCAATCTGTCACTGGCACTGGCTGGCACGACTCTGGACCCTCTCGCAGAACTGCTAAGTATTAAAGGGCTTAAACCAGGAGCCATCCTTCGCCTGGTGGAAGGTATTGGCATTGCTTATTTTTTTTTATTTTTTTTGAAAGTCATCACAGTTTAGTTCAGATTTCCAATCCACATTTGTTGCATGTAGTTAGTTGAGTTGTCTGGAAACTTTTTTTTTTTTTTTTGCTTAATTGAGAAGCTGACTTTCTATTGAAACTTTTGTGCATTCTTTGTCATCCATGCATTATAACAGTGTACTCTAACAGTGTACCTTTTAACAAGATCTCCCTTACATGTCCGTTTGTGTGTGTACATATCTAGGGTCATTTATGATATAATAATTAAATATAAAATCGGAATATATAGAACAGAATTATCCTGTCCATATTTTCTTCACACTCGTCACCCTCTACCTTTCACACACATGCTTAAGTTTCTCTCAGCTGATTGTAAAAGGCTGACCCAATTCTTCTGAGACATAACACAGTTTATAGTTGCAGAGATTACAGCTGTGTGTCAACTAATTAGTCAGAGTCTTATCAGCTAGCTGTTGAGATACTGAAAGAAACAGTCCTGCAGCCAATCTTTTGGGATGCACAGAATGTAACCTATCAGATTTATGTCTATTAGAATATCCTTAATTAACTGATAAACACCCAATGTCATTTTAAGATTTAAAATCTAACATTTAATGTAAACTTAGCAGTTTAAGTTGATTGTGACCTCATGAGTGAGGTTTGTCCTGTTCTTTCTGGCTGTTTAATCAGGGTTGTTCATACTTCCATGAAGGTCAGTAACACTGAGTGTTTTTCCAGAGCCCTACACTGCCCACTCAGTCCGGCTCCATCTGGCTCGTGTGCTGGAGCTGCTGAGAGCATCGGGACCTCAGGATGCACTGAGAGAAGGACGCTCACCAAGTGTACTGGAGGCACTCACACATACGCATACGCCAGGTACACACACATACTCTGCATCAAGTCAAAGGGCAAAGTTAGAAGGTTAAGCTCACACTAAAATCTCCCTTCTTTCCTGCTGCAGACTCCAGCTTATCGAATGGAAAGAGTCTGAAACGCACTTTAAGCAACACAAAAACAGAAACAACCAGCCCGGACAGCGCTCCCCCAGAGTACCTCCTCCCTGGTTCCTCAGAGAGACCACTCATGGCCCTGCTACCACAGAGCTCTCAGCCAGAAGTATGTAACTTCCTGGAAACTTGTTTTAGCCTGGCCCATAGTGCACGCAGACACTCTGCAACTTTATATGTGTCTCACCAGGCCCCCGGTTACTTGAAGGATTTGTCTCTGAGTTGCTGGAATCCACCTCCAGGACACAGGAAGCTGCAGGGAGACTTCCTGTACATCACTGTGGTGACAATAGAAGGGCGACGGTGTGACATCACATCCTGTCCAAAAGGTTTCTTTCTCAATAGGTAAAAAAAAAGGACTTCCACTCAAACTATTTTCTATTTATTGTTGCAAGTTGTTACAATGTATGATAGGCTAATAGTGGATCATTCTGTCTGAGTGACCGGCTTTGTTAATATTTGAACTTTAACTCGATAAATGTTTTAGTTTAATTATGACTTCTCTTTCTCTCTGCCCTCTTACGCTCAGGTCTACAGAGGACGTGTTCGATCCTCGCCCTGCGCAGTCTTCCCCAGTTTGTCACAGTTTTACTGAGCTGCTCTGTCACATCAGCCCTGCCTTCAAACAAGCTTTTACCACACTCAAAAACAGGTAACATGATTTCCTGTGCATACAGGAAGCGTGAATACTACAGTATCCTAACAGGGAAGTTTTAGCAAGGTGTATATCACAAACTCAGATCATTAAAATTATCATAATTACTGCTATTTTAAAATCAGTGCAGTGAAATGTATTTTTTGGTAATGAAGTTTTCTCTCTTTCTTGCTTTAGGTCACAGTTAACTCCAGCAGAGGTGATGCCCACTCATTACCACACACTGAGCTGGCTCGGGCCTCCCTGTGCCTCTCGCACTCACAAAAACACCTTCAGCAGACTGGCAGTGGATAACGAGCCAGCAACACAGGTTACTTACAAGACTGTGTAATTATTTGTCGAATGGTGTGCTGCTGGCAATGAAAGCAAGTGTAACCATGTGTGTTATGTGTAGGCTCCAGACTGGAATGAGGAGTTGCAAGCAGCCAGAGATCGTCCAGTTGGCACTCTGGAGGAGAGGCTGCAGAGAGACAGGGCTCTGCTTCAGGTAATGAAGACAACCTGTAATTTAGATCTCTTTTAAGTTGTTTCATTTCTTTCTTCACTCAGCTTCTCCTCATCTCAACTTCATTTGTACCTGTTTTCTCAGGTGAACAGTGCATTTGTGAGGGCTGTGATGCAGGGGGCAGTGACAGTTGTAGATGGCTTTGCAGAGCCGGTTAATGGAAACCCAGAGGACCCCGCTTTCCTGTGGGGTGGCCTGTTCATGAGCCAGGGGGCGGCAAGTGCAATGTTTGGCGGGGAAAGGGGTCGCAGGTGAGAGCGAACCACAAGTCCAACGACCAGATCCTGTTAGCGTAAAGACACTTGATCATAATTGTGGTATCTCATTGTGCTATAGCTGTAAATGATTCCCAAAGCACACCTTGTCCACCTGCTGGGTCGGAGAGCCTAATATATTTTTTGAGTCTGATTTGGCACTGATTATTTAGTTTAGTTTTCCTCACCTTGTATCTGCAGGGCTGCTCAGAGACTAGAGCTTAAAGGAGTTCAGGCCTACAGTAACATAGAGGGACTACAAGCGCTGCACACTCTACCTACAGCCATTGTAGACTACAGAGGAGTGCGGCTATCTGCTCAAGGTCTGGCTCCTGGCTTAGAAGGCTCAGAGCAGGACCAGGGAACCGCTCCTGCTTCAAGGTATACCCTGCGGACCCGTTATTCAACAGTTCACTGTGGTAGTGGTGTCAACACTCAACATTTTTTGTCTCTTCTGCTCTATAGGGGTTTGCTGTATGGTGTAAATGCAGGACCCCAAGAGTCCCCCCACCGCAGACGGCTGCTAGAGCTCTTGGCTCACGCTGCCAAGTCTCTTTGTCTCCAGAGACATGTCGTCGTGACACCCAGCTGTCAACAGGTACCACTGTTCACGTCAGTGGATGCTCAGGGTCTACTGGGGGCTGATGGGAGGTTCTACATACTGGATGTGTTCAGGACCTCCCCGGCTGATGCCAACTTCTGTCCAGAGGTGGAGACAGAAAGTCAGATGGTCATTGAAGAAAATGAGAGTAATAAAGGCTGTGAGGGCGATGAGGAGAGGAAGGGTTGTGTAAAAGAAGGCTGGCCAGAGAATTATCACTCAGACTCCGGGCTGCCGAGGAGTTTTCCTCATGGTCTATGTAGACTGAAGCCAGAGCTGGTGCAGGCCTTCATCCAGCACAAGTGAGTTCTACATGAAATAAAATGTTTTTTAAAGTCAGTTTTATAGTTCTTCTTTTTTTTTCTTTTTTTTTTCTTTTTTTTTTTTTTTACAAAGTTGAAGTCTTGTTTTTTGATTTTTATTTATTTATTTATTTATTAGACATTGCCAGTTCACTCAGCGTGTCAGGGAGATCTTGGACGAGAATGGAGGCTTTGAAGAATGCGCAACAGCAGGTAAGAAGTGTTTTTTGGAGAGCTAACCCAACGGAGAACAAAAGTATAGTTAAGAACTTGGGCCATTTTAAGTTTGACATATGTTTGTTTACTTACAGGTGACTCTCGAGCCACTATGGCAGTACGAGCGGCTTGTAAAGAAGTGGGCTCAGTTAGCGACATTATCTTTGAGATGCGCTTCAACTCAAACATCTTCTCTCCAGGTACCACGAGAAACTATGCACACACACACACACACACACACACACACACAGAGTCAAATCTTTACTTACAATGACTCTTGTACTTTGTGTTCAGGAATATCCTTCCCTGCTACTGAAAGTAAATCAACAAAGCTGCAGGGAAGGTTGTTGAGGGAAGCTGCATCTTTCATCATTACACACCAGATACCAGCCTTTGTAAGTGGATCCACTGTTTACATTCTATATTAGGCATATCTACTGCAAACATGAAACAAGCTCAGCATATGTATGTGTGTGTGTGTACAGGTGGAGTGTTGCCTCCAAAGCAATGAAGCACCAATGGATGGAGCTTCTCTAAAACAGGCGCTACACCAGAGAGGCATCAACCTCCGATATCTGGGTCATGTGATCAAGACCATCAGCCAGTCAGAACACAAGGAGCGCCTGAGGCATATAATGGTACATCTGACTTACAACATAGCCAAACTTAAACTAGTCTTGGGGATATAATCACTCTTCTGACCTTCTAACATTCCCCTTTCTGTTTTAACCAGAGAACAATCATAGGTGAAATTTTCATTCGCTCAGCAAGACGAGTGTTCAACAGTTTCCTCCAGGTAATTTACTATATTTCTTTAGTGAGCATTCCTATTTGTTCTCATGCTTGCACACTTCAAAGTTAGGTGGTGAACTAGCAGCAGGTGTGCGCTCAGAGCAACTCAGAAGAATGAAGTGCACCCTCCGGTTATGTCTTTGCAGGGTGTGGACGTGCCCAGTCTTTCTGCAGCTGTCAGTCACTTCCTCTGCTGCCTGTTGGTTCCTCACTTCACACCCGCCTCCGTGCAGGAGGAGACTAAAAAGAAGTCGAGGCGGCGTGGCCGAGGTGCTGGTGCCTCCGAGAGCACGCCCTGGAGCACGCTCACAGGGGCTGAGCTGTATAACCTGGTCTGCCAGGAAGCTGTTGAGACATATAACATCACTGACAGCCTCGGGTGAAGAAACTGTCTTTGTTTGTTCTCACTGCATGTTTGTTATTTGTGTTATGTCTTAGAGTCCATTTTACAATGCCTATTTTCTCTGTGACAGCTCCAGTCCAAACCACCTGGTGGAGCACTATGGCCTTCATAAGATCTCTTTGCTAAGAGAGTTCTGTCTGAAGACTGGAGTACAGGTGCCTGACTTCTGAAATATGGATTTAGTGTTGTTAGCTTGGTAAAATTAGTAACTAACTCAACTAAAACACAAATATGCATTTTTGAAATTCTGCGTCTATACCAGCTGAGGCTGAGAGACTACTTCCTCGACAACCAAAGTAAAGCTCCCATTGGTCCAGACGACGTCCTCAACATCTTCCCCATCGTCAAGCATATTCGCATTCCAACTGTGGATGCTTCAGCAGCGCATCAAGCTGCACTGACCTCCATTCAGAAAGGTGCGTAAATAAAGCTAAAGAGTTCTTGTGCTGCAGCCTCATGTATTTTTAATCTCTATGCTCAATCTGTGTTTTTGAACAAAATCTAAATGGAAAGTAAAGTCTGTGTTTCCCAAATGCAGGTCTGCTGGATCAGGCCCATGAGAACCTGAAAGAAGCAGTCTACCTGTTTGGCAGAGTGTGTGATGACCTGCACCCTGAGGCCTGTTACTGCCACAGCCTGTTGGCCAGGGTGGCCTTCCTGCAGGGGAAGGCAGCTGAGGTGGGTTTTTACGGCTACATTAACACACTTTACAGTGGTAGAAACATTTACGCATTTGAGAAGGAAATATTTTTTGTGGTAATTTTTACTCCACTACATTAATCTGACGGTTCATTAGTTAATTAGTTTATAAAATATCATAACACATTGAAAGAGTCTGCATAATGAGCATTTTTACCCTTTCATGCATTTTGATGATAATATATTTTAACTGTTAGTACAACTTGTATTGCAGGGCTTCTTCTGACACTGCAATGCAATTATTTTTTGAACGTTGCCATTGTTATATCTGGCCCAAGTGTCCGTGTCAATTTCAGGAAGTGCTGAAGTGGCTGTAAATCTTTATATACGTGAAGCTGACTGTTATCCTCATTGTGACTTTCTCTGTTCTCCAGGCTCGCAGTGTCCAGCTGAAAGCAGTGGTCATCAGTGAGAGAGTGCTTGGCTTTGACCATCCAAACACCATCCAGCAATATGTGAGTATGGCCACACGTTTTGTACCCGTGTGTGTGATTAACCTGGTGGTAGCGCTAATGGAAATCCCCCTCAGATCCCCAGGTCGATAACCACTCATTCCTTCTTCTTTTCTTTCTTCATGAAGTATTCACTGTGTCATGTGTATAACGTGTGATTATTTTAAATTTATTGTTATATATAGGCTCTCTTGGGTGTGTATATGTTTGCTGGAGGAGAAACTGCCCTTGCCCAGAAGTGTCTCCTCAGAGCTCGTCTGCTAACGCTAACAGTCCATGGAGAGGACCATCCCTACATTGCCACGCTGGATGTAGGTTCCAACAACTTGGTGTTCGCACCAAGCACAAAATTGGCTTTTCACAGTATCGTGATAAACAATATTTACTTTCTAACAATCTCATTGCTTTGTGTAGACCTGTCTTGGGTTGGTGCTGACAGGAGATCTGGCAGGGCAGTACTTGAAGAACGCCCTCAGACTCAACATTTCCTTCTTCGGATCCACTAATGTACACACTGCTCTAAAGTAAGATGCAGTTTATAGCTTGCGCACCCATTTTGTATGCAAAATATGTACCCTGATCCAACGTCCTCACCATTTTTCTCCCTGGTTTCTTGCCTCTGCAGTCAGCACCTGTTGGCCCAGTGGATGTGCAGCAAAGGTGACTACCGAAGTGCTATGAACTTTGAGAAAGAGGCCCTGGCTGCTTTTACCTCCTTGGTCAGTATATCTACTTGAGAGAAGATGAAACACGCGTAGATTGGCTATGTGTGCATGTCATTTTATGGTTATTATGTCTCTCAGTTTGGAGAGGATCACGCTCAGACACGCTGCAGCAAAGAGTTTCTGTGCACCCTAACCAAGCAAGCGGTGAAGGTGGAACGCTCCCTCAGACAGGCAGGAGCTGACCAGACGGAGCAAATAGTGGAGGTACAGTCTACCCAAGAGCTCATGTTGTCTCTGTCGCCGCTAAGCTCTTTGAAATGCTGGGAAAAAGGGGGAACAGTGTGCTTACTTATCTCTCTGTACCCTCTGTCCTCAGTGTCTGACTCCCACAACTGACAATGTGCTGGAGCAAATGGTTCTGGTGATGGGGGTCAGGAGGATTACACAAAGGTAAATATTCACTGTAATGTATGATACCAAATGGTATGACAGGCACTGTGTTGATGCTGAAATGTAGTTTGACTGCATATAGGACTGATATAAAAATCATAAAAAAAATACAATAAACAAACTCATTTTTTACACACATAAACTAATAATTTTCTTAATTACAAGCTTTTACATTTGTTTACTTGAAGATATGTTGAAAAATAAACTTGTCAGTACTCTCTCTCTAAGTATTGATACTGGTCATTTTGGTGTTTTTTTTACAGTAATATTATTTATCCTCCAACCAATTAACAATTGCTGCTATACTCGTATCTGTGATGAGCAAAAACGTTCAATATTTATCTAAAAGTAACCAAAACTCTAATTTCCCATAAATAACATGATATTGTAGGAGATGTGACAGCACTCTAAATGAATATAAACTGATCTCAGTGATGCATAGTTTTTTAATTGATAATTTGAATATTAACCTCTTTTTATTGCTCTGGTGCATAAAATCATTTTCAGATCGACTTTCTCTTATGTAGGAAGCCTCTCATGGATTTGTTGTGTTTTCACAGTGACAGGTTCCAGGAGTATAAGCAGAAACACCTGGAACTGAAGGCAGCTGTGGCGAAAGAACTGGGATTTAAAATTCCCAACGAGCTTGTGCCCTCAGAGACTGTGCAAGAGGGGGAGAAGAGCCCAGCTCAAGAAACAGGATGCGGGAAGGACGCTGAGGACGGAGGAATCTCGGCAGAGGAGAACACCAGCGAGGGCCAACAGGAGCAGCCAGTGGAAGAGACCTTGGTGGAGGGAGCGGCCATAGCTTCAGCTAATGGTCACGTGGTGAAGCCGGCTGAACAGAACCAGCATGGGGACAGTGACACAGCAGCTTCAGATGCTGAGGTCAAGATAGTGAACGGGGAGTCAGAGGTCAGGGCTGCAGGAGAGGAAACTGAGATGAAGTCAGATGACGTTAATGGTGAGATGAATGGAGCTTTGGAAATCACCACTAGCCCAACAGTCCTTAAGAGTAAAGGGACCTGGGCAGATGTTGTTTCAAAGGCTCCCGTAGCTAACGGAACAGTCAATGGAGTGACAGATAGCGTCACAGAGAACGGAGTAGCTGAGGAGTGAAAACAGAAAAAAGATGACAGTGTTGTAACCGAGTTTTTACAAGTCACTGCTGTAAGATAAAATTCTCCCAGGATCCCAGATGAAACCTGATCCGATGAACAGGAAGCAGAGCATAAGATGACAGAGAGTCAGATGAGTACTTCTTTGTGTTGGAGATATTAATGCTGATGCTGGGAGAGGGCTGTACTGTTGAGTGTTACGTTTTTTCAGCAATAAACTTTTTACTCTGGTTTGGTTTTTTTTGGCACAAGCACAGTACATCCACACATGTAAAAATGATGTGTGAAGGTGTGATTCTGCTCTCTGATAAACAATTAGAATTCAGGTACAAACTAACAGTCTTCACCAGATTAAAAGAAAACTCTGAGACGTTGTTTTGAGTTCAGAGTAGGAAAGTCAAGCTGTAAAAATAGAACTAGGACTTGAGAATAGAACTTTTATAATGTTTCTAACCGAATGTGAAAACGCAAACACAAGAAATGCCACAAGTGAAGTATCATTTAAACAAAAAGGAGATCAGTGGAAATCGATCTGCACACTGATGAAACAAACTCAAGATATGGAAATATCATATAAAATAGTATGTCTTTTATGTAAAAGTTACATTTTTACCACATAGAAATGCTCTGCAAAGAACATATCACTTTGAAAAGTCAATTCTGACAACAAGAAAGCATTTGATACCAGAGACATTCATGTTCCACCTGCTGAAAAGCATCTACTGCTTTTGTTTTCAGAAAAAAAGAAAAGGATAAAGCTAGTTGTATTACGTGTGATGTATCATCTCATTTGAGTGGCTTTCAGATTGACTTCCATGCTGTACTAACTGAAGAAAATGTTTTCAAAAGGTCTGTATAATCGTTACTTAGAGAATAACAGCACAAGGAAGAGCAGCTGTGTTTCACTGCCTTCACTGGTTGAACTTTTCAAAAAATAAACTGAAATTTCAGAAATGGGCTCTTATTTAACTGAAACCACACCACATCGTGACCTCACTTTGTCCTGAAGTACACCTGCACGTCACTGCAGCCGGATGAGAAATTAACCCAAAGGAGGTCACTAAGAGCGAGATTTTATTGTTTTATTGTTAGGAACTTCCCCAAGAGGCTCAGCAGTACTGCCTTCATCCCGTGAGACAAACTGCTGTGATGGTGACTCACTATTACAAGATTTAATTCTCAAGTTCAGATAAGAGATAAGATAAGAACTTTATTGATCCTGCAGGAAATTGTTGAAAGTAGGAAGCAGGGTGCATTTATTTAAAAACTGCTTAAATCAATGTCAACAATAAAAACACTCAGTGCTGTCCATTCCTTGTCCATCTTCTGTCTCAGCTCTGGATTTTCCTCTGAATAATCTCTAAATCAGCGCAGTGTTGGTACTGTGGTTCGGGTGGATCCACCCAGGTGGACTGTGGGAGTCTGTTAAGGCTGCCGGTAGGAAAGGTGATGACTGCTGTGTCACTGAAGACGTCGATCAGTCGGGATGGACAAGGCAGCTGTCTCTCCTCACACACGGACACGGCTTGTGTAATGTAGCTGTAATCGCGCTTGAACTCCCTGTCGATTGTCCTGTTGGGACGACAGACAGGAGATGTTAACTAACTTCCAATTTCTTAACCGTTAGCTGCCTCATTCATGTCTTGTACAAACCTTTCTCTCATGCCAATGAAGCTGTTTCCAATGATTATCATCAGAGGAAGACACTGTGCACTCCAGTTCTTCCACAGAAGGTTGTTGTACAGGGCTTTCCCACAATGCATCAAGTAAAAGAGCGTGGGCCTGGTCGCCAGACGTTTCCCCTCCTGCACAGTACAGTGCGACAGACGGCCAGTAAGCTATGAAAATCAACTACTTTTCAAATGTTTTATGTTAATTTATTATTTACATTCACATGCTAAAAAGACACTTGGACATATGAGATTTGAAAATTTACCACCAAGCAAACATTTTAATAAAGCACTTTTTTTCATGCTTAGGAACATTTTAGCAGCTGAGTCTTAAATCTTGGTTGCAAAGAGTTTCCTACAAGCTCTTAATCCCATAACACTGGAAACTTTCACGAAAACGCCCACACTTGCAGCTCAGATACCTCCCAACATTAACTCTGAGTATTTACATAAAAAAACGTAAGCATTTTTCGGTTTGATTAAAAAAAAACTTGTTGAGGTCTTGACAGAGCTGTTAAGCATTTGTAATTTTAATTGACACGGCTGACTCATTCAACACTGGCGTTATCAACATGTTCTCTGCACTGTCTCCCAGAGGTTTTTCACTTTTCAAAATAAAACACAACTGTCAACATTCAACACTGGCATTATCAACATGTTCTCTGCACTGTCTCCCAGAGGTTTTTCATTTTTCAAAATAAAACACAACTGTCAACAACTGACCTCGTTTTCTGTGAGTACAGTCACACCAAGTTCTCTCAAAACATCCCTCTCTCCAGAGGAGAAAGCAGGGTCATACACGGAGCAGTCCTTCAGGGGAATCTGGAGGGAGGAGGAGCAGTGAGGCAGAATTTATAATGAACAGGGTCTCGTGTCGAATGTTTGTTTTCTCATTAGATAAACACATCCTCTAACCTGTCCGGCATCCAGCAGCAGAAGCAACATGGCAAGCTGGTAGCGAGCTGAGACGCAGGAAGAAAAGGGGCCGAGGCCATAACACACACACTCCAGCTGCTGGCATGATCTGCCGTCTCCGCTCCTCCCCAGCTCATCGGTGGTGGGGTCCTCAATGCCCCCTTTCTCTGGAGGTTTTGAGAGAGCTGCTGATCCTGCACCCAGCAGCTGTTCTGAAAACAGGGATTTCAAAGGTTCACTGAGCTGTAAGAAAAATAGTTCCACAGCCAGGAAAAATATGTGGTGCTAACTTCTCCAGGTGACTCACCTTTCCACTCCTGCCAAAACTCCTCGCATCTTAGCTCAGACCTACAGAGGAGGATACGCAGCGTTATTGTATCATTCTGAGTTCGTGTACAAGAATTTTTACTGCTATTCTAGGACTATGCTGCTTAACTGGACTTAGACTTCTTACACCGTGTCTCTAATTCGTTTAACAGTTTTCCCGATGTCCAGCTGCTCTTGGCAGCATGCTGCATTTGAGGACACCTGAAGTGTTTTTGATTTCCGCGCTGTACCCTTTCTTCTCCCGGCCACCTGCCACTCCTCCCCGGTGTCCGACATCTATGATAATTCACCGGTTGCCCATATACCCGTGCACAGACATTTCATATCGATATTCGTTTTATCAACAACGTTCGGATATAAGCGATGCCTCTGGTCGGCATGTCTGTAGCAAGTCGGACTATTTACGGTGTAACACACGGATTTCCTCTTCCGGTGTTATGCCATATTTTGTATTCCTTGGTTTACCCTGGATAAATAAATGAATAATAAATACGCTGCAGGTGAGTAACTTATACGTCACCGTTGTGATGGAAGAAACTACGTTTTCTGAAGCGCCAAATCGAAACAGTCGTATTAAAAATGGTTAATCATTTGATACAGTAAAAAGGACGACGTCTGCTGGCCAAAAGTTGGTATTGCATGCATTTGTGTGCGTGTTTATTAAATATATTGTTAAATCTGTTATTAAAACATTTGCAAAGAATAAAATTAGTTTCACTGTTTTCATTTTGTATAATTACTTGACATTTGTGATTGGAGATAATGACCTAATCATCTCACTGTGGGGAAACACACCAAATTCTATTTGATTGAAATTATTTTAAAATACTACCATTTCAGTTATCGAAAAATAAAATCGATTTATTTTCTCAATTATTTTGTTTGTTGTGTAACACTGAGACATATCTACGCGTGTTCATGCGAACATATACGACAAGGAATTACAATTTTCAGGGCACAAAATTTGATACAACACCGGCAGTTATTGTGACAACCGGAAGTACTTGTGTTTTCGTGCCTACAACGACTAACGTGAAGCTTCTATCACTTCAGTCGAAATATCTTTCGTTGCTCTCACGAAAGAATGAAAGCATACTTTTCTTGATCTCTGAGCAGGGAGATAACGAACATTTCAGGTAAGAAACACTTCCTCCTAAGTTTTTCGGACAAAACGAGCGGTTTGCATTAGCTAACAAGCTAGTATATACTAGCTTAACGTTTGTGTTTTTTCCTCAGGGGCAGAACTAGCAATGTAGCTAGTTGGTTAGAGATGTTTACGAATAGTACTTGTGTTGCTAGCTAGCTACCATCTGCTGTTTCAGATGATGTTGTTTGTAGTAAATCTGTTGAAAAGACTAAATATGAGCTTAGCTTGTTAAACGATATACTACATCGATATGCTATATCGTTTAGAAAGTTAAGATCATTGTTGTTGACATCATTTCCAGGTAAGATACAATTTCCATTTCATTTCGACTAAAAATAAACAAAGAATTCTGGATATGAGGTTAGTGTAGCCGAAAGAAAAAAATCTCAATGTATTATAGCTAACGTTAGATTTCTTAACGAACTTTTGGCTACCGCTGGTGGCTTTCATTCGCATTTAATTATCTCGGTTGTCATTTGAATTTTTTACGTTACTTTAACCGTCTTGGTATTTTTGTTTCTATGATTTATGCAGAGATGTCAATGTCCCATCTGTATGGGCGGCGAGATGAGGAGGAAGAAGGTGTGGAGGTGGAGAGTTTTGAGGTGACTGACTGGGACCTTGCCAATGAATTCAACCCCGATCGCCGCAGATTCAGGCAGACCAAGGAGCAGGCTACCTATGGCATCTGGGCTGACAGGGATTCAGACGAGGATGAAAGACCTAGCTTTGGAGGCAAGAAGTAAGGCATGGGTTCCATTATATTGCAGCCTTAATTCTCTTGATGTGTCTTACATCCGTTTCCCCTGTTGAAATGTGTTTCCCCACACCTCAACCTGCACACAACCTTATCCTTTACCCCAAGCGGTCCTCCTCTGTGATGCTTAACCTGACACCAACCTTATCCCAACTCGATCACTGATCTCTGCTATGCCTAACCCCGAACCATAACCTTACATTGCCTGTGACCCCAATGGGGCAAACGTCGCTATTCAACAGTACAAGGTTTTTTAAAAACAATTATTAACAAGTTGAGTGATTTGTTTGTATTTTAGATCGAAAGACTACACTGCTCCAGTGAACTTTGTGAGTGCTGGTCTGCGTAAGACTGCGGCTGAGGAGAAACAGCAAAAAGCAGAGGGGGGTTCTGATGACTCTGACAATGATGGCCCTTCAGCACCTCCTGCTTCTCGTGGCACTGCGCCCAAAAAGCTTCAGATGGTAAATTTTGTTCTTGTCGTTGTTCTTTGCTCATTGTAGTATGTTCTGTAACAGTGTTTTGTCTATTATTGTCCTTAGGGTAATTTCAGGGGGAACCAGTCCCAGAGGTTTGCAGGTGGCATACAGTCTGGAAAAGGCATTGGGAGCTGGGAGAAGCACACCAAAGGAATTGGACAGAAACTTCTGCAGAAAATGGGCTACCAACCAGGCAAAGGACTGGGCAAGAACGCTCAAGGTGGGCAGGCCTGAAGAGGTTGTGTTACTGAGATGTTGGGTAATACTGTGATTTGTTGGAGCAACAGAGTAGGGTTGATATATTCTGACCTCGTCCCCTCTATTTCTGCAGGTATTGTAAACCCCATTGAGGCAAAGGTTCGAAAAGGCAAAGGAGCAGTGGGTGCTTATGGCAATGAGCGAACCCAGCAGAGTCTTCAGGATTTCCCTGTGATCGACTCAGAGGAAGAGGAGGAAAAGGTACAGTGTTATCAAAAGATTATCTATGCCTCTTTTCCAGCTATGCTCACTGTTGTGTTGTCTAGCATAAGTGACATTGTAAAGTCAATCATCATTATTATTTTGACTTAATTCTCCATTTCTGTCTCTGTAGGAGTTTCAGAAGGAGCTAGGACAATGGCGTAAGGATCCTGCAGGCCCTGGAGGAAAGAAGAAGCCCAAGTATTCCTACAAAACTGTGGATGAGCTGAAGGCTAAAGGCAAGCTGGCAGTGCGCAGTACAGCAGTATCTGCTGGAGAGTTGGCACAGGTCAAGGTATGTTGGAAAAGGCTTATATTAAAACTCCTTTGTGTCTGTCTCACAGCAGAACACTGTGGTTTTGATCAGCACACCTCTTGAATTATGCTGCAATGTTGTATAAGTCAGCTGTACTTTTGCACACAGTCTGTTGTGGATGAAATTCTTAAATGAATGTAAGCTCATGGTCAGCTGCTATTTTTGTCTATTTTTCTTATATCTTTCTAGGTAATAGATATGACTGGAAGAGAGCAAAAGGTATATTACAGTTACAGTCAGATGTCCAACAAGCACAGCGTTCCAGACGAAGGTCCACCGAGCATTTCCGCTCAGGATCAGAAGGGATCCGGCTTTGCTCTCCCTGAACTCGAACATAACCTGCAGTTACTGATTGACCTTACAGAACAGGACATATTACAGGTATGAGAGTACCAAACATATCTGTAGTTTTATGTCATTGTGATTTCTACAGGTTTTCTGTGTGCCACTCTAGTATGTTCTCAACCACATACTGACATATTTTCTCTTTTCCTATCTTATATTACCTCCTTCAGTCTGCCAGACGTCTGCAGCATGAAAAAGATGTGGTTGTCTCTTTGAGCCACGAGTCACGAGCGCTGCAGAGCAGACTGGAAGCAGAGGAAGATGCAATCCGAAGAATGGAGGCCGTTCTGGCATTTGTCGAGCGTTTTCCTTCTGCAGAGATGGCACCAGGGGAGGGACCCACCTTGCAGGTGCGTAATTGTTGAACACACAGACTCATAGCTACAGTTCAGTCCATGTTCTGTTATCACAGCCACATAGGTAACTTTTGGTTTTGGTACCTTCCTCCTCTTTCTTCAGGAGTGTGCTCGGATCTTTGAGACTTTACAAACAGATTATTATGAAGAATACAAGACAATGGGACTTGCTGATCTGGCTGTAGCCGTTGTTCACCCGTTACTCAAAGAGAAACTTCGTTCCTGGGATCCTCTGAAGGTATGATTTTGGATTTATTCTAGGCTTTTCCATACTTCCATTATTGGCATTGATTAGTTAATTATTAATAAAGCTACCCCTGTTCTCCATTTATTTCAGGACAGTTCTTATTGTCTGGAAGACATTGGTCAGTGGAGAGCAATTCTTGAATCTAGAGACCTCCACTCCAGTGTCACAGATTCAAACATGGACCCTTACCACAGGTCATTTTAAACACTCAAACTTAATTAAGCTGTGCTGGAGAGATTTGGATTAGTTCTACTACTAGACGTTGGAGTTTGTATTTGATTGTATGTGTACTTTTTTTTTGTTGTTGTTCAGACTGTTGTGGGAAGTGTGGATCCCAGTGATGCGGTCCTGTGTGTCAAGCTGGCAGCCTCGTATGGTTGGGCCAATGGTGGATTGCGTGGAAGTGTGGGCTCCTCTTCTTCCCCTGTGGATCCTGGATCACCTGTTGGAGCAGCTGATTTTACCACGGCTACAGAGAGAGGCAAGATACACCCACTATGTCCATTTAAAGACACACATACTTAGAAATGGAGAAACTCCAGTGGTTTTGTTCCTTTCACATAGTTTACTTGTGAATAATTTCCCTCTACATCACAAGCTGTTTTTGTTTCCTGTTTTGTAGGTGGAGAACTGGAACCCTTTAACTGACACAGTGCCCATCCACTCCTGGATTCACCCTTGGCTGCCTCTTCTCCAATCCCGTCTGGAGCCGCTTTACCCACCAATCAGGAGCAAGCTATCTAACGCCTTGCAGCGGTGGCATCCCAGTGACGCCTCAGCCCGCCTCATCCTGCAGCCTTGGAAAGACGTTTTCACGCCAGGTGCATGGGAAGCCTTCATGGTGAAAAACATCATTCCTAAGTTGGGTATGTCTTCTTCAGCAACAGCTTTAAGTATGCCATACCAGTGGATGAAAATGATTTCCCTGCAGGTTTATTCATGCCTGTTCCTCCTTTTCCTACTGATTTCATTTCTTCATGTGATGGCTCTTCTATCCCTCCTCAGCTTTGTGCCTGGAAGAGTTGGTCATCAACCCTCACCAGCAGCAGATGGAACCATTTCACTGGGTGATGGACTGGGAGGGAATGTTGTCTCCCTCCAGCCTTGTGTCCCTGCTGGACAAAAATTTCTTTCCAAAGTGGTTGCAGGTCAGTCAGTGACTATACTTTGACAGTGAATTGTAGACAGGATGTAGTTAAGATGCACTTAGCTGCCATTAATTATTGCTTATTTGTTTGTTTATTGTGACTTTGTTATGCTTGTTTATGTTTTGTTGATTATAGGTCCTGTGTTCATGGTTGAGCAACAGTCCAAACTATGAGGAAATCACTAAATGGTATCTGGGCTGGAAAAGCATGTTTAGTGATGTCCTGCTGGCACAACCACTCATTAAAGAGAAGTTTAATGAAGCTTTGGACATCATGAACCGTGCAGTGTCCTCAGGCATGGGTTAGTATTACACTCAGTCCCAGAAAATAAACACATGCAAACTACAGAATATCTTTGCTGTTATAAAATGATGATAATTCATCACTTCAGTCATTTTTTTTCTCTCTGTATTAAAATATTGTACAATATATTCATCCGTTCTTTTTCATATCCACAGGTGGATATATGCAACCTGGTGCAAGGGAGAACATTGCATATCTAACCCAGACAGAGAGACGAAAGGACTTCCAATATGAAGCGATGCAGGAGCGGAGAGATGCTGAAAGCGTGGCTCACAGGGGCATCAGTGCTGGTGTGCCAACTAACTTTAAAGATCTTATCCAGACCAAGGCAGAGGAGAACAACATTGTCTTTATGCCTTTGGTGGCCAAGCGCCACGAGGGCAAACAGCTGTACACGTTTGGGCGTATTGTCATCTACATAGACAGAGGGGTTGTATTTGTGCAAGGAGAGAAGACTTGGGTGCCCACATCTTTGCAGAGCCTGATAGATATGGCCAAGTGAGGGTGGACTGACTGGTTCTTTGGTCTGTCAAGTGTGAAAGAAAATAAGAAGAGTAAATGTTGTTTCTTTATGGAACTTCAGGATGCTTATCCTTGTCATAGTTGTCTTTGTACATTTTAAAGTGTTGCAAGAACTGTGAATAAATCTTTTTGGAACATATGTGGTGTACTGTGTCACTTTTTTGTATTAGATGTGCAAAATGAACAATTGCATATGTTCAGGTACTGTGAGTGCAGTATAGTACAGGTGTTTATATTACATTAACTGTTCAGGTAGTAGTGCAGACAGAAACTTTCTTGTAATTCATATTTATTGCAAGCAAGCAAGCTCACTTTTGTAGAAAATGTACCACAGGAAAGTGAAGTATGGCAATATAAGAATATGTGCATTTACAAAAAAAAAATTACATTTGTGATACTTATGTTCATGACATTTTGAATGATGTCTGACTTTACTGTGCGTTTTTGGGTACATTTATACCATCTCTGCTTTTTTAATTCTTTTGTACGGAATAACAATTTAATGATAGAAATAAGGAATAAAGTAGTATTTCATTTGTCGGTGTAGTCTTCCTGCATGTCTTTGCGATATCATTGTGCATTTCTTTACTGTGGGTGGCAGTGTAGCTTCTTTTGCAAACTGGTTTGAGACTTTTGGCACGTCAGGGCTTCCGTCCGTGTTCAGCGCTTTGCGGTGAAACAAAGTGTCGTGTATATGTGAAGTTGTGCGCGATTCAATAATTTCAGACTAATTTTTGCATCACAGAGGTACGTGAAAGTGTACAGCCATCTCATCAAATCCACAGCATATCGACATTTTGGTATTTAGTATTGGAAGGCCTGCCTTTTATGAGCCAAAAAGCTAACGGCTGTTAGGCAATGAGTTAGCCATAGCTACCGCAGAGCTACAGTGCTAACGTTGGCTAGTTTGCCAACAAGGAAATACTGTTTCGTGTGTTACTGTAAATAACTAAAGGATTTCACAGATTGTTTTATTTTATTTAGTCTGTATATTGTCGGTCTTTTCCCCAGCCATCCATGTCGTCGGACGCCCTTAAGAAGCGTAAGTCGAAGGTTCTCCGTAGTGAAGGAGGAACCCCCGAGATGAAGCGAGGCCGAGGAGAGGGGGAACAGCAGGTAGGACACCACCGGGAAGGAACGGAGGGACAGCAGTGTGTAGGGAGGCATTCAGCAGAGGGACTGGAGTCAGTGTCCTGTGTCATTGGGCATTGTAATTGAGATATAAAATTCAAAATAGTCGGGCAAGTTTGTCTTGAAATCAAAATTGACACAGAGACGCCATGTACTTGAAATAAACGTATCCACTCTAAAGAGCTTTTTACTCTTCTATTTGCCAATTTTACACAAAAATATGTGGAATGGACTAGATTTTAAAATCCAAAATTTAAAGACTGCTCAATTAAACGTCTTGCACATAATCCATATAATCTTCAGAAATGACCTGAGCTGAATCTGCACCTCTCTGTTAGTATCAGCTACAACAGGGTTTAATAACTTTGTGACTTGAATAAAGGTCCTTATGTAATTAAAACACAAAGCTCTAGTTGATAAATGACTCATGGGAGCAAATACTTACTTGGATATACATTGGATATATATTTCTAAGCATTATGCTTTTATCAGATACACTTACTAGGATAATAAAAATATGAGTTTCACACTTGTAGTTAGAGTCAGTTTGACCTTCCTGACGTTTTGTACCTGAGTTAACTCTGTCATCTGAATTCCCTCTGGTTGTGTGGTGATGGACTCAGGATTTATGTAGTGTTTTTAATTATTATTTTTCAGGACGTGCGTGTGTATAGTGAGGAGGTGGAGCTGGACGGCAGGGACCCTGAGCAGGACTACCTGCAGTTCAAGGAGTCATGTGAGAGTTTGGCCACCCTCATGAGTGAGATCCAGGATCTTAAAGCCAACGGAGCCAAGGAGGGGGTAAGAATCCCACATTTAAGATACCGATGAAAACTACTCTGTCGTTATAGACAGATTTCAAAGTTTTTAGTTAATTATGTAGTCACCTTGTAAACTAGTTAAACTCATCAAAGTGATGATTTCTACCACAGTAGAAACATTATATGTGCAGTTTGTGGTACTGTTAATCTTCTAAGTCATAGGATTTTTTATATGATCCCAAACATACTTGATCCTGTGTTCTAACTAACAATGATGAAGTCTAACCTGTTGTTTCTGTTCTCAGTGTGCTGAGGTGGAGCAGAAACGTATGCAGAGCTGCATCCACTTCATGAATCTGAAAAAACTCAACCGTCTGGCTCATATGCGACTAAAGAGAGGCCGAGACCAGACACAGGAGGTAACTCCCACACAACTCTCCAATGCTGTCCAATATTTATGAAATATTAAAAGCAATACTATCTTCAGCTAAATTCATACTGTTCCATTCATTTGCCAAAAAACTGCTGCCTCATCTCCTTTTCGTGCTGACCAGGAAAGGCGATTTCAGTACTGAGCACTTTGTTTCTACTTATAACACCTAAATGCGGTAGTTCTCACTGTCAGCAGAGAAAGTGTACACACCCTCAGGTTTGCTTTCGTTCAGAATTTATTGATCCAATTGGGGTCCTGCTCTTTGATCCTTGTTCTTATTGAATCCTGTTTCTCATTCTTGGCACATTGTTTGGCATGCATCTTTCCTGGGGTCACCTCGGTTGCGTTTTAAAACCAGCCTTAAAAACCTACTGATTTTTTTTTTTCTTTCAGGCAAAGCAACGAGTGGATGTGCTGCACCTTCAGTTACAGAATCTGCTCTATGAAGTTCTGCATCTTCAGAAGGAGATCAGCAAGTGCCTGGAATTCAAGTTAGTACAAAATATTTTGCTTCAACTGCAGATTTGCTTTAAATGTACTTGAGATCAAGTTAAAATGCTGGCCATGGGAATTTACTGAATTCAAGCAATCATTACATATAAGAAGCACAAAAGCAGGTTTTGTTCATGTATTGCTTTAATGTAAGAAATATTACAAAATTCACATCACAACAACCCTAGAAATAAAGACTCTCTACTTCTTTTCACCAGTGTTAGAGTTATAATCACCCAGTATGTTCTCAAAATAATAATAAATAATTACGTGCCTAAAAAGATACACAGAATCTGTAGGTAGAGAGTAAAGTTTTTAAGTGTGACTTGTTGCTTCCACTGTTCATGGTACATGACATTGATGTAAGAAGTGTACACTTCCATGTTGGTATTAATAATAAACATTAACTATATAGGACTTTTAATACACAAAATAAGCTCAGAATGCCGAACTAACATGCCTATTCCTGATCCAGGTCTAAACATGAGGAAATAGACTTGGTGTCTGAGGAAGAGTTTTACCAGGAGGCGCCACCGGAGATTTCCAGGCCCCACCTCACAAAAAATGATCCCCACCAACTCACGCTGGCGCGACTGGACTGGGAGCTTGAACAGAGGAAGAGGTATGCAAACCTGCACGCGGCACATTACGTTAGTAGCATGCCGTGGTCAGAAACAGTTTTCATCCTTTGGGGAGCACAAAGCATCCCTTAACAGTTGGTGTTTGGACACAGGTTGGCAGAGAAGTACAAGGAGTTACAGGCTACAAAGGAGAAGATCCAGAAGGGCATCGAGGTGAAGAAGGAACATCTGACCAGTTTGCAGCCAGGACTCAATGCCATCATGCAGGTATAACAACTATCTGGGTGCCATATTATGAAGGTTCTGATAGGACCACACTTTCATTCTGTGAACATTCCAGCCTCAACAGCTCAAAACATTGATTTTGCAAAATGTTGTGGAAATGTTCTGTTGCTTTATTATTTATGACATTGAAAGTTTTATTCCTTTTCTTATTACTTTTTTTTTTTTTTTTTTGGAGAAAAGTGTTCTGTGGAGCCTGATCAAACTTTGTTACGGATCCGTGGAATGGACATATACTTTCTCGTCTTTCACAGGCCTCTCTCCCAGTGCAACAGTACCTGTCCATGCCATTTGAACAGACCCAGAAGCAGACAGAGATTGCCCGCCACTTGCCTCCACCTCTTTACGTCCTGTTTGTTCAAGCCAATGCCTATGGCCAGGCCTGTGGTGAGTAATAATGACTGAAAGAGGTTTTTGTTTGCATGCTGTAAGCCTCGAGTGTCACTGATTTTTTCTTGTTTCCATTTTAGACAAGAACCTGAGTGTCTCAATCAGTGGCGATGTGGATGAGGCCAAGGCCCTGTCCAAACCTCCGGATGATTCCCAGGGTACAAACACTACTATACACACAGAGAGCATATGCACGTGGCACAGAAACACTTAGCTTTGCTGTGCTGATCATTTTTCTGTTGTGCCCTGTTATGTAATTTCAATTTATGAGAGATGCATCCCCAACAAAAAATAACAAAGTATTATGTGTTTTGGTTTCATCCAGATGATGAGAGTGATTCAGATGCAGAGGAGGAGCAAGAGAAAACGGTGAGTCTCCGACCTGGCCTTTCTTCCAACACACACTTGCGCAGACACTTAACACCCTCAGGTCACTGAGTTCAACGAATGTGCCCGTCTCTGCAATGGACACAGAAACTGTCTCTGGAGCCTTAGCTGTCAAACATTGCGGTCTGGTGGGTTGGGAAGCAGCACATATCGATCACTTCCTGCATCCGGACAAGTGCCAGCTTGGGGATTCTGGGAATTTTTTTTTTACCAAGAATGGCTAGGTGACTGTAACCTGAGCCTACCTCGGGCATGCACGCGATTTTGTTGTGAGATTGTCTGTCGGGGTTTTGCTCTAGATATGACAGAAATGTGTATTATTTTGTTGTAACCTCAATTTGGTCTTTTGCTGCCTTCATATGACAACTCCTCTCAAACACCACTATCCTTTTTTTTTTTAATCTCAAACAACTTCAACTACTTCCTGCCTGCTCCCTCTGTTATTTGTAATAATAGAGGCTAGCAGTGCTAAGTGCAGCTGGTATTTGATGCAAATTGATTTTTATTTATATGTTTATTTGATATGCCACACTGTCAGACATGCTTTGTTTTGCTTTATTTCTATTCACCTCCTCTTTCCTTTGCTTTTTGTTCTTGTTTGACAGAAGAGGAGGAGGCCAACCACAGGCGGCCAACTGGACGACAAAAGACGGGAGATGCTGAAGAGGCACCCTCTTTCCCTCTGCTTAGACCTCAAGTGTAAAGGTAAGTCATTCTGCATTATTCATGACATAAGATTTTAGTGTCAGTCCGTTTTGTGCGCACAGACCCTTCACTGTCTTTACCCAGCACATTTAAATCCATTTGAAGTATTTACAAATCATCTGCTTTTCATTCCCTGTAATATGACCGTAGCTGTACTGTGTATCGTGGTAACACTATGCATACGTGATAGCATGTGAAATAAAGTGACCGTGACCCACTCTGCAGTCATGTCATGACACCGCTTGACCCTCGTGTTCCCTCTGGTGGCAACAGAGGGAATAGTGACAGGTTATAGGGAGATCTGCATTGCAGGCGTAACTCTACCTAAAGGGGGAGGAGGGAGAGAGGTGAGAGAGATGCTTGCACCAGCGTGGGTCTGCAACACCCACCACGTGCTGTAGGCATATTTTCTCATCACCAGTTTTTCTCCTAACCTATGCTTTTATTTCTAGTGCGTCCCTCCCTCCTCCCCAGTTATCTTTATTGCTGCCAGCTGCAGCAGTCAGGTTACTGCAGTGAAAGGAAGGAAAAAAAACAAAAAGCAAGGAACCTGGGAGTCTGTGAGTGTCACTGGGTTCAGCAGTAAGTGGAGTGTGAATGGTGACCATCAGCATAGCATGCGTCTCCTGGGTGCCATTAGCTGCCGTCATAACCACACCCTGTTATTGCTCTGTAATACACTGCAGTGTAAAGTAAACCCTGGGGGACATTCACTGGGAGGATTAATGAAAAATGTGGGGCGTGGGGAGAATTGAATTAAGCTAGTAATTGATTAGTTCAGGACGGTGTGTTACCGATCATGTCTCCACAGATGGCAGCGTCCTCCATCTGTACTTCTACTACCTGATGAATCTGAACATTATGACTGTCAAGACCAAGGTCTCCACCGCCACAGATCTCAGCACAGCCATCAGCGCAGGGTGCGTCTAAGAGTGTGTGGCATTCGTCTCCCTTTCTGTGTCCCTAAAAGGAAAGTCTAATGATGTCTTCTTTTGCAGAGATCTGCTGAAATCAGAAACTCTGCTGAGTTGTCTTTACACCAATGACCATGGACGAGAAACACCCAATCCAGCTAATCGCTACCAGTTTGATAAAGTCGGGTGAGTAGATTAGAAGATGTGTACCTGCCACACCACTGAATTTAACAAAATTCCTGCAGAATTAACCCATAGTTCCCTTCTAGCATTGTTTGCTTTGCTGATTATGTGGAGGAGCTTGGACATCCCTACATGTGGGTTCAGAGTCTGGGAGGACTACACTTTCCCACTGATTCTTCAGAGGTGTGTGTTGAGATCAAGTATTATCCCATTTGAGCGCCGGTTCAGTGTGTTACTGCTGTATCATGTCGGTATACACTCTTGTTTTACCAGGGTGTGTGTGTGGGCAGTTCTCTGAGTGCCAGCCAAATGGAGAGCACCATGAAGCTGCTGAGGGGACGAGTGCAGTCCCGCTTGGCCTTGCACAAACAGTTTGCCTCTTTAGGTACATTTTAGTTTGACAACCACACATTAAATAGACCCGAAGAAGAGGAGAGATTCTGACTAAGATTGTTTGTACTCATGTCCTCAGAGCACAGCATCATCCCGGTCTCCAGTGAGTGTCAGCACCTGTTCCCTGCCAAGATCATGTCCCGTTTAGCTCGCTGGACCACTATCACCTACGAGGACTACAAGGTATACACACATATTTATACATGGATGTACAGATATTTTGAATCAACTGTTCTAATAATATGCATGCAAAAAAACAACATGCAGAACATCTCGCTGATAATTCTCTTTCTTGTCTCGGTAGGATTTGCCTTACACACGGCATGTAACTGATGCTGGACTGGCAAAGGAGACTGATCTGTACTTTATGGGTGTGGTGGAGAGGGGCACAGGTAAATGCTAGCACTGATGATTGAATGAATTGGCCGGTATTGATTGTCTGACTTTTATTTATCTCTTATAAACCACCACACTCAATCTTTTCCTTCCTCAGCTCGTCTCCAGGCCCCTGTGGTGCTGAATCCCCGTTACCCTGAAGTCTCTCCTCTTTTCTCCCTCTCCCTCAGCTGGAAGGGAGAGCGGAGTGGACGCACTGATGACAACCTTCGAGTATGAACATTTCAGTATTGGTGACACGTTTCCATAAGTGCTCTTTTTATAGCTAGCTTTTTTCAGGCCCTAACTGCATTGCCTTTTTCTAGGCCATGGAGAGCGAAGTGAACGTGTTCAAAAATGAGCTACAGGGACCACGTCCGGGACACCAGCTCCTGACCAATCAGATTTCACGCCTGTGTGTCTGTCTGGATGTTTATTTGGAGACTGAAGGACAAGACGATGGCGTGGAGGGGCCACGGGAGTTTCCCCGAGAGAAGATGTGTTTGCGCACTGTGAGGTACACGGTCACCAACTGATTTTAAAGTCTTTACACATTCGGTTGAAGACACCGTTAGTATCTGAACAGATCTACTTTATCTCAGACATCTCTTTATTTCTTTCCCAGGGGTCCAAATCGTCTGAAGCCATTCAAGTACAACCATCCTCAGGGCTTCTTCAGTCACCGCTAAATCTGCTCACATCATTCTCCGTACTGTAATTTACATCAGTTTCCCTAAAGCCTGTCTTTTTTGACTTTTTGACACACCCTTTTTAAAAGTCTTTATAATAGTTTGAAAATAAAAACAACACTTTGATGGACGATGAATGCATCTGGTCTGTTTAAGGCTCTGTTACATGTATGCTTTGTTGTGGAGTCCAAATGTTTTATCCCTCTGCCTTCCTCTCTTCATGTCTCTGTGCTGCTCTATTTTTAAGTGTCTTCTGCACTACCTGATTATTATGCCATTGTGGTCCGGTGCTACAATGAGCTGAGTCATTTCCCCCGAGGATTATGCACATGGAATATGATATTTGGCATATTGTTAGCCTTTGACCTTTCATTCATCATACCGGATGCTGTGCTCGAAACAGAAAAAGGCTATTCAGCATACTGATGACAGCTCCATCTAGGATTAGGCTTCTTTTATGATTAGTTGGGAGAAAACATTATTCATGTTCTCTTGCACATTAGAGAGAAAATCCAGCCGGGTGTAATTTAATCCAGACGTTAATGCATCATAGATTTATGGATAAGGATGTACAGGATAAAATTAGAAGGCAAGTGTAGAATTGTCTTGGAAAGAAATCAGAATTATCAGTTAAGAAGACAAGCAAATTGAGATGGTAGTTTGTTACGGCTGCATGGCGTCACGGCTGAATGGCTCCACAGCTGTTCACTTGAAAAACCTGCTGAGAGCTGTCTGAACTGATGTGATTGCAGATAAAGTGACTGTTCCAGAAAAATGTTATTCAAATGTACTGCTGGAGAGCAAAAGAAACTTCCACCTGTTGATGATGTGGCTGCTGGTCCCATTTGCACAAAGCGTCTAACAGAAGCAAAGGGTTTAATTTGAAGGGGATACCGAGATCATCATGATCATCATCTCCTGGTGTGTCGACAAAAAGGTTTGTCAGTGGCTTCAGTTTAACTGTTTATCTGCTTGAAATAGACATGGATCCCTTCCAAACAGGTGTTGCAATTATTAGTCAAACCTATTAAATATTTAGATGCACCTTTTTCTGTGAAGGATTGTAGAAATCTATGCCACATGGCAAAAAACAGAATTTGAATTCCCTCATAAATGTTGCAAAGTGAAAGCCTGTTCTGCTCTTAATGTTAGCTCAATATTCAGTCTGTCACATAACTGATAATCAGAATCAGAATTCCTCTATTTATCCCCGAGAAGAAATTCTTTAATAATGAGAATCATGAACTAATAATAATGAAATCAATGTTAGGAGGGAGGATTTCAAAGTCACTTCTTCTGTGTGTGAACTTTCCTCTTTGCAGTGACGCAGAGCTGGAAACTAAGAGGGAGTGGAGTCTTGTGTGCAAGCAGGCAGCACTGATCCTGATTTATACATGAGCGAGGTCTCTGGGATGTGAGGAAGGGTGGGCTGGCTGCCGTGGGTGGGCACAGCTCCCCCTCTCCTTAGCCGCAATGCAGTGCAGCTACTGTCAGCGTTTACCTTTGGGCCTCACACCTCTCACGATTACTCCTCACACATCTGACTCATAAGTCTTCTCTTTGGGTCAGTGTGCTGTGGATCTTTTCTTGCAGGTCGAACACATTAAGAGAAGTCTTGCGTGTTTGATTTTTCAGTCTTTATTTATCTGTTTCATATTGCATATTCTCAGCAGTTTATACATAGCACAGTCATTGTTGTCCTAGCATCGCAGATCAGAAGAGTGAGACGCTGCAGTTCACCTGTCAGGAGAAGCTGCGTTAAGGTGCACAACAAGCAAAATTCAAGTCTTTCGTGTTTATGTATCTGTAAATATAACAGACATTTATATCTGCTTAAATATACATTTTTCTTAAATATTCAATATCGGTCACAATCTTTAGCTTTACATTGTTTTGACATCTCTACCCTTGAAGGCTTGTGTAGGTACAGCAGGCCCCTGCGACCCCCTGACGGTGGGATTCGCTTTAAATGCACTTGTTATTCATTAAGGGCGGTTGTCACATTCAGATAGAGTTTAGAGCATTCTGCATTCACTACAGTCACACATCAGAAGCATCAGGGGTGTGTAATGGCCATACTTAGGGAGCAGGGGATTGTTTGCTACAGAAATCACTATTGCTTACATACCATCAGCGGCTTTGCATTGGACAGTCATGTGTCCGTCTGCTTTCTCCTGCTATTTTCTCCCTCACAGTTCTTTGGCATCTCCACGTCCTCCTCTCCTCATGCTCGGAATCACAACTTATCAGTCTTACTTCTTGGCCTTCTCCTCCTTGCTCTCCTTTGACTCAGTGCCAGAAGATTTCTCTGCTTTTTCTGATTTCCCTCCTTCTCTCACCTCCTCTTTACTGCTCTCCTTTTTCTCTTCTGGTTTCTTCTCCTCTTTCTTGGTCTCTGTTTTCTCAGGTTTGGCTTTAGGTGCTGACTCCTCTGGCTTCTTCTCCTCTGGCTTCTTCTCTTCTGGCTTCTTCTCCTCCTTCTTGTCCTCTGTTTTCTCAGGCTCTGCTTTAGGGGCAGGCTTCGCAGGCTCAGGCTCGGCTTTCTCTGGTTTAGGAGCCGGGGGTTTCTCCTCCTTGGCAGGAGGGGAGCTCTCTTTAGGCTCAGACTTGGGGGCAGGTTTGTCCTCTGCAGGTTTGCTGGGAGCAGCAGGTTTCGAGGTGTCATCCGTCTTTGGTGCTTCATCTGCTTTGCTCTCCTTCTTTGTGTCAGGTTTGTCTGCCTTTGCTGGCTCTTTCTCCTTAGGTTCTTGCTTCTTCTCTTCCTTTACAGGTTGCTCTTCCTCTTTCTTCTCCTCCTTGACAGGTTGAGGCTTCTCCTCTTTCTTCTCCTCTTTAGAGGAGTCTTTGGCAGCGACAGGCTTGGCCTTCTCTTTTTCTGGAGACTTTGGTTCAGGGGTCTTGGGAGGAGGAGATTTAGATTCAGGGGATTTTGGTGCAGGTGACTTTGACTCATCTCCAGCAGGAGATTTGGCCGGAGGTGACTTATCAGGTGATTTGGCGGCTGGTGATTTAGATTCTGGCGATTTAGATTCTGGTGATTTGACAGCAGGAGATTTAGGTTGAGGGGACTTTGAAGGAGGGGATGCAACCTTCTCTGGAGATTTGGACTTATCTTCCTCCTCACCTGCCTCCTCCTCCTCTCCCTTCTTCTCACCCTCTTCACCCTTCTCCTCCTCTCCCTTTTCTTCCTCCTTCTCCTCTTCTCCCTCTCCTTGCTCTTCCTTTTCTTCTTCTGCCTCACCTTCGCCCTCCTCTTCTTTTGCTTCCTCACCTCCCTCTTCTTCCTCTCCTGCCTCTTCTGCTTCTTTCTTCTCCTCCTCTTCCTCCTCCTCTGCCTCCTCTGTCACCTCTGTCACCTGGGTCTCATCCGTCTGTTCCTCCACAATGACCGTGTCTGAGATTTCCTCTCCTTTCACTTTGAAGTGGGTAGAGATTCTGCTCTCCAGGTAAGAGTATGGACTGCCTCCCGACACGAAGCGATTCTCTTCTCCCTCCAGTAATTTCCTGTTCAAATACAAAGCCACACCGTCAGTGAAAATGTCCTCTGCAGTCAGTGAAAATGTCCTCTCCAATAAAATCTGACCAACCTGTAAGCTGCAATCTCAATATCTAGAGCCATCTTCACATTCAGAAGCTCCTGGTAGTCTCTCAGCTGGCTGGCCATCTCCCATTTGGTTGTTTTCAGCTCATTGTCCAGCTGATTGATGGTCTCCTGCAAAAAGATAAGACGCAGTGTCATGCTGATGTTATGAAAGAAGAAAGAATATGTATACTGGGTCCCACCCTGAAAGACCAGTGAGATGTGTGTGTTGATTTCTTGCCTGTAGTGAGTTGAGGTCATCATGGTGTCTGTCTTCACTCTCCATACGCTGCCTCTCCAGCGACTCCTTGGTTCCTCGAAGAGTCTCCAGCTCAATAGTGCGACTCTGGAGCTGACGACGGTACTCAGCGATCTCCTCCTGGGACCCGCGAAGGGCATCCTGGTTAGACCTAGCAGCGTCAGACAGACGCTCCACACGCACTGCAGAAATGACATACAAAAGGGTGTAAATCGCATTTGCTGTGTCACGCCATCGACAGGCCTTTTTCCCGAAATAGTCTGACGTGTCCTGCACTACTGGAGCACAGAGAGACTCAGAGAGACTTATCTTGGTCCTTAGACCCTTGACATGGCCTGTCCACAAGGCCTCATGGAGCCACTGGGAGCCCGAGTAACCTTGACAGAGTCCAGCTGTCAGTCAGTGGTCTGACTCAGCTCCCTCCCTCTTCCAAACATGAACGAGCCACACTGCTGCAGTCAGCCGGACACCACACAGGGAAGGTCATTCTGTGGGCACCTTTCACTGGTTCTATCATGTCAGCATATAGACCTACAGCAACCGTCCCCCTACAGATCAATAAGCTCTGTGACATGCAGTCGAGCTGTTGTTCAGGTAAAAGTCCTGCTGGCCTTTAAAGGTGTGTTGACTGCGTATGTGAAATGTACCACAGAGGTGGGCAGCTCTGTGTGCGTCTGATCTTCCACCTTCTCGCAGTGTAATTGTGAGGAGGACTCTGACATGGGGGGTTGTACCGAGATGATGTGTCACCCACTGCCTCGCTTCAGTAAGTCCATCCATCATATCTACGTGTATAACTTTCTCCCATGGCCTCCCACCACGACAGCAGAAAAGATGACTGTTTAAGCAGGAGCCCAGTGATGAGGCATTAACTGTCTGCTCTGCCGGTGACCTTGAAATTGATTCTGTTTGTTGACATTCAGACCCAGAGACACACACACACACACACAGCACACACACACAGCACACATGGGGCGCAGGCAAAACACACACACACACCCACTGTTACCCCCAGCGAGAGTGCAAATTAATCACAGTCTCCTTTCGGTGTGCCATCTCACTCCTGCAGCGCTTGCTTTAAGTAAGCTGCACTGACGCACAGAGAGGTGCAGCACCCGAGCTGGAGGTCAAATGACTTAAATCCTGAACTTTCTGCATTTTCTGTCTATCTGCCCCTCGATTTTCTTGATTTTACTACCTCCCTCAGTCCCAAGTTTGCTGACGGGATGTGTTGGGCTGCAGAGATCGAGAGGTCGTCATGCTTAATAGCTGCAGTGCTGACGGTCTCATATCACAAAGAAAGTGATACTGATAATGTCGAGCTACCGTAAGCCACTGCTCAGTCACCTGAACTCAGCTTATGAGGTACAACAGGGTCAAGTCTAAACCTTAATGTGAATCCCAGGAGTGTGACTCTTCAGTCTACAGACTTCAGCACCACGGACAGAGGACAAGCACTCCTGGATCTTCCTCTGTGCTTTAAAAACAAAAAGATATTGAAACATTTTCTATTTGACTCAACCCACCTTTAAACCATTCCTCGGCGTGCGTTGAACTCTTCGATGCTTGACTGTCGAGCTGCGCGCGAATCTCTCGCAGTGCGCCGGTGATGTCTGCCTTCAGCGCGTCCCGCACGTCAAAGCTCACCTGCGCGCCCTGGATCTGCGCGAGGAGCTCGGCCACTTCTTCCTCGTGGTTCTTCTTCAGAAAAGCGTCCTCCTCCTCCAGGGCGCGGAGCTTCTTGTCCAGATCCACACGCGCCAGCCGGCACTCCTCAACGTACTTTTTCATGGCGCGAGCGGCAGCCTCCAACTCTTCCCGGTTTCGCGCCTCATCCTCCAGTCTGGTCCTCAGGTGTTGGATGTCCTCCTCCAGATGCTCGTGCTCCAGAGCCGCGCTGGCCTTCTCCCTGGTCAGCTGCTGCAGGAGGCCCCTCAGGTCGCCCAGCTCTCGCTCGTAGTGCTCGCCAATAGAGGCGCGCCCGGCCTGGCTCTGCCGCAAAGCTGCCGCTTCCGCCTCCAATTTGCGGTTGTGCATCTCCAGGTTTCGCACCTTGTCGATGTAGCCGGCGAACCGGTCGTTCAGAGTCTGCAGAATTTCCTTCTCGCTCCGTCGCGTCATGTCGCCGTTGAAGGTCTCCAAGCTGTCGACGGAGGACGGCTGGCTGTAAGTGGGGCGGCGGCGCTGGGAATGAAAGCCGCTGGAGGACACGGACGCAGGCCGAGCCTTGCGGTACGGGGTCGTGCCGAAGAAGTGGTGCTCCACCGAGTAACTCATGTTGGCCAGGCCGGAGGAGAACTGACTGCAGCAGGAGGGGCAGCGCTGGGCTTATATAGGAGGGAGGGAAAACTCACTAGTCAGCACCAGGACACGCTGTGTTTAAAGAGACATCTTTTGCCCAGAAAACTACTGCCTGCGCAGGAATACGGGCTGTCACTCTAATCAGCGTAAAGACGAGTTTTTTGTTTTGTTTTTTTGTGGAAAGTGTTAACGAGGTGTATTTTATTGATCTAACAAATCTAAATACTGGATTTATAGCACGGCATGGGTACGTTTCGGTCTGCAATTGTCAAGCAGCCCCGATAAATTAGATATTTTTAAAAAACCTTGCAAAATTATTGCAAGGTTTTCAAAAAGTAAAGACATATTCAGAGCCTGTGGCTTAAGTCTTTGTGAACTTATTGTGTGGATGTGCAGTGTGTTCTGCTGATGCTCTCTGTAACTGTACTGCTGCAGTGTGAGTTTGCAGATCCATGCCAACCCCGCTGGGACTCCATTCAACTGCTGGGCCATTGACAGACTCTTTCTCTCTCTCACACACACACAAAAGGTTTGATTTTCCTTTAATTGTTCGAAATCTAACTTTTCATCTATTGCTCTCTGATTCTTTCCTTTTTGTTGCTGAAGACAAGCTGCAGATGTGGTTGCAGGTCAAGCGAGACAGCACTGACATAAAAAAAGAAAAACTGCATGAACACAGCGTCGTCACAGCGCAGGACACACACTGAGCGATGATACAGCATTCACACAAAAACAAATTGAGCTGTCTGCTGAGCTGCGAAGAGGACCAGCTCTGAGGAGCACAAACAGCACCTATTGATTACTCAAACTCGGGGTGAGTAAGTTTACTCTGCATACCTTAAAGGAGCAGGGAGAATCGTGCGTTTCCCATGAGATGTATGTCGATGAATTGACGGCTCAGCACACAGTCATTTCTCAGTATCAGCAATTCTCTGACCCTGTGAACATGTGTGTTGTCAGTCCAATGACACCCAGGGGGCCGTGTGACACCCACGGCCTTAGCCTGTCCTCCAGTAATTGTGTCATGTTTGTTTAAGGTCCTTAGATCTTACTTTCAAAGGTGAAACCCAAAACAGTTTTATCATCATGAGCGGGTACTGTTTGCCAGTACAGTCACAGTGTGATTTGCACCACATTCACATGTCTGGGAGGGTTTGAGGAGTATGCAAGACAGATATAACATGTGTCACATGTCCTACCCCCGCCTGCTTCATGTTTTATAGATGAAGATAACAGAGCCGAGTGTGCAGAATTTGTGATGTTAGGAGGATCTTGTGTTCGATATGGATTATGTTCATCAATACCTTGTCATATGAGTCATTTGCAAGCAGCTGAAGTGCAAAGAACAAAACACACTCATATTTTTTCATTATGTGTTAGAACATTCCTGCTGGAGAAATTCAACAAACATGGCCACATTTGGGGTTAACATTAATGATGGCTGCTATGTGGGGTATCTCCTTCTCTGACTTCTTCCTTCTTCCCAAGGAGGGATTGGTTGCAGTACCAATTTTCTGCAAACCTTCTAATGAAAGTTCTTGGCATGTGAATGACATTGATAGAGGAGCAGCAGAAAAGGAGGTGGGAGGCTCATGCCATGTATTGACCTTGTCCTTGAAGGGATGAATGGAGAGAGAGAGATGGAAAATAGCAGGATCGATGCAGAGGAAAATGTCACGAAACAGTGAAACCCATCCTAGGGGGAATAAGATGCGAGGAAGCAGAATGAAAGATGTCCTTTTGTATGATTGTGTGAGCATGTCTGCACAGATGCAGGCGTGTGATTATTGTGGAGAACAGTGGAGCAGTGGACGTCAGGAGCTTCTCATGGTGGTGTGTTCAGAGCTCTGTGAGGCTGTGATTTGAGACAAAGAAAAAAATGGGAAGCTGAGGGTTGGGATGAAAGCAGACAGTGGGGGTTGCAGACAAACAAGATGATGCACTGATGGAGGGATGACAGAGACACAAAGAAAGGGAGATGAGAGGAGGGGAGTGGTTGAGAAAAGAGAGAGTCACCTTGGGAGGGACAACTAGAAAAATGGCTGTCCTGGCAGTCTCACAGATGACTCAGCTGTAATGCAATTAAGGCCTTATATTTTGTTAACTTGCTTTAGACCTGTAGGTGTTTGTGTGTGCAAGTGTGTGGATGTGAGTGTGGCAGCATGACACTGTGGCCAGTGCAGACTTTTTTAAGGACAGGACATCCATCACTCAGAGTCAAACAGAATACATTATGGCTCTGCAGTTATGAGTGTGTCTGTGTTGTTTATTTGAAAAGTCATAAAGCGAATGACCAAAACCAAACCGAAGTAACAATTCACAGCCTAATGGCTGTCAAAAATCAACCAGCAGATTGAAGTTTCTAGAACACAATTGATCTCAGTTCTGTCACAGCACCCTCTGCTGGGCAGATATCAGACTGCTGGTGTCTTTTTCCTATTTGTCCACAGGGGGCAGCACATCCTCACTGCAATAAACTCGCGAATGTTTACTTCCGGTGTCAGCTCCACTTTGACAAGCGAGGGAAAGTTCAAACAAAACATTGCTAACTTTTTCACAAAATAGCGATGTCATGTCCAGTAAAACGTTACAAATCGATTTCTTTATTAGACAGATGGATCCAGGAAAACAACCATTTGGTAAACAAGTGGAAGGTACGTTATGAGCAGTGAAATATCTCGTCTTTTCACCGCTTAACGTTAGCTTCCACAACATTTCGAAATGCTCGAAGCATATTTTGTAGTTACAGAAACGTAACGTTCATTTTTTGCTTTTAGTATTTAATAACATACTCCAACGTACTTTCTACAAACGGGTTTTAGCTTGACAGCCCATAATGTTATTAATTAATTGTTACCAGAGGTGGAGGAAGCATTTTCATTTTTTAATGTTACTGAAAAAAATATGACCAAAAACACCAAGCTATCAAAAGTAAAAATTGTCAATATGCAGAAACGCTCCTCTTCATAGTTATTGCATTTCATTGTTGGATTTTTATGGACGCATTAATGTATACTTAGCATGTTTCATGTTATAGATGGCTGTATTTCACTAATTCATATTCTGTAGGTAGTGTTTGCTGTGTCAAATTTCTATAACTCGTTTATGTAAAATGTTTTTAGCAGGTAGTTTATAATTATATCTGTTATATGTTGTGATCTGGGTGCCATATTTCTCCCTAAATTATAATATGGTAGCAATATGAAATAGTATAAAATATAAGTACTCCAGTAAAGTACCTCTAAACTGTAAATGTAAATGTAGTTGGTGACTTTCCAGTTTCCTTTCATGTCATTGTTTTAGCAGCAAGAAGAAGGAGGAAATTCTGTGAGCCAAGACCAGAACCAGACCACTCTGAGATGGTGTCTCTCTGAGTTTCACAAACTCATAAGGAAAATTCAAGGTGTCCCATCTCCTTCATAATACAAAGACCTTATTTGTTAAAGTGGGGAGCTCAGCTTGTATCTTTAGCTCTCTCCTTTCCCTGTCTGTCGCCTTCAGGTATTCCTCCACTTGCAGATCACACACAGATGGAGCTGACAGTAGTGTACAATGCATGTGTGTGCTCTGTTGCTCACTCGCAGTTCTCAGAAGCCGAGCTGCTCCTCAGACAAGCCACAGAGAGAGGTAGGCCTTCACTGCGAGATAGTGACACAGAAACTAATGCCATGCATCCAGTTTCGTGTTAGCTCGGAGGATTGCTCATCAGCCTGCTCTTGTTCTCCACAGTTCTACAGATGACAGGAGATGGCCCTGCTGCTTCAGATACTTCTGTGTTTTGGAGAATAGTTTTCAGATCAATGGGAAACACAGCTTTGAATTCCTACTTACAGTATCTTCTTTGTGTGCAGTGGGCAATATGGCTGGCCACCTGCCAGCTGAAAACTATTAAGGAATTTCAGGTACAATCCTGTTTGTATATTGTGTTCCCAGCTAACTTGTTTGGTTTGAAGGAACCCTGTTGTATCTCCATTCAGTTCACTTTGTTTGGGATAATGAGATAGCTGCCTGGGCCAAACTAAAATAGTCTCAGTTAGCTTCTAAGTGCGCAAATGGTTTGTTTGTGAAGTAACCAGTCAGAATCTTATGTGATATGGATATGTGCCTTATATATTTATAAATACATAATGCTATTCAGCCCAGGTTATCTCTTTTCTCTTCATGTAATAGCCTTCTTTTTTCGGGTGCAATTTTCCCCAATCTCTTTCTACCTATCCCTGTCAGAGAAACATAAACTCTTATTGCCAGCCTTTGTCCAGACCCCAAATGTTTTTGATGGTAAGGCTTGTTGTAGTTATTGTGGATCTGACAGTCTTAATAAAACTATACTGCATTTTTTCTTGCATGCAGAGGGGGCAGTTCTCTCTGTTAGAGATGCTATCTGTTGGAGTTGGGGATGAGAGGAGCGAGGCAAGAGGAAATTCCTCTGACATTCCACTACTGGTGATGGACCCAAGACAGCTTATTGAATTATTGCAGATATGTACTTGCATTGCCCAAGGTCAGCATTCACATTTATGTTTTTTGTTAATGTATATTGAAGGAGCAGATAAATTTTGATGTGGCCCAGTAGCGCACTCCCGCTGTCTGAAGGGCAGGGGTGAAAGAAGTAAAAAATGGCTCCAGTGCAAGAACGTTGTGCTGCATGTACAGTGAAACAGTTCCAGTAACCGGTTTTACTGGTATTTATTAAGACTAAAATTGATTCATTGCTTCATTGCTTGATTCATGTTTAAACTACAACTACTACAACTCTGTAAAAAAACACACAGGAAATTGTTAACTTGTTAGCTATTTAAAAAATTTAGAGGCACCTACAGGTCAATTAATTTTCTTGCATGAATCCTATAACTCATTGCATCATGTTTTTCCACTAGATGGCCACCCTAGAGAGCACTTTATCACATTTTCTTGCATATCAGGTTACTGTAGAGGACACTGTTTCATGTTGTATCTACCAGAGGGGTATCCAAGAGGGTGGAGGCCACCAAAAGAGCACTGGGGCAGCAGCAGACTAAGTAGTACAGGAAGAATATTGTCTGAATCAGTTTGGATTAACATAATATTTTTCCTGTGTCGGGTATGTGTTTGAATGTTGATAGTCCAAGTTGAATTTTAAAATAGAAGTGAATAAACTACAGTTGCATACTCCCTTATAGATAGTTTTTGCACGAACACATCAGTGAGGTGCAACATATGAATGTATTATTGATTTTTAGTATATAGGCGGAGTGTAATTTAGAATCAGAATCAGAATTCCTTTATTTATCCCTGAAGGGAAATTCTTGAAATTCAGATATTTATCTATTCACAATTTTAGAATGTTGGGGAAGTGTAGTATATTTACTTTTTGGGCAATTAATCCCATGTTTTGCTGTCTATTGTTTGTTTTATGAAGGTGCAGAAATGTTGAATGAAGGTCGGAGTTCAGAGGCGCTGTCTGGCCTGCAGACAGCTTCCTCCTTGCCTGCTCCCAGAACTCTAATAGCATACACACATGTCCTCTCAGGCTCCTGCCTCGCCCACATGGTACACACTGACTGTCTGCACATATACACAGAAAATTACTATTGTGTCTGGGCATAGCAAGTTTTGTGAGTGTTTGCATGCAGTGAGAGCTTGTGTGTTTGCATTTGTCTCCAGAGCTGTCCTCAGATGGCTCTGCAGTGTTACAGGAAGGCACTGGAGACAGACTCACTGTGCGTATGTGCTCTGTACCAGAGCATTCTCATATACAGGCAGCTGGGCAACACATTGGCTGAGATACAAGGTCTTCGCTTGCTACACTCAGTGAGTAACATAAGTATATAGTACATACAGAAAAGGCAGAAAAGAAATATGTCAATTGCCTGTGAAATGTGTCAAAATGTTTGTCTTGTAGATGTTGATACATTATTTTTATTTTTAAAAATATTCTACGCCTTTATTGTAGTAGCGTCATTGTGATTCTGAATAGCCCTTAGCAGATGAGGCAAAAGGCTTATTTGGGACACTGATACATATTGATGGAAGCGTAGGCTTGTGTACTGAAACATGAAACCTCTCTTGTTCCACAGACTTTGATGTTGTCCTCTGCCACAAAGCCTGCTCTGGTTCGTAGTCATCTCCTCTCCCCGTCCTTATTGCTTGACAGCCAATCACTGAACAGCCTCCTCTCAGTTCCCTCTGCCCTCTCTGTCCTTCACAGTCTGGCCCAGAAGTGTGTGTGCCATGGGAGGTAAGAAGACCAGTATAAAGCTCAGTGTTTCTGTCATTTACTGGTACCTGATAACTAGTAAATAGAGATGAGTATAATGCACATGTTGTGTACACTGTCATTATGAAATGGGTGCCGTGTTTCTTCAGGGTGTCAGAGGGTGTGGAATATTATTTGGACCTGCTGGCTGCTGTTTACTCGGAAGATCAGCATGGAGTAAGACCAGGAACCCTGATAGAAATATAATTACCAATGAACTTTGAATATGTTTTTGTGCAAGAATACATTTTTAACGTCTGCATACTGTATCTGTTTGTCACTGCATCTCAGGTGCGTGCTGAAGTCCCTCTCCTCCCCAGGTTGCCTGAGCTTTACCTGGAGGCTGGTGCTGCCTTGCTCATGGCCCAGCGGCCTGCTGATTGCATGGCGCTGTGTGATGAAGTCATCAGCACGACGCTGGAGCTGCTACCAGAGAAACTGGTGTTGGAGGAGCAAGAAGAGGAGTTTGAGGCTGAGGGCAGGGCTGTGGGTGGAGAGGGTGAAGATAGGGTGTGGATGCTGCTCTGGGCTGGGGCTGCCTACCTCCTCCAGGGTCACTGCCACACTCACCTGAAGGACTGGAAACAAGCTGTGACTCACTACACAAGGTATTTAAAGTGGAATTTGCTTTATTTCTGTTATTGCTTTTCGTGACAAACAGAGAAGATTGTATTCTACATTTCAGATGTATCAACCTGCTGGTGAGGGTGCGCTTTAAAAAGAGAGGTGAGCACTTTTTTTCAATGATTTGGAGAGAAATTGCTCTTTTTTGATGCTGTACAGCCACTGTTACTTTGTGTATTGTATCCTCTTGATGTTCATTTGCAGGTTTCCAACCACTGATCCCCAGTGCAGACATGGTTGGCAAGCATGGAAGAGATCTTTGTGTACTTCAGAGGCTGAAAGGACTTTCACTAGCTGGTAGGGGCATCAGCTTCTCTCAGACAGACCAACTGAAAGAGGCACTGAGAGACCTCCAGCTCAGCTTGCAAGCATTCCCAGGTAAATACACCACAGCTTTAACAATACATACAGCAGAGCTTGAAGCCATTTGAGGTCACTCCTATGTGCTGCATGGGCATTATGAACTACGATTTGAGTAGTGTTGAATGTGTCCTTGTTGTGCTGGTCTTTTGTTTAAACATGCCATCATGCTGTATGTACTGTGTCAGACTGTGTGGGTGGAGGGCTGTGGTGTGGTGAAGTGCTGTGGAGGCTTGGCAGGAGACAGGAGGCAGCAGCTTGTTGGGAAAAGACCTGGAGCTTCACCACACAATCCTCTGCAGAGTAAGATGCTGTCATTCTAAAATTCATTGTCTTTGCTAAGTTTGTGGTTTATACTGTGCAGAGGTTCATACATTATGTGCACACTTTATCCCTGTTCAAGCTTGGCACAAAAATTCATCTCAAGTGACCTGGTTGCATGTGTACAACTCTAAATACAGATAAAAATGTGGCCAACACTCACTGGGGTGTAGTGGGATTTAATTGTACAAGCCACAGTCAGAGGTGGTCAGGAACCCTTGTGACCTTGCGCTGTGTAGCATGGGATGAAGACAGATGTATCCTCAACCACGCTAAATTGTAAATGGATTGTAAGACAAGACAAATCATACAAAAACTGTTGATTTGTAAAGATTCTATAGATCACAGACTGTTGTCAACAGTTTTCCTCAATTTAAAATTTCAGCAAAGCGATGAGGCATCTGGTATTGCATAATGTTGCTCCATCCCATTGCTTTTGGCATGCAGGGAAAATATTATCACCGGGCAACAGTATCTGGAATACGTAATGACATATTTAACTTTGCCAACTGAAAGGGAATGGCCCAAACACAGGAAATGCATTATTTTGCATTTGACTGGACAGACAGAAAAAAGTATTAGTACGACACATCAGAAAGGAACTGCTTTCACGTGACCTAGCTGTTTTCTCAAGATTGCCATGTGCAAATATGCATTTTTTTAGTCTTCAACAGAGGACACATTTTCCCACAGAGGGACACTAAAATCTGATTTAGAGGTTATTCAAATTGCATTTCAGAGGCACTCTAATGCTTTATATGAAGTGCAGTCTGTCACAATTGTATCTAGAATATGCAAAGTATTAGGTCTGACGAGGATATTTTTAAAGAAAATAAATTTAAGCCCTAAACTCTGGTTGCTTTAGGCTGAGCAAAGTTACCATACTGTGATATTAGTCTCCTTCTAACTGATCTATGCCTCCTGTGTTGCAGGAGTCTTTCTTTGTACCTACAGGAACCCCAGTCTGGCCCTTTGTTGGACTCCATGGAGCTGCACAACAGAATAAAGGAACTTGGTCTTACCTTGTCAGTCTAGAGAAGGACAAAGGAGGAAGACGCTATCACTTGCTGAACAGTATCAACTTTCTTTGGCCTGTGAACTGAAACCCATACCCACAACAAACATGTATCTACTGGGAAAGCAAAATAATGCATTTTTGAAGGACTTGTGTTTGAGACTGATAATTAAAACTGTTGGTGGTAAATCAGACTTGTGATTCATGTAAGAAATGATGAAAAATTTCAAGAGATACTGTGAAGTTGCTTGATCATAGGAAATAAAATCTTTTTGGCAAGGCAAGAGTAATCAAGACTGCTTACAACTTTAACAATTTACTGTACTTGTCAAGATAAAGCACAATACTACTTAACATTTTCAATAAACCGCTGCTTATCTATGCCTCTATAGCAGTTTTGTAAATATTACACGTATGAATAAAACATAATAAAAGCACAACTTATTCTGACCTATTCTTTATACGTATGCTTATATTATCATGAATTTCTTATTAAGATCTGTCTTGTTTTCACGGCTCTTCAAGACCAACGCGGTACACGTTAATTGGATTACACAAGTTTGGCGATTGTCTTAAATGACCAATACGAGATAAGTTGATGAAAATAGGAACGCCCCACGTTTTTTAATTGGACAAATTTCCACAATATTCCTGTTGACGTTAGATTCAAGGTTCTTTTATTGGTTAGCGAATTTGATGGACAGACCCCAGCCAATCAGAACGACGGATGCACCCAGCTCATGGTATAACTGTAAAGAAGAGGACGGAAACTGCTGCTCTTTCGTGTGAAATCACAGAGAACGTTGAATAACGAGAACCGGTTAAGCCTCCTCAACATTTAGCTAGAATTTCTTTATTTATTGATAGTAATCCAGGTGGACGACCATGGCCTCGGGAGGGGAGTAAGTAGAAATGCAATTCAGTCTTATTTTAATGCGTTTTTGTGAACAATGGCCATCAGTGAATGCCTTTTAAATGGCTAACGTCCGTTCAGAATACGGTACCTTAGTTTACTAAAGTTAGCACGATTGCTAATACATTGCCGTGTCTGCTAGCAGGAGAGCTAATGGGGTCAGTTACTTCAGCCTCCGCACTTTTGTCCGTTGGTTGAATAACCTAACATTTTAAATACACTGACAGTTGAGTATTAACCCGATGTATTGTTGACAGTTGTTTTACTGTTGTCTTCAATCCGTTACCGGTATGGAGCTAGCCAGCTGGGTGACAGCGACTTGACAAAGCGCAGTCATTGCTGCCGTGTTCGAATGCTAATGTTAGCTTAGCAACAGTGTCAAGGCCAAAACCATCCACCATCACGCCGACAAGTTGGCCTATACACCGGCTTATAGCCTGTATTTTGAATTGGCTGGAAAGTGGAAATTGAACAAATATAAACCCAATCACTCCAAGTCTTGGTTTTAGGTAATGGGCTAGTGGTTACACGAAAGAAAGCGCTAACTGACGTTAGTCATTTAGACGGCTAACTACATGACGAGCTGTCTGGAGCTCTCTGCACAGCACAGCACAGCAAAGCTAACAGGCTAACACTATTAGGATATTCATTCTAAATGGTCGACAATTAATATGGACTCTCTCTCACTGTTAGCCAAACAGTATTGAAATAATACATTTTCTTAAATGGTTACTACGTAGACCATTCTTAATGTTAGGAGCTAATTTATTGAAAGCCACGTTACGGTTCTAACGTAGTCTTGCCGTGGAGGAACCTAGCCAGCTAACAAAGTTTTTTCGTAATTCTTTTGCTGTGTCATCTGGGCTCGCTTGCTCGCCAGTCAGTTAGCTATCGGGCTAGCATTAGCATGTTAACAACATGAAAGAGAAACCACTCAAACAATTCTAAGACTTTTCTGGAATCTTATGACATTTACAACTTAATTGTAAACTAGCGGTTAGTTTTGACGGCATGTTGAATGAACGTATGATAGTGCGTATTATCCGTTTGTGACGTTTGGTCATCGTAATCGACAAGTTGTGCAAACGACCTGCTTGCACTGAGTATTACAGTGATACTTGTTCATTCGTGCTATCTTGTATTAATACTGATGAGCGTGAGCTTGCTAGAATTGACTAATGTCTCACATAATTTATAGCTAGCTAATTTACCATTTATGTTCTCGGATGAGCTTATAAAAATACAACATCCTTTTACAACTATTAAACACAACTGATGGTAAAAGCACTCACGCCATAGTATTTGTTTTATTTATCTTGATTGATCTTTCGTCAAAAAACTATTTAACTTTATGTGAATAAGGACTTTGTCATATTGAACGCTGAGCACAGGAAAATGGACATTAACAAAAGGGTGTTTTCCCACTTCTCTGTAAACATGCCCGAGAAACTAAACTGGAAACTGAGAAGTTTCAGTGTTGCAGCATCTTAACTACTTGGTTCAACATGGGTAGATTTAATAATTACCAAATCTAACATTCATTTGCTGTGGAATAGTGAGATGTTAATGGTTTCCTTTACAGATTTTTCAGTTGCTCACTTACTTAACTAATTTCAGTAGCTCAGTTATAGTAAGATCTGCATCAGACCTTGAACATGCAAAATCAGAAACGATTTGTTTGACCTCTGATTTGTTTCATCTGTTTGTCATCACAGATCCAAAAATGATGACCTAGCCACTGCAATTCTGAAACAGAAGAACAGACCCAACAGACTGATTGTTGATGAATCCATCAATGAAGACAACAGCGTGGTCTCTCTCTCTCAGGTAGATTTTCTGCACAACTGACATTTCTACAAGTTTTAAAAACCTGTAATCTGTCTTAATAGATAAGATGTTTGAAGCTTGTTTTTTTTTATCTTGATAATGTAAATTTAATAACACAAGAGATGCCCAAAATAACTTTGTTTACTGTCTCTTAAGACCAAGATGGATGAGCTGCAGCTCTTCCGTGGAGACACAGTGCTAATGAAGGGAAAGAAGAGGCGTGAGACTGTGTGCATTGTGCTGTCCGACGACACCTGTTCTGATGAAAAGGTTCGCATGAACAGGGTGGTCCGCAACAATCTGAGGGTCCGACTGGGTGATGTCATCAGGTGGGGAATAAAACATACTTCTCTTAAATTCTTTCCACAGCCTTTTAAATAAAAGTAGTGTTAAGTCTATTAATATCTCTTTCAGCATTCAGCCATGTCCTGATGTGAAATACGGAAAGAGAATCCACGTCCTCCCAATAGATGACACAGTAGAGGGAATCACTGGCAACCTGTTTGAGGTCTACCTAAAGCCATACTTTCTGGAGGCTTACAGGCCAATCCGCAAAGGTGAGTGTAAATTTTTATTGTTGCAACAAATATTTTATTTTGCCTGGCTGATCAAATCTTTTTCTATGTATGATATGCTGTTCTGTTAGAGTAAAGTGTGCTTTTTTTTTCCTATTTACCCTTTCAAGGTGATATTTTCCTGGTCAGAGGAGGCATGCGTGCTGTGGAATTCAAGGTGGTGGAGACTGATCCCTCTCCCTACTGCATTGTTGCTCCTGATACAGTCATCCATTGCGAGGGAGAGCCAATCAGAAGAGAGGTCGGTAGCAGGTACACACACTTTCACAACATTTACCAAAAAAAAAGCCACAAAAAAAATTGAACACCTGGTGTTTGAACATGCAGGATGAAGAAGAGTCTCTGAATGAGGTGGGCTATGATGACATTGGAGGAGTGAGGAAGCAGTTAGCTCAGATCAAAGAGATGGTGGAGCTGCCTCTTAGACACCCTGCACTGTTCAAGGCCATAGGAGTCAAGGTAAGGAACCTTTTTAATCTGCTTGAAGGAACAGCCATTTGTGTTTGGCCTTCAATGTAGAATTTAAAGTGACTTTGTTACTTAAAAAATGTAAAAAAAAAAAAAAAAAAAAAGCTATTGTTTCTGATTGTAAGGTTTGCACCCATCCTTAATTTTAAAATACCCTGGGATTGTGTTACAATAATCCTTGTGCAGGAACAACTAGTGCCAAACATCGACTAGATTTAGCCAGATATTGTTGTGTAACTGATATTATTGAGTCACTGTAAGAGTCTTCTAAACTTAAACTGCTGTAATGTCATGCTGCTGTTATGTTTAGCGTGTCTGATAAACAGTTCATTTCAAGTATTTAATTGTGAGTAAAGTAAGAAGAACACTACCTCATAACATGTATATTGTTTGCTGTTCTTGATTTTGTTTAACTTGTCTTCAGTGTGTGTGTGTGTGTGTGTAATCATATGGTCATTACTGTGACTGACTCAAATTGTAGAGAAATTCAGTCTGTCATTTTTTTTTCCTTAAAAATGTTTTCAATTTTTTTTTATTTTGTTATTTTTTTTAAATAATTGTTTTCCCTCTTTTCAGCCCCCACGTGGAATCCTGCTGTATGGACCCCCTGGAACTGGAAAGACCTTGATCGCCAGAGCTGTCGCCAATGAAACTGGAGCTTTTTTCTTCCTGATTAATGGTGTGAACACCCATCTATATTTATCTTCAATACACTGTTACTCCTAGTTGGCACCATTATAATACAGTTTGTCCTTTACAGCATTGCCTTGTAGTTTCTATTGTCAATGATTTTTGAGTTGTTAGATTAATTATTTAATAGAATCTTACTAGTGTTTGGATATACTGAAAAACAAACTACAATTTCTGCATCTTTTTGCATTTGGACACTGTGGTGTTTATTACCGTGTTGTGTTGAGACAGAGCTCATCTTGAAATATGTGCATATAAATTTTATATGGTATATGCTGTGTTTTCCTCTCACAATGTTTGGCTCTCAACTTAAGGTCCTGAAATCATGAGTAAGTTGGCAGGAGAGAGTGAGAGTAACCTGAGAAAGGCCTTCGAGGAAGCAGAGAAGAATGCTCCTGCCATCATTTTCATCGATGAGCTTGACGCAATCGCTCCTAAGAGAGAGAAGGTGAGCAGGAAGAGAGGAAAACTAAATGTGTAGCTGTATAGTACAGTGTCTGTGTTTTTTGAAGTGAATGAAGCTTGCTCTGAGTTTCCAGATTTCGAAAAACTTTGCTATTGCACAAAAGTGTGGTCTCATTATTTAGAATTTTTCTTCTATTTCAGTTTGAAAAGTAATTCTTCATACACTGATTTTAAAGTCTAAGTGATAGGGGATTTGTGATTTCTCTGACATCCTGATCACTGGCCAAAGAGCTTAACTTCTGTCGAGACATTTGGAGAAGTCTAAATTTGAATGGTATAGCAACAGTGTATGCTGTGTTTTTGTAGACCCATGGAGAGGTGGAGAGGCGCATTGTTTCTCAGCTGCTGACTCTTATGGATGGCCTGAAACAGAGAGCTCATGTCATTGTCATGGCTGCCACTAACAGACCCAACAGCATTGACCCAGCACTCAGGAGATTTGGTAAGTTATGTGTTTTATTTACTGCAGTGGTTACTAGAAAAAGGATCTAATGCATATCTATGCATGATGTTGTAAATTTTAAATCTTAAACCACCCATGCACATGCACTATTAAAGAAAGTACAACAACTTAGAGAAGTGAAAGTGAAATTACTGTAGCAGGAACTTCTATTCATCGCCAGCAAATTCAAACATCATTTTCAACCCATAGCATCACTGCAGGGGAGATATGCCTCTAAGAAATGTCACTTAATAGACCCAAAGTTTTTATGTCTTATTTGATATAACCTAAATTTGTTCTGTGAGTATGTGTGACTTTCCAAAACAATGTTGTCGCATCGCAGATTAAAACTGCCAGCTGCTAATTATTTTGTGTACTCTGCAGATCACTAAAGGGTCAGTTTCTGAAAATGTTGTGCAGTTCCACATTTTTTAATCATTTAGGGTGAGATAATGGGATATTTCATCCTCGACAAAGGACTGGAATTGCATTTTGTTTATTAAAATGTACTGTTACTTTTGATATTCATTTCTATGACATGCCTCTGCTGCAATACTGTTAGAAAAGATGAATTACCACTCTGAAATTGCAATGACGTATCTTTTTTTTTTTTTTTTTTTTTCCTCTCCATTGGAACTAATGAGTGCGTGTGTTTGAACCCCTATCCCTCCAGGGCGTTTTGATAGGGAAGTGGATATTGGCATCCCTGATGCAACTGGCAGGTTGGAGATTCTCCAGATTCACACCAAGAACATGAAACTGGCTGACGATGTTGACTTGGAACAGGTTTGTGCACATAACTCTCCTGCTTTCTTGAGAAGAAGTAAAGCCTTGTGGTTATCATTGAATGTAACTTTTAAGTAAAACTACACAGGAAATTCAACTGCTGGCCCTATTTATGCAGCGTTCAGTTGTCATTGTACATGATGCTGATATGCATTAGTTAACAGTAAATTACAAATTGAATGTATTGTCATATTTAGGTTTTGCATTGCAGTAGCAGTGTTCATGCTCATATGAAAGTCTATTGTGTAGGGCACTGGACAGGAAAATGTAATTGTGCTCTCTGTATCTATCTCTCTGTAGGTAGCCAATGAGACCCATGGACATGTGGGTGCAGATTTGGCTGCCCTCTGCTCTGAGGCTGCGCTGCAGGCCATCAGGAAGAAGATGGACCTTATTGACCTTGAGGATGAGACCATTGATGCTGAAGTCATGAACTCACTTGCTGTCACTATGGATGACTTCAAGGTAAGAACCAAAATATGGTTTTTGGTATGTTTGCTAATAGTCTTCTGAACCCTTACTAACATGGTCACCATTGTCCTGCAGTGGGCCCTGAGCCAGAGCAACCCATCAGCACTGAGGGAGACGGTTGTTGAGGTTCCCAACATCACCTGGGAGGACATCGGAGGTCTGGATGACGTCAAGAGGGAGCTGCAGGAGTTGGTGCAGGTATGAGCCTCTTCCAGAAGTAATCATACCTGAAAGGTATATATCACAAAAAAGTTGGATTGTTTTATCTTACTATGCCCCCCCCAATATCCATCTTTAAATTCAGTACCCAGTGGAGCACCCAGACAAGTTCCTCAAGTTTGGCATGACACCATCCAAGGGTGTGCTGTTCTATGGTCCCCCTGGTTGTGGTAAGACTCTGCTGGCAAAAGCCATTGCCAATGAGTGCCAGGCAAATTTCATCTCCATCAAAGGACCTGAGTTGCTTACAATGTGGTTTGGAGAGTCTGAGGCCAACGTCAGAGAGATCTTTGACAAGGTAAGAATGTTGTATGGGTGTCTATCATAGAACTGGGGTACAGGGTGGATGATTATATTGTACATGTGTTCAGAACAATCACATGCTTCAATGTTGTTGACTAATTCCACACTATAGAATTAATTTCTGTGTTGTAAGACCATTTTGTGTGTTTGTGTGATGTTTCCAGGCTCGTCAGGCAGCTCCATGTGTTCTCTTCTTTGATGAGCTGGACTCCATAGCCAAGGCCCGTGGCGGTAACGTGGGTGATGGCGGTGGAGCTGCTGACCGTGTCATCAACCAGATCCTGACTGAGATGGATGGAATGTCCAGCAAGAAGAACGTCTTCATCATTGGAGCCACAAACAGACCAGACATCATTGACCCTGCCATCCTGAGACCTGGCCGTCTGGATCAGCTCATCTACATCCCTCTGCCCGACGAGAAGAGCAGGATGAGCATCCTGAAAGCCAACCTCCGCAAGAGTCCAATCAGCAAGGTGACAGCACTGCTACTCGTAGTTGCACAGACTCCTGTTTCTAATGCAATAAAAATATGTGCAGGATTTGTAATTTTATTATTTGTTTTTTATTTTGACAGGATGTGGACTTAGACTTCCTGGCAAAGATGACCAATGGCTTCTCTGGAGCAGATCTTACGGAGATCTGCCAGCGGGCGTGTAAGTTGGCCATCAGAGAGAGCATTGAGAACGAGATCCGCAGGGAGAGGGAGAGGCAGACCAACCCGTCAGCTATGGTGAGTGCTTGTTCTGTTAACTCTTAACTTTTTCACATCTGCACACCACTGTTTTGCTGCTACATCAGAAGTTTTGCATGTTCTGCTCATGTCTCATTTTGTCCTGTATCTTATTTGTTTTATTTTATTGAACAGGAGGTGGAAGAGGATGATCCCGTGCCAGAGATCAGGAAGGACCACTTTGAAGAGGCAATGCGATTTGCCCGTCGATCTGTCAGTGACAACGACATCCGCAAATATGAGATGTTTGCGCAGACACTGCAGCAGAGCCGAGGCTTTGGCAGCTTCAGGTATGTTTTTTTTTTTTTTTTCTGACAATAAATATGAGTGTTGGTAGCTGTATAGTTGAGCTTAGCAGAGTGACAGTCTTTCTAGAGAGCTGTTCAACAAAATCAGCTTCTCTGCTAATGAGCATCTGTTGTGATTGGCAGCCATCCTGGTACAGAGTTGATTGAATCTGATTGGTCAGCTTCTGCCTACGCAGGCATTAGACCTCATCTGCATCTTTTGAAAGATCTTTCTTGTATTAGTGATGGCATTTTCATAGAATCATAGAGAGAATATACAGTTATTACTTCACACTTTGAAGTACTACAATTGCCAGAAATTACTAGTTGCCATATCATGGGATAATCTAAATGTGGGAAATAATGGTCGTCTTCTCTTTAAGGTTTCCTTCCAGTGCTGCAGGCGGCAGTGGTCCAAGCCATGGCTCAGGAGGAGCCGGCACTGGTCCTGTGTTCAATGAAGATAACGACGATGATCTTTATGGATAAACGCACACTGCCCCACAGTGGTCAGTACTGGGATCACACCTGTACAAATTCTCACCAGATTCCACATTTTTAGGACTTTGTGCTTCTTTCATGTGTTCCTTTTTTTTGTATGACTTCCCTCGGAGAAAGCATGTAGCCGCTTGGTTTGCCCTGGCTTTGATGTGGGTGGGGGTAAGGGGATGTTGGAACTGGAAGGTCAGTGACTGATACAGATTTTGGAGGGAGGGGCGGGTGGGTGTTATTGAGTGGCCTCATTCTCAGTATATCACAACCAACATGAATGGCTTTAGTGATGGGATCCTATGCTAGACAATAAGAAAGAAAAGAAAAAAAAACATATTGCTAATGACTTCCTCTTTTTTTTTTTAAAAAAAAAATAAATAAACAGTAGCATATAATGTATTACAAATTTGTCAAGGTTATGTTGAAAATAAAATCTCACGAAATGGAAGTGTTATCTGTGTCTGAAATGTTTTTTATTGACAGTGTTAATGTACATTCTGTCTAATTTAGAGTATCTGTAAAAGTGTTTGGATATCCTCTATATTAAGTGAATTTACAGTGTAGTTAAAGAAAACTGAAAATGAATGTGGTGAATTCTATTTTGAGATATCATGGTGGTTCAGACCTACAGTGATTGTAAAAGGTTTTAAAATAATTCAGTGTTCAGATGTTCAGAACAGTCCTGTTGCAGTGATGATTTACCCTTCACTCAGTGACACATGTAGCCATAGATGGATCTGCATGTAGGCACCAAAGCCACTGACGCTGGTCAGAGAGGCAGTTCTGTTTCTGACCACATAGTGTCACTCTGGCAGTAAAGTAAAGGCAGTGAAAGTTGTTTTTCCCCCCCTTTACTGCAATTTCAAAAAAAGCTTCACTCTAAAGTTTGTGCAGCTGGTGGCTTCAAGTTTCCCCGTCACAGTTGTGAATGCTGAGAATTGGATCAAATGTTGAACTGTAGGAACAAGATGGAAAAACACCTTTTAACTGGAGGAGGGACTTTATATTAATGCTATTCATCCCAAAGAGAAAAAGGAAAATAAACTCTGACAATATCTGAATTCGATTTTAGAAATTTGGTTTCTTCAGCATATGTAACGCTCATCTTTCACAATACAATATTTCATTCTTTGTGCGTAGACTCAGTAAGGATCACAGAAGGGGAAATGAGGATGTTCTGCATCTCTCCACACTCTCTTGCCATCCCTCTGTTTGGGGGGGAAAAACAACAATTAGCTATGCTCACATAATTACACGATTTTTTTTTTTAAATATAGAAAACCACACAAGTCAGGATGTTGGACCCAAAGTTCAGTCTAGGACGCCCCCCATATCAGATGGATTCTTGTGAGGTATCATAAAATCAGAGACTCACCTCGACTGTTGGAACGATGAAGCGCTTGTTGCAGTTTAAGGATCCTATCAGCTTCATGTCGTCTTCTGACAGGCAAAAGTCAAACACCTGCAAGTTCTGCTGGATCCTGGTGGGCGTCACACTTTTAGGGATGCACACGACACCTCTCTGGATGTGCCACCTGCCAAAAGGACGCCAAAGAGTTCAGCAGCTGTCAAGGTGGTCAGGGTTTGGTTCTGATTCTGTACGTCACTCGCTTGACTGAATTTACGCCTGAGTTTAGAGATTCTGTAGTTGAAGAAGATTTTACCTGAGTATGACCTGGGCAGGTGTTTTCTGATATCTCTGGGCAATTGCTCCCAGTCTAGGATCCTGTAGCAGACTTGGTTCATCCGGAGAGGCCCAGGGTCTGTCCCCGCTGCCCAGAGGACTGTAGGCTGTCACACAAACAGCCACTGAGCTGAGGCAGAGGAATATGCACTGTTACTGACACACAGGGAACAACATTTGACAGAACTGACCTCAGAAGTTTTGATAATGTGTGAAATTTCAATGACACTGACCGACAGTGAGACAGAAGATCCGCTTGAGAAAAGTAAGGATGGCATTCCACCTGTGGCACAATAAACACTTTCCGGCTTACAGTCCACTATTGCCCATAAAACATAAATAAATGTATTTATTCTGGCCTATGAGAAAGCCACATTGTACCTGGTTCACCACAGGTGTGTGTCTGGCCATGCTGATGATATCATCAATCTGTCCGGCGTTGAAGTTGGACAGCCCTATAGCTTTGACTAAACCTTTGTCCACAAGGCTCTCCATGGCTGCCCAAGTATCTCTGTAGTGTATGTCAGAGTAACAAATACTTCCATCTTCTCTTCGAGGCATCAGCTCCTTCCCCCGCCTAAAACACACACACACACAAAGGCTGCTTCAGCTAACGTCATACACCATTACCACACTGATCCTCACTGTGACAAGCACTGGCAGACGATACTGGTTTATTATGTGCAGCTGCTCACTGAAATGCCATAGGCCAGTGCATAAGGTACAAGTCCAGATAGGAGAGGCCCAAGTGGACCAGACTGGTCCTGCACGCTTCCTCAACATCCTCTGGGTGATGTTTGGTGTTCCACAGTTTGGATGTTACAAACACCTCCTCACGACACAAAGCCTGGAGGGGAAAGGATAATGGGTATACATTACTATACCTGACAAGACTGAATCAGAGACAGATATTATCTATGGACTGTAAGGGAGTTTGTCATGTCAATGTTTCAGCACCTAGACTGGTAATCTTAACTCAGAGTGTGTACTAAACTGCAATTCCTATCTTGACTTCATTTTTTAATTCTAAACCCAACAACCTAACTCTAACAAAAAATGAATTATATATGTAGACTGTTTGAGGATTTTATGGACTTCATTTTAGAAATGAAGGACAGAAATGCAACTGCAGTTCATGGTCAGCTGTTTAACCCCCAAGCAGACAGAGGTGCCCTTGTGGACTTTGTTTGACTCTATTGTGAGCACTGAATAAAGACTCATGACAGCAAACTTGTTATTGGCAAGTCACAATCGACATTTAGTAAACTTTTTATTAACATTAAGCTAAATGTAAGAAATAAAAAACAAAATCATAACTCAGACTCCACTTACCCTCTCGTTCTGGAGTTTTTTTTACCCCTTAAAACACTGTCACCATCAGCAAATTAAATTTACTCAGCTGTCAAACTGCTAACAGTAAAGTTTGAACATCTGCACTTTGGTGAGACACACCAGGACAAGTGGATCATGAGTTCAAATTGTTTTGTCAACTGCTGTTTCCAAGATCAAGTCTAATTCAAGCTGAACCGGACTTTCTCACCTTCCCAGTGCCGACCCTGATGGCCAGAGCCTCTCCCACCTCCTGCTCATTGTTGTATGCAGCAGCACAGTCAATGTGTCTGTATCCACAGTCTAAAGCTGCCAGCACTGCCTGCTTCACCTGATAACACACACACACACACACAAACTGTTTCCAGAAACACACTTTGCTTGTAACAAACAAAGCCAGAGTAACGGTTTGTATAGTTCTACCTGCCCTGGAGCGCTCTTCCAGGTGCCGAGTCCGACCATGGGCATCCTTTGCCCTGTTGAGAGAGTCACAAAGGCACTCATGTTTCAGCTCTGAGGACCTGGAGAAAAGACAGTAACATGCAGGGTGTTAACAGGGAGACACTTATGGAATCAGGATCCAGTCATCATGACTAAGTCCTAATACCTTGTTACTAATTCACACTCACATCTGTATTCATTAACTCCTGCACTGCAGCAGCAGGGGTTGTGTGTGTATATATATGCATACATTCTACATGTGCAAAGGTCTTTCACATGGCAGTATTCATCATACTGTAGATGAAAGTTCTGCTTGCAGAGCAACAAAAAACTACCACTTCTTACTGTTTTCACCCTCTGAACTGAAAAGTGGTGGAAATATAAACCTTCTGTGAACCCAGCCTCACTGCCAGAAATAGCTGATACAGGTATATAGGATTAGTCATACTGGTGTTACTGCAGCACATCTTCGAGCCATGGTTCACTAATTGTGCGCTATATACTTAGCATGTGAAGCACACACACACACACACACAAAGACAAGTTATCGACCAGAAAGGTTGTACCATATGAGTGTCTTAATGCAGATCACCTGCCCTGACAGCCTCCTGACCCAGCAGCAGCAGCATAAAGTGATTGACTAGCAGTCACTCCAAAACAGTCTGAAAATAGTACAGAGATTAAACACACAGTGAATTCATGTCGCTTTAGTTTTCTTACCGGGTATCACTCTGGGAAAGGGGCCGGGGGGTTAGCTGTCCATCTGGATTTTAAAAGGTTCAGGTCAAAGTCTTCTTCATTTGTTTAACTGTAACTCAGACTGATGGAAAATGTCCAAACTCCAGCTCACTGAGATAGCACAGATAAACATACAGTTTATCCCCAATGTTTGGTCAAAAAAGATTGGAAAAAAAAAACCTTCCTTTTATGGCTTTCTAAAAACTTATAACAAATCTGTTAGGGTTTTTTTTACATACACATTAGTATCTCAGTTGTCAGTCTTATTGATCTTATTAAGGATCAGATGTTTACATGATCAGAACATGAGAAACCCAGTAATTCATATTCCTGTCAATATGACCATAATGCTATCCAGGTTTCTGATCACCTGCATGCAGGGTGCCTTCATTCCTCAGCATCTCAGCTATTTATTTATGTACCAAAAGATGTAAAGTAATGCCAGCAAAATGTACTTTGAGTATCAAAAGTAAAAGAAAAATAGCCCTGATGCCTGACATTCATTTATTTATTTATTTAGAAGACATTACATTTGATACTGATGCATCCATGTGCAAGTTTTACTGTAGTAACACAGGGCTTGTTTTAACTGCTGTTCACAGAATAAGATCTCTCCATCCGTTCTCAACTTAGGGGGTTGTGAGATGCTTAATGGAGCAGGAAATCAGAGTTGGGCAACACAAAGTTTTGCAAAACGGATTTTTGATAATGTAGTATTGGGCAATTTGACCTTTTTAGGCCTCAAACGGTTATTCAAATTAAACCGTCTTACACATCTAGAGCAGGGGTGGCCCAGGGGCCGCACTGACTTTTAAAGTTTGACAGGGTCAGCACCAGATGCATACATATCAAACATAAACATATTAAAGGCATTACAGTGTTAATACTTACATTTACTTTTTAGTGTGAGCAGTGTTGTTGATCTGAGGTGTTCATCACTCACCCGGGATCTGTGGGGTGGTGCAAGTCTGTTCATACACATAGGCAGAGCCAAACAACACCAGCATCCTCTGTGCCATCTTCTGGATGTTTGGAAATCTGGTTGCATTTAATGAAGCATAAAAGTCATCCAGCTTAAGAGAGTTGAACTTCTCCTTTAAGGCGGTGTCACATTGGAGATCCATCAGTTCCAACTGCAACTCATGTGGTGCCGTTTCAGGGTCTTGCGTGAAGGGACATGACACCAGCTGAAGTGAACTGTCAATTTTTGCGTGCATGTCGTGTCCAGGTGCCTCTTTCAGCGCAGCCAGTGTGGGGAAACGAGCGAATGGCTTATTTGACATTTGCTTTGAAAATAAAGCTAGCTTGGTTTTGGAGGCTCTGACGTTTTTGAACATTTCATGCACAAACCAGCGCACATTAGGGCGGTAAAACAAGTCCTGGTGATCAGCGTCAGTTTCTGCAAGAAACTTAATAAAACGACGATGCTGAAGTCCGCTTGCTCGAATAAAGTTAACGAGTTATACAATTGTCTTCGCTACATGATCGAGCTGCAATACGGATTTACACTGTGCTTCCTGGATTCTTTTGAGCAGCCCGACGTTTTTCCCAGTCAGATTTGGCGGTCCATCTGTGGTAACATTGGCAAGCGCACTCCAAGGTAGCTTGTGGCTCTCAGTGCCCCCCCGACACTTTCATACAAGTCCTCTCCACGTTATCTCAAAATTGTCATTAATCCCTCCGATAAAGATTAAAAGCTGTCCTTTGTGTCATTACTTTCGTCCAGTGCCAAGGAATATAGTGTAAATGACTCCGCTTTGTTGTTTAGCTTGCTAACTAAATCTTCGTCAATTAGCTTGACACGGCTGGTGATAAGCTAATTTTTCTGATTTGTTCTTGCTCTCAGGACACAAGATACCTGCTGTCTCTACCATGCACTCTCTGAGAAACTCCCCTTCGGAGAAAGGTTTGCTGGTCTTTGCTAGTTTGAATGCCTGCAAATAACTTTCCTTCGTGCTTGATTCTTGTCGGATAAAGGTGTTTTGCTGAGCCTGCAAACTAGCTGCCAGCCTCTGAGCGGTAGCCGTCGGTTCGTTGACTGGTTGTTAGCGTAATTAGCATGCTGGGTAGAAAAGTGACCGCTGATGTTGTATTCCTTTAAAACAAACAAAAAAAGTTTCTTGGCAAATAAGACATACAACCTTTGCCCGGACTTAAGTGAAAAGATATTTGGTTGTCCATTCTTTATTAAACATTTCGCACTCACTGTCGACGTTTCTATTCTTTTTCACACTCATTGTTGCAGATGGGTTCAGACCAGTAGCAGAGTATCAACAGAGAGCGGCCCTGGATTCCGCAAAATCAAGTCAATGTAATGCGCCACCTGGTGGAACGCCAGGCATTACAGGACAAGGTCAAATGAATGCAGTCATAATTATCATATGATTTGATTTAGGCAATTCTGTACCAATCTTCGGCGGGCCGAATCAACAGGACCAACGGGCCGGATGTGGCCCGCGGGCAGTAGTTTGCCCACCCCTGGAGGGGCGGGGCAAAAGGGAAAAGCTGTCCATTTGGATTTCAATGTTATGTAAAGCTACTTTCTAATAGTATTTTCTCAAAATGTCGTGTTCCTTATGTAAAATATTAATCTCAAACTGCTTGATGCAGCCCACTGCTCCTGTGTGTTTCACTGCATGTAATTTGTCAGGTGTTGCATGTGTGTTCAACTATGGATGGGTTAAATGCAGAAGACAAATTCAGTGTGTGTATGTAAAAATATATATGCTGCCAATAAAGTGATTCTTAATTGTTCTTAATTCATTCTTTTTAATTCTTGAAATACTCCAGTAAAGTACAAGTTGCTAAAAATTCTACTGAAGTATAGTACTTGATTTAATATGCTTTATTACTTTTCACCACTGAGTTGAGGTGCTAACATGAGTGGTTAAGATGTTGAAGAATCAAGACACATCTGCATGCAGATGAGCAGGATTATATATATCATGTATGATAAGAATAAGCGGGTTTTCCATGTTACATGTAAACATCACACCAGTGTTAAGATCGAAACCAGGACAGTAATGTGTGTGCAAACATACTCAGTAAGGTGAAACTTTGGGGGGGCGAATTCATACTAAGGTAGCTTATAATTCTTGAAAGAGGAACTCAGATGACACAAACTGTGAAGTTCACACATTTGGTTTATTTGTTGCCATTTTGAAAAGATCATAAATATAGACAGTCTTTCATCAGAAGTACATGTGTATTCCGGCTGTGGCCACAGTCCAGCATCCCCGGAGGCTCTGAGAGGCAGGGCGCCTTGTTGTTTTGTCAGTACTCTTTATGACATAAAAGTGCATTTATCAACATGATTCATTAAAACATTTTCCAATACACATCACATATATAACCTACCAGGGCTGTCTGCAAAAACCATTCTCATACACACAGATTATCATTGACATAAACTACAGCAGGAAGAGCTGAGGAGAACTTTCAGAGCCCCCCGCAGCTGAGACAGAGAACACCTGTCTCTTACAAAACCTGTTTCCTAAACAGGGTTTTCTACTGAAAAAACGTGTAAAATTCAATGTACAGATGTTACAGGGGCAGAAGCAGTTATCAAATCACAAACTGAGGATTCCATGAACCCAAAAAGTAGACCCAAAGGGTGTCTATTTTTGGCACTGCTCGCAGTAGCACCGAGACATTGCCTTCAAATGGCACAAGAGAAAGCAGAATATACACAACAAAGCTGGTTTTCCCAGAGAAATCTTGACTATTTACTATTGACTTCAGATTAACTTAACACTTACATTCCTCTGAGAAATCCAGCCTGTACTTGTACGGCACTTTACAGGGATACATTGGCAAAATTCATCACTTATGTAGCAAATCTCTCCCTAAAAAGTCCTTGCCTGCTTACAGTACAATGTGGTGATCGACTCTACATTGCGTAATCACGTTTTTTTGTCGAGATCACCACCATTAAGAGAATGGTAATGTCTAACACAGCATAGGGCATTGTCTGTTGTGCACTTAACATGGCTGTTGTTTATGTTACAGTGTGACCTGTGTGTGTGTGTGTGTTTTTGTGTTCATATATGTGGTATGACACTGGGCTAAGGCACCTAAACGTCCCTCAGACAACGAGCCAGGCTGTTAGAAGGGAAAGCACCCATATTATGTGCAGACTGTATTATCCAAGCTTCCACTGCTGTTACAGTATATGATTGTCATTCCCAGATTTTCCAATGCAGCTGAGATATGCTTATTATTACTCGGACTAATGCGGGACTTTAAGTGTGCACGCATCAGAGTATAGATCACAATTTTAAGGGGAAACCTTACTAAGCAGTAAACAGCCTACGGACTTCAAGCACAATGCTTTATCAGACTGAAAGGAAGAGAAAAGCAGGTGGCAGGGGGTGTGGGGGGAAGGGGGGTTGGGGTTATGTTAAAACTGTGGTCGGTACTGAACACACTGAAGCTGCTGGTACACTCAAGGTAAAAATAAATATTCCTATTTGAAACTTCCTGTGGAGAATGAAAATCCTGGAAAAAATGTTTTAAAAAATATCTCACGCTTCATCCTATCACAAAAAGACGAGGATCAGAGAGAGCTGGACAGCATATAAAACTACTGATAAATCTGTAAAAAACAGAGTTAAGAAAAGAGGATCTGGTAAAAGCCTGAGCCCATCTTCAGCCCTACTATACTGCTCAGGTGCCTGTGTGCCTTCTTGGGCCAAAAGACAAAACAAACAAATAATTACATCCTGGTACTGCCTTTCAACTTGGAATCCTTCCCTCATCATCCCGCTTCAAAGTCCCTACAAACAACAGCGTCTGTTCAATGCTGCGTGCGTTAACACAGGACATGGAGACTGGAAGGGGGAAAGGAAACTACAATACAAAATATGAGAAATAAAGGAGTAGTAAGGGTTGTTTTTCTGGGTTTGGGCCATTTAGTCTGGAGTGTGTGGTGGTGGAGGGGTTGAAGGTGAGTCTTCCTATGACTGGGGGAGGTGTTGTCTGATAATCTCTCTGGACTGAGGTGGGATCCTGTCAGGAAACCGGACAGTAAATTCCACTATGAGGTCACCACGCTGAGACGGGTTCTTGGGGAAAGGTAGGCCTTCCCCTCTGAGTCGCTTCACCGTCCCTGGCTTGATGATGTCATGACAGGGCAGCGAGATGATGCGGTTTTCCAGCGTGGGAATGCTAACTGTGCAGCCACACAACGCCTGCAGGAGAAAGAAGGAAAGCAGACCGAGAGCGTTAATATCTTTAGTAGGAATTAAATGCCAAAGCCATGAATATCTCAATGACTTAATGTTTCCATGAACTAAGAAGTTCATCTTCCGTCAGTACATCATCCAGACAAGAAAACTTCCACATGTTTTATGTGTGTGTTCATCGTCTATGAGTGTGTACACATGTGAGAGAAAGTTTTACTATCGATCGACTTCTGTGGGGTCTAGAAAACAGAATTCAAATTAGGAACACTAGAAAAACATGACTTGGCAGTGGAAAAGTTTTCTGGTGTGTGTGTGTGTGTAGATAGAGGGGTGTGTGTCAGTGTTGGGGGGGTACACATTGCACAGGGGACTAATTTTAGCAACAGTCTCATAGCTGGGCCTAATGAAGTGAGGCAGGAATCGGCTGAGCTCGTAAATAGTTGGAGGGCTTGTCAGATGGGCTGGCAGGACGAGGAGAAAGAACAGACACACAAACACCCACACACACACACATACACACACACTAAGCCTCAGTTCCTTATCACAATGCCTGATGAATCCAGTCAGAGTGTAGAGAGCGCTAAACTAAACACGGAGACCTGTGGTTATCACGACTTCACAGGCTTTCCAGTGAGCATCACTCGCCAGATTTGCATTGAGTAAAAAGAACTATACGCGACTCCACAACTCTGTGAATGAACATACTGATGAATTAAAAACTTTTCTTATATAATGCAGTTGTTAAAGAATAATTTACTACAAAAAACAAGGTTAGTCAAAAATACCGTAAAGTTGCAGAGAGCCAGTGTAGATAAACTATAATTGACTAGGAGGATGGTTTGATGTCTTGGTCGTCAAAGGGTTTTGGGACGCTGACCGTGTGGTTGTGACGTCCGGCCTTTGTTGCATGTTATCCTCCCTTTTTTCCTCTATTTTTTTGCAGGTGTAGATACACTGCTGACCTTCATAATTTAACATGTTAACATGCTAACAATTGCTAATTAGCTGTGGACTGGTGGACACCAAAGTATTAGACAAAGGACTTCGACCAGTTGACGACACAAGATGAAAAGTCTGAGGATCAGCGAAGTTATTACAAATCATCCTGGGGAGAACATGAATGTATGTAACAAATTTCTTGGCGATCCATGAATTTATCATTGAGAAATCTCAGTCAATACGGCTAATGTTAACCTCAGCGCGGCATTAGAGGAAAACGTGAATGTCTGCCATTCTTTGTGCCGATCCACAGGTGTTGAAATATTTCATTTTTTCACCAACTCTTCATCTCAAGGCAACCAGCCAATCATGATGTAATAGTGACTTTGTCCACACTGGCACATGCTTAACCTCTAACACCCAGTCCAGGTCATTACGTGGGCAATGTTGTAAGACTGCTGGAGGATTTTCTTGTCTCGTCTGGTGTTTTTTAAACAATCAGGGATGGACATGTGGACAGTTGAACTTCAGTCAAACAGAGCAGCTGCTTCAGAGGACAGACAGAGTTTTCCAGCCGTGACATCAGCCTCCACCACACACATTAGGAGGTGATTTAGTCCATGACTATGATAGAGACTAGTGCTCATCCTCCTGTTATGAACAGTTCCATTCACTAATACAAGCCTTACACACAGACACAGGTTGCCATGACGCTCGACACACTGCTTGCTGTTCTGGGGGCCCACTGATTGCATAAGCCTTAGCTCAGACAGCATAGCTCTAGAGACACAAACACACACATACACTTTGATTTGCTATATTTGTGATTTACATTCATTGTCTGGGGCCATATGCTAACATTGACCATCAGTGTTAACCCTATGCTTCATGCTTAACTCTACAGTTATAATCAGCTGAGAGGATCAGTTTAAAAGTGTCTTTATAACCTTTGGTGTCCTTGTAACTCTGTGGGCTGTCAGTACAGCCCATAGCCTTAGCACATGCTTGTCCTGAATACTGGTAGCTGTTGCTGTATTTAAATGAAAGTGCAATGACAGTGCTTCCAGTGATTCTTCTACCGCTGTGGATAATCAGTATATTTGCCTTTCTAAATTATATCAGAGGTGAAGCTCTACAGAGCTGTCCACTTTGCGTTAAGAGCCCAACAGCTATAGATAGCACCTAGGTGAGTTTGGACGCAGGTTTTGCTGCTGAGCTGAATGCAGTGATTACAAAACCTAGAAATGCACAGCCACAGACGATACCACCCTACTGCAGAGGCATCATCAACGCCAGAAAGAGCCAGTCTATAGGTACAGGTATAGGGACATCAACATGTCAAATTTGTGCAAAACTCTCTAACTGCTGCTGTCACGGTGCCTCCCAGGAGTTTCTAGTGTGGCTAAACGAGTGTTTGTTGGTGCTAAACGCAGCTGCTCATCAGGGCATGCTTCAGGCAAACAAATGAATAGCAGGGGAGCCATACATAAGTAAAAACATGAGAAAAGAACTGCTCATTTCAAAATATTAAATCCTAGCCTGATTTTGTACTTTAGAATGAGCATTTGGAGAATTTCTGTGTTGATGGAAACAATCATCTTGTGGACTTGTTATATTATGTACTGGTGCAATGACTGCCATTTGTCATTATATGTGGCAGGTTGTCTGGTGTGCAGCATGTAGCTGGTGCTGTATTTTCACTGCAGCATCACATCTTCAGGGAAGCAGAGCAGAGTGCAGCAGTGGAATATGAGCTCTTATTTGCTTTGGATACTGAATCATCTGACCCACTTCCCTAATATTCCCTGGACACCCCCACCCCCCCATCCTCATCCACATCTCTTCTTTCCCCCATCGCGTCTTAAGCTGCATCAGGCTGAAGACTCATATTTGGCTGCTGTTGGAGCAGAGGATTTAGCCGTGGGAGTTATGCAGTGCACATTTAATCATTGTGCAGGTCTGATCAAGTACCATCTCCTGCTTACTGCAACTTAAACTCTAATGTGCTCTCATTAACTAGGCTGTCCTAATAATTGCGCTGTGTGCAGGCACCCTTGTTTACTGGTGAATTGCCTCTGCAGGGATGTGAGAGTCGGTGCTGCTTTTAGGGGAAAATGTTCAAAATTGGCTTGACTGGAGTGCAAACAACTCCCCCAACATCTCCAACTCTTTGAGAACACCTGCCATTAAGCTGAGCACGGGGAGTACGGAGTGGTGAGAGGCAGCTCTAATAGAAACATTAAAGCTTGTGTAATTCTCAGACAGAGAGCAGAGCTGTGCTGGACCCGTTGCCCTCGTAGGAGCAGCTAATTAAACGTTCTTCCAGTCACAGTAATAGCAGCCTGGATTGTCACAACTGTCATACTGCAATCCATCTTTGAGAGTGTTTGCAAATACGTTTGATGCAAGAGAGCGTACGCTTGCATGCATGTTTATGCCTGCGTGTAGTTTTGTGTGTGGCTGGTTGCGTGTGTGTTTATGTATATTCATACAGCAGTGCAGAGCGAGTGAGGACGACAGCTCTATGCCGGTCACACAGGGACACCACATTCCTGCTGCTTCTCTCACACTGCAGTGACTCTGCAATAACACACACACATATATATAAACACTCGCTCCTCAGTATGTTCTATATGACCACCAAACAGGACATAATCCTACCCTTAAATTACAGTCACACCTCTCCACCTCATCCACAGTTTGTCCAGGCTGAATGACAAGAATGAAGAATAAAAATGTGCAGTTTTTGTTTATTCATCCAAAACTGCTCCAAGAATGCATAACATTTCTGCCTTGTTTGCTCCATTGGGACTCAAACTCCCAACCTCAGCAGCATTATCTACTCATGCACATGCAGAACAGTGACAAATATGGAAGACTGAAGAACAGCAGACAGAAGGGTAGAAGAGAGCGAGATTAGATGAAAGCAAGCAAGATTAAATGAAAAGAGACAGACGTACCTCTTTTAGATTGATCTTGCAGTTATAAATTATATTGGAACCGTCTCTCTTGAAGTGGGCATGCCCTTTGTCTTTGAGCACAAAAGCTATGTCGGCAGGAATGTTCTCAGGGGTTTCGTCCCCCTCCTTTGGGAAGGTGATCTTGGTTCCCTCCTTCCAGCCCTTTTTGATGATAATGTTAAGGATCTTGTCCTCTGTCCTCATGCTCCGCCCATCTGGGTTCAGCCTGCGCCGGGTGATCTTCATGCGCTTGGTGCAGCCATGGAAGATCTCCTCCAGTGAGACCTTCAGCTCGTGGACCACTGGAGGGTCCTGGTGCTTTCTACCTGTCCCCAGGCGTTCTGACGGCACACCCCTCCTCCTGCGGCCCTCCCCTGGGAAGCCATTGTTCATCCCCCCTGGAAAGCCGAACTGTCTCCCAAAATGAGCGAAGGGGTCATCCTCATCCATGTCCACGTCCTGATCTGTGTCGTGGTCATTGTGGAAGGAGAAACCGTTGGCGCGGTTGTGGCTACGGTTGGAGCCAAAAAACATGTCGAAAGGGTTGGAGCCACCAAAGAAGGAGGCAAAGGTGGCATGAGGGTCCCCGTGGAAGGTGTAGTGGTACGTTGAGCTGCCAGGCGCACCTGAAGAGCTGCTGCCTCCTGTCTTCAAACCTGAGGGAGAAAAGAGAGGGAAGAACGAGCTCTCAGATGCAGATGCATACTCAAACACCCACCAGATGAAAGACACACATTAACATGAACTCAGATACCAGAAAGGAGACCCTGCTCAGAAAACACCGCACGTGGGTAACAGAAGAGAGGAGAGTGGAGCCCTCGTGGGCGAGAAAAATCCAACAGCATCACTGATCTTCCAGTAGCACTGGTGATGGAAGAACTCATAAAATACCAGGTCACTCCATCCAACACACTCACACAAATACACACACCAACACACACTGTTTCACCAGAGGCACATGCACAATACACCCACAAATGAAAACTACAGCAGTCGCTGCTATTCATATCTCAACCATGTAATGATCTTCAGCCATCTGTCTGTCAGCTAGCACGCACGCACATACACACACAGCATTATACAAAACCGCACTACCAGCTGAGGTAGACTACAAGGTTTTAGAGCGGGTAAGTGTTGTTGACACCAAAGATAACAACAGACAACGACAAACATGTTCCTGCACATCAACACAAACATGAAAACACGAATGAGACGAGGTATTATTACTTGAGTGGCTGCAGTCCACTGAAGTCCTAGTCATATTAGGTGCTGAGTCTGTTCCTGAACTATTTCAGTAACAACTTAATGCATCATAATGGAGGTTTAACAAGGCCTCACTGACAGAGCGCTGAAGCATGCATCCAAGCGGACACAAGCAGACAGGTCGCAATACACCAAGACACAACCCAACCCTTCCTCCTCACCTTCCTCTCCTAGCTGATCATAGACGGCCCTCTTCTTCGGGTCACTGAGGACCTCATAGGCCTCTGCGATCTCCTTGAATTTCTCCTCAGCATTGGCATCCTTGTTCTTGTCGGGGTGGAATCGCAGCGCCATGCGCCGGTAGGCCTTCTTGATCTCCTCCTCGTTGGAGCCCTTGGGGATGCCCAGGGTCTTGTAGTAGTCCTTCCCCATAGCTGCACACACGCATACACTCTCTGGAATGGAGGACCCCCCCTCTTAATCTCTGGCAGTGGTCTGTCACTGGCAAGATACAGGACTACAGTTAGAGTCTTACAACACTCCTCCCAGGCAAATGCTGACCAGAGGGACAGACTATATATATATGTGCTGGCAGAGATGCAGAGTGCACTCAAGTTCTGTCTTTCTGTGCTTTAAGGTGAAGCCTATTTAGTGATGGCTGGAAGTGGGAACACAAAGTACTGGCTTTACTAAGTGTTACTATGGGGATGTGGATGCTGTACTGACGTGCAGTCAGGTAGAGTGCAGAGGAATCCCCTTCATCTGCTTTATCACACGGCTTCTCCCTATCGGCAGGTACAGGAAATACTTGCACTAATTTATTTATTTCAAATGCGTTCGAAATGTTGCGATTTCGTGCCAGCTGGGCGGAGACAAGCAACCTGTCAGACAGCGGAAAACACTTCACCGAGACACTGCGGTGCCTCTGGACCGGACACAGTGATCCTCTGTTTAACCAAGAGAGCACACAAGTGGAAAGAAAAGCCTGCTTACATCTATAACATTAACAACATGCTGCCACAGAGAAGCCGATTCGCTATGACAGCACAGACCCCAAATCAAACCAATAATATCCACCATAATTTGGACCACTGACTGGTTTATACCTACTGATAAACCCGAGACATTTTTTACATTAACCCATTCAATGAGAATGAAATATCAATGGTATCGCGGGGAAACGCGAGAAAAAAAAGGAGCTTAAGAAAAAGAAAGAGACGGAAATAAAAACAAGAAAAATCCTACCAGAACGCTCAGCAATGAATGGGGACTATCACACCAACATGGTCCGGCTTTCTCCGTCTCTTTCTCTCCTCCTCTCAGCCCTTGTTATCTGCCTGCCGCCCCGGCACTGCTGGGTCCTTATAAATTGACGTCAGGACGCCGGGAGGATCACAGGCTCTGAAATAACCGGTGACCAAACACTGAGGTGCATCTGACGTTTCACTGGAAAACCTCGAACAACTTCCCTGCCCACACGGCCAGCCATAAACCTGGATCCATCACATAATCCCAGCTGATATTTTGTGCGCGCAAGAGGGACTGGAATCACTGCTGACGGGATTTGTAGAAGACGCGGTCATCAGTCAGTGATTGTCATATTCATTAAAAATCACGCTCAATTTTCTTATTTGATGCGAGGCCGTGAAGCGAGATTATGAACCTGTTTCTTAATGAGGGTTTGTAAATTTAAAACTACATCCTTGATCGTGGTCTTCCTTGGTCCCATAGTGACATTTGTACCAATTTAAGCAACCGTCGCTAGAAAAAATAAATAATAATAATGATAATAAAAGATTTGTTTCCTCACCCAGCCCGTTGCTTTGTGTCCAATCCGGCTCCTGTCGGTATCAAAGAGAAACGGTTTGTGGAGTGTGGAGAGCAAACCCAGCCCCTCTCATCCAGCAGCCGGCGGGGCTCTTTGTTCAAGTAAGGTGTTCGCACATACAGTCAGAGTGAGTTAGGCTACATTTAAGATGAAGTTTTACTGGAGGGGTTTAATTAAAAACTGGCCAGCTGCCTTGCTTTAGTTTTCTCCTCTTACAAGGAGCCTCCAGTCTCAGCATGCATGTCGGAGCTGTGTTCACTGTGCGGGGAAACAGTCATATTTAGAAGGAGGGAGAGAGATAGAGAGAGCCCTGATAGTTGGCAGAGAAACAATCACCTGAAAAACAGTGTGTGTGTGTGTGTGTGTGTGTGTGTGTGTTTGCGCGTGATCATGTAGTCGTGCCTGGATTGAGTTGGTATAAACACTGCTGAGTCATGTGATGACTCCACACACACATTTTCTACCTTCTATCCTTGTATAGACTGAAGATTTTTTCAGTGGCATCCTACTTTCCAGAAACCAAAACCTAAAATTAACCCCAATCTTAACCCTTTACTTAACTCCAAGCTTAACAACCTCCCAAAATAACCCACCCTGCCCTGAACCCTGAGCTCAGGTTAATGTGTGACCTTCATACTGACCTAACCGCAATTGAAATTTCACCCCAAGATCAAACCCAGGGACACTGGAGGATATTCTGCCGCTGGAAACCTTTAAAACAACCCACTTTTCAGCATTAACCCCGTCTGTTCCCAACTCGTTTAAACAATTTAATAAACCATAAACAATAACTCATCTAACCCCTGGGGGTGAGGCTCTGTACAAGTCAGATTCACTTAACCAATAAAATCATTTTCAACACACATGCACTAAAATAATCTAAGTCCTCAGTCTGGATCTGACCCTTTCTCAGGACTCAAGTTTAGGCAGTAAAGCCTCACCAGGTTGGCTTCCCAAACAGTAAGACTCAGTGAGAATATTCCAGCTGACCGGAATCACCGGGTCCCCAAAGATCTGAGACCAGTCTGCTTTGACTGGATGGTAATCCAGCCCTGCTCTGCCTTAACTTGACCTTTGTACTACATCTCAACCCAACAATAAGCTCAGAATAATCACTCCCACATTACTTATGTAGACCAACATTAACCAACATCCTCTAATTGGAGGTTTAAATTCGCTCTTCTCTGTGGGGAGATTTGCAACAAACCAAGCACACAGGACATCCTGAAGGCCAAACACTCCTCCCTATTTTCACCACTGTTTTAAGTCCGTGGCAGCTCAACAGGCAGCCTTCTGAGCTCTCTAAAAAAAACCAAAACAAACAAAAAAAATATCACATCTTACAGCACCGGTGGAGGTCTGAGTCACTATCAATGACTTTTACCGTTAAGTGCACCAAAAAGGTACACTCTGCGGGGTGAAGCGCTCCTGCTCTGCTGGTTTTAATGTGAGAAATGGAAAAAAAAAAGCTAGCAATAAAGACTCATTTAAGCTTGAGTCATCACTCCCCACAGGACCGGCGAGGAGGTGCGAGAAAAGTGGGTGTTCTCAATGGAGGAGTCTGTCTGACACGCACATGCATGTACTCTCTCATATACACACATTCAAAACAATGGGAGCACGTAGCGAAGTCGCTGCGGAGAACGGAGAGACACATTCCTGTGTGTCCAGCTGAGTGTGTGTGTGTCTTTTGACAGCAGGGAGTGACTTCAGGCCAGTGCAGCTGTCCCAGAAGAGCAGCTGGTCTGCAATCCTCTTCTCAGTCTTTTCTCCTGGACATTGGAGCATGTTGGAATCGACTGCAATTCACTGACGGAGACATGAGCTCAAAAGGGGGTCAGAAATCTGTCTGAGCCAAGTGTACACAGAGTTAAACAACAAACATGTCTTCCTCAGGACTGTCTGGAATTTGTGCACAAATAGTCACAGTGCTTGTCTTACGTCTGCATCCTAACTGCTAATGACGACTGAGGGGAGCTGATCCACGTGCTGCTCCGATGCTGACTGTGCACTGAAACAGTCTAGGAACACCTCCCTTGACCCGATGCTGGGTTTCCATGGTGACACAGGAATCTGCCAGACAGTGATGTGTCTACCAGGAATACCTTGTCTCAGCAATGGATCCTCTGAGCACGTGTATATGTATAATATGCGTGCATGAGAACAAAGAGTGGAGATGGGACGAGATTACTGAGGGTAATGTGTGAGAGTACACCGTCACATACACATCGACTGCTTCAGTGGTGTACTCCACCACCTGAGCTGACAGACGACGGGAGAACAGAAGGTCAGCTAGACGGTGAGAGACAACAGACGGGGGGGTTCACAGAATACACCGAAGGCCGTTTTTCAAGTGCGAAGAGCAGGCAGCAGTAAGTGTCTGTAAGCATCTCCCACCACCTCCTCTCTTTGACTCAGAACACCCCGTCCTTTCCACCTCCTCTCTCACTTCTACCCTTCCTGTAACCATAGAGACCACCGTTGCCTGAAGAGAGGCTTTCTCCCAGACAGACATGGTGGTGTCAAATGAGGATGCTGCAAGTATGTGTGCACAAAAATCACACCGCTCAATTTAAAGACCCCACCCCCTCCGAACAGTCTTTGTAAAAACAAAACTAAAAAAGAAAAAGCCTCTTTCAGTCGGGGACATGTATTGTACCTCAGCACAGACACAAAGAACAACAGCATGAGGATGCCAATCAAATTACACGCTTGTCATAACAGGCTTCTTAGACGAGGAAGCTTTAATTTCAGTTTGACCATCTGGAGCATAATGTGTGAAGAATGCAGTTTGCAGGCAAGTTTTATTACAGATGCTGCACAGTGCATTCTGTATCAATGTCTGGATCTCTCTGCCTCCTCTACTGGTCCAAAACAGCTAGATTCAAAAGGGAATTATATCTCCCTCCATGTATGCAAGTTTAGACTGATCTTCCTGCTTTCAGAGGTTCTACATATGGTCTCCTATCAGTTGGTTGAATTGGTAAATACTAGCAGTGAGACATTCAGTTCCTGTTATTGAACACCGTCTCTTTTGTGCAGCCCCAGTCTGCAGTTCCCTCCTCCAGCAGCCCAGGAGAACCATTCCTGATCACTGACTCATAAAAAAAGAAAAAAAAAAAAAAAGAGAAGAAGCTTTTGACATTAACAGTCCCCACATAACAACGCAGGCAATAAGGCGAGCTTCAAGCTGCAGAAGTGCAGAGATGGTACAGAGCGACAGAAGTGCCAAAATGACAAAGGTAATTAAAATGGGAAAAATGACTTGGATGTACAGTCAGGAAGTCTCATAAAGCTAAGTTGCAAACTTCCTTTATCCTCAAATCGCTAACACGTACCACCATTTGTGTATTTAATTCCAGCTCCAACAACATGACATGCCTGCTTGTTTAGTAATACCAACGGCGTCAGTAACTTGTATCCCGGTGCACACATTACTTTATAAGGAAGTCGAGTGGTGTGGCACGTTGTCAGAGGTACTCAGGGATCCTTCTAGTGCTTGTGCTTTTTCAGACTGCAGTTTCTGTACCAAACAAAGACAGATGAAACAACCAGAACACATGCTCAAGAAGATTTAAGTAGCTGAGCAAATGATAGTAACAACTCTTTGGCAGAAACAAGGAAATCACTTTTGGCTGGACATGAAAATAATACTGGCAAATGTTTTGTAACTAAACATGATCACTTCATAAAGACAGCCACTGTATTCATCTTTATGTGTACAGCAAGTAGGACTGAGAGATGTCAGATTGTAGCTTGTAGTTAGATGCTAGCATCAAAAACTGACTTCAGGAGTTAAATCAGGCTTTGAACCCTGCCTGCCAGCTGTTCTGGTATGTCCACCCTACTCCATTTTAAGAAGGTAATACTAAACATACAAGCCTATTTGATATGTTCTTCATCTTCCTCCAGATAATCTGTGGAACCTTTTTTGAACTTTCTTCAGTCAGATTCCACATCCAGGTGTGAAAATTCACAGCTAAAGCTCAGTACTGAATACTGATCCATGAATTATGCTTTAATAAATATGTGCAACTTCCTTTCAAATCATGAATAAAACAGATGTGTTGAAAACCAACAGGCAAGTTATATAAAAAGCAACAAGGCATAGACATGAGAGAAGAAAGCAAAGTGCGAGTAAAGATCAGAGGTTAGCACATAACATTTCTTAGGCTTGACTGATTCACTACTTGGAAACATTGTGCTCCAGAAGGATTTTCTCTGTGCAGAACAGAGCTTTACTGTCACTGTGTTTGCCACAGAAGGCTGACGTCCTCCAGCGTCTCCAGCATGAATGACGGGTTAAGTCGTGGTTAACGAATAATGTTCAGGTATCTGAGGTCAGGGTACAGGAGATTGGCCAGCAGGGCCAGCAGTCGGGGTCCGTCTCTAAGACAGTGTCCTGGGTAACGGATGAACTGGAGAGCTTTATTCACAGACTCCTCTAGCTCAGCATAGTGCTTATTGCTGGGCATGGCCTCCAACATCCCCAGTGTCTGCACCCACAGAGAAGTCAACAAATACATGTTATTTTTAGGAGACAACTGCAGACTAGAAAATGAAAACACTTTGTTTGCAGGTTTTTTTGCATACTTGCTGTGCTTTTGCAGAGAGCTGCAGGTCACTGGTGGGTTGGAGTCGAAGCTCTGACTCTGATGGCACCTGGACTGACAGGAATGCTGCCAGGCTGCGTACCACCACCCTGAATCTAGATGTACGGTAGGCATGTATTAACAGGCTGTTTATCAACGATTATTATTTCCCTCTATCTTGCCTGTTTTCCTGAGCTAATAAAAAACAAGTGGGTGTACCTATTAGAAACAGGAGACCTCTTGCCCAGGCCTATGGCTCCTAACAGTCCCGAGTTCAGTCTTTCTTCGCCCATCTGAAGCAGCCTAGTTTGCAGCCTCAGCAGACCCATGACGATTCCTGACACTTCAGTCTGGCCTGACTGCGGCTGCAGCTGCTCCGCTGACAGATTCAGTGCTTTGTGCCACCAAAGAAAGAGCTTGGCTTCATCATTTGGACCACTGGACACAGAAAACAAATCACAGCATGTATAATGTAGTCACAAGGCACACATGCTGATTCAGGTGCTAAAATGACTTTTTAAAAGAGATTAAAGGCAACGTAGAGTCACACCTGGGGAAGACCTGATTAGTCCATGTGTTGATTAGACCCAGAGTCCTCCTCTCATTGGCTGCTGTGTATTCAGTGTTGAGGCGCTGCAGGATGAACGCATAGAGCGTCAGGAAGCTGCCCCCCGACTGGCTCTCAGAAAGGAAGTCATCCACTGTGAGCTCAGGGACCTGCAGTGATGCCAACACAGGACCCCAACCTACAGACTCCTCCTCAGCTGAAATGAAAAATACAGACAGTGAAAAAACAATCACAATCCCACAATCCTTGAAACTATCTAAACTATAGGGAGAGATTTAAAGGCTTCCTCTTACTTTAACAGTAGGTTGTAAACCCTACATACTGACCTCTTTCCAAAGAAATAAATTAGAGACTTAAAATAAAAAATTGTAACTCTCTGTTCAATCTGGTGCCAGAAAAATCCCAAACAGTTACTTTGCTCACCATGATTGAAGTACGCTGTAATGCAAGCCTCCATGATGCGTGTCATGTGCCGTACTGATGCAAGACAGCGAGAGCAAGCTGTGAGGAGAGGCAGAATAGGAAAGCCCCTCCCCTTCCTGTCCAGCCAGGCAATAACATGGGCAGCGAGAGCCTCGCCTGTAGACACACCCACTCCATTCAGCAAAGTCAGAGTGTCGCTGAACAAGCTGCAGAACGCCATGTGTCTCTGCTCCAAACCCGTCTCTGGAGAGGAAAAGGGAGGAAGTGAGGTGATAAAATAATTTGTTACTGAGAGCTGATGATGTTGCTGAGGGAGAGGGCAACTCACCTGGTGGGTTAAATGTGACGACGCCCTCCAGAAGTGTCTCCAGCTGAGCCTCCAGGCTGCTGAGGTTGATGGTGCCTCCTTGCTCCAGAGTCACTAAAGACTGCACGCACCAGCACACATACACTCCAGCCTTTAGGGTCTCCTCCTGACAGACACAAAGTAACACAGACTTTACATTTTATTTGGTTAATGCTATGCAGAAAAATATATATGAATAAATCAATATATACTAAAAAAAAACTATATGGACTAATATAGACAAAAGTAGTGGGACAGGGGCTGTTTTTCAGGGGTTGGGCTCAGTTTCTGACTTCCAGTGAAGGGAAATCTTAATTCTTTAGGTACCAAGACATTTCGGACAATGCTATGGTTCCAACTTTGTGTCAGCAGTTTGGGTAAGGCCCTTTTCTATTTGTTTGTATTTATTTATTTATTATTTATTGGTTAAAAGCAGTTTCTTATCCAAAAAGAGAACTTTCAAGCCTTAATTAAAGGTGAAATCTGACTCTAAGTTTCTGACGTTATAGTAAGTTTCATGTTTTATGTTTTATGTTGACATGAATGTACATATTTGTGCGAAAATGCATATTTTTTGCTTTAATAACTAGTGCCTCTGTTTGACAGCAAGGCTATATTTAGGAATGAAATTGGAAATTGGTACAGTTAAAAGAGAAAACGCACTGCTACTGGATCTCAGAGTCGTCCTGCGTACACTATAGCTTGGAACTGGGCTGCCAAAATCCATCGACTTTGGAACACTATCAAGTGGCGTAAAAACTGCCTTCTGCTGCTCTACTTTAACAGCGACTATAAGGATTTAAGTGTTACATTTATGTAATCTGGCTGAGCGATACAGAGCTGCAAGGGAAAACTGAATTGTTTAAGTCTAAATATAATGCGGATGTTCCAAGCCTCCCACTTTTACACATGACATAACTGCCTGGAGCAGAGTACATGCAGATACAGGAGAGGAATTAATTCTTAAACTGTCCAATGTTAGCATTGGTCAGTGATATTCATATCTAGTATCTTCTTTCAATCCATAAAATGACTATGATATCAGCTATAAATGACTAAATGACAGAAGAAATGTTTCAATGTTTTAATTTGTTTATGGGGTTAATATAATTAGAAATGAAATAAAAATATCCTAGGCGCTGCTTTTATACTAAATCATCGCTGCATGTGTTCTGGGCTTGACATCGTGACCAAACTGCTATCTACAAAACACAGAATTAAAGTTTGGGAGATCAAACCACCGTTAATGTATCGTAGCTGTAACTCAAACTTGTTCTTGAGAGGTTCATGATGCCTTAAGAAATCTGTGATTTGACTTGTAAAACCAATAGTAGTGCGTTGTCTCACCCTGTGTGGCACCTCATTAGGACGAGGGTGGAGCCCAGCAGCACTGCGAAGTGATTTCAGCAGCAGCTGAGGTGCAGAATCAGCAGTGAGCAGCAAGGAGGGAGGGTAGTGGGTGCTAACATATCCCATTATGCCCTGGTATGAAGACAGGTCCAGTTGGTGCCATGGAAGAGAGGTGGACTGGACCAATAGGCTGAGTAGAGGGGAGTCCTGGAGGTTGAGGAAGAAAAATAAAGAATGAATAAAGAAGAGAGATAAAGGAGAGAAAAGTTGCACCCCAACGTGAAACTGAAATATTCTGGACTCGCCTGTTGACTAAGAATTTGTTCCTCCTTGGCCAGAAAAACTAGCATGTATAGTAGATAGACCAACATGGTGTGCGACTCCGTCTGAGTGTCTGGCAGAACTGGATATGATGTCGAGGTAGGGGGCACCTGTAAGTGGTCACTTAGGACACTGAGCCAGTTAACTTCACATAACACCTCTCCCAGAAAGAGGAAGCAACTCTTGGGACTTCCTCTCTCCACCTGCGGGCACAAGAAAGCAAGAAAATAAATAAAGAGACCACTCTGTCAAACAGAACTACAAACAAATCAAATATCGGGGACTTGATTATTTATTACTTCTGTTTATGTTTGGTTTTATTTACATTTTATTTGTTGATGTTGTTTTAGTATAAAAATAGCAGCTTCCCTTTACTCCCACAGCTTACTTCTATCCCTTTTCAATACAAATATGATTAATCATTGGGATTTGATTTTTGTTCTGATGATTCTGTATATTTTTATTTGTGTAGATTCCATATAGTGGCCTCGACAGATCCGTGTGGGTCTCAAGAGACATCTTGTTTCTAGGAACAGGGTGTCGCGACTATAAATACAGGAACTCAGGCTAATAATAGGAGCTAGAGGCCAAGGACCCAGGTCTCATATAAACAAGCTGTTCTGCGTCATGCATGTCTGGAATCAGTGCGTAGCGTCGGGGATCAGTGGGTACACTGTCTCACACTGAAGAGCTGCTCCATTAGCAGAGTGTCGGGGTGCAGGTGTCTCCAGGGAAGGCTGCGGAGGTGTGTGTGGTACAGGTAGAGAAGGTACTCAGGTGTGCGGGGAGAGGTGCATCTCGCACAGTACTGCATCATACACAGCCACAGGGCGCCTCTCTGGCCGGGCAGCAGACGATCTGAAACATAGAGTACACAGAAATAACTTCAAGAGTACACACCATTAAGAGAAGCAGTCCTTAAAAAACTCACTCGTGTGAACACAGAACTGCCGGGAACCCACCTCTGAATTTGTGATGCAGAGTGTCGGTGAGCTGAGTGTACAGTCCAACCAGACATCCAGCTGCACTCGATTCTGTCTCCAGCCAGGGGTAACACTTGAGGTTACTGAGACAAAGGAGACAGTGATGTTGACTAGGTTTTAACTTCTTCTTTACCCCTGAAAGCATTTAACTGCTCTCTCCATGTATCCAACACCAAAATCACAGCACAAACCTCTGGTCATGTGAGAGACCTCAATGTGACGTGGTTGACTTACAGCTCAGAAGTAAACATCTAGTGTTTGTTTTTCTGTCTGCTGAGTCATGTTTATTTCATGTAGTGTATAGTGAGCTTCTGAGATTTTCAGTTCAGTAAGTAACAACACAGGCAGGGAAAAAAATTCATACCTGTGGAATGTGAATATTTTTTATTGCCCTCTTGAGAGTCTGCCTCACTGACAACAGTTTGCTGCTATCTAAAACCAGTGACTGCTCGAGAGCTGAGGGGACGTCATGCTTACCCGCCATCATCTGTGTCCAAGGGAAAGATCCAAGGCTTAAATAACTTCACAATCTTACTGTGTAGGTCCTGTAGAGCTGTGAGAGTACAAGATACATTTCACTTTCATGGTGGATGTACAATATGTTAAATAAAATTAAAATACCACACAAATACAATACAAGAAAATCAGCTGAACTGCATTAGTGTTTTGAATATTACTTTCTTCAAACACGTGCTGACATTTGACAGTTACCTTTCATTATTTTGCTGCTCCCCACTGATTCTCTGGCACAGCTGCTGAGCTGCACGTTGATTAGACAGCCAACCAAATGATCCCAAAGTGTGACAACCTCACTGATGTAGGGACCCCAGGCTGAGAAGAGGCCGAAGCTGCGGAGGTCTGGTTTACTGAGACGACTCCGCAGGAAGTAATCACTCAGCCAATCAACAGTCTCATCCACCTGCAACCGATAAAAAAAATTCACACAGAGAGGGTGGATTGATAAGGAAACTGATAGAATCGCATGTTGGCTATTATCAGGTCAAGAGGTTTCAATACCAGAATTAGTTACCTGTTGAGGGGAGAGGCTGATTGGGGATCTGTAGGAAGAAGCAGAGGGTCCGGCAGCCCGACCGGAGACATCAGTGGTGCTGAGTGCTTGTTCAGCTTTGCTCTTGGTATGGCGGGTTGGTGGTAAGCAGCCCAGGACTCGCAGAGTCACCTTCCAGCACTCGGAACTCAGTAACTGGTTTGAAGAGCCTGATGATGTTAAGAAAAGTCTTTATCCATTAAAGAAGTTGTAAAACAAACAGCTAAATCCAACATTCTTGAAATTAAAGCACTATATCAGGTCTTTGATAACATTTGTGCCATCATTTGGCAAAATTTTATCTCATGCCGCTGTGAACAATAAATAATATAAATTCAATAAATTCTGTCTTAATAAGACACCCCGACTCAATTCATGTCTGATTCAGCACATCGACAGAATGATTCAACTAACTTCACTTTTGCTAATTAATTAATTCTGTCTTTTGTGGTGGGAAGATGAGTAGGAGGCATACTTTCAGAAGCATGAATGTGTTTTGATGAATCACAAGATGACTTTAAAGCAGCCCTTGCTCTGAAGTGAATATCAGGCAATGAGTAACATAACACACAAAAGATGAAAATGATGATTCAAGTTGTGACTTAAAGAGTTAATTATTTGAATTATAAAATTCAGTTGATGGCCTTTGTACACAGACAGACAGACAGACGGACAGACAGACACACACGCATACTCACTGGTCATAAGTAGCCTTAGGCAGTCACTGTAGTGGTCAGGGAAATGGTGGCGTAAAAGCCAGGTCCAGTGTTTGGTGAAGAGGTGAAAAGGCGTGAGAAGTTCCGGCTCGGGATCTCGACCACAGACGCAAAGGGCTCCGTGGACCAACTCCAACAAACGTGTTCTCTCAGAAAACACAGGATGGGTTTCATTCAGCCACTGGAACAAATCAAACTGTGGGGCGAAGAGAGGAAAGTGGTTACTATAACTGAACTGTGTTTGGTGCTTCAGTGTATTGCCTTTGTGTCGAGGCCAACCTTTGTCAGCAGCATGAAAATGACATCAGCGCTGTCGAGGTGCAAGGATGTCACCACATCTTGGTAGAGAGACACAAGCTGACTGGGTGCTGCATTGGGAGTGAAGAAGGGTGAAATGAGTGGGCAAAGACGCCTTTGCTCCAGGATGGTCTTCAAGACACGGCCACATTCCTCCGCATTGCCCTGGATAAACACCTAGACACAAAACGAGACAGGGACAATGAAAAGTTGAACCTGGGCCCTTTAACCAATCACTTATGTCCATCCGGCCACATTTGGTCATTCTAAATAAAGCTGAACACTTGACTTAAATATTGTAATGCTGTGCGTATGAGCGCACCTGTCCTAGAATTTCCACACACGAGGAGAGGTACTGGCGTGTTGGGGGATGACGCAGCGTGTCCTCACACACATAAGAGACCACCTGGTAGAAGGCAGACACGCCAACATGCTGCACTGCCGGAGATTTCTGTGCCTTATACATATTCACCAGAGCCCTGAACATGTGAAAACAGTCCACGCATTAGTCAAAGCATCACCATCCTTCTCCTTTGCATTTACATTTGCTGTGATGAAGATTGTGTTTTTTCCTTTGGTAGCACAGTGTGTCAATACTGACGTGATAAAGTTCTCGGTGTGAACGGCAGCCTGGGCCAGGATTTGAGGTGGAGGAGACATGGAGTCTGTTTGGAGCTTCTTGATGTCTCTGCGCAGTGACGTTATCTGAGTCTGTACTGCCTCTTGTCTCTGGACGCGCTCACACTACGCAGTTACAGAGACCACACAAAAACACACTATTAGATCACAGTCAAGACATTTGAAAACTTAGCTAGTGTGTAGTTTTGGGGTCATACTGTGACAGTGATATTTGCTGGTCCCTGGCATGGCTGCCCTCCCTTTCCTTTACACTCCAAGGCCATAGTGACTTGCTCTGGTTGGTTCTTGTACAGCAGAGGAAGACTCTCCAGCAGCTCCTGTTCCATTGCCACCTGCTGGGCTTCGCGTGCCACTGCAATCCTGACATCAAAAAGTGTTTTGTAACCAGAGTACAGCTCTGTAAATGTGTATCTGTGTGAGTACAAGCAAGTACATGTATTCCTGTGTAGGTGAACCGTGTGCTGCTGATGATGTGAAAATGTTTTAATCTTTGTATGATCTCCAGGTACCTTGCCTGATCCTCCAGTATGCTGAGGTCCTGCTTCACCAGCTCAGCAGCAGCTTTAGAGTCAGTGAGGCAGGCAGTTGGGACTTCAGCTACTGGAGTCTTCAGCTTCTGCAGCTCTGGAGCTGGACGAGGAAAGGGATGCTTCTGCAGGTTTCCCAGGATACGCTCTCTCGCTGCACAGAGACACACAAAAAACACAAGACTGAACTGGTGAGAAACTAGCAGAGAAAAAGTCAAAATTTTCATGCAAACAGGATGAAATATTGTCAAAAATAATTTTTTTGCTGGTGTATTAACGTATATACAGTATATTAACTACTGTTACATTTATGAATTTGCATGTTTATGTTCCTTGAAGTCATCATTATCAGACATTTATGACTGCACAGCTCCTGAAAATAAACTTTATACAGTTTTGGCTCTGTACCGTTGTTGAGACTGGTGTAGTCAGTGAAGCTGGAGTTTTGAGCCTGCAAGAAAGTCGGCTCACTCTGCACCTTTTCCCACAGGCACAGAACCTCTTTCTCATCATACTGCAGACGCTCCTGGTCCACATACTCAAGCCACAGCTCCTATAGTAACACACAACAACAAGATCTCACTAACCTGTTACAACCAACTGCACCACATGTTTTTCCATTCAGAAAATGTTAACACACATGAGGACAAACCCACCTGATGCCTCTGCATGACCTGTGCCAATCTGTGTGGTTCATACTCGGGAGGAAGAGAGGGAAGGTACACTTCCTGCTTCTGCAGAGACTCATCATCCAACCACATGGCAAATACACCAAATAATCTGTAAGCAGCCAATCAGCACAGATCTGAGAGACTGTTAACACACTAAAGGCTTCCGTATTTGAGTGGACTAAGCATCAACAACCTACCTGACCAGCTCTGTGTGTAGCTGAGGAGAGGTGAGGTAAGCAGGTTGTGGATGGTTGGGGCTTTCGTCGCTGTGGCTTTCCAATGAAGGTGTGTGTGGTGATGGCACCCTGAGGGCCTGGCTGGCAGCATGGTGGAAATCAGACACCTCCTGTATTCTTTGTCTCAGGTCTCTGAGTAGAGCGGCCTGAGAAGAGGTCTGGAAGAACCTTCGGCCGATACAGCCACCTGCAGCCAGCCTGGTGGGCAACACAGACAAAAAGAGATGTGGTATCTTCACAGCGATTCTCTGGTCTCTCTGGCTGGGGATAGTAATGATTGTGTGTATCTTACCCATACTCAGGTCCTGGCTGTCTGAGGTAAAGCTGCAGGAACTTCTGCCAGACCAGGGGAAGGAGGGGGTGGTCAGGGGGTGTGGCTAATGCCTGACAAGCCCAGCGGTACACCTGTAGTCGCTGCAGAGATGGAGCTACTGCCAACTTCAGCCTCTGCTGCGCCTTCTGGCTCAGACACACACACATTATTATTGACATCTACATACTGTACAGCACCAAGGATTATGAACCAGACTACTCATTTCTATGAAATTGCTCTTTGACATAGCTTTTTGTAACTTTAGTGTGTGTTGTTAACATTTAGACAAAAGTCACACAGTGCAAAATTATTTGAAACAGAGCACCATTTTTTCCTCCACACATGTCCTGCATTATGAAATGTCTTAAAAATCCTCAGTACCAAGTGATACTAAACACTTGTTATCAATAATAACAATCCTGACATTTTCAGCTCAAATATTTCAAACTTTTTGCGTATGTGTCTGCATACCTTTAAAGCTTGTTCTGGGGAGATGTTGGGCTCTGACAGGAGCTCATTTTCAACACAACGTCTGAGCTGAGATTCGTCCTCAAACATGCCCTCCATATTCAGCACCATCCAGGCAAACCAAACCTACAAACACACAGAAAACGACAAGTCGGTTAGCGCTGACAACTTAACTAATACAATCAGCAGTACTTGCACATACTGTTAATGCCTCGAGGGGCCCTTACCTCCACACTCATGGATTGGCCTTCGATGAATGAAGGTGTGGCATTTCCAGCAATCCAGCCAACCAGAGAGGAGAGCAGACCCCGATCTCCGTGGTAACCCAGGGCATTCTGCATGGAGTGTGAGAATGGAAAGATGTAATAAGTTACTGTGCTTGTTTAGCCCACTGAAATTTTCCTGAAGAAAAAAAACATTTCACAGGTGACTTCAGGCTGGCATGCTTAATGCTACTTTCATCACTAATCATTTTGCTCAGTGTGCATGAACAGCTCTAAAATTAAAAGCATAATGAATTAAACCTGACTGTTCAGTATACCTCACCACCAAGCTCTTGTTTTTACTGTGATATGCGCCCAATTAAATGTTAATGTAATATTTATCTTAATGTTACTAAATTCAGCATTTGCACCTGGGAGACCAATAAAAGTCCCTAAATAATGCAAACTCCTAACACGACTGAGTAAATACCTTATGCTCTTGGTACAGAAGTTTCTGCACACATTCCTCCTGATGGTGTGTGAATGCGGAGCAGCAGATCTGATCCATGAGGAACAAGACTGTTTTGTCCCGGTACCACAGGTTCTGCTGGATCAAAATCCTCACCCAAAACTCCAGCACTGCTGCAGCGCCGACACGACTGGGCTGAGAGCTCTCCACCACATGACTCTGAAAAATTAAAAAAAAAACAAACAAAACAACTCACATTTATGCATGTATGGTGATGGCTGAAGTCCTGAACTACTCCTCTGTGATAAAAGCCCATTGGGACCAACCTGAATGACACTGTTCAGCAGTCGGACATTGTCCCCATAGGTGGTTCCTGTGAGGAGTGGTGCTACCCGGTGAGTGACCTGCTGCGTCACACCTTGAGGACACACGCTGTCGTATTGCAAGAACAACTGGATACAGCTTACAAACCTGCCGTGAACAGAGAGACGACAGGCTGCTAAATAAACACCTTTCTTTCTTTCTGGTCTTTTACAGGCTGTGTGTGAAGGATGCATCTCTTACTGAGAGTTGTTGAGCAGGTAAAAACTAAGAGGGTATGTTGGGGGCAGGATGTTGTCCAGAAGATGCACAGCAGCTCTAAGGTGGCGAGACTGAATCAGATTCTTCAACAATCCAACTCCATCGGTACAGAAGTGTTCCACACTAGAAAAACAATCAGAAGGAAAATCCACAGACCAACTTCATTCAAATTCTATGTGTGAATCAACTTTAAGTATTGGAAATAGTTTGAGTGAGTACTCACCTATGTCCCATTGTTGTCATGGCTAAGGACAGATAGCATCCGATGGGAATGCCTGCTTTTACAGCCCTGATAACAGAGTGCATGCTGGGAGTGTGTGTAAGCTCTGGAGGCGGATTGGATGTCAAAGCGGGGACCGACCAGGCTCCTTTAGGGTTCTGGGCATTGCCGTGGAGCTTCAGCCTTAGCAACAGTTGCCATGCCCATTGGCTAAAGGATGCTTCGGGAGACACACCCAAACGAAGGACACTGGCAAGGTAAGACACCTGAAGGGAGGAAGTAAATGAGAAAGAGAGAAAATGATGAAGCCTCTGTTAAGACTTAATGTCTGTGAGCAAAGAGTGGATAAGTCACCTGTTTGATTCCTTCTGATATGAGACCACTGTAAGGTTTATCTGTGAGGTACTTCTGATAGGCTTCAGCCACCAGCAGAGCAACTTCACTATGGAGGGATGAAGCCAAGGCCAAGGAGCCATTCTGCAAGAGGAAACAGATTTAACAAGAAACTCACAACTCATTCAAGATATCCACATGTGTAATTTTCAAGGTATCTGTGGTTACCTGTGTGTAACCCCAGTTCAGACCCTCCAGTATGACACAAGCCAGCCGGTTCTCCACAGCAGACAGGGGATGCTGGAGCAGCCAGGCTCCTATCACACAGATCTCCTCTGGCTGTGGCCGCCACAGACTCAGAGGCAGCTCTTTGCACAAGTAGAGAGCCACCTGAGACACACATGTACATGTTTGTTCACACAACTGTTACACAATGTCATGCAGTTAAAACCTTAAAGTCTTAATGGAACAGCAACACCAACCATTCCTACAGTCTGTATGGTCTCTCTCAGTCTCTCCAGGAGCACAGAAACAATGTAGGGATGGACTGTTGCAATGGCAGCCAACAACTCCCTCCCCACTTTGGAGTAAGTTTCTCTTGTGGACACACTCACATAAGACACCTGGAGCAAAAATAATAAGACAGATGTCAAAGAACAAGGTAGGCCTTAGGTGTTTTCTCACCAAGAGACCAGGGTGATGAACATTTAAACAGTGTCATATTTTCTCTATGTGATCCTTTCTCAGTATTTTCATATTGGCTACCTTAGACACTCTATGAAATACAGTGTCTTAATTTGTGCAATATTTACATAATATCTGAATGATTCAGAAGCTTAATTTTTATTGATTTTAATATTTTTTATTGATTTTAATAATTTTTATTGACGTTTCTTTTACTATTTTCTCTCTGCCTCTCCTTGACATACCTGGTAAATCAGAAGAGTTATGGTTGTGATGAATGCGGAGTCTGAGTGTTGAGTCGGTGTGGCCATATGTGCTAGTGCGGTGAGGAGGGAGATGCCGTCAGAGCTGTTCACTTCACACAGCCAGTGCTCAAACCTCTGCTGGTGCTCTGGGTCTGTATCAGACAAATTAAATAAGAGGTTGGCAAACTGTCAACATCAGACTCAGAAGAATAACATAACCTTGTTTTATTTTATTCTCAAGGCGGTGGATGTGCAAAATCTTTCAGAAATTGAGTTTAACTAGTTTGAGAAAAGTTTGATTCTTTGGGGGTCAAAAAATAGTTTCTGGTACATTTTCAGTTTTCCATATGATGAAACTGTGAGGTCACATCTAAACTTTACTACAATGTTCTTGCTAGTTAGCTAGTTAAATTTTTGAGGTTTTGAAAGATATTTAGTGCATGTTAAGAGTGTATACTGGTACCTCTAAGAGCCTGAATGCAGGAGTGTGTGTCACTGGCTGTGCTGAGGGTTTCTAGTCCTGCTGTCTCTGCACACTGCATAACATAAAGGACCTTCCACAGCATGGAGCTGGACAGAGTCCCATACGGCATCTCAGACATAAACAACCAAATGCCCAACCTGTGAGACGGGACCACAAAACATACATGTGAAGCCCTCAAAGTAAATAATTTCAAATTCAAGTAGAAACTTGAGGCCAATTCCTCACCTTTTGTTTCTGAGTACGTGTAAAACAGCTCGGAGGAAGAGATGGTCGTATTCCAGCTGTAGTTTCTCCAAAGACAGAGAGTGTGAGCTGGATGCACCAGTACCAGTTAAACTCACATACTGGGCCCAGTGATCACTGACATAACACACTGTCATCCTGAGGATAATGAGAGAGGACAACATTATAAATATCCAATGTTATATATGGCATTTATGTATAGATTTTGTGCGCTCTGACTGGTGCCCTTACCGTATGATGTGTCCTATCCGTTTGACTAGCTGTCTGTATCGTGCCCTGTTGTACGTTTGTAGTCCAAGAGCGAGAATTTCAATGAGTGACGAAGCAAAACCAAAAACACGCATCATCTTCTGACTGGAACTGGCCTGGGGTTCATACACACCTGGAAGGAGAGTGGTGTCAGATCATACAGTGAGCGATACACATTAACAGAGAGAAGGACAGACAGACTCCCTTACCCTGCTTGCTCATCCCCAGCATGTGCGAATAGAGCTCCTGGAATGGGAACTGGGTGAGCAGTGAGATCAGATCCTCCTCACAGAGCAACAGCCAGCTGCTGTCTGGGTCCTCATCCTAAAGACAAAGAAGGACAATGCAGTTAGGGGCTACTGTACCCCTCAAGCAAAACCAGCCATGAAAGGCTTTTTTCAGGACAGATGCAAACTGAAGGATGCTTTTTTTTTATACAAAATGGTACTAACAAATCATTGTATTGCAAAAATATTATATAAGTATACTTAAATTGCAGTATCTTAAAATGTTAATATCTTACAAAATAATGTTTCTTAAAAGTTCTCCATACAAGCGTGTGCTAAGCAACACATTAGTGCTGGCAGCATTTGTGTTTTTAAGGCAGCAGGCATGATATTTAAACGGTCATAGGTGATAATTTGGCATCCTTATTACAACAGCTTTGAATGTGACTCAGTAGGTCAGAACAAAGTCCAGAACATTCTGTTTTATAAATTAATCATCTACAAACCTCGATGACACATCACATTTTATTGAGAGCATCACAGCAAGTGAAGGAAAAAATATCATTAACTTTATTATAAATAAAGTTTTCTACTAATGTTTCCATGCAATCACATAAAGAATAAATAAGTTATTTGCTTTTAATTTTTACCATCGGTTTTTATTTTCCCATCCCACATATAAGGCCTGTTTCTTCTCACAAAATTCAGGTGTTGTTTCCCTACACATACCTCTTCTCCCCCTTCATCCACTAGTGTCCAGTTGCCAGACTCAGGTCCAGAAGCTGCTGAACTCTGACTCTCACAAGGCTTCAGATGTCCCAGAAACTCTGCCCGGTGTCTGAGTCAAAACACAAAAGCCACTGGTCAGAGTCTTTAGGTTGTTAGACCCTGAAAAGACTCTCACGGAAAACGAAAGACATAAAGCTAGAATGTGCATTTCACAGCCAGAGGGTAAGAAAGCGTAGCTGCTAAAGGGGATCCTACATTTACCTGGCAGGTGACATTAAGATGGTCAGAGCTTGCATAAAGTGCTGCACTCCACTGGCATTTCCCCAAACTTGAATCTTAGGCAGAAGTGAAGAAGAAAATAAAGTCAGTATGTACCATCACACGGCAACCATAAATGAAAGACTGTGTCCCTGACTAACCTGAAGGAAGGGTGCAGCCCACTTGCCAACCCCAGCAGGACAACACAGAAGATGGCACAGCAGGTACAGGTGCTCTCCTGATCCTCCAACATGCAGCAGGACTGCGACCTGGAGAGCAGACCAGAGGCATGTGAGGACACAAAATAACAGAATTCCTCAACCAATGGAACATGAAGCAAGAAAAGTGATCGTGTGTGTATACCAATCTATCCAGCCAGTGATGGATGTCTGCTTGAAATTGTGTGTCATCTAGGACTCTACGTGTGAAGCTAAACAGGACGCTGATGGCCTCCTTCAAGGGCTGGAGAGAATAAGGCTGTGTTTGGTTGCCAAGACAATCTGATAATGGAAATATGGAAACAGAAAACTCATGTGGGGCATGTACTTTGTATCATGTATGACAGGCTCATTTGTGACAGGAATGTCATGGCCACTCCAGGGTAGGTAGAATTCATAAGTCACTCACCTTTTAGTAGACCATGCAGGTATGACTCCACTTGGAGGCGTGACAGCAGAGCAGTGTAAGCATGTAACGCCACCTTCTGATGGAGCAATTCACTGCGAGCTTCAAACAGTCTCCTCAGCTCAGCCAGCACGTTCTGACTGAACTCTGCCTGCTGGAAGCGGTGGTACCCACACACCTTAGACTGATCTGCACACACACCCTGTAGGGATGAAATTATATTTAAAGACTGAACACAACAGAGAACAATCGGTCAGTAGTTTTCTCCGGATACTATACATCTGCTTTTTGATTTAACATCCACACCTGCAGTGTAAGCTGCTCATCTCTGAAGCTCCAGAGACGATTCTGTGTGCTCTTGCAGTCAGAGGACTGAGTATGTAGCTGTGTGTGAGACTGGGTCAGCTGTCTGCGACAGCGCCAGTAATTCTGCAGAAGTTCAGTCAGCTCATGGTTCTCCTGCCGGGCTAAAGCAGAGAACTGGGCTGCACACACTTCAACACCCTCCGACCAAGCTCGTAAACCTCCGCCTGGCTCCCAGACACTCAGCTGCTCCTGTGAGAATGGCTGCATTAGAAAAACATGAGTTGAGAGAAGTTATCTCACGTTAATATATGTATATAAGGACAAAATGAATGTAGTGACTTATTATCTTTGTTTTCACAGTAATGACAAGTTCAAATATCAGTATATTATAACCAAATCCCATAATGATTATATAAACTAATCTAATTTTGGAGGATGAAAAAAGTCACAAATAATGTGGAAACATTGACCTACAAACATAAATTCATCCTATATCATCTTTTTTCATTTGAAGAAAAAAAAACAACAACTGAGCTCATAATCTAACTTCATGTTATTAGGCGGTTTATGAGATTACCAGGATTTCTGGGGCAATCCTGGGTAATTCCGGGTAGAGTTTGCTCCTAGAAAGCTCAGCTACAGACTCCAGAGGCTGCAAACTTGGAGGTGAAGATTCCTGCTCAGGAAGTGCCAACACGGCAGGTCCCTTCTCCCTGTTTTTCACAGCTTCCTCACAGAGATGTATAACAGGGTCCTCCACCAATGCTGGGAGAGAGGGGTACAGTACAGGGGCACTTGGGGCATTAGGGATCTGAAACTGAGTTGAAATACAAGGCTGATTCCATGACTGTGTGTCTTTTCCCAACTCAGTGGTCTGTGTTGCAACTTTTAGCTCAGCCAATTGAGCTGCCACTCCGCAATCCTCCTCTTTTGACTCTGTCACATGCACTGTATCTTGCAACGTCACAGCTGACTGTAGAGTCTTAGTAGCCACCGTTGCGGATAACTTATGTGATGAGGAGGTCTGCTTTTTCTCAGAGGACAGATCTGGTGGCTGTGCTGAACTCTCAAGGGACTGAACAGGGTCCTGCTGCTCCTCCTCCTCCTCTGGCTCCTGATGTGGCAGACTGAGAGGAATGTCAGTGAAGACGGAGGTGGAGGCCTCATCACAGACAGCTGCGGGAGCTGTAGCCTTTTTGTCTTCCTCTGATTGCTTCTGCTTCCTGACGGACTGAAAACATCAACAACAATCAGAGAAAAAATTAGTTAACCAAGTCATTATGTGTGATACTACTCTAAATGTGACTTGGGTTTGTCATTTAAATTTGAATTTTTTTTACCCTGTGCCTTAAAGAAAGTTCCCTTAGAGTGGAAGATTTCCAGTTTCCTCACAATTTACAAACAAAAGTATGTTGGAGTCGATACTTTCAATTGTCAACAGTTGCGAGGAGTGAACTATAGAAACCTGACCTGCCTCTTCAAGACCAGTGCGTGCACCTTTCTCCACTGACCTCGAAGCACAGAAAAAGGCAAAAACGACTGTAAAGGACTTGAGGACTCACCTGAGATTTTCCACTGGTTTTCGCCTTGGTCTTCTTTGGTCTCACAGCCTCCATCTTCAATATCTACCTACACCAGTGATTTTTTTTTTTACACAACTCAATGACACTGACAGACAGCTGACCGAGGTGTCACCTGGTGGAAACGATGTTGCTCTGCTGAAAACGGACAGTTCTCTTACGTAAACTAGATACGAACAAACAGGAACCATTTGCTGAACAGCTAGCGAAGTGCACTCTGTGATAAGCAACTAGCGGACGGCTGGGATATCAAGATAAAGTGGTTGTAAACAACACTCTTATATGGTTGTTTGAGAAAAGTCGTTCGCGGAGAATAGCGACACTAAGCATGTCTCTTAGCGTAGACATTATATACGGAAAATACATGTTTGGAAAACGAAAGTAGTTCCTGCTAATGTAACTCTGCTACCTACATAACTGCAGAAGCTTTACCAAGCTAAGCTAACGCATAGCTGTTAGCTTGTTACGCTTTTTCCTTAGCAACATATTCACCAGCTGTACCACATAAATGTTCCGTTTTGTTGCTCAGATGATCAAAATAAGATTTAAACCAGTCACCAGTCAAAGAAAGTGACATGGCGCGACAGCCATGGATGGTCGCACTGTCCACTGGGCAGCTGTCATTTGTTTTGTTTGTTCCGATCACAATCTTTGATCATGTGACTACTCCACCTCTCTACGGAAAGCCAGACAGCCCAAACTGTATCCAATACACACACCAAAAAATCGCTTTGAAACGTTCTCAGAAATGTTACAGCTGAATACTATTAACTGGAGAAGGCAATATTACAATATTGCAAATAAATCCATTTCAAATTTCAATTCGAATATAACTTTTGAATATTGTAGCCTATTTTGCTCGTTAAACTTTACGGACTCGCTGAGATTTAGAGGTCTTCTGAAAGAGAAAACTGAGAAAAAAAACTATACATACAAGATCCAAACAAGAAAAGACATTTACACAGACACACTAATTAAAATGCTCAAAAACATGATCTACTGTATCAGCAATAAGAACATCAAAGAGAGAAAAATTTGTGTTTCTATCTTAAACCAGTTTTCCCCCATTCAGATTTGGTAAAAGACCTTAAAAGGTAATCTAATTATGCAATCTGGTGTCGTGGTTCATTCTGATATCAACCAAGGTGAAGAAAAATAACCCCTAAATCCCCAAGAGAAATGTTGCACCATTCACTGTGCATTGTACTACTGTAAACAACTGAAGTTACAGTAAAAACCAAACTTGACATGATTTGAAGTAGTTAGAATTAATATCTTCTCAGACACATAACAGATTACACTTCAAAAAGTTTGTTACCATTTCCAACAGAGTTCATATGAATGTAAAAAAATGTATTTACAATATGTATATTACATACATTTTAATGAACATTTTCCCTTTACAAAAGACAACTGAATGCTCTGGGTAAGGATTTTAACATGAAGCACATAGTAAGTGCTGGCTCTTATAATTATAGCTGTAATTGACTTAATCAGTCATATTCTATCATATACTGATCTCCTTGTTTAGTATATACAAACCAGACTGTATTTCATATCCAGCTGCTCTCTGACACTATCAATTAAATTCATGTCACACTCATAGCAGACTCTCTTTTTCAAAGCATCCTGCAGCCTGTCATCCAGCCTGTCACGCAGTCAGTCAGCACACTGAATCGCCCTGACGAGTCATCTCCATAAGTCTGAAACTGTTCCACAAGATGACATGCTCAACAGTGATGGAGAGAAGAACAGTGAGGCTAAATAATTCAAATAGTTTTAAAATACATGCATTTTAAGTGACCTTACGTATATAAAACACCCCTTAAAAAGACAACGTAATTGAACAAAAGCTAAGGCGGTAAGGTGGAATGTCCTTCAGAGAAAACAGAGAGAAGGCTACAGCTACAGTTCAAATACTTTTCCAGCTAATTGATTTAAATCATATGAATGCTGTATTATTTGAGATTGCAAATACAGCACACACATCTTTAGGTCTTAGTTCTATAGTCACAAGAGTGTTAATAATGTTTACACAATGTTTGTAGCTCTCAGAATTACAGAACTCATTACACAATCCTGAAGACCATGACCAGGCTTGAAATGCTCCATTCTCGCAAAAAGGGCACAAAAATCTAATTTCGAGTGGCAGACTTTAGCTCATTCACAGAGCTTCTGGTTCAGTCTATTCAAAGTTATTTAAAGGCACAAAAGTCTGCTGTGAGCATGGTGAGGGACTGTTGGAGGGCACATGTGTTCCAGAGTTCTGACAGACTGTTTGCTCTGTGTTTATATGGAGGGCTGGTGACGAACTGCAGGGTGAGGTTATCTGGACTTCTGTGTCCCGGCTGTATAATGTGTGTAAAGGAAGGTGTTCCTGCTCGCATGTGTGACTTGGCTCCTGGCTGAGTGTCTCAGGTGTGTGGTGAACATAAGTTTGACTCAGAGCCAAGCTGAGGATCTCCATCTTTTCCTTGTAGAAGCGCAACTCTATGCCTCGACGCCGGGTCAACACCAGCTCCCTCTGCGCTACCTGCAGCTCCTCCCCCAGTCGCCCAGATGACCTCTGCTCTCGTCCAAGCCAATCCAGAGCCAAGCTGCTGCGCATGTACTCATCAAGTCCTCGCTGAGAATAATAGGTGATCACACTCTGAGGAAGATGAAAGAAAATAAGCATCATCATCATTGTGTAGCAGCAGAGATACTGATTCTTTATCAAGGAATGAGCTGTGTCCTTGTTGAGGCCCGTACCTGTCGAGAACACCGTCTTTCCCTCAGAACCTTCAGCGTCCCGTTCCAGTGTAACAACTGAAAAACTGTCATCATCTCCTACAGAGAGAAAAAGAGGTGAAAAAGTGGATAAGAATGAGACAGAGAGACAAAGTCTTGTGTAACCCAATTAGTAACGACTTGAATAATAAACCCAACTACAATAAACACCTGACAACGATAACATATTATGTAGATATTTCCTGAACCCACACCTAAACTGTGGATGATTGGTTTGAAAAGATACTGTAATGTATTGCACACACTAGGTAGGTCTGGCTGAACAGCTGCGACGTGTTAAGAGCCAGTGACATTAGTGTTGAACAGTGAGAGTGTATAGATTAGCTGAAAGTGACTTAATGAGGCACAGATGGTTGATATGACATGTAAGTCGTCAGGGGTTGAAGTCCATGTTGTAGCTCACGGCTTGTTTACTCTGTTTCCCACTGTGAAGCTCCCCTACGCTGCTTGCTTATCTGCCTGATTGCCAAATATATCCGACACCTCCTGCACAGTCTGTATGTATAAAATACACTGAACTTTGGCAGCTGTATACCATATGGTATGCTGTGTGTGTAGAGATTTGAATGTATGAGCATGAATACATTTGATAGTCTGTGTGTGTGTAAATGTGCACACATATGGTGTGTGTGTATTACTTGGAAGAGCTTCATCTATATGAGCCATGCGTTAGCAGGAATGATAATGAGCCAATTTCCTCCAGCTAATAGCACTCAGACGTATGTGCAGACGTATGTTTATTTACACAAAGGTAGAAATATTAGGTGTTTCATATCATGACTCCCTTCTTGGGTCTAATTCAGACTGAAATGAATGGAGAATAAATATGGGTGTAATGATAACAACAGAGGGTGGAATTACCACCCTGATTTTTGTTATGTTTGGCTTAATAATGTCTAATTGTGTAAAATGTCTAATTATAAATACATTATTTTAAATCCCTATGCATAAAGAAGAACTTCAGAAGGTCTGAATGCTTAGATAGATCAGAAATCACACAATCACCACATGACTCCCACATGATTTATGAGCACAGTCACAAGAAAAGAGCATTTGGCTTTCTGTTTTACCTGGAACTCCAGCATGGTCTTTCCTATGTAGGAGTGGAGAAGCAAACTATAGGTTCCTATACTGGTGCTTGAATCACATGCGTCTTCAATAGAGACCTGTACAGAGGCAATAGTGCAGGTGAATATTCAGGCAGGAGGGCTAAACATTATCTCTTTGTCATGGAGTCATGTTTCTACAGTCTGCCTTGTAACAGGATGTCACACTGTGTGTTCTCACTGGCTCACACTCACAGCACTGTTTGTGGCTGCCTGCTGCAAACTCTGAGTGATGAACTGAGGGCTGATGCGCCGACACGGCAACTCATTCACAAGGGAGTTCATCAGAGCCACGCGAGCTGCATCCCTCCGAGCCTCTGCCTGGCTGTTGCACACCTGAGGATGAGGTCATGATGAACTCATGATGATGAGTGCAAAAAGACGGGGTAAAGATCTGCAACTGTTATGTGTTGACTTGAATCAACTTCTGTCAGTAAACAAGTGCCCACTGGTTCCATTTTGTCGATTTTACACTTCATTACAGCTAATCATGGGATCAGACCTCAAATCACAAGTGGGATTGGGACATTAGAGGCTTTCACAGATAACCAATCACATGCATCCTCTGAGCTACATGCTGCTGTCTGGGTCACAATGAGCCCATTGAGAGACACTGTGGGATTTAAACAGAATGACATCAGTTTAAAACAACTTTGAAAGTGTGTGTTTCTGTGTGTTTATCTCCACTGAATGTACTTCAAGTTGTTGCTGTTCAAGTTGCTTGTTGCTTTTTGCCACTGCACTAAAATGAAATGAAGCATTTGCATAATAAAAACTACTATTCCATGTATGTGCAGCAATTAATAGATAATCTGAAACAATACTAGCCATTTATATGGAATAAAAAGTTGATTAGTGTGTTTGCAAAGACATAAACATCACCTGCATTATATAGTTGAGAAACTCTGTTAGCTAAAGTTTGGTCAAGTGTATGTGCTCACTACATAATGGTGATAATTCCAACTTCACATAAAGATTAACTGATGGAAGTTCTCATTGACAGAGTGCAGCCACATTAGATTGACTAAAAGGGAAACAATCCTGCCAGACTGCACTGACAAGATAACCGCACCTTATAGTTGCCAAAGCAGCTTCCTCCAGGCAGGGTGACATAGCAGACGTATGGGGGACCAGGGGAAGGAGCAGATTCATATAGCAGCAAGCTCTTTTTCTGGACGTCTGCATCCCCATCAGACTCACTGGAGGAGCCATTTGATTGGCTCATCTGCTTCTGCTCCCAGAAGTTATGGAGCATGGCCACTACATTTACTGCATACATGGAATAAAGGATGAATATCAAAATGAAGACTGACAGTACCAAAATTATAAACAGTTGGAGTGTAAATTAATGCAGTTCATCAATGACTTTTAATATGTAAAACAAGCGTTCATCATCAGAAGTTAAATGTTTCTTTTAGCCTCACCCTGAGAAAACCTGGACGAATATGTGAGCTGTTAAATACACAAACCAGATGTATGTACATTAGCATTCTCAGGCTGTGTTTATTTTAAGTAGAATCAGGAGATCTCAGCACCTTCCCATAACTTACACAAATCAGCACTTCTTCTAACCATCTGAGCGTTTTCTGACCCTGAAACGAGTTAAACATTTCCTGTGTCCCTTGCTGAGTGCCAAACAATCCACTGCAGCCCGACGATTTGACTGACACTTGTTGGATGCTTACTTTACAGGAAACATAACAAAGTTCTATGAAAACACTTAATTGCTTTAGGTTTTACTCGAATGCATCATTGCCAGGTAAACACTAGAATTAAGTTGTAACAATTGAAAGAGTTTGATTCTCAGGTCTAAAACAAAGATGTGTCTGTTTCCTATTGAAACTGACATCGAGTTCCTCCATTACTCACAGTCTTTTGGACTGGTGTCTGTCTCACTCTGTGACAGGTATGACATGATGCTGTCCTCCATCTTCATCCACTGTTTACGTCCACTTTTCTCCTCAAAATGGTCCATCTAAACGGCACTCATGGACTAAGAAATGAGCAACCACCACTATCACTGCAGCTCAGAATGGGAACATCATAAGAAATAAACTCAAAATCCAAAAACTCCTTTTCCCCACCTCGTAAAGTCCCTTTCTGCCCTCCTCCTCCTCCTCCTCTGTGCGAACATCTCACCAGGGTTTCTCTTTTGAAGTGGACCACCTTTGTCACCCTTGCTGCCAATTAGCTCAAAGGGCCCCTCACTCTTTCTACACACACGCACACACACAGAGGTGCAGAGCTGGAATGTCGAGCCCCTCCCCTCGGGCTGTGCAGCTGGTTAATCCCTGAACAGAGACGGACAGTTAGTCCTGCACAAGGTTGGCAGGTTAAACCACAGATGGCACCATCGCGGAGGAACAGGAATAAATTGAAAAGAAGTTCTGGTATATTACTTAATCTTTCTTGTTATATTAAGTACCCTCAGTATTCAGCATCTTAGGGACAGTCCTTCCCACCATGCAGGGTCTAAAATGAGTGGGGGTGGGACACTTTTGACTTGACACACTAAGTTGAGGCCACAGAGCTCAGGGTCTGAGCTCCATTCACCCACTTCAATATGAATGGCCATTGTTCAAGTCTGAATTCACCCGCTCGCTGAAAGCCTCTTACACATAAATGAACCAAATTCTGAGAAAGAAATGGTTTCTTAGCTCCCAAGTCCTCCCGCTCTCTCCGTATCGAGTCGTGTCAGTGTGACATAGAAGGGTTTTACATTCGGTACCTTTTCAATGCTGAATGTATCGATGTATTCTAAAGCATGTATATTCCCACATGCTTGAGTCAGTCTCTACTTTTTTTGATTGGTTGCCAGGAGGATGGAAGTAGCAGTCTATTCTAATTAGCATAATAGTTGGAGACCTTTGAACCACAAGTGTTGCATATATTAAAGCTCTCCACGAACTTGCATTCTGTTTGAGACTTAAAAACCCACATTATTCACTCTGAACCAACATACCCACACCTACAATGAACTTGAAGCTAGAACAAAAAAAATTACTCATTAGGTTACTTATTTAATAGCCTTTGTGTAGGCTGACATGAGAGTATGTATTAAATGAATGTGCTAACTTGGCTAGCAAACATGTTTAGAGCATTAAATTGTTTGATTGTTAATCATATGACTTCACTGTGATGTGCAGTCGATATTTACATAAGAACGTATTCTGAACATGATAGTCCACTGCAGTTCAAAAAAATGTTAGAAGTTTTATTATTCTTCATGTGTGTATTCTCCAGGATAGTACGGAACAGTTGAGTTTTTCCCAACTCAACTTGCACATGCTTTCAAGTCTCCAGACAAGAGAGCAAAAGAATCGCACAGCATGAACATTAACTGAACAAAAGGCATGTTGAAAAATTCTGTCCATCCATCATTGCAGTCCCATTCATCCCCAGAAGGAGGCGCTCTCCATGCTAGACTTGATGTTATTTTGGTTCTCTCTCCTCGATTTGGTCACCAAGTTGGCCTCTCCCTTCTGCAGACGTCTCCTCTGTGCCGCCTTCTGCTGTTTGGTGAGCTGCCTCCGTACCTTCTGACGGACCACCTCCTACAGGACACACAAAAACAACGACAGCAGGTACTACAGACAAACGAATGTGCTGTCTGTCTCTGCAAAGGCAGACACAACACTATGTAGACATGCCGTGTCTGCTAAAATTCACCCGTCATATTCTTTGACAAATAGCAAACCCATGTAAGCTCTTTAGCAACACCTACAGGCTATTGGAGTTTCTGGCCTAAACTGTGCAACAAAGTCTGGTGACGTGTGATTTGTCAAACTTGTCAGTTAGAAAATTTTTATTTTGTAATAGTATTAATGTCCATTGCTGTCACCTTGAACCTTGTATGATACAGTGCAGACAGCTGTGTGTGTGTTTTACTTACTGGTGGTATGGTAGAGCAGCTCCCTATGCTGCCCATTGTGGCCTCACTGTCTGTCCTCATCCTCCTGTGTTCTGCCACATGCAGAAGGCTTTCTGAGTCTCTGCAGGAGAAAACACACAAGAAAAAGGTCATTTGCTGCTTTTTTTAATAACAAAACACACAAATTCACTGTAGCTTAACCCTTTTTTATTTATTTATTTTCTTTTTACAAATGTCTCATATTATCAGACACTTGTATTAATGGATATTGGATTCATTTAGCTTTCCGATGTGTTTACCTGAAGGGTTTGAACTCTTTGTTAGTGGTTGAAAGGTCTGCCAACTCTGGACACTCATCCTCTGCCTCATTCAACTCTTCATCCAAGTCCTTCTCTTCCTCTTCTTCACTTCTAGCAGTAGGTACCATCTCAGTCTCTTTTTGTTCTTCCCTTTTTTCACTCTCGTTGTTCTTATCTTGTACGTCTGAATGCGGGTCGCTGACTTTCAGACCTTCCAGTTCCAGCATCGCATGCTTATATTCCTCCATATCTAAGCTCTCTTCTTCTTCTTTTTCAACTACCTCATGTGTTCCCTCTTCGTCATCGCCCTCTCCTTCATCGTCTTCCTCGCTCTCAGGTCCAGCTGGATGCAGCAATGCACTGTCTCTCTCCATATCTTTGGTGAAGCCGCTAGCAGAGACTTCAACATCTAGAGAATGAGATCGCCTGTAGGAATAAACAGTGACAGCAAAACATCAGGTGAGCATTTCTTTTTATCTCTGAATTACATTACAATGCAGAAAATAAATAACAATACAAAATGTTATTTTTTTTAAATGTTGGGGCACAAGTAAATAAAATTAAGTACTTGAATTTCATAACAAGGAGCAGAGAGGACCAACCAAAACTTCAATGAGCAGTCACCTGATGTCTTTGAAGGTTGGGAAGAGCTCGCTCTCGTAACTGAATCGTTTTGCAAAGAAATCTCTGATGCATTTGACATCTCTGTCAAAATACCTGTAAACAAAATAATAATGGAACTTTACTGTTTGCTTATTCATTTTAAGTGTTCAATCATTTTCAATTTTATAAACGGAAAACGAACCACTCAGCATTTGGATGTGAGGTGGACACCATCTGAGGGAAGTCAATCATAGTTATGTGGTCCTGGTCGTCCAACATAAGGTTGAACTCGTTGAAGTCGCCATGAATCAAACCATGATTGGCCAGTTTCACTATGAGATCCATGAACTCGCTGTACAGGGCTGATGGATCCTGTAGCTCATGCACTTGACACCTGAGAGAGAGAGAGAGAGAGAGAGAGAAAATACACACTTTCTTTAAGAAACAGCTTAGGAGGAGTGTATTATCATTATTATTAGCATGATATACATAAAGCAAGTAAGAAGGATGGCTGATTTACATACAGTGGATATCCATTGATGAGCTCCATGACTACAGCATGTCTGTTATAGTCCACAGGTTTAGGAACAGGAAAACCCCGATCATACAATGCCTGACAAATGAGAAGATGATTAAAAAATGTACCACACAAAACTCAATCCCTATGGCACATCTTATGAACTGTGTGACATTTTCTTTCTATTCCACATGACTAACATACTTCCTCTGATTTGTCCAATTACCTTCATATAGGCAAACTCCTTCATGGCAGAAAGGCGAGAGAGGTAGAGCCATGAAATGTTCTTCCTGTGTTTGTGGTAATCTCTCTTGTTCTTCAGATTCCTGAAGGAGGTGCGACCCAATCTGTGAAGCTTCAGAGCATACTGCTCCCCGTTTGGACTTGCCACGACGTATATATCTACAGGAGGTGAACACAAAGAAATATTTCCATCAACATGAGCACATCAGGCGTTTTGATCATGGTTGAGCAACCTGGAAACCTGACAGAGAACAGATTTAATTTACATGAATATGTCTACTATTCACAAATGTTTTAGTAGGAATTAAAGTTTTAACACCTGAATCTGCTACCACATTATGATATACATACACGTACATGTATGCAGCTACTATACAGTGTATGTACACAATGCATGTGATTTTCTTTCTTACCTGATTCTTTACCCACACCCATCTGGTTGCCAACTGAAATGATCACTTCTCTGGAGCACAAGGTCTTCAGAGCCAAGTAGTCATATCCTCCGTAATTCAACCTGTAGCCCTGCACAGCTGAAATCAATGTACACACACCGTATTGGAAAAATTACTTATATATATCATCTCTGTCAGAACTAGTGAGGTTCAACAAGCAGACTGTGTGTTTTCATACTCTTGGTGCGTTCATAGGCCACGAGTTTGTGTTTGACGAGCTCTCTGAGTATCTTGTTGCAGCCGCCGTGTTTGAGGCTAGCGATGGAGGACAGGAGACTTACTGGAACAATCTCATGGTTCTTCATCCCCATTTCAACCTGCGTGAGGGGAAGTTCACAGGAGAACCTTGATCATTAGCGTGCTGAAATGCAAGCCTGCTTGCAGCCACATGTTTAGAATTGCTGCCAAATGAAAGATAAAATGACATGAAACTGGCATCGCTTGATGAGAACATAGTCTGAGATTTGTGTAATAGTAATATTATTTGGCATCTGAGTTCCCTCTTTGTCTTACTATGCAGCTCAGCAAGCAAACGGTGTCTGGAAACACAAACAGGGAATCTCACACTGAGAAGACTGTGACTTTGGAAGATAAGTACTTGTTTGACTTGACCCGAATGCTGAAACCTCATATGAGCTTGAGCTCAACTTTGCAATAAATTCTGGCAAAAATGAGGATCACTGAATTAAATCGTTTTTGGAAGGAATCCCTTCGAGGTCCAGTACGGACAAGAAAAATGATAACATCAACCTATTCCCATTTCAGCGTACACACTTGCGTGAGATATAAGATAGCATTGAAAATATTAATGAACCTGTGCTTCATAGTATGGAGGAAAAACACAAAACGATAAGGAAACAGACTTCAACCCAACAGAAAAGAGGCCATCGGTTCATCAAGTTCTCATTACGAATATAATACAGTACATTGAACTATAGCTCGCTGTTGTTGGTAATACCAAACGTGTCCACATATTCACACAACACGCTTTATAACTGATGGTTCACGTTTTGCTAATTAACGCTCATCTCGCTTCAGTGACAACACTAACTTTATTTCACCCGCTGCAGGGGTGACACAGCCAGCAACTTTTTGATTAGCTGCTGACTAAACTGTTTGATGTACGAGCTGTAACATTTGCTCACGTCGGGTTAAATGCTATGATGACAAACCGACCAGAGCTAGCCTAGCACAGGCTAAGTAAGCTAGTCACTACTTACCGCTGTGAGGACACGGAAGTCATCTCGAGATAGGTATCGCAACACCACGACATTCAGCTTCCCCATATTTTAACCAGCACACAAACAAACAATTAACGCTTTGAGGATATTATTACTTCTTAGGCTCTGCTGTCCACATTTTTAGTAAACACACGTGCAAGGCGGAAGTTCGGGGGAAATGGAAAAAACGTCACTTCTGTTGTACGTTTGACGTCATTTTGACATACACGCATATGCCGCCTGGAGCATAGACGTAGACTCTTCATTATGTCTATGGCCTGGAGGACAGCATACAGGATTAAACGGGAGCTATATTAGCTTGAGCGTAGACTTTTAATGAAATGGAAGAACAAAACACGTAGTATTATTTTTAGCATAATTTGTACAGTAGTGGACCATTTACTACCACCCAGTGGTAAAGTTGAGAGTGTTTCAACAGAATGGACCTTTTCGTAGACATAGACAACTTGACACACACATTTGTAACTGCGTTGATTAACTGCTGAGACCATCATTCATTTTTATTAGTAGTTCCACCTGTGCTATGACAGGTCAAAATGTATGTGCAAAATGTCTGTTATACTATTACAACCAACATAAAGTTATATCCCAACTGTTCAGAACTGGTTTGGCTACAGTACACTGAATAATTCAACATTGCAATTACTATACAATTACAATTTACTGTACATGAAAACTGTACAGAATTTCATTGTTGTTACTGCTAAATAGGCCTATTTAACAAAAAAATATAAGTGAGGACAGGTGTCAATAAAAAAAATGAATGATAGCTTTCTAGTAGCTGCTTGAGTTTCATGGTCCTGATGCTGGGACAAAGGGTTATGGATGTGTGCTTGACTGTGTTCTGTATTGTCATTCAGTGTGAATGGGTGGCAATATTCATCTGATGGTGGGTTGATCTATTGACTTTTCTGTAGTTTTATTGTTGATCATGACAGATCAGCTGTGCAATGAGTCCGAAACGAGTTCCCTCTCAGGAACAATAAAGTACAGGAATAGTACAACAGGAATCATTGCATCATCCCAATGAAATCTGGAGGTCATCTGTGTGTGTGCGTGTGTGTCTGTGCACGTGTGTGTGTGAGAGAGAGAGAGAGAGAGAGAGAGGGAGAAGGTATTAAAATGAGTTTTACCATCGGGTTTCTGTTGCCATAGCAGCTGGATTCTGTGCATTCCAGGGCCAGGTAGGTGTATGTGTGCGTGTTTACTCAGGACTGCCCTGTGACAGACACCACTCTGTTCTGCTCCCAGCACACACACACACACACACACACACACACATAGAGTGAGCTCTCCACTTCCACTGGCTGTGTTGACTCAGTGGAATTCCTCCATTGGTTTATTTAACATTTTGCGGTTCAGCAAATGTCTGTGTCCAATGGGAGGCCGGGCATGTTGTGTTTGTGTGCGTGTGTGTGCGCAACTAAACATAAATGTACACAAATTAAGCTGAGGTGTTTTCCTGACCTATGTGTAATATTGCTGTCAAGCCTCAAATTGAATTGGCTCATTTATTAGTAATTAATTTACTCCAAAACATTGTAAGTTTATTACCAAAGACAAATGGACAAGTGTGCAGAGGGCAAGACGGGGAACATGAGCTCTGTGTGAGTCACTCTGTGTCTGTAGGTGTTCTGCAGGTCTCATGAATGTTTGTTTCAGTTATTCACACTCTCAGCCCTGCGTCATGGTTGTTTTTTTTTGTGTGTGTGTGTGTGTCTGTGGCCACTCAGTGCTCTGGCAAGTTAACTTGTAAAGGTGTGTGTTGGGTAGTAAAATACACATCTGTACCCCTCTTTAGAGACAAGTGTTCAACAAAATAAAAGTGGCCCATTACGATATGATCCAGTCTAATACAACAACAGCGTCACAAACTAGTTGGAGGATCACGTTTCTATACAAAACCCGAATGTGAAACCTCAGTAAGTTAGTATGTGTGACAGGGATATTGTAGTAAAATGTATTAAATTGTACAGATTTCTACCTTGCTGTGTAATCCTAATGATTTTGCTCTTTACCATCAAACATGGATGCATTAGGTTATCCAACTGAATGACGTGAAGCAACACGTTTTCATTAGTTGTTCATTAGTTTCATTAGTGTTTGTTATTGATTTATAAATACCGAAAATGTTTTTGCAATTCTTAACTTGAAAGCTAGGTGGCACTGTGACACAGATGGATTACTAGGTTCTAAGCTGCTGTCTTTTGTCTCATACAGACCTTTGTTGTCTCTGATTCAAGTCAAGTATTGAAGCTGAATAATTTTCCTCCTGTGTGTGCACCTGGGCTTTTGTTTGATCTGAAGAGTCTTTGTGTGTTCGGCATGCGTCGTGTTTGTAACAGGCTCAGGCTGAGTGGAGGAGGGCAGTAACAACAATGTGCAGTTTTAACCAGATCTGTTGTTTCACCATGCTGCTCTGTCCTACATTGTTGAAAAGACTGTGCTGTTCAGCCGAAACACTTGACAGCAACATGACAGCAAAACATGGTTGGAAGTTCTTCTGTGACTCTCATACATGCTGGCCATATCATTTAATTGATCTTTATAATAAATGCAATCAATCCAGCAGACCACCCTGGACTGTCATGCTTTCAAAAGCATTGAAATGAATGGGAAGAATGGACAATTAGTTTACTGTATGTTGCTGTGTGCAGATACTGTCAAACTTTATTTTAATGTTTACCATGAAACTTATTATTATTATTATTCTGTGTTCTGTAAAGACACAAATTTCTGTGTGTTTTAACCATACACATATTTTCCTGTTGTCCTCATGTCTATTTTCAGCATCTCATGCTGAAGGCAAATGGGACCACATGATAACACTCTACCTTAATTGGATACTAGTAATAACAGACCAACTCTGATTTTGATTATATTATCATATCATCTTGTAATCCAATTTCTCAGGGGAATTTCTCTGATATTCTGCTGCTACAATAACAAGACTATTTTGATATGATGTCTCAACGGTTTAGAGTCTAGGTAGAACTGGGTAGAAATAAGAGTGATTTGGCTGATAGGATGAATATGTTTTTTTACTGATAAAACTTGTGGTTTGCTTCACTGGCTCTCAGCTGCTGCAGATTGAGAGTCTCAAGGCAGAATTTCTTGTTTAACAGCCTATGACAGACAGGCGCAGTCGGCTGTTTCACTAAGTCTGGACAGTTCCACACAAGCAAAGACCAGAGTGACCGATGGTGTGTTAGTTGAGCCTGGCCAGGAGTATAGAGGGAGAGTGTGGACCCGCCTGTGAGTGGAATTATCTGGAACGTGGCGGAACGGCCATTCCTGCATGCACACAAGCACACTGTGAGATAGTGTCTTCTTTCCAGATGTGTGTGTGTGTGTGTGTGTGTGTGTGTGTGTGTGTGTGTGTGTGTGTGTAAGGGACGTTTTTTCAATGCTTCAACACAAAGCAGCTCTCTTTTCAGTCTTCATACCATTCCGTCTTTTCCTCCCTCACCTCCTTTTTTTCTTCACCCCGTTCTCGGCTGTATAGAATTTAATACGTCTGATTAAATCAATGCCAGAAATGTTTGGATACAGATTCGCCTTCACCTTGAACACTCATGTATTGTTCAAAATGTGATGACACCATCCATTTTCTGTGCATAGGGGGCTGAATATCCTCAACTTAGCTGCAGTAAATCGGGATCCTTTTGATTAGAAATTAATGAACCCCTCGTTAGCGTAAGATGAAAGTGAGAGATGAATAGGTCAACGTGATGAAAGGACCTTTGCAGTACCGACTGATGTGAAGTGATCTCTACTTTTGATGTACACATAGAATATCAAAGCTATCAGTCCTTCCCCCATTATCTCATTCACATAATCAAAGAAATTAAAAATAATATTTTAATAATATGCGAAAGTGGTATAACATATCTACCACAACCCAACAGTCTCCCAACATCTATAAAGCTATTTTACACTCTTTAACTTGTTTATTATACATATTTTACATGATGATGATGACAAGACTCAACTAACCACCAAGGTGACTGATGTGTTTTATTGTCTACTTCTGTAGATATTTGGACATGTGATGCATGTTTATAATGGATGGAGTACTATTTTCACTGGGCTGCAATATTTTTATATGGTTATTGTGTCAGTAACATCTATCAGTGTTTGAATTTCTGTGTTGTTACAGAGTGAATGTGGGGATCATGGGAGACTTGCCCCAATCAGCCCATAGAGGATCTGCTCCACAAACAGACATAAACAGTTTTGAGGGTAATACGCATACCCAGCTAAGCACACACTCACAGTGTCAGGCCGTTAAATTGCTTTCTTGTTGTTTTCCAGCCTTAAGCTTTAGGGAGAGAATGCTAAATTGAGGCAGGAATCGGAGAAGCTTAGGTGAGTCTCCAACAACAAGCGTGGGCTTTGTTCCTAGGGTATCATCGCTGTGCCTTTAGCCAGCTGCTGTGTGTTTGGAAACATCCAATTTGATTAGATTAGAGCAGAGCAGAGGAGATCTACTTACTCTGCCTGTTCTGCTGCAAGTCTCCTAAACAATAATCTGCTCTCAGGTGCTGGTAAAAGCTCCAAGTAAATGAGGGGCCTGAGGAGAAATACGAGGAGGGAGGGCATGACCTGTTCCAAGCCTAGCTGATACAGTCTGAGAGACAGGTATACATACAAAAGACTATTTACCTCAATTAGTCAACTAGTTGTCTGTTTCTGTAGTTGTAGTTCTTAAACATGTTGCACTGCGGGTGCGGCAAAAGGTCAACACCACCGGTCACAGACACTTTCAGCTGCATTTTACAGATGTTATTTTGGCACAGACTGATTGCATGGTGCGCAACTTTGCATTTTTGCGACCAAAACGAGCATAAAGGTGCATTGCATCTGCTGCAATTTATTTCCTGATAAAATGTACGGGTACAGATCAGTTTATACAAGGTTTGCACCAAGGTTTTAAGTCCATGGGTTATTGAATATTTATCATACTGTTTTATATGTGTTTGCAATTGAAATTCATGTAAATGGCTGATTCTGTGTGAAAGTATACAGCATATGATGTATCATTTAACATGGACTGACTGCACTGGCTGAAATGTGCTCCACTGTCAGGCATGCAGTTTGGCACTGCTCAGGAATACCAAGGTACTGGGAAGGGAGGCTTGCATGAGGATAAAGGACCGGCTGGCAGTACAGTGTGGTCACATTTTACTGGCACACCAAAAAGCTGTGGGTGCTTGTTATTTTGGAATACACCGTGTGGTCGCCTTATATCAGGCTCTGTGGTGACCTTAGGGATCTGCATGTGCATGTGCTGCCCCCCCACCAAGTGCCCCAAGTGTTAGTTATCATAATTTTTTTCTGGCCGAGGCCATAATTACATAAAGAAAAAGTTGAGTGAGTACATGGATTTGTTATTCTTGTATTTCTCCTATGAGAATATTGTTAAATGGCACCACTTTGCTGGAGCAGTTTCGAGCAGTGACTTTGCTGGGTCTTGTCATTGTTGTTGTGGTGTCATACAAACCAAGCAGAGACTTCAGGAAGACACCATGCCCAGCTAGGAAAAGTCCCTGTACATGAATCACAAATTAATTCTTTTGCATTTCTGATTTTACATGGATAAAAGAACAAGCTATTACATACTGATTACTGTGTTGGTAGGAAATTACCCATGTTTCTAGTATAAACTAACCATGTGTTTGCTCCAACTTCATATTTGACAGACAGACATTAAAGTGATACCAGTCCTCTCCTCTAAATCTTGTTAAGAAAGTAAATCAGAATATATTCCTAAGTGTCTTTAAGTCTTTAAGTCTTATGCTTTCAATGGGATCCTCACAAAAAATATCAAGATAAATATGTGTTTGTCTCTCTGTGTGTGTGTGTGTGTTTGTGCCTGTGTGTATGTGTAAGTATGAGTGATGTAACATAGGCCTGAACCAGATAATAACATGCCACAGTGATAGAGAATGCTGCTAACAAACAGCACTTCTCAGATGGTCCTCTCCATCACACACACACACACACACACACACACACACACACACACACACACACGTCATGTCAGACCCTTGTAATGGCAACATTGAGGGATTGGTCCTGCATCAGTCACAGCGCAGGTGCAAATGTGCACTCACACACAAAAAGGTATAACCGCCCACCCACCCGAACACATACACACACACACACACACACACATATCATCTGAACATGACTGTGTATCACTGGAACAGGAAAGCTGCTCTTTATCTCAGAGGCTGCTGTTGTTCAGCACATCAGATAGCAGCTACATCTTGTGTGTGTGTGTGTGTGTGTGTACGTACACATATGTGTATATGTGCGTTTGAATGTGTGCTCATTTGAGTGTATCTGTGTGTCTAGTTTGATAGCATTAACTCCCGCAAGCGTGAAATGAGACAGTCTTCCACTATCTGTCTTTAAGAGCAGGGCTGAGAGAGCAGAGTGGCTCAAATGAACTGATGGATCATGCAGGCTTCCAGTCAGACGAGCCTTTTAAGTCTAACAGAAACTGTGCTGCCTCTTAACAGAAGACATCTCATGGTGAACCACAAAAAAAAGAAAAGAAAAACACACTATGTATTGTAAATGATCTATTCTGTCTTTAATAGCCATAGCTTGTGATATGGTTTGGCTTCATATTATTTGGATGACACATCTCTGACTTCCCTCAGCTCCTTTTCAAATTTGTAGGCCACTGGTTTATTCTTTGGGAAAATGACACTAGCGGTCATCAAGAAGTCAGCTAATTAAATGCATGACAGCACGGTAGTTTTACTATATTTCCCTGTTGCAAACTGTGGAGATCAATATGTATCAGACTTCAGATTCCTGAAAGGAAGGAATTATGAGTCACATTGTTTTGCACTGGTCAGGAGAATAACCAAGCTTGTTAGAGTCTTAAAAATTCATACAAATGCTGAGAAAATCTTCTAGATGTCCTCACGGCAGCCTTGGCTTGCGATCAATGAGATTACTTCATAAAACTCTGAACATGTTGTCTAAGCCTCGCCTGCAGGTCAGTGGGCATGGTAACTGTGATAACTGCCAGAGATAACAGACTGTCAAACAAAACCTGAAAAAATACCAAAAAAAATAATAAAAAAAAATTCCTGTCTGTTCCTGAATCTCACTTGTTGTGTCCAAATCCATCTTTCAGTTCTGCATGAACAGTTTGCCTTGGGACAAACTGAAATAACACACACACACACGCCTTTCCATCACCTTTGGGGACATTACATAGATGTACATTCATTTCCTGGAGGCTTAATCTCCACCTAACCAGGATAATTAACAATACTTGCCTAATCCTGACCCTTATCTTAACCTAACCCTAACGTCAAACTAACCTTAAAGCAAGTCGTTACCCTAATATTTAATGATTTATGTTGTGTGGACTTATCTTTTGTCCCCACAAGTAAGGCGGGTCCTCACAGTGTGATTCTGTAAACAGATTATTGTCCCCACAGCTACAGGAATAAGCATACACACACACACAGACACACACACACGTACTTTACACACAAGCATCAAGACTGTGCATCACAGTAATCATACCGCAAAGGATGCTGGGTAATTTGGTTAAAGATGTCAGGAACGTAAATCACCTCCAATCACTCCTGTTTTCTCATTGGTCAGTCCTCCCACCTCCAGAAGAGCTTCATTGGTCACTCGTCCACCCGACTGTTTCCGTAGGTCTCAGATTGTTCAGCTGTTGCTCACCAGGACACACTGAGTATGAGACTTACCGTATTTTAAGCTCCAGTATGAAATCACAACAGAAATAATGAGCCACTTCACATAAGAAGAAAGGCACAAAGTTATGTTCCTCTGAAAAGAATGACATTTCAGCAAACACCTGCATTTGCTTTCTTACTGAGAGTTAGATGAAGAGATTAACAGCAGCTGGGATTCATATTATTATGGATCCGATTGCTTTTCTTGCGAGGTCTGCCCTGCTCTTACCTACATTTGTTATGTTGGTTAGGCATAACTATGAGGCTACACAGATGCAAACTATAACAGGTGAATATTCCATTCACTGCTATTCTGTGCAAGCAAAGAGGTACAAAAAAACCCCCCAACAAACCCATTTGCTTCTGGCTGTGAAGCAAAATCACATCTTGACTTCATATGGAGTTACACTTTCTGAATTTTGACCGTCCAAGTTTGCAGCATCAACAATAAAAAAGAGGTGTGTTGTTGCCCCTTCAAACGTACTACAAAAAACTGAACTGATTTCTGTGTGTGTCACATCCTGCATTGCCAGAAATGGCAAACAATGGTCATTCACCTGCATTTGCTTATGCGTGATTGTGCACTTTGAGTCGACCACAGAGGCTGTATAGCTGTTGTGTATATGTTTCTCCTGCAATTGGTCAAACAACCACTGACCTCTTCAGTTGCCGCGGTCTCTTCTGTCCGGCCTGCTGCTGCTCCTCTCATGGTGCTCTAGGCTAGCGAGAGCAGACAGGCCGGGTGACCGCAGGCTGGGCGGCAAAACCTCGCCTTGCCGAAACCAAATAACATTAGTCCTGGTTGCAACTACAGTTTTTCCAAGCTCGCTGTGTGTGGATGGGTTGACTGCCTTGCGGACACCCGGGACGTCCTCTCTGCCTTGCCCAGGGACACTGCTGCGACGGCCAAAGAGGTTAATGTGTTTACTTCGGAAACTGTAGCTCACAGACCCAACCAGAATACAGCCTCTATGCTTGACTCAAATGGTTCACTCCAAGTCCTTCAGAATTAACATTGCCCATTACCCAACACTGATACACAGTAAGGTTAAATTCAGCAGGAATATCAAGGTAAGCCAATCAGAGGCAGAGTAGGGTGGGTCTTCTCTTCAAGAGAAGCAGTGTGATCCATAATAACATGTCGTCATGGTGATGTTGAAGGCCAACAAGCAGGGACTCCAGGAATATATTTCTCAAAATGTTTCACTTTTCTTTTAAAACCTGTCCTCTCATTAGGAATAAGGTGGCTAGAGAGCAGCTGACTCATTGTATGCCTGACAGTTTTGACCAAGCAGGCGACAGCAAAGTGTATCAGAGCTGTCAGGGACCTTAACTCACAATGCTGTGTCAGTAGATGAAATCCACTGTGAGTTTTTACTGTGTTTGCATCACTCTAGCTAAGATTTAGCCTTTTGGTAAATTTGATGCAGTTTATCTTACTTACGATGCAAAGATTGACACGAATATTAACATTAATTGTACTCTCTGCCGTATGTTTCACATTATAAAACAAGGGTGGTGGAAAAGTTTGAACCCCTTGACTAGTTTTACTGGTGAGTGTATTTCTTTCTGTGCTCTGTAGTGGAGTGGGGGTAGACGGCTTGTCACCTGCACACACACACGCCTATACACACATACTTTACATGTTGGGGCTTTGATTTTCTCCAGTCTGCACTACAGAGTAGACAGCTAGAGATCTTCAAACAATACCTGGGTAACAACTTGACAACCTTGCTGCATATTCAGCACTAATGATTACTTGTTAAGCGCAATACACACACACACACACACACACACACACATTGGCTTGAATTCAGACTTAATTATTCTGTGAACACTGCACATGTCAGAGCCTTTACCATTTGTTCTCTCTCCCCTCGGGCAAGGACCTTCATCAGACCAATGATCATTGATTGGGACGATAGACAGCATTAATAAAAGAAATGAGTGCATGCAGCCAATAGAGGGAGGACACACACACACACAAACAGATAGAAATATGCATGACATTCCAGAGTGTGTTGAGAATGACGAGAACATCAAATTCTGTGGCTGTGAGTGTTTGCCTTCGTGGATGGTGGCAGCGGAGGTGATGGACAGTGAAAGGGGCATACAAATGAACAGCCACCCACGGGGAAAATCATCCCACCTTGGATGTTTACTGCACAGGGACCGCTCTGTGTGAGACTGCGGTTCTTAGTAAATATTCCTGGTATGTGTGTATGTGGTGGTGTACACTCCCGGGAGAGGGTGCTATGTGGAGTGGTAGAAATGCAGCGAAAGAAGAGACGCTGTGTGTGTGTGTGTGTTTGTATGTGTGTGTGTCCTGTCCAGGTGGACGTATTCTAGGTCAGGCTGTTTGTCAGAGCTGAGACCAGATCGATGTGGCTCTAATCTAAGGCAGTATGCTGTGATTGAGTACCTCATATTCTGAGACCCTGCACATAGACCTCCAATGGGTATGATAGACTCACACACACACACACACACAGGTCAGTTCACCCAACCAAAAGAATAGATTGGGATGAAATGAAATAAGGGCAGTTTGGTTTTACTGGGCACAAGGCTGGACAGTCTGTCCAAGAGGGTCAAAAAAGATGATGGGAACGGAAAATGTTCATTGATACCATCTTTCATGTGTGAGATGTCGGTGTGTGTGTGTGTGTTTTCCTGAAATTGGTTTCCCTTAGCTGTATTAGCTGTGCTATTTTTTGTTTGTCTCAGCTGGCTGCATGTGTGAGTGTGAGTGTGTTGATGTAAATGTGAGAGTGCATGATGTTGACAAGATGTTTGTTTTCATAAAGCTGTGGAACCACCGACAGATGAGAAAACGGTTCCGTTTGAGTGGCTGGAGGAGTGTGTTAAATGAGCAGAGCTGCCTGCCCCCACAGCGTGGCAGGGTGTTTGCATAATTTTCCATGTTTGAAATGTTAATGACACCTGTAGGCTATGTCATAGTTAATCTGCTTGTAAGTGAATAAAATGAGATAGTGATGCGTGTGTGTGTAATTGTTGGTATTTCTGTGAGTTACCAGATTTACTGGGGGTGCGTATGTTCTTTATTCGCTCTGTGTGCACGTGTGTGTGTGTGTGTGTGAGAAGCATATATCTCAGTATTTCTGTGAGTTTTACACACTCAGGTTTCTGTGTTCCCTCATTGGCATGCATGGTGTCAGTAACCTCATTTGAACTGCTGCTAACCGGCTTTTCTGTGTGTTTGCCTGCCGGGCTGTACCACCCCATCTCTTCTGAGAACTGACGTATTGTTTGAAAATTCACTGTGCCTCCTTGTCCGAGTCCTCCTTACTTTTAGCTGAGCGTTGAAGCCCTCATGTTTTCTCCACTTGAATTTAACTTTAATTATTAACATGTTGATCCCAGTTTTTTTACTGAAACAAAAAAACACTGAACAATAATCTTATGTAAAAAATGCACATTGAAAGGTGGCTAGCAGCCAGTAGCCAATCAGATCTATGGAGTCTGCCTATACTTACAGACTACAGAAAGTCACTACTCTCAGATAAAAAATTTTCCTGGGCAAAATATGTGGCTTTAAAAAAGGCATGTAAAGTGTTAATCAGTGAACTTTTGATGTGCTGGTGGGTGGATTTTGTTGGCTTTGAACAGAGGCAAACTACTTCTTTCCTGTTGTTATGCTTAGCTAACTGCCTCCTGCCTTCATCTTCATATTGAACGAACAGAGATGAGTAGCTTTTGTCTTACTTGTGTTTATTGTGTAAACACAGTCCAAGGCCTTGCTATACTATATATGTGTATTATCTCAACAAAACAGACAATGACACACATGGTGTATGTTAATGTCAGGTGGAGATCATCATACATATTATGTGGTGAGTCTGGAGTTTGTTTCTGTTCCTTATCAAGCCAGAAATGTAATAAAATGCTCCTGAATGTATCGCATCCAAGACTACATGTTTCACGTGTCATCTTGTCTCATAAGGCTTTTCTGTGACTGTTATTTTAAAATAGGATGGACCTCAAACACAACACCACAGCTGAGATGGACCACGAACGCCTCTTCCTATCCGCCCTGTAGCTGCGCCGACCTGCTGCCTCAACTGAACACAGATAAGGCCTCTCTGCTGGATTTATCACAGCTAGTTTCTCTCGCCAAATGTGTGAATCACTCCCTGTCTGTACCCCACTTCTGTCTGTGACTCCAACCCCCCACCCCCTTTTGGACCTGTCTCCATGGTTTCATATTGTCGTTTTATCTCTCTCCCATTTTTCCCCATCCCATCATCAGTCACTCGGCCTCCATTGCACCATGGGAGGAGGAGGAGAAGGAAGGTCCTTCATGTTGTGCCCAGGTTGAGCTCTCTGAAGTAACTGTGTGTGTGTTTGCGCGAGGGCATGAAAGAGAGAGAGAGGGAGTATCTGAAAACAGCATTACAAAGCAGGTGTCCTTCCATCTGTGCAGATCACAGTTAACTTCTTCCTTTCTCACAGACTCCGTCTCTCTCTGTCACACACGTCCTGTCCTCACACGGCACACATTTCCACAAAGATTTGTTTGGTACAGGGCGCCATAAAAGTGGCAGATGAAAAAATGAGTAAAAGCAAAGGGAGAAGAGGGATAGATCAGTAGTGTTGAGGAAGGGAAGGAAAAAAAGGGAAAGCCAGAAGGAGGCACAGGCCAGGGAGCAGAGAGATAAGAACCAAAAGAAAGAACAAGACGAAAAAGGATGCTGTGTTTACAGGCACTTTGATGAAAAGGAACAACAAAGAAGTGTTATAGGGAGGTAGAAATGATTATTTGAATAAAGAAATGGTGTGTAAGTGTTAAGGCAAAGAGGAAGGCTAGGAGAATAGAAATGAGGCAGAGGCAATGGTTAGACAGCCGCTACTAGTATACTTGTAATTTTATGCAGTTTGATGTGTGTGTGTGCATCTCAGGAGAGCCAGAGGAGCCTATATAGTTCAGGCTCACCATTAAAACATGGCTGAGGGCTGCAGAAAGCAGCTGAGCCTTTCCCAGGGGAGAAGAGCTCCCTGCCTGGATGGATGGATGGATACTATGAATGTTTACATGGATGTATGGATGGATGAATGTTAGTCAGCTGTGAAGATGGATTGCCAGGTGGACTGGCTGAGGTAGAGATAGAGACATCTACCTGTTGATGGATGAGGAAACTGGCTTTTTACTTAAAAAAAAAAACCACAAAAAAAAACCCACATCAGTGTGCAAGTTCTTTGCAGTCAGAGATTCTCATAATTATTTTTCATGCCTGTCAGAATATGTTGCAAATTGAGATCCAAAACAATATTCAGCAATAACAACAACAATATTCATTGCAGCAGCACAGTCATCACCCATAACTGAGTATGACAGTGGCAGTCCATGAGATCAATAGTGCTTTAAAGAAACGCTGAAACAACTTTTTTCTCAGCATTTCCATTTTTTATTTGTTACGTCAGGGGTTTTCTCTGTCTGTCAGTCAAGGTGGGTGTCAGTAATGATGTTAACTACACATTTCTACCTTTGTTTATTCATTCCTCAAAACTCATGTTGTTGTTTCTACCGTAGTTACCAAGCCTTTATTTTTGCCATCTACTTTTCCAAGAACAGCAGGTACAGCGGATCTGCAGATTGACTTTGGAGAGATACACTGATTAGCAAAGACATGAAATTAGCATTTATTAGGTTTTTAAATTCAATTAGGTGAAAAGAGCAGCTGCCCATCCCCCCTTAAAGTTTTGGGAAAGAGGCTGATAATAATTCATAAAGAGGTTCTTTGTTACTTATGTATTCTGGATCAGTGACATCAGTAGAATTGGTATCTGTTTTCCTGGACCACTGAGCTGATGATGAGCATGGGTATGAAGGTCCTTCTTCCCTGCTCTGTCCAGCAGGCAGCCACATGACCTGCTTTTCCCATCGCTCATGCTCATTCACACACGTCACATCACTCTTCCTCACGTGTTTTAAAATATGACCTTTTTCAGCTTATTGTATTGCCACTAATAATAATGTTCTTTACATAGACATATTGAGATAATTCACTGCCAACTGCTCCTATGTGACATTTGTGTCTGTGTTGTCACACACTCTGACATACAGTACGTATCTCCTCTGATTCACTGACAGCCTCTGGTTCAGCTGAGGTGCTTTAAGACTTGCTGTCGGCTTTTCAAACAAACCAGTCAGAGACAGACCTTTAGGGCTCTGTTGAAATTGAAAATAAAATGTTCAGATTTCTGATAAATGTTTTTATCAGTGGACACATTTACATCTTTTAAAAGCAGGTGAGATTATGCTGGATTGCAGCAAGCATCTGGTTTGGGAGGTAGAGGGAGGACTAGTGGGAGGTGAATAAGTCAGAGCTGTTCCACCTGGAAGCACTGAGATGGGAGAAAAGCTGCATATGCACATTTGCCACACAAGCAGACATGATTGCAGTGACACACTTTCTTCCAACAATGACAGTCAGGCACTTGACCCACTTTTTTGAGCATCTGCGAAAGGGTGCAAAAGCCTCTCCAGCAGCCTCCAATCCAGAGGCTGTTCCTCTAACCTCAGAGCATCATGATACTACACGTGCAGTTTTCCTTCAGAATCGTGTCTGACATCTCAAGACTCCCAGCAGCTCCAGGTCACCCAGGGGCCAGCCAATCAGAGGGCTTGTAGTAAAGTCCTCGCCAGACCCCCCCTGGCAGAAGCACGCAGAATAACAGTGTATCATCTTAATCAGACAGACATCTGCAGAGAGTCTGGAGCTCCAACATTCATCAGTCCTGCCTCTCCTCTGAGGTTTTATGAATGGTGTAAGTATCTGTTATTGTTGTCCCATATGTTGAACACAACACATTATATGATCTGAATGAGCACGCAGAGTGAAGTCTCGTATCTCTGTCTCAGAGGTAGCTTAAGGAAAACAATCAGCACTTATAAGCTACGAGTTCTGGAGTCAGACGTCTGGCTGTATCAGCTCAACCATGCATGTGTTCTGTGTGTATTCGTGTGTGTGTCTGTGTGTATGACTGAAAGTGTAATTCTATGTGTTGTACTCCAGCAGGCACCTGCTGGTGCACTTTTATGGGATTGACCTCACAGACACACTCTCGCTGCGCTCCAGTTTAGTGCACTCAGTGTGCCGGTGGTAGTGAGATGGAAAAACGGTCCACACAGCCTGAAGCAGAACAGTTTGTTTCATTTTCCACCACTGTTCAAACAGGTCCTCTTGTTCACTGTGACAGACATGAGACTTCTGTTTTGGTGATTTAAAAGGTGCTTTGGAGATGACATTTTTAAAATTGCATTGTTATTTGAAGGGCCTGTTGGAAGAATACTGCACTGGTTTTGTATTGTACTCCTCTATAACACTACAACAATACAACACATCTTGACCCTCAAAAGTTCAGTCAGAAATTTTATTTGTGATGCTATTAATGGATACTGTGGTCTTGAGCGTCAAGCAGAGATAGCTACAGAAGTCTGGTAACCTCACTTCTTCATTGTCATTGTCTTCAGTTTGTCACTGACTTGAGTGTCACTTTATGTCACAGCCGATCACAGCCCAGCTCTCTGTGGAGACACAAAAAGCTTAAAGCACATTTTCTTTTTCTTTCCATGTATGCAGTACTCCCCAAGGCCTGTGAACAGTTCCCCTTTAATGAAAGTTGCATTAGGGCATTATTTGGCCTTATTGGTGTTTGACAGTGAGTTGATTGCATTTGATTGGATTTTACCGGTTTTCATATGTGAAAAAAACCTTAATAAGAATATTGGTCATGAGCACATGCCCCACAGCAACCACTTGGGACCAATCACTGCTATTAAAAATTCCATTATGGGGGAGAAAATTTAATTGCTGTATTCTAATGGGGATTTAATTAATCACATATTATCTATTACAGCGGCTCAAATAAGGGGCACCGTATGCTTTGAAATAAACAGATTTTTTAAATGCTGCATCATTCCTCCATGTTTAACAGGGCTGGTAGTTTTCTAATTAATTCACAGGTAGAAGCAGGTCCATCAGCCCCCACTGCTTTGTAAGTGTTGGGAGCAATTGACACATCCAATGCTTGTAATTGGTCAGAGACAGCCTTGTTTCCAAGTATATTTCATTTCATTTGCATATTTAAATGCATTGTGTTTGTACTACATTGTCATCCTTCCAACTGATGGACCAGTTTGTTGTCAGTTTTCTTTTCAAATGTCAATCACTTAGTGGATCAGAGAGACAACAGCTGTTCTGGTTTTATCCTGAAATGTGAACGTTACACTGCCCTTGTTTATCCCATCGGCCTCCCTGAGCCTCCTCTTCACTCCTTCAGCCCTGTATGTCACCTCGGTCTTTTATTCAACACCAGTCTTTCCTTTCCTTTCCTTTCCTTTCCTTTCCTTTCCTTTCCTTTCCTTTCCTTTCCTTTCCTTTCCTTTCCTTTCCTTTCCTTTCCCCTTTATTCCCCTGCCTCTCTCCTCTTCCCCTGCCTCTCTCCTCTTCCTCTGCTTGTCTGGGACTCCCTTACATCGCCGTCTTCCGCCTGACAGCCTCAGAATGGAAACAAAAGGGAGGATAAAAGATGGAGGGAGAGAGATAAAACATCAAAAAGCCAAGTGAAGTCATACTTGCAGTCTGTTTTTTCCCCCCTGCTCTTCCTTACTTTGCTGTCCTCTCTTTTGCTTAATGTTTCAAAGAGCTTTTATTCCGCAAATTCTCTGCGCTCTCATGAATAACACATGAGCATCAGTGGCAAACTCTCTCTCTCTTTTGCTTTATATGCGCCCCATTCTTCCTAAGACACACACATGCATACATACACGCTCTTACCTCTTACACAGACTTCACTCACAGATGGCCTGGTCCAGGTCATTTCCTCTGTGGATGGAGGATAACTGGATTTGCCAATCTGTTGTGTTCTGTTGCTCTGACAGATCTGTTTATGGACAGAAAAAGGCAAAAACACAACCAGCTAATAAACCCTGCGGTGTGTGTATAAATCTTCAAGGACTTTTATGTCTGCAACAGCAGAACCCCTACTGACAATCACACTGCCCCTACAGTTCAGTAATAGTGGTAGTAGTTAATAGTATATCAACCACCTTGTGACAGTATAATGTTTAGTTAATGCGTTTAGCAGCTTATTCCATTATGGCCCTCTGTGTTTTCCTGAGAAGACATAATGGTGTTATTTCTCATTTCTGTCACTGTGCGTGTGGTTATACCGTTTTTTTTTTTGCTTGTGTTATGTGCACACAATCCCACATGCACATTATATTACTCTGCTGAAAAAGCTCTTTCCCCCCATCAAGTCTGATAGAGCTTCCAGTGAAACTGCAGGCGCTGTTTAAAACTCAGATATGTCATTTTGCAGAAAATGTGTCAGTCTCTGAAAAGTAAATGTATTACATGCCTTTAGAGCTGAATGAATAAAGTTCCTCAGCAGGATGCTTGGATCCTCAAAACACTTACTGAAGCTACAAGTTGGGCTTCTTTCATTTAAACACCCAATGATTACATTACAGTGTTAGTTTCTAAAATGTTTAACTAAACGCAAACATAGTTTTTTTTCACAGTATATTCATGGAAGCTACCTGTCTGGGCATTAGAACTTGGAAGGAGAAAGTAACATCTGGCAAAGGCAGACTTTATGTTTAGATTTGGCTTTTAGCAGGTGTGTGTTTCTACATATGTGTGAGTGTGTGTGGTAGATCCAGGTCTGCCTGTGGAAGTAAGTGTTGCACGGAAATAACCAAGTTGGCCAATTAACCGAGCATGAAGTCACTAGCCCACACAGCCCCGTTGCAATTTTAATGCCTCCACGCTTCAAAATAAACACACACACACACAGGCTCATGCACACACATAAACACACACACACACACACATCTCCAAACTAAACAAATCATTAAAATTAACTGTCCTTCCCCAGGGTGTCGTCTGTTGGGAGGTGCTGAAACATCACATATTTCATGTTTTTTGACTTAAGCTGTCAGTCAGCTGCCAGCTTTAACTGTAAGCTGCACCGTTCCAGTCTGAGATCATGGACCAACCGAGAGGCAGCGAGACACAAAGACAGACAGGCCTGCGCTGCTGGAGATGTTCTTTTTTCTTATTCAAACATGGGAGGCGGCATGCTGTGAAAAACTAATTTAGACATCATAGCGTCGGTGCTTAACAACACTTTAGCTGTAATTAGAGGGGTGGACACCTAGTTATCACAGCTCCACTTCCTTTGTTATTTGCATGACATGGCTGGATGGACGCTCAAAAAAATGTCCTGTCCTATTCAGGGATGTGTGGTCGGTGGATATGTTGTGAGCCAGGTGGAGACAAGACCAGTTGAATTCAGACTGATTACTATTTGTCCTCTGAGCACCTGCTTAAGCATGCACACACACACACACACACACACACTCCCATATAGCAGTGGATGAATTCCCAGTCCTATGTTTGAGCTGCATTACAAATGCATACGTAGTGTTTAGAGTGGCACAGAGCTCCTTTCATATGGAGATGCGTCTGACGAGTCCAGGCTTCGACCTGCCACCTCCTATCTGGTACAGCATTACACCCACAGCTGCCCCCTCTGTCTTCAATATATCTCATATCTCTCCTTTCTTCCTCCTCTGTTAGGCTCTTCCTCTCTCTGTCTGCTCCACATATTATAATAACCCTCAACAATATGCACAGAGAGGAACATCTATTAATAGTAATGACACTGATGCTGTCCCAGTTGTTTGCCTTTGTCGGTAGCATGGATAATGAATTAACGATTCTAAATTCAGGGACTGTGAATGGAGCTGTGTGTTAAAGGACTGAAATGTAAATGCATGGTACAGAGAAGATGAGAAGAAAAGAGCTCCCAGATAGCAGAGGTCGACCGTGTTTTTCTAGTCTGCCAGCAGATAAATATGATGGAGATGAATGTCAGCGAGGCTCATTGTTTGGTTGCCATTGGAGGTGCAGGCGACAAATCATGTATGTCGTGTGTGTGTGCGTGCTAATTTTATGCACACGCTGAGCTCCGGTCTGATTGTCAGTCTGATGTCTGCTTACCTTTGTCTGAAGGGGGCAGGGGGCTGCGTTAGAGAGACAAAGATTTGGAAGAAGTTTAAGAGGATGTAGGAGGCTCTGATCCAGCTTTTGCCAGAGATTTGTGTGTATGTGTGTGTGTGAACAAGGGAAGAACCCTTGCCATGACAATATATCTGATGCTTTGCAGGGACAGTCTGAAATGCCACGCTCTCCCCACACCTGCATCTCTCCTCCCTCTCTGCCAAACAAAGACAAGAAAGTCTGTTTCTCTGGATGTCAGGCTGAACAAAGACACAGGATGAAACACTCTTCCCTTGTAGCATTGCCTTTTATGTGCACACTACTTCAAATTACACTAGTCACATTTTTACTTTTGTTGCACCACTATCACGATCAGTTTTCCATTCTATTTATGTACTGTATATTCTTATGCAGGCCACTGTTGGAGAATATAGCGTACAAATGAGTCAGATTGTTTTAAAAATGCGAGGTTGTACTGGCGTTTTGGCCTCTATTTGACATTTCCAAAGCCTAAAACAGCAATGCCTAAACTGAACATGTATTCCTGTCAATACGCATATTTGCCCTCCAACTTTCGCCCCTCCTTACACATACGTACACACACACGCGCGCACACACACACACAAACTCAAAGATCAGTCATTGATCTTCTCTTTCTCCCCTGCCTGGGCAATTATCTCCCTAATTATTCAGAATCCATCTTCTGCTCAGTGTAGGCCATCAAACAGGAAACTAGGAGTGTGTGTGTGTGTGTGTGTGTGTGTGTATGCTTCTCTCTGTGTTTGTATCTAGTTGTGTGAGGGATGTGTCACAGGGTGGGATAGAAATAGTTTCCCTAATTGCTTTAAAAAAGACAGGGAGCCTGCTCTGGTTGACATTTGGTTGCACCCTGCAAACAGCAGCCTGCAGTGTAAATCTGGCACCAGTGTATGCACAGGCCTCTCTGTACACACACACACACACACACACACACAGACAAGAGCACAGGACCACCACATGGACAATATGTCAAAATTGTCAAATTTAGGGAGCCATTAGGGAAGAGTCAGCACCCCGGCACTTATTAATGATGTCACTGTGGATGGTATGTCGTATTAATGATGTCACAGCAAGAGGTGAGTTACAGTGGCAGGAGTTTATCAGCCTGTGTGTGTGTTTGTGTGTGTGTATGTGTGTGTGGATGGAAGAGGGGTGGAGCAGTGCTTCATTTGTAACACGGTCCGACCTTGATGCCTGGGAATGACTGATGGGGGAGGGGAGGAGAGTCGGGTGAGGAGGAGGAGGAAGGGAGAGGTGTAACATCTCTTTGTCATCACCCCTCTCTTGTGGTTTTCCACTCAGCCCTGACATTCTGTGGTGCTTATAGTAGCACAGCCTCGCTTTGTGTGCATGTGCTGCTGCTGTCCTTTGCTTTACATGTGCGCTGTGTGTGTGTGTGTGTGCGCGTGTGCATGCGTGTGTGTGTATACAGGCTCAGACACCAGAACAACACCGGAGCATTCCTCTGAGCTGATCGGGATTACATCAGGCAGTCATGCAGAGAGGGACAGAAAGACCGAATAAAGAAAAGTGTGAGAGAGGACAGTTAAATCAGTGGGTGTGAACACAAGAGCGTGTTATTACTGGCTGCAAGACAGTGACGCGGCAAGTGCATCACATCAATTAAAACCGAAGCAAAAATAAACAAATATTCTTGCTCTGTGAAATGTTTTTAAGCAGACACGGAAGTGGTTTTATTAGCTATTCTGGACTCTAAAAGCTGATGTCAGAGCTTTACGTGAAGCTGATGTCAGTTCAGAGGAGTTTAGAGAGGACACAGGTCAGGTTACTGCGTGTGTGCGTGTGTGTGTGTGTGTGTGAGGGGTTATGTTCACATAGGTGCTGACTGCACTGTTCTACACCACAACACAACACAATTTACGGTGATTTATGCCTTGACTCATGAGAACAAGGTTACCGAGAGGGCTGCCTTTTGTGGCTTTGTACAAGCTGGGCAGTAGATGTGCACACAAATTTTTCTTTCTCTTCCTTTTCATCCTCCTCCCCCTCACCTTGCCTCTCATTTTTATTTTGCACACTTTTATAAAAATTCAATATCCTCCTTTTGGGGGGATGGAAATGCTGCTGCTGTGGTGTGTGAGAGCGAAGTGATGCTCTTCCTACTGTGTGTTCAGTGATTGCCTCAGAATCTCACTGGGGCCCTGAACCCCTACTGGCAAAAATATTAGCATCTGGAAAAGAGAGAGAGAGAGTGTGTGTGTGTATGTGTGTATGTGTGTGTGGGGGGGGTGCGTGTCCTGCAGCCTCAGACTAATGATGTTTTTGACCCACTCTTTGTCTTGAAACAAAGAGGTTCTTGTGGCCATGCTCTTCTCGGTCACACACAGAGCACACTCACACACACTCAGTGAGGAGGCTGCTGTGAGGGTGTGTGATATGTGTGTATGTGTTTTTGACAGCTGCGTCCATGTTGAGGACTCTTCATTTAGATGTATTGAAATTATTTGGGATGCGTGATGTGTGAAGCAGCTCTTCAAACAGCCCCAGCTCTTGTCAGTTCACCCCTGCTTTAGCCTGTGTGTGTGTGTGTGTGTGTGTGTGTGTGTGTGTGTGTATTAATGCATGAAACTATTCCAGGGATGTAATCTCCATAAGTGATGACTTGAGAGTGCAGATGCATTTTCAAGTAATTATCTCTATTGGTCATCGTTGCCATTTCTCTCTCTCTCTCTCTCTCTCTCTCTCTCTCTCTCTCTCTCTCACACACACACACACACACACATATACACAGAGTTAGGGATATGTGCTTCAATTATCACCAAAGTCACAGTGTGCTGTGGTCACACAAACCAGACCTGGAAATATCACAGCAAACAGTTGTGGACAAACAGAGATGTGGACACACTTCCAGACTCATTCACACATTTAGTGAGTTAACAGCCACAGACACACAAGTCTTATTACACACATGCGTGCACACAAACACACACACACACACACACACACACACCAGCTGACAGTTCAGTAAATACAGCTACATGTAAGGTCAGATATGACCTGCTTATCAGGCGTCAGGCAGTCCACAGACTCTCTGCTCTGTCAAGGTGAAGTATTAATTAAAATCAAAATAAAGATTTCTGGACAGACAGTGCAATGTATTACACTAAAAAATAATAAAAACTAATATTATAAAGTGAGTTTATGAAATAGATAAATCAGGGTTTTAGTGAAGCCACTACATGAACTGAGTGGACATGTGTCTTCCAAGCTAACATGTGCTTCCATTTGTGTCTATTGAGTTTTTGTAATTTTTCCTTGCACGGTCAGCCAGGACAAATATTTACCAGTTTCACCCATCATTTTGTAAATTAATCTATTTTAGAAACTTACAAGAGCCAAAGTTAAAAACAAATCAGTCCTGAGTCATTCGTCATAATTAGGCTTTGCAGTACTTGCCTGCAGGGTTTGTTAAGTTTTTTAAAGTTGCCAAAATGCAACCATTTATAATGTAATACCAGACGTCACCTTTTAGTTTACGGAATTAGCTGGCTCCACAAGAAAAATGATCTTAGAGATGGCTTCACTGTGCTGTATAACCCATATAACCACTGAATAATTACACGTTGATTTAATACTGATAATACAGAGAACTATAGAACTGTGTATTCATTCGCTGCGCAGTGAGACTTTTACTGTCGCTGTCTCCTTTCACCAGCCTGTAAAATGGGAACAGTTCTGCAGGCTGCCTCACAAGTCGGACACCTTTCATATACCGGTACGGCAGGTCTGGATAGTTCTGTCACAGCGTCTGTTGAAGCTGATCCAAGGCAGTGAGTTATGGGCCACAGCTGAGCTCATATCTTTTGATTGGAGGAAATGTCGTTACTCTATTGAGTCTGACAGTTTGAACTAGAGGGAGCAGAGAGTTAGGCTATTAAAACTGGGTGTCACTGCTGTGCTGGGCATAATCCACTGTTAATACCATTTTCACTGAATGATAAATATTATCTGGAGGGAACCTGCACAGGTTGTCTGTTTTCGTGGGAAAGAAAGTAGCTCGAGTGTATCAGTGTTCCATATCGAACTGTTTTGGGTGCACACAGTTCAAACAGAAGAATGAAGTCGCTTTGTTGTCACTTTGGTCAATCCTCTGAAACTGTTATACGCAGCTTAAATAAGCAGAAGTTGAGTATTTGATGGACTCTCCCTTGTGTTGTGAGCCCAAAAGCAGTTCTTCATCCACCTCTGTCTATCAGCACTATTACTTGTGGCTTTTTTTTTTTTTTTTTAGTAAAAGCAAAATAATGTTCCTCTGCATGTTTCTTTTACCTTCACTACAAGGTTAGTTTAGAAAACAATATATCAGATGATTACAGAGTTGTGGCTGGTGGAGTTGTGTTGGATGGTGGCACACAACCCGAACACTGCTGCTTACACCAGTGGTTAGCAAGCGAGTTATCTTCAGTCCCAGATGGGCAACAACACGCCAGATCCCTAAGGAAAGTATGTACACTCTGTGTGTGTGTGTGTGTGTGTAGCTAAGTTCTTTCCCTCCCTCTCTCTCTCTTTCTTGCTCCCTCGATCTGACAGAGGACAGAATGAGTTGCTGAGTGCCGGACTTCAGCAACTGTGCAGAAATCTGTGTGTGTCTATATGTCTAGTCAAAGATAGCTATGGGAAAGGATTAAGCCAGCTTTAGACAGGCTTTGTTTAATAAGCAGCACAGCGGCTGCTCCGGATGGGAAACCACCCAACTCCAAACACACACACGCACACACAGACACATACAAAAACACTACAAACACACTGAAAAGATACCAATAGGCTAAAAAAGCTTGGACCCTTGATTTTGTTATGGTGGAAGCGGGGCTGTGGTTAAGTGTGTGTGTGTGTTTGTGTGTGTGTGCTGAGGTTCTGTTCCAGGGATTGGGGTCCCTGGATGTGGTAATGGGACCGATGGAGCTGAAAGCAAGGGATGAACCAGGGGATAAAAGATGGATAAAGGAAAGGATGGAACTGTGCACATTGCCCAAGGACCTCTATACTGATTGGCTCTGAGTGACCGCAAGTGTGCGTGTGTGTGTGTGTGTGTGTGTATCCCTGCAGATGTGAACAGCTTAGCGATTTTCCTCAGTGGACCAATTAGATGAAGGGAGTTTGGTCCCCATGTGTGAAAGCCTCCTCCTGGTAATAGGAGCTTGATTAGTGGATGTATTAGCTGTGTTTTAGCCCATCTGAATGTGTGTGTGTGTGTGTGTGCATCTGTGTGTACCCATTTCTGTGTGCGTATAAGAGAAAGATTAAGCTTGGCTTTTGCTGATTTCTGCTTACTTCTGTGAGCATCTGTGTGTCTGAGTCCAGTCACTGAAGTGGTGCTAATTCAGTCAAGGCAAATCCCATCTCTCTGCTTAATACATGCAAATGGATTCTTACTGTGTTCACCATAACATTTTATTTTAGATTTTATCATCACAACATTTGTTTCTCAACTAGGTCAGTGGGATCTGACAGGCACAGATTAGAGCTAAAAGCGGAGAAAGATTTTAACTAGTATATTTCTTGCAACGGTGGTGCTATCCCGCAAAGGCGTGATGTTGGAACCAACAGCTCCAGTAATGGAGGGAGATGATGAAAGGGTGACGGGGGGCCGAGTGGGAAAGAGGGAAGTGGGAGAAGGGAACGATAAAGACAGAGAGGGCAAGAGGAGAGAGGTGAGGCCAGCCTCTGAGCACCACTTCTGGGAACCTAAATGCTTCCTCATCAGTAAACAGTGAATAATTCATCTAGTTATCATACAGAGCACACTCACTCACACACACACATCTGCACATGCACGAACACACACACACACACACAGCAAAAATCATATTCATGTCACAGACAGGCCATTTTTACAGCAGACAGACAACTGGGTCTAGTGTGGAGCTTTTATTATTCACTAGCTTATGAACTCTGTGGGACCCTTCACTCTTTGACTGTCTGCACGTGTGTCCCTGTGTGTATTTGTGTGTATATGCGCATACAGTTTGTGTTTTATTTTTCTGCATCTGCAAGGGTGAAAAGAGGACAGAGAAGAGAGGCATGCAACATTCCCCTGTCCATAACCCCGAGGCATGCACACACACTCACACACACACACACACACACACACACACACACACACACGGAAATGACTCGAATAGATGATGGAGCATTGACTGTTCTGGTTTTATTCCAGAAACAAATATACAGTTCCTCCCTTCTCAGGACCTTGTGTGTATATTACAGCGACTGAGCAATCGATCCAGGGCCGCTTATGTTACACAAACACACACTTTCTCACACACATACATATACACACACACCCTTTTGGATACATACTGCCATTCACACATGAACAGCAGCGGCCGCCCCTCTGCTATGAGAGGTGGGATCCATTCCAGCGCACACTCGTGTCTTTAATTCATATTTGTCATGTATAATAACTGGATGTCTTAGTGGAATACTACTGCGTGCTGCAGAATAAAAGAACAATATTTTATTTAATTTCCATAACTCCAGTCTGTGAATTATTATTATGCTAATGTTGTAAGGGACCCACTGCTTGTGTGCCTGCTAAAGGTGCCACCCTCGCTTTTTCATAAACTGAAAGGAAAAGGCAGTGAAACACAATAAGCAGCGGAATAATCAATGGTAAACTGTTTACAAAAGCGGCTCGCGTTGCCGTTCGCTCTCATTATTTGATCACAGCAGTATTTCACATTTAAAACGAAACCGAATATGAAGCAGAGGGCTGTGACATGGTAATGAGGTACAGGAGTAGGAAATGGGTTTTGTCTCTGGGTAATTTCAGCTCTGCTTGTGTCTTTGTGTGTGTGTGTGTGTGTTTGAGAGTGTGTTGTGTGAGATGACTGATGTTTCTGACCATAACCTCTGCCCCAGAATGCTATGGACACCTGTCTTCCCACGCAAGATCCTCCAGAACCCTCCAGTTCAATGCAGGCCTGATTTATTAGACCCCAAGGGCTCCCTCTCTCTCTCTCTTGCTTTCTCTGTCTGTCTCATACTCTCCCCTATTTCTCTCTTACTTTCTGACCCACACTCACATATACAGAGACAGCCCTCATCCTGAAGGGCCATAGAGGGAAAAAGAGAGAAATGGCTCCTGTCATTTTTCCTCTTTTAACTGGGGCTCTGCAGCGGTCTCTGTCACAGTGGCCCCCGAAGGGAGGACATCAAACAAAGGAAAAACCTTTCACACTTTATTGTCTTTTACCACAGAGAGCTCATATCTCTTTTCTCACTCTGTCTTTCCTCTTTTTTTAACATTTCTCTCATACTCCTCCTATTCATCTTCTTTTCCCTTTTCCTCAGCCTCTGTACATCTCTTCCTATATCTATATTTTATAAAGTTTGACGTTTTGACAGTGCCCTTTGAGTGTGCCAGCTTGTCAGAAACACAGAGGGCAAAGAAAGAGAAAAGAATGGAGAGTATGAGACACTACAGAGCAGGAGGAAGACATTTTAAGTTGGAGAAGAGAGAGAGAGACATGCACATCTGTCTTAAGTTTAAACGGCAGTCTGAAGAGCTGAGGTACAGGTAGGAAAACTCACCTGTATGGAAAAAAATATCTAAACTGTTGTGAAAATTTGCAAACAGTGCTTCAAGCAACACACAGCCACAAAAATCAGAGTATTCAAAGGCACATGAAGAATAATGTTGATTTTGATTGATTTCTGACTTTCCTCAAACTCACACATTCCCAGGCGATTAAATTTCAAAGAATGACATGAGAAATGGGATTCCTGGATCGTCATGCGTGCTCACCTGCTTCACGAAAATTCTTGCAAGGCCACAGGTGAGCAGGTGTGATTTACTTTACATGCTATCTTCTGAAATTTATGTGTTTATGTCCAAACTGAAGCTGGTTCATGAGAGCCTGGCCTTCAGGAGATTTTAAGTGTCCTGCAGAATATCTACAAGACAGATCCCAGACCCTGCTGACTTACAAAACTTGAAATACAAATAAGCCCAACACTGCCAACACTTCAGTGACTTATTTTTCACCTTTCTGTTCCTTTTCTATACTGTCACTCGTCCGTCAAAGAGGATGCAGTTCTTTTAAGTGTCATAATTGAATGCAAAACTTAACTGTAGCTCCAGCTGCTGTTTTCTTTCCACAAGTGATATTATCCAAGAGTGTTTTGGCAGTAAAAAGAGGCGGTATTTTCATCAGGAAATAATGCATCCATATTTTGGGTGTTGAACAGGAATACCCCTGGCTACGAAGCTTTATAATTCACTCTGTAGGACAGAGTAGTCTTTCAATTTTATTCCGCTTTAGCTGCAGTGTCAAAAGCTCTTAGACTGAATTAGATTTTAAAGAGAACATGAAGGTTCAGACAGAAAGTTTCTCATTCTTGTTTCAAACAGAATGGGGATGTTTGGAAATAGCAACTCAAATAGGGCAGCTCATTAAACTTTGCTAAGTTTATTTAATCTTACATCACGATGATGGAATGTTTTGGTTTGTGTCTTCAGAAGAGAGTCTTCTTCATGCTTATATCAATAATGTAAAAATAGCTGTCCTGCAGGATAAAATACTGTGACACTGTGGTTTGCATAGTGTTCCTTTGATGTTTCTCCCAGCGATGCATCATGAGTGTGTGTCTTTGTGCATGAGTGTGTACACACCGAATGCAAAGTTACAGAAAAACACACGAGACACACAGTTGGCTGTGTTCTCACTGACAGATTAGATGATCACATAAACACAACCGCATGAGTTGTGCCCATGGAGTAGTTACACACAATATCACACACACACACACACTCAGCAGGACCGTGGCAGAGGTTAAAACAAATGGCTCAGAGTGACCTTCATCTGAGGTAACTGCTTCCCTGTGGACCTCCTGCCCTTTTTTGCAGCCAGCAGAGTTTCTTATTTTCATCCTCCATGCAGGAGACGAAGCGCTTCAGGAAGCAAATGACTTGACACAGCTGGTATCTTCTGATCTGAATTGGGGGGGTAGGCTAATCAATACCACTGAGGGAGATCGATCCTGCTGTGTGTGTCTCTCAGCGGTTTTCACACTGTGTGTATGCACGTGTGTGACCTCCTGACAGCGACTGTTAGCTACAGTCTGCCAGAACACCCAGTTTGACACACAGTCTGAATCTTTGTGTGTCAGTGTGAGTGTGTTTTTTAGGCATTTTTTGTCCTTGTGTGTTGTGAATATGAACGCGTGGGGGAATGTGGCCATGCACATGTTTGTGTATCTGTGTGTGTGTGTGTCTAAGAGTTGTACCCAGGTGCACCGCCTGAAGGTTGGTAGGCTGAGAGGAGTGTGTGTGTGTGTGTGTGTGTGTGTGTGTGTGTGTGTGTGTGTGTGTATGTGAAGAGATGACAGGGTGTGTCAGGAGGATTCTTCTCCCAAAATCCCACAACTCGGAATAAGGTCAAATTCAAAACATGGTGTCAGAGGGGAGAAAAAGGAAAGAAAAAAGGAGCTGGAAGGTATTTTTATGCAAATTATGTTCAGAATTACAAATGTGGAATTGAAACTGGAAATTTCAGTCTCCTCATCCATTCGCCAGTTTGGAAAATCCATCTAAATTGTATTGTGTTTTTATTTGTTTTCACAGATGAAGAGAAGGAGTCTGGATTCGACTGCCTACAGGGGCTGAAGTGGTGTCACTTACTGCATTTGTTTTGCACAAATGCAAAATGAATCAAATATTAAAAGTGTTTTTTCAGGATAAGGTTATGAAACCCTGTGTGTCTGTCTGACTTTTGCTGATTTTTCATCCAGAGCTGCACTTCTAGGCTTAAAGGAGTCTGAGAGGACAGACACTAAGACACTATTTAAATGAGACAAAGTGAGTGAGACAGAGACAAAGAGACTCAGAGCGGGGAGATACCTGTGAGGCCCTCTGCCTCCCCTTCTCCGTTATTCTGTTTAGCCTCTGGTGATTGGGCGTGTGTGCAAGTGTGAATACGAGCTTGTAAAATAACAAGAGAGCAACTCTACACACACACACACACACACATACACACACACATGCAGACACAATGGTGTCTGAATATTTCTCAACAACTTGGCCTTGAGGAAAGCAAATCATGTGTGCAAATATTTGGTTCACAGCCTGAGGTTCCATCTGAATAAGCTATCAGCGGGAACTGTGTGACGTGTGAACATGTATGCGTCTGTATTGGCTTCATTTTTTTTTTCCATGTTTTTCCATGAACCTGTCAAACAAACACAGAAAAGATCCTCTGGAAAATCTGGAAGCTTTGAACAAAACTGAGGGAGGTGAAAGGGGGGCTGTGAGGTGTTAGCTTGTCATTCGTGCTGATAAGTAATGAATTTAGTGTGTAACAGTGGAAAAATGCGCAAATGTTCCATGGTTTATAAAAATACATGAACTAAAACTGTTTCTTTGCTAAATCTGCTGTTGACCCCAGCTGTAAAAGTCCTTTTTGTATAACATGCATCACAAATCAGTCTCAATTAATTAGACTCTTTTATTATCATATTGTACTGATGTGTCACGTTGATAAATGGTAAGTCATTAATGCTAATTTCTGCTGCCTTTTAAAAAAAAGAAAAAATACAGTTAACAGTTAACTAGTTAAATGGAAAAATCACGAGAGTCATTCCTAATTGATGATGTCTTTAAATTTGATGGAGTCATGCGCATCTTTAATTAAACTGGACGACTTTCATCTTTTGTGACATCAACACCAGATAAGTATTTTCCCTTCAGTACCGTGGTAAGTCAACAAGACCTGCGATCAGATTTTATGAGTCTTGTCCCCAGCTTTCTGCCTCTGCTGACAGCTTATTTGTATAAATTTCATTACTCATTTTTCCACATTCTGCCGCTAAACCATTTTTCACTCTATCGCAATACATTTTTTATTGTGCAAATATTAAATTTTTCAGTTTCAGTTTTTTTTTCAAATTTAACTCAAGAGGGAACACTGACCTAGATTACACTTTGTTTTTCACGGTTGTTTCAGGATATTTCTAGCTCTGACAGCCAGATTGTTGTTAAATGAGTTTTGGACGCTGCACCCCACCCGTCACCCGGCCTGGGTGGGCCTGTTCGCAGGGTGCCAAGCAGGGTGTCTGTGGCCGCTGATGTAAATTGACATGGTGTTTAAAAATGGATTTGTCTAAATTATTCAGTCTGTTATTTTAGTGTCAGCATTGGATGGTGATGTCTGGTCGTCACGGAAACATAGTCCCATGATCCCGAGCTCACAGCTGAGTCCCCGGTCGAAGAGAGAGACAGAGAGAGTGAGAGATGTGTTGCAACAGCAAAATGAGTTGAAAGTAAACACTGTCACTCCAAGTCAAAATGTGTTTAAAAAAAAATGTCTTGCTGGGGAGGGAGAGACTATTTTTATGTGACCACACTCACAGTGAGATATTATACAGGGGCCACAAAAATGATATAAAATCTTACATGGTGTATACTGCCAGAAGGGTGTAGATGAAATACAATACTTGCCTGGAACTGATGAATATACACAGATGGTTCTCTGGCTCTGTCTTTCTCTGTCTGTCTCTCTTTCAACTTCACGCACAAACACACACACACACACACACAAACACACACACACACATGCAGAGGATGAGTCCCGGGCTGTGTTGGTCAGGCTTTATGGATCTCCAGTGAGACATGAACACATGGAACAGTCATCTAGCTTCCAGCTGCTGGTGTGGAGTTTCTCTCTCCATCTCCCACTGAGGTCCTCTATGTGATGAGAGGTGCTGGCACTTCACTCACTGGACACTTGTCTGCAAAGAAAAAAAACCCTCCTATTCTTTGTCAGCAAGCTCTCCATGTGCAATTTTCTGCATGTGTGTTTGTGTGTGTACAGTAAACATTTCTTTGTGAGCCGGCAGGCTGTCGAGGCCGAGAAACGGCTGTGAGAACAGCTGTGGAATCAGACAGCGATTGTCTCTTTCACCTAAACACTGGGGTTTACTCGCCGCCCAAAACCCAGACACACTGCTCTCCAGTGCCAGGATGATCATGCATATGCATGTAATCACACACTCACACACACAAAAAGGACTCTTCCACTTGCACAGATTGCATCATACATTTCAGGTCATTTCATCATCTGTTAGTCATTTCTCATCCTAAGCTCTTCATCTTAAACAAACAGCCATAATACACTCATTGATTTATTCACAAAGAGAAGGAGTGAGGAAGAGAAAGAGAGTGTCTTGTGTACAAATTGGTTCCTGTTCAAGCAGCTTGCTTTTCATATAATGTGCTACCTACTGCTTCGGTTCATTACACACTCACGCAGCAGCATTTTAAGCCCTATTTAACCAGACAAACTGACAAACTGAGCACTGATTGCTTTTTATGTAAGCAGGAACACAAAGATATTGTGCACATTTATACTGGAAGAAGTCAAATGTGCAGTATTCTGCTCCTGGGATCTCTCAATAAAAACAAAATAAAAGTTGTTATAGCGTGGGATAATGGTAGTTGCTGTAATAGTTAAACAACCACCATTGCTGCTGAAAATCTCTCCAGCATAACACATGCAGACATGTTAACGGACAAGGTAATGTTTTAAACTTTTATTCACTTTACATTCAGTTGAGTTTGCAGACTTCTCTCTTCACTCTCTGACTCTGACACTTCACAAGTGACAGGCTACTAAAAGAGAAACCACCATGAATAAAATGGCAGGTTCCTCTGGGTTTGAACATCGGTGGAAACATCTGGGATAATGTAAGAAGACAACTCAACGAAATATACAACAAACATTGCAGGGTAAAACATTTAAGGTGATGTGACACTTTAGTTCCACTTAACCGTAAAGTGTTGTGCAGCACTAGACTGTTGGGCTGCTGTGTGTACAGTCCCAGAGAGCTCAAAGCCGAAGCAAACAGTGTTGTCTCAGCCACGTTTACAAAAAATACATTTTTCACTCGTCAGTTGAGATGTTGTGTGCCACGAAGCACAGGACTTAGTGCCAGTCAGGATATGTTAATTCCCGAAGCAGCCATTTAGAGACACACAGCCTGCTGTCTTCACAGTGTGACTCCAAATCCCACCGTCCCTATCGCTCTTTCATCCCTACCTGTCAGCAGATGAGAGCTCCATACACCTGCGGCAACCTGCGCTGGTGTGTACGTGTGTGTGTGCGTGTGTGTGTGTGTGTGTGCCCGCTGAGGAGCTTGCTGTGCAAGCATATTCATAGCCAGAATTTCTGACAAGCCTAATGAATCTCCAGAGAGCCGCTACCTGCCAGCTCACTCTTGTTCTGTCTTTTCTTCATTGTTCTCTCACTCTGTTTTCTCCTTCTTGTTTTTCTTTCTCCTGCTCTCCCCCCTCGTTGTTTGTCTGGCTAAACCGACGCCGCCTCTCTGAGCGTGGTGAGCTTTTACCAACATCAGCTAACAAGCTTCCTTCATCTGTTCTGGACACATGTATTACACATCCACATTAACCTCCAACAGTTAAACTGTCCGAAGGAGACCTTGCTGTTCATGATGTGGATTAGACAAACTTCTCTTAGAATAATTGCGATGGATGAATTGTTACTCAGTTGTCTGCGGTGTGTGAAAGGGAACCTCCTTCCAGAGAGGAGGCTTTAATTATACTTACCCATGCTGTATTAGTCATGCCTCAGCTCAGCTTGTCTATCCAAAATCCATTACCTATGCCTGAGGAGGCCTAGTTAGTTCACAATTGAGTGCTAATTACACAACATTATGATACATAGGCCTCATCTTTCTGTAATCACAGTAATTACGGAAATAAAGTCGGTCTACATGAGCAAGGAGGCAGAAGAACTGCGACAGCGAAGAACAAAAGATTCAAATTCAGTCGTCTGGCATCCACCTTAAATGTCCTTCAAAATACACAAGCACACACACACATACACACACACACACACACACATATACCTCGCATGTCAGTTAGAAAGTTGTGACTGCATCACTGATCTGTTGCCTCACATGAACCGAGGGGGAGCATGCACACACAGAGCATGGGTAATGAAACGCTTCACACTCATTTGGCTTTTGCACTTCAAATGAGATTGGCACGCTGCAGCGTCTAAAACACAACCATTAGATCTATAATGACTCCACAGCCTACTCCCTGTGGACTGACTACACACACACACACACACACACACACACACACACACTCAGCCCCCCAAATAGTCTATGTATTATGCATTCCACCCATCTGCCACTCTGTGAGCTCTCCATCCCAAGGGGAAGAGAGGGGAGGGAAGGGGGAGGAGAAGAGAGGGAGGCACTCACAGCTGGATGTAGGAAAGAGAGGGGTGCGAGCTTTATCTTCCTCTCTCTCTCTCTCTCACTCTCTCTCTCTCCATCTGTATATCTGTCAGGTTGCTGGAATGTGAGGGGCTCACCTGTGTTTGAGCTCCTTCCTCAAAGACAGGTATGAACATATGGCTCTAGAGTATGAGTGATTTATAGATGCCCATATTTTCTCTCTCTCTCTCTCTCTCTCTCTCTCGCTCTCTTCCCCTCTCCATCTGTGTGTGTGTGTGTGTGTGTGTGTGTGTGTGTGTGTGTGTGTGTGTGTTCAGGGGGCTTGTGTTTACCACTTGGAGGATGAAGATGGCCCAGCAGGAGATGGAGGCTGACCATCTGTAACCTGAAGACTCAAAATATCTTAAGCTTCAGTGTGTACATGTGTGAAAAACACAGAATATCAACAAAGTAAGCTGCTTGTGTGTGTGTGTGTGAGAGAGAGAGAGAGAGAGAGAGAAAGGGAGACATGTCTGTGTGTAATGTGATCAAAATGGATGCACAGAAAGCCGCATCAAACTTCGTGATCAGATGCACAGGCTTGAAAATGTCCCAGTTTTTTCAAGTACTGCGCTCACAAAAAGATGCCTCTTATCCCAAAATGAGCTTTGGTAGAATCACAAGGCTTCTGTTTATTTATGTCGATGCTAGCTGGCAAACTGACTGACAAAACAAGTTCCACTGCAGAGCGAGCTGGAGGCAAGAAGCGAGCGGCTTTAATAGCGTGTCTTTGTCTCACAGCTGCCAAACATTCACTCTGACCCAAACCAAACTGCAACCCCATGATCCTCATCTGCCCTATTACATCCTTCAGCTGTTTCCTTCTTACTGCTCACTCTCTCTCTCTCTCTCTGTGTGTGTGTGAGTGTGTGTGTTTGGCCAGAGAAAACAGAGGCTGCGTTGTCAGTGTGCTGTCTGTTGCAGCTGTGTGTGCTTCAGATGTTTTCACACAAAGGATGAAATAGATAGAAAAGGGAAATGAAGACCGAGAGGAAGTGGGTAAAGACGATGAAGAGATAGAGATAGTAGAGAAATAACTCACAAATTTGTCAAATGTGTCGTGTTTGTTTTACTTCAGATTTCTTCACACTTGACTTGTTACACAATTCCTATGCAAATAACAGGTTTTACAATACCAACAATGTGTTTTTTTTCCCCAAAGTAGTGACATGTTGTGCCACTAAAACAGGAAAGTGTCCACATGGACCTGTGACGCCTTATCTACAGCTCACAGATATTTTCTGTGTTGTGTGAGTTGTGAGAGTCAGCTCTAAATACTCCAGTAAAAGCAATAATACCAAGATGAATAAATACTCATTTATACATAAAGGTCTTACTTATGTAAAAGAATCTGAATCGACCTTCAGGATTTATTGCAGGACTGTTGTGTTAGAATCCATTTGTTCTAGCAAAGTGTACCTAATAAACTGGCAACTCAGTTTATATTGTTGAGCTGTTTATCAAAGTGAAGTGCTCAGTAATTAAAACTGTCAGATACACATAGTAGAGAAAATGTTTCCCTCTTAAATGCAGTAGAAGATGATGTGAGAAGCAGCATACAACGAAAATACTCAAGCAAGTAAGCACGATTGGACTCACGTCGAGTACGTTATGTAAGTGCACCTGTGTTTGGAGAACCACAACAGAAATCACTTGTGTTTCTGTTTTCTCTTTGTTCTGTTTCTATTTCAAACTGCTGTCATGAGAGTATTTTGGGTCAAGACCAGTCAATCAGTGCACATCAGCAGGTCCACAGTGGGAAGAAAAGACACAGGGGCTGAGAGTGTAAAGAGAGAGGGATCAATGGGATCATGTCTGCCTCTCTGGCCTGCCTTAAAGGAATCCTCGCCCACTGATCTGAGCACCCTGATCGCGGTACCTCTCACTTCGGCATTTGTAAAGATAAAACTGACACCAAGATGAGCTCTCTCGCTTTCCCTTTACTCTGACCCTTTCTCCACACCTGAAAGCAGCGTGAGTGTTCTCTCCTGTTTTTGTAGCAGTGAAGTGCATGTGCACACACAGGAGGTCTGATAAGGCCGACTCAAGTAAAACACGACATGAGTTTTGGCCGTGGAGAGGTACAACTATCAAACAGGCTATTATAGGATTGGGTTTCTACTCGCATGACAAGAGGCTTTGATACCTGGATTTTTATCTTTTATGTTATCGTCTCATTTCGGGAATATAAATGCACACACACACATACACACACACCTGCAGTCTCCTTTTACTTTACCCATCTGTGTGTGTGTGTGTGTGTGTGTGTGTGTATTTGTGGTGGCTAGCACTGAGGAGTGAAAGAGAATAACTGAAGACTGTATAATATGTGTGCAGTGGTGGAATACTAAGTACATATATAGTAGCCTAGAGTTTTGAGGTACTTGTACTTTCTTTTCCATTTCACGCTAATTTAAAGTTCTACTCGAAGACAAACTCAGAGCAAAATGTTGCACTTTTACTCCCATTATTAATAGCTGTGGTATGTTTTTCATATCCATCAGATCCCGTTTTAATTATGATGCAATTGTTCCCCCCAAAATCCTTTCGGAAGTCATTCTCTCAATAAATTGCTCTTATTTTCTAAAAATACAAAAATCAGAGCAGTAAGAATATCCTGTTTTCAGTGCAAATTAATTTGTGGCATGTATTTTCTAAAATTTAGCTTGATTTTTAATTTCCAATTGCTGCAATGCAACATGCTTGTTGCTTTTGACCATTTAACTTGTATTCAAAACAGGCATTTTTAACAATCAGTTATAGCTTGTTTTTTTTAGTCAAATGCTGTGTACACGTTAATACATCAATAATAATACAGTAATATAATCCATATGTAACACTATGAAATGGGACATTAATGTTTACTTCTGATAATTTAAAGCCAATTGTCAGTTCACTTTAACTTAAATAAAATTTCTAATGGAGGGTGTTTACTTGTAAGCACATTGTTCTTTTACTTTACTGATGTAAGATTTAGCACCTCTTCCACTATTTTTTGTGTGTGTCTTTTAAAATAGGTTACTCAAGATTCAATGCAACACCTTCCCTATGAGCACAGCCTGTGACATGTTTGCAACAATGCAAACTTTCAGCACTCACACGCTCTGACACACACACACACACACACACACACACACATTTACATGTGCATACACAGGTGTACACGGATTTGTGAGAGCCATTTGTTGAATGACGGGCTGTTTGGAGTTGGAGTAGGGTGAGGGGGAGGTGGAGAGAGGTAGAAGTGGAGAAGGGAGGCAGAGGTGTGGAGGTGAAGACAAGCTGGACGTTCAGAAACAGACTGTCTTTGTGCCTGAGGCTCAGTGAGTGAATGCATGCGGAGCAGCTCCTCTGTAGAGATGTGTGTGTGTGTGCATGTGTGTGTGTGTGTGTGCGCGTGTGTGTGGGTGGGGGTTGAGTTAGTTGATAGTTGCAGTGTCCGCCACAGATCCCAGCTGTGGCGTAATTGATTAAATGAATTAGTATGAAATATAGAATTAAACTCCATGACATGGGTCACATGTTATCTAGATCTGTGTGTGTATGCGGATGTGCGATTAGGGTGAGATATAAAATTAGTCATGATGAATAGCGTCATATGCACCCATGTAATTGAATTAACCACACTGTATTCAGAGTGTTGGCATAAATGAAATGTTCACGTTGTGCTTTTCATCCTGCAGAGGGGAGGCAGGTTGGTCAGAGAGGCTGTTTTAGTGGGCAAAACGCTGCTTGTTTAGTTCCCATTTCAGTGTTTGGTTTCCAGGATGTACGGCTGGGTGGCAAATTAAGGGAATAAGAAGCATAAAATGTTTGTACCTCTACTGAAGGGATGAACACCATTCAGCTTAGAGATTTTCCCTAATGTTTTACATATCATTCTCTCCATTTCAACAGTCAGCAACAGTAGGGGAAAGAAGCACATTTTTATGTGTGTTTTTGGAAAATCTGTGCAGTTTATTTGACAGTAGACAATAGAGGCATAAAACAAAAGGCTCAGTCAGATGTGAACCAGGGACTGGTTCACATCCAAAAAAAGTGAAAGTAGTACAATAACAATGTGAATACACTCCATTAGAAGTAAAAGACTTGCATTCAGATACTATATACAGTATGTGGACAAAAGTATTGGGGCACCTGACCATCACACCAACAGGGACTTTAATGACATTGCAGTCTAAATACATAGACAGCTTTGCAGGTGTGACAGCTTCCACTCTTGTGGGAAGGCTTTCCACAAGATTTAGGAGTGTTTCTGTGTGAATTTTTGCCCATTCATGCAGTGGAGCAACAGACAGTGAGATCAGACACCGATGTTGGACCAAAAGGTCTGGCTCGCAGCCTCCGTTCCAGTTCATCCTGAAGGTGTTGGATGGGGTTGAGGTCAGGACTGTGTGGGTCAGTCAGGTTCTTCCACACCAAACTCATCCAACCATGTCTTTATGAAGCTTGCTTTATACACACGGATACACTACAACACAGCATCTGATATGATTTCCTGACACATGGACACACACTCACACATACACACACCCATGCAGACTTCCTCATTGGTGAGATCAGAGGCTTCTGGAACAAACAGGAAGCTAATATAATCTAATATCAGGGCCTGTTTGAGTTGCACACATCATCTCCTCTGGCCACACTTATGCCCGTGAGCTTTACAGTGACTGTATGTGGTTGTTTTACTGACACAATCAGTAGGCAGCAAGTGGCAGTGACCAAACTAATGATGTGAGTGTACATACTGTAGGTGAGTCATGTTAGAGTAAAACTACCCGGCTATGACACACAGCACATAAAACATCAGTCACAGAGAAGCTCTGTTTGCTGCATAGCTGTCGGGCTTACAGACACACACACACACACACACGTAATCACATACATACATATACAGTTGCAAACAAGTTAAACCAGGGTGGCACAGTCTGTCAGAGTGCAGGCAGCAGAATCCTGCAGTCACATAACGATGTGTGTGCAAACAGCCTACACACACGTGCACACCTTCAGCACACTCAGTCTCTTGACAGAATACAAATTGAGCATTAAAAGAACAAACAAAGTGTGCATATAAACACTAAGTGAAAAATTATCTAGACTTCTAGATGCTTTGGCACTTTCTTTGAAACCTGTCCAACTTCTTAACCTTTAGTGGAAATAAAGGAGTTTGGATCAGGTTCAACTTCTTTGCAATAAAAGATTTTGAAATGTGAATAGCCTCCAGTAAGTGGGTGTAAAGTTATTCATTTATGAATCATGGCTGTAGGTGGCAAGAACAATAGCAAAACCAAAGATACGGCCTATTTTGCATATGTAGCAAACAATGTTCTGTGTCTGTCTTCATGGCTGGAGGGTGTTTACATCTGCTCATTTGTACAGCTCTGCAGTTTTGTTCTTTCGACCGTACGGGTTTACGACGGCTGCAGAGAGAACACTTTGGTGTCAGTGTGCTGTTATGTCTGGACTGGTTTGTGTCACACAGATGCCACCTTCACAATGTGTTCTGTTTTGTTTTCACTGTCTATTTTGAGCTTTTTTGCAAGTAAACTAAACAGAGACACAAACTTGAGAAATCCAAGTCAATGCCCAACTTCTTCCAGCTGCAACATAATTATTTGAAATTATGTTGAAAGTGTGATGTTTTATTCCTAGAGGGCATCATCAGAAGACATAAAAGGAGACCTCAAACACAGAGTTAGCCTCTTGATAGTGAATACCCACCAATTAGAAACATTTTCTGCAGCTCTTCTGGTCAGTGGATCAAAGTAATCAAAGGCTTGAAGAGGCAGATTAACTTGATAGCGGTGAGGAAATCAGGGATTGGTTCTGCACTGAAGGTTAGGAGGAGTGTGAAGAATTGCAAGTCAATATAAACTCTTCAGATTATGTTGTCATTCTGGTTTTCATGTGCTTGAACTTTTTCTGCATAATAATTTCAACCTCAAAATATTCAGGTGTGGCATCTTCAGGATGCAAAATACAATAATAATAACACTATAAGTTCTCTTTTAATGGGTTCCCTCACTTGTTTTCAGAAAGCACAGAAGCACATATTTACTTACAACGACAGGCTGCATTAAAAATATCATTTATTAAGCTAAAACTATCATTCTATTCGGTACACACACTGATTTAAAGGCATCTTACCAGCGTTTTACAACTTTTACCTCCATCCTCTCATTATTTTCTAGACTACTCTCACTCTGCGTGTGTGTGTGTGTGTGTGCGTGTGTGTTTGGTAGGCGGGTTTTCCGCCAGCAGGGTTTGGTTGATTCTCTATTGATTTGTTGGAGGGGGCAGAGGAGGAGGAGGAGGAGGAGAAAGTGAAAGGGGAGGAGTAGAGGAGAAACCCCGGCCTGGTGAGGAAGAGAGAGATGTGATTGTGCGTGTTTGGGACGAGAGACGGGAGCACAGAGTGATCGCAATCAAGTCAAAAGTCCGACCGCGGAGGGAGCGCACTTAAAATCACGTGGGGTGTGGATTTGTACGTGGAAAAAGTAAAAGTGTCTCCGGTCTGACCTGTGCTTGTACTTTGTTTTCCTCCTTTCCACTCCCTCCGCCCTGCATTCCGCGGAGCAGCTGTGTTTTAATGCCCCTGCGCACCCGAGGAGGAGAGGAAGGAGAGAAGAGTGAGGAAGAAGAGGCAGAAGAAGAAGAAGAAGAAGAAGAAGAAGAAAAAGGAAAGGAAGACGAGGAAGGAGAAGTAAGAAGGCCTGGACAACACCCCTCCTCGCCCTCTGGAGGTCTGTCCACTCTCCCCTCCTGCCCCTGCATGGACGGGGATGGGGAGAGCCGGATGCTGTTGCCGCGGGGCTGAGCGCCTCGCCTCCCCGTCTCTGGTGCGCCGCTTCCGGCCACTGCTGCTGCTGATCATCGCTCTCTGCTGCGGTGCTCACATAGGTAAGTAACCGCACTTCAACGCTGCGACCAGTTCGTCTCTCCGTCATAAAGGCAACAAATCTGTAATTTCCCGCACTCTGTTATCTTATTTTGCACTGATTGGGGTGCGTTGCACCCACTACAGCCACAGTAACAACATTTATATCCAGTCTGTTGCATTTAGTAGCGACCAGAGACACTTTATTAGTTATTAAGCGTTTGAAATAATCGTGTGGCCAAGCCTTGTGCTGGCTGGGCCCACTGCTACCTTACAATGGCTCTCTCTCCAGCGGCAGTGCAGCAGTCTGGGCACGGATCGAGTTTCTCCTCTCTCCTGGGCCGTCATTCTCCTGTCTGCCCCTTAATGGCTCATGGAGGAGGGGAAGGAATCTAGGAGAGGCTGTCTAACTCTCCTCATGTCCATATATAACGGATAACAAATTTACTCAGTGAAGGATCAAGAAAAACAGAATCTTTCAGTCTAAATCTGATCGTAAAAAGTTAGGATCAAAGCTGTGCTGTGCTGTAAACCTGGTGTGGGATGCAGTTCATGTTCAGGTGGATGAAGCAAATTAAAAAAATGTGTCATGAGAGTCTCAAAGTGATTAAAACGACTCAAGCTAAACTCAGGTGAAGGTAAATGAAGAAGCACAGTAATGCTCTTCTAATAAACACTAAAAACAGGAGCTCACACTTCCCAGTCTGAGCCAAATGCTGGACAGAAAGGAAAACAAAGGATTACTTAAAAGAAGAGTGTGTTTGCTGAAAGGTTAATAAGCTGTTTAAGTCTTATAGACACAAAAACATAATCTAATTCATTTTCTATGCCTATACTGAGGTCCTGATTTACTGAGCTCATTTACCACATTGTTTGTTGGCTTTAAATTCATATGATGAATTATTAAATTATTTGGTGCCAAAAGAAATATTTAGAAACTTGCTTTGTTTCTTTTTTTTCCTTTTGGCGTGTGTGTATGTCTGTGTGTTGCTGTGTGCAGGGGGTCCCCTGTTGTGGCGGCTGTCTGTTGAGCAGTCACACCTCCAGTAATTAGTTTAACATGGCTCAGGCAGCGGGACAAAACTGCCTCTGCACGCAGCCTGGTGGGAACAGAGAGACCCACTTCACATTAAAGACCCTCCTGACACCTTGTGCTGCATGTGCATCACCTGGAAAGAATGTGTTTTATTTAGTCTGTTGAGCCAAACAGAAGAGTACGTATTTCATTGTCCCTCCAGCCGTCAGCTCAAAGTGTCTGAATTGTTGTCAGCGCCTCCCTGCCTCTGCTACACGGACAGAAAGAGTGCATGTTTTTGTCAGCTCCTGTAAAGTCTTGTATCTCTAGGCTTGGGGGGTTGTTTGTGTGATTTGAGCTCAGTGTGTGTGAGAGAGCACACAACAAGGTGATCAATAAGCACTTCACAGGCCATTCCCTCAGTTGAGAGATGATCCCAGTAGATCCTTTTTCTGATCTCTGGAGATCAGACGAGTTGGAGGCTGTCAGAGAGCGAGACAAAGAATCGCTAAACCAAGCCGGAGAGATTCAGCTGGTGGATCTTTTGACCTCTGTCTGATGGTAGAGAGGGTGCCTCGGGATGCGGGGAAGAGATACGACCAGGGGCTGAAGAGACCTGGCCAGGGAATCAGACTGAGAACAGAATAGAATAGTGCTGATGGAGGGAAATGATTTGAGCTCCGGGGGAAAAAAATATCTGACAGCAGATGAGGCTTGAGAGAAAAGAGACCTGAGAGATGATAGGGGTGGCTGGGAGAGGGGGGCGAAGTGAAACAGAGAAGTTAATACTGTGGTAGGACATGGAAGGAGAGGTGTGGGCATCGCTGGCTGTTTTACTATATTGGATAGTTACCCCAGGGAAAGAATCAAGCCTGGCAGCTCTTGTGTATCCAGCTCCTCACATCATTCTCTTCCAAGTCATATTTTCAAGTCATTTCGGTATTCATCACCTCGACTAGACTTACCACAAATTGCTTATTTATATGCATAGATTGGATTCTCTTTTGAAAGTACAGCAGTGCATGCTTAGAAAAGGGTGCTTACGAGGACGGCTGCACAAATGAGAGATCATGGCCAGCCTTGAAGAACAAAAGATGAAAACTGTGCTTTCATATTGATTCAGAATATTATCAGTCATCGTATGAAAATCCTTTCAGCTTAATGCATCCATTGCAGGGTCAGCTATAGAGCAGCGCAGCGGGAGCTGGTGTGAAACTTTAGCAAACGCTTGTTTTCAGAGGGGTTTTAACCTTTGATGAAGTCAGTGGTTTTGAACCCGAGTGTTTCAGTTACAGGGTCGACTGCCGTCTCGTTACGTCACCCTGCTGGGAAAATGCAAGTGAATGGGTGCTTTTGTGTGTTTTTAGAGTAGCTCATGATTCTGATACCCTTCGAAAGAGAATAAACCCACTCTGATTAGATTGGGAGTGGTATTTAGGTACTGTGGGGCAGATAAGAGGGAGAGAAGGAGGCTGTTGGTGCGCCATTCAAAGACACAATGTGTCCTCAGTGCTCAGACTGTCTGTACAGTGGTGGCTGGCGTGGACGGCAGCCTGTGTGTGTCTGTCTGTGGGTTGGTGTCAGTATTTAACAAGCAGGAGAGAGATTCTGAAGCGTGGCGTGAGTCGGGGTCTGTACCTGCACCCTGATTTCTAAAACTCAGAGCACTGCTGCCCCCAAATGGTGGCGCCCGACTTCTTCATGCCCAGAAATCAAATACATCCATGAAGAAGAGATGGAATGTGCTGTTTGCTTGTGTGTGTTGCTGTGTTAGTGGCAGCTTATGGTTGTTAAGTGATGGTGTGACATCTGCTGATTTCTCTACAAAACCATGTACTTTCTGGTTTTGCTTGGCTATTAGGCGATCATACCGCCATCGGAAAAATCACTCACTGTGAGTGTTTAAGGAAGGCACAACCAGCATTCTTTCTAAGATATCTATGTGTGTGTGTGTGTGTGTGTGTGTGTGTGTGTGTGTGTGCAGCTGCCCATACACTGCAGAGCCTCTCTTCCTCTGGCCTAATCTAATAGGAGCATGCTGTGACTGATGCATTAGGTCTGTTCTCTAATCTCTCACTCTTGCTGTAACTCCCTCTCTCTCTCTGATGATCTATGATATGAAAGGCTGGTTTGACCCTTGTTGCATTCAGAAACGTAGCCATAGATAAAACATCAGGGACAATTTTGGACCGAGACATTTGTTCCTAATGGATATACGGGGGACAGAAAGATCAGTCTTTTGGATGCATTTTCTCTGCCACTCATAGTTACAGCTATATAACACTGAAGTGACAAAAACATGACCCGTTGTGTAAATTCTCTGCTAAAGCCACATAGAATCACAAATGAAACACAATAAAAAATGATCACACATTGTATTGCTATTATATTGTCTAGCTCTCTCTGTCTGTCAGGTGCACCCAGGCTATATAACCAGAATTATCTCACTCCTTGTGGGAAAATATTCTTTATCTTCTCTCTCTGGCTGCTCTTTGGTTTATTACACTTTAGGTTTATTACACTCACAGGGCGGCACTGTTGATTGAACAAGACTTTCAACCAGCGGCCAATTCTTTTTCCTGTTTTATTAGTTAGGGTTGTAACAAGCCTGGAGCATTATTTGTTTAACTTCAAAAGCTGTCTACACACCTTAGTTGTTTTCTGTGTGTACTTGAACTTTGAATTTCTAGTTAAAAAGCTTCTACTCTATCACTATAACTCTTTGTGTAATATCACTTTGCTAACAATGTCTTCCTCTCTCTGTCCTCTCCAGGTCAGTGCCAGGTGCCCACCCCTCAGTGCCGTATCCAGAAGTGCACAACCGACTTTGTGTCCCTGACCTCCCACCTGACGCCGGCCGTGGATGGCTTTCATATTGAATTCTGCAAGGCTTTACGTGCGTACTCGGCCTGCACCCAGAGGACGGCCAAGTCCTGCAGAGGGAACCTGGTCTTCCACTCAGCCGTGCTTGGCATCTCTGACCTCATGAGTCAGAGGAATTGCTCCAGAGACGGGCCCACTTCCTCCACGCACCCCGAGGTCCAACACGAGCCCTGCAACTACCACAGCCGCACCCAGCATGCCCACACACACTCCCATGTCCATGCACACGCACATTCCCATGCTCACAGCCACACCCACTCCCGGCCCGGGTACCTGTTCTGTGGGCTGTTTGGGGACCCACACCTGAGGACATTTAAGGACAGCTTCCAGACTTGTAAGGTGGAGGGGGCATGGCCTCTCATCGATAATGACTATCTGTCTGTACAAGTCACTAATGTTCCCGTAGTACCTGGCTCCAGTGCCACAGCAACCAATAAGGTGAGTGGAGATAAAGGGAGAATCAAAGAATAATGGACTTTTGGGGTCTAATTTGCTGCTATTAAAGCTGAAAGAGTTTCCTAAGTGAGAGCAGCTGGTGTAATCTAGTTTATTTCTGTGTGTGTGTTAGAGAGAGAAACATTTTCTATAATGATCTAATAAGTTTTTTTTCTTATGCCTCAGAGTAAGTAACCTTATCAGTGTGAGGTGAGAAAGCACCCTTTACTCTCCCTGCTCTACTTTCTCTTTCTGAGTCACAAGTGTGAGGCACACAGCCTGATTTTGTGACTTATCTCTTGTGACTGAAGCAGCGTTGGAAACCTAATTTGGTAAATGGCTGCACATAGCTTGACCTCTAATAATATGAAAGGAGATGTGTGAAAGGACCCACTGTTTACTTGTGTGTGAGTGTGTGTGTGTGTGTGTCTCATAAGCAGTACTCCTTGCACTCAGCTTAAAGCACTATGTGTGTTAAAGGTCCTTATCCCTTAACAACGAGATAGACACACACACACATACACACACACGCACACACTCACACACAGAGCACCAAATGGATGACGAGCCACACAAGGTGATCTTTGTGGTGTTAAAGAAGCTATGTTGATGTTTCCCCCGATGATCTGCCCTCTCTAGTTTAGTCGATATCTTTAATTATTAAAACACATACACACCCAACGCATACACTTAGTCATGCACACGCTGATAGAAACACACACATAAAGCAAATAGCAGGGTTGCTACACTGTGGAGCTGAAGGTCTGACCTTGTGTCAGAGGTGGGGCAAGTTATTAGTCATGATTATTGGGGACACACACACATGCATACTCTCTCTCACAAACACACGCACACACTAACAGCCCTCCAGGCTTAATGGCCTGTCAGGCCTCATTCCTCACAGCTGTCATGTGAACAAAGCAGCCATTCACCGGAACTATGATGCTAGTGCTAACCGTAATGCTCACACCACACCCTGCGTCCACTACTGCCTCCACTCACCACTGGAGCCCTGTGTGTTTTTTTATGTCTTTTTTTTCTTGTGTGTGTGTGTGTGTGTCTGTGCATGTGTATGCGTGTGTCAGCATGTTTGCATAGCTGTGTCAAATTACAACTTGTTAAGAAGTCATTAAATCATTTCTCAAACGTAGTGTGATGAGAGTCAATAACCTGTAAAATGGTTGAGTGTGTGTGTGAGAACGAGAGAGAGAGAAAGGGAACAACATCTTATACTTTATCTCGGAAACCTTGATCATTCTCATTATCAGTTAATTACCAATTAATTTGAAGATTGTTTTCTCAGTTAATTGATTTCTCACTTAGTGTCCAAAAACAATGAAAAATTACTTTCGTGATTCCTCAGAATTCAAAGTCTTCGAAATTGCTTGTTTTGTTCAACCAGCAGGTGAAAAGATATTTCATCCCAAAGATTCACATAACTATCATAACTGACAAAGAAAAGTAACAAAACATCACAGTTGAGAAGCTGAAAATTGCTCTACTAATTTTCTTTCGATTGACTGATCAGTTAATCAAGTAATTGTTTCAGCTTTGCTCTTCTCCTTGATGACAATTGTGTTTTATCCAGTTAACTTTGCAGCTCGACATCAATTCTTGCATTTGCAAATTGCCTTTCACTGGACACACTATAAGCTTAAACTGTCTCTATCACTTACCTGCTGCTCCGTCTCTGTAGATCACCATCATCTTCAAGCCATATGAGGGTTGTACAGACCAGAAGCTCTACCAGGCGGTCACGGACAACCTCCCCGCTGCCTTTGATGATGGAACGGTGAGCAGTGGAGACCCCATCCACACTTCTGCTGGGGCAGACGGTGCAGCTGGGAAGGTCCGGGCTCTGTGGATCTCTGAGCGCATCCCGGGGCGCCACGTGGAGCTGCACGCTGGCTACATTGGTGTAACTGTAATAGTTCGCCAGCTGGGCCGCTACCTGACCCTGGCAGTGCGGATCCCGGAGGAGCTGGCTCAGGCCTACGATGCCACCCAGGACCTGCAGCTCTGTCTGAACGGCTGCCCCAGCGGAGAACGCATTGACCAGGCAGGGCATCTTCCCCTGCCCCTGTCCCCTCCTGCGCTCGGCCTACAGCTTCAGCAGCTGCGTCGTCCCAGCTACTCCTCACAGACACAAGCGTTTCCCTATGGTGCCATGCAGGTTTTTGGCGTGGAGGGGGCAAAGGAACGCTGCAGGGAGCAGCTGGAGGTGCAGGACATTTACTTCCACTCCTGTGTGTTTGATCTCCTGACCACCGGGGATGCCAACTTCACAGTGGCAGCACACAGCGCCTTGAAGGACATGGAGAGCCTCCACCCGCACCGGGATAGATGGAGGATCTACCCCCGCGGCTCGGCTACCTCCACCTTACGCTCTGATTCTCATCCTGTCAAGCAGCTCGCTGTGCTCCTGCTGTGTGCTCTGACCCTGGTGTTAATGTAAGAGCAGGAATGGGGGTCTTTGCGTGCGCCTGCATGCGTGTGGGCTTGTATATGTGTGTGCACTAGAAAGTGAGGGTTTTTTTTGCTGAGCACTGATCCTGAGCACTGATTCTCCTGTCATGGTGAGAGGAAACAGCAGGCTGGACAGTAATTAGACCCTAGTGTTTTTGTGGAAGAGGTGGCAGCGCTTTCTGTGGGCACAGGAGACTCTGGCCAACACTAACTGCATCTTACCTGGCAGAATCAGCCCTCTGGGGAAAAACACAGGAAATGTGATGACGGCTTTTGCAATCTGTCTTCATCTTTGGATAGGACATTTGACGAGTGCACCTGTGTGTGTGCGGGGTTAAGTATGTTAAGTATGTGGTACACACTCCAAACTGTAAATAGCTCGTCTTCAGTGCACAGTGTAATGGCGTAGAGTTTGTTTTTTTGTGTCATTTGATGTGATGTTTCTTTAATACCTCAGTCAGAGGGTGTTTGTTTTAACAAAAGCACTTTATTTAGATTTTTTCTTTTGTTTAAGTTTAACAAATCCACATCAGTGTTTCTTCCTCTAACTTAATGTTCTCCACCAAAATCTCCAATGGCTCAAGTTTGGAGACCACCTATAATTTGATTTTTGATCCTTTAAAAGTTGATGTCTGTTGAATACAAGGAGCTGCCATATTTGTTGAAAAGCATCTTTCTTCCAGTAGCTGATTTGACTCAGTGTGTCATTTTAAGTCAGTCAATGTGAGTAGTTCTCTTTTGAATGTATTATGAATATTGTCACAGCAAATGCCATCAGTACTATTCTGTTGCTCTGTGAATTTGTTGTTTTTCCTCAGTCCTGATTTCAAGTATGTATGAATGTGTGTGAAAGTGTGTGTGTGTGTGGCTGCATCAGTGTTCTGTTTCTTTTCCCACTCGGTGAATTGATTGGGTGTGTTTTAAGTTCCTCTGAGGATCACATCAGAGGTATTTCCACCTTTTTGCCAAGAGGCTGTGATGATAGCGGCTCGTGTACGTTGCTCACCGTATTCTTTGTTTTGTGAATTTGAGCCAAAGACAGATAATGTATGGTTTTCATGTACAAAGAATCACCATCTCACCACCAAACCAGCACTCCTCTCTTCCTCACGCTCTCTCCTTTGTTTTTGAGGTTGCTACTGTAAACTGTTTTCCTTACTGCCAGAATTGACGAGCTGCTCCTAACTGGGATACGTGTAGACAAAACACTGCAAATCACTTACAAAACTTAACTGCATTCTCTGCTGAAACATGTGCTTCAGCAGCGTGTAGTGGAAGATGTATACTATCTGATTAAATGCCAACCCGTAAGACTATGAGCCTTTTAAATATGTAACAGTTTGTATAATTATGCCCCATTTGGTTGGCAGTTTAAGCCTAATCTCATCATGAGCTCTTTCATCATGAGCGAGTGTCAGTTTGGTGAAGAGTCACTGGTCAATGTTTAAATACTTAACTTATTTATGAACGTAGTGTCCTGTAGAGGAAGTTAAGCTCCATATTCTTGCTGTTGGATAATAATTTAAAAAATGTCAGATGTGATTGTACTGCCACCTAGTGGTGCTCTGTTGCTATGTCAGTGTGTTACTCAAGGCGCTAAAAAAAAAAAAACATGACAAAAAAACTGTGTGCAAGTGTTTTATTTAAAAAGGAATAAAGTCAAAATGGTCCGATCTTACTTCCTGTTTATTAGTGTCACATGCACAGGAATATAAAAAAGAAAACGTTTTCCTATGAACTTTCAAAAACTCTTCAGCTTCTTCAACTCTTTCCTTGAAAAAAAAAAAACCGACAATCTTTTCAATAATTCAAAGAATGCAGAATTAAACATGAGTAAGAATACACACAGATCCTCTGACAAATGCACACGAGCACACATACAACAGTTTGTGCTCTTACCCATCTGTCTGAGGTTAGGCTTTGATCAGATACTGGGTTTGACCTCACAAACGCAATCTGTTTTCAACTGCCACAGTCAGCAACACCTGGGAAGTCAGCATGAGAGAGGTTCAAAGTGGCGCGACAAAAGATTTGTAGCATCTGAGACCTGCTACTCCTGTGATCCTGACAATGGATAATTTCCCATATGATCCCGTTATTGTAAAGCCAACAATAAGGGTGGACAATGCTCAACTTCTTCCAGTGTGAAAATCCTCACTGTGCAGACTTCAGTGAAGAAAGAGTTCCCCTCTCTGAGATACTTTGCTTTTCAAGGTCATATGGTTCATCAGGAGCCCTCCATTTCCAAATGTCTGAAAGATCGAACACATTTAATTTTTTCCCGTTAGACAACACCATAAATGAGTGAAAAACTGGTTATTTCTGTATTAAAGCACACAAGGCTCATCCTCTTACCACTTAATAACAACATAAGTAGTCATCAAAGTGTTAAAGACGATGATCTTCATGAAAAGCAGCCTCATAATCAGGACAACCACTGTGTTTGTCCACACATCAATGCCTGGACATAAAAACACACAGACGAAAATAAGGACCAACATCTGTATGATTCACACTTTTTTTTTGGTCGCTTGCAAACAATTAAAATTTACCGTCTGTCTCCTCATCTTCATTGCAGGTCTTCGCTTGATGATCTGAAATTATAAAAATGTATTAAAAGCATATAATAAAAAGTGTGAGTTTTTTCTATTTGTGACTATTAACTACTGAATTAAAATTCAAAATTCTGGTGTCCTGATCAGCTGCTGTCCCACCTGATGAGATGGTGTGATGTCTCCTGATGACTTTTGTGCGTCGTCTGCGACTCACAGAGCAACTGTACGACGGCCAGTCAGTGGTCGCCACTGTGATGATGGCCACGGCGCTGTGGCCACGATGCTTCCTGTTTACAGCAATGCTGTATGGTGAGCTGGACACGTGGCCGTCAGATGGTGACCTCCAGCTAACTTCTAGGGGCCCTCTCCTGAACTCACTCACCATACAGACCAGCAGGGTCCAGCCCAGCCTTTCCCCTGACAGGTGGACTGGAGGGGCCAGAGATGCCAGCACAACACCCTCTACCCCACCTAAAAAAAAAAATAAAAAGAGAGACAGAGGACAATATGAAGAGAACTACTCTTAAACAAAGAGGGATGACGTAAACTTAGGATGGGGGGGTGGTGGTTCTTCTTCTGTGGTTATGCAACTGGTCAAACATAATAGTGCAACATCCATCCATCCATCCATTTTCTATACCGCTTATCCGTCAGGGTCGTGGGGGAGCTGGAGCCTATCCCAGCTAATAGTGCAACGAAGTACAGAAAATACACATAGTACCTGTAAAGTTGAGACATTTCGTTAACAAATGACATTCTTGATGTTCTGTTTTAAAGGGCAAAGTTTCAATTATGGACATCACGTTTATAATTTAGAGGAGTTTAGAATTAAATCTTGATCATTTTTATGCTGCAATCCTAGAAATGAATCTCTGTGTTTATTTTTACTCTAGTAAAGGAGTCAGTGCTGCTCTAAAGGCCCCCCCCCCCACACTGACAGTATAAAACCTCACAGTAGAGTCTGTTGTATGCTGTACAGATTTCATAGCTCTTAAATTATTGACTTACTTTGACTTTCATCTGTCATTGAATAAACTCAGATATGTTGGTCATGCTTTATATACAACACAATCATGTATTAGAGATTAAAAGCACTTACCTGTCCATAAATAGATGATAGGAAGGTAAAATAGACCCCTGGGTGGCTCAGTCATGTCTGCTACAGTTAGAGTAGCTTCTGTAATTACTGCCTTCTTTTTGTGTATCTGTGTGTATGTGTGTTTGTGCCCCTTGTATATACGTGAGTGTGTGAAATGGGGGCATGCCATTTGGCTTTGCCGGGAGTGTTGCATTATGGGGGATTGACATGTCTCATTGTTATGACCTTATGCTAACAATGAACCCTCCCCACCTGCCACCCCAGCACACACAAACAAACCCACACGCAGAGGGAGAGAAAGAGAGGCAGACAGTGTGAAGTCTTACACAAAGGAGGCTTTATCTGCATTTGAAAAAGGGAGAGAAATGAGGACAGGACAGTAATGTGGACAGGAGAAAGTCAGTGAAGAGTCACTGGAGCAACCGGAGACACAGCTGCGTACGGCTGTTAGATCTGAGGTAAGAAACTGATCATATCAACACACTCAGAGCATGAGACAACACTCTTGTAGGGTACACCTGCACACACACACACACACACACCACACACACACACACACACACACACACACACACAGTTTTTTTTTTTTTTTGTCTCAGCAGTGGGAGGGAGCTTAAAAGAGAAAGTGAAACTCAGCAGGAGGTTTAAGACGGAAGCATGATGAAGCCGAAATTATCAAGGTAAAACTTTCTGACACATGCAGCTAGTTGATTTCTCTCAATACATGACCTCTAAAACAGAAACAAGACCGGCATTACTTTAACAACTGTAAGTTAATCATAGCAATTCAGCAGTTTCTGATTAACATGTGGATTGCCGTAACTGAAATACTGTACACTGTATCAGCATGGTGCAACACAGCTACTGCCTGTGTAGCCTGGTTTGAACTGCTGTCATGCTCCTGCAGCTGTTGTCACCTTACGGTAATAGCTGTGTCCTCATTTTGTTTTGTCCGCATGGAAAATCATGTGGTTTGCTTGTCCCATGTGTCAGTCTCCTTCAGGCTGAGATGTGTTGTGGTTGAGGCCTACAACTTAAAAAACAGCTCAATTTGCCAGTAAATCAACTGCTCACTCGACAGAGGTCATGAGAGTTGCTTGCGAGGTCCAAAACTGTCACTTTTTAAACAGAAATACCTTTACCTCCCTGGTAGAGACAAGTGAAGGTGGAGTTTGTTATATTTTGATCCACTGAGTTAGTCTGGCAGTTAGAAATCTTTGAAACCACAGCCATAAAACTGACTGCAGCAGGTGGGAGGACCACTACAACAGGAAGAACAATAGTATAAATGTTGATTCACTGACAGATGTATGTCCTGTGTTTTTAATACTCCTCTAATGTCTTTCAGGTTTAAGAAAAAAGGGTCCTGAGACATTTTTGACTCAACCATATGAATGTGAAAACTGGACAAATCTGTCTGGCAGACATCCAGCTCCCACATCAGATGGTCCATCATTGCTCCTCATCTTTGGGAAGTGATCAAGTTTAATACTTGCTGTCAGTCTGTCACACTATTATTTTTTTCTTTTTAAGTCAGTGGTTGAAGGACATTTCCTATACAATGGTCTTGGTAAGACTATTAGTGCTGTTTCTGTTCCACATGTCTCTGGTTGGGTCTCAGCCAGTACAGAGTTCACAGCCAGTACTAGGAGAACAGTCTCCTTTGACTACTAGTGATCTGTCCTTCCCTTGGAGCCGTCTTCGCCTTCCAAGGTACCCCTCACACTCCTTTGTTATACCTATGAACAAGAAATTGACAAGACAATTGGTGGACCTCTGTTTTTTAAGTAGGTGATTAAAAGAGCAATGCCCATTTCTTTGTGATAGGTACATCTTTCCACTTCACTACCACTTGCTCCTGCACCCGAACCTCACAAGCCTCAGATTCACTGGCTCAGTGCAGATCCAGATTGATGTCCAGAACAACACAAACTGGGTTGTATTGCACAGCAAGGGTCTACAGATCTCCAAGGCCACTATATTGGACCAGAATTTAGCTCATCTGTCTGACCAGGTAGGTGTTACTATTGCAGTGTATTTGTCATGGTTACCTACAATGGATCAAAATTATTCCCATCTCCTTTTGTTCTAGGTTCTTCCAGTTCTTCATAACCCTTCCCATGAGCAGATTGGCATTTTCTCTCCCAGGGTGCTCAGTCATGGGCAAAAATACTTCCTGTGTATTGAGTTTGAGGCAGAACTTGCAGAGGGCTTCTATGGCTTCTACAAGAGCACATATAGAACCAGCACTGGAGAGACCAGGTAGGACCATATAGATAGTTTCAGAGCAAGCTTGGTAAAATATCCTACAAACACAAAGAGGTTCCAACTACCAAGAAGTATCTGCCGATGTCTTTTCTCAGAACATTAGCTTCCACACACTTTGAGCCCACAAGTGCTCGGATGGCATTTCCTTGTTTTGATGAGCCAAGCTTCAAATCCAACTTCTCCATACGGATCAGGAGGAGTCCAGAGTACATTTCTCTGTCCAACATGCCCGTGGTGAGTGTTGTATATATGCAAGTTTTTGTGCATGTTCAAGTTTGAGTGAAAATTGGCTGAAATGAATTGTATATGCATTTTAGGTCAAGACGGTTGAAGTAAACAATGGCCTCCTTGAGGACCAGTTTGATGCAAGTGTAAAGATGAGCACGTACCTGGTAGCTTTTGTCATCTGTGACTTCAAATCTGTCACTGCAACAACATCTTCTGGAGTGCAGGTGCGGCCTGATGATATTTAATTTCTGAATTTCTTAATAGCTATTACTAGAAACACTATTACTTTCTCAGTGACCCATTTCTCTGCTTCTCTTGCACTGTTGTGTGTCTGTAGGTGTCCATCTATGCCAGCCCTGAGAAGTGGCTACAAACCCACTATGCCCTGGAGGTTGCTGTCAAAATGCTAGACTTCTATGAGCAGTATTTCAACATTAACTATCCTCTACCCAAACAAGGTACCCTTTGCTCAGTTTTTGCAGAACTACACTAAATAGACAAAAGTATTGGGACACCTGGCCATCACACCAACAAAAACTTTAATGACATTGCATTCTTAGTACACAGACAGCTTTCCAGCTATAACGTCCTCCACTCTTCTGGGACAGCTTTCCACAAGATTTTGACATTTTTCTGTGGGACTTTTTGCCCATTCATGAAGTAGAGCAACAGTGAATGGAGGCACTGATATTGGATGAAAAGGTCTGGCTCGCAATAGCTTTTCCATTTCATCCCAAAGGTGTTGAATGGGGTTGAGGTCAGGGCTCTGTAGGGGCCAGTCAGGTTCTTCCACACCAAACTCATCCAACCATGTCTTTATGGAGTTTACTATGTGCACTGGGGCACAGTCATGCTGGAATAGAAAAGGGCCTTCTCCAAACTGTAGACACAAAGTTGGAAGCATAGCATTGTCCAAAATGTCTTGGTATGCTGAAGCATTAAGATTTCCCTTCATTGGAAGTAAGGGGCTGAGTCCAACCCTTGAAAAATAGCCCATCCAAAATACTTTTGTCTATATAGTGTAAGTCAAGTAACATTTAATTTATCTTTATTTTGTGTCATTTTTCTGTTCTGTTGCCCTGTGTTTTCCCTCTCTCAGATCTGATAGCCATCCCAGACTTCGAGTCTGGTGCAATGGAAAACTGGGGTCTGACCACCTACAGAGAGACCAGCCTTCTCTTTGATCCCCTCACGTCCTCCATTTCAGATAAACTCTGGATTACCATGGTAATCGGTCATGAGCTTGCTCATCAGGTGAGAGTGTGACACCGTGTCTATGCTCAAAATACATTCAGGATTAAGTGTTTGTTTAGATCATAAATCAAATCATTACATAAATAGACAATACCAAGGCCTGAAAATCCAAATATATCTTGTTTGCAGTGGTTTGGTAACTTGGTGACCATGGAGTGGTGGAACGATATCTGGCTCAATGAAGGATTTGCCAGATACATGGAGTACATTTCAGTTGAGGCCACCTACCCCGACCTCAAAGTGGTTTGTGCTTTGTTTAATCTGAGAGTAGACTTCATTGATTAATAGCGATAGTTTAACCTAGAGATGATGACTGATCATCCTGTTCTGTGCATCATCCTGCAGGAGGAATATCTACTGCATACCTGTTTTGCAGCAGTTGGATACGATTCATTGAACTCGTCGCGACCAATATCGAGCCCGGCAGAGAACCCCACACAGATCAAACAGATGTTTGACACAGTCTCCTATAACAAAGTATGATTTCATTCTCACAAATGTTGTGCCTTCACTCCAAAGAAGGTCACAAAGCTGATAGAGGCAATTCATTCTGTGTTTCTTATCTGTCGAAATGTATAACCTGCAAAATGAGGGATAAATACAACATAGTTTAACAGCATCTTTTTTGTTACTCTGTCCTGATTGGTTTGGTCATTCCTTTAAACTGAAAGCCTCTGATAACACACTCTGGACTACATAACTATTGATCTCCAAATAGATATTTTAACAGATAATCTAACCTTTTTTTTTCATATTTATGAGAAATAAATTCTAACTGCCTTGACAACAATATACAACGACAGTCTCGAGCTGATCCCTTTATTAAATAACCCCCTCTTCTTTGTTCCACCAGGGAGCTTGTGTCCTGCACATGCTGCGACACTTTCTGACAGATGATGTGTTCCAGAGTGGGATCGTACGATACCTTCGTAAATACAGCTACAGAAATGCACACAACCAGGACCTGTGGGACAGTCTGGCCAATGTACGAGCACGTTTTCATCAAGAGAACAGAACTGTACAAAATGTACAGACAGAGAGTGTCCAATCCACTTACAGAAATCATATATTGCTTTTTTTATATGGGTGTTTTTCCTTCATCCAGCCAGTCATTGTTTCCTTTTCATCTCATTACAGACCTTATATTAGTTTACTTAGGAAGTTGCTTAAAGGAGGCAATTAACATTTTGTCTCTTTTCATTGACATTATAGTTATGTTTTCTTTGCCCCGTAATGCAGTTGTAGGTGATAAGAAAATGCTGCCTTGTCACGCAGCAATAACAAAACACTGATTAGAATGAAAGCAGATGGTGACCATGACGATGGATTACCAGTCTGAGATTAACTGTCTTACTGTATTCAATAGAATTGGAGGAAACAGTTGTCCTGCAGGTTGAAAGGTCACGTTCAAATTCTATGGTAAAGTACATGAGATTTGCAAAAAAGAAAGCGTTGCTTTCATTTTGTGTTTCAGACATGCTCAGAGGAGGACTTTGTCTCGGGAAAACACTGTTACAGCAGCAACCAGGCCTCCAAGAATGCAGTGAGTAAACATTTAAACATGGACTTTCTTCCCTCTCCTCATGGGTTTGTTCTCAAAGATCTTACACAGTTTACAAGATTATTTTCTAACCTTGTGATTTATGCAGTTGTATGTACTCATCTCCAACTGTCTGCTGCAGTACCTGTTTGCAGGGGAACACCTGGACCTGACAGCCATGATGAACACTTGGACTCTGCAGAAAGGTATTCCTGTGGTAACTGTAACTAGGAAGGGGCCTTACCTTCAGCTTAGACAGGACAGGTTCCTGAGGATAGTGCTACCCACTGATCCCCTCTGGTCCACACTGCAACAGGGGTGAGCATGCACATACACCTGTACAGTTTCTACAATTTACTTTGCTATTCTATTCACATTTATTTTAGAAGCTGCTCAAATTTCATTATCATGACTTCATATATTCATGAAATCATATTCTACTCTCTTTTCCTTTATAGCTTCCTGTGGCATATCCCTCTGACATACAAAACAGATGCTTCCAGCACCATCCACAGACACCTGATGACAACACAGACAGGTAACAGGAAAGAGATGCAAAATACACTGCAGACATATCTTCATTTTTATTTTGCCAATTTATTGTTTTTTATCCCCTCTTTTGCTGTTTATGTCTCTTTTAGACAGTATACATATAGGAGAGGAAGTCAGCTGGGTGAAAGTAAACAGTGACATGACAGGCTACTATGTAGTTCATTACGAGGATGGTGGTTGGGACGTGATGACCAAACTACTTTTGGAAAATCACACTGCTCTGAGTTACAAAGACAGGACTCAACTGATACACAATGCCTTTCAACTGGTCACGTAAGCATATATGTGTGTATGTGTCTGAGAACAAGCATAAACAGCTTTGATTTTCCTACCTGAAATAGCACCTAACCTGTCAAATATTCGTGTATGTCTCTAAAGGGCAGGTCATCTGCCACTCAATAAAGCCTTGGACCTGATTGGTTACCTGCGTTCGGAGACACACAATGTGCCTCTCCTCGAAGGACTGGGATATCTGGAGAGCTTTTACCAGATTGTTGAGAAAAGGAATGAGACTGAGCTAACAAGGAAACTGGGGGTAAGGAGACAAGAGTGTACATTTTAAATAGCATTTATTCCAGAGTCAGCATGAAATGTAGCTTAAGCTCATGTGAGATGGTGTTTCTCTTGGTGCAGACCTACATCCTGCGATTTTTCCGTGCCATCATTGACCAGCAGACGTGGACTGACACGGGTTCTGTGTCAGAGCGACGGCTGAGGTCTGAGGTCCTGTCACTGGCTTGCCACCTGGATGACCCCTCCTGCCTGGAGCGAGCTCGTCAGAGCTTTAAAGACTGGCTCCAGTCCAATGGTACACTCAAGTATGTGTGTGTATAAATTATATTTTAACACCCATCATTATTGGTCAAAAATCGCTGATGTAATTCAGAAAAACAGCAGCTACCCCCTGTGCTGGAGTGGAGCATATAATTTGATGTTTCATCACGTCCCTAATATGCACATCTCTGTTTGTGTTTACTCTAGCTTGCCCACTGATGTGGCAGAAACAGTGTATTCAGTTGGAGCGCAGGATGACCACGGCTGGGCCTCACTCTTTCACACATACAACATTTCTCTCTCTGCAGCACAAAAAAGCAAAATCCTGTTTGCCTTGACCTGCACTAGAGACAAAGACAAATTACACAGGTACATCCTCTGCCTGTTACATTCTTGACACAGTTAATGCTGCCACCAAGTGGCAAACATGGGGTACTGTACCACAGAACAACTGCCAACAGATATCCAGTATTTATTCTGTGGCTATATTACTTATGTGCTACACAGCTGTTAGTAGAGGTGGTGTTAATAGAGCAGGTTGTATTGTGTGTGTGTTTGCATTGCAGACTGCTGGAGTTGGGTCTGGAAGGGAAGGTGATTCGATCCCAGGACCTGTCACGTCTCATCCTGATGGTGGCCAGGAACCCGCAGGGACATCATCTTGCCTGGAACTTTGTCAAAAAGAACTGGGATACTCTGGTTCAAAGGTCAGTATAACATAATGTAGATGCTGTGAATGATATGAAGTCAAGCCATGTGATGCTATGAAAATGCTGTTTTTTTTATAACATTACAGTGATATTGTATCATGCATACATACTCACAGTAGGCTGGTCTTGTGATTTGAATGTAAGAACTTTGTGTAAACCAGTAGACCTGCCTTTTAACGGGCTTCTGTGCCATTAAGAAACAAATGGAACAAGATTTGATTTTATAAAGACCTACAACAAGCAATGCAATGTGTAGCCGATTCCACTATGAAAGCCCTACATAGCAGTGTGTGCACATGTAGGAGGGGATACTAATCTGTGACTTTCCTCTCTGTTGTATTTTTGCTCTGCAGGTTCCAGTTGGGTTCATTTTGTATTAGAAACATCATCATTGGTACCACAGGCCAGTTCTCACATCAGGAAGAGCTCATTAATGTAAATACGCTCTTATAATTTCCTCTAATCTAAATTCTACAAGACAATTTATAGATGCACCAGAATATTAAGATGCTATTGGCATTGACTAGTACTGGCAAAGTCAGTAATAAGCATGATAGATGAATTATTATTAATTATTAAATTCTTATGTTACACATTCATTTATAAATATGTCTTTACAGAAATGCTAATTTTATTTATTTATTTATTGGTCTTAAAATAGTGTGGCACTGACCTAAACAGACATATCTATAAAAAGTACTAACAAAGGTGTGTTAGCCTTGACCAAACAAGAAAATGCTTTTACGTGTCCTTTTTTTTTTTTTTTTTGTCTAATTTTCAGTGGTGTGCTTGTGTTCACTTTTTCGTAAATGAATGCGTGTTTGATCCCCAGGTGCAGTTGTTCTTTGATTCCATCAAAGAACAGGCGCTTCAGCTGAGAGCTACACAAGTTGCCATGGACAACGTGCAGAAAAATGTTCGCTGGATTCAGAGGAACCTGGAGCCTCTGAGAAACTGGCTGAACGACCGAATGAAATGAAATGACAGTAGGAAGAGTGCTGATAACTGATAGGTGCTGCGGGGGGAATATTTGAAAGATTCTTGAATTTGTTTTTATTTGCAAACTGCAACATGTTTGACTTCACGGATGAGTTGACAGTTTTGTATAAGAAAAAATGTTTTGTAAATTTTCAGGGGTCATATTTGTTAGATGAAAATTTAATTGGTTTAACTGACAGCTGAGTAGTAGTCATGGGAATAAGAAGCAGTGTGTGTACCATGAATATTGCACATTGTCTGTGTGTGTGTGTGTGTGAGAGAGAGAGAGAGAGAGAGAGAGAGATCCATTCCAAAGTGACACTCAAATTCTGTGTAAATGGATTAGTAAATAGACAATTAAATTCTTTGTTGAACCTCCTGGCACGGTGTTGGGTTCACTGAAGCATATACTTGTGTTAATTACAGCCATTGTGTCTGCACATGTGTGTCTATGTGTGCTTGGTATTACATATATCAGCTACTTTAAAGTTAAAACCTGGTAAAGTTAACTGGGCTCCAGGAAATGAATATAAATGAATGAAATGTTGTCACAAATGTGGCAAAAATTGTGCGCATGTTTACCCTTTATTTCAAGGTTATGGGTTTAAGGTTATGGTTAAGAACTGTAAATAAATTGAAGTTAGGGTCAGGGTTGAGGTTAAACACGTAACGGCTTGAACTGACCTCTGTGGTATGAATGTAAAGCAATACAATGTCCTCACATATATAGTAAAAAAAAATGCTTGTGTGTGCGCGTGGTGCCCCCCCCGGCCCCGCCCCCGGCTGTAACATCCAATAGGATGTCAGTATTATAATTTGATGGGAGGTTGTCAACAACTGGTCGAGGAGGAAGGAAAGTGTCATTTGTGCGTTTATTAATTTACGCATCATGTTAGGGTGAAATTTGTTTACATAATTTTAACGTAAGGTTTGATTTTTCAGATAGTACGGACGAGAAAGTTATGGGTACGAGCAAGCGTTAGCAAACTGAATGTGTTTCAGTCAGTTACAATTGTCAGAAGTTGGCTAGTTCCAAGCTAGCAACTACGTAGCTAAGGTTAGTACAGTGGGGGCAGGCTGCTGTTTATCGTGAGCGTCTGATAGCCTGCGGTGGGTTGTGGGCAGCGCGAAAAACATCACGTTTGTCGAGCCGCTGTTGACTTGTTGTGATCCCCTTGTTTTGGACGCGAGGAGCTGTTTGAAATATCTTACCATGGATCCATTTGACAGCAACAGCACAGGTAAGTAAGGAAGATGGCAGGTAAAGACAAGCTAACAGCAGCAGGCCAGCTAATAACTAACGGGACATTAGCAATAAGCTTCCTGAGAGTGACATTCACCCGAGGACACATGTTGAGAGGGCTGGGTTTGACTTTTAACAAGATAAAGGAAAGCTACCTTTAGGTTTTCTGAGTTTCTTTGCTTGTTAGTTTGTTTTTTTTGTTAACAGTTGAAACAGTTGAGGGATTGTCAGAAGCTAGCCTAATCGCCATCCGATTGCACGGTCTTGTCGTGGGATGATAACGTTTTACTGCCCATATCTTCATCATAAGCACAGAACAGAATGGGCTGTTGGTGAATCTTGCGGTTTATGTCTGCAACGTTTTGAAGTAATTTGACGTGAACACCAGTAGCAACACTGGCTGCGTTGAGTCAGTCAACAGAAATATGGTAACTTTGTGCCACTGTTAAGGCGAAGTTGTCTATTGAAACACAGTAGCACAGTTTCCGCATTTTGCTTTGATAATAGCTATGTTTTGTCTTGAGAGCTGATATGTCATGCTCAGCTCAGACTGGGGCTTTATTAAAACAAACAAAAAGGCCAGTGCGCACACTACAACAACTCTGTGTTCTCCTCGGTCGCTGTATTTGTCTCAACCTGGAAGAAGCAAAACCAAATTACAGCAGTTAGACTTCCTGTTCTTTGTACTTGGTCGTTGTTCTGATTTTTCTAGTCGACGGATTTCAAAATCACATTTTTATCAGATAAAGATGAAAAACATTAGCACATGCTTACTTCCCCTTTTTTTTTTAAACTGAAGACCAACCAAATAGTAACAACGTTGTGGCTCAGTTCTCTGCTTCAGTGTGGCATGTCTGTTGTCTGTTTTTACTTTTGGTGAATTAGTGGGCTCAAATGTCAAACTCAGACAGAAATTATATATTAAGCTAGATTGCTATGGTATGGTTTACAAATGTTTTGAGTAGACAGGAAGCAGATAACAGTCCTTAGAGATATATTTACATACAAGCTTGAGCTGTTCATGATTTTCTTGCCGTGTTCTCTAATTGTAGCCTAGATGATCACATCACATGTCTGCCTCATCTGTCATCTAGCCTATGTGAAAAAGCTTTCACTGTATTATGACACAAATATTTCCCACAGCTGTCAGAGGGAGATATGAGATATGACAATAAAGTTAAGTTTGTCATAGGGGGCCTTATTTCTCTGCACACCATACATTACGTACTACTTAGCGCTACTGCAACCCTATTAATAGACATTCATACCACAGTAATGCGGTCCAGACAGAGACAGGGTGACAGCCGGTACAGTCATGTCAGAAACACTGTACAGTACAGACAAGGGACGAAATTCTCTCAGTGCATTTCTGGACTCTTGTCTTCTTTTTCGGGAGCTAAAGCTTGCCTCTGCTTGGTCTCATTGTTCCTGTATGAACACTGTGTATTCAGTATGTGTTCACTGTCTCTCGGTGCTTTTCACTCAAATCCATCACCAACTGAAACTGAAAATGCATTGTCTTTAGCCTGTAAAAGCATGAATGGAACGTGTAGGCAAATGGTAGATTTGCACTGCATAGCATTTTACTACTTTCATTGTTATTAAATTAGGAAACTAAACATGCCTCCGATTGTTTCAAGAACTGCTGAGGGGAAAATGTGGTTGCCATAAAATCACATGGATTTTGGCACAACTCATGTCATAATGCTGAAGACACAGGTTAGTTTGTGGAAATCTTGTAAATTGTAGTAAGCATGTGACAAGGACAGATGATGAATATTCATTAGATTTGCTTTTTCCTAGTTTTAAGAGCTCTTTGTTAGTTGTTTTTGGCACTGCAGTTAAATGAATGAAGTATCAAGGAAGTGTGACACTTTTTGTAAACATCAGTTCTTAAAAGTAGTTGTCTTACCAGTCTGACGAAGCCATTCTATGTAGGTCAAAGCACCAGGAAATGCTATAGGTGGTTCATTCTCAAGACACTGAAGAAACCGCCTGCACCTTTAGTGACAATAACAAGCCTTTTTGTTGAAAATTGGCTTGTTGCAAGAACTTGTCACTACTCCTTTGTGGGAAACTGAACTAAACTAGAACTATTTGCATTCTCTTCTCTCTTTCTCAGCGCTACCATTTCCTCTTTCGAGAATCTGTCTGATTTCTCTTACTCTGTGTGTTGTAGAACGAGCCAACCTGCCGAGGAACATGATTGAGAACAGCATGTTTGAAGAAGAACCTGATATTGTGGACTTGGCCAAAGACTCCACTGCATTTCCGGTATGCTCATGTCCTCTTATAACACGCATGCTACGTACACTTTCATTTCGAGGACCAGCCAGGCTCAATTTGCATATATCGGAAAGCATACTTGAACCACTCTGCACATTTCTCACAAGTGCTTTCATCTTTAAATCTGAAAATGTTAACAGAACAGAGCAGGATATATAAGGTTCAGTTAATTCGAGGCTGGTGGACACTTGTGGGTAGGCAGTGATTCTTAAGAGCGTGCTTTCAGCTCTGTCCTTCTTTGGTCTGTACATTATTTCATATCTGTCAGCTGCCTGTATTTATAGTCAACTTTTTGAGAAATGCTTCAAGCAAAAAGAAAGCATGGTGTATAGAATGGTGTATAGCATGGTGAAGATAATGCATATTTGCTGTATTAATAGTACCATTGTCCTTTTCAGAGTTAGAGTGACCCATTTTCCCTTTTCAGTTTCTTTTAGAACAGACATACTGTATCATAAATCCCCATAAACAAAATCTTATAAACCTTAACTTTGTCCTCCGGTATCCACCACGGCTGTCCTGCCTCATTCAGTATTAAGTATTCAGAATTCCTTTATTTATCCCTGAAGGGAAATTCTTCAAATATCTCAGTGACACCCAGCAGACCCTCTCTTAAATTTCATGCTTTTTTGCATCCGTTACATTCAAGATTTTTGTTTCCACAATAACTGCGATCATAACAATAAAAAGAAACTCACCAATCATTATGATTTACCTGTGTGCTCTTCTTTGTTGAAGGACCCTTCTCTGTCCTGATTATTCATTATTCCTGTCTCTGTCCTCACTCTCCGCCTCCACATAAGACATTTTACCCTGTGTTAATTAATTTACCTGGGAAAGCAGTTGAGTCCTTAGCATTACCTGGGAAAAATTGCACAGATTAATGTGAGAAAAACCGTGTACTGTACGTGCTCTTCCTAGACGTTTCCTGCTCTTGACCCAGATGAAGTGGCATATGAGCCACGCAGCTCAAGGTTGCTTGTGCGAGGCCTGGGAGAGAATGACATGGACGAGGACGAGGAGGACTGCGAGTCATCAGCCCGTCTGCTGGGCATGTCCTTCATGAACCGTAGCTCTTCTCACAGATCCAGTTCTTCTCCTTACACCAGGCAGGCTCCACCCAGGTAATGTTCTGAGGTCATCATGTGGGATGCTATGCAGTATGTTGCCCTAAAAAAATGAATGCATGGTATGCAAGAGGCGAAAAGTTGTTGTTTTAAGTGTAACATGACAAATCATCTTATTCACTCAATCAGGCATCACAAAATCCAGTATAAATGTGTGAATACCAAAGGATCTGTAATGATGACACTGTTCAGGGAACTTTTCAATAGTATTCCCAGCCCACCAAAAAGCATACAAAATAATTGTTTAATATAAAATAATTGTGCTGCGCTGCCTCAAAGCAAGGTGCTGTTTTCTCAGTCAGTCCTCAGGTTGTTCTCAGTTTGTTTGACTGTTATGAAAAGCTCAGGCTTTTTTCACACGTCCTGCCTAACTTATTGATGTTAAAACTTTGAACTGTGAGGTTCACTGACTGTTTATTGCTGGCTCAACTCTGACACAAAAACCGAAACTCACAAGCCAAACCTGTACACAATAGGTTTTTAGTCCGGTGGCCAACAGAGTACCAGTTTGAAGCTGTATGTTTATAGCCTCTGTCCCATGCAGCACCATCATCTACATTTTTTTTGTAAACAGTGCTCCTCCTTTTCCCCCTGCATTTGTAAATTAGTCAGAGTAAAAAACATTAAACTCTTTTTGGTCTCAGGTCGTGTTCACGGCCCTCTGCACGTACTATGGTTGTATGTGTGTTATTCCTGGTGATAGTGGCGTCTATGACCATGGTGCTGTACTTCTTACCTGGTTGCAACTTTACCAAGGTAAGAAAATTATTCACTAGTTCTGTTTAGGCCGTTTCTTACGACCACTTGTAGATAGCTAAACATTACTCTTTTGACAGATTCTGTATCACTATCACATTATTTCACTTTTTAATTTCTCTGACCAATGCTCCTTCCTTCTACAGGCAGGTTGTCCTAAGCCAAACAAGACTGCTCCCATCGAGCCAATCAGCCCTATATCGACAAACGGTGAACCTTTTCCGTGGGCACAGCTCCGGCTGCCTCGCAGCATTCGTCCTGTCAGCTATGATCTCACGCTGAACCCTGACCTTGACAGTATGACCTTCACCGGTCATGCTGTTATCAACATGTTTGTGGATCACAGCACCAACCGCATTGTCCTGCACAGTGCTAATCTCAGCATTTCCAAAGCTACCTTCAAGGTGGGATTGGACGAGGGTTTATGTGCTCACGACAGTCTGTAATGAAAGAACTCAGATGATTTATCATTCTGTCATGTGCAAAGCTTGATGGACTAGATGTATAGAACTTTAATCAAAGATTTCATTCATGTCTGTTCAAAATAATTGATTCAGACTTTCTGCTTTTGTAACTGATACTTTCTCTCTTCTAGATGGGTGATGGTGAGGCCCATGATGTGACTGTACTGGAGTACAAACCCAGTCAACAGATAGCTGTTAAGTTCTCTGAGGACCTGAAGGCAGGACAGTACTGTGTTTTGACCCTGGATTACTTTAGCAACCTCTCACACACTTATGATGGTTTCTACAACAGCTCATACACTGATAAAGATGGAAATAGAAGGTACATTTGACTGATAGGCTGTGGGTGAAAGTATTTTGCCACAACTGAAAGATGTGTTGCAGAATAAGGACTTTAAAGAGGCTTAGATGCATTGTGTATCTTCACAGCTAATCTTGTGACCTTTAGCCCAACTCATGACCAGACTCCAAGAAAGCGGTGCTATAAACTTAACATAGTAACAGTTTCAAACTGAAATTGGAGGCTGTCTGTGTTTACAGCAGTTATCTAATTTGTTATTTCGGTATGATCATGCTCATCTCTTTTTGTTCCAAGGGTCCTAGCTGCAACTCAGTTTGAGCCACTATCGGCGAGGAAGGCCTTTCCTTGCTTTGATGAACCAGCCTTCAAGGCCACTTTTCTGATTAAAATCAGCAGAAAACCAAACTACATGACTCTTTCCAACATGCCCAAGGTACTGTGTTATTAGTCAAGTCATTTTTTTTTTCTTCAAAGTATGCTAACAAGTGTCGAAACACCCATCTTGGCATGCTCCATGGCTTCATAAGTGCTTTTATTTGGTGGACATCATTTCATCACTCTAGCATTTACTGGGAATTTGGCTAGTAGTGTTTGACAGCTAAATTTAAGATTTAAAACTAAAATACTAATTTAAAACAGATCCCAAATTTCAGTTACACCTGTTTTTAATAGTGTGACACTATTTATTTTTTAAATACTATCTGAACATACCAAATATGTAACTAGACATCAAATAATAATAAAAATATACATTTCATTTCAGTAAATAAGCAGTAAATAAAAACAGAGTTTATCATTGTGTGTACAGAGTTACAAGGTTAGCAGGTCAGTGTGATTCTGGTGGTCCCTGTCCGGCCAGCAGTATGTCAATCATAAACACAAATGAACAAGTATTTATGCTGTCTATACAATACAACTGTGTTGCTTTTATTTTGAAAAGCCTGGTGTTTTTCTTATTTACGTATAGATGCACATAGAAATTAATTGCCCAGCCCTGCACAACATCATGTTATGTCACTCACTCTGTTTAGAATGAGGAGCTTGTGAGTCCTACATGTGACTGATGTGTTGGTAGTTTCTTATAGCACTACATTTCACAACAGTCTGAGGAGACGTCAAATTGGATTGAGTTTGGAGTAAAGTCTGCATTAGTTGTTAATAATCTCATCCTTACATTATGTGTTTCAGGCTAAAACCACCCAGCTATCCAGTGACCTCATGCTGGATGAGTTTGAAAAAACCAGTGTCAACATGAGCACCTACCTGGTGGCCTTCATTGTTGCTAACTTCATCCCTAGCAGCAAAAATGTTTCAGAAACTCTGGTTGGTTGATACAGATATGATGCTTTCATTTCAGGCTGCACATGCATATTTTTTAAATTTAGTATTCTGTGAGCTTGTGTTATTGTTGATAATAAAATATCTAAAACGTGTTTGTGTTTTTTTTAGGTGTCTGTGTACTCTGTTCCAGAGAAGATAGGGCACACTGACTATGCTCTGGACGCAGCCTCCAAACTGCTGGAGTTCTACAATAACTTCTTTGAAATTATCTACCCCCTTAAAAAATTAGGTGAGTAAACACGAGCACTTGCATGTTATTTTATCCTCATCTGATTGTTCTTTTCTTTCACACCCTGTCATGCTCTCTGTCTCTTTCGTTAGACTTGGTAGCCATCCCGGACTTCCTGGCAGGAGCCATGGAGAACTGGGGTCTCATTACCTTCAGAGAGACCAGCCTGCTGGTGGGCAAGCAGTCCTCTCCTCTGGAAAAACAAGTAGTTGCCTCTGTAGTAGCGCATGAGCTCGCCCATCAGGTAGATGTGTTCACATTTGTGTTTGAAGCTGTGAATATGCCACAGTTGCGTCCTAACCTGTCTCTACTGTTGTGTCCCAGTGGTTTGGAAACCTGGTGACAATGAGCTGGTGGAATGACTTGTGGCTCAATGAAGGCTTTGCCACATACATGCAGTACATGTCACTGCAGGCAGTGTTGCCCCAGCTGGACATTGTAAGTTCACACTTCTGGCACATAAATGACTCCCTCAGTATTATGAAGAAGATAATATTGTGTGTTTCCTTATGTGCCTTAGCAGTAAACTGTGTTTATGTTTACAGGGTAATTTGTTTCTGGCAGTTCGGTTCAGAGCCATGGACAAAGATGCGTTAAACTCCTCCCACGCTGTGTCAACAGAGGTTAATACGCCGGAACAGGTGGAAGAGATGTTTGACTCTGTCTCTTATGAGAAGGTACTTTCTTTTATATATATACAGTATATATGTTGTATACAGTGTAAGTGGATTAACGGATAGTTGTCAGTGATTCACCTCCATACCCAGCCATCTATCTCAGGGACAACAGGGCAACAAAAATCCTCTATCCCTGCCACAACAAAGAAGATGTAAAAGCCCAGCTTAAGGGGAAATAAACAGAACCACAGCCAGTGTTGCCCAGGTCATCTGGTGCACCAAACACCCACCCAAACACTTCCTGACTGGAGGACCAAACTCCGTATAGTGTGAAACAGCAACCAACTAGCAAATGAACTTTACTGTATCAAAATGCATCTCCCAAACCCAGGGTGTCCCAAAGGTAACCATGGCCATATGCATCAGCAAAACTGCACGGGCCAGAAAAGTCAAAAAAATCAAACCCTACATTGACAAAGGCACCAAAACAGACTCGATCACATTTGGATTGACTTGTCACAAGCCGGGCTGCATACCCATGACAAAAATGGGAGATGCACACAAAATCATTTAAATTATTTATTGTTTAAATAAACAGGAGTGAACCTACAAAAGAACTGAAATGAATGCTGGCATGTGTAATCAGTGAAATCAGCAGTGTAGGTGAGTGCATGAGTGAAAAATGTGTGGGTGCAGCAACACAAACCAAATGACAACCAAAGCCAAGAGGACGTTTCAGGGAGGGAGACAGAGACTGAGCTGCAGATGTTTTTTTTTTTTTAAAAAAAGAACACTGGCACACACAGGGCTCAGGTGTGCTGATGAGCCCAGGTATTTTTCTCTGTTTTTCTCTGTCACTCACACTCTGATTCTGCCCACCTCCAGTACCTGCAAAGAAAGCAGCACACAACACAGCAATGGGAAGACAGGGCTGAGAGGGCTGTAACTTAATACCATAGTTAGTGTTTTGGGATCTGATCGCAGATGCTTTATATCTCTGTTTTACAGGGTGCATCCATTCTCCTGATGCTGAACACCTCCTTGTCAGGTGACCAACAGTTCAGAAAGGGTATCATTCAATACCTAAACCAGTTCCGTGGAGGAAACACGGACACTGACGACCTCTGGAACAGCCTTACGCAGGTGTGTGCCTTTTTGTTTTTGGTACTATGGACAGCCCACATCAGTAGTTTTTTTTTTTTTAGTTTTTTTTTAACTTTGACTACATTTAATGTTTAACTCCTCTCTCATAATGTGTCATCCAGCTGGCTTCAATATAATGTTCCTGATATCATCTGCATTTGTTAGTTCTGCTGTCATCACATAACAGGTGTTCGCATATAATGTAAAAGCTTGTTGTTACGCCCCACTCTTAGGTGTCATATGGGGCAAACAACACTCCCAAAACTGACCGCGAACAAACAAAGAAAAGACGCTTTCAAAATGCCTCTGTGGGATTTATTACTATTAAAACAAAAACAATCAAGATACTAAATAAACCATACTAAAAGATACCAAGTCCAAAAACAACAATAGCAACAAATCCCAGACCGAGAGGCATCAACACCTGCAGTCTCCACTCCAGAAGCCTCCACCTCAAATACTTGCAAACGTGCTCTTATGAACACTTCCCTTCCAGGCCAGGTGCACCTCGTTGAACCATTAGGATGTAGAACACCTGGTCAGAGGCAGAGAAGACAAGAAGAGAGTAGGTACAAAGAGCGCAGAGGAACACATATGACCCTGACACTGTACATGGCTCGTTCATCTTTTTCCTTACTCTTCTTTGAGGGAAGTCAGAGAACAGGATACTGTAGATACAGACAGAAGATTATATAGTTACTGTCAAAAGATATTGAATCCGGTCCAATAAGTTTAATGGTGATCTGCCAACTCTTTACTTAAAACTGCTTTATATTAGGTGCTCTGGAAATTTGCCTTCATGGTTCAGAAAATTCCTAAAAAGTTTAATGAATGGCAAAGTAAGAAAAGCTGATTTGTCAGACATAAATGGCTAATAACAATTCATACCAAATGTTGAGGTTTTAGTTATTTGAACAAAAGACCCCAATGGAAGCTGTGAGTTATGTTAACCATAATGCCATTATGAATCTTCCTCTCCTCAGGTTTCGACACCACACCTGAATGTGTCAGAGATGATGAGCTCGTGGACGTCACAGAAAGGCTTCCCATTGGTCACCGCAAGCCGCAAGGGAGATCAGTTGATCCTCAGGCAGGAGCACTTCTTGCTCACGTCTGACAATGCCACACATACTTCCAGGTGGGTCACACTACCACACACACACACACACACACACACACACACACACAGTATCATCATAGAAAGAAACACATCATAACCCTAACTTTATCCTGCACACTCTTCAGATTGTGGAATATTCCAGTGACGTACGTAAACGATAGCTGTAGTTTGGCCCCTGAGTGCAGACAGGTGTTCATTCTGAAGACCAAATCAGGTAAAACACACAGTATTTGACCTGCAACATCAAGTATCAGAGTCACAGGTACTGCGTCAAGTGGTAAACTTTTGTGTGTGTGCGCATGTGTTTCAGTCACATTTAAGCTGCCAGAAAGCGTAAAGTGGCTCAAGTTGAACTACAGGAACACCGGATTCTACATAGTCGACTATGGAGATGAGGGCTGGTCTGCACTTAGAGATGCTCTGTCCAACAACGTCAGTGTTCTTACACCAGAGGACCGTGCCTCACTCATACACAACATCTTTGCTCTCTCCAGGTATAACCCAAAAATAAACAGTTGGTTTTTTATAATTAATTTCAATGCATTTGAGAAGCTGAAGTATTTTTGAATTCCGGTATTTGACTTTTACAAAGCTTTAATCGTCTCGTGTTGTCAATAGACTGGGACGTGTGTCCTTCCGTCGTGTTCTCAACCTGCTGGACTACATGTCCAATGAAACTGAGACTCCACCTGTAACAGAGGCCTTGTTACAGCTCAACAATATCTACCGGCTGCTTGACAAAAGGCAGGAGGACAGTCTCGTGGCCCGCATGAAGGTACAGATACACACACACTCACTTATAGTTATGTGGGTGTGTTTCTCTTCTGGTTGTTTTTTGTTTTGTTTTTTTTTTTGTGAATGAAGATATACTACATCCAGCATATGCATGATAATCTGTAGTCCTGAAAATCCTCAAAAGAAAAAAAAAGAAAAATCCATGTGTGGAGTATGAAGTGCTTAACTCATATTCTTAGAATTTGTTAGCGTGCTCTTGGGAGTTATGGTCATGTGGTGTGATGAACAGTAACATAAAGGCAGTACAACAGTTAAGTTGTAATAAACACATTTTTACATCTTGTTTTGTTTTATTTAAAAGGTTAAGATGTTGCTGAGTCTGTGAAACATTTATATCAGTCAATTTTTAAGATTAAATGTTCCTGTGAACTGTTTAACTGACTGTAATGTTTCTGTATACCAATGCATAATTTTTTTTCTCTGCGTATGACAGGAGTATATCATCCATCATTTTAATTCTCTGACGGACAGTCAAACTTGGGAAGAGGAGGAGAGTGTGTCCAAACAGGAGCTGCGCTCAGCCCTGCTGCTGACGGTCTGTGGTCTGAATAAAGAAAAGTGCGTCAATCAAACCAAACTCCTGTTCAAACAGTATGTCGACTCCAACGGGACCACACGGTATGTGCCGCACACAGGAAATATTTTGTTTTTGATTTGCTTTTCTTGGTCACTGTCACTGCAGTGTGAGAAAAACAGCCCAAACATGTTTATATAGATAGATACAGAGATTTCAGGGATGGCCGAATGTTACTTGTTGGTTTAGTATTTGACATTTGAGTTGTAGGAAGTAAACTGAAATTTGGTGCTCCTTACCTAAAGTATGTATGCGTCTTTATACGTTTTTGTAGAATCCCAGGTGATCTGCAGCAAGTCGTATTCAATATGGCTGCTCAATCACCTGAAGATTGGCTGTCATTGCTCAGGATGTACCGACTTGTTACTTATGATGCAGAGAAGCGAAAAATGCTACAGGGCCTAGCATCCACTCAGGACGCAAGGCGTATAGTGTGGTAAGTGTTGGTGTGTGTCTTTTACTTATACTTTACTATTAGTTTTTCTTAACCCCATCAATCAGTCAAGGAGCAGATCGTTTTATGCAACACATACAGTTTGCATGAATCCACAGTGTTGTCTTATTTTTCACTATAATAGCACCAGTGGCTCCTGAACTGGTCCATGTTAACTCTTTAAGATCACAAAGGCACAAGTTCATCCGTAATTGTGAAATTTCCTCTTTTTCCAATATTAGACATTTGTCTTATGATTTTGTATGCTTAAGTGCCATCCTGTTCATAATACTGCAGTCTTGTGCACGTAACATGCTAATTACTGTGTTTACTTCAGTAGAAACTGCTTTATTCATCACAGTATGCTGTTAAGTTAGCTGATAAGACATGATGGAAAAGTTTTTTTCTTGTGACCGTAATGTGGTACTGGTGTATTTTAACAATGCCTAACAGGCTTGACAAGCAATTTATTTTCACATCAATATTTCAGATAGTAATGAAGTGAGTGTGGTGTCAGCGTTGATGCACTAAAGAGCATTTGAACAGGACATTTATCATGGTTTATCCAGGATTCTAAAGGCTGGTCTGAAGGGGGACATCATCCAGACACAGGAATTGCCTTTGGTCATCAGCACTGTGTGTAATGGCTTCACTGGCTACTTGTTTGCCTGGGATTTTATACAAGAGAACTGGGACCGCCTCATAGAGAAGTAAGTGGTCCTTGTCACCTTCATAGCACTCATCACTGAGAATGCATTTTGAGATTATTTCACATTAAAAAAAAATGAAGAGATGAAAGAACATCAATGTTTTTGTGCTTGTGGCTATAGGTTCCCTGTGGGCTCCTTTGCCATCCAGACAATCATCAAGTCTGCCACCTCCCAGTTTTCCACACAGGCACACCTTAATCAAGTATGTTTTATTTTCTAATAGAATACATTTATATTGACATGTATCTGAGGGTCCACGCACTTGTTTGTGGAGCGATATTAACAGATTACCTTTAGTGTTGTCTGATCTGACTAACCTCAGTGTGTGTTGTGCAGGTGCAGGGATTCTTTTCCAGTCTGAAGCAGCGCGGCTCTCAAATGAGGAGCGTGCAGGAAGCTTTGGAAACCATCAGGCTGAACCAGCGCTGGATGGACAAGAACCTCCCGACGCTCCAAAAATGGCTCTAACACAGGCGCTCCATCCGCTCTCCGCCCCACTAACAGGCAGCTGGGGCATGTCAACAAGACAACAGCAGTGTTTGCACTATCGTAGGACTGTGTCTCTAACTCCCTTTATCCAGGCCAGAGTGCTAATCAAAGTCTGAGGTTGTGCACGACCTGGGCGGACAAGGTGTTTCATTTTCTGAGATTGGTCCTGTGAGTTGTATTTGTTAGCTCAGGGTGGCTCTGATTGTGTGTCTGACAGGATGTTGTCAGGTGCAAACACACACACACACACACTCCTCAAACGTAATGCTGTCGACCAAACCTCTCCTACAGCTCTCATCTAAACCTCATGCCTGAGCAGACAATCATGCTTCACCCACACTCCTTTTGCACTCCTTTTGCTCAGCTTGCTCACAGGCACTTAAATGTATGAGCGCTGTAATGGCCACTCCAAAAAGAGCAGGTATGCAGAATGTCAACTTTGTTGCATGTGTGTTGGTCCGGGACTTTCTCTCGATGTAGATGCAGCTGTCAGGGATCTCTCAAAGGCGAGAAGTTGAAATTACCGGTACTTGATTGGGATTATTATTAGAATGTTAAGAAAATCTGTGTAGAAACAGTAGCTGTCTGCCATTCTCTAGTTACTCATGCCACCTAAAGCATTTACTATATTAGCCTGGTTCCGTTAGATAATTGGTTGGTTGGTTGATTGATGGCTTAAAATACCAAACTCTTGTTGGCATCAATTGAATGTACTGAAAAACCTTTCCACTGTGTACAGTAGACAGCAAACTGTGCAACAGTGCGGGTTTAAATCAACACCCAATGTGTCTTAGGTGAGAGCAGACAGCACGCACTGGAGCCAAATGTCCTCTTTTTTTTCTTTCTTCCTTTCTCGTTAACCCTGGCTCTGATCCCCTTTTAGCTCTGATCACCAAATTTTATTTTGATTGCTTTTCGCCTGCAGTGCTTACACTGTACAGACTTTAACTCCGTGTGCTTGTAAACTTGTAATTATAGTGTAAATATGTTCAACCCTTCAGCATTTTCCCTTGCAATTTTGAATGTACTGTTTTAAAGTTACTGACTTTTAACATTTTAAGATTGCTTTGTGTTGTGTATATAAAGTGTAAAGAGGAGATGTACACATAGAACTGATCAAGTATCTTGGTCAAATACATTTACTGTATTTCTTTATTTGGGTGACCACAAGGAGGTTATTTACTGATGAATGTTTGCGTTTCAAGGGCTAATGTGCATATTGAACATACATCTCACACATACATAATCTGCCGCTCATGAGTCAAGTAAAAATACAGAAGGTTTCAAGTCACTCCGATGTTAACCAGCCATGTGGCTCTTGAGAATGAAGATAGTAGAATAGCTATTTACTGAGTGTCTAAACTGCTTTCCCCATCTTCTGTTTCACACTCTTATTTAAATACAGCAGTACACTCATCTTGAGTTTTATTTAGGAGTACTGGCTACATAGGGGACACTGGAGTTACCTTTGGTTTATGGTTATGCGTTTCATTGAACCTAATTGGAAAGTGTCATGTGTTTACATGCAGGGCTTGATGCTAACTTTATTTCCTCTAGGAATACATGTGCTCCTACCTGAAGAACTTTAGGCCGATCACTCAGAATAAAAGTGGATGGGGCTTCCTTTTTTAGGGAGGTCTGCATGGCCTGTTCAGCCTCAGGACCGTAGTTGAGAAGCACAGGGGAGATGTTTCCCTTCAGGGCTGAAGTTCTTACCTTAGTGATAACTCTGTTCGTTTTTCCGATGATGAAACAACAGATGAGGCTTTTCCCGGTCTTGAGAAGCTGCAACATTTATTAACTGGCAAACTGTAGCCTGCACTGTACTTTTACTGCCAGACTGACAATTTAACTGTTTTCACCGCTCCGCTCACATTCACTTGCTCTCTCTCACTCACTCAACCGCACACATTGCACCCCAGGTAGACTACGTTGTAATTTTTATTATTATAATAATAATTGCTTTTCCAGTTTGCAAATATCTATATTTAGGGGCACATGACTCCTGGTTGGTCGAAGTTGCCATAAGGAGGGGTGGGTAGACACCATGTGTATGAAGGAACGGCTCTCTAAACCTTCCCACGGTGGGATGATATGAGCATAAAGGATGATGAAGAATTGTGCATGTCAAACCGCGAAAAGAAGTAGTAATGAGTGTCAGGCTTCACGTTTAAGGATCTCATTGCAGTTTAGATCAGTCTGGAGGTTCTCAACAGTATTGTCATTGACTTATTCCATCTAGGCTGCTGTAGTTTCTCACAGACAGTCTGATAAAGTATTCATCTGGCATTTTCTGGCCTCCAACTCCACAGGTTATACTTTTATGTCCTGGCTAACTGTGGCTCACATTGCGTCCTGAGTCTAGGACACCTTTCCAGCTGCCACCAATCAGTTAGAATGAATCAGACTTATTGAGATTTTGGTCAGAAAATATGAAGATGTTAGTGTCGGTTGCAATAAGCTTTCAGAGAGCAGCGTTGTTGATGTCATTCAGGTACGGGTTCAGTCACAGTTGTTCCTGTAGCTGGTCTGGTCAGAGGATTGTAGGGTACCACATGTGCAGTAAACCCAATCAGATTGTCTTTGTTTTGCACATGGGATGAAATGCTGCAGATGCTTTTGAAACTGTCTTGCTCTTCATGTGAATAAAATATAAATAAAAGGTGTTTTCTGAAGACGTTTGCATTTGCATCTTAATTGAAATCTGAAAAGCCCTAGTGTGAACAATGTGGGCCAGAAACTGCACACCACTGCTTTGAGTAATAGAGGGGGCAAAGTGAAAGAAGGTTTTGATAAATCCTGTAAAACCTCAAACTGGGTTGTTGATCTTCCACCAAATCAACTCTAGAGAAAAATAGAACCCCTGTATTAAAGGTTTTAATTCAAACTCAAATCTCAGGAACAACTTTGATAGCTGTTACTCCTCTTCCAGTTTCGCAAAGTTTGTCCCATTTGAGAGTTGAAGTATTTTATGTTGATTATTGATTTTAAAATATCTATTGTGGAGCTCCGAAACCTCTAAATCACAGCTACTGGGGGATACTCTCTGAACACTCTGTAGATGGTTTATTTGATAAACCCTGAAAATGTCTTTTACATGAAACTTCACACTTGTACCACCAGAGGTCTTTCTAGCTCTTCTGGAAACTGGCATACTGAATCTCATGCAGTAGAAGTTGAAGGTTATGCCTGTTTCTATTGTACAACTTAATATGTGGAAGTAGATTTCTTTAAATGATTGACTTACGTACAAGAGATGTTGTAATAATAAAATTTATTATTTAAACCTGATAGACTTGTGGATACCATTAGGTTGCTTTATGTCATACTTGAAAAAAGCGAATAAAACCTTCATTTTAGTCATAAAGAGGATTTTTCTAACTATTTTATAGCTTTTTAATCCAGTTCCTTGTGGCAAACTGGTCCTACGATATGTGTGTGTTTTGTGTATATTTTAGGAAATCTGTTTTGCTCCTCGAAGACTTGTTTTGGCAGAATGCCACACAGCTGGAAGACATCATAGCACCACTATTTTCTTCTTCATACATTCTTTCTTTGCCCAGGTAGAAAGTACAAGGTATGCAGACAATTGCCTGCTTTGCACCAAAATAAAAGAAGTTATCCAAACACAGTATATTTAATGAACAAGCTGTGTGCTGTGTGAGACCTGACATTAAGGGGCCTAACAACTCGCCTTTGTTGCTGGTAGCAGAAATAGTGAAATGAACTGCATAGTTTCATGTACTTTAACTTGATGACCATAAACTGCATTTTTGTAGTCTTTTGTGATTGATGCCAACATAATTTTTACTGGTTAGGTTTCATAGCAGATTGTAGCCGAGGTAGGTGGGTGCTGAAGCGGAATACCGAGCCGCGAGATGTTTGTGAGACATAATCATAAACATGGAGAAATAGTATTTCTGTGAAATGTATCAGATTTGGGTTTGCATAACACATTATATTTGTGACTTAACATTCTTTGACTTTTTAGGTGTCTTTATAGTATCGAGTAGCACAAGAGATTAAAGAGCAGAAATGGTAGTGAAGTAAGTCTCTGTATCAGACCACATCACATGACCACTGTCTAAACAATCAGTCTGGACATGTGCACAGATGCCATCAGATCCGTAAATCAATCTTTTTGGCCTCATTCTGTCATAACCCTTATTGGAAGCACTACAACCATTTGAAGTATGCAGCCCTGCTAAAAGGTGAGGTCAGGCTGACACAATCAGCAGAGATGGTTACGGTCACAGACACTTGCCTCAGCAGCTTCAACTCCACAGGCATCAGATTGATCTCTGTGATCCATTTGTCAGCAAGGCAGTAAGATGAAACATTACACAGCGTCTGATCACCGACATACCAAGAAATGTGGACAAAATGAATAAGAGCACAGAATCTGCAGGTGAGTGGTTTGACCAGCCCATCAGATCTGGAGTCATGTGCCAGAAACTTGAATATGAATGTGGGTACTGCGCTTTAAAGGTCAGTGAGAACTGATGTTTGACTGCTGGTGCTCTGAAGACTGTGACTGCGGAGTTGTGCATTTTAAGCCAGCAGGTTCAGCTGGTGATACTGGAATATGTTTTGCTGAGATGACCAGAGGTGCAGTCTTTAACTGTTGTGACCTCAAGCACAGCTGGGTGTCCAAATTCTGCTTAATGATGTTTTGTTGTTTAGAGATCACTTTAGAAGTGAAGAAGTATTATGGCACTACGTTATTTTTATTGGCAAAGAACTGAATCATGCAATGTGGACATTGCTATTTAGGTGATTACTTTGGCAATATGCTGTAAGATGGAACTGCATTTATGGTCTAAGTTGGCCAAATTTTCCATCTCTCTGACCAATCAGTTTTAGACGCACCACTTTTACAAAAGCAGCCTTTCTTTCACCCGGCAGTCTGATAAGGCTGGTAGAGTCTCAGATTGTGTGATAACCTGCATGTGACAGAGATATCAGGATAGGCAAACTTCCCACATGTGCATGTCATGCTGGTATTGTCATAGGCTTATATTTTAACATTCAGGATGTGCGCCGTAATTAAACTGACAAACACTAACTTTCAATTAGTGCTCATTCTTCAATTAGTTCAGCCCTTACACCTGTTGGCTTCACTTTTTCACTGGGTTGCTCTCAGATGCAATGAATCTATTAGTCCTAAAACTTAAACTTCAAGTATGTTTTGCCGATGAGAATGCAAGAAAGAAACCGTAAATTTCTGACTGCATTTCTTTACGCTCTGTTGTTTTTTTGTTTCTCTTTCCCTTAAGCTGCAATCTGCTTGCATCTCTCTCTGCTCTTCTCCTTGACTTGACCAACTGAACTGACTGAGTTCGAGAAACACTGTTGGAGGATTCATTTAGCTCAGCCATTTAAACAACGCTCACTTCAAGTCACTTCACATGGCCATTTGAACGATTTGTTCAAAATGGTGCCACATCATGATAAAACTAAAAAGAATATGACCCAGTGGACAAGTTATCAGCCTCCACATTTAAAGTAGTTTTGGACTCACACACTCGTGCTTTCATAAATGAATTCTCTGTGTTGTTTGCAAATTGCAAACTGTTAAAAACTGTATAGAAAAATTTACTCTTGCTTAATAGATGTATTCATAAGTCATGCTATTTACAAGAGGCAATGGGGCTGCATGGGATCACAGTCACACCACACTCCTATAAATTATCATGATTGAAACAATCATGATTCAAAACTGCCTACTGCTGGTTCACCTGCTTGTTGTTGTGCTGTCTTAAACTCACCTTTCATTAAATGATTGATACTTTATTCATTTCCTTTCTGTCAGTGATGGAAGACTTGGTCGTTTCTTAGTGATTTCTGAAAGTTTTGCAAGGTTATCTGTAGATGTTATCTGATCTTTGGAACTTATCATCATTCTGGATCTCATACTTGGATTGAGGAAGAAAGTCCTGCCAGCTTCTAGAAAGGTTAAGGCTGCATATTTTCCCCCGCAGAAAACCTCGATCTTCTTGTTTACGTTATGTTTCCACTAACAATGAAACACACCCTAGTTTGTAGCTTGACCACCATGTGATTTCAAGTTTGGTAATATTAAAAGGTTTTAAAAATATTCCCGGAATTCCTTGACCTTTCAAGTAGAGTTAAAATATGAAATGACCAAAGTTGTAATGGTTAAGACTTTGATAGCCCGTTGCCAGAATCAGAGCAGGATTGTACGAGTTCACTGAAATACAAAGTAAAATTTCCATGCTGAAAGCTCTTGCCTGCCCAGTTTTCACCATCTGTATTTGTGCTTTGCTTTCCCAGTCAGTGTAGTTTGTAATCAGGCATGGATACTGTAAGGGTAAAGGTGTGGAAGGCCTAGAAGAAGCAGAACAAAGAGATGTTAATGTTAAAGCCATTTACAAAATATTTCCTGGCATGATGGCGCAACTGCTTATTGGCCCATGAACAAGTTATACACACCATTAAAAACTTGAAGGCCCTCCTGCTGACCTCACTAAATCCTATGTCCTTTAACATTATGTTCCTTTAACACTCATGTAGAGAGCAAAATTCTACAGGCTCTTCCTTCTCGGGAACATTATTGAGCCATTGTTCTAAACGTCTTAAGAAAGTGACAGGTTTATTATCCCCCGGATGAGTGTGTAGCACCCCATGATGTGTTCCTGTGCTGAAAAGATACACCTGATGTCAAGGCAAGTGGGAGTTGCCTGACAAGATATGAGGATGCGTGCTGTTAACAAGGCATCAAAGGAGCCATGGCCAAGAACAGAGAAATACCAATGAATAAAACTTTAATCACTTTGGGTAGCCCAACCCAGGTATGTAACAATGGCTTAAACAAATTCACATTTTGAGTGACAGGTTTACAGACGGTGGCACCCATGCCACCAGTCAGATAATGTTTGAATGTGCCAAACATGTTGCACCCTTGGCAGACTGTCGCCTTTTTCATCCAGTTAAACTGTAAATCTGCCCACAGCCACGCACTTCATTAATGATAGGAACGTTCAGACAAATTGTGCAACCCAAACGGTGTCACGAGATCAGAGAGACAGGAAAAGCACACAAATCTCCTGTGCACTTTCAGGTCAATTGAACATGCAAGCATACATTTTGAAGGTCACGTTTACTACTCAGCACGAGGTGTGTAAGGATTGTCTCGTTTTCTGACGACACAGCAAAGTGAGCAATGCTGTTGTCAAGCATATACTGCATATACCTCTAAATTTGACTGTTTTATTTCAATATACAGGAAATTGTGTGCTGCTCTAAAGTTTAAAGAAAAAAAAAACTATGGACTCGAAAGGCAACGCTAACACAACCTCAGGGTAGTCATACAGCTTGATGTTGTCTTTTCAAAGACAACCTGTAACTTGGTCAATTTGTTAAAGGAAAATTCAGATATTTTTAAACCTTGGCACTATATTTAAACACTGATGGTGTGTAAATGATTCATACCTACTAAAAGTTTTGGAATTCACTCAGCCTGGTTGCACAGTAATCCTTTTGGTCAGTGACAGACTTTGTTGTAAAAGAGTGAAATCCTTTTTGTTAACCAGAAGCACAAATCTCCGATTGACGAGAAGTTTCATGCTGAGGTGAGTTGTTTTAATCAATGCCTCATCTAGTTTGTTGAAATCAGCTCAATATTTGGATTTGGAAATAAATTCTAGTTTCTTGGTAAACTCCAGATTCCTTTCTCCAACTTTTACTCAAGTCACGACCATCGTGACTCCTCCTCGTACTTCTTGCTAAATGATTTTATCCTTAAACAAAAATGACCATCTCCGTAGGAATCCTTTCCGCAATGAGACGCTGAGAAACAATCTCAGCCTGTAAGTGAGAGAAAAGGGCACTTTAGTGGATGTAATTTTTTGGTAAGGCTGGATCATTTACACAAACAAAAGATTCAGGACCCAGGTTTAAGAATAAAATTAAAATGTGTGTGGTGACCTTTTACTGTAAAGTGAAGGCACACAATAGAAACTGTGCTAGCCTTTGCAAGCTTCAGGTGACCCGAGATGCAAACTCACAGCACTATCATAATAGCACTACATAATGAAGTCTTTAACTATGCAGAATTGATCTATTATTTATTCCTCTGTCCTCTGCATGTTGAACAAATGACTGTTCCTTCTAACTAAATGATATATGAGATGCTTAAGTGTTTCTCAGATGTGAAGGATAGCTGATCATATCAACAGATGGTTTCACAGATTATTTACAATTATTTCATCTGTTACTTAAATATAGTACTTTCAGACAACATGGAATAAACCACTATAACCTTGACTGACAGTTTTTAAAAATATATATATATTTAATGCATAAACAAAGTTTTACAAATATGCAACATTTAATCAACAAATCAATCAGTGAAACATCAAGTTAAACAAAACTTACATTTTTTGGTTCATGATAAAATACACAAATAGTGTGAAAGAATATTTACAGATAGACTTATTTACATTCTTCATACATTGAAAGGTCAAGTGTATAAGATTTTTGTCTTTTTTGTGCCATCCATCCATTGAGGCTTTTCCTCCAAACATAATCAAGTATTTTTGTGGCCTGAACCTAACCAAGTAGTCTTGGTGGGTAACCATAATTGCCCAGGTTTGTTATGTAAACATAACCAAGTGGATTTATTCCTTAAACTGAACCAAACTGCAACTGAAAAGTTAAAATAATTTAAAAATATATACAGTTTCTGCCAAAATATACCCCTGAATCCTTCACACTGGACTGTAAATGCCATTTGCGTATCACCGCTCTCTCTGCATAGATGTGCATACTAAACATAATCAGAAGGAGTGATCTCGATTGGATCACCTTGTCTGATTTGTTCTTCAGTATCCTGTTGTTTGACCTCAGGTTCATGGTCTTTAACGTGTGTCTCATCATCTTTATTCTCTGTTTCCTCACTAGCTACTCTCCCTTCTTCCATTCTTTGTAGCTCTATCCTCAGTTTCTCTTTCACATTCAGCAGAATTTCATCTTCGATGGCTTTTTGCTGCTCCTCCCTCTCTTGCCTCTCTTTCTCAGCCTTCTCCTTTTTCTCCTGTTTCTTGAGCTTCCAGAAAAAGCGCAGGTTTTTCTCAGGGTAGGTGACTTCGGCCAGCGGCAGCTTGAATATCTTGTTGGTTCCCGTTGTTAAGAGGAGGAAAGTGAGGGCAGAGAGACAGAATGGCCAGGTACAGGCTGGCAGACCAAACTGAAGTTGCAAAAAAAACCAAAAAAAAACCCAACAATTAGTAACTTTTAATATGTAAATTCATATATAAATAGGAGTGAGAGAAAACATGTGCTTACCCTGGACATGATATTGGCAATGGCTGAGCCGAGGTAAGCACAGAAAAAAGCTGCAGAGGAGGAGAAGAAAGACAACATGAGATGACATTCACGTGAATGCAGTCATCATAGATTACATGTTTGCTCTCTACCAGCATTGCATAGGGTTATGTGTTATGTAATCATCCCGTCTGAAATACTACTCACCACATGTGAGTGCAAGCAGGTGCACCTGCCAGGTGAGAGCGTAAAACATCCCGCCGATGGCAATGCAGGCTAACACACAGTTGTACCCCCACAGGCCGAAGTAAATGTCTCCAAAAGGAGCTGCCAGAGCCAGACCTGCAAAATAGTTAAATCATAGTCATCAAGGAAGTGTCAAATTCAATTTAAGTTTGTTTTATCTTAATCCTATTAATGTTGCACCTTTAATGGATATTTTTCTCATCATCTTGGAGTTGGAACATATTGACTGTGGCTTGAATTCATTCTGTAAGCATGTAAGGAAGCAAAAATCAATTCCACGGGTTATTGAGGTGAGATAGAATGACTGTTGAATTAGACGTTGGTTATTGTGCACCCTTCCTCTGTTGGCTGCCTGTCACGCTTTGTCTGGTCCTCTCACCTGAAACCATGCCCACGGCAGATCCCAGGACAGCATGAGCACAGGTGATGGGGGAGGAGATGAAGAGTGAGATGATGAAGATTCCTCCTGTCCAAGGGTTGTCGCAGCCATACACCTGGCCTATTCCCACAGGAACCGACATGAACAGCTAGGGAGGAGCAGACAGGGAGTTTCAACACTACTGTAGAAGCAGACTTTTTCACTCTTGTTGCTTTGTTAGACTTCTGACTGCTTGACTGATTCATTAACAGACACTCCTCTGTTAGAAACCAACTGAACATACTGAGTTGAGTGAGCAGATCAAGTGCCCTGCAGGAAAAAAGTTACTTAGTGTTGTAGGACCTAACTTCGACCCTGTGTAAGTCAAAGAACAAATGACATGTTCTAACAATGAAAAAGATGAGGATGTTCAACTGGAAAATCAAGCAAAAGGGAGGTATTTTGAAAGAGGTAACATACAAAGACAACTCCTGGCCTGTAACTGACCTTGGCTACGTCGATTTCAGCCCAGGTGATGTTGGGGAGCTCTGAGCGAGGTTGAATGAGGACTTGGGGAAAGTGGTGGTTGTAGTGGCCAGTGGCAACCATGTGTAGACACACCAGGATGTTGAAGGGCAGGGTGAACACCGGCAGATCCCAGCGACTATTAATTGATGCCAGGGCACTGGACACAATTGGGCTGAAATAGAAGGATGCACCGAGACTTAAGATTTAATCCCCATTGAACTCACATGCGACAGTGACTCCTGTTCTAGCCACTTAGTAATTAAATCATTGGTTAGCTTTATGGCTGCCAGCATTGGCAATGATTGACTGAGGTCAAGTTGCTCATTCTAGAAACATAAAGTTTCTTTAAATACAGTAGATATGCCGAGCTGAGACGTGTCAACCCTTAAAGTCATCACATTTATATGTTCATACTACAGTAAACTGATTTTTTTTTTTTTTTTTAGCTTTCGTTCATCTACCTCTCATTTCTTAGAATATGAGTCCACTCTATCATTTGACTATTAGTCAGTGTAGTTGCTTACCACATCATGGACATGAAGATGTTGGGTAGCAGGAGCCACCAGTACCAGTCCCCCGCGTTGGAGAACACAGCCATCAAAAGACCCACCAGGATGCCATTGTAACCATACAGCCCAGCAGCTATTGCACTCCTGAGGTAAAGTGATTAGAAAAGTGAAAATAAAAGTGAAAATACTTCCTGTTGTGCAACGCAAGGTAAAATCATCCAGATATCAGCAAGTATGTCCCGCTTTCTCTATACACTAATTCCAGTTTAATTAAATATTTTTGTTTAGCATCATTGAGCGTTCAAACCTGTTCTGCTGCAGAATGAGGGCAGAAATGGTGGCAAAGAGCGTGCCCACAAAGCCATTGAGAGCCCACCAGTAGTTCTGCAGGATGAGGCCGGCGAAAATGATGAGGCCACTCAGAGGGTTGTTGACGAACATCACCTGAGCAGCTCCACGCAAAACCCAGTCCAGCAACTGCAGCAAGAAGAACTGCTCTGGAGGATTGAAAGAGAGAACGGACAGAATGCTTTGACGTGTTTTCCAGTGATGCTTAACAGGCTTGTCATCTTCTCAGGCTCTCAAGTGGCCTTTAAGCCACAAGTTCCTGTCATGAGGTTATCAGCGGCACATAGATATCATACACATACAGCACATTCATCTCTTTCTTGTTATTGAACGTAGTTGTTCTAATCTTCGCACAGTTAATGCAAAAGCGACATTAAGTGGGCCACTCTCAAATCTGTGAATGAGATCAGGATACAGTGAATCTACTGAACTATCTTGCGATCATGATCAAGATATAACTTGTGTTGACTTACTTTCCATCCATTTTCCAAATGGCTGCATGTCTCCAGAGAAGTAGGAGATTCCCTTGAGGAAACAGGCTCTGGTCCTCTGCAGGGCTGTGGGTCTCGGCTCCATCAGGCCCTTCTCCTTCCTGTCCTCCTGGGAGCTATCATGCTCAGACGGCGGGGCAGGGTGTGCCATAAGGGGCTGGAGCTCCTTCACCGTTAGGGTAAGAAAATGATTAGAGAATTTGAATACAAGGACTGTTTGAAGCATCTTATCTTACTGTACATCTAAACTGTGATCTGCCTTACAGTGCGGGTGGTGGCAGGACAGGTAGTGCTCAGTGCAGCAGAGGTGGAACAGCCGATATTCTTTTGAATATCCTGAGAGAAGAAAAGGTATCACTCAGAACCACATTATGTTCATCACTACTTAATACTTAAAAATAAAACAAAATACATATAATTGTGTAAGATATTTATAAAACTGAGAACTAATTGTCCATTCTAAATTATGCATTTATTACTTTATTTACTGCATGTTTAAAATATTAATCACTATTTATTTAAGTTTGTTATATCATGCCAGTATGTTGTTCTACTGTGCTCAATGATTTGGCTTAATTGAATTTTGATTAATCATTCATCAGAATCAGATAAATGAATAATCCACCTAATCTGAATTTCTACCTAATCTTCTTAAAATATTAGCTCATTCGATCGAACAGGCACACATTCAGTAATGTTTAGTCGCAGTTCAATGTCCTGCTGGGCTTTAACAAACATTTACAAGTGTTCCTACCTTTGTATGATGTGATTCAGGCATATGTCCCAGAATAGACTCGGGCTACATGGGCTGCCAGCTTTTCTCGAACGGCACAACTCAGACTTCCACTGGAGGCTTTTATGCTACCAGACCAGAGAGAAAACCCCACCTCTTCATCTCCTGTGCTTGATATCTTCAGGAATCACTGACGAGGCACAGTGATAATCTTTGTCACACCCAAGTCCCTCTACACACACACAGGCATGCAAAAATATCTAACACTGACAACAATAAATAACCTGAAGGTGAAGTCAAGTGAAGACAGGCTGTTTGTTGTGCAATGCAAAATGCTGCAAAGTCTAAGGCAACAGCCGGGAGGTCATGACCTTCTCTTGGATCACTGTCACTGCCTGATCCTGAGGCCAACGTGGTGTAAAATGGGTTACCACCAATTTACACACCAAAATCTGCTTTTTGTTGCTCCAGGAAGAGTTCTGCTTGAAACCAGCAGATATAACATATAGATACCATATATATAAGCTGTCTATTGTGAGTCCAACAATTTTTGCGACTGTGAAATGCCAGTGCCAAACATTCCCCATTTCTTACTTGTTGATTCAGCAGAGTGGTTGATTTCCTTTGGCTTATGTCATAGTTAATTGAATATGATTGTGCTTTTGGTTGTTGGTCAACAAAACAATCAATTAGGAGCCATCACTTTGGTGGCCTGTTTAGCTGGACTGGGCCGCCAAACTGAAGCGTTTGTATTTGATGAGTGATCAACCACAGAGTGAACTGTGATAGGCATTTTGGTAGTTTTTGGCTATAAATGAATAAATGAATCATTTTGGTTTGAATCCCCCCCCATTTTGTTCCCTGGGCGCCTGAAATGACAGCCCACTGCTCCTGTGTGTTTCACTGCATGTTACTTGTGCATGTGTGTATTTCAATCAGTGATGGGTTAAATGCAGAGAAGTAATTTCCCATCTTGGGATTAATAAAGTATAATAAAATTAAAATAAAAAAAAAAAATTAGGGTCCTGGTTCAGTAGAGCCGTCATCAATGGTATCGCCTTAGCTTTTCCTTCTATGATAAGTCATATGTAATGTGAAAGAGGTTTATTGCCATGTATTTATAAAGAAAAATGCCTGTTTTTAACTTTTATTTTGTCATGAGAAATTAATATTGGACTTTTGTTAAAAGGGTTTCCTGAAGTTCATACTGATAAAATAAGTAAAGATTAAAAGAAACAGTGTAACATAACTGTTTCAGAGTTATGAAAAAAATTTACAGTCACATATTGACGAGATTGTTTGCGGCAACAGTGACATTCGAACACTGTCAAAGCGCTTTGTGGGGATGTCACAGGTAATAAATTTACAAGGTAGATCCTGCTTTTCCTGTAGTCATCACCTTGCAGCATGCTTACTAAAGCAGTGAGAGTCACTAAAAATGTACTGTATGTCAAGAATGACGCCTCTGTAGCAACCCTGCTCAGTAGTTCTGGAAGAAGTATTCAGTATTTACAGAGGTTTTTACTCGTGTAAATGTATTATACATCACTGGGTGAAGATGAATAGCCTAAAAAAAAGAGTGATGGCCCAAAAGAGATTTCCAGCAGTTATTTTAAAATTGCTGAAAGTGGACTGACAAACAGGTATGCAAAATATCTGCCTCCAGCCAGATCACACCACAGATCTTTCTAGGAATTTTTGTTTCTGGTAAGCACCTCCTGTTATTACCTTTCTGCCCCTTTTTGGATAAAGAAATCGTTTGTTCAATTAAATGTTCTTTTTTTTTTAATTTTATGAATGTAGTGACCTGAACAATCATCAGTGAGAATAAAGCTGTTATGTCATCATGGCAGTTATCATTTTCTCCTTTGTGGATATGATGTGACATATTCACCCTTTGTGCGTATCTTTACATCATCGTCTTGCATAATCATGCAGCCACTGGTTGCCTTTACATTAAACAGAGTGACAGCACACTACCACTCGCAGCTCAACATTTCCCCTTGAAAAATAAATTCTAAAATAATAAAAATTGAAATATTGTAGTTCTACATGTTGGTCCGCTTGGATATACAGTATGTGAGTTGACATTTTCAATTTTCAACATCGACATCTCTCTCATTTCCCTGCAAACACAAAACGATGTTGTGTGGTGGCAAACTAATACATGAGATATTCTTCTTTCTGCAAAATCTACTTCAGAAACACCAGTAATACTTCTATTACTTGGTGCAAATGGCGCTCAGAGTTAATGCTCTCTAATCAGCTTTTTCAATTTCCTGCAAAAATAAATATAAATATAGGACATAAAAATTGGATGGAGACTTAAGTGACTAGTAATTCAAAATATCACTGTTGCGTAAAATCTTTACGTTTAATTCTTTTAGTGGTTTATGTAATCGTGTATCTAATCTACGGCAGCTGACGTGCTGAATGTTCAACATGTTCCGAGCTTTAACCTGTCAGTCTAGTTACCTTGCAGATACAGAGATTTTGGAAAATCAGTGCACTGATCTATGGAGCAGGACGCATCGGAAGAGCAGGTTGACAGGGACATCTAGTGGAAACATAAGAAACTACACATAAGTGTCAATTCCCCTCCTGTCCTCCATGATCTTTTGACCTGTAGACGTCACTCTGGATCAAACCAACAAATTCCTCTGGATCTGTTCATCTTTAAGCAGCCTCTTCACTGCAGACCGAGGAGATTTTCTCGTTGAGGATACACAAACTCTGCCAAAATAAAACTAATCAGTCCAAGCTGCAGGATCAGACACTCCTGACTTTGTTTTTACAGAAACAGATCTGACAAGATTAGAAAAGGCAGCCACATTCTGTATTTTCATGCAGACGACCCACCCTCATGAACACACAAAAAGGACGGAGCAACAAAACTATGCCCCTATGCGTGTGTTTGTTTCTCTCTCTCTCTGTGTGTGTGTGTGTGTGTGTGTGTGTGTGTGTGATGGGGTAGTGGGTGGTGAAGGGGCTCTCCAGTCTCTGCCAGAGTCTATGGAACCTGATACTTGATGACTCCCCATCACAAGAATGTGAGTTTCCTTCTCTTGGAGCATCTGGCCCAGCGCCCGGCCACATCTCCATCTGTGTGTGTGTGTGTGTGTGTGTGTGTTGCTTGTAACTATTTGCCCCTTTTTCAGAATGAGCGGCCTCTTTCAGCACACTGAGACTTTCTTTGCATGATGGTTGTCTGATTTGTTTTCTCAGTCTTCTGCAAATGTGCTGTCAGTTTCATTTGCAACTTTCTGTCTGGAGAATTGTTGCATCCAGGCTTTGAGCTTTGGGCAAATAAAAAACAAAACTGCCCTTGAATCTTCATTTCTAACACATTTTCATATCATGTAAACATTTTATGAGGATTCAAGTAACCTAATGCTGATAATAACAAGTGCTGTGACTGTTAACAACCTACACAAGTGTGACATCGTGGTCAGAGGTGTTAAAGCACCACACCACACTCCTAGCAGTCACATTCGCATCTATGAAAGTAATGTTTCTGCTGACCTCCAGTATTTTATTCCCAGCTTGCTTTAGTACTTCTGGATGTTTCAGTGCACTGTGGTATTACTGCCAGGTGTGGTTACAGGTGAAACAGAGCACCCTTCAGACCACACCTGACAAATGCCGGGTGTGGTCAGGTCAGAGGTGCAACAGACGTGAAACTTTTGACCAGAGAGGGCAGTAAAGCCCTGCTTTTTCAAGTTCCTCTTTACCTTCAGGTCCTGGGAGCATGTGAGGAAACCTGCACAGATGCAGGATAACACCGCAACACTGCAGGGACTCTGCTAACTACTTGTTATGCTTCCTGGTTATTAAATCAAGACTGAAATGTTAGTGTGAGTGGAAAAGCTAAAAATGGAGTTTCTATTCAGAACAAAGTAAATGTTTGCAATATTGATTTTAAGATATTCGCTCTAATATTCTAAATGAATTAGCGTTAAGTAATGTGTGTGTGTGTGTGTGTGTGTGTGTGTGTGTGTGTGTGTGTGTGTGTGTGTGTGTGTGTACTACCTTTCCTCAGCACTCCCTGCAAATTCCTTGCATTTTCGCCCTTTGTAAAAGAGGAGATAATTTGCCAAAAATGGTCAAATATTTGGGCGCCTTTTCCTCCTCAGGAGCTTCAACATAAAATCTGTCTTGTAGCCAGTTTCTTAAAACACTCTGACACTGGAGAGGATAGATGTCTGCTGCTGAAAAATCTCAAAACTGTGTGTTTTTTTATGCTGTAAAACTTCTGTATTATCAAGTTAAATATTTATCAACACAAATCTGTCTTCTTTTCAAACAGACTCAAATAAAACTTGTTTAGATTTGTGGACATACTTTTTAAAGGCTCTAAAGGTAATTCTCGATGAGGCTGATAATATTGGACCTGATGAGCCAAACATCAAGACAGAGCAGACACGGAGGTTTACCAAGAAGTCTTGGCTAACTGCATGCAGTGATGCTAATGCTTCAATTTGCTTCCCCTGCCTCCTTTTTCAAACATCAGGATCAGATTCAGACTGGTGTGACTGATTTCAGACATTTTTCAGAAATGTTTGACACTAGAAGGGCTGTTTTCAATCCTTGTCCAATATTCAGCTTACATAAGTGTGATGTGGAAAATTGAAGCCTCAATCACACAGACACTGAGAGTGCACTTTACCATTTTACATTTTAGAAGTTTAATTTGGAAATCCAAGAATGTTTTCATATTATAATAACATTCCTGAGTTTTAATTGAGGATGAAGGAGGGAATGTAATCTTAATGGAGTTACACTGCCTACACAGGCCTGGCTATGCAAGACTATGGATGGGATATAGAGATCAAATGTCACTATACATGCTGTACTGTGTGTGACTCTATCTGCTATTTGATTTGACAGTAAATAATAGTACAGACTCAGTGTAATCAGTGTGACTGATTACACACAACCAACCTAAAACCACATCTAAGAAGGTTAAAACCCAGAAAATGGCAGAACTGGCAAAAACTGGTAATACTAATACAGTAATACTGTTATGTTAAATACACTTTGTGGACAAACGTATCCGGAAACACCTCTTCAAGCGGCTGTTTTTCGGGGGTTGTGGCTCAGCCGCTTACCTCCAGTTAAGGGAAATCTCAGTGCTTCAGCATACCAAGACATTTTGGAAAAGCTTTGCTTCCAACTTTGTGGAGACAGTTTTCTGGCATGACTGTGCCCCAGTGCACAAAGCAAAGCTCCATAAAGACATGGGTGGATGAGTTTGGTGTGGACAAACTTGACTGGCCCACACAGAGCCCTGACCTCAACCCCATCCAACACCTTTGGGATGAACTGGAACGGAGATTGTGAGCCAAGCCTTTTGGTCCAACATCAGTGCCTGACCTCACTGTTGCTCTACTACATGAATGGGCAAAAATTCCCACAGAAACACTCAAAATCTTGTGGAGAGCCTTCACAGAAGAGTGGAAGCTGTTACAGCTGCAAAACTGTCTGTGTATTTAGACTGCAATGTCACTGAAATCCCTGTTGGTGTGATGGTCAGGTGTCCCAGTACTTTTGTCAGTATAATGTACGGTATATGTGATTTGTAGTAAATGGGCTCAAGCGTGCAAAGTCAGTGGTATAGTCCTTTAAGACAACAACTCTTGAAGAACTAAGCTTATCTTGATCAGATTATAAGGATTTTCCTGTAGTTGATGGTTTCCCTAAGCAGTCAGTGCTGATAAGGAACAGCTAACTCAATTCTTTTTGAAAACAAAACACACTGGTGTTTAAAAATTAAGACGTTTCACCAGTTACATGCCATTGCTATACACACAAAAAAGTTTGTTTTTGCACGTTATTTAAAATTCTGTTTGCTTCCCCTTTGGCACTGCCACTTGAGAAACATCATTAGGTGGCTCACTCACTTGCTTTCAATGAAGTGCTGGATTCTGTTTCCTTTCTTTAACATTCAATAAACTGCACTTCCCAGAAACCAAAACACGATACAGACATTTGTGTGTGTGTGTGTGTGCGTGTGTGTGTGTGTGAGAGAGAGAGAGAGAGAGAGAGAGAGAGAGAGCAGGTATGTGTGAAGACAAAGGCTCTCTTGTTCACAGTGGTGCTTTATCCTCATTACACTCTTCATTTGTTTACACTGTTAACTCTCCCACTTCCTCCATCCTTCACTGCCTCTCTCTCTTTCTCTCTCTCTCTCTGTCTCTCCCTCTCTCTCTCTCTGTCTGTGGTGACACATTCATTCAGCGCTCGATCTGCAATCAGCGCCTACACTCACGACATGAGTCGCAGCTCAGACGTGTTACTGTAAAACGTAACGTAAAGTAGTTTGGATGAAAGAAGCGATTGGAGATGACCTGGGGGAAGGTGCAGGAGGCCCGTTGATGAGTTGTGTCAGCGGGTGCAAGGAAGACATGAGCGAGGGCAAAATTAAGGGGTTAAACGTGAAGCTGAGTCTTGGCTCGCAAAGAGACAGACCTGCATAATTAAAGTCAGACAGAGAAAATGGGAGCTGAAGAGAGAGAGAGAGAGAGACAGAAATGAAGAGAACGAGGGAGAGACACAAGGAGAGAAAGAAGGAGAGTGAAGGAGAGCAAAAGACAGCACGTAATTGGTTCTATGATGGCTTCCAGCTGCATGGCACTCAGCCAAACCAACTCTTCACGACATGCACACACACACACACACACACACACACACACACACACACACACACACAAACACACACACACTCATTTTGAGTCACCATAAACATAAGATCTTGGTAGTTTTTGACAATATATGTTAGCAGCTCTGACATGCTTGGTGGTTCAACATGAAATATTCATTGTGTGATTGAAATAATGACCTGCTACCTGCAATACTTTCTTCCTGATCTGGTGGCTGGAAATGCGTGACATAAATTTAAATGTGTGTATTTAATATAGTTTATCCAAACTGGCTGCAGGACTCAGGGGCCTTTATTGTTATTTTTTTTAAATGGATGCACTTCTGCAGCAGAGAGTTTTGAGGCACAGCAGCAGCTTTTGTGGGGTGCAGGAGAAGACTGGGCACCACACTGATAAGCTGTGCTACAGAGGAAATTATATTTCACATCTATTACTGTAAACAACTCACTTCTGCACTAACAGCAGGATCTCAGTTTAGCCACGACCCATATGTGCTGGTGAACAACTTAAAGCTTGTTAGATGCTTTTGTAAAGATTCTTCTGTAAACAGTGAAGTGGAAACTCAGCTGGAGACGTGACAAAGACTCACTGACGGCTGATTTAAGCACATATGGGCAGATGTGAATGGGTTTAGCGGTGATGTATGTTTGTGCGTATGTGAATGCTGGAGGCATGATGTAGCATCTGTTTGAGAGATAGTAAATTAGCAAGTTTCTCTGCGAGGGAAGCGACAGAGTGTCACTCAAAACAAATTGCTGCACACACAGACACACACACACACTCCCTCATAGAGAACACACAGCACAACATAACCACACAGTCATCACCCAAGCTATCATAAACATTAAATAGGGGAAACATGATAGATAACTCAGGGACAAGTCAGGGCTGTGTAGCAGGAGGAGAGCGACAGATTAACACCCATGTTAACAACTTGCAAACACAGCCAACAAATAAACGATCACAATGAATTATGGTAATGGAAGAAAACAAATTCAGATCGATTCAATTCAATTTCTTTAAAAACACATACAATCACAAAAAAAGTTATGACAGTGTTAATTAACACTGAGGCAAGCCAAACTAAACAAACTGTTATTACATATTGCATGAATCCAAACATCACAGTGATGTTCAGTTCTCATTCTGCCTCACAGAGATTGATTTTTTTCCAGTTCCAGTTAAGGGACTATGTTTTCAAAATGCAAATTCGCTATCACAGATGTTCCTACAAATGACTTCTAAAACCTGACAAACATACAAGACAGAAGTCATTAAAAATGACTTTTCTTTTTTATGTTGCAGCCAAGCTTGGTTGAAATATTTATCAGGACAGAGACGGGGAAGCAAATTCTTGGCCAGTTTAACAGCTCATTTTCAGCTCTAACGTCTGTCTCTGAAGGGAATCTCTCTAACTGACATGCAGCTAACTCTTTGTTTTACACTGCAGGTTAGTCATGGGCTGTTCAGTAATACTGTAACTCCTGAAACAAGGCTTCAGATGGCTAATCCACGTCTTGAGTCAGTAAAGCCGTCTGCTGTTTGACATTCTCACAGCTTCTTGCTCTCGCTCCCTTCAGCCTTATAGTTGCCTGGAGGTTTTATCCACTAAGTCAAAACACTGGCAGCTCCAATATTTTAATTTCTTTCTGAAAACTGATTTTCTCCCTTGTGGCTCATGCTCATCTGTTTTTCATGTGGCCGTGACCAGGAGAATAATGCCATTAGAGCCCAAGTAAAGACAAGAACACTGTTTGGATCAAATAGAGCTTGATGAGGGCTGGAAAGAGCAAGTAAATGTATCTATGTGGGACGCCAAATCTCTCTTTCTCCCTCTGCCCCTCTCGCACTGATGGATGTCTATTGCTCTGCTCTCAAACAGATGGCTGAGGCATTAGGACGGGGCTCTTCAGAAATGAGAGAAGTAAAATTATTATCTCTGACATTTCAATGCAGCCTTTAGTCCAAGCTTCCATGAGGGCTTCCAAATCCATTCAAGCTAATCTAGACCCCTCTTCACACACAGCTTATCCTCCTCAAGTCTCTTCCTCTTTAAGCCCCTTGGATCACTGCTCATCAAAATCATCTCCACCAATTTACAGTGTGTAGAGCGCACCCACAACATAAAGACACCATGGTGTAATGACATTTAAGCCTTCGGATACTGACTGGAAGTGGCTGTATCCTTTTCTCTTGGTGTTCATGGCCTCAGCAGGAGACAGGCCAAATCCCAGGCTATGGCATGGTAAATTAACATTGCATGACTTGACTGTAGTCTTCACTCTTGCAGCAATATGAGCAGTTATCAGAATCACACAAGAGTCTTATTATGCATGCTAGCAAATGACTAATCTTTAATGAGACCCACATTTAACCTTCTAATGGCTCTTTATTAGACTAACAAGCCATGCCCCATGTGTGTGTTATGTGTGGAAAAGAGATGTGAGTGTGTACATACCGCATGTGAGTGCAGCAGTGAAACACTAATTAAGCTGTCGGATGGTGCAGCAGATTAGGCAGGCCCCCTGCAGTTTCTTCGGCCCCGGTAGGCAAACAGGCTTCATCCTTCAGCCAGCCAACCCAAATACATCTCAGCCCAGCACTACCCAGAGCTCAGCAATAACATTAGTGCTCACTACACCCAAATATCTTTATCCCAGTGAGGCCGGATCAGATGCCTGCCAGAGCCAACAGCCCAGACTGCTGGGTGACTCAGAGAAGACTGGACAGAAATTTTAGCCTCAGCTGAAGGGAAGATAATAAACCCTTCTCACAAGGCTGCTCACAGCAGTGTTTTTGTTTGTACACAGATTTACTCATGTGCATTGAGCACATATGCACACAAACATGCATATGCAGAACTGCAGAAACTGTCACAACTGTCAGATGAAGTTCGTTAAGAAAAAAAGACGGGACTGAAATGTTAGGAGAGCAAAGTGTTTGTTTCATGATTTGAAAAACCACAAGGTTATAAAGTTCTTGTATGATGTGTGCCTGTGTGTGCTTTAAGATGTAGCTACACCACCACAAGAGGAAGGAAACTCGAGCCTTGGCTTTGCACAAATAACAGTTGAAACTACTGTAAGAGGCACGATGGGGCAAATGTTAAAATAACTAGCATATAATTAATGGACTTTTTTCTCTGTGTCTTTCTAGCTTTTTTTTTGCACATAATCACACACACACACACACACACACACACACACACACACACACACATACAGACTCATACTTTAATCTATTTCTCTCTTCCAACATTCACATCATCTTTTTGTGTATACAGCAATAATTACGATACATCTGCTGTCGGTTTACATAAATTAATGAGGTAAGTTCTGTTCTTTTTCTTCTCTTGTGGTCCCACTCACCACTGAAATATGTTTTGTGTCTCTGAAGGTTTTGCGAGTCCTGCATCTATGGTGGCTGCACATCCTGACCTTGGTTTAAATAAATCAGTGAAGGATGTTGCTGTACATTTCTCACTGTGTGAATAACACGTATCTTCTGCATGTCTGTTGGATTTGTGGGTTTTTCGTGCAGGGTGGCCAGAAATCCTGATCTGTGTTTCGCTTACATTTAATACAGTACCAAATACAGCAGCACCCTGTCCAAAAGGAACACTACATTACTCCACCTTACTGTGTGTGAATGACAAACAAACCGCAAACAAGGGAGGGATGGTTTCCACCTTTCAAGCAGTAACGTTCTTAGTTAGATTGGGACTATTTTGGTTGAGAGCCCATTCCAGGTTGTGTGCATGTACCTGTGTGCCTGTGCGTGGCCTGTGTGTGACTGAAACTCATCCTGGAGGATGTGAAGGCTGCTCTCCCAGGCTCTTAAAATGGCCGCCTGGAGACATGGAGCAATAGGGCTCCTTTTATTAATGCTACACCTTTGATTAATCTGAGCAAATCTGTTCCCCATCCAATGGCTGACAGCTCTGGGGCCGAGGCATGGACCCTAACACACACACACACACGCACACACACACACACACGCACACACACACAAACACTGTCAGCGAGTGTTGACACAGTCCAGATGTTGGCAGCTCTGTTCCAAATGAAAGCAAGGCAGACGGCCAACAACCTGAACCACTCTCCCCATCAAATGATATGTTTACAATAATACTGTTCTGAGACTCTAGAGACACATGCACATGTGCACGCTCATGTGTGCGTACACACACACACACACACACACACACACACACACACACACACACACGCATACGCACAACATGCAAGTACATTCTCAAAGCAGGGGAAATGGAAAGCCAGCATACCACATTGGGTGCAAAAGCGAACCAACTTGTGGTGGTGCAGAAAAATACACAGAGAACGAGAGAGAAAGAAGAAAGTTAGAAAGCAGAAAGAGAGTGGTGGGGTGACAAACAGACTGATCAAAAGAAAGGAGCGAGTCATTATCATTGCCTTGTTTGGATCTGTATATCCACTACTATGTCAGTCAGACAGAGAGTGGCAGGGGATGGAAAAATAATAGTGTAGTTATGTAATATGCCTCGGAGGGCTGGAGCTGAAACAGAGAAAAACACACACCACTGGTTCCATTACAGAGGCGCAGCAGAGGTCAGACTGTACCCACTTTTCTCTATAGCAGTGGCACTTAAGCATTTTCTGCCTCTGGACCCCTATGTGAAATTGCACGACCCACTTCTGGCGGGACCAAATGCTGAACTCTGATGCCGGACGTTAATTCTTTTTTTTTTCCTTTATCAGGCCATTTCACTTGATTAATTATTGGTGAGAGCCTTAGGGCTGTAAATATTCATTATTTCTCAAACATGAGGCATTTATCACAAGGATTAAAAACATGATCACAAATTTATGTGATGCCAAATATTTTTCTCATAACATAAATCATTTGGCAAACCTTTTTTTTTTCCTCTCAAAACTGCCTGGGGGGTCCTGAGCCCCAAGTTGGGAGCTCTGTTCTCTTTTTTCTTTCTCACACACGCACACACACACTTGTGTTGACACACTAAAGTACCTACACAGGTGTTTTCATCTAATGACTGAGAACATTTCTGTATGTTGACACATAACCAAACATTGTCAAAATGTGTCTAATGAGCAGCCAGTCAGTTTCAGTCTGCTGACTCGAATCAGTCGTTTGTTCTCAGCATGTTGCTCCTCACTGTCATACCGTGTCAAACAATCAAGAGTGCCTGACAGCTCAAAGCCTCTTCGTTTTGTGGACACGTGCGCTCGTGCAGGCATGTGCATGTGGGCACATATGCTCAGAAATGTGAAGATTTGTTTGGATGATATTTTATGCACTTACAGGTGTCGCAGTGTATATCATATTATCTTTGTTGCTGTTTTGACTGCTTCCTGGAGCAATAACAATCAGACAATATTTCATTGTTGTCGGCCCGATGAAGACAAGCCGCAGCAGGCAAAAAAAAGAACGATACAGTCAGATAAAGAACTTAATCCATTCATCTGCTCCAACAAGACCAGACAACAACAAAAGTGGTCCTGCTACTGCTGACAGTTAACCTCAGTTTGTCTGGAACTGGAGGAAGTTTTTATTCAGATTATAAAGAGATGCATTCACAGTCAGTCCTTTAAACACATAGACACACACACACACACACATGCACTTATTTGAAGCCCTCTGATATATTACATTGTGCTGTATCATAATATTGAATGATGATTTGTTTGTTGTGATACAGAATTTCCAGCAAAAGTGTTGAATAACTACCAGGAAATCACTTAATGCCATATGCCAGCCTGGACTGAAACTGAAAGATTCTCTATGCAAATGTGAAAAGCTTCTGTGTGTGTGTATCTTCCAAGCAGCACATCTTCAATCCGCTTCAGCTGGCCAAAGTGACAAACATAACAAGAGTTGATCTGCAAAAGGCCATCGAGACATTTTTGACCTGTTATGAAAAATTCTGGCATTAAAGCAAAGCACACAGATTGCGATTAATGCTAAACATTCTGCTTACCAAATAGAAAGCCACCGTATGTTTCTAATTGTTTGTTTTTTTTAGCTACACTGGCTGCATGTGCTCTGACGTTGATAATGTCTGTCTGTCTGTTGGTCAGTCAGTTCATTTTGGTTCAGATAGACGCACCTCAACAACTAAACGACTGCTGTGAAAAGTCACACCGACAGACTGACCGACTGCCCAGTGGCAGAATCCTAATGACTTCAGTGATTCCCTTACTTTTTTCCATTGTGCCATCACAAGGTTCACATTGGCCAAGTACAAGATGGCGTGGGGTAAAATTTGGTACAGCTAATGTTAGCATGCTAACACACTAAACTAAGATGGGGAACATATTAGAACTGTCATTGTGAACATTTTGACTGTGCATGGCCATAGACACATAAAATCATCAGCTGTTAAATAGAAAAATTTAAAGCTTTCATAATGTAGAAACAATACTGAATTTGTTGGTTAATATATCCTTGAAACAATATAGTAGAAATAAGGTTTGGAGGAGTGTACTTCACCACAGAGCTTGAAATGCCTGGCACTGCTGAAACATATGGGATGAATTATCTGTACAACACTGAGGAGGAGAAAGAGACAGACAGACAGACAGACAGACAGAGAGAGAGACAAGAAGAATATTTCCACAAAACGTTTAACTCAATAATTGAACGTTGCCTTTTATTTTGCTGTTTTCGGCCTTTTGAAGCTGCACTGTTCCATGCTATCACTGAGCTGATGGAAGCGTAATGAAGTGTGGAGGAACAGTGCCAACTTCAGCAGAAATGCCTGTGGTTCTGCCTTCCAGCCCAATACTAACAACACAGCAGACAAACGGTGCGCATGAAAACCAACCGAGGAGCTGAAATCATTTTTAACACAGAGACATGCTCCCTGTGCGTCACATAATCTCATCCACTAAGGGGTGTGTGTGTTCGCTACGGGGGTCCATTAATAAAATATGACTGTATCATATAATAGACTCGTCTGCCAAATTACAGGAGACAGAGAGACAGCTTATTAGGAGGATTGAGGGGGAGGTGTGTGTGTGTGTGTGAGTGTGTGAGTGAGAAAGAGAGAGTGTGTGTGTGCGAGATGGAGCCTGAATAGAGAGATTAAGTGGCCTACTCTCATCAAAAAGGCACATTACCTAAGTGTTGGCATCATTAATAAGACTAAGGCAGAGCCAATCTGCTAACAAAGGCTCTAACTGTGACCGATGAGACATGAGAGAGCTGGACAATTACTCCCTACTAGTGTACGGAGGAAATTCTCCTTTTCAGCTCCTTTTATATATTTTTCTTTCTTTTGTCATTCCACCGGCTCACAAAAATAAGCCAGTGATATGTGCACATACTCACATATATACAGACAGGTACATTTTTGCACATGCTCTTGCACATACACACACAAATCACACGCTCACGCACAAAACAGGGCACCGCTCTAAATCCCAATCAAACTGCCATGAGTCACACTGTCACCGTGGCAACAGTGGCCGGCTCCATGCGCAGCACAGTCTGTTACATCTCTAGTGCTTTTTTTTCCCCCCCTCTGTGCCACGCACAGACATAACCAACTTTCAGCTACAATAATTCCTGCACTGATCTCTCAAGCGGATCAATGAATAAAGCACTGGGGTGTGTTGGCTTGACTGCTTGAGGTCATAGTTCAGATGACAGATTTTTATCATTCAAATCCCTAAAAAAAAACCCACACATTTTGTCTTCCTTCCTCTCGAACTGGAAAAGCTGCACCTGTGTACCTGTCACATTTACTGCTTAGACTTGAGTGAGTGGTGATGCTCTGTGCCCTGTGGATGTGACATGAGGATTTTGAGGGGTGCTTGAGCCGCAGTCACACATTTCACCACCAGATGGTGTCTTCCATCACTGCCATCACTGTGCAGCAGAGAATGGGAGAGGAGGGAGAGACGAAGTGCGTTTCGATGTTGCCTGCACTATCCATCTTCATAAACACAAGCAATAGTCATCCTCTGAAAACACCAACAGAGATAAATTGAGGGGATGCTTGGTTACATGGCAGACTTCCTGGTTGGCCTGGACTCCAGGGCTGTCTGTTGTAAATCTGTGGCTCCGTCTGTGGCTTTGAATGTTCCTCAAACAGTCACTAATATTCATTGGCACTCAAATCCTGACTCAAATTTGAATCATTGTTTAGACTTGGGAACTGACTGTAAATAGTTAGTGATGATATTGATGAGTGATGATGTGATGAGTCCTATTTTAGCCCGCTTCACTGAGGGGACACTGCAGCATTTAGGAATCAAGCAGTCACAGCAAGGGCGAAAGACCAAAATTACTAATGAAAGGTAACATAAGTATGACATTCTAAGTTTATGTTCATACTCTGAGGAGCAGCAGTGAGACAAACTTGGTGCTGCCTAGATGCTTCTGTAAACTTCCCGAGGCCTCATTGTCTTTGAGTACAAGGCACAGTACAGAGGCTGAGCTTAGAAATAATTCATAGCTGAATCAGTTGGCATAGTGATAGTGATGAATTGCCAAAACGTCACCACAAACAATTGTGATAATTTATAGCTGCTTCAGATGGATGTGCTGCAGTCGATGATATGACAAGACTGGACAGAGACCAACAGAGAAGCACACTCTAACTTTTGTTTTCTGTCTTTTTGTTTTCTCTTCCAGAACGTGTGACCAGGACATATGCTGGTCAAATGCTGATTTATGGGGGTTTGATGAAGTGGGGAGAAATTGGGTGGAAGAATCAACAGTTTGAGAGTATAATCATCAAAGTCCCACCCACTCCATCTGTGATACACTTCAAAGCCCCTTCAAAGCCTCTCCCACTACAGGAAGCTCATACCCGTGGCTGGCAGCAATGTTAGGGATGCTGCTGGCTGTCGTGGGCCATCGCCGGACACTCGCTGGACTGTAGTTGAACTGTAGTTGGACTGTAGTCCACTACTTCTGCCACTTGTTGACTCTTGTTGGAGGATGTTTGACCAATTTGGGCCACCTTTTCCTCTCTGTATATATATATGAGCAGCACAGTTTGACAATGCCAGTAAAGCAAAACAAAACTTTTCTGTGTTACTCAAAGGTTTTTATCAGACATACACGAATTCTCAGTTTACATTCTGAGCATAGTGCATGTATGCGAGTCGTGAAAATTTGACTTGTTCATCTTCAGTTTTTGCAGCAAAGAAGCATTCTGGCGTAGTTTCAAAGCAGCAGGGCTCGACAACTTCTCAACACTTTGTCAATATGGTAACAATTCAGTGTGGGGTTTTTAATGTGTGGAGGGGCTCTTTACTTTTGCTCAATTCAAACCAGATTTTTTAGATGTACATACTGTTACATTTCCTTAACCCTAAACCCTACATTCCACAGGAGACTGGTTCAAAGAGGTTTGGAACATTTTCCTTTAAAAGCAGGCTGTTTGGGAACCTTCAAGCCCCAGCTGAGCTCCACAATGTGTAAACCCCATCCTCCTCCTACACTTACTGCAAATTTGTACAAACCTCCACTAGCATGACAGTCTGTATCTCCAGATACCGTATCATAACACTGATATGCACTTCTGTAATTGCACTGGAATATTTATGCCATGCACAAAAGACAAGATTTATAAAAGTTCTTGATTTTGTTATGTACAGCTGAAAGGTTTTGGAAAGATTTTGGATACCTCTGGGGAAAAAAAAGGTTCATTCAATTCAGTGCGTTTTCAAGGCTCTTTTCTTTTCTCCAGCATGGACCTCCACCTACTGACCAGGATAGAATACATTGTACCTTTATATTGCCATTTAATTGTTTTTAGTAACATTTTTCCCATATACTGCTTATATTTCACATATATTTTAATTGAGAAAATTCCCTTTTTTCTTTATCCAGGATCCTTTTTTGAGTTACAAAATGGAATTAGGTTGTACTCACTCCAGCTGTGGATGGTTTGCAATTGCTGCATCTTTTATCTTGTTAGTGATGGTGTTGTATGTGTTTCTATGCAATCCTTGTACCTAGTGGTTGTGCAAAGAACAACACTGTCTAGGAGGAAACTGGACTTGATACCAAAACTGAGAAAATCCACACATTGTACAAGATTGATGATCCTGGTTTTTCCCCCCTTTTAAGTGTAGCTCAGGCTCATCAGTCCATCCTTCATGCAGGATGTGCTTTGCTGCGCTGTTTCATCGTGATCACAGCCCTGGCGATCTATCTCATCCTCTCTCTTGTGCTGGAGGTGGAGTGGGGCCATGTGGGCTCATTTACAGGCATCAGTAGAGAGTGATTTGGGTGCAGCCCCACTGCAGCCCTGACTTCCATGAGAGGGGAATTTTTTTTCTTTCAGCCTAACACAAGTGATGCCAATGGTTCCATCAGCACCACTAGATACACTGAGACACATTTGGGCAGCTCACCCTGCAACCATGGTAACAGAAGAATTTTACTAGTTGGCAGCAGCCAATAGTGGGGCACTTCCCACTCAGCTCTGTCCAATAACAGAGCAGCCTGCAGCCCAGCCCACCAACAACTGACACTGATGGGCTAGAGCGGGCAGGATTTAGAGATGTAGGCTTGGCTAATGAACAAGTATGCAAGTAAGAGTGTGTAGGTATGTGTGTGTGTGTGTAAGTAAGTATGTGAGTGTGACAGAGTGAGGTTGCAGCATAATCTGATGAGGATTCCCTCACTTTTAACTGCAACGAGCAAACACGTTGTGGGGTAGCACTCATTCACTGAGACCATCTGACAATCAGCACCAACAGTGCAGCAAAACCCTGCTGTCATCTCGCTCCCACACACAGTCACACGCACGCTGCGAACACGCACACACACAGTTTCAACAGGCTCTTAGCACAAAATAATTTATCAGCCTTTATCAGCATGTGACAAAGCAGTTTGTATCGGATCAGAAAATCAAATCCTAACAAGAAAGAAGAAAATATGTGCCACCATCAGCTGTCAATAAAGTCATTTATTATTTCACACAATGGATAACATGAACAACTTCAACTGTAGTTCTTCTTAATAAGTGCTCAATGCTGCCAGCCAACAGAAGGGTAGCAAAAGAATGAGCTTTTCTTTCTGAGGAAAGAGAAATTAAAAAAAAAAAAAAAGAACCTACAAGATCATGAAAGATAAACATGACCAAAAGCATGCCAGCGGACATGGATATACATATATATTGCATGTATATATGTGCTTCTTACATATATCTGTATGCCAGCAAATGCAAATACAAAATATATGTGTACATTTACACATATATACTGTGGAGGATATATGCATATGCATGCGCATCTAGTATTTACTCTATATGTCAAATATTTGCAGTTTTTAATATTCATACAATGTACAAAAATGCTTCATGAATTAAAAAATTCATTACAAAAAGAAACATATCAAACAATGTACAAGTCTTGCTCCAAATTCAAATTGAAATTCAACTTTCGGCTTGTCTAAAATATTTATGCATACAATCAAATTGAGCATGCAAATAAAGGAAACCCACTCTAGAAAAAGGTTCAAATACACTATGTATACAAACTAAAATATGCCCACACTGTTAGAAGAGCTCACTTTGTGCTCTAAAGAAGTACATTTGTTGGTTTTCTCAATGCTTCATCTGCACTTTCAGCTTTGAACAACATTATAGCTTAGAACTGTAACGTATGCTGTGAGGATGACTACATGTACATTTATGAGGCTCTGTCTCACGTGACCCCTCACTCCATTTGTATGACGCTCATCACGGCATGCTACAAAGGGAACGGAGGGGTGGGGGTGGGGGTAGGGGGGGTCATCAAAATTTAGGTGCCGTTATATTCCATCCTCGTTGTTGTAGTGAACTGTTTAGCTGTGGACTACGGTAAAGACATTCCAGCCTCTGACTTAAGGTCAAACACTGCTGAGCTGCCCTTGATGCTGGGACCAAAGACAAGATCCTTACATCAGTGCTTAGGGGTCTCCTGTAGTCACTGGTCCAGATTGGCTGTTAAATACAATACAACAACAGTGACCTTGAACCCTATTCACAGCCACATCCCCTCTGCAGTCTCTGTGTAGAGTAAAAGCTCTGGATTAGGACAATACTTGTCAGTGTTAGAAGGCACCGGAGCATTGGCTGGTAGGAGAGACAGGACAGGACAGACAACACCTGGGGTCTTTAACTCTTACATCAGAGACCGCTGACTGACCAAAGTATGGAGGAGTAAGCTGCCAAGCGTGTAGTCTCTACACCCCATGGACCACATATCTAGACCTCATCTTCACTACAACAGACTGCAGACCCACCAAAAGTCATCTAGCAAAGCAAGGTTAAGCTCGCTAACATCAGGACGAATGTATTTTTGGCTATGTACTGTGAAACCTCCCCCCCACACACAACCCTCTTGCTTATTCTTTATGCTACTGAACTGCTCCAACTAGCTGCAGGCAAAAGAGCTGCGAGTCAGCCGGGATTCCTATTTTTGGTCAAGTACACTATGGTGGGGCCTGTATCCTCCAAGAAGTTTCAAAGGTGTGATAAGGCAAGTTATTTGAGCTTTCTGTGTAATTTAACGGACTGGAACCACAAAAAAAATTGTTGATCGGGAAAATCAATTAAGGTAGTGATTTCTGCATGTTTTCTTGGGTCTTGAGCAGTCTTAATAGAGAGAGAAGGTCTACTGTGGTTACTGGAGACAGTCCCAGCATAGCAGAGCCCAACCGGTATCCATGCAGGATGGACATACTAACACTATTTACAACAAACACTTCAATACTGTAGTTTTACATCTGGTTAAGGCTGTACTGCATAAAGCTGCAGTAACTATAGTTTTCATGAAATGATAGTCACTTTCTGCACAACTTATTACAAATTATTACTGGTGTTATTCACAATTCTAGTTACATGAATTCATTTTATTCAGTAAATAAGACCACTTATTTCTCTTTGTCGAAGGGTGGACCCAGAACAGAAATTCCTTTTAAGGTCATTGCCAGGCATTGGCCTGATGCATAGCAAACAACAATGTACGAGAGTGTGGTTTCCATGACAACCTCCTCTGTCCCTCCTTTGCTAAGTACGTAATCAATTAAATGTTTTGAATAACAGGTTAAATACTGGCCAGAGTAAATGAGTGTCAATACATACCAATCTGTATCTGTAGATAGAAACATTTGAGACACAGTGGACCTTTCTGCTTCCAACACTGCCATAAAGCAGTATGTATGCCAGTGTATGATGTAACACAGTAATATCATATTATATTCATTGGTCCAGCCCTTCTAGTTCTGTTATGATGATATGGGTCAGAAAACTAGCTAGGAGACTCAGACTCAGTGCCTGGTGACAGAGGATGCCGACTATGGAAGCTGTGAAGGGACACAAGCAGTGTCAGGGTTCTGTTGACTAAGACACATGAGTCATATGCACAATCATGAACATTTTGGGTCAATTTCTGGGGCACTCTTTACCATTCGATATTTCTCAGTTCAAATGTAATTGGTGAGAGAAAGAAACATAAGGCACAAGTTGAACTGCTGCAACTGAGAATCCCACCCAACCCAAAGAAGAAAGAATCTCCTGAAACAAAATAACGCTGCCAAGAAACACTGATCCATTGCTTATATTCTGAAATACTTATTTGAGAAAATACCAACCACTACCCAAAGCCACATATACTGTAGATAGAGTTTAACAAAGACTTAACATATTGACACAAATAATCAGAGATGGCTACATTCTAGAGTGCACATAGGAATGCTTTACATTGGTGCCAACATGGTGGAGAGTTTGTCAAACTCTGATTTAAATTCTTTTAAATAATACATCCTTACACTGAATACTGAGACTTTGGTTTCTAAATCTAAATACTGGATTTACTTTCAAAAAATATTTTCAAGAATATGGATTGAAAATCATGTTAAGTAGAAAGACAGGGATTAGCTTTTCAAAACACTGACTGTGAGCCCTCTTCAGCTGAACTGTCCAATCATGATTCAGACACGGGCTTCGGTTTGACGCTTTTGGCTGCGCAGCCTGCATATACAAATTGATTAAAATAATGCATGCTCTCTGGAATGGATATCCACACCATCAAAGGCCAAAACATAAGGCTGGAACAAGCATGTAAGTGCTGCATTTGATTGATGCAAGTGTATGGTTTTTCATAGTGCATTAAACCAATTTTAAGGTTTACCAAAAACACACCTGATATTCCTCCTGTATGCAATGCCCCCTGGATACAACCACAATAATGACTGTATGAATGAATATATGTGGTTCTTTCTGTCTGAAAACAAACTTGTCTTGAGTCGCACCCATGTCTGTTTTTGGTTATAAAACAATACACAACTTTCATTGTCTATGGTACAACAACTCTATTTGATATACTGTATGTCAGTACATGTCTGTGAGCTGGTTTCTCATTGTACAAGGCAGGCAACAGTGGACTTTGTTTCTATTTACAGTCTGGGACAGTCTGATCCACCATATTGCCTTCATGTCACGGCTCAGGACAGGCCTGAGCAAAGAGGGACAAATAAATGAGACGGGGTAGGTTAAGGGAGCACAAGCAAGGGAAGATGTAAAAATCACAACTGAGAGCAAATTAGAGGAAAAATGGAGATGAAGTTGAGTGGCAGGCGCCAGGGAGGTCTAAAGAAATGGGGTGAGTGTTGAGCAGGGAGGGGGACTTGGGGGTGAGGAGCTGCCAGCAAGTATCAGTTACGTCTCAGAGAGAGTAAAAAAAAAACAAGGAACGTACAGATGAAAGCAGGGACAATTAATTGGGTAAGGTGACTTAATTACTGCTGTATTATCCCACGTCTTTGACGAGTTTCCTCAGAAAAGGCAAAAAATAAGCAGAGCTGCACAGTTTAATATGAACCACTCCCCCTCCCCTTGCTGGTAAATATATGGCTAAAGCCACATTCAGATACAGTATCATAAAGTACCATACACATCACTGTATCAGATACATAAAGAATCACATAATATCCTACACTATCATAAGTACCACACATTTTTATAGCATCAGATTCAGTATCAAATAGTACCATATAGTGCCATTGTAAATGAAGGTCCAATGAATCCTTGAAAGGCTCATGTCTGGTTGGGTTTAGCGAACTGAGGGCTGGCACCGGAAGTGTTCCCTCCTCCAGCTCCTCCACTGACCCACTGCAGTCCTCACAAATCAGAGAGGAGAATCAAGTCAAAGTGCACCAAGGTCTCCCAGAATTAAGGGCACTGCATCTGATAGGCTTGAAACAGCACTGACCGCAAAAACTGCTCACCATTCAGTCAAGCAGTCGCTCTCTCTTGTGGGTCTATTGACTGGAGGGAGCCCATAACTCGTCCCTGCTGTTGACCCTGCCTCTTCGTTTTCCCCCTTTGACCAGTGGAGGCACAGATCGTGCCTGATGGACCACGTTCTCAATTGTTGCTGAGATGGAATCGTGATTTGAGAACTCCAGAGGCTCGGGGGTCAAGCTTGGCCTGAGGCCCTGCCTCCCTGGCAGGTCATCACACCTCTCCAGGACGGGCATCCCCAGAGTCCTCCCATCACCTCTCCTACTGGCCAACAGGTCCAAACCCCGGCCATCAGCCCGATCTTCTTCCCTCCTGTTGATCGGCTCTGGTTCCTCTATGGGCTGTTTCCGGGGTCGTCCAGGCCGTCTTTTGATGACATTATTTCCTGTTTTGGCTTGTCGCTGCAGGCGCTTGGCACGGAGGATCTTCTGCACATGCTCAAAGTTCAAAGAATGCATCCTCCTCACGTCCTTCTGGATCTGTTCTACCTCGCGTCGCTTATACCTCCGCTTACTGGGAACACCTGGCAGAGGGAGAGGTGAGACATCACAAGGTAAACAAATGGAGCAAGTTCTATAGAAAGAAATGAGTTTTCATGTTAGCTTAGCTTGTCAATCAAAATGAGCAGCCTTGGAAAGGCCAGGAAAGAGATCATGCCAATTTAAATCACAGAGAGAATGTCTTTTTCTTCTTTCAAGAGCTTCCTGCTAATTTTGACATATTCATGTAAGCCTTTCAAAGCCCAGCTGAGCCAGGAGAGCAGATCCTATCCTGTAATTGTCTACTAGAGAGCAGAGAGGAGAGGGGAGAGGAGGAGATCCCATTCTGCTAGCAGGAAACCCACAGAAATGTCTCCTTCAACCTTTTAATATGTTGCCACACAATAACAACCCTGTGCATCTGGAGCACAGGCTGACAAAAAGCCAAACACACACACACACACACAAACACACGTGCACACACACTTCGGCACATTTATCCACATTCATAAACTCACATGGACACAAATACAAAAACACACATGTGCATACAAGTACATGCACAACATGCACACATAATGAATTCAGCAGTTCAGAATGGCTGAGCAGAAGAAACTGGAGCCATATTGTTTCCTTCACACTGGTGCACTGGGCAGTATGCCCTTTACATGCTGTTCTATCATTTCTCTTTCCCCCATTCACCATCACTCTCATTCTCCTTTCCACTCCACTCTTCATGGGCAGCAATATGCTACTCTCTAATTTTCAATTAAACTGGTAACACTGCACCATTTCATTTCCGTCTCTATTTCAAACACAGCTTCCTGGTCTTGGTCTGTCTCTGTCATTCTTTTTGTTTCCCATCTCTGTCCCATTTCTTAGCCCCCCCACCCCACCCCTCTCTGCTTGGGCACTGTTCCCGAGGCTCAGACTGAGCCACAGCCAAAATGGAGGAAAAGCACAATCAGCCATCATTCCCCAAGCAGTTCATGCATACAACATGTTTGGTTGGTTTTTCTCGAGCTTTTATTCCTGGATACCTTAACCATCTATTTTGTTCTTTTCCCCTGGAATCCTGCTGATACAGTGTAGCATATTTCAGTGAACACGAATACACAATGTCCACATTTTGAAAATAACAAAAAAACAAAACAAAAACAAACAAAAAAAACCAAAACATGTCTGATTTTATGCAAAACTTATGACAAGCTGGATTGAAGGATGGCATTTAAAAAGTGGTGCAAAACACACTGAAAATATTTCTATTTATTTAATAAATCACTTTTTCGGCATTTAAATAAGCAAATGGGAATTTCTAAAAGAGAATTAAGAGTTCAAGAATGTGGAGCTCCGTGCTAAGGTGGTGAAGATAAAGAGATGCCTGACAGCCTTCCATTTAAACCTCAGTAGAACATCTCACTCTGCTGTTTCTCCAGAACTCAGGACAGACGGTGAAATTAGTATAACGCAGAAAGTACTAAGTAGAAGTGGTTTATGGGCTACACAGAAGTGTGCACATGATCAGTTCACTCTCTCTCTCTCTCTCTCTCTCACACACACATACACACACACATGCATGCACACACACTACAAAGTAGCAGAAATTTATGAGCTGCATACACGGAACATAAAACCAGTGACCTTCAGCAGTGTGAGGGGCCGTATAGCACTGAAGGCCTGTTTCTCTGTGGAACTACTACACAGAGATAAATGCTCACTCTGAGCATGCAACTGTGACTTTGTAAATCATTCCTTAATAGAACTAGTTTGTAGGGATTTGATTTAGTTTTTATGCATGTGTGCGCGTTTCTTCAGTAGGTCTCCATGCAGCTGACAGCAATCTCTCAGATGCTTATTTGCATAAAAGCAGGTCATCTTCTACTGATTTACTGAGAATAATTTTGTCAAATGACTTGTACAAACACATCTGACCAAACAACAATACATTAAGGATGACCTGATCATGTCTGGTCCCAACCACTGCAGGGGCTGCAAATATGAGTAATATGAATGTGGAATCTGTATCAGGCTGTGGATGAGTGTCTGTCTGCGTGTGCATGTGTGTGTGTGTGTCAGAGTGGCTCTATGCCTGTACATGCATGCGTGCATGTATGGTTGTGCAGCATGCATGCATATGCACACGCGCCTGTGTTTTAATTGGGCTAAAGCTGTGAAGTGAGGCAGTAAGTCATGCTAGCAGAGGGGCAAGGGAAATGGGGGAAAGAGAGGGTAATGGGGGAATGAGGGGGAGGGGAGACAAGGCAGAAAGAGAAAGCAAAGAAGGAAGAGATAGAAGGGGGAGGGTGGAGGAAGAGGCGGAGAAACAAGGGGAAGTCTGTGTATGGATGTGGAGATTGTGGGAGAGAGGCAGAAGGAAAGCAAGGGCAAGAACTGCAGAAACAGCACAAGGGGAAAAGAGAAGGACATGGAAGGTAGAAGAGGCATAACAACACTGTAGGGATAATGTGGACAGGGGGGGTTGTGTGTGTGTCAGGGAGGGGGAGTGGGGGTGCAGTGTGTATATGAGTCATCCGTCCTGGATCCCCTGGGGTGGGGGGGTGTATTCTAACTGAGCCCCTGGCTTCTTCTCCCCGCCACTGGACTAGGCCCCAGTCATTAAACCCCTGGCTGCCAGCCAGCTCTTTTAACACAGGCAAGGGCCTTTTACGGCGTGTCTGTAGAAAATAAATCACACTGTGTGAATAATATATCTTTGGCAAAGGCATTGGCAGGAGAGGAGGAAGGGAGGGGTGGAAGGAGAGATTGGTGAATTATAGTCGTCTCCATCCATGCATTACGTTCTCTCTATCCCTAGCCAGATGTGCTCAAAGACAGCAGAATACAGAATGTACCAAAATACACATTAGTTTGGTGATGAAAATCCAGGGCTGTCCTGCCTCTTTGTCTGCTTTAAGTCCTGATAATGCTCTACATAGCATATTCAGAAGTAGGAATCACCTTGATGAATATGCTACCATCTACAATTAAAATGTGAAAAACCTCGTTGACTCAAGCTAAATATGGGATTAATTCTCTCCATCAACAAATAACAAGTCCGTTGTCACCAGGGAAGAGAATAATATGTTGTACGCCAATTATTTTTGCAAACATGCTCCTGATTTAGCTATGTAAACAGTTCTGCAACCTTGGCAGGTTCAGATTATACACAAATGGCCAAGATGGCCATGACTACACAAAAAGGCACAAGTGTAGCATCTTGTGCTTTACTGTGCAGTATGCACATCCAGTATGCAATGAATGTCCAAGGAGCCATGTCAACATCATGGTAAACTCATTAGCTAAATCTGCAGTTGTGCAGGCGACTACCTATATTCAACTTCTAGTTATTTTTTAATCTCCTGCATACCGTAGAAGTAACTGTTAGTTGTAGCTTTGTTTCAATAATACATTCTTATTCCCTCTTTTCTCTAACAGATAGAAATCTGTTTAGTGATCTGCTCTCCTTTGCCTTGCAATCTGATCTGTAACAAGGTCCATCCCTGTGTTAAGCTGCTAATGTCAGCCGAGCACATCCTGTGGATGCATTAATTTTGAGGTAGCTACACAAAGTCCAGCCATAAGTCATTTGGTTAAATGAAGACATGCAAGCAGACAGTTACTGCAGTTTAGGCTAACCTCAAACCACCAAGACATAATTAAGGTGAGCAATACATTTTACTAAGCTGTCCCTGACAAAAGAACTGTGCACTGCCCTGTAAATACACAGTGTAGCTTAAAAATGAACAGGTAATCCTAATTTAAGTGGTTCTTACCAGTGAGGGAGGGACTGGAACACTTGTTCATCTGTCCTGGCTCCGGCCTGGCAGTTTGGAAAGACATTAAGCCCTGATCTCCAAACACAGCGAGCCTCGTCTTCCTGCTCCTCCCACCACAGTCGTCCTCGCGTGACCCCAAAAAGAGGTCAGAAGCTGACTCCGTCCTCTTTGATTGGCTACTGTAGCTGCTCATGAAGCTGTTTATTGGCTGTCGAGTCTGACGGGAGTGGAACTGGCTGTCAGCAAGAGAGTGTGTGGACAGCTGGTCCGACTCAAACATCCCTACGCTGGATCCGAGGCTTGAGCCTCTACCGCTGCCCCTCTGCTTCTCCAGATGCTTTGAAGAATCCTGACTGGCCAAGTCCCTCCTGTCACTCAGCATACTGAGACGTGCATTGGTCTTAGCTCCACTGAAGAGCCCACCCAATTCCTGCCGGTCTCGCAGTGACAAGAGGGGCTCATCTTTGTGCTTATGTTTGTGCTTGTGCTTCCTCTTATGGAGGCGAACCCCTGCAAGACCACCTGCACTGCCACTGCCCAGGGATCCCATTCCCTCTCCTCTTACAGTTGGCCCTTGGAGCGGGCCACTAGCGCTGCGAAGCTTGGCCCCTGGCTGAAGCTTTGAGTGTCCACTGGGGTGGAAAGCTTTGGGAGGAGGGACAGCAGGCCTCATGAAGGGAGATGGAGGTGCAGGTCCTAGCGAATGATGGGGCAGGTAAAATGGAGGAGCAGGTGGAAAGTAACCCAGACTCAGAGGAGATGCGTAAGGCATCGCATACGGTGCTGCATAGTAATTTCCCCCAGCCAGTGGATAACCATATCCTTGAACAAAAGGCAGCTTTGATGTGATTGGCTCGCTGGCTTTGGCCGGACGGCCACGTCTCCTCTTAGCCTTCAGGTCAGCGCTCCTGCGGAGATATGAAGTTGAGTCGCAGGAATAGGAGTCGTAGGTAAGAGGGTAGTAATGATGGAAGTTGAGGCGGAAAATGGAGGGATATGGGTGCTGCGGGTAGCAGGAGAATCGTCTGTGAGACACCCGCAGCTGCTGGAACTTTAACACCACCTGCAGGAAGGTTGAAAAAGAGAAAATATTTAGGTAGAATACAACATACATACTATTACACTGCACATTAAACATTACATAGAGACTTTATTATAGTGTTTCTGACCTCTTCCAGTTCAGAGAGAAAGTGAAGATGATCCCGGCTCTGGAGGCACTTCCTCTTCCTGCGATGATGCTTTTGCTTCTTTTCCTGCTGTGACAGGAAGTTGTCAACAGCAGTTACTTGCCGTTCACAGCGTGTTCTGCTACCCCTGTTGGACGCTTCCAGGGCTGCTGCCTCCGCGGACTCAAACCCACACAGATCAAATGAGTACCTGTAGAAAAACATCATAAAATTGAAAATCACAATAAAATGGCACCTTTATGAATGTATGTATACAATATAAACACCTAAAACCCATAAATCAAGTTTTGGCAAGGGTATGGGGGTGTAATAGTAGTGCACTGGACCTGCGTCGAGAGGCGGGGCCCTTCTCAGTTTGATCTGAGGTGCTGTTGTTGTCTGTCCCGATCCCACTGTCACTTGGAATAGTCTCCTCACTGTGGGACTCGCTGATGGGGGACAGAGTCACCTCCTTCACCGATGCCCCTTCTGACAGGTGGGAAGGCGAATTAGCCAGAAGGCGAGGAGGAGACAGTTTCCACCCCCCAGAGAGGAAGCCCCTGCCTGGTGGCTTGGAGGGCAGGGCTGAGATGGGCTGCAAACTGGGCATAGTGGCATCAGAGTGGCTGGCTCTTACAGATGGAGCACTGGAGCTGGGAGACGAGGTTGTGGAAGGCACTGCAGAGCTGTCATAGAGACTGGATGCAGACACAGACAGTAGGGGCTTGTCCCTAGTGACTTTGGGAAGGTTGGAGCCTTGGGTTTCTGCTCTGGGTTTACGTCCTCTCTTCTTCCCGATGTAAATGGTGCCTCTCTTGCTGACATTTATCTGTTTTCCCAGCCTTGCCTCAATGGTGGAGGCCATGGCACTCATAGCTGAGGTAACAGGGGCAGAAGATGACTTCAGAGACAGCATGCCATTCTGACTGGAACCTGAGAGGATTTCATTCAGGATGCTCTGCATTTTGCCAAGCTTCATCTTACTCACTGGCCTGGAATGGCCCCTGCCACGCTTCAATTTCAAACTGTTGGCGCTGGTATTCGTGGAAGCCAGTTGTACTAATGTGTTTAGTGTATGTGTCTTTCTTCTACGGTTTAGCCCTGCAGAGGTTTCCTGTGCCAGTGGGCTTGGAGGTGAGGTGGAGGTGCCCTCATGAATGGTCTCCACTGTTAGGAGTGGCTGTTTCTTGGGACGTCCTCGTTTCCTTTTAACGGGTGTGTGGACGGTCAGGCTGTCAGTGTTGGTGTAGAGGGGGCTTGAGGGGGTGATGGGGAAAGCTGAGGGTGGGTCAGCTAAGGTCGAGGGGCTACCCCGGTTGTCTCTCTGGGGAGAAGTGAGGCTGACATGGCTTTTAGCTTTCAGGTAGGACCATCTGTCCTTGGCCTTGGTTGGTCTGGAACCAGCTGTGGAGCTGTGACTGGGGCTAGGACTCAGAGCCACCCTGGATCTAGGGCTGGGACTGGGGCTAATATTAGGCCTGGGTTTCGGGCTGGGGCTGGGACTGGGGTTTGGGCTGGGGAGTCTGGGGTTTGTGTTAAGAGTGGGTTTGTTGATGTGATTGTGAGGAGGCTCTCTGTGTTTGATGGTGTCTGTACTGATCCTAGGACGACCCACAGGGTTCTTTCTCACCCTATTAGCACTCAAAGCTGACTCCAGGTCAGACCCGCTTGTAACCGTATCTCCTCTTTCTGCCCTGTCTACCCTCTCTCCTTTTTCTCTTTTGTCACCTTTATCTGCTCTCTCTGCCTTTTCTATCCTCTCTCTACTGACATCAGCCTGACTTGTGAGCCGAGAATCATTTTTGTGAGAGTCCATCTTATGTGCTACTTTGGGTTCTGGGGGCCCAGGCTGGTGTTTCTCTGTAGAATCAGAGTCCTGCCGTTGCTGTGATTGCTCCTCTACAGAAAATGACTCGTCAAAAGAAGGTCTCCTCCGCCTCTTTCTTCCTTTCCCTTCCTCTGTCAGAATGGGCATCCCTCTGTCTTCTTCGTCTCCTCTCCTCCCAGCAACTGCTCGCTCTCTTTCCTCTTTTCTCCTTTCCTCTCTTTCTTCGTGGAAACGCTCAACTGTCTCCTCTTGTCTGTACTTCTGCCTCTCCTCTGAATTAGTTGGGCTCTCCGATCCTTTCTCTGTCTGCCTTCCCCAAGGTGTATCAGCACTGTGGGGACTGCAGAGCATCCTCTGGGAGTCCTTCCTGCCGTACTTCCTTTTGATATTCCCAAAGAGCTGTTCACTGACCTCTTGCAAACACCTCCCTCTGTAAAGATGAAGGAGAGAGAGACAACGTTTTGTGTACTATACAATCGGCACCAGTATGAGTATTTAGTAATTTTATGTGTCACCAAATACAGAAGTGGGCCTCACCAGAGGACCTTTGATGCTAACATGACAAGTCTGATTCAACTGTTCTTTTAAAATTGTGTTAAACATTAGGATATCTGGCAATATATTGCAATTTCTTTGCATTATAATTGTGTTCTGAAGTTGTCACTTCATCTCTCTTTAAATTTTCATTATTATTATTGTTATATTATTATAGCAAATGACTATCAAATTTGAAAAAATGAAACACATACATATTAATATATAATATCGATACACAAAATACCACAACAAAGCATTGTATCATCTTGTATCAACATATACAGTATACACTATTTTTGTTCTAGGGATCTTGTTTGTCTCATGATGATGTCAACCATGTAGGAAAATGAAGTTTACCTGCTGAGAGAGGTCAGGTTGAGAATACTAGCATCTGTAACCACTGGCAACTGCAGATCTGGAGTCAAGGATCTCTGAGGTGAGGGACTTCGTGCTGCTGTTCGTGAGAAAGGCTGGGCTGAATCGAGCAAAGAGCTCCTACTGGCTCCTGCCAGTTCTCTGGCTGGCTCAGAATCTGCAGAATTGGCAGGGGATGCAGAAGGTGCAGTAGATGTGATCCAGTCTGGACCGATCTGGTGTTGGTGTGCGTGAGTGTGTTGGAATTGTTGCGTGAGGGTGTGTTGTGTTTGCTGGGTGTGTGAGAGTGTGTGTGCAGGAAGGAGGGAGCTGCGAAGCTGGTGTTTGGGCAGAGTGTGATCTCCCAGTAGTTGCAGCAGGCCTCCCTCTCTCTGCTCAGGCATTCTGAACTGGCGCTCGTATGTCTGCGGATGACAGAAAAGAGAGAGGCAAAGTCTGTTTACTACACAGAGACTGCAATCACAAGACAGCTTTATATAGCTGCAGGGAAACACAAATGATATGATAATGATAATGTGATAATAAAACTATGCCTTCTGAAGTTCCTGTCGTCATAACATCAGCCTGTCTTCACAGAGAAGATACAAATTTAGCACAACATCTAGTTCTACATAGTTTCTTTTTGTTAGCAGACAATCAGATCAGTGATTTGTCGTATTATGATATGACATTTTTGTCTTTTCACTGCAGTACAGAGGCTTTTAATACATCTTGTGTGCAAGAGCAAACAGTGTGCCACTAAACAAAAAGCTTGTTTACAGAGCAATTAAATTCCTGTGGCAAGGATGTTGCATGCTGTGAGAGCTGGGGGGATGGAGTTGGGGGTGTCTGACTACACACAGTATTAAGCACAGTAGCTCAGATCAGCCGTGTCCCTAACTGCCCTGGACTTAGAATTATTTAATTCATATAATCTTCATACATTCTTCTTCTTATTATTATTATTATTCTGTCAAAAAATATGACATCATTTATTTCCAAATCTAAAGTCCACCTTCACACAGCATTCATTTGCATCTGTCCACGTAAAACTGAAAATGCAAAAACTTGATACACATAACCTCGCTTTCTGTATCACTGCTGCATAATCAGTGTACTGCTGGAAGATGAGAAATGGAGCAGCGGATGGCCTTTGTGGTTTAGCCTGTTATTAACAGACTCAGTATGACGCAACAAGACACTGTTCTGCTGCGCTGCAGGGAGATGTAACCTAACCGCAGGCCTGCCTCTAAGTACATACACACAAGCGTGCAAGTGCACACGCACACACTCACACATGCATACAGTAGATGTACACATTTCAGATACTTTATTAAGCGCTGCCTTCACATGTTGAAGCACAAAATGCTAACGAATGAACATATGAGTCAGGTGACCAGTTTTAGCCTAGATGTATCAATACTTTGACAGTTTGCAGGGACACACAAAAACCCCCTTAGAAATGCTAATAAAATGTATCAGTGCTTATATTTGCAAAAACAACTTAATCTCTTCTATCTTTAACCCTGTCAATGCCCCATCAATGTCACTTTCAATCGCCTGTAACATTTTTCTATCTGTGTCCGACTTTGTTCTCTCTCTTCCTGCTGTCCCATCACCAGTCAGGCACTTGCAATTATTTCGTACTTCCACACTGGCTGCAGAAGCTGTTTATCAGCCAGACGCAAGCTGCACGCGCTCACAAGTGCAAAGCACACCCAAACGGCGAGTAACACAACACGCAAGAAAACACTAAGCAGCATAAATGTTTAAGAGTGCCAGAAAATGCATGTGCTTATGTGCACGTGCACACTCTCTTTTATCTCCTGAATACAGTGCTGTGGTATCCTTTTGAGCTCTAAGATGTATGTGTGTGTGTGTGTATGTGTGTGTGTGCATGGTGACACTGGAGAAGAGACACTGAGTCCACAAGGGGATAAGATGACAGACACCTGATACACACATGCTTTCTCATTTAACCTGTCCTAGAATACCTGCTGTTTCAGGTTAAAGGAGGGCACAGTAAAAGAAAGAGACAAGAAGATGGAGGTGGTTAGAGAGACAAAGACAGGGAGACACACACACACACACACACACACACACACACACATACAAATATATTTAAAATGTATCCTCCCCACTAACCACAAAGCAACCACAGAGAGATAATAAAGAGAGGACGCATGGACACCTTTGGCAGTAGATATAGGAGAGCAAAAGGCAAAAAAACAAAAAAAAATGAAAAAACAGAAATAGCTGCCCCCGCCTTTTTGGTTGTGGTTGAGTTATTGGCACCAGTTCAGCTTTTTGTTCTTAGTTTCCGGCCTTCTACCATCCTCTCCTCCCTCTCATCTCTGCTCCACCTCTTACGATCCATGAAGCATTTCTAGGGAAAACACACTCACTGTCTGATATTCACACCAGCAAACACAAATAGATCGCGGTACTCCCATGGTTGTTGTAGTCAACACAGTGTGAAAAGAGGGTCAGCCTTGATCACTCATACAACCTGACAGGTTTCCATACCATGATTACCTGACATTTTGATATGTAGTGTGAACTTTTCCATTTTTTTGCACTGTCCCTATCACTGTATCGGAGGTCCTGTTGTTGTTATGAACTTTAAAACTGTACTATATACTATATATAACTATAAGCCTGCACATTGCTGCGTTAAGGATTCAAGGATTCAAGGATTCAAGGATTCAAGGATTCAAAGGCCAAAGAATAAAAGAAAAACATTGTTGTACTTGGCACGTTGATGGTGATATTTCCCTGTGGTGCATACACCATCCTGCTCCTGTCATGTGCTGTGTGAACAGGGACTACCATCTCCCTGTGCTACTGCTGGCCTGCAGCAGGGGGCAGCGGTTAGGAAACCAGCACTAACATGGACTCTGACCCTCCGAGGAAACCCAGAGCTGTGAGGCTTCCACCTTTTCCACACTGTCTTTCTTCTACATGTCCCTCCATCGGATCAAATTTAGATAAGGAGAAAGGCCAATACAAAACAGACCCACAGCATGTTAAGTCCACCCATCTGATGCACTCTCCCTCCCTTGAGGCTCAGGGGTTAAGAGTCATACTCCATAGCTAGGTCAACAGCCATTTCTAGGATGTCTTCCTCTAGGTGAACACTGTAACAACATGGATTGGTCTCAGTCAGTCACACAAAGGCTCTCCAGCACCAGAACGCAGGCAGATATGGAGCAGCACATTCCTTTCCACTGGTGATGTAACCATCAGATAAGGTCGGAGCGCAGCGGAGGAGGTCATGGATAATATGTGACTAAGTGCTGCAATCACCCAACTGAAAGGCACTTTGCAAATGAGTCAGCATATATTTACTGACAAATGTGTGTGTGTGTGTGTCTGCATGCAACATTCACACTCTGTTTGAAAGGAGATCTGGATGTAAAAAAGTTGCACCCCTTTCTCCTCCAGTTTGACGTGAGAGGAGGTATGTGACGGCCCCTCCTGTCCTTTCCTCTCCTGCAGCCTCTCGTTTTCCACTGTTGAATAAACTGAGTGGAACTTCTCCCTCACACACACACACACACACACACAAACAGAACACCCTGGCTGCACCATTATACTGGGAAAGAACACCCTAAACAGGCACACCCAAATCTCACAAGCCAGCACACATATACACACACATATACACCAGCAAACATATACACAAACTCCATGCACACAAACACAGACACACACAAACATGCTGCCCTTCAATAGTTTTTCGCAGCCTTTTATTTGGCTGCACGCCCGGTGGTTAGAGTGTTTCATTTTTCCCTGTGTATGGAACTGGGCAGCTGTCCAGGCAGACACACAAAGAGAGAGAGAGAGAGGCACAGAGAGACAGAGGGAGAGAGAGAGAGAGGGAGAGAGAGAGAGGGAGAGAGATGGGGAGGGAGGGGGGGGGTTACTGAAAGAATGAGAGCAACAGAGAGGGAGGGAAGAAGAGGATCAGCAGAAAAACAAGAAGAGAGGTGCCCAGACCCGCTAACAACTAGTTCCCTCCGAAAACCTTATGATTGATATGATCTTGTCTTTTCCTTCTCCCTCTCTCTCCTTGTCACACACACACACACACACACACACACACACACACACACAATCTCCTTGGCTTTGACACCATGCTGTCTCCCTCTGCCCCTGTGGCCTTGTGCACCCCCCCTCCACCTCCTCCTCTTCATATCATCCCTTCTTTTCTTCTTCTTTTCTCTTTTCTGGAGCTGACCATTCTCCCCCTGTGGGAACTACACCCCCACCCCCACCCCACCCCTTCTCTCTAGCCTCATTCAGAGCGCTGCTTTGCTGTGATCTGTGTTTCTGACAGCTCTGCACACACACACACACACACACACACACACACAGCTCCTCTGCAAACAAACACCATGAATACTAACACGGCTTTGTGTCCACAGCACTTAAAACGGGGTAGAAGGAGAGGGAGGGAGCGAGGGAGGAAGGGAAGGGAGGAGGGGTGAAGAGAAAAGGAGGGAAAAGCGATGGAGGAGAAACGAGGCACTGTGTTGATCTTGTGGCCACTCTCACAGACCTCCCCCCTGCCCCCCCCATCCCTGTTTCTCGTTCTCTCGTTCTTCCCACCAGTTCTCCTGGGAATAAAGACTTCCATTCATGTGCCTGAGGAGACCCACAGCAGGGGAGAGAAAAGAGGGACGAGAAGGGGGAGGGAAGAGGGGGTGTCAAGGTGGGACAGTTTGTGGTTCACTGGGATCAGGCCCACTGCCTAAAACTGTGTGTATGTGTGTGTCTTTAAGTCTACTTTCACTCAGCATGTGCTGCCTAAGCCAGCGCTTTACTATCTCAGATCTGGTGGCATCCGTGCCAGGCAATGCATCTTCTGGGAAAGCTGGGTGGGAAAGTCTAGAAATTGGGCTCCATTCAAAACTTCCACTCTTGGACTAATGCTGCAATTCCAAAACTATGCGTTCAGCCTAAAGCAGGCACAGTTTAGCAAAAAAAAAAAAAAAAAAAGGGAGCGTGATTATTTGGGTCCAGTGCTCTTTCCTTTTACATACTGTTACGTACCCTGCCTGCTGTGCCTGATCAAGCATTCAATCTACAGTACATTTGTCCTTTAGCTTACTGTAAAGCGGGAGCCAGATTTAACACACAGCAGTAGGTCTCAAGTAAAATGTTCCCTCCTACGTCCACAGCAGTAATCCTTCAGATTGGAGGGCTCCTAAAGATAGAAATGAAACACCCGACAGTCTCTTGTCACACTCTCTTGAGACACGCTCGGACGTAGATGACTCAATCTGAACAAAAGCCTGTGATTGGCTGAACCGAAGCATATTATTACGGAGCAATTGGAGGTTTTCACTCGCTCTGTAATGACAGACACATTTACATGCTACACAAAGTATACATCTAATCCCTGGTATTAGCATTAATGGTGTGTGTGCAGGCATATGTGTGTCCTGCGTGTGAATAGCGCTAAGAGCCACATTAGAGGAGTTTTTTCATAGTGATTATTACAGCGATTATGTACCAATTGTTCCTTTCATGGACGTGGCCAAACCTCCAGTAACAGCATTATGCCTTTCAGTCAGTCAGCCACATGCTCAGCACAAAGAAAGTATACACACACACACACACAGTCTCACACACACACACACACACACACGAAAGCAAAAGCACAACTCCACTGCAGGTTGGACTGCTTCATTAATGGACCAAATGCTGTTTAATCAATGCATTTTGGGGGAAGTAAATCACACACCCATTCATACATGTGCAAAACCAAAGGAGCATGTTGTTCACCCTACTCTGTGGACCATATGACCCAATCATACCACTTCTGTACAACAGGAAACAATTAACAACCAATGAGCTGCTCTAAATCCTAAGGGATGACTTCCTGCGTGGAATGATGGGTAATTCAAGACAGAAGCTGTGCAGAGATTAAACACTTCCTCTGTGGCAAACAGGGGTGTGTGACAGCAGAAACCTCACTCCCTGATTATTTATTAAAAAATAATGCACTCGAATATATTGTTGTCTAATTACTGAGACAACAATTTACTACATCAAATGTATGTCTCATATGACGCCCCAACAATTAAAATGCCTAAGTTCCTTGAAGTTCATTGTTTTAGTTTAATAAAGCAAAGCAAAGCAATTAGTTAACTGTTAGGAAATTGACAGTTTAGATAGTGAACAGCAGAGTGCTGATGGGAAGTGAATGACTTAGTGAATGGGAAATGAAACAGTGGATGTTGTGATTTGCCATCGCCACAAGGACATCCCAAAGAGCAAACAGTTTTTGATAATCGTTTCCAGGGCTGCCCCCTAAAAGCAGACCCGGAGTTGAATCAGTGCATTTTTGTTTTATAGCTGCGTCAGTGTAAACAGAGCAATGCAGGAGCAACAGCATGGCATCCTGTAAACTTTACAAACTGAGTCTCAAAATGACCAGGCGACAGACGTGGACGGGACTGTGATCCCGGACAGGAAGAGTCGGGGCGGCGCGACTCCAGTCTGTTAGCTAAAACAGGTAAAACATGAGACGCCGCTGTTTTCTGCTTTATTATGTTTTTCTCAGTTAAACTTGAATATTTTTGGACCCAATGGTTGGCCAAAAAAAGCTTTTAGAAGGTGTTACTTTGGCCTTTAGGAAATTGCGATTTTTCTCTCTTTTCTGACATTTTATTGTCTAAACAATTACACAATCATGATATTAGTCAACAGATTAATCAATAATGATGAAGAAGAAAATTATATGCAGTTCGGCTGTAGATCAAATAGTTTTCCAGCAAATGATGCTTACAAACATTTGCTGACAGACGAATTACTACGTACTAAAGAACGACTCGCGTCTACACTTAAAGTTTAGAGCCCGCAAAGTACTACTTGTATTGCCTGGTCTACACATTTCTGTGAATGTCTCAAGTCCTCAGATGATCCCCAGCTTGCAGAAGAGAGTCAGAGAGCCACTGTAATGACATCCTCAGTGGCAGGGACAATGGGCAAAGTGAGACACAATAGTCTTAACCAATCAGACTGCCCGCCTCCCCTCAGGCCCCCTCACACCAACAATGACGCCTTTGTACGAGGCTGCACTCCACTCGCGCGTTCACACACACACACAGACCAAAGCAGAGCATCCTACACTTTTCTCAGACAGTCACAAAGAGAGGCAGGAGAGGCAATGCAGCACATCCAGAAATGCATCAGTGCACAAAAAAAAACTATGCAAGAATGAGAGTGTGCATAGTTTAGCTAACAACCTGGCCCTCCGTGTGTGTGTGTGTGTGTGTTTTCCTCCAGGCCCGGGCACATGACTGCAGCTGCCCCCCTCGCTGCCTCGTCTAAACCGGCACCCCTCCTTGTTGTAGGTGAGAGGTCACACAGTGTGGCATTCCTCTCAGTCTGAGAGCGAGCGAGCATTACAGTGAGCAAAGAGGGCCAAGAGAGAGGGAGAGGGAGAGAGCGAGCAGGGCAGAAAACACAAGGGGGCAAGAATGCAACAGAGCAGGGCAGGTAAAAGATGAGGAGCACAGGGCATTTGGGAGGGTGGAGAGTGTGTGTGTGTGTGTGTGTGTGTGTGTGTGCTGAAATGGACCACTAAACAGAAGACCCTTGTGGCTCTTCCCTGCTTCATAAACACAGCTGTTTGTTTAGTCTGAGCCGTCCCGAGGGACGGACACGCAGACAGAAGGACAGACAGACACATTTATATCATTTATTCATGTCTGCGTCCATACTTAAGAGAGAACGAGAATAAATAAACAGCAGAACTACAGACGGATTAATTTACACAGGCTGGTAGAAAGACGTGAAAAGCAGCACAGAACTGGGCAGGACGACGCAAAGCCTGAAAAGCTGCGGCTTAGAGGCTTTATAATGATTTGCATGATGCTTTATGCCACATATTCACGCTTGTGTCCATATTAAGTATGTTTTCAAACCAGCTAATTAAAAAAGTCAACATGGCTTAAAAGTATTGTTAAAAAAGTCAGTCATGACAATAAAGCTGGTGAAATGACAATAAAAGCACGAGAATAAAAGACTTTAGTAAGACGAGGGTTGGACACTTGTCTTGCTTTCACACACACAAACACACACACACACACACACCCCTTCTGACAGGCATGTCCCAGACAGCTGATGGGGCCATCAGATTTCACTGACAAACACACTTACACTTCAAGTGAGACGCAGTGAAAGTCAATACGCTGCGTCTGTCTCTCTTTTCCTTTCACTCCCATCATCCCCTTTTCTCCCCTCCATGCCATGAACATCACTCTCTGTCCCCGATGGACCTCCTCTCAAAACCACAAAATACACTTTTCCTCACACACACACACACACACACTGACTAACCACAGAAGCAGAGGCATGATGGAGCCACACTAACAAAGCAGCCACCAGGAACACATGATGCTGTGACTCAACATCATCCGTGACCGCAGAGGACATCAAACATGGCCTCCCTCCAGATAATCCCACAGTTCTGTGAGTCACAGCCAACCGCTGTCCAAAAACCCAGTCCAGGTCTTTATTTTTATAGAGTCCTACACTTATATTGATGTTGCCATATCAAAACCATGACTGCTTTGATTTAAGCTTTCCTCTTTGATGTTTTCTTTATAGTTCAATGGTGACTTGGTATCCTTTTTACTACATAAAGTCTGTTTTGTTTAATTTTAAGAATCACTACTCACTGGGGAATCTTAGAACATTTGACATTTTGGCAAAATATTCACTGCCAATGTAAAATGCCTTCATGTTCATTGGTAGCTGCCCCCTGACTGAGCCACTGGCATTTCTTTAAGTGCAAGTAGCTGCCCCAGGTCTTCATTAAAATGTAACTCGAGCTAGAACCAGCTATTATAGTCTGCCTGCATCTGCCTGAAGAGGAACAGCAACCCACTGGGACTGGACACAATAGTGAATGAATAGGGCTTGACCTTTGGGACAGATTGAGAAGATGGTATGTGTGTGTCTGATTGAGAAATTAGCTACAGTTCCAACCAAATGGTCAGCACAAACACACACACACACACACACTCACCAAATCCAGCCCTGAGGGTAAGAAAGCAAAGGCCAGACTCCAGTTGTCTCAACCCTGACCCACTCACACAAACAATTCAGCACACGCACACAGAGAGACACACACACTGACACTGAGGCCCACACAACTGTGGAGTCCAGCTATCAGCTCAACTTTTGAATGTCCGGCAGGGTCAAAGTTCATCTCTTCTTCTGCCAGCCTCCAGTGTTCCTTTGTGTGGCTGTATGTGTGTGTGTGTGCTTATAGAAGTGACCTTGCAGAGTCATTCATTGTGAATACACTGCAGCAGCAGCACTACTGCAGAGGAGCTGATTAGGAGCCGTCTTGTTTAGTGTAATGTGAAGTGTGTGTTTATGTTTTTGTGTGTGTGTGTGTGTGTTTGGTAGTAGGAAGATGACCAGATTGTGTTTTGTGTGGCCTTCCTTTAGGTTTGAGAAATAGTCAGGAGCAGATCTGAGGTTAGATGTGAGAATCTGTGTGTGTGTGTGTGTGTGTGTCAGTGTGGGTGTCGGTGTGTGTTTCAAGTGTGTACAGGGTGTGTATGGGGGTCAGACACAGATGGACAGCTGGTGTTTCAGCGGTGCTAAATCACTCACCCCTCCCCAGCACACAAGCACACACACACACACACACACACAAATACGCACATACACATGTCCCTTCCCCCATCAACCACAGGGAAACGCCCCTTAAAGCATTCCCAGCTCTTCTCAAAGAACACTGCACGCTGCAACACACACATACACACACACACACACACACACAGACCAAAATAAAAGCCTGGTTATTTTCACCACAATGACAGACACCAAAAAAAGTCTAATATGACAGTTTGGTCAGACCGTATTAGAGGTGATCATTTCATGCTCATACACATTTATAATTCAGTCAAGGATTCCTCTCTGTGAGTAAAGCTTTGCACACACAAACACAAGCTGACACACACTCAAACACACACACACAAACACACATTTTATGAGCTCATCAAGTCCCTCAGGTCACCAACCGCCATCTCAGCCATGGATAAAAAAGCTCACATCAGAGGGCCAACTATTTCACACACACGCACACACGCACACACACACACACACACACACTTGGTGTGGCAACTGTGGCAGCATTAATTTCCTTGTGAATGCACTTGACTAACACATAATAATCACAAACACTACTGGGAGACCACCAAGCAGCAACACACACACACACACACAGCCAGGGGGACCACCAAGCAGAGGGGCTGTCAAGACAAGATAAGTGTGTGTCTTGCGTCAAGGTTTCGCATAGACACACATACACACAGAAACAACAACAACACACGGCCTGGCCTGGACTCCTGGAAAAGCTCTGGCTTATCTCTCCCCACAGATAGTGAAATGGATTAAGAGCCACATTTGGCACGTCCAGAGAACTGGACAGATAACCAGGAAAACACTCTCTCTAACTGCAATCAGTGCTCAACATGATTTGTGAGTGGGTGCCTGTCTATGTGTGTGTGTGTGTGAGAGAGAGAGAGAGAGAGAGAGAGTGGATACATTTTAGCTTGCGTATGCTCCCCCGTGTGTAGGTACTGGACCGATAACTGTGTATCTATGTGTGTGTGTGTGTGTGTGTCTGGAGGAGTGATGCAGTGGTTGACCCAGGACCCAATCCGTTAGAACACACACATTCATCTTCCAAACACACACAGTGTGCCCAGACAAAGAGCTGTGTGTGTGTGTGTGAGGGGACGTTCAGCATGTGTGTGATGTCAGCTGGAGACAGCGTAGGGGAGCCCATCATATCCCGTTTATGTGTGCGTGTGGGTCTGTCCCCTGACACAAGACGCCTGCTCGTTGACCCCCCCCCCGGTAATGGATGCCTTCTATGAAGATGATAGGAAGGTGAGATTCCCTTTGAGGTTGGGAAACTTTTTTCTCATCTCTTCTCTATGCATCACTCCCTCGTTCACTCCTTCACTCCTTCCTACATAATAGATGTTGCGTGGTTTTACTCCATGGTGACAATAAACTGACATTTTAGATACTAATGAATCGTCATTTCTTGTCATCGCTGACAACTGTGGAGTCACACGACTGTATTTTTCCGTCTATGAAATGGGACACACCACACTGCTATGGACAATTCTTCTTTCTTTCTTTCCATTAGGGGATTTTTTAATTTTCTCTGCTACATAACATTTTACACTCACATATTTGGACACTCATATAAAATGTCAGGGAGTAAAAATAGTGTACTGAATTGCAAGCACCAGTTCTGCCTTGCAGAGTCACTCGTGAACATTTACAACCTCTTATCTATCTGCATATTTTTAGAGTTTGTTCCACCTTTTACTTGCTGTGTCCTGTTAATATTTGATGCAGGAACAGTTTCTAGTTTCCCTGCTGAAAGTTGAATCTTAGTATACAGTGAAGAAGAGAAGTTTTGACTCAGAAGAAAGAATGGGTAAAACACACTCCATTTCCATGTCTTTCTTTACACCATTCTACATGTTTGCCTACTTATTTGTCTGTCTGTCTGTCTCTCCCCTTCTCTGTCTATTAGAGTCAAATCTCTGTCTTAATGGGCATCTATTGTATCCTGCCCCCCACCCCTCCTCTATTCATCACACTACCACACGCACATGCACACTCCCTCTGAGGGGGCCCCTTAACCAGGCTCTCCATATGCCTGACCCCCACCTCCTTTCTCCTCCTCCTCCTCCTCTTTCCACAACCCCCTTCTCCTCTCCCCGTCTCCTGCTCACACTCTGGCTTCTGCTCTGTTGCTGCTGCTGCTGCCCCACGCTGCCATCTGCTACAAGACAACAGAGGGGTGAAAGAGGGAAGGAAGAGGAAGAAAAGAGTGGTGCAAACGAGTGAGTGAAAAGAGGAAGACATGAGGGAAGAAAAGACTGAGGGGAAGAGCAAAGAAAGAGGGACAGATAAAAGATAGAGAGGGAAAGAGTGGATGTGGGCACAATACAGCAGAGAGCAGAGAGGCTGTCCATCTGCTCCCCCTCTCACTTCCCCTCCCGTCCTGACACACACACACCACAAAGAGGGTATTTAACCCCAACACACATGCACGCATGTGCGAGCACACACACACACACACACACAGAAAGCAGCCCAACCTCTCTCTTTAACCCGTTCTTCTCCAGTGAGCTTGCCTGTATTACACCCTTGGGGTGGCAGGTGATGGGTGGATGGAGGGAAATGATGTGGGGGATGGGGGGTGTTATGGGGGCGTGGGGGGGGGGAGCTATTGAGGGACAGAGTGTAGAGAATGAAGGGTTGAAACTGATCTGAATCAACACCAACACATCCTCCCCTCCCCAAACCTCAAATCTCAATAGAGACCAGCTTGCTACCTCTGTCACTATGACAACCTCTGTCAATCATACTGTAGCAGTGGGCTTCCAAACGGGGGCCAGTGGTGCTGGATTAGAAACGACTGCTCACGCGTCAGAGCGCAGGGTTCAGCTCACTCAGCTCACTAATGAATAAAACACCTGACATTTTTAGTCATAAAAATGCCTTTTCATACTTTATTTACAGAAAGGTGACAGCAGGTCACACACTGTGGTGAGAATACACATCCTGTGGCGGCGGATGACGTCAACATCTGCCTGCGACAAACCAATTTTTTTCTTTCCAATTTTGGTGGCAATTTCCTATTTGAATCAGTACTCAGACTGCGTACACAAAGTGTAGGATTCAGGTAGTGATTTCAACCAATTTTTCTTTTTTTAGAAAACCCAGCATGCAGTTTCCAATCAATCCAATCAATGTTTTGGGGCTATGAAGCAATGTCTGCTACCAACCCCGCGTCACCAATTGCAGCTACTGCTTGTTACCAAGAAAAAACATGTTTTCTCTGCTCTCCCCTCTTATTGATCATCTTGTGACTTATCTTTCAATCCATTTTTACGGGTTTAAGGGTCTGTAAAGTGAAGAATGTAGAGACTGTATGCAACTTCAGAGAGCCTACAGCCTAAATGAGAGGATGAGCTGCATGCAGCCTCTAATTGGTTCACTACTGTATCTCCTTTCTTTTCCTTACTTTACAGAGCTCATCTCTATGAGTAAATTAGACAAGAGGTGTACATAACAGTTTAGCCTTGAACGAATTTCAAACGTGGATCTTCCAAACAGATCCTTGACGATGCCTGTTGGTTTTTGAGATTTGAAAAGGCCATATTTTTCTGAGAGGCGGGGTGTTGCATCATACCCCGACCCAGCACAGACAGAGAGCTGTTTAACCATGCAAGACCAGCTTGTAGTCACGAATAATAATCATGTACCTGCATTACCTCATGAGCACCGTGAACCTGAGTTAAAACCACAAGACTGAAGCATAACAGAGCAAAACATGGCTCAGCATCACGTTGACAACATGACGCCTTCCTGCTGGGCCTGTCGAGCTCCATGACATCGAGATGGCTGTCAGGTTTGGACACACACACACATCATTGTGTAGGTCAACACACTCAGCAAACACTGGATTCCCCAAAGGACCTGTACATACACAGTGTCACACACACCAAACACCAGTGTAGTGTGTAAAAGGTGCGATGGAGGAGGGGGCGGTTAAGGGTGCGTGACCCACAAGAGCTGATTTCATTAAAGGAGAGGAGAGGAGAGGAGACAGGAAAGCTCTCTGTGTATATGACCACAAATGGAGAGAGCAGACACCAGCTGTCACTTGCTTATGTCAGCCCTATTCTCAGCTCCTGTGTGAGTGTGTGTTGTGTGTCACCGTGTGATCTCAGCTAGCCATGACTGGTTTCAATTACGCAGCAAACTTTGACCCTGTGTAACCAAGGAGGGAAACGAGCTACTGACAGAGAGAGAGGTACAGAGAGGTGGAGTGTGTGAGAGCGGAGGCAGTCAGTTCAGAGATGTTAAGATAGAAAGAGCGCATGAAAATCATACCGTACGTGATACATTACAGCTGCTAAAAGGGCAGCACTTCCAGGGATGATGTCTTACCCTTTTTCTGGGGGGTCCTCGTTCGTCGTCTTTCTGGCCCCGCCCTGCTCCTGCCCCGCCTCCTGTTCGTCCCTGCCGCCCCCCTTTGCCCTCTCCAACTGGAGGTCTGATGGTCATCCTGATCTCGGGGGGACAAATGTAATTCTCAAGGTTCTTGGGGGGCTTCTTGGTGCGCTTGGTGGTCTGTATCTTCAGCTTTAGACTTCCTTCCTGGAAACTCGCTTCCTTGATGGAGAACTCCTGCTCCTCCAGAAGGCCCTCCCCCTGCTCCTCTAGCCCCTCCCCTTCGCTGATGGCACCGTTAATGACATCATCACTGCGCGTCAAACCGATGCCCCCTGCTCCTTGCCGGTCCGCTTCATTTGGCCCCACCCTGCCTCCCAGTAACTCCGCCTCTTTGGGTCGGACCGAGCCAACCAGGTCCCTTGGCTCCATCCACGCTCCCGCCAGAGCCAGTCAGGATGGGGGAAGCTGTGGCAGCCAGCCAATAGGAAGATAGAGAACAGTAGTCTGTTGATTGGTTGGTTGTCAGTCAGCTACTGGGGTTGGGTTGGTTGTCCCACAGGAACACAGCGAAGCCAGGGACAATCTGCGAACAGAGAGCAGGTGAATGATATGATTAGTAAGAGTGCTGTCATCCCCATAGCTTCCACTCCAGCACTACCTCTCAGCACAGGCCTGCCCGCTGTCATCAACATCATTAGCTGCCTGTTATGTATGAAGACAAACACACAAGCTCATCACAGAGCTGTGGAGGCATGCTGCCATGCTCTCATTTGCATTAACAGACTCATTTTTGACACCCACTATCTCTTGCCTCCTCTCTCTCTCTCTCTGTCTCTCTCTCTCCCTCCTCTCGTCTTTACTCACTCCTTGCTAATCTTCTCTCCCTCCCTTCATTCTAACCCCACGACAGATCTGAAGCTGAGCCGTTCAGGCACTAGAGTGATCAGTGCAAAATAAGACATTCCTCTTCTCTGCTCTAAAACCAGGCTGAAGTTAGCCTGAGGACACAAAACAGAAAAAAAAAAATGAAAGAAGCTGACTTCTGGTTTTTTTTTTTTTCTTTCACCAGAGCAGGGACGGAGGGAGGGAATCACACATGGGGAAAAGGGAAGGCAGCAGAGAAAGACGGAGGGAAGGAATCTAAATTCTTTCCCCAGATGTGGTTTACGAGCTGGTCTGGAAAAACCAGCGTCTGAACTGTTTTACACACGCATGCAGAGGCACTGATACACGGATTCGTGAAAAACTCTATACACTCATGCACATAAATACACATACAAATGACAATGTTGCTGTCACTGAGTACACTTCTTCACCCCTGCTGCCATTGAAACGCTCTACAGGGAAAGAGTTGCGGTAGCCATTTGTCAGAGGATTCAGGTTTTCATTTTCTTGGATCATTGCACACGCAGGCACGGATATCACATACTTACATCAATACACATATGCACTTACACAGGCTCACTTACACGCAGGCGTACAAACAGAAAGCAACCAAAACAAACAGTGGACTACACTTCTCACTATAGCTCCAGGGAATCCCATCTGTCAATATGACATGAGGCATGACTGAGCTGGAAGTGGGGAATGCTGTCTCACACACTGAGCTTAAACTGACACCATTTACACTGATGTGCACTCAGACCAGATCACTACCTGTGGACATGACTCAAGTAGAAGCTTACAGCTCGCAGCAGACTTAAGAGTGACCTGACAGCACAAGAAGTTTGTGTATATGGTGCTCTGCTAACACACTCCCTGACATGCTTACTGTAGGTACTTTACATTGTGTGTGTGTGCATGTTTTCCTGTGGGCAGTCCTGTACCAGCCCACACTACTGTACTAACAGCTGATCCCCGTCACAATGCCTCACAGCACACGCTTTCAACTATACCTGCTTATCCCTTTAGGTCACGGGGGACTTCACAGGTCTCCAGTCGATCACAGAGCTGACACACAGAAAACCAGAAAAACACCTACAGGCAATTAACCTAACTTGCATGTCTTAGGACTGTGGGAGGAAACCGGAGCAACCGGAGAAACCCTGAGCCTTCTCGCTGTGAGGTGACCACCACAGCACCCTGCCGCCCCATGCTTACAGCTGGATTGAGTAATCAAAATCCACAACAGTATTTCAACAAAATCGTGTCAGCGTAAGACTGCACACAGTGTCCAACACCGATGTCAAAGCCAGCAGTTAGACATTTTTCTTCTTGCATTTGAAAGATTAAATAAAAATGAGAAGGTCTGTTTCTCCCAACCCTCTCTTTAGCCGTGAAGTTTGCCAATCTGAAACCACAGCCTTTCAAATCTGACTCATAAGGGTTATTGATGCCGCTCCATCGTGGTTAAGTATGAAAGAGCCTTAAAGGACTATAACAGTGGTTTTGCATGTTTATGCTTATGAACTTCAAATTGCTTATACGCTACATAGCCAACTTTATATTGGCAACCATTTTCTAAAGCACACTAATACGTTTCCAGATTGATTTTCTACCTTCCTGGAAGTTATTGATTTTCATTCATTAAGTGCAGTATGAAAAGGAAGTGGACTTTCTGATTTAGTTTGTCATATTCACATTATTTTCACATGATACATTTCTGGGAAGGGACTGTTGTGTATATGATTATTGCCTTCAGAAAAACCTCCCAAAGGTGATGTTTTAGGGTTAGCTGCCCAACAGCAACCAGTTTAACTCCAAAGACACCACCAAAGTACCATTATTCTTTCTAAACCACTGTTTCTCTTTTCAGTTTCAAGATGACAAAGATTTTCAGTGCACTGCTTTTTGGAATACTGAGATCTCAGATGTTAAAGCCACTGAAAAGAGTTTTCGAAACAGACCCTGCTCGCTGCCCAACCACAAGAGGATGTCAGTCTCTAACGCTGACGCATAAATAAAAGCGGCTAAATGTTCAGTTGATTGATCACCTATCTCAGTCTCTGCAAGATGATTTTCATCCTCCATTAAAAATCAGTGAGAACTGATGCCTGTCTGAAAAGTTAGGAAATAGTCCAAAAACACATGGTATGCTTTGGAAAGTAATAATGCACAATACAAGCGATTTGCATTTAATGGGCTTAAACATGCAAAACCAACAGTTTTACTGGGTTTGCCAAATGACAGTGAGTCCAGGTTCAGTACGGACCCGATCATACGGTGGCCACATGACCATGTTTGGTCCTCCAGGAACTTCCCAGTCCCTAATGTCAGCCTGGTGACTCGCCCTCAAGGCATGTGTGAAAGCCACCCTGTCTGTCATGTGACTGAGGACAATGACAGGAAGAAGAGACAGCTGCCAACCACAACATCACACACATCAAAAAGAAACCACTCTGAGCGGTGATCTCAAGACTCAGTGTCCCCTTGCATCTATAACCTAGTATGACAGCAAAACGGAGTCATACATTATTACAATCTACATTCTGGGCCATTACTGTGTAAACTACTTAGCTGGGTCATGACTATTCTTCCTCCCTCCCTGCTTGGTGCCCTAAGCTGTGTTAGTTCTCTGTTACTGGCAGACAGGCTGAGAGTTTATGTAAGACTGACCCCTCCTCGGGCCTCCCTCGCCTAGCCTGAGCCTCACTGTCTCCTCTCCTCTCTCTCTACTCACACATACAAATACAGTGGTGCACACACACACACACACACACACACACACACACACCTCGACCAGCCTCAGACAGCAGGGTGATTGTGAGTGGCCAGACTCACTGCATAAATAGCTTTATTATGTTCTCAAAACTACCAGCGCTAACCAGCTTCCCTCTCAAATAGCATAAGGTCATTCCCTGCGCTGGATGTGAAAGGCTGTGAATGAGACACTCCTCCAACATTTTGCCTCGTCCTTTGAAAACAGTTATGATAAAGCATGGATAATGGAATACAGATGGACGGAACAGAGATGGTGAACGATACAGACGCACAGACAAAACAGAAGTAGACACAGTCTGAATGTGAGTGAGAAAAACAGAGAGAGGGAGAGAGACATGGCAGCAGAAACACAACCTTTTAAGGCTGCATAGCCAGCAGCCCAGTGCCTGAGGTGGACTCACAAATAGCTCTCACTCTCGCGCTCTCTCTCTCTCTCACACACACACACACACACACACACACACACACACACACACCAAACACCCGTGTGATTGCACAAGGTGAAGAGCCTTTTTTCTCCTTTTCTTTGATGTGTGAGAGTGTAGTAGAGGCTCGGCCATCCCTCGCTGTAGATGAGTATCTCACAGGGATGATGAACATTGTCTGTTTGCCATTTTCATTTTTCATTTATCTCTTTTTCTCTTTTATTCCAGGCCCTCCAGTGAAGGGGGCAATCACGTAAACCAATGTTTCTAGAATGATCCAATCTTTGGTTGGAGACATATCAAAAGGCATGGCCCCAGTCCTGTAGTACCTCCAAATTCAGTGGGCATGAGCGTGAGTTTTCGAACTGGGAATCTCTCAGAAGAGCAAGGTAAAGAAAGCCAACTCTTTAGCCTGTCCACATCAAACAGCTTACTGTCTTTTTTAAGCGACCATTATGATCTTCTATTTGGATATGAAAAACAGATATAAAATCCCTCTCTCGCTCTCTCCCCTCAGATCAGCATGCCTGGTACAAGCATGTGTTCAGCTATAGGGCAGCTAGAAGGACAGTCATAAAGTACCATGTGTGGGACAGCAATAACAGAAAATGATGGCCTTGCAGCCGTTCTGTGCAGTCCTAAATGCGTACGCTGCTCTGGATGCGCCATATGCCAGGTAGCACTAAAGCCATCCTCACCTAACTACCCTGCAGAAGCAGATGAATGTTAAACCATTTTAACTGCAGCAGAAGCCACAAAATGGCTGTCAGCAAAAACACCTCCCCTTCTCCCCAACTGTCTTCCTCCTTCCCCTCACCTCACCCCCCAACCTCTGTTCTCTCCCCTCTTCTCTGTGCTACCTCTTTCCTGTACCCTCCACCTCCTACCTCTCCCTCCCTCCCTTCCTCCCTCCCTCTTCTGTATGCTCTGCCAAAGGGTGCTCCAGTGCTGATATTCTGTTAAGAGAGCCTGCCAACAGTTAGATTTGTCCTTGGATCCCGTTCATATTCCCTCCTCCTCCTCTCTGTGATCCTCTTTCGACCCGAGGTATCCAGCTCAGAAGGGGATACACCTAATCGATTTCTCATGCTTTAATTTAAAGGTGGCATGGGCATCTCATTACCCAATAGCCCCGCTTCATACTTTTACGCTGCACAAATTCTGCCAGTTTTAACTATCTCGAACCTGTAAGCAAGATAAGATCGATGGTTCCATCAGGTTCTGGTATCACCTCTATTATCCATCCCTCAACCCCAATTCTTTACACCTAGTCATGCACTTCTCTTATGATTACTTCCTTTCCTGAGCCCTTGATCTTCTTTCTAATCGAGTGCTCATTTCCATGCCTTCATTCCCATCGATCCCAGTGATCTGACCATCTTTTTCCACACTTTGCCTGACTCATTCAGGCTTGTCTATTTATCTTACGGCGCTGGGCTTGTGACTGAGGTTTCTGGGGCTTGCTGATAATAGTGGCATGCTGCCATTCACTTTCAGCCCTCACCTTCCTCCTCACAGCCAAAGCATGGCCATAAATTTTGGCCACACTGTTTCTGACACCCACGTGAAGCTGATCGACTATTGATAAATGCAACCAGAGTGGAGTAGATCGGGCCTCCACCGAGCCAACTATACACGCAGTGTGGAAGCCACATTTGTATGTACGCTGGCATCTGTGTACCCACGCTACAGCGACATGGGTGGAAAAATAAACGAGACACATTTGAAGTGAGAAAAGAAACACACTCCCTGCATACTGAGTGTACTTCAGGGCACCTTGCATCATTGCATGTGACATTTTGTCCCTCTGCGGCCTCTGTCATTCAACCAGAACAAGTAGAAAAACCACATCCAGCCAAAAAAAAAATCCATACAATTAAACGTGTCTCCTGACCAACATCTGATTTCCTCTGCATGCCACAGACTGTGATGCTATGTGATGGACTATCAATGTCAAAGGGAGATGCAGGAGGTCCATGCCAGCAGAAAAACATTTGAACTCGGAGTGTGAGCAGCAGTGCTCCTTGACCAATGTGCAGTGGACGCTTCATCCCATTGACCCAATTAGCTGTTTTAGCTTAGTGCCTCCTAATTACCAAAGGTATTACACAGTAATAACAGAGCGGTACAGCATTGTTTGGGGGGTGATCTGTTGTGTGTACGTGCGAGAATGTGCGCATGGTGGTGTATGTCCATTTGTTGGCATGTGACAACAAGCAAATATTTCATGTCAATTAAAGAATAATGGCACAGGCATGATGTAAAAGACCCCGTATGATAGGGTAGCATGCAAAAAAGCAAACACGAGAGGCAGATACACACAGCAGATGATAACGTGAATAAAAACATTAACACATTTGGGCTACAGGAGAGGTGTATTCAGGTGTGGAATGTGGCCAGTCAACCGGGGCTACTTACCCATGTCTAATGTTGTCACACACTCGCCTCTAACGCGTAAATATTTTATCGAGATCATTTACAATCCATTTAGACACATTTTACACAAGCGACGGATGGGATGACAGCCTCCTGGGGAGCTGTCAAACGGTGCCAGAATATATGTATATGTATTTTGACAGAAAACCCCGAGGAAAATGGCGTCAACGGAGCTTTGGCAAGGGAAAAAAAAAAAAAAAAAAAAAAAAAAAAACGAAAATAGGATTTGCAGTCGATCTGATGACAGACGCAAGGTAGTCGCAGGACAGGAAAAATCCAATCGGAAACTTAGCCCTTCTGTCCAATTCCTCGCACAAATAAGATCTTTAGAGGCTGATGGACTCGTGTGGTGGAGAGCCGCGGCGGTGCAGAGTGCGTCTCCGATGCCTTGCAGGATCGCTGGTCACTCGGGGAGCTGCACGGCGTTCAGATCCCTCGCAAATCCGCTACTCGGGTTGGTAGGGTAGGAGGAGGGGGAGTAGGACTATTACTGCAGTCAAAACAAGCCCGCATCCGACTACAAGCCCAAATCCAGCGGGAAAATGTCAGCAACAAGACCGCGCTTTCAGCCGTCAGTACGGGAGACTGGGCAGCCGAGGCAGGGGACGGTGGTTTAGGTCGCTTTCTCTCGCCGGTTGCATCGGATCAGGGTTTTCTCTCTCTCTCTCTCTCTCTCTCTCTCGCTCTGTGTGTGCGTGTGTGCGTGTCTCACTCTCTGCTTTTCCGATCGGTGAATGTCAGGTCCCGGAGCCTGGTGTCTGGTAATGATCTCACCCAGCAGACTGAAAGCTCTGGCCGAGCAGAGCAGACGAGAGAGGAGAGAAGAGGAGGAGCGACATCGCCTCCACCTGGCGGCACACACGCGTAGCGCGTCTCCTTTTGCAACCTTCCCCTAATTCCCATGGCCTTCTCCTGTGGGACTGAAGCCCAATGCAAAGGAGGGAAGCAACATCTGGCATAAAAAGGCTTGTTGTTTTGACTGAGTCACTGCTGTAAGGACACTGTGATTTTGGGGCACTTTTTTCAGCAGGTTCAGATTGGCCACAAGACTGCATACAAGTTTTATACCGTGTGACACTGGAATATTTTAATATGAAATATCTATTGGATCAAAGTGTACAGATGAATACTGAATCCTGGTTTAAAACTTGTCTGAAATAATTGCTGAAGCAGAACTTATGTTAGACTTTGTCAGGGACAGTTGAGCAAATGTTAAGGCCCTGGTTACTTGGGTTTAGGTCACTCTCACTATATACCAGACTCCATTTGAACACTACAGAAAAATAAGTAAAAAAAAAATCTTAAATACTGCTCATTTAAACAGGCTTTACCAATAACTAATAACTAATCTCTCTCTCTCTCTCTCTCTCTCTCTCTCTCTCTCCTCTCTCTCCTCTCTCTCTCTCTCTCTCTCTCTCTCTATAGATATATATATATATATATATATATATATATACTCCATTCTCCTCCCCTACAATAGGCAGCGATGTAAACCTCTGCTGAGTCATAACTAAATACGTAACTCTTATCAGGTGTCGCTCTACTGCACACACTCTGGAGAGTTTTGACATGAAACATTTGCAAACGTGTGGGCTAAACTATAAACAAAATTTATCATCTTTGTCTTAATTGGAATGGCTTACCCATAAACCGCAACTACTGGGATGACTTGAGATGATGTTTTGTGATTAAGTCCAATTTAACAGGGGTTCATTGAGACAAAAGTTGCCACAACACATCCGGCTGACACGTTTGCTTCAGGGGAAGATGAGTTGTGTGAGTGGTGCTGAGTGGGTGGGTGTGTGTGTATGTGCCGGTGCTTTCCCCTAAATATGTCAAATTACAGAACGGTGGAAAACCCACATCAACAAACTTTGAACAAGCCACAGTTGTTCCGTTAATTCATCATTGTCAGGAGTTGTGTTTATATCGTGCCTCCATGCAAACTTTGACCTTCCCTGTATGGAAAACATCCTTTAACATTAACAAGCAATGCAAATGATGTCAGATGACCTTTCTGTCTTGGTGCCCCACAGTTACTCACTGCTACTCATCTCTGCCATGTGTGTGTGTGTGTGTTTCTGTGTGTGCGTGTATGTGTAGAGCACCCACTGGGAGGTATTTCATTAGGCAGGGTGGTATTTGTGATTATGTACTCAGTAGCATGTAAACGCTCAGCCCAGTTTCAGACTCGTACTTTAAAATCTGCAGTGCCATCAGTGGTTTGGGTGTTGTTGCTTTTCACTTCCCCTGCTGCTGAACATTCACCAGATTCACAAACATGTTTTGTGTACGTGTGTTGTGTGTGCGTGTGTGTTTTTATAACAATGCCACAGCAACTCTTTGTTGCCCATTTTGCTCATTTCTCCACTTATGGGCTTGATAGGGCCAATATTGTCTCACTATGTGTGTGTGTGTGTGTGTGTGTAACTTCTATCTTTGCGAGGACAAAAAGTCTGAACAGTGAGTTGAGAAAAATGACATTATTCTTGAGCCCCGCTTTCAAATTAAAATTGACTTATTTCACTGAGAAAAACAATTTGACTTTAAAATAAATTTCAAGATCTCACTAATATAGAATAATAAAAGTGTGTGCGCTCACATTTATGTGTGTCTATTGATTTGGGATGTGTGCAAGAATACAAAGAGACCCCTGAGAGTGAGGGGTCAACAGCTGCTCCCCGACAGCCAATCAATTGCAGTGTATCAGTAAACATTACACACACACACGCACACACACGCACACACACACACACACACACACATGGACACATACAGACGGCACTCTGTTCTCGAATCTGTTGCCATGGATACCAGATACAGGCAGCCAAGAGGGAGCAGTTTTCCAGCTTAAACTGTAAATATTGAATTATGATGGGGAGGAAAGAGACAGCAGTGCAGGGCAACGTTCCTGCCTGAATGATCTAAATATCTAGATAATCCTTTCATCTCTATTCACTGCTACAGGAAATGTTGTGCATCATTCATGTTCATCAAGTTCAACATAAAAAGATCAAGCTCTCTTCCCTATCCAGCCATTTATCTAACTCTCCATTACAGACTGATAGCTGCCCCCATTCCTTCATCTCTCAGAGCCTTTTTGTCTGGAAGATTCCCTCAAGTGGGACGCAAAGTAAATGCACCCCCCCCCCCCCCCCCCCCCCCCAAAGTCAGATTTGCAATACATGAAAGTGAACCTCACTCAAACCACTTTACCAAATGCCAAAGCCTTTATGTGGCAACAGTTCCTCTGTGGTATCATCAATGGGGAGAGAGGAGATAGTGAGAGACTGAGATGAAGAGGGGAAGGTGGAGGGAAAAAAATGATCAAACACGTGAGAAAGTTGCTTTAAGTATGACCGCTGCTTAGAAATATTGAGAGAGGAAGAAAATAAAAGACACTCTGAAGGTGAAGGCCAATAATTGGTTTGTTGTCTCTATGAATAATATAAGCAGTGGAGTCAGCAGAGCTACAATAATAATAACACGCTGATGTTCATAACAAAGCTTCAGCACTTGACTGCGCTGGGTAAGAGAGCCGGGATAGCCAACACGCTAACCTTGAGCTGACATTGCGAGCAGGAGAGACTCACATTCAATCAATGAGAGGCTTTTCTCAGGGAGTCCACTAATCTCGCAGGGCAGCAGAGGTTTCATCAAGGCTGAGAGACCCCTGGGACTGACAGAGGTAATGGGGTTAGCTGACAGAGTGGAGTTGGAGTGTGTGTGTGTGTGCGTGTGCGGGTTGAAAAGGTCTTCGCTGTGCTGTGAAAGAGACACTGCAAGCATGTAAGAAACATGTGTGATAACGTGCACATGTGTGTTGCAGATACAGCTGTGCATCTGTGCGTGTGTGTGTGTGTGTGTCTGCGTTGTCAGAAGGAGCGAGGGCCACGCTGATAGAGTGAGAAGTTAATGGGACGTGTGACAAGGTTGATTACTGAGGCCTCAGTGATCTTGCTGGGTTAATGAAGTAAATGACTTCTTGGATGGCACACTGCTGGGGCCATCTTCAGTTCCTGATACACTCAGATAAACCAGAATGCCCTCCTCTTCTCCCTCATTTACCTCCCAAAGACAACTGCCTCTAACTCCCTGCTGCTTGCTCAGTTGCATAAGACACAGTCAGTGTATTCATGGCATCCTGGGTTTGATTCCATCCCGAGACATTTTTCACACATCCTCTACTTGTAATTTCCTACTGCAGTATGAAATAAGACAAATAAAAGCCCTGAACATTCAGGCCAAACGCAGCAATTCATTAAAAAGGGCTGCTCAGCACACCCTCTGAAGAACTGAGGTGGCCGCCTGCTGTTTGCACAGGCGGCCATACTTGCATATACAACGCTAGACACACAAACTCGCAAACAAACAGAGAAGAAGAGTTATTGCAAGACTTTGTTCTCCATTTGCGGCTGAGAGTGAGATTCTTCTAATGAGAGCGGTAACGATGTCTGAGAGGGGATGCAGACCAGAACAA